>NC_071506.1:286408627-287687482 GCF_027887155.1 Malaclemys terrapin pileata | reverse complement strand
TCCTTACAGACTAACAAATTTATTAGAGCATAAGCTTTCGTGGACGACAGCCCACTTCTTCGGATGCATATAGAATGGAACATATATTGAGGAGATATATATACACACGTACAGAGAGCATAAACAGGTGGGAGTTGTCTTACCAACTCTGAGAGGCCAATTAATTAAGAGAAAAAAACTTTTGAAGTGATAATCAAGATAGCCCAGTACAGACAGTTTGATAAGAAGTTCAGATACAGGTTACCACAACCTTCAAACAGACATATAAACAATAATACTATTTCACTCAAGTATCTTCCTAAATGTTCAGGAGTACTTGTGGCACCTTAGAGACTAACAAATTTATTAGAGCATAAGCTTTTGTGGACTACAGCCCACTTCATACTCCTTTTTTGATCTTTGAATGAAAGCCATCATAATAGACAAAACTTGTTTGCTTACATCACAAGACCTGAGCAAACATCTACCCTTCTACCTCTAACAATGGAGGCTGCATTTCAAAGCTCTGTTCATTTACATATCTTCCTAACCAGTCTCTAAAGTTCCGCCATGGATCAGGACAGTCTGTGAGTTAATTAACTCTTTCTGGCCCTGTCAACTTTCAATGAGATATTATATTACATTTATAAGGTCACACCCCCTCAGCTGGGCACTGACACCCCTCCCCCAGTCCTGCCCTCCTTAGCCGGGCACTGACTCCCCACCTCCCTCAGCAGGGCAATTACAACCCTTCCCCACCCACAGCCCTGCCCCCCTCAGCCCGGCACTGACACCGCACCCGCTGTTCCCCCCTCAGCTGGGCACTGACACCCATCTGCACCAGCTGTACCCCCCAGAGATGGGCACTGACACCTCTCCCCTCCTCAGCCCTGCCCCCCTCAGCCAGGCACTGACACTCCTCCCCCACCCACTGTGCCCACCTCAGCTGGGCACTGGCACCGCACGCACAACAGCTGTGCCCCCTTCACCTGACACTGACACCCCTTCCCTCCCCCGGCCCTGTCCCCCTCAGCTGGGCACTGACACCCCTCCCCCATCTCCTGCCCCCCTCAGCCGGGCAATTACATCTCTTCTCCACCTACACCCGCTGTGCCCTCCTCAGCCGGTCACTGACACCCCACCCTACCCACACACCTTGCCCTACTCAGATGCGCACTGACACCCCTTCCCCACCCACAGCCCTGCTCCCCTCAGCCGGGCACTGGCACCCTCCCCCACCCACTGTGCACTCCTCAGCCGGGCACTGACACCCCACCCACACCCGCAACTGCTGTGCCACCCTCAGCCAGGCACTGACACACCTCCCCCACCCGCTGTGCCCCCCTCAGCCGGGCACTGACACCCCTCCCCAACCCACATCCACTGAGCCCCCTTCAGCCAATCACTGACATCCCTCCGCCACCTAACATCCTCTCTGCCCCCCTTAGCCAGGGGCTGGGAACTGATAACCCTCCCTCACCTGCATCACCCCTATCCCCCACACCAGGGACCAGGCCCTGATAAGTCTTCCTTCCATCACATCTCCTCCCTGTCCCACAGGGATTGAGCACCACCACACACCCTTGCCACTCCCTGTTCCCCTCCCCTCCAGGGACTGGGCATCAACACCCCAACCCCAATACTCCCTGGCCCTGTGCCAGCTACCAGGCACTAACATCCCCTCCCCCGACATTGTCCAGGTGCCAACACACACACACACACACACACACACACCCCTGCCAGGGACCAGGCACTGACACGGCTGCACCATCCCTCCCTCCCTGACCACCAAGCAGGCACCAATTCTTCCCCACCCTGTCACAGATATACAGGACTTGTGATATGCCCCAGCTTTTACACAGTTCCTTGGAGGAACTCCCTCTGTGTGCCAGACCCCACTCTCACTTAACGGTAGGCCATGAGACCTCAATGCCTCCAAGACTGAGACCTGGTCTACAGTACAGACTTAGGTCAACACAAGGCAGCTTACGTAGACCTAATTATTCAGTGTCTGCACTACACCTAATTATAGAGTGCAGTGCAGTATCTGCACGAGACCTAATTATTCAGTGGCTGACCTAGAATGCAGCTTCTGCCCTGCTACCCTGTCCCCTGCCACACCGACATAGTAACTCCACCTCCACGAGAGACGTAACACTTATGTCACTGTAGTTAGGGCGACACAGTATCTGTGTAGATCAGGGGTCGGCAACCTTTCAGAAGTGGTGTGCCGAAGCTTCATTTATTCACTCTAATTTAAGGTTTCGCATGCCAGTAATGCCTTTTAACATTTTTAGGTCTCTTTCTACAAGTCTATAATATATAACTAAACTATCGTTGTATGTAAAGTAAGTAAGTTTTTTAAAATGTTTAAGATGCTTCGTTTAAAATTAAATTAAAATGCAGAGTCCCCCAGACCAGTGGCCAGGACTCGGGCAGTGTGAGTGTGTGACGAACTGGGCCTGTTCTCACGGTGGTCTGTGAATGCTGACAGGGGAGTGTTCTGGGATAGTCTGCATTGCAGGATGGGATCTGCCCGAGGGCGCCCGAGGGCGCATACCTGAGTGTGTAACATGAGAACCCAGGAAGGGGTTGAAGGGGAGGCGACTCCTTAGCCCGGGAAACTGAACAAAGGCTGTGGGAGGGGTCGCTGAAAGCAGAGTGCTGGAAGCAGGCAGGGAGAGAGGGCTGGGGGGCATAGATGGCTCTGACCTCCCAAGGGGGGCTGGGCTTGGATGCCCGGGGACCCCAAGATGGACCTAACTGAGGGGGTCCCTGTTGTCTGTGCCTGCAAGACCTGTCTTGGACTGTATTCCTGTCATCCAAATAAACCTTCTGCTTTACTGGCTGGCTGAGAGTCATGGTGAATCGCAGGAAGCCGGGGGTGCAGGGCCCTGAGTCCCCCAATACTCCGTGACAACTGGTGGCAGCGGCGGGATCTACTGCACCCCGTGGACGGCGCTTCCTGCAGTAAGTGACTGGGGAGCAGTAAAACGAAGGGGGATTGACGGGGACCAGGCGTGCTGAAGAGTGAGAGAGAGACGGTTATTACCCCTGGGAGTGTGTGACCAGCGAGAAGGACTTTTGCAGTAACAGGGTCCCCCGGGGGGATCGCAGCGAGTGGTCCCAGGGGCGGAGGAGTCTGCAGCTCGACCCTGGCAGAGAGGTGGTGACCTCGAGAAGGGCTGGCACACTAGGGGGCCCCCTGGGAACTGTGGGGAGCTGTGAGCACACAGGCCGGTGAGTGGCCAGCAGGAAGATGTATGCCAAGCGGCTTAAGAGCGACCTGGTGGAGCTGTGCAAGCAGAGGCGGCTGCGCATTGGGAGGCTCACCAAAGAACAGCTCATTGCCCAGCTGGAGGCGGAAGATCGCGCCAATGAACTGATCCCTGTGTCTCAGGGAAGCAGCCTGGCAAATGCAGCGCAGGCACCAGTGTCTGCCTCAGCTGGGAGTGGTCAGCCGGCTGCTGAGGGCTTCCCGAGACCCCTCCTTCCTATGCCTAGGGGAAGGGTGGGGAGGAGCCCAGCAAATACCGAAGGCGCCGTGAACCCCCCGGCCAGCAGGGGGTCCCCCCGGCGAAGCCCACCGGCCAGCAGAGGATCCTCCCGGCGGCGTTCGGCATCCGGGGAGCGGAATTGGCTGGAATGGGAGAAAGAGCTAAAACTGAGAGAGCTGGAGGATCGTGAACAACAGAGACAGCATGAAGAGAGACAGCGTCAGCATGAACGGGAGGAGAAAGAGAGACAGCATCAGCGTGAACGGGAGGAGAAAGAGAGACAGCATCAGCGTGAAGAGAGACAGCGTCAGCATGAACGGGAGGAGAAAGAGAGACAGCATCAGCGTGAACGGGAGGAGAATGAGAGACAGCGTCAGCATGAAGAGAGACAGAGACAGGAGAATGAGAGACAGCGTCAGCATGACCTGGAACTGGCGAGATTGAAGGGCAGCGAACCCCCGGCTGCGGTGAGTGAGGGGGGACCCAGGACTGCACGGAGCTTTGATAAGTGCATCATGGCCCCATACAAGGAGGGGGAGGACATGGATGACTTCCTGGAGGCCTTTGAGACGGCCTGCGAGCTGCACCGTGTGGACCCCGCGGACAGACTCCGGGTCCTTACCCCCTTACTGGACCCCAAATCCGTGGCATTGTACCGCCAACTGGGAGAGGCAGAGAAAGGGGACTACGAACTATTCAAAAGGGCCCTGCTACGAGAGTTTGGGCTGACTCCTGAGATGTACCGGGAAAGGTTCCGGAGTCAAGATAAAACCCCTGAGATCTCATATCTGCAACTAGCCGCCCGCATGGAGAGATACGCCAGCAAGTGGGCTGGTGGGGCCCAGACGAAGGAGGACCTGATTAAACTGCTGGTACTGGAGCAACTGTATGACCGGTGCCCATCCGACCTGAGGCTGTGGTTGGTGGACAGAAAGCCAGAGAACCCGCGACACGCCGGGCAGCTGGCTGATGAGTTTGTAAAGAGCCGGTCAGGAGATAAAAGGGAGGAGTCCCAAAGGAACAGTCCCACCACAACGCAGAGAGAGAGTCACCATGGGACCTCCCCATGGGAAAATACAGAAAAAACCCATCAGAGGGGAGCATCCGGCATCAGGACCATCCGACCTACTCAAGGGGACCCATGGGACATGGGCTGCTACCACTGTGGCCAAAAGGGCCACATACGGGCCCAGTGCCCTAGGCTCAGGGACAGACTGAGCCGACCGAACCCACAGAGGGTTAACTGGGTAGAGACCCAGCCCGGCGAAAGGCAGCATTCCCAGGGAAGAGGGGCTGGCAGAGTACCACCTGCTAAGGAGGGAGGAGAGCTCCAGGCCAGCTCCTCTAGGGGGCTGGATGCTCCAGACTCAGGGTTTTTGGTTTATATGGTAGGCGCGGGGCTGTCCCTCCGGAGAGAGTACCTTGTTCCCCTGGAGGTGGATGGGAGGAAGGTCAGTGGATACTGGGATACGGGCGCAGAGGTGACGCTGGCCCGGCCCGAGGTGGTGGCCCCAGATCAGGTGGTGCCCAACACCTACCTGACCCTGACGGGGGTGGGCGGAACACCAGTCAAAGTACCCGTGGCAAGGGTACACCTGAAGTGGGGGGCCAAAGAGGGCCCCAAGGATGTGGGGGTACACCCGTATTTGCCCACTGAGGTATTGATGGGGGGGGACCTGGAGAACTGGCCAAGCAACCCCCAAAAGGCACTGGTTGTGACCCGCAGTCAGAGCCGGCGAGGGGCACTGCGCCCTGGCCTTGGGGGGGGTGCCTTGCCTGAGGCGCAGGACCCTAACCTGGTGGGGAGGGAACGCCCAGGGACACGGCTCAGGGAGGCTGCAGCTTCAGGCCCAGCGGGCGAGGAAGAGCAGGTGGCCATCCCTGTCCCAGCTGCTGAGTTCCAGGCCGAGTTACAGAGAGACCCCTCCTTGCGGAAGATAAGGGACCTAGCCGACCTCAATGCGGTACAGACCATGGGACGAGGTGGCCGGAAAAGGTTCCTGTGGGAGAAGGGGTTCCTGTACCGAGAATGGGCTCCCCCAGGGGAAATGGAGTCAGGGGGGATCAGGAGGCAGCTGGTGGTACCCCAGAAGTATCGCCGCCAGCTGCTGTGCCGGGCCCATGATATTCCCCTCTCAGGGCACCAGGGAACCTGGCGTACCCAGCAGAGGCTGCTACGGAGCTTTTACTGGCCTGGGGTCTTTGTTACTGTCCGACAGTACTGCGGATCCTGTGACCCCTGTCAGAGGGGGAGGAAGGCCTGGGACAAGGGGAAAACAGCTTTAGGACCCTTGCCCAGCATAAAGGATCCTTTCCAGAGGGTGGCCAAGGTTAAAAGGGCGGCTCTAAACCAAGAGAGCCCAAAGCACAGACCTCCAGACTGGAGCGCTGGGAGAAGACCACAGCCCAGTTGGAACCCCAGAGGTATGGGGGTGGGAAAAGGGCACAGGCCGCATAAACCTTCCCACATGCGAACTGCGAGTGCCATCAAGCACCCCGACCTAAGGGGGGGCGTGAAACTGAAGGGGCCTGGTGTAATTCCCACCAAGGAACTGGAGGGATGCGGGGGCATCCATGGGAACGGGGGTAGGTTCGAACTTCCCCGGGTCACTGGCTAAAGTGACCCTGCTCAGTTCGGTCTCGAAGGGGGGAGAGATGTGACGAACTGGGCCTGTTCTCACTGTGGTCTGTGAATGCTGACAGGGGAGTGTTCTGGGATAGTCTGCATTGCAGGATGGGATCTGCCCGAGGGCGCCCGAGGGCGCATACCTGAGTGTGTAACATGAGAACCCAGGAAGGGGTTGAAGGGGAGGTGACTCCTTAGCCCGGGAAACTGAACAAAGGCTGTGGGAGGGGTCGCTGAAAGCAGAGTGCTGGAAGCAGGCAGGGAGAGAGGGCTGGGGGGCATAGATGGCTCTGACCTCCCAAGGGGGGCTGGGCTTGGATGCCCGGGGACCCCAAGATGGACCTAACTGAGGGGATCCCTGTTGTCTGTGCCTGCAAGACCTGTCTTGGACTGTATTCCTGTCATCCAAATAAACCTTCTGCTTTACTGGCTGGCTGAGAGTCATGGTGAATCGCAGGAAGCCGGGGGTGCAGGGCCCTGAGTCCCCCAATACTCCGTGACAGAGTGACACTGAAAATCAGCTCACGTGCCGCCTTCGGCACCCGTGCCTTAGGTTGCCTACCCCTGGTGTAGACACTGCGTTACTTACACAGCCTGTTGGCTGCCAGCCCCCAGTGAGGCTGACAGTGGGAGCCCTCCCTTCTGCCCCAGCACCGACAGTTTGAGCCCTCCCTTCTGCCCCGACACCAATTGTGGGGGGCAGCTGTGAGCCCATGCCCAGCTGATAGCTCGGGCAGTCAGTGCCGGGATGGGGGTTGGGGGAACCTGCTGTGAGCCTGCGTCTGGCTGACAGCTTGGGCTGTCAGTGCTGGGGTAGCTGTGAGCCTCACGCAGAGCTGCTGGGCTCCTGCTGTCAGTGTCCCACAATGCCCCACTTCAGTTGGTGAAAGTGCTCCTGGTGAGGACACGCACCACCAACTGAAGGAGCAAGTGTGGATGTGAACCATCCCTTTAATTGCTGTGGTGGTTGTATGTTGACTTAAGTCGACTTAATTTTGTAGTGTAGACTGGCCCTGAGCCTCTGGGTTCCAGCAGTCCTGTTTCACACTGTGAGCTCCGCCCAGCAAGTCCAACTGAGGTAGACTCATATTCAGAGACTTTTACACTCTTCAGGGATCAGTGTACCTCAGCAAGTATTTGAAGTGACACCAGACAGCCTTTTCCAAACAGAGCAGGGTTTATTAGTCAACTGGAATGCAGCAATGGGAAATCCTTGGGTTAGCACAGCTAAGCAAAGATAAAGACATAGTCCATCTTACCCAAGCCAGCACTCCACACAGCTGCTGTGGACTCTTTCTGTTGTCTCTTTCCTCTTGTCTCCATGTCAGTCTCAAGTAAGAGTCAACAAAAGGATTCCACAGTCAGGAGCAACAGAGATTAGTGGACTGTGAAAGGGAGTGAGCTGACCACAGGAACCAATAAAAACATAAGGAAAAGCAGCGAAAGCACCAGGTAGAAGAGTGGGAAAACCATGAAAAGCACCGTCAGCATGAACTGCATATGGAGAGAAGCAGAAGAGCAAAAGGTCCCATAGAAGGATAAGTAGGGTGAGACCATGGGAAGCCAATTCTGCAGGGAGCCTAGATATCAAATTGTTGCCCCAATTTAAAGAGCTATAGGGAGGGATATAGGTGACTTTAAAAGGCTTGTGATTTGAATAAGGTTGATCCTGCAGACCAGCTCCATTATCTCACTTCCTGATAGGGTCCCAAAATGATAAGAGGTGTATAGCCAGATGGACAGAGTTGATACAGGGGACTATGAACAGTTAAAAAGACTCTACTGCTTAAGTTTGAAGTGACAGTGTGCTGGAAGGTTTATATGATCTGGTCGAGTTAAAGCAATTCTAGTTGGATATTAGGAAACACTATTTCACTAGGAGGGTGGTGAAACACTGGAATGCGTTACCTAGGGAGGTGGTGGAGTCTCCTTCCTTGGAGGTTTTTAAGGCCCGGCTTGACAAAGCCCTGGCTGGGATGATTTAGTTGGGAATTGGTCCTGCTTTGAGCAGGGGGTTGGACTAGATGAACTCCTGAGGTCCCTTCCAACCCTAATATTCTATGATTCTATGATTCTATTAGAATGTTTCCATGAGGGATTGGTCTATGCATGGGTCCTGGAAATGGCATCAGTGTAGATGCCCCAAATTGGAGGGAGCAGCCAACCCCAGTAGACCCCCACTGTGGGATCTCAGGGTATGTCTACACAGCCTATGGTAGTAAGCCTTCCATCCTGGGTCAAGAGACTTGGGTTCACAATTAATAGTGTGAAGACATTGTGGCTTGGGCTCTGAAGTCTAGAGAAGAGGCTGGGCTTCAGAGTCTGAACTCCAGACCAAGCCACAACTTCAAAATGCTGTCTACACTCTGTCTACCTGGGCTGGGAGGCTTGCTGCCACTGGATGTGTAGATATACCTCAAAGATCTGAGGTGTAGTATCTGTAAGAAAACACAGCATAAGTGGGTATACCGTCCAAGGCTTGAGAACATTTGTCTGGGACCGAGGGGGTCACCCATCCTCTGTCCAGCCAAGAAGGCAGCCTGCAGCTCAACCTTATTAAGTGAACTATGTGACTGAAAGTGGTATACAGACAGCTCCTTTGCAGCTTGGGATACACTGCCGGATGAGCTTGCACCCCAGACATTTGTGTACATGTCTTGTGGTACTCTCGTGGGCTGACTCTTCTGATCCCCAGTGGAGGGTGGTAATTAATGGGGGAAAGAATCTAAAGCCTGACATGACCATTGTGATCATCTTGTCTGACCCCCTGTATAACACAAGCCATAGAACTTCCCCAAAATAATATCTAGAGCATATCTTCTAGAAAAAACATCCAATCTTGATTTAAAAATGGTCAGTGATGGTGACTCCGCTATGACCCTTGATAAATTGATCCAATTGTTAATTACTCTCATGGTTAAAAAATAAGTGTTTCCCGTCTGAATTTGTCTATCTTCAACTTCCAGCCATTGTATCATGTTATTCCTTTCTCAGCCCTATAATTATCCAGGTCATCCTGTTTACCCTTTTTAAAAATTGGCACATTAGCTTTCTTCCAGTCCTGTGAGCTCCTGAGCCAGCTCTTTTAAAATTCTTAGATGTAAGTTATCTGGAGCTACTGATATAAAAATGTCTGCCTTTAGTAGCTGCTGTTTAACATCCTCCAGAGATACTAGAGGAATGGAAAAAGTGTTATCACTATATGATGAGACTGTATCCTCTTTTTCTTCCCCAAATACAGAACAGAAATATTTATTGAACACTTCAGCCTTTAGTGCATTATTATTGATAATTCTACCATTTCCATCTAGTAATGGACCAATATCATAGGATTATTTTTGTTCCTAATATATATCTTATTGTCCTTAAGATTGATGGCCATCGATTTCTCCTTGGGTCCTTTGATTCCCTTGTCAATTCGCTACAATTCCTAACTTCTGATTTATATTCATTACTATCAACTTTCCCTTTCTTCCATTTATCTATTTTATAGTTTCCTTTACTTCCCCTCTAAACCAGGTCAGTGTTTTAACCAATATGGCCGTTTTCCTTGATTGTGGCTTTTTGGGCATCTAGTAAACTATTCTTAAATGATTCCAAATAATCATTTACATTTTTCCGATTAAATTCTTCTTTCCTGCTGGTTTGGCTCATATTTTTTTTAGGTTTGTGAAATTGGTCCTATTAAAGCACCAAGTGTGTGTGTGTGTGTGTGTGTGTATATATATATATATATATTACTGGTCTGGACTTCATTCTGTTTGCACATTATAAATGAGATCAAGTTCCAATGGTTAATCACCCTCACTGCTAACAAATTAAGTCTTATTTCTAATTTGAACTTGTCTGGCTTGTTTCAAGACACTGTTTTTTGTTCTGCCTTTCTCTACTAGAGTACCCAGTCTTTCCTCCCTGTGGAGGTACTTGAACACTGTAATCAAGTCACCTCTCAATTGTCTTTTTGATAAACTAAACAGATTGAGCTCATTAAGTGTCTCAGTATAAGGCATGTTCTCCAGCCCTTATATTATGTTTGTGGTTCTTTTCTGCAGCTGCTTTGATTTTTCAACATCCTTCTAAAAATGTGGATACCAGAACTGTATGGAGTATTCTAGTATTGATCTCATTAACAGTGTACACAAAGGTAAACTCACCTCTTTGCTTCAACTCATCACTCCCTGTTTATGCATTCAAGGATTGCATTAGCATTTTTTGTCACTGGATCACACTGGGAACTCCTGTTCTGTTGCTTGTCCACGGTGGCCCCTAAATCCTGTTCTGTCACTACTTTCCAGGAAACAGTCCTCCACTCTGTAGGTATGGCCTGCATTTTATTTGAATGGACCCAGTTTACTAAGTGATCCAGATCGCTCTGTGTGACTGTCCTGTCCTCATCTACCACTCCGCCAATCTTTTTGCCATCCACAAATTTTATCAGTCATTGGGTAACTGAAGCTTGAGCATGCATAATATACGGGTTACCTAAAATCCAAAGGACTGATATGCTACAACCCAATTAGATCAAAATTAAGAAGAAATGTATAAAAGACCTTAGTGAACCTGGGCCCAAACTGGATATACAGTGGAGTAGAAACTGAAGAACCAGATCAAGGGATCAGAGAAGGCGACAGCTATCATGCAAGATGGAAGTACTTCTTAATGCCACAGAATGTGGTAACTTGGGCCCATTTACCAATTCTGTCTTGCCTGTTATTGTCTGACATAAATGTATGGTCAGACACTATAAGTGCCAATAATTCTGTCTGAAATTGTATAGAGGTGAAAATTGATTTAAGACTAAATTGTGAAAATAGGAGTTTGTGTGCAGTCTATTGCCCCACTGCTGTTTGAGAAACCTATTGCTGCAAATCCATCCACTGTGTCCTGCACATTGCTGAGAGTCACAGTCCTGCATAGCAGGATTAGTGGCCCTGCACACTTCCACGACAATGACATAACTTGTGTCGGCCAGTTTGTAGTGTAGTCATGGCCTTATGTGCCTCATACTGGCATAGCTATGCTAGTCAGGGATGTGAAAAAAATACACCCGCAGCAACACAGCTAACTAACTTAGGTGGCTGTACACCAGCTTGGCTAGCTCAGTATATTTTGTTATTCCCCAGCCCAGTTCAGAATAAAGAACAGGAGTACTTGTGGCACCTTAGAGACTAACATTTATTAGAGCATAAGCTTTCGTGAGCTACAGCCCACTTCTTCGGATGCTGTAGCCTATGAAAGCTTATGCTCTAATAAATTTGTTAGTGTCTAAGGTGCCACAAGTACTCCTGTTCTTTTTGCGGATACAGACTAACACGGCTATTACTCTGAAACCAGTTCAGAATGTTCACTTTAGAGCCCAGAGAGGAAAAAGAATTGCCAGCTGCCTTCACCATAGGGTAACCCTACCCCTGTAGTGCCGTGTCATGAGCGCAGTGCACACAGCAGCCATTGCAGCTATGCATCCTGCAGAGGAACTAGTCAGTCTCTCGCTCTCTCCTTTCCCAGATGAGTGAACAGCCTAGCTATTAGCAAGGTTAACAATCAAATCAAAGGTCTGTAGCATTTGAGGTATAATATTCTAAGATAGGGATCTCAAATTGGGGGTCAGGACCACTCAGTGGGTCACAAGGTTCTTACATGGAGGGGGTCACAAGCTGTCAGCCTCCACCCCACACCCCACTTTTCCTCCAGCATTTATAATGGTGTTAAATATACAAAAAGTGTTTTTAAATTTATGAGGATCGCACTCCGAGGCTTTCTATGTGAAAGGGGTCACCAGTACAAAAGTTTGAGAACTGCTGTTCTAAGAGGTCTCCATGGGTATTGTGAAGCTCACATAAGCCCCAGTATAAGCTGACAGTCTCAGCAGCTGGGCATCTGATGTCACCAGATGGGCATCCCCTTTACAGTGGATGAGGAGTTACCATCTATAACCACCATTGGATGAGTGATGGGGGCTTGCTCTCAACAGCTATAGAGAAGGAGCAGAGTGGCAAGTGCATACCCCCTCATCTCAGGAAAAGGCCCAGGGAAAGTTTCTTTCCAACTCGAGAAGGGGCAGAGAGCAGGAGAAGCAGACAGATACCAATTCAACCCACTTGGGCTACCCTTGTGTACATCTGAAAAACTGCCCCACCCTATGAAGCTTCAGAGAGAAGGCATTAGACACCATAGTAAAAAGCACAGTATAATAATCTAGATAAGACAGAAGAGAAGCAGCAGAAAACAGCTAAATGCATCACTTTATGCAGCCTGAATCAGGCTGCAGGGGGGTGGAGGGCAGCCATGCAGCCTTCTAAAAGACTGAATCGCTGTAAGACTCATATTCTAGCCCCTTGTCCATATACCTTTGATCAGGCTCCCACTGTCCCGAAGTCATTACACTCTATATGCCTGTACTCCCCTATGTCCCCTTCCATGCGTGTTCACCAGCCATGTCCGGCTGCTGACAAACACACATCTGAATGGGACTAGGCAAGTGTTTGCTCAACCTCACTGGGTCCATTACTTCGGTAAGATATTTTACTTAGTTGGGTGAGGTAATATCTTTTACTGGACCAACTTCTGTTGGTGCGAAACAAACTTTCGAGCCACACGGAGTTCCTCTTCACCTGACAAAGAGCTCTGTTTGGCTCAAAACTTTGTCTTCCTCACCCCCAGAAGTTGGTCCAATAAAAGATATTACCTCACCCACCTTGACTCTCTACTATCCTGGGACTGACAGCTACAAATACACTGCATTTAAATTAGTTGACATTCAGATTTAGTACAGGGTCACCCTATGGTGAGGGCACCTTGCAATTTTTTTTCCCCTCTGGGCTCTAAAGTGAACGTTCAGCATTGGCCTAGGAAAGCTGCATCTTAATAGAGTGAAAGAACAGGAATTCCAAAAGGAAAACACTACACTAACAAGCCAGGGTTCAAGAGGTGTTTGTATAATTGCAGCAGTGAACACATCAGGGAATCCACGTGTGTCAGAGAGAATGGGGACAGTGCATACATTAATATGCAGTCAAGGCATTCTTATTCTGATTCAGGTCTCTTATTTACTCCCGTGGTACAGCGCTTTGGGTGAGCTTTATGTGGCTAAGTATAGACTGGCCGTAATCTTATAGTTCCATTCCCCTCATGCCCACAACCCACTCTGTGGGAGTGTCACTGTACCATAGTTGTGAATGAGAAGAGACTTGTGATAATTTGTGAGCAACAAAGTTAATTTGCATGGGAAAAACTTTAATCACTTTTCCTATTAAACCAAATTTTCCAATTGCCCTGCCCGCCCCTTGGCCTCACGCACCCATTTTTCCCAAGGCAGGACTGGGGCTGGGAAGGAGGGTGGAAGGTGCAAGTATTAAGGTGCTGGGGAACCACTGGCAGCTTCTGGTCCTTCAGGTGCTGTTGGCCTGTTCCTGCTCAAAGAGGGCCATGGCCAGGTGCGAGCGGGAGGAGAGCCCTTCCAGGTTACTGAGTACACAGCGGTGATACAGTTCCTCACTCAGCCGGGGGTTACAGCTCCTCAGCATATATTTCTGCACCAGCCCTGGCTCCACAGCCCGGAACAGGTGCAGGCCGGAGTAGCGAAGGAAGACATCAAATACTTCCATGCTCTCCAGCACTTCATCCCGGTCCAAAATGTCAGCTGCCAGCTTGGTGCGTGCTGCCATGTAGTCAGAGTTGTAGAAGCAAGCCTCAGCAAAGGCATGACGGTCAAAGTGCCCATCCCTCAGGAAGTCGGTGCTGGAGGAGGCGGCCTGCTCGCCATGGTACATCAGCACTGGGTTGAACTCCTGGAAGTGCATTGGAAAGAAGACCTGCCAGTTGCTGATGGTGTTCATGCGGCAGCGATTCAGGAACTCCGTGTTAACCTCTGTCCAAACGCTGGCCAAGAAGAAGAGGGTGTCCACAGGATGCTTCTTCGACACTATGTCCATGAGCTTCACCTGGGATGGCACCTCGGTTTTGACGCTGATCCAGGGGATTTTCACCTCTGCATAGCGTTTTTCAAGCTCTCCCACCATAGCTTTGACCCCAGCAAAGACATCCAGCTGGCTGACCCGCTGAGCATCATAAGGCTGGTAGATGAAGAGCAGGGTTAGCAGGGCGTTGTCATGTGTATCCAGCGTGTTCATGGCAAACATGTCTAGGAAGTTGCTGACAAAGTCCAGCTCCTGCACGGTCAGGGGCAGCACCAGCTGCACGCGTGTAGCCTCTGTCACATAGGGCATGGGGATGATCTCCACCTTGCTGAGGGGTCGCACTAGACTCACCCGCTTAGCCAGAACATGGCTGTGGCCCTTCTGGGTTACAGCCTCCAGCAAGAGGTCCAGCACGTACTCCATGCCCCGTGTGGGGTCAAAGCGCCGGTAGCCATTCAGCAATTGTTGCTTGTAGAAACGAAGCTGAGGCTGGTAGCGGCTGTTGAGCTGCTGTAGCGCTGCCTCGATGATGTCACTAACATCGGCCTTGCTGGCTCCAGCCAGCTCACATTTGGGGGAGCCATCGGGGCAGGAGAAGAGGTGCTGCTCTGTGAAGTAGTCCCAGCTGATCACCTCGAAGCGGGATTTGGGGACAAAGGGAGCATTGATGCCTATGGGCCATGTCAGCCCACCCTCGCGGGCTGGTGTCAGCGATGTCAGGTTCCTGATCTGCATCTGTGAAGAAAGTACACTCCTATTTATAGAATCATAGGTATAGGGCCGGAAAGGACCTTGAGAAGTCACCTAGTCCAGCCCCCCACACTGAGGCAGGACGAAGTATACCCCTAGACAATCCCCGACAGGCGTTTGTCCAACTTGTTCTTAAATAAGTCCAATGACAGGGATTCCACCACCTTCCTTGGAAGCCTGTTCCAGAGCTTAACTACCCTTACAATCAGAAAGCTTTTTCTAATATCTAACCTAAATCTCCCTTGCTGCAGATATTAAGCCCATTACTTCTTGTCCTACCTTCAGTGGACATGGAGAACAATTGATCCCCATGCTCTTTATAACAACCCTTAATATATTTGAAGACTATCATCAGGTCCCTCCCTCCCTTCTTTTCTCAAGAGTAAACATGCCCAGTTTAATCTTTCCTCAGGTTTTCTAAATATTTTATCCTTTTTATTGCTCTTCTCTGAGCTCTAATTTGTTCACATCTTTCCTAAAGTGTGGCACCCAACACTGGGCACAGTACTCCAGCCGAGGCCTCACCAGTGCCAAGTAGAGCGGGACAAATATCTCCCCATGTGTTACACATGACACTCCTATTACTACATCCCAGAATATTAGCCTTTTCACAACTGCATCCCATTATTGGCTCATATTGAATTTATAATCCACTATAACCCCCAGATACTTTTCAGCAATCCTACCACCTAGTCAGTTATTCCCCATTTTGTACTCTTCCATTTGATTTTTCTAACTCAAATCCTACCATGACATTGCCCCTGTTTTGTTTCCCTTTTATCTTCACCCAGACGCTTTCAACTTATCTGCCTCTTACCTCCTTGTGGACTCAGAACAAGTGTATGTATTCTCGATGTGTAATGCAACATTTCCTCCCTTTCTCCCCATCTTTCCATCCTGAACAAGCTATAACCTCTATACCAATATTCCAGTCATGAGATTTATCCCACCAAGTCTGATGCCAATTAAGTCATGATTTAGCTAGTGTACTATTACATCCAGTTCTTCCTGTTTACTCTCCATACTCCTTGATTTTGTGTATAGACATCTATAATGTTGAGCAGATTCCTTCACTGTTTTCCCTCTTGTTGTTCCTATGACCCTATTGTAATTTTCATCCCCCACTCCCAACATCTAGCCCTCTTTTAAAGTCACTTTTTTTTTTTCTTTTTTTAATACCTGCTTGTGGGCTTTTGTCAACTGTCCCCTTTGAATCTAATTTAAAGTCCTCCTCACTAGGTTGGTGAGTCAGTGTCTGAAGATGGTCTTCTCCTAGAGAGGCAAGTGGTCTGGTCCCGCTTCCTGCCCGTCTCTTCACCCCAGAGGGGCAAATGGCCTGATCCCGCCTCCCTATCTAGAGCTTCCTGAATCCTTGGTGGTGCAGGACAGTAGTGATTCTGATAGCCCCTGCATGAGGAGGGTGTGGTATTTCCATAGAGGAATCTGCCACTGCCTAGCTGTCAGAGATTCTCTGTTCCCCCACAAACCCTGGAAAAAAGAGATCCTGTCTGACCTCACACTCCATCTCTGCCTCAGGTTCCCTGTCGGTATTCCCCCACTCAGATACCTGGAGTTGCTGGATCTCCTGGTAGGCTCTGTCCAGCTGGATCCTGCTGAAATGCTTGTGCAATCGGTACATGAGGGTCCCCTCAGAGACAGGGTGCACAGTGAGTGCTGCCTGGAAGTCCTCACCCTCCTCCTTCTCTAGGTCCGCATTTTTGGCCAGTTCATAGGAGCGGTAATGCTGGCCCTGAAATGGATGAGACTAGTTAGGAACCCTGACACTCACACTGGGTCCTCCCTCCCCCACCCACTCATTCCGAGGGTGGTGAGACCCAGAGAGAAACACTTGGGCATGGGAGTGGGTTTCACCCTCCACTCCTCACTTCATATATCAGAGGAGAATCCAGATCTCCTTGTTCTTTCTATCCTAGGCTGCCTCCCACTTCCTTGAAAAATTGTGAAATAGATGAAATCTGACTAAATCTGTTCTCTCAAATGTCAGTCTAGCTCCACCTCCCAAGTGCTGAGGGTGAAGACTGGTCTCTTGTCCCATGCTGCTACCCCACACCTCCTTTCTGCCCAGTACTTCACAGCATAGATTTGGAGGCACTCACCCCTTTGCTCTATAGCACAGGCACGTGAGGGTGTGGAGTCTATTGGGTTGAAGCTGTGCCCTAGCCCCTGGAAGGACAATACCTGGTGCTGGGAGACGCAGCTGATGCCCAGGAAGTCGATGATGCAGCGTCCCAGCCACTCATCCGGGCGCACACTGAGAATCTCATTACGGCAGCTGTCCAGATGCCGATGCAACTTGAGCAGCAGGCTCCGGGAAACCAAGTAGCCAAAGCCACCATGGCAGTAGCGGGCCTGTTCATCCCCCCCAATGAACTCCTCAGCCCGTCCCAGGTAAACATCCTGATTAATGCTTAGGTGCGTCACTAGGGTCTTGATCTGCTCAGCCTGGGCATAGGTGTCATCCTGCATGACATAGAACCAGTCATAGTCACCCCCAAAGTGCTGATGGATGTAGCGCATGGTCTCATACATCAGCCAGACTGGGCGTTCGTCCCCATGTGACACCAGCGCCATACCATGAGGCACCTTGGCGCTACGCAACCCTGTAAAGTACAGCAGGTGTGGGAAGTGATGGGCCACTGTCTTGTTCACTGCTACAGCCAGTGTGTTCATGGTTGCCTTGGAGGTGAGCACAGCCACAAAGAGCCGTTCATGGAAGCCCAGCTCTGTCTGGATATAGCGAGTCCTGCAGGGAAAAGCCATGGTTACAACACAAGCAGCTGGGAGAAGGGAATGAAACAGATCTATCCCTATACTCGCATCAGAGGCAGAGGGGGCACCCATACCCACAACTGATGTTTCAAGTAATCCGATTCCTTTAAAAGCTCTGACTTAGGGCTCAGCTGGACACATTACTAACGATCTCACATTTTTAAGGCACCTTCCTACTTCACAGAAACCAAGGCTAGTTAGCATCCTAACGCTTGTATTCAGCTATGCAGAGAGATGGCATCACCCACTAATGAAAGACTGCCCCCTCTGGGCTGGGATGTAGCAGTGGTTTAACAGCCACACAGCAATGCTGAACAACAGTTTAGGGCAAGAAGTGAAGCTAACTATTGCAGTCAATAGAAATTGTGTGTGTGGGGGGGGGGGTTCAAGGGGGCAAAATGTAAATATATGAGAGATCCTTGGATACCCTGGCGATCACATCTTGATTCCTGAAAAAGTGCCACAGGATCTTTAATGACCACAAATGATCAAGATCTTGCTTTTATATCATACCTGAAAGATATCAGTCTGGCAGCACTGACTTAGAGGGGAAACTGACCCCGAGAGATCTACCCACCCAGCAGTATAGCACCCCTTAGTGCCACATGATAGCATTGGGATCAGCACTCACTAAATGGAGAGTGCACTCACTACCAACCCACCCCCCCACTCCCTGCAGCCTCTGTTTCCTATTCAAGTACTAGGAACATAGAAATTGCCAGACTGGATCAGACCCAAGGTCCATCTGGTCCACTATCCTGTCTCTGATGATGGCCAGCACCACAGGTTTCAGAGGAAGCTGCAAGTAGCCTTTTAATCACTAGTAGTTTGACTGGTTTAAACCCTGAAGCATGAGGTTAAATAGTTCTTCCAAAATTTATGTTAGCACTATAAGAAGTTTGGCCTCATTGACATCCTGTGGCATTGAGTGAAAAGCATTTCCTTTGATTAGTTTGGAATTTCCCACCTTTTAATTTAATGTCCCCTTTTTTCTTGTGTTTTGAGACAGGGAGAACAGAAGTTGCTGATCTTGCTTGAGACCCCTCATCATTTTATATACTTTAATCATGTCCCCACTTGTCTCCTTTATGAGGTAACAGTCCCAACTTTTCAGCCATTTCATAGGAGAAGATCCCCCCCGCCCCCATCACCTAATTCATAGATTCATAGATTATAGGACTGGAAGGGACCTCGAGAGGTCATCGAGTCCAGTCCCCTGCCCGCATGGCAGGACCAAATACTGCCTAGACCATCCCTAATAGACATTTATCTAACCTACTCTTAAATATCTCCAGAGACGGAGATTCCACAACCTCCCTAGGCAATTTGTTCCAGTGTTTAATCACCCTGACAGTTAGGAACTTTTTCCTAATGTCCAACCTAGACCTCCTTTGCTGCAGTTTAAACCCATTGTTTCTGGTTCTATCCTTAGAGGCTAAGGTGAACAAGTTCTCTCCCTCCTCCTTATGACACCCTTTTATATACCTGAAAACTGCTATCATGTCCCCTCTCAGTCTTCTCTTTTCCAAACTAAACAAACCCAATTCTTTCAGCCTTCCTTCATAGGTCATGTTCTCAAGACCTTTAATCATTCTTGTTGCTCTTCTTTGGACCCTTTCCAATTTCTCCACATCTTTTTTAAAATGCGGCGCCCAGAACTGGACACAATACTCCAGCTGAGGCCTAACCAGAGCAGAGTAGAGCGGAAGAATGACTTCTCGTGTCTTGCTCACAACACACCTGTTAATGCATCCCAGAATCATGTTTGCTTTTTTTGCAACAGCATCACACTGTTGACTCATATTTAGCTTGTGGTCCACTATAACCCCTAGATCCCTTTCTGCCGTACTCCTTCCTAGACAGTCTTTTCCCATTCTGTATGTGTGAAATTGATTTTTCCTTCCTAAGTGGAGCACTTTGCATTTGTCTTTGTTAAACTTCATCCTGTTTAACTCAGACCATTTCTCCAATTTGTCCAGATCATTTTGAATTATGACCCTGTCCTCCAAAGTAGTTGCAATCCCTCCCAGTTTGGTATCATCCGCAAACTTAATAAGCGTACTTTCTATGCCAATATCTAAGTCGTTGATGATCATTCTGGTCTTCCTTCTCTGAACCCCCTCTATTCTACAATGTGCTGCACACAGTACCCAGATGAGGCCATATCACTGATTTATAGAAATGCATTAATTTTTTACTATTCTCCATTCCATTCCTGATGTAACTGAACATCTTGTTTGCTTTTTGTGACTGCACCTGCAGACTGAGCAGAGATCTCCATCTCTGTAATGACACCAGGTTACTTTCCTGAATTGATTTTGAACTGTGTAAGTTATGAGTAGATTATTTTTTCCCCTCCAAAGTGTAGTGCTTTGCAGTTAGCAACATTGAATTCAATTTGCCATTATGTTGCCCATTCATCTAGCTTGATACAGGCTCTCTGAAGTTTTTCATGGTCTGCTCTGAAAAGACAATTTTCCTTTGGAGAAATTGTGCTGGCTATACACTGTCACATCATAATCTTCCAGCCATTTTATTATACTATATTTAATTATAGTTTCAACCAACTAGCCCAGTCTGACCCTGTTTAGCCCGTAAGAGCTGATGGGACCCACATGTTAGACATAGGCGGTCAACTTCACCTCACAATGACTTGCTCAAAAGTGACTAATAAAAATAACGATGTCATCTGCAAATTTTGGTACCTTACTGCTCATCCCTATGGTGGCGTGTCTACCCAACACTGTAATGAAAAGGGTTAAAACTGGAGCTTGGGAGCTCAATTAAAAAGTGCCTGGCCACACCTGCAGGGTGGGCCAGTCACGACAACTGATGTATCCTAACTGGGAGAGGAACTGGGGTCAGTATAAACAGAGGAAGTCTGTGGCAGAAGGGGTGACAGCTGAATTTAGTATGAGGGGCTTAGTGAGTGTTTCAGGAAACTGAGGCAACATTAAAAAAGCTCCACTACATTTTTTAAGGATACTCAGCAAGGTAAGAGAGTGTAGTGGCATGGATGTATGGGGAATATAGTAGGTGATGGTTATACTCAGTAGATGAGTCCGCTTCACTATAAAGCATAAGAAGATGAAGGGGGCTGCAGGGAGAGAGGTAGGAACTCTGCAGTTGCTCCCCGGGATTAGGGAATGGAAACAGCCCTAGCAGACATTCAATTGACGACTAAGAGAGGAATAAAAGATCAAGCCTAAGGAGGGTAGAAGGGGGTTTAAGCTTACACTTTTACTGTGGCATTTATTGGGGGATTCCAGGAGGGAGTGCTGAGAGTCCTAGCCCTCCAAGAAGGGTGAACTCACAAAGGTTGTGGGACAGGCCTCCTTACAGGCTTAGTATGAAACAGTCCAGGGAAACCTTGAGGCCCTGGCTATTAGCTTTCTGTCATGGTGAATATTGACTACTTATTCCTTCTCCTTTGTTTTCTTTCTCCTAGCCAGTGTTTGATCCATGAGAAGGCTTTGCCTCTCACCCCTGGACTATTTAATTTATTTAGTAGCATTTTGAGAGACATCTTATCAAAGCCATTTTGAAAGTTCAAATAAGTTGTCAACCGCTTCTCTTTATCTGCTATTTTTCCATGTTCAAAGAATTCTAATATACTAGTGGGAGACAATTTTCTTTTGGAGAAACTGTGTTGGTTATACCCTGTCACATCATAATCTTCCAGTAAATATTATACCATATTTAATTATAGTTTCAACCAACTAACAGGGGCTAACCAGGATCAGACTGCAAGAGCTGATGGGACCCACATGTTAGACATAGGCGGTCACCTTCACCTCACAATGACTTGCTCAAAAGGACCGTTTCTTACCTGAGCACTTTCTTGTAAGGCTTGTTGGGGTCTCGGTAGTAGGGAACAATCCTGGGTTTGAAGTCCTCATCATTCTGGCTTGACCTTCCTCCAGCAACGGAGTCCTGCTGCATTTTCCCAGCAAACAGCCCATTATTTACCCCTGTGTCCATGCAACTATCCTCCCCATCACTCTGGATCCAGGAGACACGCAGCAGACTTAGACTGCATCCCAAGGAGAGGCCCAGGATGAGTGGCAGAGCAGGCCGCAGGAAGGCAAGGAGAGTAGCCAGACGCATGGCAGAGCTATCATGAAACAATATGCAGAGTCTTCAACAAGGAAGTATCTAGAATCACAAAAAATCTGAACAAAGGGAGATCTAGAAATGCACCAGAACCTGAAAGAGCTAGAAAACAGTGATCCAGGAGCATGAGAGGCACGATTTCCCACTTAAAGGCAGTAGTAGGCCACAGATCTAGCCCAGTCATGGGTGTGTAACAGTGTCAGAGATAAACCATAAAATTCAGAGAATTTGGCAATATGGCTCATGTTGAAAAGAGAATTAAATGAGCCCCAGGTAGCGTCCATGCCTGGAGATGTGGCGAGTCATTCCCAGCTCCTTGACAGGTGAGGCAGAGAGGGCTCCAGCCCTGAGATCTGTGAATCCAGTCAACTCCAGGGACTTCAAGATACAAACACTTCTCACATGGGATGGAATCAGAAAGTTTCCTGAACTTCCAAGTACAGCAGCCTTAAGAGCAGAGGGAGAAAGAAACCAATGCTCAGGTCCCCTGGAATAACATCTGGCAACATGAAACACTGACCCTTTGCAGCTGATGGACAGTATCTCAGTGATGACTCAGGCTAACAGCACAAGAGCCTGTCCCACCTGCTTGTTTCTTGGTTCCCAGCTGCTGCACTTTTGATGGTCCCATCCAGGCTACCTAAAGAGAGGGAAACTGAACAGCCAGAACTGCAGGATTGAATCTGCCTCAGTGACAACTGTGCAGACTCAGATTAAGGTTAGGATACCCTGAACTCCATAGAATCATAGAATATCAGAGTTGGAAGGGACCTCAAGAGGTCATCTAGTCCAACCCCCTGCTCAAAGCAGGACCAATTCCCAGCTAAATCATCCCAGCCAGGGCTTTGATTACCATTCACCCCCTGCTAGGAGAGAGGTCAGAGGCTCCACTTCTGAGACAATGCCAGGGAGATTGGCCAGTACTTCCTGCAGTAGGAAAAGAGGAGGACCTTAGCAGAGGTAGTGGAGGGACATGGGCTACAGGGGATTTTCCCCTTAAGGTACAAGTTCCAGTGCAGCCCCAGGCTCAGGGGACTGGCTGGGTGAGGATATTGGGCTTTCTACCCCTAAAGCCTATATTCCAGTGCAACTCTTATTGAACAAATGTGTTCAACATAACGAGCATCAGCACCCAGACCTTAGCTGGTAGCTTCATCAGAGAGGCAAAAGGTGGACTAGGGCCCGGAGAAAGCGTTCTCCTTTTTTCCCCTAGAGCTCCTCCCAGGCAGGGCTGAATCCCCTCGGCAAGACGCCGTGTGAGGAGGAATTGGGTCCTGCTGAGGCCTGGGCGATATGCAGCCCTGGCCCTAGAGAAACGTTCCCGGTTCTGCCCCGAGGGAGGGGGGCTGGAGGAGGCCCAGTCTCACGGACACGATGGGGCCGCCCTGCTCCGGCGAAGGATGGGAAGCGAGGGGCTCGGGAACGCTCTGCGTGGCCCCGGCCCAGCGCCTGGCCTCCCGCCTGCGTAGGACTTGCCCCGCTGGGCCGCTCGCCGGTACCTGTCAGACGCTCTCCGCGCAGGAGCCCAGGCCCGGCGCCGCTCCCTGCCGGACTCGCCTCACACGGGCGCTGTGTCGGCCAGGCGGCAGCAGCCCTGGGGGCTGGGTCAGGCTGGCATTGCTCGTGTCCGGCCAGCGCTCCGACAGCTGCCAGCTCAGCCGCCTCATGCCAGTCCCGCTCCGTCCCCCGGCGCCTTCCTCTTCCTCGCTCTATGGTCTCTCGCTTGCCCCTCTGCACGCCGAACCCTGTCCACTCCTCCGCGCTCTATGGTTCGGCGCGCATGCGCACGTCTCATCCCCAGAGCCGCCGCTCCCTCCCCAGGCTTTGTAGCCACGCCCCATCGCCCGCCCGATCCCGCGGCTGCAGTGCCCCGCCCACTCGTGCAGCCCTGCGCTGGGTCCGGCTCGTGCCTGGCCGCAGCGCAGCCCCCGCCCGGGTCCCACCGCCCCGTGCCCAGGCAGCGCCCTTGCGACAGCCGAACCCGGGGCGAGGATCGGCCATGAGAACAGCCCTAGTGACAGCGCAGCGGGGCGGGCGGGGCGACTCCCGCCCCATGGGCCGATCTCTGAGGTTTAGGTGGCTTCTCTCCCGGGACCGTCCCGGAGCAATAGCTCCCATCGCTGCCTCCTGCAGGGGCCCCTTGCTCTGCCGCTCCCGAGACTGTCCGTGCTGGCCGCGTCGGCATGAGATGGACCACTGGGCTGATCCCGTCAGTTTGTATGTTCCAGGCCATCATGCCTAGTACAGGAGTCGGGGGTGGGGGGGCTGCTATTGCGAGCAGCTGAGGCTGCCCTGCAGATTGAGAGAGCCCCCCATGAAGTCTCACAAAAGACAAGGAAGAGTATTATGGGAATGGGATCTTGACACATCTACACTCAGCAGGAAAATGCCCCATCACAATTTGCCAGCCCCTGTTTCTTCCTCCTCGATGCTATCTCCCTCCTCTCCAAGAAAAGACACTAGTTCCATCTCCAAGTTTTTACTGTAAGCCTTTTGGGGGCAGGAACTGCCTTTTGTTTTACGGATGTACAGCACCTGGCACTGTGGGGGTCTGGGTCCATAACTAGGGCTGGTAGGCACTAAGCTAATGGAAATAATAATAATAAAGCAATGACAAGAAGCAAATACAGACTTGTACCTGACCCAAGAGGTATCAATCTGCTGTCCCATATGACCCCATCCTGGGCATGTGTTACCCCCCCCCCCCCCCCCATGGTGTGTGACCCAATTTTGGGTTCGTGTTTCCCCTTTCCCAAGGCATTGCCCTGACACCCACCAGCATTCAGGAATGATCAGTTTTACGTTCATGAGACACTTTTCCAGGGGGAGGAACCAGTGCTTAATTACTAATGAAACAAGTGCCCGCGCTCAAGAATATTTTTTATTTTCATAACTGACGCGGCAAGCCCGGAGGCGCCGGGCTCTGAACCGCCAGGCCCGGAGGCGCCGGGCTCTGAACCGCCAGGCCCGGAGGCGCCCGGCTCTGAGCTACGAAGCCCGGAGGTGCCGGGGGTGCGGATGCTGGGCTGTCTATTGGGGAGAAGCCGCGCGGCCAGGGACTCCATTTCCCAAGGGCCCTGGGGCTCGGCGCGGTGCATGCTGGGAATCGGAGGCCCGTCTGGGCCAGTCTCTTCTGACTCTATTTCCCAGAGTGCCGTGAGGCCCGGCGAGAAGTGACGTTTCACGTGGCGATTGGCGGCAGGGCCGGAGGGGGCGGAGCGTGCGCACGCGGTGGCAGCTGTTCTGTTGCGACAGACGGAAAAGCGCGGAGGAGCCGGGCGGCTGGTGAGGCGCGCGGCGCCGGGGGGAGGTTGATTGGGCCTTACCGGCATCCGGCCGCTGCCTCCGGGCGAGTGAGGCCCAGCCGCCGCCCGGCGGAGCTGGGGGTTAGCGGCGGCCCGGCGCCTCCCGGCTGCTGCTCTGCGAGATCTGGGACAACAGGGCGCCCCTCACCACGGCGCCGCGCCGCGCCGCTCCGCCCGGCCAGCAGCCGGGCTCGGGCCCTTCCCAGCGGCCGCGGCGCCCTCGCAGCCCGCAATCTGCCGGCTACGTCTCGGGCTGTGAGGAGCCGAGCGGCCGCGCCGATTGGGGGCCCTGGCCCTTGTCGGGGGGCTGCGGGTCACCTCGGAGTAGTAGGGGGTGATGGCCTCGCTCTGAGCCCTAAGGTGGGAGGACCCGTAATCCAGGAAACTGCGACTAGGCCAGAGTGAAGGGGGTGTCAATTGGGATGGAAGTCCCAGGAAAGGGACCCAGCCCGGGGTCTGTGCCAGGCCTTGGCTTCTCTCTAATGGGGTTCTTCCTCCTCTTGCTTTTGCAACTGTACTAGAGCGGTGACCTGTAACCATGCCCTCTGACCTGGCCAAGAAGAAGGCAGCCAAGAAGAAAGAGGCAGCCAAAGCTCGCCAACGGCCAAAGAAAACCCCAGAGGAGAACGGGGATGCTGAGCTTGAGCAACAGGAGATGAAGAATGAGGAGGCCAATGGGACAGAAGGGTCAGGTGAGAAAGGAGCATCCTGTGTTTCCTTTCCCTGGGTAGCTAGGCTCATCAGGTGCCTCCTAGCTCAGCACCCTCGGTGCTGCCAGTGCTTAATTGCAGGGCTTGGTTGCCTGTACGTGTGCTTCTGTCTCAGGAGCATGTAAGACGACGACAAAGACTGATAGATAGCAAAGGTGCTGAACTGGATTACGCTAGAAACTAACCCCAGGGTATTAGATCCCTATCAGTGAAAATATCTCAGGTCCTTAGCTCATGCTGTACCCTGATAATACGCTGTCCAAAACCGCCATCTATATCTAACTGGTAAGAAGGCTCCCTCTATTTCCCTTGGACAGTTATCTGGATGCAGTTCATGGGTTTGTCACACACAGGCAAGATTACAGCAACTCTTCCTACCTGGGTGTAGACTAGGGCCTTGCCTACACTAAAGGGAAAAGTCGATCTAAGCGACTCAAATCAGCATAGCTTAGATCTACTTACTGCAGGGTCCACACTATGTGAAGTCGACTCTTCTCATCAGGTGGAGTACAGGAATCCACGGGAGAGCGATCGGAGGTCGATTTAGCAGGTCTTCACTAGACCTGCTAAATTGACCACTGATGCATCGATCGCCACAGCGTGGCTCCTTTGGTAAGTGTAGACAAGCCCTAAGACCTTGCAGAGTAGCAACAGATGGTGCTGTTGTGGCAGCGTGCCACAGAAGCAGACGTATTGCAGATTTCCATGGCATACAGTTCCTCTGACCTGCACTGGTTCTCTGCTGCTACTGGAACCACTCTGGGGTTTGGGGTTTCTTATTTTCAGTCTATTGGCATATAGGCTTGAGCTGTATTTGACTGTCTCTTTATGGGATGTATCTGGCACACTAAGACTAGCAGAGTTTGGATAGCTTGATGGGAGAGATCCTTCCCACAGGGGACCATTGGCCTGGTATTCCCTCGTAGAAGAAACAGGGAAGATTCCTATCTTTGCTGTAGTGTGTTGACTTCACAACGTATGTGGAACAGGAGGAAACAGGATTCTTCTAGAGGTGGTGTGCCAGCAGGGCTGTAAACCAGGGCAGGGTGCAAAGCTGTGGGGGGTGGAAAAATGACCGAAATAAACATTAGGGGGTGCTTGCTCGACCAAGGTGCTAAAATGCCTAGTTACATTTCTGTATGCCAGGCAGTCATGGTACCAGAATCCCCTGGAGTAGGCTGTACCTGTAAAGGATTCTTCTTTTCTGTATAGTTGCCTGGGACCATCCCTCATCTGTGTAGCATGCAAAGAGATGCTGGGGGAATAAATCTGTTAGAGGTACCATCATCCAGTGGTCAGGGCACTAAACTGGGACCTAAGAGACTTGGATTTTATTACTGGCTCTACCACTAACCTGCTCTGTGATGTTGGGCAAGTCATTCCCTCTCCAGTCTCTTCCCCCTTCCATCTTTTATCTGTCTGGCTGACCAAGCAAAGTGAGACCTAATGCTCAATGGCGTTTCTGCCTGTCTGTAATGTGGTACCTTTTGAAGACCACATCCGATCAATTCCAAAACTTCAGGGAATGTTCTGGGCATCAGTGAGAAGAACCCTATTGATTTTGGTGACAGTTGGAAAACCCGAACATCTGAAAAGCCTGATTTGCACACAGTGCCCCCTATGGTGCTGCAGGCAGAGGAACACCTTGACATCAGAGGTAATTCAGCCAGTCATTACTCACTCACCAATTGATTTGCATACTTCAATCCCATTGGGTGAACTGAATCAGCAATGAAACTGCACTAAACATGATGATTCTGCCTGCTTAGCTGAGCAAGTGAGCTGCCTCTTGTCCTGGGGAACAGTGCTGGGGCAGGGGAAGACCCCCACATCATTTTGGGTGCTGGGGGCGGAGTGAGGGCTGCTATGGGGACCCTGGGTTACTCCTTGTCTTTTGGCCTGTCTCCGCACGCAGAGATAGATGCTTTGACGAAGGAGCTGGAGGACTTCGAGCTGAAGAAAGCAGCTGCTCGTGCTGTCACTGGGGTGCTGGCCTCCCACCCCAACAGCACTGACGTGCACATCATTAACCTGTCGCTGACCTTCCACGGACAGGAGCTGCTGAGTGACACCAAACTCGAGCTGAACTCAGGGCGTCGCTATGGGCTTATCGGGCTCAATGGGATAGGTGAGATTGGGGGGTGCTGTGTGCATGTGGGGTGGGAGCTTCTCAGTGCTGGTTTGGGGAAATGATGCTCTGTGTGGTGAGCTGCAGGATGCAAAACTTCAGTGATGCCGGAGAGAGGAGCCCCCGGAGCAGGAAAAAACAGAGTGAGACTCAGCTGGGGCAGTGCAGCAAATACACCTGGGGCACCTGCCCTCACGCCAGGGAGATTCATGGGGGAGTAAAATGGGGAAGGAAGCTAGATGGATTTGCATTGCAGCTTTCCGTTGTGTATTTAGCAGCATCCGTGTCACAGTGCAGGGACGTCATGGTGACCATGATTCCCTTCTTGAAATCCTGCCCTCTCTTGGCTTCTTTGACTCTGTCCTCTCCTGGTTCTACGCCTACCTCTCTAATTGAGGATCCTCCTCCTCTGCCTTCCAACGGTTCTGTGTGGTTTCCACGGGACTCTGTCCTTGATCCCTCCTCTTTTCTCTCTCCACCTTATTTCTGGGTAATCTCGTATGCAAACACAAATTCAGCTACTATCTCTACGTGGATGATTCACCTCTCTAGTTCAGACCTGTCTCCTGTCCAAGCTTAAAACCTCAATTTGTCTCTTATGTCTAGCTATCAGCTCGAGCTTAACATGGGTAAAAGAGCTCCTAATCACCCTTCCTGCTATCTTCTTTTCTGATCACTATGGACAACACCACCCCCTTGCCTGTCACTAATGCCCATGACCTGGGAGTCACATTCGAGTCGGACCTCTCTCTCTCTCTAGGTCTTCATGTCCAGGATGTATCTGTATCTAAATCTGTTTGATTCTTTCTACATAATATCTAAGATACGGTCTTTCCTATCCATCCACACAGCTAAAATTCTCCTCCAAGCTCTCAGCATTTCGCTTCTTGATTACTGCAACACCCATCTCTCTGTTCTTGACAAATGCAGTGTTGCCCTACTAATACCCATTCAGGATACTGCTGCAAAGATCGTTTTCCTAGCCTGTCACTTTGACCACGTCAGCCCTCTCCTTGAATCCCTCCATTGGCTCCCCCTTCTCGATCATCTCAAACTGCTTGTCTTCACGTTCAGGCCTCGTCATAGTTAGTCCCAGCTCTAGCTATCATTTCTCTGTTTGATGCTTGCCTCTGATCAGTCAATGCCAGCTTCCAATGTCCACTTGTTACATTTTCTAACACCTTTGTACTTTCTCCCAGGCTGTCCCACATACTTGGGAGGTGCTCCCCATAAATATCTGCAGAGGTGCCTCCTTATCTACTTTCCAGACTATCCTTAAAACTCTCCTTTCCGATGATCCTACATAAAACTTGATAGTTAGTCTGCTAGTGTGCAGAGACCGCTGCCTATCATGCTGACCAATATTGTCTCATTGTTTCCTTGTACTCCCCTGTCTGTACCTACCTGTTGTTTCTTGCCTTACACTTAGACTATGAGCCCCTCAGGGCAGGGACTGTCTTTTTGTTCTGTTTGTACGGTACCTAGCACAGTAGGTTCCTGATTTATGAGTAAGGCTCCTAGGTGCTCCTTGATGCACTCACTTCCAATGCGAGACAATAACAGGAGGGTGTTTGTCTGCCTACCTGCCTGCACATAGGAAAGTCCATGCTCCTGTCTGCTATCGGGAAGCGGGAAGTGCCAATCCCAGAGCACATTGACATCTATCACCTGACCCGGGAGATGCCTCCTAGTGAGAAGACGCCACTACAGTGTGTGATGGAGGTGGATACGGAGAGGGCCATGCTGGAGCGGGAAGCTGAGCGTCTGGCTCACGAGGATGGTAATGCTCGGGGGGGTTCATGTAGGCAGGGATTCCCCCTGGGGGAAGGGAGTTCCTACTCAGGCTCTTTACCAAAGCTTTCACAGGGCATGAAGCCTGATTCTGCTGCTAAGCTCTAGCTGGAGACTTCTGGGGACCACTGCTCCTTCTCCAGCAACACAACAGCTCCTTCCATTCAAACCAGAGTGGAGCTTGCTTCCCTGGAGCTTGCTATGGGGTCCCTGCCTTGGGAGGCGGTTTGTGAACCAGGGGGCAGAGAGGTAGCCCCTAGCAGCTGCAGGCAGCAGTGATGAGGGACATAAGGGGAGAGTGGGACACTGGTGGGGTGCTGGCGCGGGTGCTGACTGGCAAAGTCTTCTCTTGCAGCGGAGTGTGAGAAGCTGATGGAGCTGTATGAGCGTCTGGAGGAGCTAGACGCTGATAAGGCAGAGGTGCGGGCCTCACGGATCTTGTACGGTTTGGGGTTCACTCCAGCCATGCAGAGGAAGAAGCTGAAAGATTTTAGTGGCGGCTGGCGAATGAGGGTGGCTCTTGCCAGGTTAGTGCTAAACTAAGTGTTCCCTCCCTGGGGACTCCCCTCTTCTCTGTGCTTCCACTGTAGCAGCCTGGAACAGATCTCTGGGGAGGTGGTAGGAGTTGCTTTCTGGACATCCACCCTCCAAGCTGGGCTTGGGGAAAGTATTTGAAGACCTCTATAAAAAAGATGCAGAAAAATTGTTCTCTTGCCACAGAGGGCAGGACAAAAGGCAATGGGTTCAAACTACATGGTAGCAGATTTAAATTAAATCTCAGGAAAAAAATTCCTAACTGTAAAAACAGTAGAACAATGGAACAAATTTAGGGAAGTCATGGAATCTCCTTCAATGGAGGTTTTCAAAAAGAGGCTGGGTAGCCTCTGTCTTGCATGGCTTAGATACCACAAATGGTGCATCTTGGTAAGGGTTAGACTGATGACCTTTGCGGTCCCTTTTAACCCTATAGTTTTATGATGCTCCATGTTTCAATTATCCCCATATTGACTGGGTACGTGTCACCTCAGGATGAAATGCAGAGACAAAATTTCTCAATACTTTAAATGACTGCTTCATGGAGCAGCTGGTACAGGAACCCACAAGGGGAGAGGCAACTCTCGATTTAGCAGGAAGCCTGCTAAATAACCAGTGGGGTCCCTGGACGATCGAGATACAAAAGGAGCACTTAAAGACGATGAAGTAATTGTGGAGAAACTAAATGAATTCTTTGCTTCAGTCTTCCCGGCTGAGGATGTTAGGGAGATTCCGAAATCTGAGCCGTCCTTTGTAGGTGACAAATCTGTCACTAGAGGAGGTTTTGGAATTAACTGATAAACTTAACAGTAACAAGTCACTGGGACCAGAAGGCATTCACCCAAGAGTTCTGAAAGAACTCAAATGTGAAATTGCAGAACTATTAACTATGGTTTGTAACCTGTCCTTTAAATCGGCTTTTGTACCCAGTGACTGGAAGATAGCTAATGTTACGCCAATATTTAAAAAGGGCTCTAGAGGTGATCCCAGCAATTACAGACCGGTAAGTTTAACATCAGTACCGGGCAAAATAATAAAGAATAAAATGGTCAGAGACACAGAAGAACATAAATTGTTGGGCAAAAGTCAACATGGTTTTTGTAAAGGGAAATCATGTCTTACTAATCTATTAGAGTTCTTTGTAGTGGTCAACAAACATGTGGACAAGGGGGATCCAGTAGACATAGTGTACTTAGCTTTCCAGAAAGCCTTTGACAATGTCCCTCACCAAAGGCTCTTACATAAATTAAGTTGTCATGGGATAAGAGGGAAGATCCTTTCATGGATTGAGAACTGGTTAAAAGACAGGGAACAAAGAGTAGGACTAAATGGTAAATTTTCAGACTGGAGAGGGGTAACTAGTGGTGTTCCCCAAGGGTCAGTCCTAGGACCAATCCTATTCAACTTACTCATAAATGATCTGGAGAAAGGGGTAAACAGTGAGGTGGCAAAGTTTGCAGACGTTACTAAACCGCTCAAGATAGTTAAGACCAAAGCAGACTGTGAAGATCTTCAGAAAGATCTCGCAAAACTAAGTGATTGGGCAACAAAATGGAAATGAAATTTAATGTGGATAAATGTAAAGTAATGAACGTTGGAAAAAATAAGCCCAACTATACATACAGTGTGACTGGGGGCTAATTTAGCTACAGCTAATCAGGATCTTGGAGTCATCACGGATAGTTCTCTGAAGACGTCCACGCAGCGTGCAGTGGCAGTCAAAAAAGCAAACAGGATGTTAGGAATCATTCAAAAAGGGATAGAGAATAAGACGGAGAATATCTTATTGTCCTTCTATAAATCCATGGTACGCCCACATCTTGAATTCTGCATACAGATGTGGTCTCCTCATCTCAAAAAAGATATACTGGCATTAGAAAAGGTTCAGAGAAGGGCAACTAAAATGATTAAGGGTTTGGAACGGGTCCCATGTGAGGAGAGATTAAAGAGGCTAGGACTTTTCAGCTTGGAAAAGAGGAGACTAAGAAGGGATTTGATAGAGGTATATAAAAGAATGAGTGGAGAAAGTGAATAAGGAAATGTTATTTACTTGTTCCCATAATATAAGAACTAAGGGCCACCAAATAAAATTAATGGGCAGCAGGTTTAAAACAAATAAAAAGAAGTTCTTCTTCACACAGCGCACAGTCAACCTGTGGAACTCTTTGCCTGAGGAGGTTGTGAAGGCTAGGACTATAACAGGGTTTAAAAGAGAACTAGATAAATTCATGGAGGTTAAGTCCATTAATGATGAGGAATGGTGTTTCTAGCCTCTGTTTGTCAGAGGGTGGAGATGGACGTCAGGAGAAAGATCACTTGATCATTACCTGTTAAGTTCACTCCCTCTGGGGCACCTGGCATTGGCCACTGTCAGTAGACAGGATACTGGGCTGGATGGACCTTTGGTCTGACCCAGTACGGCCGTTCTTATGTTCTATTCACTACCTCTCTCCTGGCCTCTGCAGAGCTCTCTTCATTCGGCCATTCATGCTGCTGCTGGACGAGCCCACAAACCACCTGGACCTGGATGCCTGTGTGTGGCTGGAAGAGGAGCTGAAAACGTAAGGGTGGCTGGAGGCAGCTATTGCTGTGCTCTGGTGCCTGTGCACCCTGCTGGGGCATCCCAGTGCAGCTCGCTCCCTGGAGCAGTTGCTCCCGGCAGCTGTTCTGTAGGTGCCACCTGTGGATGTGTCTGTTTGCATTATGGTGGCACTGAGGTCCAATTGTGCTGGGTGCTGAATGGACAGTAGGAGAGTCCATGCCCAAAAGGACTCTCGCTGGGAGGCATTACTGAATTAGTATTTCCCATGGAGCAGACTAGGCCCTCCAAAAAGTGTGTGTCGGGCAGAATGGACAGGAAAGAGGCCCCAATTGTGGTGAGGGATCATCCTCTTTCTTGGGACTGGGCCCAGCAGCTTTCCCTAAAGCCCTTGCAGCACCTGGTTCTCTAGTGGGAGGGAATCCATAGTGGTTCTTAGTGCACATGAATCCCTCCTGGTCCCTGGCAGGGCTGCCAGCCTAGGAATCTCATCCCAGTCGGACCTCTAATAGTTCTGTGTGGTGCTGCAGGTTCAAACGGATCCTTGTGCTGATCTCCCACTCCCAGGACTTCCTGAATGGCATCTGCACCAACATCATCCACATGCACAACCGCAAACTGAAGTATTACACGGTGAGTGAATGGGGCCAGGGTGTGACAAGCTCCTGGGAGGGGGGGAAGGAGGAGGAGACCCCTGTTTAGGCCACTGACTCCATCCCAGACCCAACCCTGGCTCCAGGGCAGGAATGTGCAGTCTAGAGAGCACCTGCTTGCAAGAGGCCTGGGCAGCTTGCTTCAGCTATGTGCAGGGAGGGTGTGGCCTTTGGGAGCTGTCTCATGGGCTGTGGTCTCTCCCTCCAGGGGAATTATGATCAGTACGTGAAGACCCGTCTGGAGCTAGAAGAAAATCAGATGAAGCGTTTCCATTGGGAGCAGGATCAGATTGCCCACATGAAGGTATCTATTTAACTGGACTGCAGTTCTCAGTCTTTCCCCACATGCACCCCACTGTAGCAGTTGCCGCAAGGTAATCCCTTGTCTCATTACAGAATTACATTGCACGATTCGGTCATGGCAGTGCCAAGCTGGCCAGGCAGGCCCAAAGCAAAGAGAAGACCCTTCAGAAAATGATGGCTTCCGGGCTAACAGAGAGGGTGGTGAATGATAAGGTAGGATGGAGAAGCGGGGCTGTCTGTGGGAGACGAGAACTATAAATATGGCTGGAGAAGTAAAATGAGCTGCAGCTGGGAATAATCATCAGAGCTGGAAGCAGGAGTGGGAGGGACGGGGGCAGTAAATGGGGCTCCAGCTCTAACAGAAGACTGGCCAAAGGAGAATGCACGGGGGGCTACTAAACAGAGGCTTCTTGTCCCAGCATGGGGGTGGAGGCTTGTCCAACCCTCCCAAGAGATCCAAAGCAAATCAAGGAATGCTGAATGGCTGGGAGGGTGGGGGAACAGCCCCTCCCTTCAGCTGAAGGATTAAAGTGGGGTGGAGACATGAACACACCTACCCTGCAAAGGAAGCAGAATGGGTAGGCAGATGCCAGCAATGGGCAGAATGTCACAGCAAACCTCCTGCTAGTGAGTTACAGACCTGCTTGACCTGATGGCTGCTAGGAGCAACTTGTAAAGCCATGGACTGCTCTCTGGGCTCCAGGGATGCAGGCAGTTGCTCCTCCATACTTGGAAGCCAAGTCATATTGGAACTGCAGGGCTCCCCTGGTACCCTGGGTGGGGCAGGAACTTAACATGGGGGTGTGTTTTGTTCCCAGACTCTGTCGTTTTATTTCCCACCATGTGGGAAAATCCCCCCTCCTGTCATCATGGTGCAGAATGTCAGCTTCAAGTACATGAAGGATGGGGTGAGTATTCTCCGTCCCCAAGCACACTCGGTGCAGTGCTTGCCTGGGTTGCATGAAGGTTCCCCCCTCCCCTTGTTTGGGTCCTGGGGCCACTGACCCAGCTTCCCCATCAGGCCGTAGCATGGGGAGGGGCTCAGCTCTTGCAGCTGTGGCTTATCAGAAGTGCCCCAGCTGGGCCTGCTCATCACAGCTTCCCAGGTGCTTTGGGGGGGTGCCCCTCTCACGGTCTCCCCTGTGGATTGCAGCCCTGGATCTATAATAACCTGGAGTTCGGGATTGACCTGGACACACGTGTGGCACTTGTGGGACCCAATGGTGCTGGGAAGTCAACGCTGCTGAAACTGCTCACAGGAGAGGTATGCTTCCTACATGGCTGTCTCCTCTTCTCTTCCCCACCCCCACAGCCCTGATGTCACCTGCGGGGATGGACAGTGCCCAAAACGCTTCCTTGTACAGAGCCTCTGTTGTATTACTGTAGGTGGAATACATGGGTCCAAAAAGTCAAAGATGAACACTGACTGGGTCATGTTAGCAACATTAAACCGTTTCAAACAAGGTTGAGGGGGTCGTATACATAGAATTCAGCCTGCTTAGTACCATGGCAATCATTGTTAATTTTTTTTAATCTTTCTATTAAAGATACAGAAAGGAAGGAAAACAGTTAAGGCATTTGAAATATAAAGTATTAAATAAGGCTTCAATTTTAACATTTCTTGTTCCCTTTCCTTTTAGCTGGAGAGAGATTTTAGAAAACCCTTGTTTGATAGTCTTGTAGATGGTATTAAAACTCGTAATAACTTTCCCCCAAAAGGAGAGAAGTTCATAGAATATCAGGGTTGGAAGGGACCTCAGGAGGTCATCTAGTCCAACCCCCTGCTCAAAGCAGGACCAATTCCCAACTAAATCATCCCAGTCAGGACTTTGTCAAGCCTGACTTTAAAAACCTCTAAGGAAGGAAATTCCACCACCTCCCTAGGTAACCCATTCCAGTGCTTCACCACCCTTCTAGTGAAAAAGTGTTTCCTAATATCCAACCTAAACCTCCCCCACTGCAACTTGAGACCATTACTCCTTGTTCTGTCATCTGGTAGCACCGAGAAGAGTCTAGATCCATCCTCTTTGGAACCCCCTTTCAGGTAGTTGAAAGCAGCTATCAAATCCCCTCTCATTCTTCTCTTCTGCAGACTAAACAATCCCAGTTCCCTCAGCCTCATGTGCTCCAGACCCCTAATCATTTTTGTTGCCTTCCACTGGGCTCTTTCCAATTTTTCCACATCCTTCTTGTAGTGTAGGGCCCAAAACTGGACACACTACTCCAGATGAGGCCTCACCAATGTCGAATAGAGGGGAATGATCACATCCCTCGATCTGCTGGCAATGCCCCTACTTATACAGCCCAAAATGCCATTAGCCTACTTGGCAACAAGGGCACACTCGACTCATATCCAGCTTCTCGTCCACTGTGACCCCTAGGTCCTTTTCTGCAGAACTGCTGCTTAGCCATTTGGTCCCTAGTCTGTAGCAGTGCATGGGATTCTTCTGTCCTAAGTGCAGGACTCTGCACTTGTCCTTGTTGAACCTCATTAGGTTTCTTTTGGCCCAATCCTCTAGTTTGTCTAGGTCCCTCTGTATCCTATCCCGACCCTCCAGCGTATCTACCACTCCTCCCAGTTTAGTGTCATCTGCAAACTTGCGGAGAGTGTAGTCCACGCCATCCTCCAGATCATTAATGAAGATATTGAACAAAACTGGCCCCAGGACCGACCCTTGGGGCACTCCGCTTGAAACCGGCTGCCAACTAGGCATGGAGCCATTGATCACTACCCGTTGAGCCCGACGATCTAGCCAGCTTTCTATCCACCTTACAGTCCATTCATCCAGCCCATACTTCTTTAACGTGCTGGCAATAATACTGTGGGAGACCGTATCAAAAGCTTTGCTAAAGTCAAGGAATAACACATCCACTGCTCTCCCCTCATCCACAGAGCCAGTTATCTCATCATAGAAGGCAATTAGGTTAGTCAGGCACGACTTCCCCTTGGTGAATCCATGCTGACTGTTCCTGATCACTTTCCTCTCCAAGTGCTTCAGAATTGATTCCTTGAGGACCTGTTTCATGATTTTTCCAGGTACTGAGGTGAGGCTGACTGGCCTATAGTTCCCCGGATCCTCCCCCTTCCCTTTTTTAAAGATGGGCACTACATTAGCCTTTTTCCAGTCATCCGGGACCTCCCCCGATCGCCATGAGTTTTCAAAGATAATGACCAATGGCTCTGCAATGACATCCGCCAACTCTTTTAGCACCCTTGGATGCAGCGCATCCAGCCCCCATGAACTTGTGCATGTCCAGCTTTTCTAAATAGTCCTGAACCACTTCTTTCTCCACAGAGGGCTGGTCAGCTCCTCCTCCCCATGCTGTGCTGCCCAGTGCAGCAGTCTGGGAGCTGACCTTGTTCGTGAAGACAGAGGCAAAAAAAGCATTGAGTACGTTAGCTTTTTCCACATCCTCTGTCACTAGGTTGCCTTCCTCCATTCAGTAAGGGGCTCACACTTTCCTTGACTTTCTTCTTGTTGCTAACATACCTGAAGAAACCCTTCTTGTTACTCTTAACATCTCTTGCTAGCTGCAACTCCAAGTGTGATTTGGCCTTCCTGATTTCACTCCTGCATGCCTGAGCAATATTTTTATACTCCTCCTTGGTCATTTGTCCAATCTTTCACTTCTTGTAAGCTTCTTTTTTGTGTTTAAGATCAGCAAGGATTTCACTGTTAAGCCAAGGTGGTCGCCTGCCATATTTACTATTCTTTCTACACATCAGGATGGTTTGTTCCTGCAACCTCAATAAGGATTCTTTAAAATACAGCCAGCTCTCCTGGACTCCTTTTTCCTCATGTTGTTCTCCCAGGAGATTGTGCCCATCAGTTCCCTGAGGGAGTCCAAGTCTGCTTTTCTGAAGTCCAGGGTCCATATTCTGTTGCTCTCCTTTCTTCCTTGTGTCAGGATCCTGAGCTCAACCATCTCATGGTCACTGCCTCCCGGGTTCCCATCCACTTTTGCTTCCCCTACTAATTCTTCCCGGTTTGTGAGCAGCAGGTCAAGAAGAGCTCTGCCCCAGTTGGTTCCTCCAGCACTTGCACCAGGAAATTGTCCCCTACACTTTCCAAAAACTTCCTGAATTGTTTGTGCACCGCTGTATTGCTCTCCCAGCAGATATCAGGGTGATTAAAGACTCCCGTGAGAACCTGTTAGTTTCCAGAAGAAAGCCTCGTCCACCTCATCCCCCTTGTCTGGTGGTCTATAGCAGACTCCCACCACGACATCACCCTTGTTGCTCACACTCTCAACTTTATCCAGAGACTCTCAGGTTTTTCTGCAGTTTCATACCGGAGCTCTGAGCAGTCATACTGCTCTTTTACATACAACGCAACTCCCCCACCTTTTCTGCCCTGCCTGTCCTTCCTGAACAGTTTCTATCCGTCCATGACAGTACTCCAGTCATGTGAGTTATCCCACCAAATCTCTGTTCCAATCACATCATAGTTCCTTGACTGTGCCAGGACTTCCAGTTCTCCCTGCTTGTTTCCCAGGCTTCTTGCATTTGTGTATAGGCAGTTAAGATAACTTGCTGATCGTCCTGCTTTCTCAGTATGAGCCAGGAGTCCTCCCCTCTTGTGCTCTCCTGCTCGTGCTTCCTCCCAGTATCCCATTTCCCCACTTACCTCAGGGCTTTGCTCTCCTTCCCCCAGTGAGCCTAGTTTAAAGCTCTCCTCACTAGGTTAGCCAGCCTGCTTGCGAAGCTGCTCTTCCCTCTCTTAGGTAGGTGGAGCCCATCTCTGCCTAGCATTCCTCCTTCTTGGAACACCATTCCATGGTCAAAAAATCCAAAGTCTTCTCTCCAACACCACCTGCGTAGCCATTCGTTGACTTCCACAATTCAACAGTCTCTACCCAGGCCTTTTCCCTGCACAGGGAGGATGGACGAGAACACCACTTGCGCCTCAAACTCCTTTATCCTTTTTCCCAGCGCCATGTATTCTGCAGTGATCCACTCAAGGTCATTCTTGGCAGTTTCATTGGTGCCCACGTGGAGAAGCAGGAAGGGGTAGCGATCCGAGGGCTTCATGAGTCACGGCAGTCTCTCCGTCACATCGTGAATCCTAGCTCCTGGCAAGCAGCAGACCTCTCGGTTTTCACTGTTGGGGCAGCAGATAGATGACTCAGTCCCCCTGAGGAGGGAGTCCCCAACCACCACTACCTGCCTCCTTCTCTTGAGAGCGGTGGTTTTGGAACCCCCATCCCTAGGACAGTGCATCTCATGCCTTCCAATTGGTGGAGTCTCCTTCTGCTCACTTCCCTCAGATGTATCATCTAGTCCACTCTCCGTATTTAGTACCTGTGGAGTTAGTTGAAATGAGCTGAAGCTGTCATTGTTAAAGTCCATCCCATTTCCTAGAAAACAAAACAAGATAAACACTCACAAAAGGGGAAAGAAAAGAACAGCAAGGATAGAAAGTGCAGCATCCGTCTCTGGCATTCACTTGTAACTTCACTAATGGAAAAACACAAGCAGAGCACATAGTCTAATCAGCTGCTCCAAGACTTGTCAAGCTTGAACTAGCCTCAGGCTGTGCAGGGCACTGCATTTAGTTACCTTTTCCTGGTCACAAGCTTAAAACAATGTTGCAAAATATACAGTCTTGGCGGGATCACCAAGACTTGTATTAGACAGAAGGAAAAAGGAGAGGGTTAGGAAAGAGAAGAAATAAGGTGGAGAAGCAAAAGAACACAAGGGGGAAGAATGAGTGACCGTCCTAAATACCACCTGGGATGTGAGATTTAGCTGGAGCTGGTGGTGTCATCTGGCTCCATCTCTCTGGCCTGATCTGGTCAGGACATCTTTCAGGATTAGGATGAAGAAGGTCCAGGGTCTCAGGAGATGTTGGGCGTGGCAGCTATGATGGTGAAGCTGGCTCCTTCCCTTTCTCTAGTTTTTCAGTCAGCCAGCATTAAGGTAGTCAGATTTCCTCCCCAACGTCTTTTCTTTTAAAAACCCCAAAAGGGGAGGGATGGGTGGAATCTCTCGTTATTTTGCCCACTGATTAGGCTTAATTTCTGACACACCAATTTTGCTTCACTGATTTCTTCAGTTCCACCCTTCTCTTGTTTACAAAGCTTGATCTTAATACAGTCCTTGAGTTATATCAGGAGACCTTTTGTTTGGACTAATTCAGTCTTTCGTCCCATCAACACTTACTGTTGTAGGTTATTGTGACACTGTATAAACTTTTATCCATTTTCCCAGAGTTGAGCTTACAATTAGAATAAATTTGTAGGCCCGATTATTACAACGCATGACCCATTCACTGACCCCAAGAAGCACGTGCTCCCCATCTTCCCCCCCCCCTGTAAAATAGGGTTGCGGGAGGGAAGAAGTGATAAGGCCACGGTGCTGCTACACTTTTCAAGCCAGCAATCTCAGCTGTCTCCCATTGGCTGGAGCAGGATAAAGTGGGCCATTGTGGGTGCGTGGCTGGGCTGCCATTCCCTTGTGAAATGCCTTTGTCTTCCTTCCAGCTGCTGCCCACAGATGGGATGATTCGCAAACACTCACATGTGAAAATCGGCAGATACCACCAGGTAATCCCTGCAGGGGCAGTGAGGAATGTCACAGGCTGCTGGGGTGGCTACCCGGGAACAGAGGGGTCTCATCTCTCCATTCTTCTCCCCAGGCCCCTCCCCCAAGCCTGGCCTAAGAGTCTCTAGCTCCTGCTTGCTGGGTCACAGGCTGAGCCTCCAGGTGAAGAGGCGCCTCATTCCAAGCCCTGCGCTGTGCTGTGACTAATGGGGAAGAGCTGCTGCTCAGTGAAAGGGCTCTGGACTTCCTTCTAGCTCATGTCTCCTCCTGCTGGGTGTGGCTATTGAGCAGGCCATGGTGGCAACCTTTGCTTCCCTTGGAAAGTGTGATTGTGCTGCTCTGGGCCTGTCTGTTTTGTCTCTGACCCCTTGGAACGGAGACTGCAACTCTGTGCCTGGTACAGGACAAAGCATGTTCTTTACAGAACTCTGTTTGATATGGAGGCCGCTTCCTTATGCCTTGTGAGCCTCTTACCACACTGAGGTGTTGGCAGGTATGGGTTGCTGTGATCTGGGGATGGAGGTGTATCTGAAATGCTGCCTCCTGCTCTCCAGCTTGTACCCACAGAGGTGAAGAGGTTGTGGGGGCTGGGAGAGGCTTGCTGGCTATGAACTCACTCCCAGCAGGTGGCTGGGATATCTGCTTGTGCTGGCCTGAAATTGGTCTTCTCTTTGTCTAGCACTTGCAAGAGCAACTGGACTTGGACCTGTCACCCCTGGAGTACATGATGAAGTGTTACCCAGAGATCAAGGAGAAGGAGGAGATGAGGAAGATCATTGGCAGATATGGTCTGACAGGGAAGCAGCAGGTAGGTGTGGACTGCAGTGGGCATCTATTCCATGGGGCCTGCTCTTGGTGTGATTCTAGGGATGCAGAGCCACCATCGTCCTTTTGTTCACCTGCCAGCTATCTGGAGTTACTGGGCAGGGGGCTACACTGGGGAATGCAGGTGCAAGCCCTCTCCTCGGGGCTGCGGCAGGGAGAGAGAACTTCCCGCAGCCCAGGTGCTGCTGGGGGGAGAGAGGGCTGGGGGGAGGTACCTCTCCCCACCGCAGCACCTCCGGGCCAGGCTGGGACCATTGATAGGCTGCTGTCGAGCCGCGCAGCTTAGAGGAAATTTAGCTTACCACCAAAGACGTGCTTCCATCATCTCATGGAGCAGGTCCTCAAGGAATCCATTTTGAAGCACTTGGAGTAGAGGAAGGTGATCAGGAACAGTCAACATGGATTCACCAAGGGCAAGTCATGCCTGATCAACTTGATTGCCTTCTATGATGAGATAACTGGCTCTGTGGTTATGGGGAAAGCGGTGGATGTGATATGCCTTGATTTTTAGCAAAGCTTTTGGTACCGTCTCCCACAGTTTTCTTGCCAGGAAGTTAAAAAAAGTATGGATTGGATGAATGGACTATAAGGTGGATAGAAAGCTGCAGGGTGGATTTGATTTAAATCAAATTGATTTAAATCATTAGTCAGGAAGACTTGATTTAATCATGGATTTCTACATAAACGTGCATTCTTGTTGGTTGTTATAACTTTAATACATATTCTTCACAACTCAGAGATGTAGGTTTCATTTTTAGAAGGTACACACTATACATTTTTAAGTGATTTATTTTGAAAACTTTTCAGATTAGTTTTACAGCTATATCAGAAAATTAATGATTGTTTGGTTATTTCATTTACCAAAGGTAATTGAAGCAGATAGTTCACCTCCCAATGACTTCATAAATATCTCCAATTCAACAGGTTAATCGTTAATATTTGGAGAATTTTCTTGCCATGCTGTATTAGAAGGAGAACATCACCAGACAGATATTTAAATTGTTTTATTTAACTAAAACAACAATGTTATGTATTCTGGATTTTTTTTCTTCAACAGCAAACGTATAATATTTTAACAAAACAAGCATTTGAATTTAGTTAAACATTCAAGTTTTTTAAAATCAGGTTTGTTTTTGTTAAAATTGTTTAACTAAAATAGTTTAAATGGGAAAAAAAAAATATATATATATATATATATATATATATATAATTTAAAAAAAAATTAAATCCACTATGTCAGCCAGGTCAACATGAGAAACTTAAAATATTGGCTTCTGCAGCTAACTCAGTTGTCTTCACCTTCATTTTCCTGTTTGTTCACAATTGTTCACAATTGTTCAAAAGCTTTCCTGCTTTTTCATGTTCCAAACGATTTCTCAGTTTGGAATGAATTAGTCCAAAGGAAGAAAATATTCTTTCTACACTGGCAGAAGAAGCTACTGCTGTTAAAAGTGAGATTATCACTTCAACAGTCTATGAATCCAAGTGCTTAAGTTACTTCCACCAGTTCACTGGTGTGACTTTCTTTAAAACATCAGTAAACATGTATTTCTTGAATGGTTCACCCTAGCTCTGAAGTTTATTATAGTTGGCATTATTGAGGGGTGATTGCTGGATTTCCATGTTGTAGCCAAATCCTCTTCTTCAACAGTTAAGGTTTGACTCTGGTACCGAGTATTGAGAATATTTGCTGGAAATAGTGCTTGTCCCATTTGTTTTTTTTTTTAATGCTTGTAATTTAACTCTGTCATTGCATATTTATCTTTTTTAAAATCTCACTCAGTTCCTTCCAAATTTCAGCAGCGTTAGCAATAAAACAGCTATTTCCCTGCATTTTGTTCAAGGCTACAGAAATAGGCTTCAGGGTACTCAGCGTCTGTTCAACGTTTCTCTTAGCCCAATATTGAGAACTTTGGCTGTGACAGTGCCATCTATTTGTTCTTGATTTTTTTGTTCACAAACTGTCATCTGATTAGGCCAGTTCTTGATATAGTGCTCAAAACAGTCCACTACTGAGTTTTATCACATGTCTTGTGGGAGAGTTAGCTTGGTTCCTCCCACTTTTTTCAGAGCAGCTGCTGCAAAGTGGTTGTTACGGAAATATTTTGCAATTTCAACATTAGCCTTTATTTCTGGAACACTGAAATCTTCGGCTAGGAGGTGCATCAAATGAGCACTGCAACTGTATGTTATTAGCTTGGGACTCTCTTCTAAATTTCTTCTCATCTTGGATACATTTGCCGCATTGTCTATGACCAACCTGCGTACTAGACATTTGGATTTTTTTTCACAGTTTGTTACAGCTTTTACTGCTGCTACTTGTAAGTATTCTGCTGTGTGTGCGTTTGCTGATGTATCAATTGCTTCTGAAAGGAAGACATTCCCTTCTTCTGTTGGCACACAAGCACATACAACAGGATCATTGTGGACGTTGCTCCACCCATCGAGACTCAAGTTAACAATTTCACCCTCTAGACCTTTCGCACATTGCTCAATTTCTCTTTCATACACTTTATCCAGCAATTTGCCTGTGACATCTGCTCTGTTGGGTGGACTGTATCCTAGTTTTAATGACTGAACCATGTTAATGAAGTGTGGGTTCTCAATCATATGGAAAGGAGAGTTTGTTGCATAAACAAACCAGGCAATTTTTTCATCAATTACCTTTTTTTGTAATCTGCTGGTTCTTACCACAAACTTATCTATGGTTGTTTCTGGATGATGGAGATTTTTTTGCTACAGGTGATATACTGTGGCTATGTGACATACATGATGTGACTGAGGGTACGTCTATACTTACCTCCGGGTTCGGCGGTAAGCAATCGATCTTCTGGGATCGATTTATCGCATCTTGTCTAGACGCGATAAATCGATCCCGGAAGTGCTCGCTGTCGACGCCGGTACTCCTGCTCCGTGAGAGAAGTACGCGGAGTCAACAGGGGAGCCTGCCTGCCGCGTGTGGACCCGCGGTAAGTACCTTGTAGTTCGAACTTAAGTACTTCGACTTCAGCTACGTGATTCACGTAGCTGAAGTTGCGTATCTTAGTTTGAACTGGGGGGTTAGTGTGGACCAGCCCTGAAACACTATCATTGGCAGATAACTCTGAAAGTATAGAAAATGATGATCTTGAAGGTGGATAGTCTTCAGAATCCTGTATGTTGAGGATGGATTCTCCTAAACAAAATACGTCAGGGCAGTTGTTTAATTATTACCATATTGCTCATTTAGTATTCCTCATTGCATTCACTGACACTCAGTACTATCTTAAAGGTGAAATTGTAAAAGGAAGATTTGCCCATTACAGCTATTTGTTCTTTTTATCACAACTGCATCTAAAATGATAGTATCATAGAGGAACAACTACATTTTTTCGCTCAAACATGAGAATTCAGGAATAGTCCAGAAGGAAGACAGGCAGTCCTTAAGAGAAAAATATGGAAAAAAAAGTTTACCAACCTGAAAATCCTGCATGTTCAGACATGTTCCTTTCATCATCTTCAACGCAGCTTCCTCCTGAGAAGGAACACTTCTCACGATGTTGTTTCATTCGGACAACCAGGCCTTGCATTTCTTTGTTGCATTGTTTGCATTTTGCACAGATGCCTGCCTTACCCACAGGTAGAGGAACTTCATTAAAATATTCCCAAACTGGGTCTCTTTTATGGCCTGCTGCCATTATAGGTTTTCTAGTGAGAGAATGGTATGGTAGATCTCAAATCAATGAAGGCTACACTAAGAAAGACCTTAAGACTTCTGCTCCAAACAATTTCACTTTTGTTTCTACTGCCTTGTCCCACCCTTCTCACATTTATCTCCAGACTTCTTCTCCTTGTCCAGATCTATTCTGCCCCCAACAATCTTCTGTTCATTGAACTTTTTGAAACTTTGCACTTTTAGAGAGAGGTAAGGGATTGACGCTGTGTACACAGATTTGCAGAGGGACAGTAGGGTTGAGGTCTGTTATTTCTCACTTCATTCATTCATTCATTTTAAAATATTTTTGCTGTTAACAAGTATGTGATCTCTGGGGACACAAATCCACAGTTTGAGAACTGCAAAACTAAGCATCTCTAATGGTATCTTCTAGACTGAGCACTGAGTCCCATTGGGTAGATAGTAAGATTAACCTAAATAATCTATACAGAAGCCCCTGGAACCCCATAAGATTGAGTCCCTAATTCAGGAACTATTGGAACTCATTTACAAAACTTTTCCTAAACATTACATGAATATATTCTCATACTATAGAATTAGAATGTATAATCCCTATTCTATGATGAGATATCTTTGAGCTATAGTGATCTTAATTAAAACTGTCTTTAGATAGGTTTTTTCCTCAAAGAATTTTATCAAAAAATCTTTTTTTTTAAATCATTGATTTTTATCCACCCTGGAAAGCTGGCTAGATCGTTGGGCTCAACGGGTAGTGATCAATGGCTCGATGTCTAGCTGGCAGCCAGTATCAAGCAGAGTGCCCCGGGGGTTGGTCCTGAGGCTGGTTTTGGTCAACATCTTCATTAATGATCTGGATGATGGGATGGTTTACACCCTCAGCAAGTTTGTGGATGACACTATGCTGGGGGGAGAGGTAGATATGCTGGAGGATAGGGATAGGATCCAGAGTGACCTAGACAAATTGAAGGATTGGGCCAAAAGAAATCTGATGAGATTCAACAAGGACAAGTGCAAAGTCCTGCACTTAGGACGGAAGAAGCCCATGCGGTGCTACAGGCTGGGGACCGACTTGCTAAGCGGCAGTTTTCCAGAAAAGGACCTGGGGAGTACAGTGGACGAGAAGCTGGATATGAATCAACAATGTGCCCTTGTCGCCAAGAAGGCTAATTGCATATTGGGCTACATTAGTAATAGCATTGCCAGCAGATTGAGGGAAGTGATTATTCCCCTCTATTTGGCACTGGTGAGGCCACATCTGGAGTACTGCGTCCAGTTTTGGGGCCCCCCCACTACAGAAAGGATGTGGACAAATTGGAGAGAGCCCAGCAGAGGGCAACGAAAATGATTAGGGGGCTGGGGCAAATGACTTATGAGCAGAGGCTGAGGGAACTGGGGTTATTTAGTCTGCAGAAGAGAAGAGTGAAGGGGGATTTGATAGCAGCCTTCAACTCCCTGAAGCGGGGTTCCAAAGAGGATGGGGCTAGGCTGTTTTCAGTGGTGGCAGATGACAGAACAAGGAGTAATGGTTTCAAGTTTTAGTGGGGGAGGTCTAGGTTGGATATTCGGGAAAAACTATTTCACTAGGAGAGTGGTGAAGCACTGGAATGGGTTACATAGGGAGGTGGTGAAATCTCCATCCTTAGAGGTTTTTAAGGTCAGGCTTGACAAAGCCCTGGCTGGGATGATTTAGTTGGGGTTGGTCCTGCTTGGAGCAGGAGGTTGGACTAAATGACCTCCTGAGATCTCTTCCAACCCTAATCTATGATTCTATCTCATCAATGAGAAGTGTGAGGGATGATCGTATACATCTAGAAAGAGAAAATGAAGGCCACATTTATAGGATGGGAGACTGTCCTGGGAAGTAATGACTCAGAAAAAGATATGATGGTCGTGGCAGATAATCAGCTGAACATTAGCTCCCAGTGTGACTCTGTGGCCAAAAGAGCTAATGTGATCCTGGGATGCATTAACAGGGGTATCTCAAGTAGGAGGAAAGAGATGATCTTATTTCTGTATTTGGCACTGGTGAAACTTCTGCTGGAACACTGTCCCGTTCTGGTGCCCACAATTCAAGAAGTTGACAAATTGGATAGGGTTCAGAGAGAAGCCATGAGAGTGATGAAAGGATTAGAAAACATGCCTTGTAAAATAACACTATCTATTTAGTTTAACAAAGAGAAGGTTAAGTGGTGACTTGATTAGTCTATAAATATCTACATGGGGGAACAAATATTTAGTAATGGGCTCTTCATTGTAGTAGAGAAATATCTAATGTGATCCAGTGGCTGAGAGTTGAATCTAGACAAATTCAAACTGGAAATAAGGTGTAAATTTTTGACAGTGAGGGTAATTAACCATTAGAACAATTTATCAAGGTCGTAGTTGATTCTCCATCACTGACCATTTTTAAAACACAACGGGATGTTTTTCTAAAAGATCTGCTCTAGGCATTATTTTGGGGCAGTTCTATGGCCTGTTATACAGGAGATCGGACTAAATTATGGTCCTTTCTGGCCTTAGAATCTATGAATCTCTGGCATGTTTGTCCATCTTGATCTTACAAACCTCCAGTGATGGAGATTCCACAACCTATTCCAGATTTCCTATCCCTTTATCATTAGAACATTTTTCCAAATATCTAATCTAAATCTCCCTTGCTGGAGATTAAATACATTACTTCTTGCCTTCAGTAGACATAGAGAACAATTGATCACAGTCCTCTTTATAACAGCTCTTAATAGTCTTCACATATGTTATCAGTTCCCCACTCAGTCTTCTTTTCTCAAGACTAAACATGCCCGTTTTTTTTTAACCTTGTCTCATAGGTCAGGTTTTCTTAGGGTGGCCAGATGTCCCGATTTTATAGGGACAGTCCTAATATTTGGGGCTTGTTTTTTATATGGGCTCTTATTACCTCCCACCCTGTCCCGATTTTTCACACTTGCTATCTAGTCACCCTAGGTTTTCTACACCTTATCATATTTGTTGCTCTCCTCTGGACTCTATCCATTTTGTCCACATTTTTCCTTATATGTGGCACCTAGAATCAATGTTCCCTCTAATTTTTTCCATCCATGTGCAGAATAAATTTTATGTGCACAGAGGTATGTAGGGATGTGCGCCACTAGTAGAAACAAAAAACCTAGATATAATATATACACCTCTACCCCGATATAACACAACCCGATATAACACAAATTCGGATATAACGTGGTAAATCAGCGCTCCAGGGGGCGGGGCTGCACGCTCCGGCGGATCAAAGCAAGTTCGATATAACGCAGTTTCACCTATAACGCGGTAAGATTTTTTGGCTCCTGAGGACAGCGTTCTATCGGGGTAGAGGTGTATTTTTAAAAAGTTACAATAGGGATAATTATTTGAGCCAGGACAGGTGAGGCATTTTAGAACTCACTGCTCAAATAATTAAATTTAAGTGTAAAAGTGAAATAAAAATTATGAAATGCATAGACTAGTCAAAAAACTAAAATAACACACTTTGAAAAAATATAATTACAGAGAATATATGTGCAAGAAGTACCAAGAAGTAGTAACAACAATAATACAAGTATGTGTTGGGAGGGGGGGCGGGGTGTGTGTGTGTGTGTGTGTGTGTGTGTGTGAGAGAGAGAGAGAGACTGTCTGTCTGTGCTGGTTCTGAGATACCGTGCACTGTCTCCTTAAGGCACTCACTGAAAGCTCTCCTGCTCCCCCTGAGCCATGTCCCCTCTCCCGCGCTCTGCGGAGATGGGGTACATGGGCAGGGGTGAGGAGGAGAGACTGTGAGTGTTGGCTGCTGGGGAAGTCTCTGAGGGACCGTGCGCTCTCTTTCTTTAAGGCACACACTTACTGCCTGGATGGAACGCTCATTCAGACCTCAGAGCTGCTGCAAGTCCTGAGCCCTGTCCCCTCTCCCCTGCTCTGTGGAGATAGGGTGCAGGGGACAGCCTGACATCAGCACCTCTCTTCTCTTCCCCCCCTCCCCCCCACCCCGCTCTGCACAGCCAGCAGGAGGGTCCTGGGAGCAGCTGCAGGAGCAAAGTGGCTGCAAACCAGCGGGGGGAGGAGCACCTGAACACACGCTGCTGTGTGTGGCTCTGCTAATCAAGTGCATGGCACTTGACTAACTCCTGGGCGGCTGCCCGACCGCACAGCTTAGAGGGAATACAGCCTAGAACTGGACACGGTACTCCAATTGATGCCTCACCAGTGCAGAGTAGTGTGGGACAATTACCTCCCATGTCCCACATATAACGCTCCGGTTAACATACTCCAGAATTAGCCTTTTTCACAACAGCATCACATTGTTTATCACAAATTGAATATGAATCCACTATAATCCCCAGATCCTTTTCAGCAGTACTATCACTTAGCCAGTTATTCCCTGTGTTGTGCATTTGATTTTTTTTTTCCTTCCTAAGTGTAGAACTTTCCACTTGTCTTTATTGATTTTCATCTTGTTGAATTCAGACCAATTTTCCATTTGTCAAGGCCCTTTTAAATTCTAATCCTGACTTCCACATTGCTGGCAACCTCTCCCAATTTAGTGTCATCTGCAGATTTTGTAAGCATACTCTCCTCTCTGCTATACAAGTCATCATTAATTAAAACATTGAATAGTACTATTGGACCCTGGACTGATACCAATATGCCCTCCCAGTTTCACATCGAACCACTGATAACGACTTTGAGTATGGTCTTTCAATCAGTTGTGCACCCACCTAATAGTAAATTTATTTATACCACATTTCCCTAGTTTTCTTATGAGACTGTCACATGGGACTGTCAGAAGCCTTATTAAAATCAAGATACATCACATCTGCTGCTTTCCTCCTATCCATTAGGTTAGTAACCCTGTCAAAGAAGGACATTGGGTTGATTTGGCATGATTGTTCTTGACAAATCCATGCTGGCTGTTCCTTGTCACCTATTATCCTCTAGGTACTTACAAATTGATTGTTGAATAATTTTTTCCAATATCTTTCCAGGTATTGAAGTTAGATTTGACTGCTCTATAATTTGTTACCCTTTTTAAAGATAGGTACTATGTTTGCCCTTTTCCAGTCCTGTGGGACCTCGTCCATCCTCCAAGTGTTCTTGAAGATCATTGCTAGCGGTTCTGAGATTGCTTCAGCTAGTTCCATAAGTACCCTATTTCATCAGGCCATGCCAACATGACTACATCTAACTTACCTAAATATTCTGTAACCTGTTCTTTCCTTATGTTGGCTTGTGTTCATTTCCCCCCTTGTCACACAATTAGTATTATCTGGTCACCGTTAACCTTTTTAGTGGTGAATGAAACAAAATAGGCATTAAACATATCAGCCTCCTTGACATTATCTGTTGTTAGCTCTACTTCCTTACTAAGGTAGAGGAGTGTCCTTTTCCTAATGTATTTTAAAAAAGCCCTATTGTTATTGCCTTTTATGCCCTTTCCTGGATGTAACTCATTTCGTGCCTTAGCCTTTCTGATTTTGTTCTTACATTCTTATGCTATTCTTTTGTATTCCTCTTTAGCAATTTGTCCATGTTTACACTTCCTTTTGTAGAATTCCTTTTTCATTTTCCAGGTCATTAAAGAGCTCCTGATGGAGCCATATTGGCGTCTTACTAGTCTTCCTATCTTCCTTCGCATTCAGGCAATTTGGAGTTGTGCCTTTTTAATCTTGTCTCCTTGAGAGAGTGCCAGATCTCCTGAAATCCTTTCTCTTAAGTTTTCTTCCCATGAGACCTTTCCTGCCAGTTCTGAGTTTGTTTAAAATCTGCTTTTTTTGAAGTCCATTGTCCTTATTCTGCTGCTGTTGCTCCCTCCTTTCCTTTGAATCACGAACTCTACCATTTTAATGATCTCTTTCGCCCAAATTGCCTTCCACCTTCAGATTTGCTGCCAATTCCACCCTGTTGGTCAGAATCAAGTCTAAAAAGGCTATTCCCGGCTACTTGCTTCACTCTCTGAAACAAAAATGTGTCCCCTATACATTCCATGAACTTATTGGACCTGATGTATTTCACCATGTTACTTTTCCAACAGATATCTGGGTACATTTCCCCCATAACTACTCGATTTTGTGTCTTGGAAATTTCTGTTTGTTCCAGAAATGTCTTATCCACTTCCCCTTCCTGATTTGGTGGTCTATAGGAGTGACATCATTGTAGGAGTCTACTATTCTCTCTCTTCCCCCTCCCCCTCCCCCACCCCTTTTTTTACCCAGAGACTTTCAACTGGTCTGCCACTCACCTTCTGGACCTCAGAACAAGTGTGTATATTCTTGATGCAACACTTCCTCCCTTTTTGCCCTGCCTGTCCTTCCAAAACAAGCTATACCCCCTATACCACTATTTCAGTCATAAGACTTATCCCACCAAGTCTCTGATGTCAATTATGTCATAATTTAGCTTGTGTACTAATACTTCCACTTCTTCCCATTCATTTTCCATACACCTTGCATTTGTATATAGACATCCAAGATGCTGAATAGATTCCTCCACTGATTTCCCTCTTATTGCTCCTCTGACCTTACTGTAACTTTCCATGTCCTCTCACCCGACCCTTGCCATCTAGCCCCTCTGTTAAGGTTGCCTTAATTATGCTTACTGTGGGCTTTCATCACCTGCCCCCTTTGAACCTTGTTTAAAGCTCTCCTCGCTAGGTTGGTGAGTTAGTGTGTGCAGATGCTTGTCATGTTGAGTTGCTTGTCCACTATGACCCCCTAAATACTTTTCAGAGTGATTGCTTTTCAGGTATAGTGTCCTGTTTTCTGTAGCATCCCTTGTTCCTAGATGAAGAACTTTGCATTTGACTGTATTAAAATGCATTTTGTTTGAATGGTCCCAGCTTACAAAGTACTCCAGATGGCTGTATGTAACTGCCCAGTCCTCCTCCTTACTTTCACTCTGCCAATCTTTGTCATCCACGGATTATCAGCAGTGATCAGCCTACTACTGATCACTGCAGAACCCCACTAGAAACATCCTTATTTGATAATTCACCATTGATGACTACTTTTTGAGATCTGTTAGTTAGCCAGTTCTTAATCCATTTAATGTGTACCTTATTGATATTGTGTAATGCTAATTTTTTTGATCAGTGGCATGGTACTAATTCAAAGGCCTTACAAAAATCAAGAATACTACTTCTACCCAGTTACTTTTCTCAGACAAACCTGTAATCTCATTAAAAAAAGAAAAATGGTATTATGTTCCCCATCTTCTAATTTTTTTACTGATTTGAATCCTGTCAGCTTTTCCAGTTCCCCAGCTTTTAAAGATTTATGAAAAACTAACATCAGTGGGCAAAAGATCATCTCAATCAGCTATTCTAGAACTCTATATTGATTTTAAAATATTTTAACCTTAGTAGAGACTTCTTAATATCCTCAGGTAGACTTTTTTATTTTAAGTGAATTTTATAATGCGGTATTACACCATTGTGGGTTCGACTCTGGTGGCTACAGTTTCAAGTCACCTGTTCTACTTGCTCCAGATGTCTCTAGGCACACATGAAGACCAAGGATAGTGACCACACAGACATTCACAAGTACAAGGTCTAGTCTGTTTTACAACTTTAATAAAAGTTACAATTAAAAAGTTATGATTACCCAAGCATATAGTTACAAATATAGTTATACTCACACCCTTAACAATAGTGTTAGGGTCTGATGGGTGTTTCATGGATTGATCATCAGTAGAGGGATGGTTTCTGCTGGACTTTTCCTATGGGAATCTCAATTTTCCTGCTCTGGGCACCCCCTTTTTATAATGTGATTCTGCCTATTCCTACATTCTGCACATGTCCATAAAAGTGTCAACCCTCTTTTTCTTTATTGGTCTGATGTACCCTAGAAACTTAAGGAACCCTGATTTCTATAGGCTGTGTACATTCTCTTTTTATTCTCATTAGCTTTGAGACACAACCTGTATCCCGTGGTTAAGGCACATGTTGACAACAGATGTGCCTTTACAGCATTTTTATGATTTAAAATTAATCTTCTGGCTAATTTTTCACAATATCACCATTTGGTATCTCTTTTCCCATCATCTCAGGGCATCGGGTTATTCCTTGGTCATTTATTTGTGTCAGCATTTCTTGTCTCCAAGGCCTAAAATAGCTAAGCTAAAATCTTGCAAGCCTCAGCCTACAGGTTCTTGCGTTTCAGCTTGTCTGTCTTATATCTAATACATGATTCCCTCTGAGGGCATGTCTATACTTACCGGGGATCGACACTGCTCCAATCAATGCACCGGGGGTCAATTTAGTGCAGGGGTTCTCAAGCTGGGGGTCGGGACCCCTCGGAGTCACAAGGTTCTTACATGGGGGTCATGAGCTCTCAGCCTGCACCCCAAACCCTGCTTTGCCCCCAGTGTTTAAATATATTAAGTGTTTTTAATTTATAAGGGGGAGGGTGTCTCACTCAGAGGCTTGCTATGTGAAAGGGGTCACCAGTACAAAAGTTTGAGAACTTCTGATTTAACTACTGAAGACCCACTAAATCGGCCCCAGATCGCTCTCCTGTCAACTCTGGTGCTCCACCGGAACAAGAAGAGTAAGTTGACAGGAGAGTGTCTCCTGTCGATGCAGCACGGTGTAGGCACCGCAGTAAGTCGGCCTAAGGTACGTCAAATCCAGCTACGTTATTCACATAGCTGGAGTTGTGTAACTTAGGTCGACATACCCTGGTATTGTAGACAGGGCCTAAATACTGATCAATCTTATACTTCTATAATCCTGCAATGAATCTATATGATATAACATATATGTATTCATATATACATCACACAATAAATCAAGAATAAACTAAAATCATTGGCTACACTTAGTACTAATGGACTAAAAAGTAGTTTATTCATGTGATGTGACTACAGCCTGCTTTTTTCCAGATATGATACAGAACTATGTATTTAAGACTACTGCCTCTTCCTCATTAACAGTTTTACCATCTTCATCAAGTAATGGGCCTGTGCAATTGCTAGGATTTCTCTCATTCATGATATAGTTAGAAAAAGATTCCTCCTTATTGTTCTCAATTCTGCCAGCCATATACTTATTTTTCCCTTGGTCTCAAGCTTCCTTTATCAATATACCAAAGACTGTCTGCTTGGATGCTATGTAGTACTGATGCTTGCACTTCCAGCCCACAGATTATCATCCTGTGGATGGTCACCAATTTACACATCATAGACAAGAAATCTCTTCTGTCTTTCGTGGGAATGAAAACATGGCATGTTCAACACAGGTCACCGTGACTATTCGATTGTTGGCCATAACCACTATCTGGTGTAGCACGGTACCTAAACAGAAAGAAACAGATCCATTAGTTGACAGGGTCCCTGTCTGAAGGCCAGTTGTAGGATCCTTCTTTCCTTCACCTCAGGGTCCATGTGGACTAGATTTTTTGTGATGAGGCATCTTTTGCACTGGAGGTTGGAAGGGAACTGAGCGGCTACACTGCACTCTTCACTCCCCCTTATTTTTGGATTATTCTCGGATCTGTCTGTGATGGACTTGGTGTCTGCTTTGTTTCCCATCCATATACTAACCCAGCCTGACCTTGCCTGGTTCTAGATCTGATATTTGGGTCACAGTACAAAGTGGTATGAACTTGTCTTGAGTTGCAGCCACTCTCTGGAAGGGAGTTCTGTAGTATTTATTTAGATGGAATGTATGGGCCTAAACAAGGTTTGGAGTGTGGTATACAGAGTCTGTCTGCTTAATACGATGGAAAACACCATTAAGAATGTTTTTTAACCTTTTTATTAAAGATACTTTTAACTGTTTCTTTTCGGTATTTCAAATGTGAAAGGTATAGTTTTCATTTTAACAGTATCCCTTGTTCTCTTTCCCGTTAGCTGGAGAAAGGGTTTTTAGAATGAAAAATATCTGCACACACAGCTACCTGTCTCTTTATTGGTATTCTAGATGATTCTCTCCTTTTGGGGAAAAGAGAATGGCTAAGTTAGTTGAAATGGGCAGTTGTTAAGGTCTAATCCCATTTCCTAGAGGGGAAAGAACAGAACAGCAAAGATAGAGCTTCTGTATCTGATGCTGATTCTCACTTTCAACCTCACTACTGGAAAAACAGGGGCACAGAATGTCGTCTTCTCAGCCCCTTCGAGACATGGCAAACTTGTACCAGTGTAGGGCTGTTTAGGACATTGCATTTAGCCACCTTTTTGGTTGCAGTGTTGGAAAAGATGCAGTCTTGCCCAGCTAAGCCACTCTTATTAGACAGAAGGCAAAAGGGGGGAGAGAGGAAAATATAGTAGTAAGGTGGACACGTTGGGGGGTGGGGGTGTTTGGGATTCAGCCCATGCCAGTGGGATTGGCAATGACATCAGGATCTTTCTTCACCCAGGAAATTTCTTGGTGTCAGGATGACAAAGGTCCATTGATATTACAGTGGATCCCAGGAGTCAGAGGGCAGTCAGCAATTGTCATGGTAGCCCATCTGTCGTCCCTTAAAATTTCCTCCCAAAGTCTTTCCCTTTAAAAACTACAAAAGAGATTGATGGGTGAAATAGCCTGTCCTCTCATTATTTTGTCCACCAAGTAGGTCTGATTTCCAGCATATAAATTTTGTTTCATTTCCAGTCCTACACTTCTCTTGCTTACCAGGCATATTAACATAGTCGCTGAGTTATATCAGTAGCCCTTTTTGTTTGAACTAATTGAGTCATCTAGCTTTAGCAGCTTTATAGATTCCGAGGTCAGACGGGACCATTATGATTAGTTAGTTTGACCTCCTGTATAACACAGGCCAGAGAACTGCCCCAGAATAATTCCTAGAGCAGAGATGTTTAGAAAAACATCTAATCTTGATTTAAAAATGGTCAGAGAGGGAGAATCCACCCCGACCTTTGGTAAGATGTTCCAGTGGTTAATTACTCAGAATTATGGATTATTACAATTATTACTCTGTTAGTGTTATGGATTATTTCCAGTCTGAATTTGTCTAGCTACAACTTCCAGCCATTGGATTGTTATACTTTTCTCTGCGAGTTTGAAGAACCCATTATTAAATATTTGCTCCCCATGTAGTCACCCCTTAACCTTCTTTTTGTTAAGCTAACACCTTGAGCTCCTTGAGTCTATCACTATAAGGCAGGTTTTCTAAATCTTTGATTATTCTCGTGGCTCTTCTCTGAACCCTCTTAAGTTTATCAACATCCTTCTTGAATTGTGGACACCAGAACTAGACACAGAATTCCAGCAATGGTCACACCAGTGCCAAATACAGAGGTAAAATAACCTCTCTGCTCCTGTCGCGGAGTGTGGGGGACTCTGGGCCCTGTACCCCCGGCTTCCTGCGATTCACCGTGACTCTCAGCCAGCCAGTAAAACGGAAGACTTATTGGATAACAGGAACACAGTCTACAGCAGAGCTCGTAGATACAACCAGGACCCCTCAATCAAGTCCTCTTGGGGAGCGCAGGGAGCTTAGACCCCAGCTTGGGGTTCCCTGCATTGCACTTCCAAGCCCAAAACTGAAGATGTCCCAAAACCCTCCAGCAGCTCTCTCCCCCCTCCCCTCTGCTCCTCCTCTCCTTTGTTCAGTCTCCGGGGCAGAAGGTGTCACGTCCCCCACCCCCCTTCCTGGCTCAGGTAGCTCCATGTAACTCCCAGGCTACATTCCCAGGTCAAATCCGCCCCGCTCCCTGCTCCGTCACATCTCTCCCCCCTTCGAGACTGAACTGAGCGGGGTCACTCTGCCCAGTGACCCGGGGAAGTTCAGGGGCCCCTCTCTGGGACAACGCGTCCGCTATCATGTCATAATCCTGTCATAATCCTGCAGGAGCCGGCTCCCCCTCAGGAGCTTGGCGTTGGCTCCTTTCATCTGGTGCAGCCAGGTCAGGGGAGAGTGGTCGGTGTGCACGGTGAAGTGTCGCCCAAAGAGATATGGCTCTAGTTTCTTGAGGGCCCACACCATGGCCAGGCATTCCTTCTCGATGGCCGCGTAGTTCTGCTCCCGGGGTAGCAACTTCTTGCTCAGGTACCCGATCGGGTGTCTCTCCCCCTTTTCATCCTCCTGCATTAACACTGCCTCCAGTCCCGTGTCTGAGGCATCGGTGAACACCATAAAGGGCTTGTCAAAGTCTGGGTTTGCCAGAACTGGGCCACTGACCAGAGCCTCCTTCAGCACCCGGAGCGCTTTCTGGCACTCCTCAGTCCAGACCACCTTGTCTAGCTTCCCCTTCTTGCACAGCTCAGTGATGGGGGCGGCTATGGCGCTAAAGTGGGGCACGAACTTTCGATAGTACCCTGCCATCCCAATAAAGGCTTGGACCTGTTTTTTGGTTTTGGGGGCAGGCCAGTCTCTGATCACCTCCACTTTGGCTGGTTCCGGCTTTAGGCAGCCGCTCCCCACCCGGTGACCTAGGTAGGATACTTCAGCCATCCCCACCTTGCACTTCTCAGCTTTTACGGTCAGCCCAGCCTCCTGGAGTCGGTCCAGCACTTGTCTAACCTGCGACACATGGTCCTCCCAGGTCTGGCTAAAGATGCATATGTCGTCAATATACGCCACGGCAAAACTCTCCATCCACCTCAGTAGCTGATCCACCAGGCGCTGGAAGGTGGCTGGCGTTCCCTTGAGGCCGAAAGGCAGGGTCAGGAACTCATAGAGCCGCAGAGGGGTGATAAATGCCGATTTCAGCCTGGCATCTGCATCCAGCGGCACTTGCCAATAGCCTTTTGTAAGATCTATGGTGGTAAGGTACCGAGTGCCTCCCAGCTTGTCTAGGAGCTCATCAGGCCTGGGCATGGGGTAGGCATCGGCTACAGTGATGGCATTGAGCTTCCCATAGTCCACACAGAACCGGATCGACCCGTCCTTTTTGGGGACCAGCACCACCAGCGAGGCCCAAGGACTGGAGGAGGCTGGATCACCCCCAATGCCAGCATGTCATTGACCTCTCTTTCCAGGTCCTGAGCGGTTTTCCCTCGGAAGGGGGAGCATTTTATAGGCGGGTGTGATCCTGTCTGCACCCGGTGGACAGTCAGATTAGTGCGTCTAGGCTGGTTGGAAAACAGCCGTCGGTACAGATGCAGCACCACTCCGATCTCAGCTTGCTGGGTAGGGGTTAGCTGAGCAGAGAGGGGAATTGTTTCCAGGGGGGAACCAGCTCTTGTCCCAGGGAATAGATCTACTAAAGGGTCATCTCCCTGCTCCTCCCAGTGCCCACACACGACCAACACCACATCCCCCCTGTCATAATATGGCTTCATCATGTTCACATGGTACACCCGGTGGTGGTGCGCCCGGTTCGACAGCTCCACCACATAGTTTACCTCATTTAGTTGCTTGACAACCTTGAAGGGCCCTTCCCATGCGGCCTGGAGTTTGTTCTTCCTCACGGGGATGAGGACCATCACCTGATCCCCGGTGGCAAAGGCGCGGGCCTGCGCCGTGCGGTCATACCAGACCTTCTGCTTCCTCTGGGCTCGGGCCAGATTCTCCCTGGCCAGGCCCATGAGCTCGGCAAGTCGTTCCCGGAAGGTCAGGACATACTCCACCACCGACTCTGCATCGGGAGTGGCCTTCCCCTTCCATTCATCTCTCATCAGGTCCAGGGGCCCACTTACCCGCCTTCCATATAACAGTTCAAAAGGCGAAAACCCGGTAGACTCCTGGGGTACCTCCCTGTACGCGAACAGCAGGTGAGGTAAGTACTTGTCCCAGTCCTGCGGGTGCTGGTTCATAAATGTTTTTAGCATCATCTTTAGTGTCCCGTTGAACCTCTCCACCAGCCCGTAGGATTGGGGGTGATACGCTGAGGCCCAGTTGTGCCGGACCCCGCATTTCTCCCACAAGCACCGGAGTAGGGCCGACATGAGATTGGACCCTTGGTCCGTTAAGACTTCCTTGGGAAACCCCACTCGGCTGAAAATGGTCAGCAACGCATCTGCCACCGTGTCCGCGTCGATGGACGATAAGGGCACTGCCTCAGGGTAGCGGGTGGCGAAATCTACCACCACCAGAATGTATTTCTTCCCTGACCGGGTTGTCTTGCAGAGAGGTCTCACTATGTCCATAGCCACCTTCTGGAAAGGCTCCTCTATGATGGGTAAAGGCCTCAACGCTGCTTTCCCCTTGTCCCGGGCCTTCCCCACTCTCTGACAGGGGTCACAGGATCAGCAGTACTGTCGGACGTTGGTAAAGACCCCAGGCCAGGAAAAGGTCTGTAGCAGCCTCTGCCTGGTGCGCCGGATTCCCTGGTGCCCTGCGAGAGGGATGTCATGGGCCAGGTACAATAGCTTGTGGCGATACTTCTGGGGAACCACCAGCTGCCTCCTGATCCCCCACGACTCCACTTCCCCTGGGGGAGCCCATTCTCGGTACAGGAACCCCTTCTCCCACAGGAACCTCTCCTGGCAGCCTCTCCCCATGGTCTGTACCGCCCTGAGGTCCGCCAGGTCCCTTATCTTCTGCAAGGAGGGATCCCTCTGCAACTCGGCCAGGAACTCAGCAGCTGGGACAGAGCTGGGCACCTGCTCTCTCTCACCGGCTGGGTCTGAGGCCATAGCCCCCCTGAGCTGGGTCCCTGGGTGGTCCCTCCCCACCCAGTTAGGGTCCTGCGCCTCGGGCAAGGTACCCTCCCCAAGGTCAGGGTGCAGTGCCCCTTGCCGGCTCTGACTACGGGTCACGACCAGGGCACTCGGAAGGTCGCTTGGCCAGTCCTCCAGGTCATGCTGACGTTGGTTCTCCTTCTCTTCCCGCTCCTGCTTCAGTTCTTGCTGCCTTAACTCGAGCTCTTTCAGTCTCAGCTCCCTGTCACATTCCAGTCGCATCCGCTCCCGGGACGGAGAGCTCCGTCGGGACGATCCCCTGCTGGCTGCAGGGGTCAGGGTGCCCTCGGTATTCGCTGGGCTTCCCCCAACCGCTCCCCTAGGTATAGGTAGGCAGGGTCTCGGGATGTCCCCGGCAGCAGTCTGACCCCTCCCAGCCATGTCAGGCCCCGGGGCCCACGCTGCATCCGCTGGGCGGCTTCTCTCAGGGACAGGGCTCGGTTCATCCAAGTGATCCCTCTCCTCCAGCTGGGCAATTAGCTGTTCTTTGGTGGACCTCCCAATGCGCAGCCCCCTCTGCCTGCACAGCTCCACCAGGTCACTCTTGAGGCGTTTAACATACATTCTCCTGCTGGCCACTCGCCGGCCTGCACTCTCCGCTTTCCACCGTTCCAGGGGGACCCCTAGTGTGCTAGCCCCTCTTCAGGTCACCACCTCTCTGCCAGGGTTGAGCTGCAGACTCCTCCGCCCCGGGACCGCTCGCTGCGATCCCCCAGGGGACCCTGTTACTGCAAAAGTCCTTCTCACTGGTCACACACTCCCAGGGGTTAATCGCCCCCTGAAACCGTCTCTCTCTGATTCTTCAGTCCACCTAATCCCCATCGATTCCCCCTTCGTTTCGCTGCTCCCCAGTCACTTACTGCAGGAAGCGCCGTCCACGGGGTGAAGTAGATCCCACCGCTCCCACCAGTTGTCGCGGAGTGTGGGGGACTCAGGGCCCTGTACCCCTGGCTTCCTGCGATTCACCGTGACTCTCAGCCAGCCAGTAAAACGGAAGACTTATTGGATAACAGGAACACAGTCTACAGCAGAGCTCGTAGATACAACCAGGACTCCTCAATCAAGTCCTCTTGGGGAGCGCAGGGAGCTTAGACCCCAGCTTGGGGTTCCCTGCGTTGCACCTCCCAGCCCAAAACTAAAGACGTCCCAAAACCCTCCAGCAGCTCTCTCCCCCCCCTCCTCTCCTTTGTTCGTCTCCGGGGCAGAAGGTGTCACGTCCCCCACCCCCTTTCCTGGCTCAGGTTACAGCTCAGGTAGCTCCATGTAACTCCCAGGCTACATTCCCAGGTCAAACCCGCCCTGCTCCCTGCTTCGTCACAGCTCCTATTCGAGATTTCCCTGTTTATGCATCCCAGGATCGTATTAGCCATTTTGGCCACAACATTGACTGGGTGCTCACATTCTGCCGATTATCCACCATCTCTTCCTCCCCTCCTCCCCGCCCCAAGCCTTTTTCAGTCACTGCTTCCCAGGATAGAGAGTCCCCTATCCTGTAAGTATGACCTACATACTTTGTTCCTAAATGTATAGATGTACATTTAGCTGTAGTAAAATGTGTATTATTTAGTTATGCCCAGTTTACCAAGCAATCCAATCCAGTTGATCTGAATCAGTGACCTGTCATTTTCATTATCACTCCCCCAATTTTTGTGTCTTCTGCAAACTTTTATCCGTGATGACTTTTGTCTTCTAGGTCATTGATTAAAATGTTAAATAGCATAGGGTAAGGAACAATTTCCTGTGGAATCCTACTGGAAACACACCTGCTTGATGATGATTCCTTTTTCAGTTGCGTTTTTGAGAGCTATCAGTTAGTCAGTTTTTATTAATTTAATGTGTGCCATGTTAATTTTATTGTTCTAGTTTTCAAACAAATATCATGTTACCAAGTCAAACACGTGCTTAATACAGAAAAGGCAAAAATTTCAATATTATTGATGATTCTATCATGTCCACATAATAGTGGACCAGTCCCGTTGTCAGGAAACTTTTGTTCCTAATATATTTTAAACAAAACTCCTTCTTATGTTCCTTAACTCTGCTGGCCATAGATTTCTTCTGGAGTCCCTTTGCTTCTCTGATCAATTTTCTACAATTCCACATTTCTGACTTCATATTGATTTATATCAGTTTCCCCTTTCTTCCGTTTTTTTATAGCTGCCTTCATTTTCCCTCTAAACCACAGTTGGGTTTTAACCAGCTTGGCCACCTTTCTCGATTTGTGGCTTTTTGGACATCTAGAAAGGTGTTTCTTAAATGATTCCCAATTATTGTTCAAATTTTTCTGATTAAATACTTCCAGCTGATTTGGCTCTTAATTATTTTTAGCTTTGTGGAATTAACTTTCCCTGCTAGTCGCTCTAGTAGAAACATCCAGTCACTCTAAACTGAGGGCAGAATTTAGGGCTGTGGGTAGAATGTGACTAACACCCCTATAATGACATAAATTAATTCTGTACCTGATGGGACTTCAAGCATGAGCAGCATCTTTGACTGCCCCCTATTTCTGCTTCAGAAATCTGCAGGACCCTTGGTGCAGTGGTGGGGGAAGGGTTAGTCAAGGCAGGAGCCCACTGCAGCTGCCCTGCAGTGGTGCAGAGGTGCTGCCCCTGGAGTCTGTGCCTCTGCAGAGCTGTAAGCAGTGTCTGTTTGACAGGTGAGCCCCATCCGGAACCTCTCTGATGGGCAGAAGTGCCGTGTGTGTTTCGCGTGGCTGGCCTGGCAGAATCCCCACATGCTCTTCCTGGACGAACCCACCAACCACTTGGATATAGAAACAATAGATGCTCTGGCAGATGCCATCAACGAGTTTGAGGGAGGAATGATGCTGGTCAGCCATGACTTCAGGCTCATCCAACAGGTAAGGGCGGGGGGGGTTCATCAAGCGCTTTTCTCAGCCAGTAAATTGGGAGTGGGCGTCTGTCTCTGTCAGACCCACCCTAGCTCAGCCAGATGTGATGGGCTGGATGCATGAATTCCTGGGTGAGATTCTGTGGCCTGTTATGCTGATCACCTAATTTGGCGTAATGGCTATGAGTGTGCTTAGCTGAGTTAGTGAGCTGCTGGCAGCTGCAAACTCTTGCCTGCTTTGGCTGGACAAAAGGGGAAAAGGGAGCTTGAACCCCCATGTGGGATCGGGAGGGAATCCCCCACCTTGTGCCCCTCTGAGGCAGAGCTGCTCTAAGGACCACCTTCCTATGTTTTCAGGTTGCCCAAGAGATCTGGGTCTGCGAGAAGCAGACAATCACGAAGTGGCAGGGTGACATCCTCGCTTACAAGGAACATCTCAAGTCAAAACTCGTGGATGAGGAGCCCCAGCTCACCAAAAAGACCCACAACGTGTGAGTGCGGGAGGGGTCGGTCAGGTGCTCTCCCTGGAGACTGACACAGTGGCCAGCCTGACCCACCCTCCTGCTGACTGGAATCGGACTCTGCTGCTATCTCTGTGGTTCTGTTTAGCATTGCTTCAACATTGCTTCTCCTCGACCCTCCCTGTATCTCTACATCTGGACAACCCCTTCCCTTCTATTCCGACTGCATTCAGGCAACTGTATCCACAGCTGGATGGTGTCTCATCCTTCACCAGACCTTCCACTCCAATAGGCTGGAGTCATGGTGATGGCAGTAGGGAATCTGACTTGCAGTGATACAGAAGTGGAGATCCTAGCCCATCTTCTCACCCTTCACCCACAACTTTCTGCGTCAGTTTAGAAACTTCACTTCAAACTCCTCAGGCCTTGGTTTGTTTTTTAATGATTATTTAACAGTGTAATTACCAGATCTGCCTGAGAATCCATCAGTCAATAAAGAGGGAAGAACAGTCTCCCGCTTTCCTTCCTCCTCCTGTGAGGTGCACTGGGCGTGAGAGCACGGAACCAGCTCTCAGCTAGCACTGAGCTGCTTGGGTTTTAGTGCATGACACAGAGCCCTATCGGCACCCTGGGCTGGACCTGGGGGAAATGTCTTTCCTACTGACACCAAATGCCCCTGTTAGTACAGGATAATCTTCCAGTACAAATAAGTACAACTGGGGGATGAGGCAACTCTGAGTAACTGAGCTACAGAGGCACTGAGGTGAGTTGATACAATAGTAGCAGTCATTTCAGACGTGCAATAAATAAGAAATGTTAAATTAAAAACAATCTAAAATTCTGTACTTTTCCAGGGCACTTACATGCCTTTATCTTCTTACTGACTTAGCTGAATATGACATAATGCAGCTGCTTTAGCAATCAAGATTATGTGTCTTGGGCTGGGCAGTTCTCCCTTACTCCTTGGGCTGAAAGGAAGCCAAAATCCAGTCTTCGGTGTTCTCGTTTTCTGGGAGGTTTTTAGAAGGGAATTAGTGCTTGTATCTCCTCAGCCCATGCATGGAGGCTCTGCCAATTTCCAGAATAGGCTAATAATCCATTTGCATGTACTTTACACTGAGTGAAAGAAACTTGTCAAAAGTGAAGAAGTTAAAATCTTTACTCCTGCAAAGGCTATTTCCACAGTAAACAGCTCAGAAGACAAATAACCTGCAAACCAAACATCAAGAAGTTGTAATCTTGTTTTTGATAGAGGTAGCTGTCTTGGTATTTGACCTATCAGAATGTCATATGGGACTAAAAATGAGCACTGCACAAAATCACTTTGCCACACTCTAAATCGGGGTAGGCAACCTATGACACGTGTGCCACAGGCGGCACGCGAGCTGATTTTCAGTGTCACTCACACTGCCCGAGTCCTGGCCACCGGTTGGGGGTGGGGGGACTCTGCATTTTAATTTAATTTTAAATGAAGCTTTTAAAACATTTAAAAACCCTTATTTACTTTACATACAACAATAGTTTAGTTCTATATTATAGACTTATAAAAAGAGCCCTTCTAAAAACGTTAAAATGTATTACTGACACACAAAACCTTAAATTAGAGTGAATAAATGAAGAGTCGGCACACCACTTCTGAAAGGCTGCCGACCCCTGCTCTAAATAAACTAAACTGGATAAGAGATTTCCAACTAGTAAATAGGGAATCGTCTAGTGCGGTCCTGTATTGAGCTGTTCTCAACCAATGCACTTCAATATCTTTACGAATGGTCTATAAGAAAATATAAAATCACGGTTTGCAAAATTTGCAGATGACAAAGATTTGCGGGGTGGTAAATAATAATGGGGGACAGGTCAGTTGTACAACATTATTTGAAATACAAAGAAAGCTGAGTTTATCTGAACAGTGTTTCTATACAGCCAAATGCGAGGTCATACATTAGCCACAAAGAATGTAGGTCACATTTAACGGAATAGGGAGCTGTATTCTGGAAAGAAGTGACTCTGGAAAGGAGTTAAGAGGTTATGGTGGAAACATGAGCTCTTAGGGTGTAGCTCTAGCTGTCAACCAGCCTGGCTGGTCAGCATGGTCTCTTGTGCCCTTACTCTAGGAATTAAACTGGTCTGACTACATGACAGGTTTAAGGATTTATCATGCTGAACACCCATCTTCAGAAGGCCAGCAGTGGGGCCTGGGAAGTTTGGGGTGCAGTTGAAGTGGGTGGGGGGAAGAGAATGCTTTTAACAAAAACAATGTACAAATCTGACCAGATTATTCAGAATAACAGCCTGTGTCCCAGATGTATTGTGATTGGCTATGTTAAAGGGGTGAGCAACCACTCACAGCTCACTTGTTACTAAATGTCATATCTCAGCTGACGCTCAAGCAGTGTGTGTGTGAGTTGTGCCTGTCCAGGGCTAGGGACCAACACAACCTGGCAGCAAAGGGCTGATTTGGACAGTTGCACAATAACCACAAACTATCATGCACACAAGGTGCTCTCATGGCTCTAGAGAGCCTCCTTGTGGCAGGCATTCCATGCTCACTGGCCAAGAGCAAAGGGGCAGTAATGTCAAGCACACACCTCATACTCCTCTGGTCACTGCACAGCAGCTCCAGACATGCCCATTGTAGCTAAATTAGAGTTCAGTAAATTAAGGGGAATAGATTATAAAGCCCAAAGGCACCGCTATGATCATCCAGTCTGGCCACCTGCATCATCCAGGCCTTAGGAAGGGACCTAAAGCTCTGCTAGTCTAGTCCCCTGGACCAAGCATACTTAGGCTGACAATCCCTGGCTTCCCTGCATTAATTCCTGTGTGAACTAGAGCATATCTTCTTGAAAAGCATCCACGTGATGGAGAATCCACCACAACCCTTGGCAAGTTCCAATGTTGTTCTTAAAAATTTGCACCTTAGTGCTAGTATGAATTTGTCTAGCTTCAGCTTCTAGCCATTGGATCTTGTTATGCCTTTATTTGCTCAATGGAAGAACCCTTTGTCCAATTTCTGTCCTCCATGTAGGTACTTACAGACTTTGATCAAGTCACCCGTTAAATTGTTCTGGGTTAAACTAAATAGTTCGAGCTCCTTGGGTGAAATCCACAAAGGTACTTGGGCATTGCAATGCTGAGCATCCCGGGGCCTAGGAAATCACAGGAACAACACTGCAATCCCCAAAGCCTGAGTTAGGTGCGTAGTCTCCCCATATGATGAATAGGGAGAGATGTGAGCCTAAGAATGCAATCCCCAAAAGCCAGCATGGGAGGGAGGGAGATGCCAATGAGAAGGGTGTGGATTAAGTCCATCCCTTCTCAGGCACCCATGTCCAGGCTGTAAGGAGTCGCCTGTCTCTGCTTAGTGATCCATGAATCCTGCCCCTAGAGGCAGGGGGCTTAGTATCCTGAGTATTTCTACACAAAACAGCCTGAAGTGGTGCGCATATAACTTAATCCAGGGGCTAGAGCACTCAGATGGGATGTGGGAAAGCCAGGTTCAATTCCCCCCTCTCTGCCAGAGTTGGAGAAAGGATTTGAACAGGGGTTTCCCACCTCTCAAAAGAGTGCTTGGATGGGGAAGCTATGGGATATTCTGATGCGGGCACCATCAGTCACTCTCTTTGAAGCTGTTCCACTGCGGATTAAATCATTAAAGAGTGACTGGTGCAGGGGGACTGTACTTGGAGTCTCCCACCTCCCAGGGGGTGGAGCGTGCCCTAACCACTGGACTGCAGAGTCATTCTCTCACTCTCTGGCCTTATAACTATTATTATTCCACAGTATAATAGAACTACCACCACCTCTTCCTCTTCCTGGATTGTGATTGGAACCTGATCCAGTAGGCAGCCTCTGAGCATGCCTACCGGATTAGGCCCTGCATGTGACTTTAGGCAGCCAAACGGTTGTCTTGCCTGGCTTGTGAATTGCTCTGGGCCTTAGGTGGGAGACAGGTATCTGGACACCCAGAGGGGAGGCAGCAGCACCTCACGTGCCCAGAAATACAAACATAGGTGGCGAAGAAACTTTTACCCTGAAAACTTAGGTGCTGAGTGAGTTTAGGTGCCTAACTATTGCTGTGGATCTGGGCCCTTGAGTCTATTACTATAAGGCAGGTTTTCCAGTCTTTTAATCATTGTCGAGGCTCTTCTCTGAACCTGATGCAATTTATCACTATCCTTCTTGTATTAGCAGGAGTGTTGCAAGCAAGATACAAGAAGTAATTCTTCCGCTCTACTCCGTGCTGATTAGGCCTCAACTGAAGTATTGTATCCAGTTCTGGGCGCCACATTTCAGGAAAGCTGTGGAGAAATTGGAGAAAGTACAGAGAAGAGCAACAAAAATGATTAAAGGTCTAGAAAACATGACCTTTGGGGGCAGATTAAAAAAATTGTGTTTATTTAGTTTGGAAAAGAGAAGACTGAGAGGGGACATGATAGTTTTCAAGTACATAAAAGGTTGTTACAAGGAGGAGGGAGAAAAATGGTTGTTCTTAACCTCTGAGGGTAGGACAAGAAGCAATGGGCTTAAATTGCAGCAAGGGCGGTTTAGGTTGGACATTAGGAAAAACTTCCTGTCATGGTGGTTAGGGACTGGAATAAATTGCCTAGGGAGGTTGTGGAATCTCTATCATTGGAGATGTCAAGGCTAATTCCCTACTCTGGCACTTCGAGTGCAGAAGGTGGGGGCCCGCAAGGATTCTAAAAATTAATACTGGCCACTCCAGGCTTGTATTAAACTCCCAAGGCTACAGCTTTTCTCTGACCTTCGATTGGTAAATGCTGCCACCACCCAAGTGCAGAACCCCTTTGAGAGCCCAGGAAGGCGCACTTGGGAATTCCTTCCTGTGGGATACCCTCAAGCCCCTTCAGCCCTGGGGAAGAGCTGAGAAAGAAGGGGGGAGGGGGAAGGAAATCAGCTGTTGCCACCAGCTAATTAAACATGTACACAAACCTCTTATGACACAAAAATCTAATTCTGTTCTTAAAATAGATAAATTTTATTTAAAAAAAAAAACAAGCAAAACAAAAGCACCTGCGGTTAGCACAGAGGAATCTACAAACCATAAAGAAACAAAAAGAATAAACCTAATTGCATCTTCCTAGATATTTCCTGATCTACTTACATATCTGGGGTTTTAAATAAGTAGTTTTTAGCTATGATACTGATGATTTTTTTATACTTGGCCCAAGCTTCTTACGGCATAGCTGCTGCCCTGTTCGCCTCTCCCTGGGAGAACAGACAGACAGACAAAAGGGGAGTGCTTTTTCAATTTAAAAAAGTTCTAGCCTTCCCATTGGCAATTTTGGCCAGGTGCCCACTCACTTCCTTTTACCTATGCATGGCAGTGAGACTTTTTAACCCTCTACAGGTAGAGCAATTAGAGAACAGCTACTAAGAGGGATTTTATATCTACTGGCTGGCTGGGTGTCCATAAAAGGGAGCTATTCCCTCCCCCCCCCCCTTCATTTATCACAGGAGATTTCTAAGAGCTGGTTAGACCAGGGGTCAGCAACCTTTCAGAACTGGTGTGCCGAGTCTTAATTTATTCACTCTAATTTAAGGTTTTGTGTGCCAGTAATACATTTTAATGTTTTTAGAAGGTTTCTTTCTATAAGTCTATAATATATAACTAAACTATTTTGTATGTAAAGTAAATAAGGTTTTTAAAATGTTTAAGAAGCTTCATTTAAAATTAAATTAAAATGCAGAGCCCCTGGACCAGTGGCCAGGACCCGGGCAGTGTGAGTGCCACTGAAAATCAGCTCGCGTGCCGCCTTTGGCACGAGTGCTGTAGGTTGCCTACCCCTGGGTTAGACAAACCCCTTTCAGGAATGGTCTAGATCAGTGTTTCTCAAACTTTTGTACCAGTGACCCTTTTCACATAGAAAGCCTCTGAATGCGACCCTCATAAATTAAAAACACTTTTTGTATATTCAACACCATTATAAATGCTGGAGGCAAAGTGGGGTTTGGGGTGGAGGCTGACAGCTGGTGATTCCCCATGTAAGAACCATGTGACCCCTTGAGGGGTCCTGACCCCCAATTTGAGAACCCCTGGTCTAGATAATGCGTAGTCCTGCCACGAGTGCAGGGCACCGGACTAGATGACATCTCAAGGCCCTTCCACTCCTATCATTCTATGATCCTTGAATTATGAACGCCAGAACTGGAGGCAGTGCTCCAGCAGTGGTTGCACCAGAGCCAAATACCGGGGTAGTGTAACCTTGCTACTTTTACTCAGTATTCCCATTGATACCTCCAAGGATCGCATTAGCCCTTTTGTGCACAGTGGTGGCTGGGGGCTCATGTTCAGTTGATTAGTCATTAAATTTAAAAAAAAATTAAATTAAATGAATGGCGATATCCTATCTCCTAGAACTGGAAGGGACCTTGAAAGGTTATTGTGTCTAGCCCCCTGCCTTCACTAGCAGGACCAAGTATTGATTTTGCTCCTGATCCCTAAGTGGCCCCCTCAAGGATTGAACTCACAACCCTGGGTTTAGTAGGCCAATGCTCAAACCACTGAGCTATCCCTACCCTCATCAGGGTTATCAGGACTCAAGTCTTTTCCAGAGTCACTGCTTCCCAGGATAGCATCTGCCATTCTGTAAATACGGTCTTCATTCTTTGTTCCTAGCTGGGTAAGGACATTTGGTCAGATTAAAACACACATTGTTTGCTTGTGCCCAGTTTACCAAGTGGTCCAGATTGCTCCATTATTTATCTCTCCCTCAGTGTTTTTGTCATCTGCCAACTTAACCAGGAATGATTTGTTTTCTTCCAGGTCACTAATAATATTAAATAGTTTAGGGCTAAGAACTGATCCCTGCAGTACCCCATTAGAAACATACCTGCTGGATGATGATTCCCTGTTTAGTTACATTTTGAGATCTGTCACTTTGCCAGTTTTTAATCCATTTAGTATGTGTCATGTTAATTTTGTATAATTCTATTTTTTGATCAGAATGTCCTGTGGCACCAGTTGACATGCCTTACAGAAGTCCATTCCATAAACACTGTTGCCTTTTATCAACACAGTTTGCCAGCCATTCTGCAAGCCTGTGACGCAGGGCCAGCTGTGTGTCACATCTGATCCATGCATGGCCTCTAGCCAAGCAGAGATCCTGACACTGACAAACCTCTAATCTCGGGGTGGTCCATCCACCAGGCTGGACACAGGGCCTGGTGCTGATAGACTGAGCCCTAGGAACACGATCTGACTGACAAACCTCTCCCACCTCATCAGAGATGGGGTCTGACACTGATGGCTTTTGCTCACTACTAGAGCCAGCAAAGAGTCCTGTGGCACCTTATAGACTAACAGACGTATTGGAGCATGAGCTTTCGTGGGTGAATACCCACTTCGTCAGACGCATGCATCTGAAGAAGTGGGCATTCACCCACGAAAGCTCATGCTCCAATACGTCTGTTAGTCTATAAGGTGCCACAGGACTCTTTGCTGCTTTTACAGATCCAGACTAACACGGCTCCCCTCTGATACTAGAGCCAGACTGTCATGCGCTTCCAACCCCTTTCCCAGCACTGTGCATTGATTGACATTGATTCCTCCAGCCAGGTGCAGATGGGAAGCCAGACAGGGGGCTGGCAGAGGTAGCACGTTCATTAGTGTTTGTTTGGATTTTCCTGGCTTCCCCCCCGCTCCCCATGGTGACAGATGCTTGTATTTCCCTGGGGACATGCACTCTGATCCATCTCCTGGGGGATGGGCCAGGAATAAAATTCAGTTCAGTGAGATGTTATTGGAAAGACAAGCTGTACAAGTGCTGCCAAAGTGTAAGAAAGAGCCAGACACCCGCTTTGCCTGCTCTTGGTCGATGTGTGTGTGACTTTCCCAGGAGGATGTCAGATACTGTGTGTGGGGTGTAATCCCATGTCTAGTCATTGCCTTCTGTTCCTGACATGGTGGCATGGGCTCCATGGCATGAGGCTCTCTGCTTATCTCCAGCACCCAGGGGCAGGCACAGATTTCATGTATCACCCTTTTATGAGATGTCTTTTATGGTTCTTAATCATCTGAAGTAATCTCGCTCTCATCTGTGGGACATTGGATAGAAAGTACCTCAGTCTCTCCTCCATCACGTTGGCTGCACAGTCACTCCTCTCTCTTTGATTTAGTTGGGGATTATTCCTGTTTTGAGCAGGGGGTTGGACTAGATACCTCCTGAGGTCTCTTCCAACCCTGATATTCTATGATTCTCTCTGGGTTAAGACTGCTTTGTACCTGATTTCTACCACTAGTTTGTGGTCACTGATACATCCCTAGGAGAGCTCCAGAGATACCTCCGCAGCCCTGCATATCCCCCTGAGGGTGAAGAGATTCACGCTGGTACCAAAGACCAGGGGTGTCCATGGAGGCACTGCTGCCATAGAGTTCACCCCAGTCTTTGCAATGTCCCCTCTTTTTGCGAGTGGGACATGACTGCAGAGAGGTGCCTGGGCTAGTTTGGACTGGGGATAGGGTCACGCTGGCTTGCAGGAGTCACCTCACTGCAATTGTTCAGCTACAGAATCAATGTTTCCTTCTTGCTGCACACATACTTTGGCACCAGCTGGTTCTAGCAGCTCTTGGCGGAAGGTTGGTTAGTCCCTCTTTTATGATTTGCAATCTTCCCACTGAGCAGGGGTAAATCTAGGGAACAACTCTCCAAAACCCAGTGAAGATCCATCCTGGGCTGGTGGAACCTGGCTCTCTGTGAGGGGCTCAGGGCTCTGCCTTTGTTAGACTTTGGCAGTTTGCCAGGCCAATAAAATTTCATTGAACCAAATTAGTTTCCTCTGAGTTCCTTTCTGGGCTGGTGGGGCTCTCAACCAAGGAATAATTGCTGGCTGTATCCACTCCGGGAAGCTCCTCCCCTCCTTAGTGGTCTCACCTGTGGCAGGTGATACCCTCATTATATAGCCATCCCTAGTGATTTACAGCCTGGCTTGTGGTGTCTGGAGAGGTATCAAGAATGAGTGCAGAAGCTGGGAAGAAGCGAGGCCGAGCCCCTGTCTCTGGGGACAAGAAATCTAAGCGGAAGGTGAAGAGACGGGAGACCTACTCAGTCTATATCTATAAAGTGCTGAAACAGGTGAGTGAAGGGCTTATCCCACCTGGCTACTCTATCAATTCTAGCTGCTATGTTGTTACCCCTACAGGTGGGGTGGGATTCCCACAAGGAGACTAGGTGTGTGTGCTCAGAAGCACACACACACACACACAAAATGTGTGTGTGACTCCAGCCTCCTTAGGTCTCTGGGTGTTATGAGATAACAGGGGAGGCTCTGGAGAGGGGCATAGGGTCTACAAGATCCTATGGGGTAGCCCATCCTAGCCTGCACCTGGGATCTAGGACAGGATTGTTGCTAGCAGCCCCTTCCCCAGGATTTTATCTGTAGCACTGGTGCTACCACCCCTTCTGTATGCAAAGATTCTTGGTCTGGATCTAGCACTCTGACCTCTCTCTGGTGTCTTCACACACACTCCACTGCCTTCTGGGCTTAGTCCTCTTTTGTCAATTACACCTGTTCCTAGGGCAGTCTATTTGCTCCTCCTGTCAGTAGCTCTGAAATCAATGGGTCACAGACAAATGCAGGGTTCCTGTGTTGTCTTCCAGAGCCCTAGCGACACTCTGGGATGTGAGATGCACGTACAGCCAGGGTGGGATGCACCCGTGCTGGGGCTCTTCAGCAACCTAGAAAAAGCCTTTATATAAAGTTGGGGGAGGGAGTTGGCAGCTGCTATGGCCCTTCTGGGCTCCCATGGAAATTCCTGCTTGATGGCTCTGTTCCCTAGCTCTGCAGCCTGGTGCAGAGTGGACTGGGGGAATTAGGTGATAGCTGAGTGCTCCCTTCCTCAATATTTAGTGGGGTTGTCTGATACCTGTGTGATGAGTGCTCTATTGCTCACTCCCTGAGTAGGGGGCTGCATTGTGTGCAGTCTATAGGAAAACACGAGTGTCCCCCACCATCACCACCTGCTGTCTCCATTCCCAAGAAGGGTGGGCTCTGAGGCAGAGACTGCCTGCCGCACCCAGCACAACAGGGCCTCATCCTTGACTGGAGCCTCTTGATATTCCTGTAATGCTGATCAAAGACAACAGGCTGGGACTGGCCTACTGCCATCCCTGAGACCAGACTGGAGTTGTCTTGGCTTATGACGAATCTGGCTGGAGGCAGGAGTGGTGCTCTCCTTAGGTTCACAGACCCTTATTTTGTCTCCTGCCAGCTGCCTTCACTGGTCCAGAAATGCCCCTTCTGCCTGCTGTGTGCCATGCTCCCATGCTGTCCATCCCTTTCCTGCAGCTCCCCTGGTGCAGGGGAAGGGACAGAGGCAGGCCTGAGGGGTGGGATGGGATGGGGGCAGAGCTAGCTACCACCTCTACTCACACTCTTCCCTTTCCTGCCAGGTTCACCCTGACACTGGCATCTCCTCTAAGGCCATGAGCATCATGAACTCCTTTGTGAATGATGTCTTTGAGCGCATTGCCACAGAGGCCTCGCGCCTAGCACAATACAACAAGCGCTCCACCATCACCAGCCGCGAGGTGCAGACTGCCGTCCGCCTGCTGCTGCCGGGGGAGCTGGCCAAGCACGCCGTGTCTGAGGGCACCAAAGCTGTCACCAAGTACACCAGCAGCAAGTGACTGCGAAGGCAGCGTGGGGAGCTGAGGAGCCGATGACTCTGTTCCTACCCACAGGAATAAAATCTACAACCTCTAAGGGGGAGCAGTGACACTGTGTGTGTGTGTGGGGGGGATATTAAGGGTGACTCAGCCACTGACTGGTGCTGTCCCTGAACCAAGCAGGGTGTGCCCTCCCTTCCCTGGCTGGCGGGGGCGGCGCAGGTGGGTGGGGGCTGCAGGTCCATGGGCCTGTGCTAAGCAGGACAAGGTCCCCTCTGACTCTGTGAGGGGGCAGTCCTCGTCGCGTGGGTGCACCCTGCCCAGGCCTGGGCTGCAGGGGGCTAGAGCAGCAGCAGCCCCGCCGGGAGCATCTCCCAGGGCCAGGCTGTGCAGGGCCAGGGCGCTGCCTCCAGGGGCTCACTGCCAGCTCGACCTCCCTGCCCAGGCCGGGCCTGGGGCTCCCAGGGGTGGGGGAATCTCCGCTCCCATGTGGCAGGGCAGCTAGTGAGCGTTCCACCGTCTCCATGGGAACAGCCCTGGTCAATGGGGGGTGGGGTTTGGTCTCCAGGGTGATGGGACAATTCCCCCACACAGGGCAGCCTGGGGGTGGAGTGGGTGTGGGCACCATGTCCAGCTGGTGAGGCCTGGTGTAGGGGGCTGGGGAAAAGCCTGGGCTGCCCCTTGGTGGGAGAGGCCCTGGGCATGGGCACTGGGGCAATGGGAGGTCTGAGGGGCACTGGGGTATTGTGGGGCGGGTATCAGGTTGGGGGGGGGGGATCAGTACAGCATGAGGGGTGTGGGCACTGGGCTGATGGGGTGGAGGTTTGGTGAAGGACAGAAAGAGGCAGTTTGACTTTGACTTTGGGCTGCAGGAGGGGAGGCGAGTGCTCTAAGCTGGGTTGTTGTTGCGGGGGGAGAGGATCCATACACTGACATGACCCCAAATCACTGAAGCTGTGAATTACACCTGCTGCAGTTCTGTGCCGTCCCCGTGCAAACAGCCCATGGGCCCTGGGATTGGGGCTTGAACAGCTCTGGCAGCCCTCTGGAGGGAGGACAAGGGGGCAGTTAGGCCCTGGCAGTTTGGGCTGTGGCCACATCTCCAGCCCCCTGGCCCTGAGGAGGTGTCCTGCTCTCTCTAGCACCTACACAAGGATGTGGCTCGAGTCCCAGGCTGCCCTAAAGGAGCTGCTGGCCCAGGAGCTGCCGTCTCAGCCCCCACGGCCTGAGACGGACCAGAGGCTGTTCTTCCACATGCTGGCCACCTTGTTCCTGCGCTACACACAGATCCTGCGCTGCCTGGAGACCTGCTACGACCAGATGGTGCATCCACAGAAACGCCGGGTGCTACAGCACATGCTTGATGGGGTGATGGGCCGGGTGCTGGAGCTCAAGAATGAGATGGTGGAGACTGAGCTCTCAGAGTATCACTACATGGACGACGTGCTGCAGGACCTCAAGCTCACCCCAGTGAGAGGGGCCTGGGCTGAAGGGGGGGCCCTTGGGCTGCAGCATCTTGGCATAAGATATGCAGTGAGCTGGCCTTGGGATGGGGGATGCTGCGTCATAGGGTGGGAATGGGGCAGTGTTGAGGTGTGCTGCCCTAGGGTGGGTGCCCAGTGTTGGGGTGCACTGTACTGGTGTGGGGTGGCCGTGTCGGTTGGGTGCAGGGTGGGGAGGCAAAGGTGCAGTGTTGGAGCACTGAGCTAGCCCTGGGTGAGGGAGGGGCAGTGTCATGGGGGGCACTGTAGTGGTGTGGGGAGGAGCAGTGTCATTGGGGTGGACTCTACTGGCCCAGGGTGGGCAGTGTTGGTGGGGTGCTCTGTACTGATGCTGTGTGGGGATGGCACACTGCTGTTGTGGAATTGCAGTGTCACTGGGGTGTGTAGTTCTGGGGTGGGGTCATCTCTGCAACATGCTCCCTCCCCCCACAGAGGAAGCATTACAGGGCAGATACTGACCACAGTGCAGTGTCTGGCTGGGGACACCGCTTCCAACAGTGGTAAAGAATGTGAAGAGAAGATGTTTTTGATTCCTAGGACTGCGATACAGTATTAGCAGTCTGGATAATATGCAAGAGGAAATGGAATTTCTCACTGATGAGAAGAAATGTTATAATTGGTATGTGTGATCTCTCCCTTGCCTCTCCCAGGATACTCTTTGCACATGACAGGCAATCTGCCAGAATGGAAATCCTGGGGTGACCTCCCTTTAGACTAGGTCACCCCTGTTTCCACCATCCTGTTGTGGTTACAGGGTGAGCAATGTCTGACCTCCTCTGCAAAAACAACAAGGAGTTTGGTGGCACCTTAAAGACTAACAGATTTATTTGGGCATAAGCTTTCGTGAGTAAAAACCTCACTTCTTTGGATGCATAGAGTGAAAGTTACAGATGCAGGCATTATATACTGACACATGGAGAGCAGGGAGTTACTTCGTAAGTGGAGAACCAGTGTTGACGGGGCCAATTCAATCAGGGTGGATGTAGTCCACTCCCAATAATAGATGAGGAGGTGTCAATTCCAGGAGAGGAAAAGCTGCTTCTGTAATGAGCCAGCCACTCCCAGTCCCTATTCAAGCCCAGATTAATGGTGTTGAATTTGCAAATGAATTTTAGTTCTGCTGTTTCTCTTTGTAGTCTGTTTCTGAAGTTTTTTTTTGTTCAATGATAGTGACTTTTAAATCTGTAATAGAATGACCAGGGAGATTGAAGTGTACCTGCGCAGCTGCACATCCACTAATGGGGGAGGGATAGCTCAGTGGTTTGAGCATTGGCCTGCTAAACCCAGGGTTGTGAGTTCAATCCTTGAGGGGGCCACTTAGGGATCTGGGGCAAAATCAGTACTTGGTCCTGCTAGTGAAGGCAGGGGGCTGGACTCGATGACCTTTCAAGGTCCCTTCCAGTTCTAGGAGATAGGATATCTCCATTATTATTATTTTTTTTAATGTTATATATGCCATCATGTGCCAGCAATGCCCCTCTGCCATGTACATTGGCCAAACTGGACAGTCCCTCCGCAAAAGAATAAATGGACACAAATCGGACATCAGGAATGGCAACATACATAAGCCAGTAAGTGAACACTTCAATCTCCCTGGTCATTCTATTACAGATTTAAAAGTCACTATTATTGCAGTTGGTACATGAAGGACAGTCCTCTCAGTGCCTGTGACTTGCCGCTGTTTAAAGTGACTCAACAGCTTCTTCCAGACAGATGCATTGTCCATTTGCATTTGGGCATTTGCCCAAAGATACGCAGCAAGCAGAGGAATGGACCTGAGGTCCATATGATCCAGGGTGTAGCGCTGTTGGAGTGGTCTGGAGAGTGACTCTAGCACCTGAAATCCAGGATGGAATGATGCTCCGGCACAAGGGGTCACAGCACCACTCAAATTTGGCCCATCTGTCCCTCCATCATGAGGATGGAAGGGTGGCTGAGCCAAATATGAGTGAGGTTGCAACACTGCTCAGGTTTGGTCCAGCTGCTCCTGTCTGACATTTGGGGGTGGGGACAGAGGTCCAATTTTGAGTGAGTGGCATTGCAACCAGGCTTAGTGGATCCCAGTGCCACTCAGGTGTGGCTCTCCATCATGATGGATGAGCAGCTACCTGGGCCACACCTGAGTGGTGCTGCCCTCCTGCGTGCCAGGTCATGACACCACTTTTCTCTTCAATGTGGTCTACATCGTGTGGGTACAGGTGGGCGATGGGAGTGAGCAGAGCCGCTGGTCGGCCAGAGTCAGGAGGAGCCGCTCTGGCTTGGGAGCAGAGCACTCCACCATGGGGCTGGGCAGTGAGTGGCTAGCAATGTCCCACGGGTGGTGGGTGAGGGGCTGGGAGTGAGTTGTGGGGGCTATGGGGTGAGTGGGGAATGTTAGGGGACTGCAGGGTGGGGGTGCTATAGAGTGAATGGGGGTGTTTTGGGGTGCTGGAGTTGGGAGCTGTGGACAGGGGCTGAAGTGTTGTGGGCTGGAGTGTGCATCAGGTGCTGATGAGATGGGGGTGGTGGAAGGTTGCTGAGGTATGCGTGGGGCATTTGGGGGCCTGTGTGGATGGGCTGGGGTATATGTGAGATGGGGGTGTTTTGCTGAGCAGTCCCTGTTCAGCACAGGAGCAGAGCAGGGGTTTGTTCTGAGAGCCAATGGGGCCTGGCGTTCTGTGTTGCTAGAGGCGCTGTTTGGGAGGGACAAAGTGTCTATCAAACCAGCTTAAGAGCCGAGAGACTCGCTCGCCTATTGTCAGATGGCCACAAACCTACTTGTTGTAAATTGTAGTTGCTGCTGTATGCTTATCTCAAAGATGTCAGTCATCTAGACTGAAATGGTGGCATCTCTCCTTGCCAGGTGTTAACATGGATCTTGCAAAAATATTGTAACATGATGATTCTTTTGGGAAAGCTTAGAAACCCAATTCCTTAGTTTTCTGTGATAAACTTGACAGTAAATCAAATGAGAAGTCCATCACTTAATTATGATGTATGGAAAGGTTGATATTATCCATGCCATCTTTCCATCTTTGGCTGTGCCTTGCTACTTTGTTTTAAAGTTCAGCACGCAGTTTGTTAATACCACATTAGTAAGTCCTCATAATTGCTGTTGCACAGATTTTCAGTTAGCTAAAATGTTAGTTCACTTTTGAATGTGAGTGTTTTATCTTATGGTGTTAGCACACACAAGTCTCCAAAATCTGTTTTTACACATGACCGAATTGCCTATATGAGTCCCATCACTTCAGCAGGCCTCCTGCACTCTAACATTTGTCACTATGTGACGGGTCTTACCTACAGCTCAGCACCTTTCTCAAAGGTCAGGTGAGCCCCGCTGCCTCAGCCACATCCCTAAAGGTGCTGCCTTCCTTATGCAGCCTTTTGACCGCTCTGCCTAGATCTCCTCCTGCCGTTTCTCTCTTGGAGCTGCTGGGCCCTGCTCACCCCTGAGGCAGGTTTCTTTTCACTTTAGGCTCTAACCTTGGAGGAAAAAATAGGCCTATTACCTACCTTCCTGTCCCCCAGCCAGGTTATTTTCAAGTAACCTGTTCACCCATTTTTCCCTTAAGGACCCTTGGCCTTATCACTGGAGATGCATTATCTCTGTCATTGTTTCGTTTCCAGCTTGTTCCCCTTTACAGCCTCCTTTGATTCAACTCTATGCAGTCACCCAGGATAATATCAGGTCAGTAGACTGAATTATATAATCCTACAAACAATACAGATTTCTCTGTTCTCCATAGCATTACTGAAACCTGGGGGACATGTCACATGACTGGAATCTTAAAATCAGCAGCGCAGGCCGTAGGGATGTGCTGGCTGCTGCTTCCTGCAGCTCTCGTTGGCTGGGAACAGCGAGCTGCAGCCACTGGAAGCTGCGAGGGGCCGTGCCTGCAGATAGTCAATGTAGACAAAATGTTTCACGGCCCACCAGCGGATTACCCTGAGGGTCGCGTGCCGAAGTTTGCCAACCACTGTTGTAGACCATCAAATTAAAATCTAGAACAGGCTGTGGATAACCAGCTTTCTGTAACGTGTGAAAAGAGAGTGGGGTGTTACAGGGTACTTTCATTTGGTGGCGATCGCATGGCCAGTAGTAAACCAGAGTAGAGTTTCTAAAAGTTATAGATTATTTTTCTAATACAAGTTATTGCAGCCAACACGAAGTAACTTTCTCCATTATGCTGGATAGAAACTATTTAATCACTGAACTGGGAGCTCTTGGTTTCCTAGGGACCAGTGATCGTTGACCTGATTGCATTTATTATGGGCGAACAGAAGACCGTCCTTACCAGTAATGTATATACTTGGTGTTTCAAAAGAGTGAATTTCCCATAGGAAAACTGAGTGAAATTGATTGTAAGAGAAAAATTAAACTGGAAAATGTGACTGAAAATTGGGAGCTCTTTAACGAGAGTTTTAGATGACCAAAAAGCTATGATTTCACAATCAGGAAAGAGGACAACTTTGGCTAGAAGCCCATCCTTTCAGTGGGCAAGTGAAGGCAGCAATTAGAGAAGAAAGCAATATAGAAAATGGGGAATATGTATAGCAATCAATATAAATTAGAAGTTGTGAAGTGTAGAAAATTGATAAGGGAAGCTAAAGACATCAGGGAAAAGAACTGAGCATGGCAGGTCTAAGGACAATAAGAAGGACTTCTAAAAGTATATTATGAACACAAAGTGTTCAATAAATATTCTGTATTTGGAAAGAAGCAGGATGATGTATTCCTATCACATGAGGATCATGAAATATTTTCCAGTCCATTAGTAATCAAGGAGAGTGTTAGACAGGATCTACGAAGGATAAACATTTTTAAATCAGCAGGCCTACTTAACTTGATTGTAAGTGGATTAAACACTGGCTAACTGATAGGTCTCAAAATGTAATTGTAAATGTGGAATTGTCATCAAGCAGGTGTATTTTCAGTGGGTCCTACAGGGATCAGTTTTGGCCCTATGCTATTTAGTATTTTGATCAATTACCTAGATGAAAACAAACTCATCATTGATGAGATGACACAAATTGGGGGAAATGGTAAACGAGGAAGATGATGGGTCAGTGACAGAGCGATCTAGATCGCTTGGTAAACTGGATGCAAATCAACAATGTTTTTTTAATACTGCTAAATGTATACATTTAGGAACAAAGAATGTAGGCCATACTTTCAGGATGAGGGGCTATCCTGGAGGCAGTGATTCTGAAAAAGATTTTTGGGGCGGGGGGGTGGATAATCAGTTGAACATGAATTATTTTTACCCTGTCTTGGTCACTAGTGTGACCACTGCTGGAATATTGTTCCATTCTGGTGCCCCAATCCAAGAAGGATGTTCCTTAAATTGGAAAGGGTTCAGAGAAGAGCCACATGAATGCTTAAAGGATTAGAAAACATGCCTTAGGCTAGGTCTACACTACCGGGGGGCAGGGGAGGGTGTCGACCTAAGATACGCAACTTCAGCTACGTGAATAGCGTAGCTGAAGTTGCGTATTTTAGGTTGACTTACCTGGCTGTGAGGATGGTGGCGAGTCAACCGCTGCTGCTCCGCCGTCGACTCCACTTCCACCTCTTGCCACAGTGGATTTCCGGAGTCGACGGCAGAGCCATCGGGGATCGATTTTTATCGTGTCTTCAGTAGACGCGATGAGTCGATCCCTGATAAATGGATTGCTACCCGCCAATCCGGTGGGTAGTGAAGACATGCCCTTAGACTCAAGCTGCTCAATCAGTGTCTCTATTTAGCTTAAAGAGAATCCTAGAACTATGGGGTTAGAAGGGACTGCAAGGGTCATCTAGTCTAATCCTCTGCCAAGACGGAAGATTTGTTGTGTCTGACCCATCCAAGACAGGGCTATTCAGCCTCCTTTGGAAAACCTCCAGTGAAAGAGCTTCTACAACCTCCCACAGGCGTCTGTTCCATTGTCCTACTGTTCTTACAGTTAGATGAAATCTCAGAAAAGACTTCTTAACTCTGCTGTGCTGTAGCTTGAACCCACTCCCTCTTGTCCTGCCACTGTGGCAAGAGAACAACTTTTCTCTCTCTTTTTTTATATATATAATAATTATATTTTTATGGCAGCCTTTCAAATATTTGAAGACTGCTGTCATGTTCCCTCTTAATCTCCTCTTTTCCAAACTAAACATACCCAGTTCCTTCAGCCTTTGCTTGTAGGGCTGCATTCCATCCCTTTGATCATCTTCATTGCTCAGTTCTGGATCCTGTCCAGTTCCTCTAACTCCTTTCTATATATTGTTGACCAAAATTAGACACAGTTCTCCAGCTGAGGCCTAACCAGTTCCAAGTAGCACGAAACTATCCCCTCCCATGACTTGCATGCTCTGCCTCTGTTAATGTAACCTAAAACTGCATTTGCTTTTTTGCAACAGGATCGCATTGTTGACTAGGGTTACCATATTTCAACAAGCAAAAAAGAGGACGGGAGGAGCCCCGCCCCTGCCCCTCCCACTTCCCGCCCCCCCAGAACCCCCAACCCTCCCCCCGTTCCTTGTCTCCTGACTGCCCCCTCCTGGGACCCCTGCCCCTAACTGCCCCCCGGGACTCCACTCCCTATCTAAGCCTCCTTGCCTCTTGTCCCCTGACCGCCCCAACCCTTATCCACACCCCCACCCCCAGACAGACCCCTGGGACTCCCACGCCCCATCCAACCACTCCCCACCCCCTGACAGCCCCCCCCAGAACTCCCAACCCATCTAAACCCCTCTGCTCCCTGTCCCCTGACTGCTCTGATCCCTCTCCCCACTCCTGCCCCCTGACAGCTCCCCCCCAGAACTCCCAGCCCCCTACCCCCCGCTCCTTGTCCCCTGACTGCCCCCTCCTGGGACCCCTGCTCCTAACTGCCCTCCAGAACCCCACCCCCTACCTAAGACTCCCTGTTCCTTGTCCCCTAACTGCCCCCTCCTAAGACCCCCCCCAACTGCCCCCCAGGACCCTACCCCCTACCTGTACCCTGACTGCCCAAAACTTTCTCCACTCCCCTCCAAAAGCCCCCACCCGTTTCTTGACTGCCCCATCCAGAACCTCCCTGTCCCTTCTCCTGCCCCCCCTTACCCTGCTGCTCAGAACAGGGTGTTGGGCTCTGTGCCAGCCGGACACATGGCTGAGCTCCCCAGCACAACACAAAACCCGGTCCCTGGCCCTGCACAGGGCTGCCGGAACGGGCTGCAGGAGGAGGAGCTGCCGGCCGGCTCAGAATGCAGGGAGGGGGGGTGGGAGGAGGAAGCTGCTCCGGAGTCCAGCCCGGGACTTTCCTGCAGCCCTCCCAGCCGCTCGCTCTGCCGGGGGAGGGGGAAATCCCGGACATTGTGAGTGCTTTACAAATTCCCCCCGGACGCTATTTTTAGCACACAAAAGGAGGACATGTCCGGGTAAATCCGGACGAATGGTAACCCTATTGTTGACTCAGGTTGAGGTTGTGATCCACAGTGCTGCTGCCAAGCCAGTTATCCTTCATTCTGTTTTGGTGCATTTGTTTTTTCTTCCCTAGGCGTGGCACCTCACATTTGTCTGTTAATTTAATTTTTGTTTATAGCCTCGTTCTCCAATTTTATCAAGAAGAACAGGAGTACTTGTGGCACCTTAGAGACTAACAAATTTATTAGAGCATAAGCTTTCGTGGACTACAGCCCACTTCTTCGGATGCATATAGAATGGAACATATATTGAGGAGATATATATACACACATACAGAGAGCATAAACAGGTGGGAGTTGTCTTACCAACTCTGAGAGGCCAATTAATTAAAAGAAAAAAAAAAAAACCTTTTGAAGTGATAATCAAGCTAGCCCAGTACAGACAGTGCTATATTACAACAGAAAAACTTCAAAAACAGACTCCAAAGAGAGACTGCAGAGCTAGAATTGATATGCAAACTAGACACAATCAACTCCGGTTTGAATAAGGACTGGGAATGGCTGAGCCATTACAAACATTGACTCTATCTCCCCTTGTAAGTACTCTCACACTTATTATCAAACTGTCTGTACTGGGCTAGCTTGATTATCACTTCAAAAGGTTTTTTTTTTTTTCTCTTAAATAATTGGCGTCTCAGAGTTGGTAAGACAACTCCCACCTGTTTATGCTCTCTGTATGTGTGTGTATATATATCTCCTCAATATATGTTCCATTCTATATGCATCCGAAGAAGTGGGCTGTAGTCCACGAAAGCTTATGCGCTAATAAATTTGTTAGTCTCTAAGGTGCCACAAGTACTCCTGTTCTTCTTTTTGCGGATACAGACTAACACGGCTGTTACTCTGAATTTTATCAAGGTCCCTTTTGGTTTTTAGCTTTATTCTCTAAAGTGTTTGCACCCCTCCCCAGCTTTGTGTCATCTGCAGATTTGGTCAGTATGCTCTCTATTCCTACATCCAGATCATTAATAAAGATGTTAAATAACACTGGACCTAGACCAGATTCTTCCACCAGGGAAGGTTAAGAGGTGACTTGATTACAATCTAGAAGTATCTACAGGGGGAAACAAATACTTAATAATGGGCTCTTCCATCTAGTAGAGAAAGATCTACCATGATCCAGGGGTTGGAAGTTGAAGCAAGACTTCAGACTGGAAATAGGCATACTTTCATTGTTAAATTAATTAACCCTTGAAACAATTTTCCAAGAGTGGTGGTGGATTCTCCATCACTGACCATTTTTAAATCTACACTGGATGTTTTTCTAAAACTACCTTCTCTAGGAATTATTTTGTGGAAGTTCTAGGGCCTGTGTTATATAAGAGGTCAGATTAGATGATCTACAATGGTCGCTTCTGACCTTGAAATCTATAAACTTGCACTCAACTGTCCTAAAAGAGCTGGCTGAGGAGGTCTGATCCCTGCTTGTGTTAATTTTTAGTACATGTTGAGGTATCATGGTGTTGTCATTTCAGGGAAGCCAGGTTTCCCTTTGCAGATGGGTATGGTATTTCAGGTGAGCCCTCACTTGGGATAGCAAGCACTAAGACCAGGGGTTCTCAAATGGGCAAGTGTGACCCCCTCACAGGGGTGCAAGATGGGGGTGTGTGAGGTGTCAGCTCTGTGGGGCAGACAGCCATTAGCCCTGTATTTCATTTATAGGGGGCATCACCATAAGAGGCTTGCTGTGTGAAAGGGGTCACTAATGAACAAGACTGAACAGACCATTAGCTGCTAAAGAGCACCCCCTTGTGAAGGGTTTCATGTATTAACAGACAAGCCAATGCAGAATACATACAAAATGCTGATCCCAGCTGATTGATGAGGTTGTTCTGAATCTGTCTCCCACCTGAGTCTAGTGCATACTTCTACCCAGGTTCTTCCCCAGGGGTTCTCTTGGTTCTGCTTTCTGCCCTTGGTGTTAGGCCTCTTGCCTCTATCGGAGTAAGTTCCTTCTCTGCAGCCAGGGTTCAGGGAGGTCCATCCGCTGTGACTCTTCTCCTGGGACAGCAGCTGATCCTCGCCAGGGCAGGCTTCTGGCCCCTGACTCGGAGACCCTGGATTGTGATAGGCCGCCTTGGATAACTGCTGATTGCAGCCTCGCTGGCTAGGAGGCTCCCCTCTCTAGGAGCACCTTTTACAGGCTCCCTATTTTGGGGGTTTGCTGGAGAAATCATCCTCTAGGCCAGTGGTTCTCAACCGTTCCAGACTGCTGTGCCCCTCTCAGGAGTCTGGTTTGTCTTACCCCCAGTTTCACCTCACTTAAACTACGTGCTTACAAAATGAGACACAAATATGTCACAGCACACTATTGCTGACAAGTTGCTTACTTTCTCATTTTTACCATATCATTACAAAACAGTTGAATATTAATATTGTACTTGCAGTTCAGTTGGAGACTTGAGCTGTTTTCATGGGGGAGCCTTGTCTGAAGCCTGAGGGCAGAGCTGAAGCATGTAGCTGAGCTGTGTGGTGCCCAGGGCCGGCTCCAGGCACCAGCTGAGCGAGCTGGTGCTTGGGGCGGCAGATCGGTGGAGGCGGCATTCTGCCCAATCCTAGGGCGGCACGGCCGCTTTTTTGTTGTTGTTCTGCTCCTGCTGCCCTGTAGGGGGCGGCAGCGCAGAGAACCGGAGCGCCCTGCAGGGCAGTCCTCTTCCTTCCCGCCCCGCCGACCGGAGCGGCAGGAGGGGCTGCATGGCAGTGCCCCTGCTGTAGCCCTGGCCGCCCCCTTCTCTCTCTCCCGCCTGCTCCCTCCCCCCAGCCAGTCCCCCTGCACCTGCGCTCCGGCTGCGCCGCAGGGTTTTTTTGCTTTGCCGTTCGGGCCGCCCCCCTCCCCCCCCCCCCTTTTTTTTTTTTTTTTTTTTTTGCTTGGGGCAGCCAAAAAGCCAGAGCCGGCCCTGGTGGTGCCCCCTATGGCATAGGGTCCCAGGCAGTTGTCCTGCTTACCACCCCCTAATGCCAGCCCTGCACTTGTGACCCCCCTCATCCTGACACTGACACACGCACGCGCACACACACACACACACACACACACACCCACCCCGTGACTGCAACCCTCAGGTTGAGAAACACTGATCTAGGTGAGTTGAGTACCCCTCGGGGTATGTGTACCCCTGAATGAGAACCACTGCTCTAGGCTCCCTCCTCAGCCTTTACTTGTGAGCTCCTCTCCACAGGAGCTTCCCTGTCTCCCTTAGGAGATCCCCTCTCTGAGCTTAGGTAACCTTTATGGGGTCCAGGTGCTCACTTACTAGGTGGGGCCTTCATAAGGTGGTCACAGACAGGCTGACCGCTCATGCCCCATAAGGGAATGAGCTGCCCCATGCCACAGGGAAATCCCAAAGGACTGGAGCAGAGCTCCCATTGGCCCTTTTCAAAGAGGGCAAGTAGGCAGGAACCTATAGGCCAGTTCGCCTGACGTCAACCCCAGGCAAAATAATGGGAAAGCTGATAAATGAAAGCATAGGAAAATAATGCCAGCTGTCAGACTCACAGGCCCTCTGCTCCGTACAGTCCCTGGGAGGACCCCTCCCTTCAGTGCGACAGCCCTGCTCAAGGTCTTCTCACTCTCGACTGCTAAGCCCTGTACTCCGCTCATGATGGAGTCCACTTGCTCTGGACCTAGGGTTGCCAACTTTGCTTGGACATATTGCTGGAGATTAAATCACATGCCATAATCTTTAATTAAAGATTAATCTTTAATTCCTGGAGACTCCAGGCCATTCCTGGAGGGTTGGCAATCCTATCTGGATCCTGGGCACTCCCCACTCAGAGGGAGCAATGACACCCTGATCTCTAGCCTGCAGTGACTCTCTGCCAGTGTAACACAAAGGGATTTATTAGTCGTTGGGAACACAACATAGAACAGACCTTGTTAGCACAGAAATCAGGAACCTTCAGCAGAGACCATTGGTGGGGTGCGGGGGCTGTGTCCAGAGCCCTGGGCTCTGCCCCCCATCTCCTGGTTTTGGACTGAGACTAGTTTCCAGCAGCCCAGCCTCTGTCCCCCTGTAGCCCCTCCTTTGTCCCTTTCCCAGGCAAAAAGGTCACCTGATCTCTGTTCCCAACACGTTGCAGAAGAGGGGCCCATGGATTGCAAGGTTACAGGGTGTCAGCCATTTTCTGTGCAGATGGTACTCACACCTGCCTTCTAGGTCTCTGCAAGCTCACACACCCTTATCCCACCACCTAGATACTTAAGCAATACATAGGGGAAACTGAGGCAGACACAGTATTCAGAGAAATTAAGACCATTCCCACTTTGTCACACCAGTCAACATGTTTTTATGGAAAATAGGTCAGCTCAACCAGATCCGGTTTCATTTTCTGAGGAGAAACCAGTTTGGTTGATAACGATATGTGCCTAGAAGTAATACATTTGACTTGTAAGGTGCTAGTACGACATAACTCTAAAGCACTATTAACTGGATTAAGAGCTGGCTAACGGCAGATCTCAAAAAGTAGTTATCAGAGGGCAGCATTGAGTGGGGATGTTTCTAGTGCGGTTCTGAAGGGAGCAAGATTCCACTGATCACTGTTAATAAAATTTGTGCTGAAACCAAGCTTGGCAAGGAGCAATAGCGATAGGATAGGAAAGTCGCACACAGTAATCTAGCGTGCTTGGCAAGCTGCAATGTTCCCTCTGATTTTCCCCATACATGTGACACATCACCTCCGTATTGGTGCGCATAACAAAATTCATGTGGCGGGGGTGGTGCTGAGGGGTTTAGAGTCGGGGGGGCTCAGGGATGGGGCAGAGGGTTGGAGTGCAGGGGGTGAGGATTCCGTCTGGGGGTGCGGGTGCCAACTTTTTTCTGCGCTGGTGGGTGCTCGCGCCTCCGCCCCTCCCTGCCCCTATTGGACCCCTCCCCAAATCCCTGCTCCAGCCCCACCTCCTCCCCCAAGCGTGCCACGTTCCCTTCCTCCCCCCTACCTCTCAGGCTTGCCACGCGAAACAGTTGTTTCGTCACACAAGTGCTGGGAGGCAGGGTGGAGAAGCAGGACGCAGCGGCATGCTCAGGGGAGGAGGCAGAGCGGAGGTGGAGGTGAGCTGGGGCGGGGAGCTGCCAGTGAGTGCAGAGCACCCCCCAATTTTTCCCTGTGGGTCGCCAGCCCTGGAACCCATGGAGTCGGTGCCTATGGACTGGGGCTGGGGATGAGGGGCTCAGGGCTGGGGCAGAGTGTCAGGGTGTGGGGGATGAGGGCTCTGGCTGTGGGTGTGGGCTCTGGGGTGGGGCTGGGGATGAAGGGTTTGGGGTACAGGAGGGTGCTCTGGGGCTACGGTGGGGAGAGAGGACTCCCCCCAGCTCTCTCTCCCCGCAACAGCACCTGGGCTAGGGGGGTAGAGGCGCCTCTTCCCACCGTGGCAGCTCTGGGGCTGGGGCTGCAGAACAGGCGCCTCTCCCCCGTCTGCAGCAGGTCCGGGGCTGGGTTGGGGGCTGGGGGCTGGATGCCTCTCCCCCCTGTGCACAGCAGGTCTGGGGCTGGGTTGGGGGCTGGGGGCTGGGCGCCTCTCCCCCCTGTGCACAGCAGGTCTGGGGCTGGGTTGGGGGCTGGGGGCTGGATGCCTCTCCCCCCTGTGCACAGCAGGTCTGGGGCTGGGTTGGGGGCTGGGTGCCTCTCCCCCCTGTGCACAGCAGGTCTGGGGCTGGGGGCTGGATGCCTCTCCCCCCTGTGCACAGCAGGTCTGGGGCTGGGTTGGGGGCTGGGGGCTGGGCGTCTCTCCCCCGTGCACAGCAGGTCCAGGGCTGGGTTGGGGGCTGGGGGCTGGGCGTCTCTCCCCCGTGCACAGCAGGTCCAGGGCTGGGTTGGGGGCTGGGGGCTGGATGCCTCTCCCCCCTGTGCACAGCGGGGCTGGGTTGGGGGCTGGGGGAGAGGCGCCTCTCCTCACCGTGACAGGTCTGGGGCTGGGTTGGGGACGGGGGACGGGTGCCTCTCCCCCCCGTGCACAGCAGGTCTAGGGCTGGGTTGGGGGCTGGGGGAGAGGCGCCTCTCCTCACCGTGGCAGGTCCGGGGCTGGGTTGGGGACGGGTGCCTCTCCCCCCCCGTGCACAGCAGGTCTTGGGGCTGGGTTGGGGACTGGGGGACGGGTGCCTCTCCCCCCCAGTGCACAGCAGGTCCGGGGCTGGGTTGGGGCCGGGGGCCGGATGCCTCTCCCCTGTCCGCAGCAAGTCCGGGGCTGGGTTGGGGACCGGGGACGGTTGCCTCTCCTCCCCCCCCCCACCCCGTGCACAGCAGGTCCGGGGCTGGGTTGGGGGCTGCGGGAGAGGCGCCTCTCCTCACCGTGACAGGTCTGGGGCTTGGGGAGAGGCATCTCTCCCTGCTGCAGCCCTGAGTGCCTGCATGGTGCTTAATAGGCTGCTGCGCGCCCGTGCAGCTTACAGGGAACTTAGAAGTTTGGTCCATTCAAACAAAATCCATTTTAATATAGTCAAACGCAAAGTTATTAATCAAGGAACGCAGGTTGTCACAGAGCCACAGGTTCAGTGCTCTGGAGCAGTCTCTGGGAGGACCCCTTCAGGGAGCCAGACCCCCTTAGGGTCACAGTCTTTCAGTAGGGCAAGCCACATAGCTTCACTGCCTCCTGGGACTGAACCTCGGAGCCTTCAGCACCCCTGCGCCACGCCGTGAGCTCCCTTCAGTGAGTCCACCTGAGATGGGCACCTGCGGGAGACTTGTACCCCCAAAGGGAGCCATGCACCCCCACCTTCTTAGTCTGCAGGGACTCTCAGCTGCGGTGTAAAACCAGGAGGGTTTATTAGCTGTCTGGAACACAGTGTAGAAAACCCTTAGTTAACCTAGAGAACAGAAAGTACAGTCCATCTGGGTCAGTCCTAGAGCCCTCTAACCCCTCTTTAGTCCCAGTCCAGGAGCATCTGCCTCCTTCCAGCAGCCTGCGCTTAACAACCTCTCCTGGCCCCTCCTTTGTCCTTGTTCCTGGTAAACATTGTCACCTGGCCTTCTTCTTAGCCCTTTGTTCTCCAGCTGGTGACACCCCGCTGGCTTCCTAAGGAAGGTGGGCCAACTACGGTGGTGGTTAGGTGCCAAATGTCTGGGCAATTGGAGTGGCCATTATCTTTTCGGACTCTCCATGGGCTATCTCAGCCATTAGCGATGATCTTCAAAAAATCAAGGAAGACAGGAGAGATTCCAGAGGACTGGAAAAGGGCAAATCTAGTGCCAATCTATAAAAAGGGAAATAAGGACAACCTGGGGTATTATAGACCAGTCAGCTTAACTTCTGTACCCGGAAAGATAATGGAGCAAATAATTAAGCAATCAATTTGCAGACATGGGGGTCCCTTTCTTGCTTCCCAGGTTTGGGGGGCAGCTCCAGGGGCACCTTTGGGTGCGGGAGGGGGAGGAGTGGGGTACAGCCTGTTCCTGTTGCTCACAGGAGGGGAAGAGAAAGCAGAGTTGCACTGAGATGTTGGGCTCTTTGCTCCCCTTTGCCCCACAAGATCAGCGAGGGGAGGGGAGAGCAGGGCTGAGTGGTGTGAAGAGGCTGGAGCTTCTTGCATCATAGCAACCCCATTACTCGTAATAACACTGCGCCGGTGGCAATAGGGGGTTTGTGAAGGCAGCGTCAGGAGCAGTGGCATAGCCAGGATAGGACACTTGGGTGGGCAATGACAGGGGTTGGGGGGGGCAGGAGGAATCAGGGCTGCTTCCCCCCACCCTCTCCAGCTGGCCTTGGGGGCGATGGACATGCTGGCCAGGGGCCCCCTGCGGCCCAGGTGCGCATCTGGGAAGCAGGGTCAGGGCGCAGAGGCTTGCCTGGGCGGGTGGAGTGGGGCAAGTGCTGGGGCCAGAGCGGAGCTGGGGCTGTGGGGGTGGGTCTGGATGCTAAGTAGGTGAGCCGTGGCCTACCCATGGTTACGCCCCTGGTCAGGAGAGGGAGCTCCTAGGGGGGGCTGGGTGCGAAGGCTGGGGTGGAGGGCCCTGAAGCCAGGGCTGATGGCACTAATGGGGAGGCTCCTGGGCTCTCTCCCCAGGCTGACATGGAGGTGCCCATCCCCAAGTACTTTGTGAACCAGAGAGCCAAGGCCCTGAAGGAGCGTCAGCAGGTGCTGTCTGAGATCCTGGCCCGGGTGGAGCCTAGCATGCCCAGTGGGGTGAGTGTCTGCCCTGCGGCTGCCTGTAACAGGGATGCTAGCCCACCGGCTGCCTCTTTCTCTGACAAGAGGACTCCCACCTGAAGTACAGGGCTGCACGAGGGGCTGGGGGTGCAGGGCTGTGCTAGGCCCCAGAGGATGGGTGGGGGTGGTACTGTAGTGGGAGGGGTGGGGAGAGTTCAGGAGAGTGTGCAGGACAGTAACAGGTAAGGGGGTCGGGTCTGTACCAGAGCCTGGGGTGGTGCAAGGGAGGAAGGGGAACGAGGATGTTCTAGGGCCTGTGGAGGGAGATGTAGGAGTGGGGGCAGGGCTGTATCGTAGGGTTACCATACGTCCGGATTTTCCCGGACATGTCCGGCTTTTGGGGGCTCAAATCCCCGTCCGGGGGGAAATCCCCAAAAGCCGGGCATGTCCGGGAAAATCGGGAGGGCTCGGTGGTGCTCGGCCGGGCCGGCGGTGCGGGTCCGGGGGCATGGTGCCGGGCCGGGAACCAGGGTCACAGTGCCGGGCCGGGCGCGGGGCCGGAGGGAGAGCCGGGGGCGCGGTGCCGGGCCGGGAGCCGGTCAGCCGGGCCGGCGGGGAGCCGGGCCGGCGGGGAGCCCGGTCAGCCGGGCCGGCGGGGAGCCGGGCCCGCGGGGAGCCCGGTCAGCCGGGGAGCTGGGGGGTGCGCCGGGCCGCCGGGGGCCGGCAGTGCTGGGCGGGCTGGGGGTGGTCGGCCGGGGGCCAGGGCCGGCACCCCAGGACCCGAGCCGACCCAGGCTGGAGCCGCCGGGGGGCCAGCCTGGGCCGCGCCTCCTCCCCCCCACATCCCCCTTACCTGCTTCAGGCTTCCCGCGAATTAAATGTTCGCGGGAAGCAGGGGAGGGGGCGGAGACTTTGGGGAGGGGGCGGGGTTGGGGCGGGGGTATGGGCGGGGCTGGGGGCGGGGCCGTGGGCCGTGGAGTGTCCTCCATTTGGAGGCACAGAATATGGTAACCCTACTGTATCGGAGCCCATGGGAGAGTGCAGGGCAGAAAGGAGGGGTGGGTCTGTATCAGGCCTGCAGGGTGGGCGGGAGGTTTGTGAGGCTGGGTGTTTTCACAGGGGGGAGCAGGGCAGGAAGTGGGGGCTCTACTAGGGCCTGTTAGGGATATGGAGCCGTACCAGGGACTATGGGCTCCTGTCACCGGTGTTTCCCATGTATGAGGTGTCTGGGTCTGGCCCTGAATCGGTTTGACAGAGAACTGTGGGCAAGCCTCGGGAGAGTGCAGCAGGCTGTTGTCCCTGGCACCTGGCTGGGGCTGGCCATGGGGCGTGCGGGCTCTGTTCTCCCTGGCACCTGGCTGGGGCTGGCCATGGGGCATGCGGGCTCCGTTCTCCCTGGTACCCTGTCTGGGGCTGGCCATGGGGCGTGCAGGCTCTGTTCTCCCTGGCACCCTGTCTGGGGCTGGCTATGGGGCGTGCAGGCTCTGTTCTCCCTGGTACCTGGCTGGGGCTGGCTATGGGGCGTACGGGCTCCGTTCTCTCTGGTGCCCTGGCTGGGGCTGGCCATGTGGCGTGCGGGCTCTGTTCTCCCTGGCACTCTGTCTGGGGCTGGCCATGGGACATGCAGGCTCTGTTCTCCCTGGTGCCCTGGCTGGGGTTGGCCATGGGACGTGCAGGCTCTGTTCTCCCTGGCACCTGGCTGGGGCTGGCCATGGGGCATGCGGGCTCCGTTCTCCCTGGTACCCTGTCTGGGGCTGGCCATGGGGCGTGCAGGCTCTGTTCTCCCTGGCACCCTGTCTGGGGCTGGCTATGGGGCGTGCAGGCTCTGTTCTCCCTGGTACCTGGCTGGGGCTGGCTATGGGGCGTACGGGCTCCGTTCTCTCTGGTGCCCTGGCTGGGGCTGGCCATGTGGCGTGCGGGCTCTGTTCTCCCTGGCACCCTGTCTGGGGCTGGCCATGGGACATGCAGGCTCTGTTCTCCCTGGTGCCCTGGCTGGGGTTGGCCATGGGACGTGCAGGCTCTGTTCTCCCTGGCACCCTGTCTGGGGCTGGCTATGGGGTGTGCAGGCTCTGTTCTCCCTGGAACCTGGCTGGGGCTGGCTATGGGGCGTACGGGCTCCGTTCTCCCTGGTACCTGGCTGGGGCTGGCTATGGGGCGTGCAGGCTCTGTTCTCCCTGGAACCTGGCTGGGGCTGGCTATGGGGCGTACGGGCTCCGTTCTCCCTGGTACCTGGCTGGGGCTGGCTATGGGGCGTACGGGCTCCGTTCTCTCTGGTGCCCTGGCTGGGGCTGGCCATGGGACGTGCAGGCTCTGTTCTCCCTGGCACCCTGTCTGGGGCTGGCTATGGGGCGTGCAGGCTCTGTTCTCCCTGGAACCTGGCTGGGGCTGGCTATGGGGCGTACGGGCTCCGTTCTCTCTGGTGCCCTGGCTGGGGCTGGCCATGTGGCGTGCGGGCTCTGTTCTCCCTGGCACCCTGTCTGGGGCTGGCCATGGGACATGCAGGCTCTGTTCTCCCTGGTGCCCTGGCTGGGGCTGGCTATGGGGCATACGGGCTCCGTTCTCTCTGGTGCCCTGGCTGGGGCTGGCCATGTGGCGTGCGGGCTCTGTTCTCCCTGGCACCCTGGCTGGGGTTGGCCATGGGACGTGCAGGCTCTGTTCTCCCTAGTGCCCTGTCTGGGGTTGGCCATGGGACGTGCAGGCTCTGTTCTCCCTGGCACCCTGTCTGGGGTTGGCCATGGGACGTGCAGGCTTTGTTTTTTCTGGTGCCCCATGGCTGGGGTTGGCATGGGATGCATCGGGGCACAGATTCCCTAACCCTCTTTGTGCCCTGCTCCTGCAGCCGTCCCGGCCTGCCATGCTGCGCGACGAGGCCGTGCAGCTGGTGCAGATGGCGGAGCGGATGCGCCAGGGCCGCCTTCGTTCCAAGTTCATGTGGGAGATCCGGCGGGACGAGGAGCGAGAGAGGCGGGCCCGGGAGACTGGGGCCAAGGAGCTTGACCGTGAGCAGGCCGCCATCTGCATCCAGAAGGTAAGGGGGACATGCCAGCCCAGAGTGTGGGGTTGCCAGGCGTCCGTTTTTTTACCGGAATGTCTGGTTGTAAAGGGACGCTGGCGGTTCTGGTCGGCACTGTCAACCGGGCTGTTAAAGTCCGGTCGGCGGCGCAGCGGGCACTCAGGGCTAAGGCAGGCTCCCTTCCTGCTCTAGCTCCGTGTGGCTCCCGGAAGCGGCCGCTAGGTCCTTGCGTCCCCTAGGCGCATGGGCAGCCAGGGATGCTCCATATGCTGTCCCAGCCCTGAGTGCCGGCTCCACAGCTCCCATTGGCTGGGAGCCATGACCAGTGGGAGCTCAGGAGCGGTGCCTGCGGGCACGAGGGCAGTGCACAAAGCCTCCCTGGCCACAGATGCGCCTAGGGGCTGCAGGGACCTGGCGGCCGCTTCCTGGGAGCTGTGGTAAGTGCTGTCGGACCCTGCACTCCAACCCCCTGCCCCAGCCCAGAGTCCCCTTCCACACCCAAACTCCCTCCCGGAGCCCTCACCCTGCGCCCTGAACCCCTCATTTCTGGCCCCAGCCAGAACCCGCACGACCAGCCCAGAGTCCATACCCCATGGCACCTCACCCCCCTGCCCTAGCCTGGAGCCTCTCCCACACCCCAAACCCCTCATCCCCAGCCCCACTCCAGGGCCTACACCCCCAACCAGAGCCCTCACCCCCCTGCACCCTAACCCTCTGCCTCAGCCTGCTGAAAGTGAGTGAGTGTGGGGAAGAGAGAGGGGGAATGGAGTGAGCATGGGCGGGGCCTCAGATAAGGGGTGTGGCCTCAGGGCAGGGGCAGGGCAGAGGTGTTCAGTTGTGTGCAATTAGAAAGTTGGCAACCCTACCAGAGCATGGAGGTGGAGGGAACAGGAGACCCAGCAAACAGGTGGCTGCTGGGTACCTGGGGTGCCAGAGGTCAGATCTGAGCAGTGCTCCCCACTGCCTTGTGATTCCCATTTCTTCCTTCTGGGATCCCGCCACACTCCCTGCTTTCAGGCCCAGGGCTGAGAACATGGCCCCGGGGGAATCTCTCATGGCTGCAGTTCTGCCTCTGCCCTGGAGGTGGCACTCTTGGACTGCCTGAGAACACAGTACGGAGCGTTGCCAGTCCAGTCCAGAGCACTGTATTGCCAGCTGCCCAACGCGGAGCAGTCTTCTTGGTCCCACCCTCCATGCCCTGGCTCTCCCAGCAGTCACAGCTTGGCCCCTGGGCTTGTCGGTTGCCTCTCCTTGGGCTGCTTGCAGGCAGCCTGAGGGCTGGATCCAATCACGGTGCAGCTGCCCCCAGCAGCACAGCCCATAGATGTGTCCCGCTCTGGCATGCAGCCCTGTGCTGAGCTGGGCGGGGTGGTCATGCTGCACAGCATTCTAGGCCAGTGGTGCCCTGGCCAGGCCGCTGGGTGTGGCTTTCACGGTGCAATGTGGGGGGTGAGGGGGCCTTGGTGCCCTGGGAGCAGCAGTGCTGGGGGCTCTGTGTTTGAGTCCCCAGTCCGTGCCTTGTGCCTATTCTTCCAGGGGTCAGGAGGCATGAGCAGCCAGTTCTGGCTGTGTGGGGAGCTTGCCACAGTGAACACAGGGCTGAGAGCAGGGAGCGGCCTCACGTCAGAGGCTCTACTCCTTCCTCTCCTCCCACCTCACTGCCCAGAGGTGTGGCTCCCCCTCCCCCCCACGTCTACCACCCTGTGCTCATAGCAATCACTGCTACCTGTGCTTGCTGGGCAAAGCTGGAGTTACGGGCCAGCTGCCCCGAGTCACCAAGCAGCCAATTCCTCCCAGATAGTCCGAATCAAGTCTAAAATGGCTGTTCGCCTGGTTACTTCCTCCACTTTCTGAAACAAAATGTTGTCCCCAGTGTGTTCCAAGAACTTACTGGACATTCTGCATTTCGCTGTATTACTTTTCCAACAGGTAGTTTAAGTTCCCCATTACTACCAGGTCTTTGGTTTGGGATATTTCTGTTGTTTATTCTAGAAATGCCTCATCTACCTCCTCGTACAGATTTGCTATTCTACAGTAGACCCCTACCATGATAAAAGAAGAACAGGAGTACTTGTGGCACCTTAGAGACTAACAAATTTATTAGAGCATAAGCTTTCGTGGACTACAGCCCACTTCTTCGGATGCATGATATCATGCACCCTACCATGATATCACCCCTGTTTTTCCCCCCCTTTTATCTTCACCCAGCAACTTTCAGCTGGTCTGCCTCTCGCCTCCTTCTGGACCTCAGAACAAGTGTATATATTCTTGATATATAATTCAACACCACTTCTCTTTTTTTCCCTGACTGGCATTCCTGAACAAGCGATACCCCTCTATACCAATATTCCAGTCATGAGATTTATCCCACCAAGTCTCTGTCATGCCAATTAAGTCACAATTTAGCTTTGTACTTGCTTATTCCCCATACTCCTTGCATTTGCATATAAACATCTAAAATATTGAGCTGTCTCCCGCACTGATTTCCCTCTTGTTCTCCTATGATCCTATTGTAATTTTCCATGATCCCCACCAACATCTACCCTCTGTTAAGGTTGCCCTTTTCTATGTTTACCTTTGGGCTTTTACCACCTGCCCCCTTTGAAACTAGTTTAAAGCCCTCCTCACTAGGTTGGCAAAGAAAAGCTTGGAAAAAGACAGAGCGATACAGAGGCAACTCATGGACGTGATCCTGAGCCAGATTGTCCTCCTGCAAAACATGCTCCCAGGAGGCCAGCAGGCCCTGCAGGCCCATAATTTGGGATCCAGTCATGTTCTTGAGCCCCTGGATAATGCTGGCTACTGAGACCAGCAACAACTACTAACCTCTGTATCTCTGCAACGCAGTTCCCAGGACTCCCATTCACCTCTCAGATCCAACCTCTGGGCACTAAGAACACTTGCACCTGGGAGTCCAGCTGTATTGAGCCTGCAACACCTGACCTCCTGTATAACAGACCAGAGAACTACCCCACAATAATTCCTAGAGCAGATCATTTAGAAACACATCCAATATCTGTGATGGAGGATCCACTACGACCCTTGGTAAATTGTCCCAATGGTTCATTATCCTCACTGTAAAAACCATACACCTTCTTTCCAGTCTGAATTTGTCTGACTTCAACGTTCAGCCATTGGCTCATGTTAGACCAGTGGTTCTCACACTTCTGTACTGGCGACCCCTTTCACACAGCTCCCATTGGCTGGGAGCCACGACCAGTGGGAGCTCAGGGGCGGTGCCTGCGGGCACGAGGGCAGTGCACAAAGCCTCCTTGGCCACAGATGCGCCTAGGGGCTGCAGGGACCTGGCGGCCGCTTCCTGGGAGCTGTGGTAAGTGCCGTGGGACCCTGCACTCCAACCCCCTGCCCCAGCCCAGAGTCCCCTTCCACACCCAAACTCCCTCCCGGAGCCCTCACCCTGCACCCCTCATTTCTGGCCCCAGCCAGAACCCACACCACCAGCCCAGAGTCCATACCCCCTGGCACCTCACCCCTCTGCCCTAGCCCGGAGCCCTCTCCCACACCCCAAACCCCTCATTTTTTTTTTAACCAGCTTGGCCTTCTTCCTCAATTGTGGGCTTGTGGCTTTTTGGGCATCTAGTAAAGTGTTGTTACATGATTCCCAAATTATAATTCACATTTTTCTGATTTAATTCTTCCGCACAGCTGATTTAGAATCATAGAAGATTAGGGTTGGAAGAGACCTCAGGAGGTCATCTAGTCCAACCCCCAGCTCAAAGCAGGACCAACCCCAACTAAATCATCCCAGCCAGGGCTTTGTCAAGCGGGGCCTTAAAAACCTCTAAGGATGGAGATTCCACCACCTCCCTAGGTAACCCATTCCAGTGCTTCACCACCCTCCTAGTGAAATAGTTTTTCCCTAATATCCAACCTAGACCTCCCGCATGGCAACTTGAGACCATTACTCCTTGTTCTGTCATCTGGTACCACTGAGAACAGCTGAGCTCCATCCTCTTTGGAACCTCCCTTCAGGTAGTTGAAGGCTGCTATCAAATCCCCCCTCGCTCTTTTCTTCTGCAGACTAAACAAGCCCAGTTCCCTCAGCCTCCCTCATAAGTCATGTGCCCCAGGCCCCTAATCATTTTCGTTGCCCTCCGCTGGACTCTCTCCAATTTGTCCAAATCCTTTCTGTAGTGGGGGGACCAAAACTGGATGCAGTACTCCAGATGTGGCCTCACCAGTGCCGAATAGAGGGGAATGATCACTTCCCTCGATCTGCTGTCAATGCTCCTACTAATGCAGCCCAATATGCCGTTAGCCTTCTTGACAACAAGGGCACACTGCTGATTCATATCCAGCTTCTCATCCATTGTAATCCCCAGGTCTTTTTCTGTAGAACTGCCGCTTAGCCAGTTGGTCCCCAGCCCGTAGCAGCTTTGTGCAACTGGCCCTATTAAAGCACCACTATATAGGTTACTGATCTGGACTTTATTCTGCAAGGCAAATTACAAATGTGATCTAATCATGATCACTTGTAACTATATTATCATTAATTTTCAGTTGTGTGATCAGTTCCTCTTTATCTGTTAGGACAAGGTGTAATAAAGAAATCCCTTGTGTTGACTGCAACACTTTTTGCTTTAGGAAATTGTCATCTACAATGCTTAGAAATTCCAAGGATAGTTTAGTATTGCCTGCATGAGACCTCCAGTGTATTTCACTCAAATTGAAGTCTCCCATGATCATGCAGCTTTCCCCCCCTACATATTATAGATACCTGTGTAAGGGACCATTCTTCATGTTTCCTAGTGTGATACTGTGATCTGATACCCCATCCTGGGCTTTATTTTAGAACACTGATCCATAAGCTCTTTCTTTTCGTTCATTTTCATTGATTCGGAAACAGGGAATGCTATTTTTGACATAGAGCTCATTCCCCCGACCTTTTGCCCACTCGATCCTTCCTAAATAGGTTATAACCATTGATTTTTAACATTCCAATTGTGCGACTCATCCCACCGGTTTCAGCAATACCAGGTAGATCAAACTTACGCTCACAGATGAGCAATTTCAATTCCTCTTGTTTGTTACCCAGACTCCTAGCATTGATGTAGAGGCAATTCAGTAATTTCCTCTCTTTGTGTCCTTTGGCTCCTTGATTAGTTTTGTTCTCAACATCTCGATTTTGTGCTGTGTGCTCAGATTGTCCCTCTTTTTACCCTCCCTTTTTGCTATTAATTTAACCTGCTCCTGACTACTCTAGTGAGCCTGTCTCCAAGGAGGTTGGACCCCTTCTACTGAGATGGAGGCCATCTGAACTATATAGTCCCCTCTTCCCGTGGGAGATGAACCAATGTTCCACAAAACCAAAATCCTCCACCCTTCACCACTTACTTAACCTGTGGTTTACTTCTGGAATCTTCTGCCTTCTGCCTTCCTTCACTTGTGGGACAAGAAGGATTTCAGAGAAGATCACTTGGACATTTTTCTTCAGCACGCTTCTGAGTTCCCTCAACTCATTTGCTATCTGCGAGATATCCTGCGATGCAGTGTCGTTAGTGCTGATATGAACCATCACCAATGGATCCTTGCTGTCGACTTAAGAAGCCTGTCCAATCTTAGAGTAACGTCTCGTGTCTTGGTGCCGGGAAGGCAGCATGCTGTCCTATTGTCTGCCTGTGCCTTGCAGAATGTTCTTTTGGTTCTTCCGAGTACTGAATCTCGAACAAGGATTGTCTGTCTTCCTTGGATAATTGGAGAACCCTTTGCAGGCAAGCTTCATTTTCTTACCGGTTGGGCTGAGCTGCCATCCATATGTGTGTCCCATATTCCCTTGAACCTGCTGGATATTGAGAGGTATCTTCCAATGTTTCCACATTGCAGACTTGGTATTGATTTGAAACTTCTAGCCCTATGGAATTCCTCCTGGTCCTCTGCTCTCTGGTGGCCACATCCTCCTTTGTCTCCAGCTGCTGTGACCTCCTGCCTCTGTGGATTATGAACCACCAGGCCTCTTCTCTGACTTCCTCTTTCTCCAGATCTTCGGTGGCCAGATCCATTCTTCCTTGAACTTGGGGTACGAACCTGGCTCTACAGGAACTCCTCAGCTTCTCTGAGTCTCAGTAGCATCCCAACTTGCCCTGCCAATCCAAGAATCTTTTCTGTGAGTACAGCCACTTCATGAAACCCTTTCTGCTTTCAGGCAGGAAAGAGAACATGGCAAATCTGGTGCAGGTCACTGCCAGTGTTCCATCGCTGGTCATCTTGGTATCACACATAACGCTGCAGCTGGAAGGAAAGCCTCTCCAAACTCTCTCCGAAACTTCCCTGTTCATTGCCTCTGTTTGCAGCTCTCAAGCTTGCCTAGCAAGTGACAGAGGCAAGCGCCAGAGGGAGGGGACATACTGGCCTGTAACTCCCCCCCTCCCATTTTGTTGTGCACGGAAGATTGTTATTATTGCACCCATCATGGATCATCATTTCATTTAACACAGAGAATCCTCTCAATAAAGCTGAAATAATGAATCGGGTTTTACAAAAGCACACATGGAATTCTGAACTTCAGCCACCCCTGTATGATACCTCAGTGCTCTCGCTGTCCGTGTCCCCACCCACGGGCTAACGTGTTCAGGCATGGAGCTCAAAATATGAACCATAGGCATCTCTGCCAGCATTCCCACAGGTGTTTGTGTTCTCTGTGTGCTGCCTTGCTCGCAAGTCTCACACCTCAGCCTCCCACCCATCAGCCAGGCTTCCCCCTTTGCTCTCACAAATATTGTGCAACCTAGTCCATAAAAAGCACCATCTCCGGCCAAATGCACACTTGAGTACCATTCTGCAACCCCTCAGGCGATAGTGAAATTATACCTTCCTTCTGTTCACATGCCCTGTGTATGACTTCATTAGCGAGGGCATTAGGGGATAAGTTGGGTCTCCCAGAATACCCGGCCCAACCTCCACACCATTAATACCCATGGAGTTCCTGGGGGCAAACAGTTCTTTCTCCACTAATTTAACTAGTATTGCAGTCCAAAAGATCCTAGCATTGTGGACCCTCCTGCATTTAGGTCTGTAAACCTGCCACGGTTGGTCCACTAGTCCTCAGAGCATAGTGGAGAAATAACTGCTTTTTGTTTTTAAATTCTCTGCCCTGGTGGGGGTGATAGTTACATGGGTTCCATCTGTAACACTTCTGCCAGGTGGAGTTGGCTGCGATAAGGGCTGGGTTCAATATCTAGGGGTTCCTCTTAACAATACAAAGCATAACCAGCTCGAGCCCCCACCCAATCATCTGGGAAAATTTAGCACCACCCCTGGGTGCCTCTAATGGCAATAGTGGCCACCTTGTGAGTACTGAGGCTGCATCTAGCAGAAGAACATTTCTATTAAGAGGAAAAAGGGGACACTGCATTAATTTGGGGAAACACCATAACCACGATTCAAAAACATGTGACCATACGAGAACACCCACCCATAGTACATTGGGCAGGGTCCTTTGCCTCAGTTTCCCAATTTGCAGTGTGAAAGTCCAACGAAAGTGGACTGCCGTACGTTCACACAATGCAAACTGGAAATGGAGCAGGGTTTGTGAGTGCAGGCCATTATTGCAGCTTGTGTACTGAGAGTTACCTGATGCACATCAAACGTTTCAGATTCAATCCCCTGTGTAGACACACCCTGAGACAGATTTACAGAAACTCAGGAAAGCAGGACAGACGGTTCCACAGAAATGGGCTCTGATGCAGGCTTTGCTTTACCATTCTAACCGGGTCTCTCAAGTACAGGTCTGTCGCATCTTACGCACATTTAACATGTGCAATTTCAGCTTTCAGCGGTCGGCAAAAACAAAAAAAAACCCACAAAAAAGAGAAAAATAACAATTTTAATACTGTACCTGTAGTGCGGGCGATTCCGCCCGTCATTGAACTCAATGTAATTTTGACTATACGCGGTTTTCGCTTTACGCGCTAACCGTGGAACGGAACCCCCGCATAAGATGAGACTCACCTGTACGTATTGCAGCAATAAATGCTACTTTGTTTAGGAAAGACTTGTACTACATCACTGCAAATGTTTACTGAAGATGTAAAAGTCTAACAAAAGGAGTTTGAACTCAGTTAGACTTGTGTTGAGAGCACAGGAAGAGAACCAGGACAGCTGACGCCAACAGGCCCCATCTCAGAGTTGAGGGGGCTCCAGGGCTCACCCTGGTAAAAAGCTACACCATGGGGCTGGCTTACAAGAGGGGTACTCCAAGACAGGCTTTTAAAAGCCAGGTACAGCTGTGACGGTGCTGCCCGTGGGAGCCAGCTGAGGTCACTCAGTGAGGGTGAACTGCAAACAGAACGGGGCAGACAAACCCCAAACGCTGGTGGATATTCCAATACTTAGATTTACCAACCAGCACAAAACAGCTTCTATAGTACCTCACTGGTTACTCAGAAGTCCAAAAAACACAGTTCCCTTAAAGTACCCAGCCTCATGCCTCCGTCCAGACACACACGTCAGATACGATGATGATTACTGAAAATCTTATCATATAAAAGAAAAGGTTCTTTCAATCCCAAAGGATCAGCCACACACCCAGGTCCAATTATAACTTAGATCTGACCCAAAATACACGCTATAGCCAATTCTTATTCACTAAACTAAAATTTATTATAAAAGAACAGAGAGTGTTGGTTAAAAGATCAATATACATACAGACTTGAATTCAATTCTTGAGGTTCAGATACATATGAGAGATGAGTTTGTAGTTGCCAAAAGTTCTTTTAGAAATAGTCCATAAGTTATAGTCCAATGTCCATGTTCAGGGTGACTCCAGTCAGTGACGGAGGATCTCAGTTCTTATGGCTTAAGGTTTCCCCCACTTGAAACCCAAAGCAGATCTGAGATGAAGCAGGATCGTGTCCCAGGGTTCTTATACATTGCCAGCAGCCTTTCGGCCTGAGAAAACAATAGGTTTAACTTTCCTTCTTCTAAACATCCTGGCAATTAGCATAATGTAATTTATCCATTAAACAGTTCAGATACAGGTTACCACAACCTTCAAAGAGACATAGAGACAATAATACTATTTCACTCAAGTGTCTTCCTAAATGTTAATATTCCTTTTTTGATCTTTGAATCAAAGCTATAGTAATAGACAAAACTTGTTTGCTTACATCACAAGACCTGAGCAAACATCTACCCTTCGATCTCTAACAATGCAGACTTGCATTTCAAAGCTCTATTCATTTACAGATCTTCCTAACCAGTCTCTAAAGTTCGGCCATAGGTCAGGACAGTCTGTGAGTTAATTAACTCTTTCTGGCCCTGTCACCTTTCAATGAGATATTATATTACACTCATAATGTCACAATAGCACACACCAGTAAAGCCGTGACAGGGTGTCTGAGTTGCACCCACAGAGCGTGTCGCTTCCAGGACGAGGGCCTTGTGCAGGGAGGTGCCTTGCCCCATGGATCCAGGTGGGGGTTGGCAGCACGGTGAAGGGGGAATGGCTCTGTGCCCTGGTTCTCACATCCTTGTGTTCCTTCTCCCCGCAGGTCTGGAAAGGCTGCCTTCAACGCAGATGCACCAAGCTGGAGAGACAGAGGGAGATGGCCTTTATTGGGATGGTTAGTCCCTCCCTAGCTCTGAATGCGTGCCCCCCCCCGCCCAGTCTTGACACATGGCCCTGGTTGTATTGCCCATGTATCCCCTGCCCCTCCCACAACCTCAACACGTGTCCCCAGGCTCCAGCCGCTTTGCCCATATGCCTCCCATTCCCAGCCCTGACACATGGCCCTGGCTGCATTGTCCATGTGTCCCTCCCCACTCAACCCCAGTCTCAACGTGTGCTCTCCCCACCCAGTGGCATTGCCCCGAGTACTCTCTCCCCACCCTCAATATAAGCCCCACCCCTCATATTCATTAGGTTATTTATTGTACCCACGAACAATACACATTACTCTGGCCCAAGGTGCAGCTGACTCTGGGCAGGAGCAGGCTCAGTTCTAGAGACGTCTCTGAGGTTGGTGTCGTGGCTCTGGGTATGCTGAGGAGGGGGCAGACACAGGGTGCTGCAGCAGCTGCTCCTGATCTATACTTCATAGTTTGCAAGGCCATTGTGGGATGGTTATGACGTCTAGTCTGACCTGGGCCAGAGACCCGCCCCACAATAATTCCTACAGCAGAGCTGTCAGAAACACACGCATCGGGATTTAAAGCTGGTCAGTGATGAGGAAGCTGCCATGACCCTTGGGAGATGGATCCAATCTGCCAGCTCCTCACTGTCAAAAGTTGACACCTTATTTCCAGTCTGAATTTGTCTAACTTCAGCTTCCACCTTTTGGGTCCCACTGCACCCTCCCTTTGTGGGAATGCTGCGGGATGGAGTTGGGATAGTCCATGGCTGGCCTCCCGCCGCTGTGTGTCGGGGCAGGCCCTGCAGGTCTCACTCTCTCTCTCTGGGCATAGGCGCCAACTTTTCCCAGCGCCGGTGGGTGCTCGCCCGCGGCCCTGCCCCCGGTCCTGCCCCGACTCCACCCCTGCCCTGCCCCGTCCCCTCCTGGCCCTGCCCCGCCCCCATTCCAACCCCTTCCCCAAAGTCCATGCCCCAACTCAGCCCCCTCCCTGCCCCTATTGGACTCCTTCCCCAAATCCCCGCCCCGACCCCGCCTCTTCCCAGAGCAGCTGTTTGGCGGCGGCAAGCGCTGGGGGAGAAGCAGGGATGCGGCGCGCGCAGGGGAGGAGGCGGTGGCAGAGCACTGGTGAACTGGGGCGGGGAGGGGAGCTGCTGGTGGGTGCAGACCACCCACCAATTTTTCCCCATGGGTGCTCCAGCCCCGGAGCACCCACGGAGTCGGCGCCTGTGCTCTGGGTACATTGCTGGTGGGGATAGGCCAGAGCTGCTGTCAGCGCGGCCCCACTCTGTGTCCCTCTCGCTGTGCTGGGTCTCAAGGAGGCGGTGCTGCCAGGGCCGCTGCTCTAGTGCATCATTAGAAACCGTTCCACATGGCGCAGGCAGGAGCAGTAAGGCACTTGCAGGGAAATGAGCTGGTGATGGATGGCTTCGGCACAGGGAAAGCCATTAGGGTGAAATATGAACCCCCTAATGAAGTGCAGCCGCGGCTCCACTGCCTGCGGTGAGAGAGACGGAGTGACTTCCACAGACTCCTACTGCTCATCCCAGGGTCAGGCGGGGTAGGGGGAGCGCTGTCGGGGTGACCTGCACCCTGCACGCCACAGCTTCGCCAGTCCTGCCTGGGACAGGCTGCTGCCCCCAAACACTAGGGACCCTGACCTCCAGGACCTTCTGGTTCCTGGGATGTCTGCAGGGGGCAGCTTCATTTCAGACAAGCAAATGTCAATCCAGGCCTAACAGACGCTGACCCTAATGTCTGCTGTGATCTAGGGTCCCCTGCCCCCACCCCATCATGATGGCACTGGGATGGACCCCAGTGTCTGAGGGCTTATGGGATCTCTTCTCCCTTCCCACCATTTAGGGCTGGTCCATGAGGACTGGAACGGACCCCAGTGTCTGAGGGCTTATGGCATCTCTTCTCCCCTTCTTCCATTCAGGGCAGGTCCATCAGGACTGGGACGGACCTCAGTGTCTGAGCGGTTATGGGATCTCTTCTCCCCTTCCTCCATTCAGGGCAGGTCCATGAGGACTGGAACAGACCCCAGTGTCTGAGGGCTTATGGGATCTCTTCTCCCCTTCCTCCATATAGGGCAGGTCCATGAGGACTGGGACGGACCCCAGTGTCTGAGGGCTTATGGGATTTCTTCTCCCCTTCCTCCATTCAGGGCAGGTCCAGCAGGACTGGGACGGACCTCAGTGTCTGAGCGGTTATGGGATCTCTTCTCCCCTTCCTCCATTCAGGGCCAGTCCATGAGGACTGGGATGGACCCCAGTTTCTAAGTTTTTAAGGCCCGGCTTGACAAAGCCCTGGCTGGGATGATTTAGCTGGGAATTGGTCCTGCTTTGAGCAGGGGGTTGGACTAGATGACCTCTTGAGGTCCCTTCCAACTCTGATATTCTATGATTCTATGATTCTATGATTCTGAGGGCTTATGGGATCTCTTTATCATCCCCATGTGGCACCCAGATGCACCCTGGTGTCTAAGTGGATATGGGAAACCCCTCTGCCCCACCCAGGCCGTCAATACCGGGATGGACCTGAATGTTTGAGGGGATGTGGGATCCATAGAGCCCCTCTGTGTCTGGGTGCTGCCCCAGGCAGGCATGCCCTGACTACTGCACACCCTCCTTGCCCCCGTTCCTCCCCTCTCTGCACGTCCTGCCCTGGGCGAGGTTGGGGAGCAGCCTCATGGTGTAAGAATTGTCCCCCCCCCAATTTGCGCTGCAGGATTGTTACTGTCCCAAGGCTCTACACAGCATAGTAATGTTTGCTCCAAACAAACTTCAGATAAGGTCTCATTGGCAGCCTAACCTTTCTCCACTGGGCCGGATTCTGCTCTCCCTGAGGCTGGTTTTACATTGGTGTTACTCCAGTGGGCCGGGTCCTGTGCTATGTCTCCTGACAGGCACAGCTCAGGGGGAGATGGAGCAAAGGCGGGTTTACACCACATCTAGGCTCTGCTGCTGCAGTGGCTGAATCAGATCCCGTGTGAGGGAGCGAGCAGCCCCAGACTCTGCTCCGCTTTATGGCAGCCTCCCCATAGATGTCAGCCCCGAAGCCCCACAGCACTGAACGCTCTGACCAGGCCTCTCCCTGGCCTGCCCCTACAGTGGGGCCTGCAGGAGTGGGGACAGAATAAGACCATGCTTGCTCTGGCCCTGGGAAATTCTCATCTGACCTAACTACAGCCCCATCGTGGCCCTGATACACTGCCAGAGCGACGTATGGAGTCAGAGTAGGGGCCTGAGGCCATCCCATTGGCCCTGGCTGGATTACTCCTGTTTAGCACTTGAGAAAAGAACCAGGCCCAATTAGCCTGATTTTGTTTTAAGGATAGCGGTTCCCTAAATCCACTGAGCATCTTCTCTGACATCCTGCATAGCCCAGGGCAAAGAATCTCACCCGGCTGATGCACCTTTCTATGGGCCAAACAGCAGAGAGCTCCACTCCGTGCAAAGCAAGAAGCAGCTAAAGCCAGATGGAAAAACTTTTGCTCCCTACCAACAAACACATATTGGGGCAGTTCTGTGGCACTGCCGGCGTTAGTGTCACTGGGTGGAGGAGAGATGGGTTGAGAAGAAGCCACAAGTTTACGTAGAGCTGGAGTTGGAGCTACCTGAGGACTAGGAGTGAGGGCAGACGTGGGTGTCTGGCTCTCTGAACCCCATAATGGACCCGGCCGAGGGGTCCCGTTCGCCGCTGTACCTACAAGCTCTGTTTTAGACCGTGTTCCTGTCATCTAATAAACCTCTGTTTTACTGGCTAGCTGAGAGTCACGTCTGACTGCAAAGTGGGGGTGCGTGCAGGACCTCTGGCTTCCCCAGGACCCCGCCTGGGCGGACTCGCTGTGGGAAGCGCACGGAGAGGCATATGCTGAATGCTCCAAGGTCAGACCCAGGAGGTGAAGCCGTGTGAGCTTCTTGCCCTGAAGACAGTCTGCTCCAAGGGAGAGGAGGCTCCCCAAAGTCCTGACTGGCTTTGTGGGGAGCAGTTCCAGAGCATCGCCCGGGGACTCTGGGACACCCCCTTAGGCATCTCTTTTCCAAGCTGAAGAGTTCCAGTCTTATTAAGCGACAAAGAGTCCTGTGGCACCTTATAGACTAACAGACGTATTGGAGCATAAGCTTTCGTGGGTGAATACCCACTTTGTCATGCATCTGATGAAGTGGGTATTCACCCACGAAAGCTTATGCTCCAATACGTCTGTTAGTCTATAAGGTGCCACAGGACTCTTTGTCGCTTTTTACAGATCCAGAATAACACGCTACTCCTCTGATGCCAGTCTTATTAATCTCTCCTCATACGGAAGCCGTTCCATACTCCTAATCATTTTTGTTTCCCTTTTCTGAACCTTTTCCAATTCCAATATATCATTTTTTTAAGATGGGGTGACCACATCCGCATGCAGTATTCAAGATGTGGGCATACCATGGATTTATATAGAGGCAATATGATATTTTCTGTCTTGTTATCTATCCCTTTCCTAATGATTCCCAACATTCTGTTCACATTTTTGACTGCTGCTACACATGGAGTGGATATTTTCAGAGAACTATCCACAGTGACACCAAGATCTCTTTCTTGAGTGGTAACAGCTAATTTAGACCCCATCATTTTATATGTATAGTTGGGATTATGTTTTCCAATGTGCATTACTTTGCATTTATCAACATGGACTTTCATCTGCCATTTTGTTGCCCAGTCACCCAGTTTTGTGAGATCCCTTTGAAATTCTTCACAATCAGCTTTTAACTTAACTATCTTGAGTAATTGTGTAGCATCTGCAAATTTTGCCACCTGATTGTTTACCCCATTTTCCAGATCATTTATGAATATGTTGAAAAGTACTTGTCCCAGTACAGACCCCTGTGGGGTCCCTGCTATTTACCTCTCTCCATTCTGAAAACTGACCATTTATTCCTACCCTGTCTTTCCTATCTTTTAACCAGTTATTGATCCATGAGAGGACCTTCCCTCTTATCCCAGGACAGCTTACTTTGCTCAAGAGCCTTTGGTGAGGCAGGGCCAGCTCTAGGCACCAGCAAAACAAGCTGGTGCTTGGGGCGGCACATTTTTAGGGGCGGCATGGCCGGCGCCAGAATGCCACCCCGGCTGCCCCTAAAAATGTGCCCCGGCCACCCTAGCTCACCTCCGCTGCTGCCGCTTGCGCGCCACGGCGCACGAAACAGCTGATTCGCGCGCCGCTGCTCGCCCTCCCTCCCAGGCTCTCAAACCTGGGAGGGAGGGGGAGACTCCGAGTGGCCACGGCGCGTGCGCCTCTTCTCCCCCTCCCTCCCTCCCTCCCTCTCTCCTAGGCTTGAGAGCCTGGGGGGAGGAGGCAGGGCTGGGGATTTGGGGAAGGGGCGGAGTTGAGGTGGGGCCGGGGGTGGGGTAAGAAAAAACGGGGGGGGGGCAAAATTGTTTTTGCTTGGGGTGGCAAAAATCCTAGAGCCGACCCTGTGGTGAGGGACCTTGTCAAAGGCTTTCTGAAAATCTGAGTACATTATATCCACTGGATCCCCCTTGTCCATATGTTTCTTGATCACTCAAAGGATTCTAATAGATTGGTGAGGCGTGATTTCCCTTTACAAAAGCTGTGTTGACTATTTCCCAACAAATTGTGTTAATCTATGTGTCTGATAATTCTATGCTCTCCTATAGTTTTAACCTGTTTACCTGGTACTGAAGTTACAAGCCTGTAAATGGTGGTATCACCTCTGGAGCCTTTTTAAAAATTGGCATCACATTAGCTACCCACCAGTCATCTAGTACAGAAGCGATTTAAATGATAGGTTACAGACTACAGTTAGTAGTTCTGCAATTTCACATTTGAGTTCCTTCAGAACTCTTGGGTGAATCCCATCTGGTCCTGGTGACTTATTGCTGTTTAGTTTATCAATTTGTTCCAAAACCTCCTCTAATGACACCTCAATCTGGGACAGTTCCTCAGATTTGTCACCTAAAAGGAATGGCTCACGTGTTGGAATCTCCCTCACGTCCTCTGCAGTGAAGACCGATGCAAAGAATTAATTTAACTTCTCTGCAATGGCCTTATCTTCCTCGAGTGGTCCTTTAGCACCTCAATCGTCCATTGATTGTTTAGCTTCCTGCTTCTGATATACTTACAGATCTTTTTGCTGTTAGTTTTTGTGTCTTTTGCTAGTTACTCTTCAAATTATTTTTTTGCCTGCCTAATTCTACTTTCACACTAGACTCGCCAGAGTTTATGCTCCTTTCTATTTTCCTCACTTGGGTTTGACTTCCAGTTTTTAAAGGATGCCTTTTTGCCTCTAGACCCAGAGCGTTGGTGACCCTGGTAGACGGTGCTGTAGGACATAGAACCAGAGCAGAGTAAAGAGGCTCCTTTCCCACAGCCTCCCTGGCCTCAGCGCTGGCCCTGGCCCCGCTGAAGGGTGATAGCACTCACACAGGGAGTGCAGACACAGTGGGTGCTCTCGGATCATAGAATCATAGAATATTAGGGTTGGAAGGGACCTCAGGAGGTCATCTAGTCCAATCCCCTGCTCAAAGCAGGGCCAACCCCAACTAAATCATCCCAGCCAGGGCTTTGTCAAGCCAGGCCTTAAAAACCTCTAAGGAAGGAGATTCCACCACCTTCCTAGATAACCCATTCCAGTGCTTCACCACCCTCCTAGTGAAAAAGTGTTTCCTAATATCCAACCTAAACCTCCCCCACTGCAACTTGAGACCATTACTCCTTGTTCTGTCATCTGCCACCACTGAGAACAGTCTAGATCCATCCTCTTTGGAACCCCCCTTTCAGGTCGTTGAAGGCTGCTATCAAATCCCCCCTCACTCTTCTCTTCTGCAGACTAAATAACCCCGATTCCCTCAGCCTGTCCTCATAAGTCATGTGCCCCAGCCCCCTAATCATTTTCATTGCCCTCCGCTGGACTCTCTCCAATTTCTCCACATCCCCTCTGTAGTGGGGGCCCCAAAACTGGACACAGTACTCCAGGTGTGGCCTCACCAGTGCCGAATAGAGGGGAATAATCACTTCCTTCGATCTGCTGGCAATGCTCCTCCTAATACAGCTCAATATGCCGTTTGCCTTCTTGACAACAAGGGCACACTGCTGATTCATATCCAGCTTCTCGTCCACTGTGATCCCCAGGTACTTTTCTACTCATGCTGTGTCTGGTGACATCAACACTCAGCTCTCTGGTGCTTGGCACCGCTCTCTGTGTGCAAAGAGGAGTGTGGTCTCTGGGCAGGGGCTGGTGGGACAGCAGGTGTGGCGATGATGGGGGAGTGGGATCTTGGATGGGAGCAGATGTGGGGCTTAGGCTCAGTTAAGGCTCACCATGTTGGTGTGTTGATTTCCAGTCCCACTGTTCTTGTTTCCCAGGCATGATCTTAACACAGCCTTTGAATTGTATCAGGAGCCTTTTTGTCAGGACTAATTCAGTTTTTCTGGCTCTTCCTTTTCCATCAGTATTTGTTGTTCTGAACTATTGGGATATTTTATGAACTTTCACTCACTTTTCCCAGATGAGCTCTCACTTAGGCTACATTTGTAGGCCCAGTTCTTGCAACAGGCCCCACAATACACCTCCCACCCAGGAATGTTAGATCCTTTTCCGAACCTGGCTGTGTCTTGGCTGCCAGGATGGTGTGGCAGTGAGTTCCACAGGCTCCTCCCATCCCATCAATTGGATAGTGATTCCCATTGCCTGTGTGCAGCCCTGCACCATCCCCCTGGCTCTTGGAGTACCCAGCCTGCCTCCTCTGCACCATGGAGCAACTTTGGTTAAGGCTGCCTAAGCCAGAGGTTCCCTCATTGCTCCATGAAAGCTAGTGAGTCACATGGTACCAACTCCCTGCCTTGGTTCCGGCTGCTCAGTCCCCTCTGGTAATGAGACAGCCTGACTCTTCCAACATTCCTCGCTCTCAGCTATTCCTGTAGCTAACACAGGCACCAAGTGCGGGGCAGGCAGGGCGAAGGGTGGGGTGCATTGGTGCTGGAACTAGGGGTGCTGGCATGAAGTGGTTTCCATCATATCCAGGGTTTACAGTTTGGTTCCATGGCCCCCACTATACAAACTGTCCCAGCAGCCCTGGTAGAGTGGAGAGGATCCGGCTGCAGGGTGGAGAGGTTGGGGTGTGCAATGGGGAGATTGGAGGGTGGGGAGTTGGCTGCAGGGCGAGGAGGGGGCTGCCGGATGGCAGGAGTTTTCTCTGTTTCCTTGAGGATTTTCCTGCCTAGATTTGTGCTATTTGCGAGGGGAGCAGAGAGCTCCTGGGTTTGCCGAGTGGCTGTGGGGTGGGGCGGGGTGGGGCCAGGCCGTCGGAGAGCAGCCCCTGTGAGGAATGGTTGGTGTGGGCCGCACGCCGCTTTCCCATTAGCGAGTGTTTAGTTCAGCGTTTTAAATAATTGTGTCCTCAGAATGATATTTAAAATCCATTTGGGAGGCAATGAGGCAGGAAAGTGCCTATGCCGTTGTGATGACGCCGCGCGGGAAGCACCACACATGCATATTACAAACTCATTACGGGGTAATTTACACACGCACTGCTCGCCTTCGCACACAATTTCTCCCTGATGCTGCTAATGTCCCTTCCAGGTCGCACACTCTCCCAGCTCATTGTCACCCAGTGCTGCTGCCTGCACCCAGAGGAGCAGAGACCGGGGCAGGGGAAACAAGGGAGCAAGGCCAGAGCAGGGTTAGGGGCCCACTGCCGTGGCAGGAAATGGAGGCTCTGAGATACGTCCAGCAGCTGCTAATGGCTCTGACACCCCCCTCGCCAGTCCCCCAACCTGACCCCTCCCCCTGGTCAGTACAGGGCTGTGCCTGTGCCCCATCCTGCTCCTGCTCCCCCCACCTTGGTCAGTTCAGGGGTGTTCCCATGTTCCTGCCCATCATCTTTCTGGTCCTCCCCCTGCAGGCCCCAGACCCCAAGGCCTCGGGCCTGTCAGCCGCCATGCTGCGGGCCCAGCTCGGGGAGGAGTTCCGGCGCCTGCGGCAGGCTGACTATGAAGCCGAGTACCAACAGGCCCTGGTGAGCATCCGGGAAGGGCTCTACGAGGTGGAGGGACCTGACATGAGGGAGGAGATGAAGGAGCAGCTCCGGCAGTGGTTCATTGAGTGCCAGTGAGTGTGCACTGCTGCATGGGCCCTTCCCATGCCCCTCCATGTCCCCACCCCTTTCCTGGGCTCCCTGCTGCCCAGCAGTCACCACGCACCTATGCCATCCCAGTGCTCTGCAGCCCACCCCCTGCGCTACTGTGTCTCCTTCCAGCCAATCCTGCAGCACTGACCCGTCTGCTCACTGCCTCCCCCAGTCAGCTAACAAACCAGCACAGGGCTTTGCACCTGGGACATGCTCACTGGGTCACGGCTGAGTGCTGACATTCGTGTTTTCCTTCCACAGCGACCTGACCGGCCACTTCCCCGAATTCCCTGACGAGGAGATTGGAGGCTCCAGCATCCTTTTTGCAGAAAAGACTCCAGAGCAGGTATCAGGGCAGGATCCAGGCTGGGGGGCAGGGGCTAGTGAGCCAAGAGCAGGAGAGTGTGGGGTGACCAGACAGCAAGTGTGAAAAATCGGGATGGTGGTGGGGGGTAATTGGCACCTATATAAGAAAAAGCCCCAAATATCGGGACTGTCCCTATAAAATCGAGACATCTGGTCACCCTAGGAGGGTGGGGCCTTTCCTCTATAGGGTGCACCAGCTCCAATGTAGCCTAGGGTGTGGGGAGTGGAATATGGGTCACTGGCTCCAAGCCGGAGAGTGGCTGGCTCAGGTAGACAAGGAATGGGATACGGGGCCTTTCCCCGCTAAGAGAGGCCAGCCCTGATTCAGCCCCAGGTCGGAAAGGACTCTCAGCTATACTCGCCTCCACTGCTCCCTGAGCTCTGCCAGGAGCTGCTGCCTGCCCCCTGGAGACTCGGGGAGCTCTGCCCCTCTCCCCCCATCACATCCTGCTGTGGATGGGGACTCTGGCACCGAGCGGTGGGTCCAGCTGGCTGGGATTCCCGCAGGTCAAAGCTGAGCTGGACCTCCTGGAAGCTGAAGGACAGAAGAAGAAGGATAAGAAGAAGGATAAAGAGAAGACCAAGGAAGGGAAGCAGAAGAAAGGCAAGGGCAAGAAGCAGGTGAGAGCTGGCTGGTAGTGGGGTAGGGGAGAGCCCCACAGCAGGGATAGAATACCCCAAATGCGGGGAGCAAGGGGGCACATGGATTGGAGGGGTGGGGCAGAGTGTGATGGTGGTACATGGAGGGTAATTCTGGGGCAGGGCCAGGCACTGCTTGTTCCTTGTGTCCTAGGGCTCCCCCCAGGGTTCCTCCCCCCCCCAATGGTGGTTCAGTTAATTTGAGTAACTTGCTGGGTTTGGGTTATTTTTTCCAGGAAGAAGATGAAGGTTTGAAACTGGCTGTGTCCAAATTCCTGCCAGTGATCAGCGAGGGCTTCACACAGTATCAGAGTGAGGGGGACCTGAGCCTGGGGCAGGGTGGGACCTGACCTGTACAGACCCAGGAGCAGGGTGGCAGGGGGTTGTGAGCAGGTGAGGGCAGGACTAACAGAGAAACCCAACCCTGGGCCCTGCTACCTGGCTTGGGTGGTGCAGTTGTGACTTTCTGGCCTGGGATGAGAACGTCCAGCCTGGCCCAGTCACTGGACTCTAGTCTAGTCTAGTCCTGGGTCTTGCTGTGTTAGACCAAGACGACTCATCTCCTGTACTGCCCCCCTGTGCCCACCACCCCTGAACCCGCCACCTTGTGGGCAGGGGAGGCACACGCCTACCCTGCCGAGCTCAGGGCTCAGGGTCTGGCTGAGCTGGGGAACAACCAGCACAGAGCTTGTGTTACGCCAGGGAGATCTGCCGTCGCTGAGCTGATGAAGCCATGGCCCAGAGACAGCTGTGTGGTCTCCGGTAGGACCATTCCCTACACAGCTAGGTTGTTATCCTGGATCACTCACGTGTTCACATTGGGCAACTGGTTTTGTAAAATCTGGCATATTCTTGCCTTGGGCATTAGTCACTGTGCTACTGTGTCATTTCCTGCTGACGGGGAGAGCTGGGAGCCTATCCCCAGGCCACGCTGAGCTCCTTGGGTCTCATTGATCTGAGCAGGCTGTCACATGTGTGTTTGAGACTGTTTTCTTTGGAGAGTCCGCAGGTGCCTGCAGGGCATGGGTAGGCTCTGCTCATGGGGTCACTGCTGCATGGCATTAAAATGCAGAGAACTTTACTGGGCTTAAATCCTTTCCTAATAAGATTTTCCCATGTAAGTGGTTGCTAGAGATACCCCAGGGTTGTTGGGTGCTTGTGAAATGGCAGGGAGGGAGGTGGATGGGAAGAAGGAAGTTGCACTGAGAAAGTCTCCCTATTAAAATGTCGTCCACACTGTGAAAAGGTGGAGACCTCAAGGGAAAGCTCCCAGTGCCTCCAGGAGGAGGGGCAGGGAAGGCAGAACTGGGAGGGGCAAAAGCAGCATCTGACCTGCCCCCCTTCCCTGCAGCCATCTGGGGGAATCGGGGCGAGTCCGATAACTTCGAACAGCGCTATGAGCCAGAGTTGATCAAAGCCCAGAAGAGGAAGGAGGTGGAGAAGGAGCTGCGGCTGCAAGTGAGGGGCAGAGACAGGGCTGTGTCGAGGGAGTACAAGGGGGCTCGCCCCGCTGAGTGGTCACTGCTCCAGGGACCGCATGCTAAGTGTGGCTTGGGTTTGGGGGAGGGGAGCTGGGGCTCTGGGTTCCCCTGGTTCAGGGGTGCTGGGGGTGAGTGGGTCCCCCTGGTGTGAGCTGGGCACTGTGAGCTTGTGGGGAGGCCCCAGTTGCTGTCTCAAGGGCTCTCTGCCCCCAGGTGGACGAGCTGATGCGAGAGGAATTGCAGCGACTGAAACTGGCTGTGGATCGAGACGACGGGAAATCTCGCAGGGCAAAGAAGAGCGGCAAGGTCAGAGGGTGTGTCCCTACCCCAGGGCCCCCCAAAGGCGAGGGGGTGCACTTTTGGGGGGACAGCCCTGGGGACCTACACCAGCGAATGGGGACGGAGTGATATTACTGGGCCCACAAATGGGGGGACTCTCACAAAGGGTGGGGGGGCTGCCACTGGAGACACGGAAAGGACCCTTACGTGGTAGTGTGGGGGGCTTTCAGTCTTCTTAGAGGTTAAGATTTGTTGTTCTTTTCCCAGAAGCAGAAGGGGAAGAAAGGAGGGAAAAAGGAGAAAGATTTAACCCCGGACAGGTATTAGCCCCTAACTCCCTTTCCTTGGGGGAGACCCCCCCCTGCTCCCCTGTGTGCCCTGACCCCTCCTGCACTCCAGTGGCCGGACACACCCAGCTCCTGCTCCCCACAGCTCCCCTTTCCTGGGTGAGTCCCCCCCTCCCCTGACACGCTTCTGTCCCCCAATGTGCCCTGCTAGTCTGGGCCTTGTGGAACCGTCCTGTCCGGGGCTAGATGGGATGGGCCCTGGTGGGGCTTCCCCAGCCTTGCTGCAGCTCGCCCTGGCTTGGTGGCAATACTGACCCAATCTGCCCCCCAGACTGTGGGTGGGGCTGGGCACAGCCAGGCGCTGGGCTCCCCTAATCCCCGCTCCCCCTCCAGGACCCTGGACTCTCTGTACGAGGAGCTGGTGCTGCAGGGAATCCTCAAGCAGGCCCAGCATGTCCAGCTGGCTGACTACACGGGTGAGTCTGCCAGGGCCGTGGGGGTGGGGAGGGGACCAGCTCGCTGCCCCAGCGGTTCTGTGTCGGGGGTGCAGGCCAGGGTGGGCGTGCAAAGGGGACAGGATCTGCTTGCTGCTTCAGGGGAGCGGGTGGGGACAGGAGTCCTCTCCCCAGGGGAAGGGGGAGGTGTGGCGTCTCGCCCCACCTAGCGTGCTGCTGTACGTGAGAGGATGGGGGGGGGAGGGGTCTGACCCAGCCTGTGTCTCTCGCCACCGGCGGGGTGGAGGGTGGGCAACTGTCTCTGTCCCCCTCTTCCCTGCCGCTCCTGCCTGCCTCCCCCGACAGGCGATTTCTGCTACCTGGGCACCACCCTGCGCATGGCGGGCATTGAACCCACGCCCTCGGTGATGGACATCAGGCAGAACATCGCCCTGTATGCCATCCTGCGCCTGGGTAAGGGACCAGCCACCCCATCCCGGTGCACATGGGGGGCTGGTGGGGGGAGCAGGTGGGTGATGGAGGTAACCTGCCCTGCAACAGATGTCAGGGTGTGCGCCGCAGAAGGGTGCGGTATCCCTGCAGTCTCCCCTGGCAAGACCCAAATCGCTGTGTGGGAAAGCCCTGCACCACCCTAGTCACTGCCAGGGCCTGGCAGCATGGCCTGGCACTCCCATGGGGGGGGGGGGAAGGGTCTGGGTAGGCCTGGCATTTCTGTGGGGTGGGGGGAGGTCAGGCAGGCCTGGCACTCCCATGGGGGGGGAGGGGAGAAGTCATGGCCTGGCATTCCTATGGGGAGTGGGTGTGGGGAAGGCATGGCCTGGCTTTCCTGTGGGTGGGGGTGTCGGGCATGGCCTAGCATTCCCATGTGGGGGAGGGTCGGGCATAGCCTGGTGTTCTCGTGGGGTGGGGGGAGGTCGGGCAGGGCCTGGCACTCACGTGTATGTGTGTGGGGGGGATCGGGCATGGCCCTGTAGTCCGTGGGGGGGGAGGGGCAGCCATGGCCCTGCATTGCCATGTGGGGTTGGGGGTCGGGCATGGCCTGGCATTGCAGTGGGGGGGAGGGGGGTCAGGCATGGCCCAGTTTTTCTGTGGGGGAGGTGATGGGCATTCCCATGGGAGGGGTTGGGAGGAGGCCATGGCCTGGCATTCCCATGGGGGAGTTGGGCATGACTCGGTTTCTCCGTGGTGGGGAGGGGATCGGGCATGGCCTGGCATTCCCATGGGGGCGAGGAGGGGGGGCATGGCCTGGCATTCCCATACAGGGGTCGGGCATGACTCGGTTTTTCTGTGGGGTAGGGGATGGGCATTCACGTGAGGAGGGGTGTCTCCATAGGATGCTCTGACGGCTGTGGTGGAGTGAAGCAGAAACCTTCTCCCCGCCCCCATTGTCCCCCAGGGTCCCCCACACTGCACGAGATGGCGCCGCTGGTGAAGTCTGTGCTGCTTGCTGGACCTGCTGGAACTGGGAAGAAGATGCTGGTCCATGCTGTGTGCACCGAGACGGGCGCCAACCTCTTCGACCTGTCCCCAGACAACCTGGTGGGCAAGTACCCGGGGAAGGCTGGCCTCAGCATGCTGATGCACGTGGTCTTCAAGGTACCGATACAGTGCAGGGCAGGATGTGGGCCACTCCCCACCTGAGCAGGGCAGAGCTCAGACCCCAGAGGAGGGACAGGGGCAGATTTTCACTTGGGCCTAGTGCAGTATGGTATGGCGGGGGGCAAGGGGAGCGCTTCTCTGGGGCTAGTGGGTTAGGGGCTTACCCTCCCCTTCCCTGTGGCTGGGGGCTCAGGCTAAACCTCCTCTCTGGGCGTTCTAGGTGGCCAGGTTGATGCAGCCGTCGGTGATCTGGATCGGGAACGCAGAGAAGACCTTTTACAAGAAGGTGCCGAAAGAGGAGAAGCAGGTGAGAGTTGGGGCCGGGGGCTGCTGGGGAGAGGGAGGGGGACGGGGTTACCAGGAGTGGGGAGTGTCACGGAGTCACCAGGGCGATGCTTTGGAACTGCTCCCTACGAAGCCAGTCAGGATTCCGAGGGAGCCTCCTCTCTCGGAGCAGACTGTCTCTAGGGCAAGAAGCTCACACGGCTTCACCTCCTGGATCTGACCTTGGAGCATTCAGCATATGCCCCTCTGTGCGCTTCCCACAGCGAGTCCGCCCCGGCGGGGTCCTGGGGAAGCCACAGGGTCCTGCACCCCAGCTCCGCAGTCAGACGTGACTCTCAGCCAGTGTAAAACAGAAGGTTTATTTGTCAACAGGACCACAGCGTAGAACAGAGCTTGGTATTACAGACATCAGTGACTTTCAGCCAAGTCCATCTTGGGAATCCTGGGCCAGACGCCCTGGATTCCCCCTCTTCCAGTCCCCCACGCAGACTGTCAGCCTCCAGCCACCCAACCTCTGACACCCCCCTTCATGCCCCTCTTCCTTTTCTTTGTCTCACTTCCGGGCCAAAGGTGTCACCTGGTCGCACCCCCCTCCTGGGTCTCGGGTTACACAGGTGCAAACAGCTGGGCAGCCTCACCTGCCCCAAGGCCTCAGCAAAATCACCCCCCCAATTCCCACCCCCGAAGTATTGGGAAACTGAGGTACAACAGCATTAGTGTAGGACAGTAAGACTCACATGCAACATAACAAGATGAATAACCCCCCCCCACTTCGTCACACCGAGGGTGTAATAGATCCTAGCTAGCACCCCCTCCTGGCCGCACACATAGGTGCCGACTCCGTAGTGCTCCGGGGCTGGATCACCCATGGGGAAAAACTAGTGGGTGCTCTGCACCCACTGGCAGCCAAGCTCCCTCCCATGTGCACTGCCTACCCGCTCCTCCGCCTACCTCCCAGCGCTTCCCTCCCGGCCGCCGCCAAACAGCTGTTTGCACACTCCGGGTGGGAGGAGGAGCGGGAACGTGGCACACTCAGGTGCGGAGGTGGGGAAGAGGCAGAGTTGGGGCGGGGACTTTGAGGAAGGGGTTGGAATGGGGGCGGGAAAGGGGTGGGGTCTCACGGAAGGGGTGGCAAGGGGGCAGGCGGGGGGGGGGTCGAGCACCCATGTGAAAGTGGTGAAGTCGGCGCCTATGGCCACACACTAGGACTGCTGGCAGGGGAGTCCAAGCCTCTACTGCCCTGGGTCCCAGAACCTGCACAGCCCAGCCACTGTCCCAATCCTTGGGTCTCTAGGCACAGGCCTTCTGTCTGGCCCCCTCTCTGGAGTGCTGGAAGCCACTGTCCAGCCATCTAGCACAGCTGAGCGCAGTGGTGACCCTTCGGATTCCCCTGTACTCAAACCCACCCTTTCCCAGAGCTTCTGGTTACAGTTTAACGCTCTAGGCCTGGGGCACGCAGCAGCTGTGAAGCAGTGAACGCACTCACGCCTTTTGCACAGAGGGTAACACATTAATTCTCTTTGACATAACCACATAAAGCACAGGAGAGTACAAAACAACACACACTACCCCCATGTCCCTGCCTCAGTTTCCTCACCATTCCAGGGCGTTCTTTGGGTTGGTGTCAGCATCCCATGGGTTGTGCAGTCTTTGGACCATGTGGGCTCAGGAAAGTGGGCACGGGCCCCCTGCCCTATAAGACTGCTATATGGTGGGTGACCTTGGTCTCTCCTGCTTCCTCTTATCTGGCCCCCCTCTGTTCGTGGGTCTTGCTACTTAAACCCCCTGGCATCCTTTGTTCTGTCTTTGGGTTGAGTTCCCACTGCTCCTGCCTTTCCCTTCCTGTCCCAAGAGTCAGCGAAACTGGTTTTCTAGGGATTTCGCTCACCTATTCTTCCCAGGTGTTGGCCCCGAGTAGGGTTGTTAAATCTAAAGGATCCCCTGGTGTCTTTCATGTGTGTCCCCACTATGAGACCCATCAGCAGTGCTGGCCCCACAGCCATATGGGCACTCATGATACAGCTGGTTTTCAGAATACACCTCACCGCATTAGCCATAATTCATGAACTGTACAGACATTGCCCCACTTCATGCCAGAGAGGGCAGAGGCACCTGAGAATGTGCATCGGGACAGCTGCACCCTAACCTGTGCCAGGCCCCTCGCTCTGGTCCCAGTGACCCGGCCCCCGCCTGCAAGCTTAACCTGACCCTAGGGACCCTGCCCGGGCCCCACCCACGGACTCAACCTGACCCAGAGACCCTGGCCCTGCCCCCACCTGACCCCAGTAACTCTGCCTCCCCACCCCACCTGCAAGCTCATCTTGACCCCAGTGACCCTGCCCTCCTCTCCTCTCCCCTCCCCTGCCCATGGGGCAAGCAGACCCCCAGAAACTCCCCCCACTGTAGACAGGCTCAGCCTGACCCCTGTAACTCTGCCTCCCCACCCCGCCTGTGGGCTCGACATGATCCCAGTGACCCTGCCCATGGCTTGACCTGACCCCCAGAAACTCTCCCCCACCTTGCACGCGGGTTTGACCTGACCCCCATGACTCTGCCCTTTGCTGCCTCGCAGGCTGACCCCAAGCGACTGAAGCGGGATTTACCTAAAGCTCTGAAGCTGCTGAAGCCAGAGGACCGGGTGCTGCTGATCGGCACGTCGGATAAGCCCTATGCAGCTGATGTGAAGACGCTGTGCAAAGCCTATGAACGGATCCTTCTCCTCCCCCGGCCTGACTACGCATCCCGCTACGGTGAGGGGGCAGCCTGGCCCAGGCAGAACTGGTTGTGGAGGTCAGCCAGCTGGTGCCGGTGACTGGCTGGTTCCTTCCCCTTTCACCAGTGCTTTGGGGGGCTGTAACGGGGTGCACGCTGTGCCCCATTGGGTTTGGCCCCTCAACCCCGCTTCTTAAAAACTCAGGGATGCTCCAAGCTGGTGCAACACCCATGTTCTTTATTTAGTGAGCATTTCCCACCACCAGTTTCCCCACTATTTACAGGCTATTTACACGGCTTGGCCTCACACCAGCCTGACCAGCAACAGACTAGTAGGCTCTTTCCTCCCTCTGAGCCTGACCTTCCCCTCCTGGTCTCTGTCCTTCTCAAACGAGGCTGCCTCTGGTGGGACACTACTGGGCGTATCAATTCAGGATAAATTGCTTAGAACAGGGAAGTTACAGCCCAAAGCTGGAGTTCCTTTACTATTAAGGCACCAAACCAGCCAGACAGAGGATTTCGGTCTCACCCCACTGGCCAACCAGAAGTCATACGTGCAATTCCCTTAGACGCTCCAGTTCCCTTGTATCACCACCAGTGCCACTCGTCATGGGGACAAATGGTTATGAAAACCAATACCCCAGTAAAAGAAAAAGGGTTCTCTCGATTCCAAAGGGCCAAGCCCCAGACCCAGGTCAATATACAGATCAGATCTTACCCACAAATCACGCTGTTGCCAATTCTTTAGAATCTAAAATCTAAAGGTTTATTCATAAAAAGAAATACAGATGAGAGCTAGAATTGGTTAAATAGAATCAATTACATCCAGTAATGGCAAAGTTCTTGGTTCAGGCTTGCAGCAGTGATGGAATAAACTGCAGGTTCAAATCAAGTCTCTGGAACATCCCCAGCTGGGATGGGTCATTCAGTCCTTTGTTCAGAGCTTCAGTTTGTAGCAAAGTTCCTCCAGAGGTATGAAGCAGGATTGAAGACAAGATGGAGGAGCTGCAGCAGCCTTTTATAGTCTCTTTCTTTCTTTGTTCCAAACACAAACTGCCCAGCACGTGGCCTGGAAAAACCTTAGAGTTTGGTCCCTAGGCATGTCCCTGCCTTGCTGAGTCACAAGGTGTATCTGCCTTCTCTCAATGGGTCAGTTGTGTAGCTGATGGTCCGTAATGGGCCATCAAGCAGGCTAGGCTGAGCTGATTCCAAACTGTCTTGGGTGTCACCCAGAAGCACAGCACAAGTTTGAAATACAGACAATATAGAGCTAATACTTATAACTTTAAATGCAAAAATGATACATGCATACAGATAGCATAATCATACCTTTTCATGGACACCTTACTTGATCTCCTTTGTACAAGATTTGGTGCCATTATATGACCTTGGTTACAACAATGATCTATATGGTCACAGTTCATATTAATAACATCACCCCCCCCCCTTCCCACCAGCCTGTTAGCTCCTGCTAATGAGGCTGGTAGGTGCGGGCAGTTCCCAGGCAAGCACTGGCTATTTACTCAGCCCCAATCCATTCCCCTCATTGGGCTGGGGTGGCAGGAGCTGATGAAGGGCTTTTCTAGCAGTGCCCTGCCACAGGCAGCCCCAAAACATCCTGGGGGCTTAGATTATAGAATCCCCTCCTGTCGGACATCCGTGGGCCTGACATCCATGGAGAGCAAGTGGAGCAGCCTCCAGCGTGGCTAGTCATGGGCTGCCAGGCACTGTGCCATCAGAGATGGGTGTTGATGCTAGAGAGGTTGTGGAGAATTGTTCCCAGGCAGCCTAACTTCAATACCTGGAAAGATATTAGAACAAGTTATTGATCAATTGGTTTGTGATCACCTGGCGGATAGGGGGGTTCTAAGGAACAGCCAGCATGGATTGCAAGTAGAAATCATGCCAGACCAACCTAATTTTCTTTTTCAGCAGGGTAACTGGCCAAATGGGTGGAGGGAAGCAGTGGACGTGATAGATCTTGGTTCTATTCAGGCTTTTGACACAGTCCCACGAGCCACTCTCATAAGCAAACTAGGGAAGTGTGGTCTAGATGAAATTCTTATAAGGAGGGTGCACAACTGGTTGGAAGTCAGTAATCACAGAGTTATCAATGGTTGCTGTCAAACTGGGAGGCTGTATCTAGGGGTCCCGCAGAGGTCATTCCTGGGTCTGGCACTAGTTAATATTTTTCCTTAATGGCTTGGATAATGAAGAGGCGAGATGCTTATAAAATCTGCAGGTGACTCTAATCTTGGGGGGGGGGGGGAGGGTTGCAAGCACTTTGGAGGAAAAATAAGAACTGAAAACAACCTTTGCAAATTAGAGAATTGGTCTGATATCAACATGATGCAAGTCAGCTAAGTGTGAAGTACAAGGGAGTTAAAATCAAACACACTTGCCATGGGCAGCAGCGAGAGCCCTTTGCTAGCCTGGGAAGGAGCTGACCCCAGTGCAGGGGGGAGTGGCCTGGATTGTGCAGGTGTTGGGCAATCACCTTCAAGTCCGGGGCCCTATAGGGGACTCACTGCAGGAGGGGGTTTGGACTGAGGGGGAGACTGGGGGATTTACCTTCTTTTATTGTTTGGCTTGACCTCTCCCCGAGCCCCCCAAAGCTGCCTGGGGATGTCGCTGCCAGGCTTCCCATTCTCCTTGCCCCACCCCCAAATTGCAGCCTCTGGGTTAACACCAGAGTGTGGGGGAAGGTGACTGCAGGATTCAGCCCCCAGGCCAGCCCAGCAGCTGGCAGTGCCCAGCTCCAGGACCCCGAGCAGCAGTGGGCTGGGCGCTGCCGAGTGCTGAGCTGGGAAGGGTCTGGCAAAAACCCACTCTACCCCTCCCCCACAGAACTCAGCCTGTTCTGCATCAGAGGGGCAGGCTGGGCCCAGCCCCATAGCGGCTGCACAGATGCCCCCTCCCCCCACCTCGGGGCTTGCCTTGCTCTGTGGTGGGGGAGAGTTTGCTACATTATGTCTTTCCCCTGCAGCCCTTCCTCCCTCTGGCTGGGTCCCCCCAGTTCCTCCACCCCATGCCCCGTCTCTCCTCCTGTCCCCTCCCCCCAGCACAGGCGGGTCTCTCCCAGAGCTCACCACCATTGTCCCCTTTGCCTCCGCAGTGACCTGGCAACGCCTGATCAAGAAGCACGGTGGCACCATCACCACCGCCCTGGACGTCAGTGCCCTGGCCAAGCTCTCGGACGGCTACAGCCAGGGGCACATGGCGCGGGCCGTGCAGATGGCGCTGACCGAGCGGCGCCTCCTGCAGATGCCCAAGAAGCCGCTGCGGGCAGGCGAGTTCCTGCAGCTGCTGGCCAAGGCTGACCCCATGTACAGTGAGGAGGAGAAGACACTGCAGGTGCCTGGCTGAGCCCTGGTGATCCCAGCCCCCCACATTACTGTCACCCCTCTGGGCAGGCAGAGGGGCTCTTCCCCCAGTCCCCCCAACCTGGTCCCTGCCCCCCATGTTACTGTCACCCCTTGGGGCAGGCACAGGGAGGCCCTTCCCTCCAGCTCCCCACCCCAGTCTGGTCCCTGCCCCCATGTTACTGTCACCCCTCTGGGGCCTCTTCCTCCAGCCTGGTCCCTGCCCCCCACATTACTGTCACCCCTTGGGGCAGGCACAGGGGGGCCCTTTCCTCCAGCCCCACACCCCAGCCTGATCCCTGCCCCCCACATTACTGTCACCCCTTGGGGCAGGCACAGGGAGGCCCTTCCCTCCAGCTCCCCACCCCAGTCTGGTCCCTGCCCCCATGTTACTGTCACCACTAGGGGCTGACTCAGGCTCACCCCTGCCATCCCCCCAACCCGGGGTGTTCTCTGCAATGCAGCATCAGCTCTGCGCTGACCTCCCCCACTCCTTTGCACCCTCTTGGCAGGACTGGTACGTGAAGACGCCACTCGGTAAGAAGCGACTCAAGGCAGCGCAGGAGAGCGCAGACAGGAAGGAGGGAAAGGGGAAGGACAAGAAAGGAAAGAAGGGGAAGAAATAGTGCTGGCTGAGGGGCCCTGCACATCCCTCCCCGGGCTTTATGCTCTGGGGCCCTTGGGGCAGGGCAGCCCCATAAAGTCAACTTATTCTTCGTCCCGCCCGTCTGTGCAGAAAGATGGGAGTGAGCCGGGGGAGTGCAAGTGCACATATGGAACAAACCTGGGGGGGTATCTGTGCATGTGTCTGTGTTTGTGCACATGTGTGTGCATGTGGGGTGAGCCTGGGGCATTGTGCATGCATGTGGTGTGTGTTTGCGCATGTGTGTACATGTATGCATGTACTGGGTGCATGTGGGGGGTTGTGCATGCATGTGGGGTATGTGTGTGTGCGCATGTAGGGGCATGAGTGCATGTACCCTGGGGAGGATGAGCAAAAGCGGTGCATGTGGGGTGAGACAGAGCCAAGAACTACGCCTGGAATGGCAACCGGGAGCACGGTGGGGGTCTGCCCAGCTCCAGTCTGAGCGGGCCCGTGGTCTGGGTCACTGCCCTCATGCAGCCCTGAGAGGGAACGAGCCCCCTGCCCCTGAGCCCAGGCAGCTCTGAGCTGTGCACCCAGATGTCTCTACTCCAGAGAATGGGGGGCAGCCCCTCCCTCTAGGGTTCTGGGCCCCTCTGCTCAGCTCCCATCCACTGAACCCTGCATGCAGCTCTGGGTCCCCAGGCCCTGAGAAGAGGGTGCCCCCATCCCTATAGGGAGCTGGGGACGGACACACATGCACACGGGACACCATGCTCCTCTCTTCCCCCTCCCCTCAGACCTTGCACTCAACTCTGGGGCTCTCGGTCCTCACATGGAGGGAGCTCCAGGAGCTGTGTAGCTGCCTGAGGGTGTGTCAGTGTGTGGGGACAGGCTGCAGAGCCCCGAGAAGGGAGAGGAGCTTAGTGTAGCCCTGGAGGTCTGACTGGATCCTGGGGTGTGAGTGACTGAGCAAAGGGGAAGAACGCCAGGCGCTGCTGGTTACTGGACGGTGCCACTGGGAGGTGGTGGGAGCTGCATTGCTCCAGCCATTTAAACTGGATAAAGCCCTGGGTAGCTCTGTATTTGCAGGAAGTCGGGGGGCGGGGGCCTCTTCTGGCCAGATTCCTGCCATGTGGCTCGGCTGGTTCGCAGCACATTCTCTGCAGGGCGGCGACTCGCTTGTGCGTCTGGCTCGGCATCTAGGTCACTGCCAGCACTTAACAGAGAATGAACAGTAGGGATGGAGCAAGGCAGAGACAAGGTGTCTCCTAGGTTGCATGGGAGCTCCCAGGGGGGCTGTGCCTCTGTCCGCTACATTCTCACTGGCCGTTTGCAGTGGTTCCGAACTTCCACAGGCCAGTTCCCCTTGCGCTGGGATTCTCCAGCCAGGAGAGTGGCCCAGAAGTGCATTTTTTCCCATTATTATTATTTTAAAGTTTGGGCAAAATCAGTTCATCCTATTTAGAGTTAAGTGGGGCACGAAAGATACTTCTGCATGTCCCAGTCAGAAGTGGGCTCGGGAACTCTCGGATGTCTGGCTGTAGGAGCTTTGACTCAGATGGGCTTGTAGACCTCATTGAACCTTTGGAGACAATAATTCAGTAATTGCCAGGTTCATACTTGCCTTAGTAGAGCTTTCTTGTTTGGTTTCTGAAAGACAAGGTCGGGGAGGGAATATCTTTTATTGGACCAAATTCTGTTGGTGAGAGAGACGAGTTTTCAAGCTACACCGAGCTCTTCTTCAGGTCTGGGCAAGGTTAAAACGCTGCATCAGCGCAGCTGCACTGACACAGCTGTGCGGCTGCAGTGCTTAAGGGCATGTCTACACATACAGCGATGCAGCACGTCTGGTGAAGACGCTCGATGCCGACGGGAGAGAGTGCTGCTGCCAGTATAATAAAGCCACCTCTGTGAGCAGCGGTAGCTGTGTCGGTAGGAGAAGCTCTCCCCCCAACAGCGCTGTGCACACCGGGGTTCTGTCAGTGTAACTAACATTGCTTGAGGGATGGTTTTTTCACACCCCGAGCGACATAAGTGGTAGTGTAGACATAGCCTAAGTGAAGAGGCTCCTATGCCGACGGGAGAGCTTCTCCCATCGGTGTAGTTAATCCACCTCCCCGAGAGGCGGTAGCTGTGTCAGCAGGACAAGGTCTCCAGACTTTTCACACCCCTGAGCGACATAGCTACACTGACCTAGGTCTGCAGTGCAGACCTGGCCTCAGAGCACACAGTGCAAGGTGGAACAGATTGTTTAGCATAAGGAGTTAACACATCTTTCAAGGGACCATGCAAGGTGAAGGTGCTTTGAAGCAAAATCTTTTCTGTTGCTTTATCTAGAGTGATTCCCAGTGGCTGCTGTTCCCCTCTCACGATGGCTGGAGCTGCTTGAACAGCTTGTGGTGTCCCAGCTAAAGGTGCCATGAGCCCAGGAGAGCCTGACAGCTCAGTGGGGTGTGTGAGCTGCCAGGCAGCAGAGCAGAGAGCCCAAGCTAGTTCCTAGATGCTTCACAGGGGCCAGCTCCCATTCCCACCTTCTTACTTTGGAACAAACTCACAAGAGAAATACATGCAAAAAATAGTGTTCCTGCCTCGTGAGGCGGCAGAACCAGCCCAGCCAGGCCAGGCCAGGGAACCACCCCAGCCACACGGCCCACCTGGGGTGTCCTCCTTGGGAGCACGTCTCTGACTGGGGGAGCATTGGCAGCTGCATCTCTCTCACCCTGAACCAAGTCGTATCTCTGAGATGGCTGCTGTGTTCTGGTGTGACTTAACCAAACGGAAAAGCTCTTTAAAGCCCTGGTGGTTTCCATAGGAACCTCTCCCCTCTGAAGCAGCTGGAGAGAACTGGTTTCCTCCCTTTTCTGGGGGCTGGATTTGGACACTGCACAGAAATGGGCTGGCCCCTCCCTGCCCCTGGGCAGGCCTCTGGGACCATGAGGCTTAGAGTGGAGTGCAGGGTTGCCAGAGGGGTCTCCCGAGAGCCCCATAGCGAGAGTGTGTCCCTTCCCTGCCTTTGGAAAGAGACTGCAATGCACAGTCCCCACGTTCCCTGCTCCCCACTCCTGCCCAGTCCCATGGCCCTAGGTGAGGTCTATTCACTGCACTGCCCCAGCCAAGTCTTGCCCTAGTATTTCCTCCCCCCACCCCCCAGTTCTCTCTGGGCTCCTCCAGGGTCGTCACTACTCTGCTGCTCTATATCCCAGGGGCCATGTACAGAGGGTAAAGGAGAGCAGGCTTAACCTGGCCCTGGCATCGCCCCCAACTCCTGTCTCAGATGCACCCCCCTGCGTGCTGCTCCTGTATTTCACCACATTCCAGTGAGCTCTGGGGCAGGCCGGCTCTGCTCTGCGGTGCACATTTCCGGGTGCTGTGGGCATGGCTCCTCCGTCCCTGCACCCACTGCCCAGGGGCACAGGGAAAGAGTCCGCACTGCCCTGTGCTAGCCAGGGAGAGCGAGCAGTCAGGGGCCTGCCCCCTGCCCAAAGTGACCCTGGAGATGAGTGCCAGCAGCGGAGGATAAACAAACTCTGGTGGTGGGTGCTGCCAAGAGCGCTATTTATAAAGGCTGAGTCAGGCCTGTGCCTGACCCAACCAGCCAGCCCTGAGCAGCCTGCATCCGGGAGCAGCCCACCAAGGACACGCCACTGAGCCAGGAGCTCTGGGGCTGCAGCAGCAGCAGCCAACTGCCCCTTTATAAAGCCAAGACTCACCCCGTGTGTCTCCCCATGACGGGCTACAGCTGCCCCTTCAGCTCTGCACTGCAGCCGGACGAGGATCTGGTGGGCAGGTGCACGCACACCAGGTACATGGAACAAGGCCTGATGGCCCCAACGCCCGGGGGCCGGGGATTCCGCAGCAGCCGCATGGAGCCGATCGAGTGCCGAGATGTGTTGGTGCAGAATGCGCTCTTCACCGGGGACCTGGAGGCGGTGCGGAAGCATTTCACTGAGAGCGCTGCCGTCAACCTCATCATTGAATCCAAGGGTGACGAGCTGCGGTGGACCAGCCGGAAACTCGGTGAGAGTGAGCACCTGGGGGACAGAGTGCTTGGTGGGTGGAGGCTGGGGGGTGAGAGGGAGTGCTAGGGCAGAGTGCTAAATGAGTGGAAGTACGGGGGGTCCATGGGGGGAGAGGAAGTGCTGGGGGGGTGTCAAGGGGAAGGGAGTCCAGGCGGATGTGTGTTGGGGGCAGAGGGAGCGCCAGAGGGTGATGAGGGAGTGCTGGGGGATGGGGAGGGAGCACTAGGGTATTTTATATCCAACCCGGGTCCCCATCCCAGTCTCTAGGGCTACGTCCACACTGCAGACTAGGGGCGTGACTCCGCTTGTGTGCACATACACCCCTAGCTCTCAACGAGCTAGTGCCAGTAGCTGTAGCGCCGCGGCCATGGCAGCGCTGGCCTGGCAGAGCTGTGCCAAGAACATGCCCAGTGGTTTCAGGCGGGTTTATATTCTGCACAGCTCAGCCGTGGCTGCACTGCTGTTGATACTCAGGCCAGCCTGATGGTAGGGTGCCCAGTGTTTCCAGTGCTGTTGCGCTGGGATAGGGTGACCAGACAGCAAGTGTGAAAAATCGGGATGGGGTGGGGGGTTGTGACGAACTGGGACTGTTCTTAATGTGGTCTTTGAATGCTGAGTGGGGAGTTTGGCTGGGACGGTCTGCATTGGGGGATGAGAGACTGGCCTTGAGGGAAGATACCTGAGCATGTAATGTGAGAACCCAGGAAGGGGGTTGGAGCCAGGTGACACCTCTGCCCGGGGAAACTGGACAAAGGCTGGGGGAGGAGCTGGGGAGAGGCTGGTGTGAGAGACTCTGGAGGGAGTTGGAGTTTTGGAGCTGGCTTGTAATGGAGGGGAGCCCGGACGGGGCTCTGACCCCCCAATGGGGCTGTGGTGCCCCTGGAACCCCAAGATGGACCTAACTGGGGGGGTCCTGTTGTCTGTACCTGCAAGTCCTGTCTTGGACCGTGTTCCTGTCGTCTAAATAAACCTTCTGCCTTACTGGCTGGCTGAGAGTCATGGTGAATCGCAGGAAGCCGGGGGTGCAGGGCCTTGTGTCCCCGCACACTCCGTGACAACTGGTGGTAGAGGTGGGATCTACTGCACCCTGTGGACGGCGCTTCCTGCCGTAAGTGACTGGGGAGCAGTAAAGCGAAGGGGGATTGACGGGGACCAGGTGGGCTGAAGAATCAGAGAGAGACGGTTTCAGGGGGCGATTAACCCCTGGGAGTGTGTGACCAGAGAGAAGGACTTTTGCAGTGACAGGGTCCCCTGGGGGATCGCAGCGAGCGGTCCCGGGGCGGAGGAGTCTGCAGCTCAACCCTGGCAGAGAGGTGGTGACCTGAAGAAGGGCTGGCACACTAGGGATCTCCCTGGAACGGTGGAAAGCGGAGAGCACAGGCCGGCGAGTGGCCAGCAGGAGGATTATGCTAAATGCCTTAAGAGCGACCTGGTGGAGCTGTGCAGGCAGAGGGGGCTGCGCATTGGGAGGTCCATCAAAGAACAGCTAATTGCCCAGCTGGAGGAGAGGGATCGCTTGGATGAACCGAGCCCTGTCCCTGAGGGAAGCCGCCCGGCGGATGCAGCGTGGGCCCCGGGGCCTGACATGGCTGGGAGGGGTCAGACTGCTGCCGAGGACATCCCGAGACCCTGCCTACCTATACCTAGGGGAGGGGTTGGGGGAAGCCCAGCGAATACCGAGGGCACCGTGACCCCGGCAGCCAGCAGGGGATCGTCCCGGCGGAGCTCCCCATCCCGGGAGCCGGTGCGACTGGAATGTGACAGGGAGCTGAGACTGAAAGAGCTCAAGTTAAGGCAGCAAGAACTGAAGCAGGAGCCGGAAGAACGGGAAAAGCAGCGTCAGCATGAGGAGAACCAGCGTCAGCATGAGCGGGAAGAGAAGGAGAACCAATGTCAGCATGAGCTGGAACTGGCCAGGCTGAGGAGCAGTGGGGCCCCGGCTGCAGTGAGCGAGGGGGGACCCAAGACTGCAAAGACCTTTGATAAGGGCTTCCTGGCCCAGCGTAAGGAGTGGGAGGACATGGATACCTTCCTGACGGCCTTTGAGAATACCTGCGAGCTGCTCCAGGTTGACCCTGCAGACAGGCTCTAGTTTCTCACCCCCTTACTGGACTCCACAGCCAGGGAGGTGTACAGCCGACTGAAAGGGGCGGAGACAGGGGACTACGAACTGTTCAAAAAGGCCCTGCTCCGCGAGTTTGGGCTGACCCCTGAGATGTACCGAACAAGGTTCCGGAGTCAGCGTAAAACCCGTGAGGTCACATACCGCCAACTGGGCGCAGGGGTATGCCCGCAAGTGGACAGCTGAAGCCCAAGCTAAAGAGGACCTACTTGACCTATTCGTACTGGAGCACGTGTATGAGCAGTGCCCATCCGACCTGAGGCGATGGTTGATGGACCAGAAGCCAGAGAACCCGCAGCACGCAGGCCGGCTGGCCGACGAGTTTGTGGACAGTTGGGCAGGGGATGACAGGGAGGAGTCCCAAAGGAACAACCCCGCCACGATGCAGGAAGAGAGTGACCATGGGACCTCCCAAAGGGGAAACATGGAGAACCCCCTCCCAAGGGAAACACCCAGCGTCAGGACCAACCGACCGGCTCAAGAGGACCCACGGGACATGGGCTGCTGTTACTGTGGCCAGAGAGGCCACATACGGGCCCAGTGCCCCAAGCTCAGGGACAGACTGAGCAGACTGAACCCACAGAGGGTCAACTTGGTAGAGACCCAGCCAGATGAGGGGAAGACGGCCCAGGAAAGGGGGGCCGACAGCTTCCCAACGGCTCAGGAGGGAGGAGTGCCCCAGGCCAGCTCCTCTTGGGGGCTGGATGCTCCGGACTCAAGGTTCTCCATTTACAGGGTGGACGCAGGGCAGTCCCTGTGGAGTGAGTGCCTTGTTCCCCTGGATGTGGAGGGGAGGAAGGTCAATGGATACTGGGATACGGGCGCTGAGGTGACGCTGACTCGGCCCAAGGTGGTGGCCCCAGATCAGGTGATGCCCAACACCTACCTGACCCTGACAGGGGTGGGTGGGGCCCCATTCAAGATGCCTGTGGCGAGGGTACACCTGAAGTGAGGGGCCAAGGAAGGCCCCAAGGATGTGGGGGTACACCCGTATTTGCCCACTGAGGTGTTGATGGGGGGGACGGGGACCTGGAGGACTGGCCAAGCAACTCCCAGGGTGCCCTGGTTGTGACCCGTAGCCAGAGCCGGCGAGGGGCACTGTGCCCTGACAACAGGGAGGATGCCTTGCCCGAGGCGCAGGACCCTAACCTGGTGGGGAGGGAACACCCAGGGACACGGCTCAGGGAGGCTGTGGCTTCAGACCCAGCCGGGGAGAGAGAGCAGGTGCCCATTCCTGTACTAGCTGCTGAGTTCCAGGCCGAGTTGCAGAGAGATCCCTCCTTGCGGAAGATAAGGGACCTGGCCGACTTCAGTGCGGTACAGACCTGGGGAGAGGTTGCCGGAAAAGGTTCCTGTGGGAGAAGGGGTTCCTGTACCGAGAATGGGCTCCCCCAGGGAAAATGGAGTCAGGGGGGATCAGGAGGCAGCTGGTGGTACCCCAGAAGTATCGCCGCCAGCTGCTGTACCGGGCCCATGACATTCCTCTCTCAGGACACCAGGGAACCTGGCGTACCCAGCAGAGGCTGCTACGGAGCTTTTACTGGCCTGGGGTCTTTGTTACTGTCCGACAGTACTGCGGATCCTGTGACCCCTGTCAGAGGGGGAGGAAGGCCTGGGACAAGGGGAAAACGGCTTTAGGACCCTTGCCCATAATAGAGGAGCCTTTCCAGAGGGTGGCCGAGGTCAAAAGGGGGGCTCTGAACCAAGAGAGCCCGAATCACAACCCTCCAGACTGGAGTGCTGGGAGAAGACCCCAGCCCAGTTTGAACCCCAGGGGTATTGGGGTGGGAAAAGGGCACGGGGCGCATAAGCCTCCCCACATGCAAACTACGAGTGCCATCGAGCACCCCCGACCTAAAGGGGAGCGTGAAACTGAAAGGGCCTGGACAGTCTCTACGCAAGAGAATTAATGGACACAAATCTGACATCAGGAATCAAAATACTCAAAAACCAGTGGGAGAACACTTTAACCTGTCTGGTCATTCAGTGACAGACCTGCGGGTGGCTATATTACAACAGAAAAACTTCAAAAACAGACTCCAACGAGAGACTGCTGAGCTAGAATTGATATGCAAACTAGACACAATCAACTCCGGTTTGAATAAGGACTGGGAATGGCTGAGCCATTACAAACATTGACTCTATCTCCCCTTGTAAGTATTCTCACACTTATTATCACACTGTCTGTACTGGGCTAGCTTGATTATCACTTCAAAAGTTTTTTTTCTCTTAATTAATTGGCCTCTCAGAGTTGGTAAGACAACTCCCATCTGTTTATGCTCTCTGTATGTGTGTATATATATCTCCTCAATATATGTTCCATTCTATATGCATCCGAAGAAGTGGGCTGTAGTCCACGAAAGCTTATGCTCTAATAAATTTGTTAGTCTCTAAGGTGCCACAAGTACTCCTGTTCTTCTTTTTGCGGATACAGACTAACACGGCTGCTACTCTGAAAAGGGCCTGGTGTAATTCTCACCAAAGAATGGGAGGGATGTTGGGGCATCCATGGGAACGTGGGTAGGTTCAAATCTCCCCAGGTGACCCCGCTCAGTTCGGTCTCAAAGGGGGGAGAGGTGGGACAAACTGGGACTGAAATCTGCACACAAAAGACCAGATTTCACGGGGGACCAGATTTCATGGGTTGTGACGCGTTTTTCATGGCCGGGAATTTGGTAGGCCCTAAACATACGTATTCCTGGGCAATATTCAGATACCCTTGCTGGGAAGTAGGCAGGAAACTCTTGGGGCTTTGGATGTACCTCTGCCATGCCTGCTGGGTGACAAAGAGGAAGTGTTCGCTGGGGTGACTCAGAATAAAGCGGTGATGAAGTCGTCTGATGGATTCACAGCGTCTGTGCTATGCCCCAGCCTTTAAGCAGTTTCCAGTGTTACCTGAATGCTAGGGCACCCCACCTTTACCTTCCATGAGCTCAAGCTGTAACCGGGCGAATTTAGGCACCCCCACCCTGACGCCACTCAGACCCTCCCCACTCCCAGCTGCGTTCCTGGCCCTGGCCCCAGCTTCAGTGTGGCTCTGCTCCCGCCCCCAACCTCGGCCCCTGGCCACAGCCTCACTCCTAGCTGTGACCCCAGCCCCTTACCCCTGTCTGCCACCCCCCAGCTGTGGCCCCACCCCTGGCCCCGGGGTGTGTGCGCAGACAGCGGTAAGGAGGGACACAACCCTCAAAAGTTTGGGGACCTCTGCCTTAACCGCTATTTATTAACAATCGCCAAAACAGAAGGCACACGCTGAGCCTACAGTGCTCACCACTCCCAATAAGGCAGATGAGCTTTTCTCGCTGGCCGGTCAGGATCAGGTCATCTGGGGGACTCCAGCTTCTGCACGGTGTCATTGGCAGGGTGTTGAGGTCTGGCAGCTCTGACGCTGGGGCCTGGAGCTGGTTCCCAAGAACTTCCCTTTGGATCCCAGTTTATATAGTGACACTTGAGTCCTGCTTAGCTGCACCTTAACCAATCATTTTAAACTAAAGTGCTACAAAATAATTATTTGACCAATCCTAACATACTGTGAAACAATTATTTAACCAATTAGAGCCCACCACCTTAGTTGATTTACCTCTCGCAAAATTAGTTATGCAACAGACAGAAACCATTAAAGAACCCAACCGAAACCATATAGATAAACAATAGAGCAGTAGGGTCCATAAAGGCCAAACAACAGAGAAGTATAGATTTCACACCCACGACTACTGATAAGTGAAAAGAACAGGAGTACTTGTGGCACCTTAGAGACTAACAAATTTATTAGAGCATAAGCTTTCGTTGGCTACAGCCCACTTCTTCGCATGCATATAGAATGCATTATCACTTCAAAAGGCTTTTTTTTTTTTTCACTTACTTAATTGGCCTCTCAGAGTTGGTAAGACAACTCCCACCTGTTCATGCTCTCTGTATGTGTGTATATATATCTCCTCAATATATGTTCCATTCTATATGCATCCGAAGAAGTGGGCTGTAGCCCACGAAAGCTTATGCTCTAATAAATTTGTTAGTCTCTAAGGGTGCTACAAGTACTCCTGTTCTTTTTGCGGATACAGACTAACATGGCTGCTACTCTGAAACCTATTGATAAGTGGTTTCTTGTTGGACAGAATGCCATCAAATGAAGTTTTCTTTAACCATTTTAAGAGCTAGATTATTATCTGGTGCTGGTGGGTGCTATTAGGACAGGATCGCCTTTTTAACAGCCCGATATTACATTTTTTGTAATGTAATTTAGATGGAATGTGAGGATGTGACTTCCTGCTTTTTAGCTCATGGCTATTGCTGTCCTAATATGGCTGCAGACAAAGGCCTCAGATCTTACACCAGTGGTTCTCAAACTTTTGTACTGGTGACCCCTTTCACACAACAAGCCTCTGAGTGCGACCCCCCACCCTTGTAAATTAAAAACACAATTTTTTTATATTCAACACTATTATAAATGCTGGAGGCAAGCGGGGTTTGGGGTGGAGGGTGACAGCTCACGACCCCCAGTTTGAGAATCCCTGGTGTAACCCCTTCAGTGGGCCAGAGCCCACCTGTTCCCAAGGACAGATCATTTTATTCTCAAGGACTCCGAGACTGACTCTTTGCGTTCCAGCAACCCTCGTTTCTCTCCGTGGTCCTCACCAGTGAGGCCAGTCGAGATCAGATGACTGAGAGAGGCTTTTCCTTCTTAGGGAGCATTACAATCTGTGAGGCAAGGCAGTCTGTTCGAAACTAGGGAGCATTTATTAGTCACCTGTCTGGGGGGTTTGGGGCAGGGCGAGGGTGTCACTGGTTCTATCATGGGGACGTTGGGGCAGGGCAGGGGATATCGCTGGTGCTGTCTAGGGGGGTGTTGGGGCACGGCAGGGGGTGTCACTGGTACTGTCTGGGTTGGGGCAGGGCAGGGGGTGTCACTGGTGCTGTCTGGGGGGTTGGGGCAGAGCAGGGGGTGTCACTGGTGCTGTCTGGGGGATGTTGGGGCAGGGCAGGGGGTGTCGCTGACCCTGTCTGGGGTGTTAGGGCAGGTGGTGGTGCTGGTGCTGTCTGGGGTGGGGGGTTGGGATGCTGTATTAATTTAACTTGAATACATGGACCAAAGGTGTTAATATAACTAGGTCACCATTCAACATTAACAGTTTCAGACGAGGTTTGGGCTTTAATATACAGTGTCTTCTGCCGGCTCAGTGCCATGGCAAAGGCGGGGGTGGCGCCTGCGCCCCAAGTTTGGGGAGGCTAGACCCCTGCCTCTTCCCCTGAGGCCCTGCCCCCAACTCCGCCTCCTCCGCCCTCCCGATTTCACTGCCTGGCCCCGAACCCCGGCCAGTGCCCGGAGTAGCCCTGAACCCTGGCTGGCCCAGAGCAGCCCGGGGGAGCCCCAGCTGGGGCTGAGCCTTGAGCCTGGGTCCCCAGAGGAGCTCTGAGCCCTGCCGCGGCCTGTCCCCAGGGTGCCGGCGCGGAGCATTAGTGGAGGTTTGGGAGACTTAGCCTCCCCCAGCCTCTATTGCCCGCTGTCCATGGGCAAAGGTGCCATGAACATGCTTTGATCCTTTTGTTAAGGATGTGGGAAAGGAGGACAAATCAGTTGAAGCATTTGCAATGTGAAGTATTGAGTAAGGCGCTCGGGCCTGGGCCACACCACACGCAGGGCAGCTTGCATCAGCCTAGATGTCACGGAGTATTGGGGGACTCAGGGCCCTGCACCCCCGGCTTCCTGCGATTCACCATGACTCTCAGCCAGCCAGTAAAGCAGAAGGTTTATTTGGATGACAGGAATACAGTCCAAGACAGGTCTTGCAGGCACAGACAACAGGGCCCCCCTCAGTTAGGTCCAGCTTGGGGTCCCAGGGCATGCCAGCCCACCCCCCTTTGGGGGGTCAGAGCCATCTCTCCAGCCTGCTTCCAGCACTCTGCTTTCAGCGACCCCTCCCACAGCCTTTGTCCAGTTTCCCGGGCCCCGGAGTCACCTGACCTCCAACCCCCTCCTGGGTTCTCATGTTACAAGCTCAGGTATGTTCCCTCGGGCCGACTCCCATCCTCCGATGCAGACCATCCTAGTCACACTCCCCTGTCAGCATTCCCACACCCCAGCAAGAACAGTCCCAGTTCGTCACATCTCTCCCCCCTTCGAGACCGAACTGAGCGGGGTCACTTTAGCCAGTGACCTGGGGAAGTTCGAACCTACCCCCGTTCCCATGGATGCCCCCGCATCCCTCCAGTTCCTTGGTGGGAATTACACCAGGCCCCTTCAGTTTCACGCCACCCCTTAGGTCGGGGTGCTTGATGGCACTCGCAGTTCGCATGTGGGAAGGTTTATGCGGCCTGTGCCCTTTCCCCACCCCCATACCTCTGGGGTTCCAACTGGGCTGTGGTCTTCTCCCAGCGCTCCAGTCTGGAGGTCTGTGCTTTGGGCTCTCTTGGTTTAGAGCCGCCCTTTTAACCTTGGCCATCCTCTGGAAAGGATCCTTTATGCTGGGCAAGGGTCCTAAAGCTGTTTTCCCCTTGTCCCAGGCCTTCCTCCCCCTCTGACAGGGGTCACAGGATCCGCAGTACTGTCGGACAGTAACAAAGACCCCAGGCCAGTAAAAGCTCCGTAGCAGCCTCTGCTGGGTACGCCAGGTTCCCTGGTGCCCTGAGAGGGGAATGTCATGGGCCCGGCACAGCAGCTGGCGGCGATACTTCTGGGGTACCACCAGCTGCCTCCTGATCCCCCCTGACTCCATTTTCCCTGGGGGAGCCCATTCTCGGTACAGGAACCCCTTCTCCCACAGGAACCTTCTCCGGCCACCTCGTCCCATGGTCTGTACCGCATTGAGGTCGGCCAGGTCCCTTATCTTCCGCAAGGAGGGATCTCTCTGCAACTCGGCCTGGAACTCAGCAGCTGGGACAGGGATGGCCACCTGCTCTTTCTCGCCCGCTGGGTCTGAAGCTGCAGCCTCCCTGAGCCGTGTCCCTGGGCGTTCCCTCCCCACCACGTTAGGGTCCTGCGCCTCAGGCAAGGCACCCCCCCCAAGGCCAGGGCGCAGGGCCCCTCGCCGGCTCTGACTGCAGGTCACAACCAGTGCCTTTTGGGGGTTGCTTGGCCAGTTCTCCAGGTCCCCCCCCATCAATACCTCAGTGGGTAAATACGGGTGTACCCCCACATCCTTGGGGCCCTCCTTGGCCCCCCACTTCAGGTGTACCCTTGCCACGGGCACTTTGACTGGTGTTCCGCCCACCCCCGTCAGGGTCAGGTAGGAGTTGGGCACCACCTGATCTGGGGCCACCACCTCGGGCCGGGCCAGCGTCACCTCTGCGCCCGTATCCCAGTATCCATTGACCTTCCTCCCATCCACCTCCAGGGGAACAAGGTACTCTCTCCGGAGGGACAGCCCCGCGCCCACCGTATAAACCAAAAACCCTGAGTCTGGGGCATCCAGCCCCCTAGAGGAGCTGGCCTGGGGCCCTTCTCTCTCTTGAGCAGTTGATAAGCTGCCAGCCCCTCTTGCGTGAGAAGCCTGCCCCTCGTCCGTCTGGGCCTCTACCAAGTTAACCCTATGCGGGTTCGGTCTGCTCAGTCTGTCCTTGAGCTTGGGGCACTGGGCCCGAACGTGGCCTCTTCGGCCGCAGTAATAGCAGCTCATGTCCTGTGGGTCCCCTCGAGCCGGTCGGTTGTCCCTGACGCTGGGCATTCCCCGTGGGAGGGGATTCCCCATATTCCCCCTTTGGGAGGTCCCAGGGTGACAATCTCTCTGCATCGCGGCGGGCCTGTTCCTTTGGGGCTCCTCCCTGCCACCCCCTGACCGGCTCTTTACAAACTCATCAGCCAGCTTCCCGGCGTGTCGCGGGTTCTCTGGCTTTCTGTCCACCAACCACAGCCTCAGGTCGGATGGGCACCGCTCATACAGTTGCTCCAGTACCAGCAGTTTAATCAGGTCCTCCTTCGTCTGGGCCCCACCAGCCCACTTGCTGGCGTATCTTTCCATGCGGACGGCTAGTTGCAGATATGAGATCTCAGGGGTTTTATCTTGACTCCGGAACCTTCCCCGGTACATCTCAGGAGTCAGCCCAAACTCACGTAGCAGGGCCTTTTTGAATAGTTCGTAGTCCCCTTTCTCTGCCTCTCCCAGTTGGCGGTACAATGCCACGGATTTGGGGTCCAGTAAGGGGGTAAGGACCCGGAGTCTGTCCGCGGGATCAACCCGGTGCAGCTCGCAGGCCGTCTCAAAGGCCTCCAGGAAGTCATCCATGTCCTCCCCCTCCTTGTATGGGGCCATGATGCACTTATCAAAGCTCCGTGCAGTCCTGGGTCCCCCCTCACTCACCGCAGCCGGGGGTTCACTGCCCTTCAATCTCGCCAGTTCCAGGTCATGCCGACGCTGTCTCTCATTCTCCTGTCTCTGTCTCTCTTCATGCTGTCTCTGTCTCTCATTCTCCTCCCGTTCATGCTGTCTCTGTTGTTCACGATCCTCCAGCTCTCTCAGTTTTAGCTCTTTCTCCCATTCCAGCGAATTCCGCTCCACGGATGCCGAACGTCGCCGGGAGGATCCTCTGCTGGCCGGCGGGCTTCGCCGGGGGGATCCCCTGCTGGCCGGGGGGGTCACGGCGCCTTCGGTATTTGCTGGGCTCCTCCCCACCCTTCCCCTAGGCATAGGAAGGAGGGGTCTCGGGAAGCCCTCAGCAGCCGGCTGACCACTCCCAGCTGGGACAGACACTGGTGCCTGCGCTGCATTTGCCAGGCTGCTTCCCTGAGACACAGGGATCAGTTCATTCGCGCGATCTTCCGCCTCCAGCTGGGCAATGAGCTGTTCTTTGGTGAGCCTCCCAATGCGCAGCCGCCTCTGCTTGCACAGCTCCACCAGGTCGCTCTTAAGCCGCTTGGCATACATCTTCCTGCTGGCCACTCACCGGCCTGTGTGCTCACAGCTCCCCACAGTTCCCAGGGGGACCCCTAGTGTGCCAGCCGTTCTCGAGGTCACCGCCTCTCTGCCAGGGTCGAGCTGCAGACTCCTCCGCCCCTGGGACCACTCGCTGCGATCCCCCCGGGGGACCCTGTTACTGCAAAAGTCCTTCTCGCTGGTCACACACTCCCAGGGGTAATAACCGTCTCTCTCCCACTCTTCAGCACGCCTGGTCCCCGTCAATCCCCCTTTGTTTTACTGCTCCCCAGTCACTTACTGCAGGAAGCGCCGTCCACGGGGTGCAGTAGATCCCGCCGCTGCCACCAGTTGTCACGGAGTATTGGGGGACTCAGGGCCCTGCACCCCCGGCTTCCTGCGATTCACCATGACTCTCAGCCAGCCAGTAAAGCAGAAGGTTTATTTGGATGACAGGAATACAGTCCAAGACAGGTCTTGCAGGCACAGACAACAGGGCCCCCCTCAGTTAGGTCCAGCTTGGGGTCCCAGGGCATGCCAGCCTACCCCCCTTTGGGGGGTCAGAGCCATCTCTCCAGCCTGCTTCCAGCACTCTGCTTTCAGCGACCCTTCCCACAGCCTTTGTCCAGTTTCCCGGGCCCCGGAGTCACCTGACCTCCAACCCCCTCCTGGGTTCTCATGTTACAAGCTCAGGTATGTTCCCTCGGGCCGACTCCCATCCTCCGATGCAGACCATCCTAGTCACACTCCCCTGTCAGCATTCCCACACCCCAGCAAGAACAGTCCCAGTTCGTCACACTAGTCGTGCATGTGTCTCCCCCCGATGTGGGTGCCCCGCATGCCACCCCAGTGACACCGCCTCCCCAAGTGGCTCTGAGCTACCGTCCATGTCCTTAGGGCAATGCAGCACGAGTGGAGATGCTATGGTCGAGCAGCTGTCCCACAATGCCCCGCATTGATCGCTGTGGTCACCCCTGGGACCTCCACTGCCCAGGGCTTGTGGAGACTGGGAGCACAGGCACCAGGGGGGTGCTTGACCCCCGGCTCTGACCCGGGCCCTGCCTGCTGTGCGGGAGGCGTGGGGAGGGAGGGGGAGGCTGATCAAAACAGCTGATCCAGAGGGCCTGCCAGTGCGGGAGGTGGGGGGAAGCTGATAGGGGGCAGCACCCACCATTTTTTCCCTGTGAGTGCTCCAGCCCCGGAGCCGGCACCTATGACCAGAAGCCCCCCTCCCTTTCTGAGTGTTTGATATGCCTTGTCCTGATTGCCTGTCTTGGCGAGCACACCATTGCTGGGTGCAGCTGAGAGAGCAAATCCCCTTCCCACGGCACCTGGCCGTACCCCACGGGCGAGCCTCACCCACAGGCAGCTCCAGGGTGGGACTCAGTGTGGCCTGGAGATCCCCCCACTGCACGAGCTCCAAGCCCAGCAGGTTTCCTCGGACGCCTGGTCCCGGTGGAGCTGCAGGGAGAGCTGGGGGCAGGGGAGCAGTGTGGTGGGGGGCTGAGAGAAGGAGGGGCTGATCTCCTGTGGGAGAGGGTTTGGTGGGGAGAGGCAGGGGTGGGCACTGTGGCTATGTGTGCGTTTGTCCCCCTCACAGCCCTTCTCCCGCTGCAGGACTGTGGTCGCTGACCTACGAGCAGGAGCTCACCGCGCCGCTCCACATCACGGCTGGGCGCGGCTACTTGGACTGCCTCAGGCACCTGCTGCTGAGGGGCGCTGCCGTGGACTTCGCACCTGGCGGTAAGACAGCTCTGCACGAGGCCTGCGCGGCGGCCAGAACGGACTGCGTGCGCCTGCTGCTCTCCTTCGGGGCTGACCCCAAGACTGTCTCTGAGGCTGGCTACCAGCCCCTGCACCTCTGCAAGAGCCCAGCCTCCATCCAGTGAGTTTCCTCCGGGGGGAGCCCACACACCCCAACCTGCCTGTGCACGCACACGCAGGGCCTGTTAGCAGCCCCGCCCCAGGGCCAAGCGCCAGCCCAGGGCTGAGTGTCTGGGTGCCACAGCCCATGGGGGAGAGGCCTGCTTTTGCCCCGGCAGCTGGAGCTGCCCAGGCCTGTCTGTACAGCACAGCACAGTGCGGTCGGACTCTGGTAGCTGACTGCAGGCTCCATCCCAAAGCCAGAGCTGCTGGTTGTTGAGCATGGGGCTGGCTCAGGTGGGTGGGTCACTGCCTCCCCAGCCAGCAGGGCTCGTGCCCACAACCCCAGCAGGAGGCGAGTGAGGCCCAGCCAGCATGCATTGCACTGGCAAAGCCCAGACCATGTCACAGGGGGTCAGGTAGGAGCAGACCATCCACAGGCAGGGGCAGACTGAGGCACAGAGTGATGGACGTGCCCCAGGCCACACAGCAAGTCCGGGGCAGAGCTGGGATAGAACCCAGGAGTCCTGCTGCCCTGGGATGCCAGGGCCCAACCACTGGGATTGTGGGAGAGGTGTGTGCACAACGGGGTGTCAGCATAGGATGGATGAATGGCAGGATTGAGTGATGGTCATGAGTGACTGAGGGGCTAGTAACCAGGTCGGTAGGTGGGGGCAGGGCAGGCGGGTCTGGGGTTAACTGGAGGTTGGGGGGGGGGAATGGTGGGCGGTGAGGGGAATGGTTGAGGGGGTGGGTTAAGGGATGCATAGGGGATTAGCAGGCAGGGGCGGCTCCAGGCACCAGCGTAGCAAGCACATGCCTGGGGCGGCAAGCCGTGGGGGGCGGCCTGCCGGTCACTGTGAGGGTGGCAGGCGGGTGGCTTTCGGCGGCGTGCCTGCAGGAGGTCCGCTGGTCCCGCAGCTTCAGCAGCAATTCGGCGGCGGGGACGCCGATGCCGTGGCACCGGCGGACCTCCTGCAGGCATCCTGCCGAATCCGTGTTACCAGTGGACCACCCGCAGGCGCGCCGCCGAAAGCCGCCTGCCTGCTGTGCTTGGGGCAGCAAAAAACATAGAGCCGCCCCTGCTAGCAGGCAGGGGGTGGGTGGATGGGGGGTGGCGGGTGAGGGCTAGCAGGCAGTTGGTAGGTGGATGGGAGATGGTGGGGGGGAGTGGAGAGGGGGCTAGCGTGCAGGCGGTAGGTAGATGGGGACTGAGGGTGGAGAGGGGGGCAGGCGGTTGGTGGATGGTGGGGGGAAGGTAGGTGGATGGGACAGCAGATGGGGGTTAGGGGGCAGGGGTAGTTGTGGGGGATAGTGGGTAGACGGATGGGGGTGGGGAGGGAGGTTAGCGGGCAGGCGGTAGGTAGATGGGGACTGAGGGTGGAGAGGGGGGCAGTCGGTTGGTGGATGGTGGGGGGAAGGTAGGTGGATGGGACAGCAGATGGGGGTTAGGGGGCAGTGGGTAGTTGCGGGGGGGATAGTGGGTAGACGGATGGGGGTGGGGAGGGAGGTTAGCGGGCAGGCGGTAGGTAGATGGGGACTGAGGGTGGAGAGGGGGGCAGGCGGTTGGTGGATGGTGGGGGGAAGGGGGTGCTAGCAGGCAGGGGGTGGGTGGATGGGGGATGGCGGGGGGAGTGGGGGGGCTAGCGGGCAGGCGGTGGGTGGATGGATGGGGGATGGCGGGGGAAGTGGGGGGGCTAGCGGGCAGGTGGTAGGTGGATGGGACAGCAGATGGGGGTTAGGGGGCAGTGGGTAGTTGTGGGGGATAGTGGGTAGACGGATGGGGGTGGGGAGGGAGGTTAGCGGGCAGGCGGTGGGTGGATGGATGGGGGATGGCGGGGGAAGTGGGGGGGCTAGCGGGCAGGTGGTAGGTGGATGGGACAGCAGATGGGGGTTAGGGGGCAGTGGGTAGTTGTGGGGGATAGTGGGTAGACGGATGGGGGTGGGGAGGGAGGTTAGCGGGCAGGCGGTAGGTAGATGGGGACTGAGGGTGGAGAGGGGGGCAGGCGGTTGGTGGATGGTGGGGGGAAGGTAGGTGGATGGGACAGCAGATGGGGGTTAGGGGGCAGTGGGTAGTTGCGGGGGGGATAGTGGGTAGACGGATGGGGGTGGGGAGGGAGGTTAGCGGGCAGGCGGTAGGTAGATGGGGACTGAGGGTGGAGAGGGGGGCAGGCGGTTGGTGGATGGTGGGGGGAAGGTAGGTGGATGGGACAGCAGATGGGGGTTAGGGGGCAGAGGTAGTTGTGGGGGATAGTGGGTAGACGGATGGGGGTGGGGAGGGAGGTTATCGGGCAGGCGGTGGGTGGATGGATGGGGGATGGCGGGGGAAGTGGGGGGGCTAGCGGGCAGGTGGTAGGTGGATGGGACAGCAGATGGGGGTTAGGGGGCAGGGGTAGTTGTGGGGGATAGTGGGTAGACGGATGGGGGTGGGGAGGGAGGTTAGCGGGCAGGCGGTGGGTGGATGGATGGGGGATGGCGGGGGAAGTGGGGGGGCTAGCGGGCAGGTGGTAGGTGGATGGGACAGCAGATGGGGGTTAGGGGGCAGTGGGTAGTTGCGGGGGGGATAGTGGGTAGACGGATGGGGGTGGGGAGGGAGGTTAGCGGGCAGGCGGTAGGTAGATGGGGACTGAGGGTGGAGAGGGGGGCAGGCGGTTGGTGGATGGTGGGGGGAAGGTAGGTGGATGGGACAGCAGGTGGGGGTTAGGGGGCAGTGGGTAGTTGTGGGGGATAGTGGGTAGACGGATGGGGGTGGGGAGGGAGGTTAGCGGGCAGGCGGTAGGTAGATGGGGACTGAGGGTGGAGAGGGGGGCAGGCGGTTGGTGGATGGTGGGGGGAAGGTAGGTGGATGGGACAGCAGATGGGGGCTAGGGGGCAGGGGTAGTTGCGGGGGGGATAGTGGGTAGACGGATGGGGGTGGGGAGGGAGGTTAGCGGGCAGGCGGTAGGTAGATGGGGACTGAGGGTGGAGAGGGGGGCAGGCGGTTGGTGGATGGTGGGGGGAAGGTAGGTGGATGGGACAGCAGATGGGGGCTAGGGGGCAGGGGTAGTTGGGGGGGATAGTGGGTAGACGGATGGGGGTGGGGAGGGAGGTTAGCGGGCAGGCGGTGGGTGGATGGATGGGGGATGGCAGGGGAAGTGGGGGGGCTAGCGGGCAGGTGGTAGGTGGATGGGACAGCAGATGGGGGTTAGGGGGCAGGGGTAGTTGTGGGGGATAGTGGGTAGACGGATGGGGGTGGGGAGGGAGGTTAGCGGGCAGGCGGTGGGTGGATGGATGGGGGATGGCGGGGGAAGTGGGGGGGCTAGCGGGCAGGCGGTGGGTGGATGGGACAGCAGATGGGGGTTAGGGGGCAGGGGTAGTTGTGGGGGATAGTGGGTAGACGGATGGGGGTGGGGAGGGAGGTTAGCGGGCAGGCGGTAGGTAGATGGGGACTGAGGGTGGAGAGGGGGGCAGGCGGTTGGTGGATGGTGGGGGGAAGGTAGGTGGATGGGACAGCAGATGGGGCTTAGGGGGCAGGGGTAGTTGGGGGGGATAGTGGGTAGACGGATGGGGGTGGGGAGGGAGGCTAGCGGGCAGGCAGTGGGTGGATGGATGGGGGATGGCGGGGGAAGTGGGGGGGCTAGCGGGCAGGCGGTGGGTGGATGGGACAGCAGATGGGGGTTAGGGGGCAGGGGTAGTTGGGGGGGATAGTGGGTAGACGGATGGGGGTGGGGAGGGAGGTTAGCGGGCAGGCGGTAGGTAGATGGGGACTGAGGGTGGAGAGGGGGGCAGGCGGTTGGTGGATGGTGGGGGGAAGGTAGGTGGATGGGACAGCAGATGGGGGTTAGGGGGCAGTGGGTAGTTGTGGGGGATAGTGGGTAGACGGATGGGGGTGTGGAGGGAGGTTAGCGGGCAGGCGGTAGGTAGATGGGGACTGAGGGTGGAGAGGGGGGCAGGCGGTTGGTGGATGGTGGGGGGAAGGTAGGTGGATGGGACAGCAGATGGGGGTTAGGGGGCAGGGGTAGTTGGGGGGGATAGTGGGTAGACGGATGGGGGTGGGGAGGGAGGCTAGCGGGCAGGCGGTGGGTGGATGGATGGGGGATGGCGGGGGAAGTGGGGGGGCTAGCGGGCAGGTGGTAGGTGGATGGGACAGCAGATGGGGGTTAGGGGGCAGGGGTAGTTGTGGGGGATAGTGGGTAGACGGATGGGGGTGGGGAGGGAGGTTAGCGGGCAGGCGGTAGGTAGATGGGGACTGAGGGTGGAGAGGGGGGCAGGCGGTTGGTGGATGGTGGGGGGAAGGTAGGTGGATGGGACTGCAGATGGGGGTTAGGGGGTAGGGGTAGTTGTGGGGGATAGTGGGTAGACGGATGGGGGTGGGGAGGGAGGTTAGCGGGCAGGCGGTAGGTAGATGGGGACTGAGGGTGGAGAGGGGGGCAGGCGGTTGGTGGATGGTGGGGGGAAGGTAGGTGGATGGGACAGCAGATGGGGGTTAGGGGGCAGGGGTAGTTGTGGGGGATAGTGGGTAGATGGATGGGGGTGGGGAGGGAGGTTAGCGGGCAGGCGGTAGGTAGATGGGGACTGAGGGTGGAGAGGGGGGCAGGCGGTTGGTGGATGGTGGGGGGAAGGTAGGTGGATGGGACAGCAGATGGGGGTTAGGGGGCAGGGGTAGTTGGGGGGGATAGTGGGTAGACGGATGGGGGTGGGGAGGGAGGTTAGCAGGCAGGCGGTGGGTGGATGGATGGGGGATGGCGGGGGAAGTGGGGGGGCTAGCGGGCAGGCGGTAGGTGGATGGGACAGCAGATGGGGGTTAGGGGGCAGTGGGTAGTTGCGGGGGGGATAGTGGGTAGACGGATGGGGGTGGGGAGGGAGGTTAGCGGGCAGGCGGTAGGTAGATGGGGACTGAGGGTGGAGAGGGGGGCAGGCGGTTGGTGGATGGTGGGGGGAAGGTAGGTGGATGGGACAGCAGATGGGGGTTAGGGGGCAGTGGGTAGTTGCGGGGGGGATAGTGGGTAGACGGATGGGGGTGGGGAGGGAGGTTAGCGGGCAGGCGGTGGGTGGATGGATGGGGGATGGCGGGGGAAGTGGGGGGGCTAGCGGGCAGGTGGTAGGTGGATGGGACAGCAGATGGGGGTTAGGGGGCAGGGGTAGTTGTGGGGGATAGTGGGTAGACGGATGGGGGTGGGGAGGGAGGTTAGCGGGCAGGCGGTAGGTAGATGGGGACTGAGGGTGGAGAGGGGGGCAGGCGGTTGGTGGATGGTGGGGGGAAGGTAGGTGGATGGGACTGCAGATGGGGGTTAGGGGGCAGGGGTAGTTGTGGGGGATAGTGGGTAGACGGATGGGGGTGGGGAGGGAGGTTAGCGGGCAGGCGGTAGGTAGATGGGGACTGAGGGTGGAGAGGGGGGCAGGCGGTTGGTGGATGGTGGGGGGAAGGTAGGTGGATGGGACAGCAGATGGGGGTTAGGGGGCAGCGGTAGTTGTGGGGGATAGTGGGTAGACGGATGGGGGTGGGGAGGGAGGTTAGCGGGCAGGCGGTAGGTAGATGGGGACTGAGGGTGGAGAGGGGGTCAGGCGGTTGGTGGATGGTGGGGGGAAGGTAGGTGGATGGGACTGCAGATGGGGGTTAGGGGGCAGGGGTAGTTGTGGGGGATAGTGGGTAGACGGATGGGGGTGGGGAGGGAGGTTAGCGGGCAGGCGGTAGGTAGATGGGGACTGAGGGTGGAGAGGGGGGCAGGCGGTTGGTGGATGGTGGGGGGAAGGTAGGTGGATGGGACAGCAGATGGGGGTTAGGGGGCAGGGGTAGTTGTGGGGGATAGTGGGTAGACGGATGGGGGTGGGGAGGGAGGTTAGCGGGCAGGCGGTAGGTAGATGGGGACTGAGGGTGGAGAGGGGGGCAGGCGGTTGGTGGATGGTGGGGGGAAGGTAGGTGGATGGGACAGCAGATGGGGGCTAGGGGGCAGGGGTAGTTGGGGGGGATAGTGGGTAGACGGATGGGGGTGGGGAGGGAGGTTAGCGGGCAGGCGGTTGGTGGATGGATGGGGGATGGCGGGGGAAGTGGGGGGGCTAGCGGGCAGGTGGTAGGTGGATGGGACAGCAGATGGGGGTTAGGGGGCAGGGGTAGTTGTGGGGGATAGTGGGTAGACGGATGGGGGTGGGGAGGGAGGTTAGCGGGCAGGCGGTGGGTGGATGGATGGGGGATGGCGGGGGAAGTGGTGGGGCTAGCGGGCAGGCGGTAGGTGGATGGGACAGCAGATGGGGGTTAGGGGGCAGTGGGTAGTTGCGGGGGGGATAGTGGGTAGACGGATGGGGGTGGGGAGGGAGGTTAGCGGGCAGGCGGTAGGTAGATGGGGACTGAGGGTGGAGAGGGGGGCAGGCGGTTGGTGGATGGTGGGGGGAAGGTAGGTGGATGGGACAGCAGATGGGGGTTAGGGGGCAGTGGGTAGTTGCTGGGGGGATAGTGGGTAGACGGATGGGGCTGGGGAGGGAGGTTAGCGGGCAGGCGGTGGGTGGATGGATGGGGGATGGCGGGGGAAGTGGGGGGGCTAGCGGGCAGGTGGTAGGTGGATGGGACAGCAGATGGGGGTTAGGGGGCAGGGGTAGTTGTGGGGGATAGTGGGTAGACGGATGGGGGTGGGGAGGGAGGTTAGCGGGCAGGCGGTAGGTAGATGGGGACTGAGGGTGGAGAGGGGGGCAGGCGGTTGGTGGATGGTGGGGGGAAGGTGGGTGGATGGGACAGCAGATGGGGGCTAGGGGGCAGGGGTAGTTGGGGGGGATAGTGGGTAGACGGATGGGGGTGGGGAGGGAGGTTAGCGGGCAGGCGGTGGGTGGATGGATGGGGGATGGCGGGGGAAGTGGGGGGGCTAGCGGGCAGGTGGTAGGTGGATGGGACAGCAGATGGGGGCTAGGGGGCAGGGGTAGTTGGGGGGGATAGTGGGTAGACGGATGGGGGTGGGGAGGGAGGTTAGCGGGCAGGCGGTAGGTAGATGGGGACTGAGGGTGGAGAGGGGGGCAGGCGGTTGGTGGATGGTGGGGGGAAGGTAGGTGGATGGGACAGCAGATGGGGGTTAGGGGGCAGGGGTAGTTGGGGGGGATAGTGGGTAGGTGTTGGGCAGAGGGGGGAGAAACGCATGGCTGAGGGGTCCCACGCCCTGCAGGTGTGCGCAGCTGATGCTGCAATATGGTGCCAGTGTGAACAGCCAGACGGAGGAGGAAGAGGACACAGCGCTGCACGTGGCAGCACGGCACGGCCTGGAAGAGCACGTCCAGCTGTACCTGCGCCATGGAGCGGGGCTGGAGGCCAAGAACGAGGAGGGTCAGACCCCCCTGAATGCCGCCTGCGCCCAGGCGCACCCACCCCAGGACATGGAGCGCTACTATCGCGTCTGCCAGCAGCTGGTGCAGAGCGGTGCCAACGTCGATGCTGCGGACCAGGACCAGCAGCGCCCGCTGCACCAGGCCTGCAAGAACGCCAGCGCCCGGGTGGTGGAGCTGCTGCTGGCCCACGGCGCCAGCGTCAACATTATGAGCTACAGCGGCAACACAGCCATGCACAACATCTTGCAGGTGGCGGCCTACAAGCTGGGGCACCGGCCAGAGCTCGTGGTGCAGGCGCTGCTAAACCATGGCTCCATACGCATCTGGCCCGGGGCCCTCATCAAGGTGTGGAGCTGCCTGGGGCAGCAGCAGGATGGGTGCTGCGTGAGAGGGGTGTGTGAACAGGGTCCCCTCCAGGAGGCATTCCCTCCCCTGCAGTCAGGGCCCCCTCCCCTTGTCGAGGTCTTGTTCCCGGCCAGCTCAGGGGCTTGAGTTCCCTCTTGCTGCCCAGCAATTGGGGTCCTGTAGCAAAGTCAAAGACTCGCTGGCGCGGCACCTCCTGCTGGTCGTCTTGGGAATTAGCTCTCCAGCCTCCGGAGCGCCCTCTGTAGGCTGGTGTCTCGCCTGCCGATGGCCCCCCGTGTCCCTCCCGGACCCTGGTGCCCTTTACCTCAGGGTTCTGCTCCCACAGTACCCCCATGCTCTGGGTCTCCCCTCCCAGGGGAACCCCCAACCCTCTATCCCCACCTTGCGTCAATGGCTACTGCCAGTCGTCATCTAGCCCCCGCTCGCTGGGGCAGACGCAGTCTGTCGTGGCCACTCATCATCAGCAAGGGGGTAGGACCTGCTGCCTCGGCCTATCCCCAGGCTACACCTCCCAGCCCCAGGATCTGTTTAGGCCTGGACCAAGGCCTCAGCCTGGGGAGTTGCCAGGCAGGAGCTTCCCAGCTCCTCTTGCCCTTTTCCCCAACCCTGCTCTGTCCAGTACCCTGCCCCCGGCAGCCGGGCCCTTCTCCCTCCAAGGCAGGAGGGAGACTGTTTGCCTGGTGGCCCGGCAGCTCTTTTATAGGGCCAGCCTGGCCCTGATTGGCTGCCTTTTAACCCCTGTTCTCCAGGAGTGGGGCAGCTGCCCCACTACAGGTCCCCAGGCACCAGCATTTGGGTTTCTTTCCCTGGCTGGGCTGGTGATTGAGGGGCCCAGCTGTGTCCCTTTAATGGCCATATTCAGGTATCTACTGGGGCAGGGCACCGCTGCCCCCTGCTGAGGTTACTAGGGCCTGGGGAGCTGTGAGGGCGTGAGCTCCCAGCCCTGGCGTTGTGAGCAGTGGGGACTTGGCTGGGGAAGAGAACGTGAGCCTGTCTCTCTGGCACTGGCCTTAGGAGATGCTCTTTGTCCGTGGGCCATCGTCCCTTGGCTTGAGTTGGTTAGTCCTGGTGCAGTCAGTCCGGCCAGTCATTCTTCAGGAGAGGGTGTGGGTTGTGTGGGCCCAGGCTGAGGTGAGGCAGGGCACAGGGGGTGCATGAGAGAGGCCATGCTCCGGAGAACCTGTGCTCTTAGACCAGGGCCATGGAGGGCAGGACAAAGTGGCAGGAACTCACGCTCAGCCCCTAGTCACACTTCTTCACCAATGGTCCTGAGGGTGGCAGCCTCTGCTCTGAGGGCTTTGTCCTGCAGGGGTGGGGCGGGGGCCAGGTGTGAGGAGAGGCCAGCTGCAGGCAGCATGTCCAGGTGCTGGCCACATGCAACTTCCTGGCTCTGCCCCCTCTGCAGGGAGCGTGCAGGTTTTCCCAGTGCCTGGGGCTCATCCCAGAGCATGCTGGGCTGGAGGGCAGCGTGGAAGCTGTCTGCCGGGGAGTGTGGCACCATGAGCTAGACCTCTGTCACCTCCAAGCTGGGTCAGTGCAATGTGGACCTGAGATCAGCTAGGACGGGCGCTGCAGTGGATGCAGAACGTGTCGGCTGCCTGGCGAGCAGTGTCCTACCAGGAACGCCCATGGGGCGCCCTGAACAGCCTATGACCTGCCCCTCCCTTGCCATGCTGCCTGGCTGTGATGGGGATTGGGCAGCGCAGGAGGGGGCAGCATGCCAGGGTGTGGGCAGGGGTTGTGGCATGCCCAGACCTACAGAGATTGACGTGTGTGGGGAGAACAGGTGACGTGGGGGTAGGCACGGTCTGGGGGGGCTGCAGAGGGAGGTGTATTGAGGGGGGATACACATGGAGTGATATTTCCCCCTAGGGGTCTCTTGCCTTCTCTGTGTGCTGAGCACACAGCCCTGCCACCAAGCTCCATTAATCTCCAGGCCCCACGAGGTGCTGTCCCGCCTTGGTGAAGTTGGCCTGTCTCTTCGGCACTGGCCTTAGGTGATGCTCTACTTCCATGGGGCATTGTCCCCAGCTCCCGCCGCCTCCTCTGTGCGAGACACCAGCAAGCAAAGGGTTAACTATCTTCCTTAATTCCCGAGCAGTGCAATAATTACCCAGCCTGGAGATCTGCAGATTGCTCTCCCCTTTGGGAAAATACAGGAAAATCAACAATTAACACTAATTAATCTCCTATTAACACCAGATAATGAGGCTCACTCGTGCAGCTGGAATAGGCTCTGACAGCTACTGATGGCCTGGACCATGGGGAGTGGGAGTCAGGGGATGGGGAGGGAATCCACCCACACGCAGCCCTCCTGCTGCCATAACAACCCGCAGGCCTGCAACCTTCAGGCACGGCCCACCCCACCCCATCACGTGCGACGTGGGCATGGCCCATCACAGACTGGGAAAAGACACAGATTACAGGACTTGCCCAGGATCACAGGGCAGCAGAAGCAGAGCAGGGAATCCGGTGCCTGGTGCGTGAGACCAGCCTTCTTCCGTCCCCTCCCCTGCTGCAGGTGTTGCGCTACTGCTGCTCCTCGCCTCGCACCATCGAGGTGCTGATCAACAGCTATGACCGTGTGCGGGTCACTGATGAATGGGCAGAGGCTGTCCCAGCTGAGATCATGCAGGTAAGAGAACCAAGAGTCTTCAGGGACCTGGGGCTTCACCCCACAGTGCCTGGCTGACCGGGCAGGTCCCAGAAGCACCCTCTGAAGGTTTGAGGGGGCAGGAAAGGTGCTGGGCAGAAGCTCTGCAGTGAAACAGGGAGAGACAGAAATCGAACGGCTGTAGGGATAAGGCTGTGACCTTTGTGCTAACAGAGCTCCTTGTTCAGTGTTGGTGGAAAGTGTCTGCCCCGATTTGTTGCCATTGTCACATGACATGGGGTAGGGGCACCAGCCCGCTGTCATGGAGGAAACGTGGCCCATGCTGACCTCTCTCTTCTCTCCTGACAGAAGCACCCAGATTTCTACGAGTCGCTCTTCTCCCTGGGGCAGAGGCCCCGCTCCCTGCAGCACCTGGCCCGCTGTGCACTCAGGAGCTACCTGGAGGGCCGGCTGCTGCAGGTCTTGCCTGAGCTGCACCTGCCATCTTCCCTGCACCAGTTCCTGCTGCTCAGCTTCGAGGACATTCTCTACTAGGGGCCTGGAGCCTGGATTGAGTCACCTCTAAATCCTTTTCTTGTGCCCTGCCCGGCCTGTGACAGCTCTGCTCTGCCCAGCCCAGGTCAGCTTTGCCCTCCCCACTCACACCAGCCAAAGCCAGCCCTTCTGTGCCCATTCCACCCCATACCCGCCATTCCCACCTGTGCCAGGCCTGCCCTTTGTTCTCCCAGCCGAGACCCTCTGCCCGCACCACCCCGGCCCATCCCATGCCCGTGGGGGGGGGCCCTGCCTTTCGTGGAGCCATTTCGCTGGCCCTGCTTTGTATTATGGAATAAATCCTGGTGTTTGTATGCCCTGGTTGGCATGTGTCCTTCCTTGTCGCACTGGGGGCTGCCGTCAGACCTGCCCCGCTCTGGCTCTGCAGAACACGTGGTGCAGGCACGGACACAGGGACCCTGGGGCCACGGCTGCAGGCTGCGGCCTCCCCCTCCCTCAGTAGCTTTTCTGGGCTGTAGTTACCACTGAGGTGTGGCAGAGCCAGCTTGGAGTTCAGCTTGACAGATTCACAGCTGCCTCGGTTTCCTGTTCTTCATGATGAATCATGTTCCCTGCCCCTCTGCTGCCACTTGCCACCAGCTCTGCTCCTCCCAGCACCGTGTCAGATGGGACCAAGGCCTTTGTAGACCAAGGTTTGTGAAGGGCCCAAGTGACACAGTGGCTGATGGAGCCTGCTTGTGAAGGCAGCTGTGGCCCTCCCCGCAGAGCCAGCCATACGTAGTGACCCTTGGTGAAGCCTGGCTGGTGCCGGAGAAGTGATGTTAATTGAATCCAGGGAGGAACGGGGGGTGTTCTGCTGGGGAGGGGGGTTTCTGCTCAAAAGCTCTTCAGTTCTTGGTTATGTTGGAAGTGTGGCCGTTTGTGTTGTGCAGCCGGGAGCCCAGTCGCTCATTCCTCTCGCTGTCTGCTCCAGGAGGGTGCATGACTCCGCCTTAGCTTGTGCCGCTGCGAGAGGTATGCAGCAGAGGCAGCAGGATCGCATGTCTATGTTCCTGAGCCAAGATTAATTATAGCACCCTTGGCAGCTCTGCTAGAATTGTCTGGGACTTGCTTGCTGGATGAGTATTCCAAGGGCTCCAAAATCTGTATGCTAGTTGGATCAGCATGACGTTTTTTGTGCTTCATGGGGATGCAGGGTGGGATTAGTGATCCAAATTTGGGGTCATTTGAGCAAGGAGCTCCTGAGATACAACCCCACAAAATCATCTGGTTCTTATAAAGTCATTTTCCTGGGGCTCAAACGGTCATTCTGATCCTCCCTTAACTGATCTCAGCTCTTGGGATTTAGATCTGCTAGTGCAGGGCACCTTCTGTCCCCTGGGGACGCAATATTGGAAAAGTTACTCGAGGTAAACGTGGTTGCTTCTTGTTGGCTTGAGCTAATGACATGTCAAAGAGTGAAATGCACATGTCTAGTGAAACGCGTGCATCTCTTAGCAGCCATAGGCTTTGCTGGTATTGGCTGTCAGAGTATCTGCATGGCTCAAGGTGACGTGCTATGGCTGCCCAAGTGGCAGGGAAATTAGCATTAACTAGTCAGAGGGAAGATGAAAGATGCTACTAGGTAGTTAGAAAAACGGAAATGTGACTCATACTCTTCACATGTTTCTTGAACAATAAGTGATCAAAGGCAAGCAAATGGCGGGGTCATTTGCTCCAGGGATTCCTGATACACATGAGCGACTCAAAGCTCCCAGATAATCGTAACGGTTTTGGTGCAGAGCTAGAAGGAACTGGGAAGTTGCAGGGTGTGGGGTTCTGCCTCTTGGCCAATCTTCACCCGTGAGGCTGAGCAGGGCCAGCTCACCTGCACACAACCACCCTTGCTAGTGCAAGGCACAGTCATACATTATGCTTTTGAAACCCAGGTCAATGACTACAGCTTTGACTAACTGGGTTTCCAAAAAAAAAAAAAAGTTTTTCTACGATCCCTCAATGAATAAGGGCTTATCCTCAAAGGGACCTTTGCTGTCTGGGAGCTTGGAAGTGCTGACACCTTCCCCTCCAGTGACATATTCGGGGAGGGGAAGGGAAGCCAAACCATCTGTGCCCTGGACCCTTACTCCCCAACCAATAGCCTCCCTCCTCCACAGTTGCTCCACCCAGGGCCGGCTCCAGGCACCAGCTTACCAAGCAAGTGCTTGGGGCGGCCACTCTGGAGAGGGGCAGCATGTCCAGCTGTTCGGCGGCAATTCGGCGGACGGTCCCTCACTCCCTCTCCGAGCGAAGGACCTTCCGCTGAATTGCCACCGCAGATCGTGATTGCAGCTTTTTTGTTTTTGGTTTTTTGTTGTTGTTGTTGTTTTTGTTTGGCTGCTTGGGGCAGCCAAAACCCTGGAGCCAGCCCTGGCTCCACCAGGCCAAGGGAGAGTGCTAAGGGACTCAACTTCCTTTCATTGCTCGGGGAAGGAACCCAGAACTCCCCACCTGCCCTGTACTGCCCCCAGCAGTGGAGCAAGGGCTCCAAGCTCACCCTACCCCTGGCTGCTGCTTCTAGGGGGAAAGGAGAGATCAGTGCAGTGGGTCTGGAAGGGGGGGAAGTAAGGGAGGGGTGTCAGAGCTTTGCAGTGGGGAATGTGGGGGAGGCTTCAGCTCTGCTCCCAAACTGCCTCACATTCATACCCCCCATTTCTGTCCCACTTCAAAACATAGCCCTACAGTGAGTGTTGAGTCTGGGATGGGGAACCAAGAATGAGCACAGTCAGTGCATGGCACAGGCACACATTGCTGAGATGGGGTTAGGAGCTGCAGACAGGCATGCTCAGGGCTTGACACAGGCCCCTGGAGCTGGGACACTGCAGGAAGGGTGAGAACACACATGAAGCAAATTGGAGCAGTTTGCACCTCTTAGAGCAATTCTTTCAGGCAGTGCCCATCTTGATGGGGTGTTCTCATTCATCTGAGAACATCTCATTGAGATGAATGGGCCACTTCACACCTCACTGAGTCTGCTGTGCTGCAGATGGCTGTGAGAACCCCTTCCCCATACACTAGGTCTGGATTTGGGGTAAGGACTCTTAGCGTCACTTTTCTGCCTCCTGCTAGCACATGAACCCCTCCCAGCCCACCACTGTCTCATGGCCTAGCAGTGGGGCACGGCGTGGCAAGGTGGAAGATGGAGTTGGTGTCAGAAATCAAGGCCTGCAGCAGAGCCAGTCGCCAGGCAACCTAATGCATGCAGCTCATCTGAGTAGGTGACCTAATTGGCTATACCGCCTGATTGGTCTGAAGACTCAGCAGACTTAAGCACAACCTCAGTCGGGACTAGTTCAGTGGCCACTTAAAACATTTACCTACAGCTGTGACAGCACCAGGGCCGGCTCCAGGCACCAGCGCAGCAGGCTGGTGCTTGGGGCGGCCTATGGAAGGGGGAGGCACGTCCGGGTTTTCGGCAATTCGGCGGCGGGTCCCTCAGTCCCTCTCGGAGGGAAGGACCGGCCGCCGAAGAATGAAGCAGCGCGGGAGAGCAGCCGCCGAAGTGCCGCCGATCGCGGGCTTTTTTTTTTTTCCCTCTTCGCCGCTTGCGGCGGCAAAAACGCTAGAGCCAGCCCTGGACGGCACCAGTGCTTGCTTGATCCAGCCCTGGCTTGGCTGGCTGCAGAGAACCCAGTTCTGACCCCTGACTTTGGCCCCCATCTCTGCTTTTCACCCTGTGCTCTGACTCCTGGCGCCGGCTCTAGCTGGTAGGCTGACTGGTCAGTGACTGCTTGGGAGGGGTTAGCAGAGGGGCTGTATGCTGCGCCTTAAGCAACGGCACAATGCAGGGAATGTTGGAGAAGTGGTGGGGGACTCAGAACACTTGGGTGTGGTTGGAGGGGATTGGCGCATTGTGGGGGCATACAGCGGGTTCTAGAGCAGTACAAGGGAGGGTACAAGAGTTGTATTGAGGGGGTGGTGTGTACTTAACTCTGTACTGCCTGGTTTTCATAGATTCCAAGGTCAGATGGGCCCATTGTGATCATCCAGTCTGACCTTCTGTATAGCACGGTGTCAGATGGGCCAATGGGGCCCATGCCCAGGGGCCAATTGGGGGGCCCCTAGAAAAACGTGTCCCCATGTCCTGACCCTCTTCGCCCACCCAGTGCTCATGCTGGGGAGGGGGGGAAGCCCTTGTGCCCTGACCCAGCTCCCTGGCAGGAGTGCTGGGCAGGTGGGGCAAGCCCCGATGTCCCAACCCCATTTCCCCAGCAGGATTGCTGCAGGGTGGACTGCAGGCAGAAGGGGTGGGGAGGGTCCCCCACTTGCATTGGCCCAGGGCCTCACAAACCTGTAAGACACTTCTGGTACAGCACAGGCCCAGAACGTACCCCAAATAATTCCTAGAACAGCACTTTTAGACAAGCATCCCATCTTCATTTAAACACTGGCAGTGATAGAGAATCCACCAACACCCTGGGTAAATTTTTCCAAGGGTTAATTATTCTCACCAGTATAAATTTGCACCTTGTTTTCATTCTGAGTTTGTCTAGATTCCACTTCCAGCCATTGGAGAATTTAGACCTTTCTCATCTAGATTGAAGAACTCATTAGTAAATAATGGTTCCCCATGTAGATGCTAGGGCTTGAAATAAAAACGAGTCCGGTGGCACCTTAAAGACTAACATTTATTTGGGCATAAGCTTTTGTGAGTAAAAAACCCCCTTCTTCAGATGGGTGGAGTGAAAATTACAGATATAGGCATAAATATACTGGCACAGAAGAGAAGGGAGTTACCTTACAAGTGGAGAACCGGTATTGACAAGGCCAATTCAGTCAGGGTGGATGTGGTACACTCCCAATAATTGAGGAAGAGGTGTCAATACCAAGAGAGGGAAAATTGCTTCTGTAATGAGCCAGCCACTCCCAGTCCCTATTCAAGCCCAAATTAATGGTGTTAAGTTTGCAAATGAATTGTAGCACTGCAGTTTCTCTTTGAAATCTGTTTTTGAAGTTTTTTTGTTGAAGGATGGCTACTTTTAAATCCGTTATTGAATGTCCAGGGAGATTGAATTGTTCTCCTACTGGCTTTTGTATGTTACCATTCCTGATGTCTGATTTGTGTCCATTTATTCTTTTGCGTAGAGACTGTCTGGTTTGGCCAATGTACATGGCAGAGGGGCATTGCTGGCACCTGATGGCATATATCACATTAATAGATGTGCAGGTGAATGAGCCCCTGATGGTGTGGCTGATGTGGTTGGGTCCTCTGATGGTGTTGCTAGAGTAGATATGGGGCAGAGTAGGCAACGAGGTTTGTTACAGGGATTGGTTCCTGGGTTGGTGTTTCTGTGATGTGGTGTGTAGTTGCTGATGAGTATTTGCTTCAGGTTGGGGGGCTGTCTGTAAGTGAGGACTGGCCTGCCTCCCATGGTCTGTGACAGTGAGGGATCGTTTTCCAGGATAGGTTGTAGATCATCGTTGATGTGCTGGAGAGGTTTTAGCTGGGGGCTGTATGTGATGGCCAGTGGTGTTCTGTTATTTTCCTTGTTGGGCCTGTCCTGTAGTAGTCCTGCCTGGAAATGCTCCCCCGACACACTGGGGGTGAGGAAATCACATCTCTGACACAACTGAGCAGAGTTTGCTGGCTTAAACCTGCTGATCAGCAGTGACCCTAGCAGGACGTGCTGGCTGCCTACAAGATGCCAGCCGGCAAACCCTTCCTGGCCTAGGTTTGCAGAGTCCGTCCCACAGAGCTATGGCTGGATGAAGGGGCCCCAGGCCTGCTGGCGCCCCTTAGCTGCTGGGGGGAGAGCCTAGTAATGGAGGCAGCAGAGGCCCCAGGGGCAGGAAGGCTCTGATGGGAGAGAGAGGAAGCACTCGCTGGTCTTCTCCTAACCCCAGGCCATTAACCAGCTGGCTTCTACCGAGGAGCTGCTGATGCTCGCTGGGGGTGTGAGCTCCGGGAGGAGGGTTTGCTGCAACACGGCTCGTTCTCTGCCAGACCGTTGGCTGGAGGGCTCTGCCCTGTGGCTTTTGGTCCCCTAGGGAGACCAGGTGGGCGAGATAATGCCCTTTATTGGTGAGAGCCAAGCGTTTGCACCCCACAGAGCGCTTTATTCCCCCAGCGCGGGCGGCTGGGCCTGGCACACACGTGTCGTTCTCCTTTGATGCCTGCTTAAGGGGATGATGATCATTCTAAGTGAATCATTGCTTCAACCTCTTCACCAGCTGCTGGCAGACGGCTCCCAGGGCCGTGACTGCCAGATTCACTCCTAGGGCCTGTTTGCAAGCGAGCTACCAGCCAGGCTCCCCTTCTGCTGCCGCCGCAGCAGCAGCTCTTAGCTTCCTTACCGGCTCATCCCCCAGGGCTCTTGGAGGTGCTGCCTGGCCCTGTACCCTGTCAGCCCCTCCTCCGCACTAGCCTTGGCCAGTCCCTGAACATAAGAACGGCCATACTTGGTCAGACCAAAGGTAGGGTTACCATATTTTAGTTTTAAAAAAAGAGGACACTCCACGGGGCCCCGCCCCAACTCCGCTCCTTCCCCACCCAGCCCCGCCCACCTCCGCCCCTCCCCCAAAATCCCCGCCCCAACTCTACCCCCTCGCCTGAACGCTCCGCCCCCTGCTCCTCCCCCTCCCCTGCTTCCCGCGAATCAAATGTTCGCGGGAAGCCTGAAACAGGGAGGCAGCAGGTAAGCTGGGGCTGGGGCGGGGTGCGGCGTGGCCCAGTCCATCCCCCCTGGTCGAGCGGCTCCCTCCGGCAGCCGGCCGGCTCAGGCCAAGAGACTCTGGCCCCGGCATCTCCTGCCCGGCTCAGGCCCTGGGGCGCCGGCCCCCGGCCGAGCACCGCCGGCACCAGCCCCGGCCCTGGCCCTGGCCCCCGGCCGAGCACTGCTGGCCCCAGCCCGGCCCCCAGCCCCGCACTGCCGGGCCCTCCCTCCCTATTTTCCCGGACATGTCCGGCTTTTTGTGATTTCCTCCTGGACGGGGATTTGAGGCCCAAAAAGCCGGACATGTCCGGGAAAATCCGGACATATGGTAATCCTAACCAAAGGTCCATCCAGCCCAGTATCCTCTCCTCTGACAGTGGCCAATGCCAGGTGCCCCAGAGGGAATGAACAGAACAGGTTATCATCACGTGATCCATCCCCTGTCACCCATTCCCAGCTTCTGGCAAACAGAGGCTAGGGACACCATCCCTGCCCATCCTGGCTATCTTCCATGAATCTATCTAGCTCCCTTTTGAACCCTGTTATAGTATTGGCCTTCACAACACCCTCTGGCAAGGAGTTCCAGAGGTTGACAGTGTGTTGCGTGAAAAAATACTTTCTTGTGTTTGTTTTAAACCTGATACCTATTAATTTCATTTGGTGGCCCCTTGATCTTGCATTATGAGAAGGAGTAAATAACACTTACTTATTTACTTTCTCTATATCACTCATGATTTTATAGACCTCTATCATATCCCCCCCTTAGTTGCCCCTTTTCCAAGCTGAAAAGTCCCAGTCTTATTAATCTCTTCTCATATGGAAGCCGTTCTATACCCCTAATCATTTTTGTTGCCCTTTTCTGAACCTTTTCCAATTCAAATATATCTTTTTGAGATGGGGCGACCACATCTGCACACAGTATTCAAGGTGTGGGCGTACCATGGATTTATATAGAGGCAATATGATATTTTCTGTCTTATTATCTATCCCTTTCTTAATGATGCCCAACATTCTGTTCGCTTTTTTGACTGCCACTGCACATTGAGTGGATGTTTTCAGAGAACTATCCACAACGACTACAAGATCTTTCTTGAGTGGTAACAGCTAATTTAGACCCCATCATTTTATATGTATAGTTAGGATTATGTTTTCCTATGTGCATTACTTTGCATTTATCAACATTAAATTTCATCTGCCATTTTGTTGCCCAGTCACCCAGTTTTGTGAGATCCTTTTGTAGCTCTTCGCAGCCTGCCTGGGACTTAACTATCTTGAGTAGTTTTGTATCATCTGCAAATTTTGCCACCTCATTGTTTATTCCTTTTCCCAGATCCTTTATGAATATGTTGAATAGGACTGGGCCCAGTACAGATCCCTGGGGGACACCACTATTTACCTCTCTCCATTCTGAAAACTAACCATTTAATCCTACCCTTTGTTTCCTATCTTTTAACCAGTTACCAATCCATGAGAGAATTTTCCCTCTTATCCCATGACAGCTTACTTTGCTTAAGAGCCTTTGGTGAGGGACCTTGTCAAAGGCTTTCTGAAAATCTAAATACACTATATTCATTGGATCTCCCTTATCCGCATGCTTGTTGACCCCCTCAGAGAATTCTAGTAGATTGGTGAGGCATGATTTCCCTTTACAAAAAACATGTTGAATATTTCCCAACAAATTATGTTCATCTATGTGTCTGACAAATTTGTTCTTTACTATAGTTTCAACTAATTTTCCTGGTACTGAAGTGAGGCTTACTGGCCTGTAGTTGACAGGGTCACCTCTGGAGCCCTTTTTAAAAATTGGCATCACATTAGCTCTCTTCCAGTCATTTGGTACAGAAGCTGATTTAAATGATAGGTTACAGACTACAGTTAGTAGTCCTGCAATTTTACATTTGAGTTCCTTCAGAACTCTTGGGTGAATACCATCAGGTCCTGGTGACTTATTAGTGTTTAGTTTATCAATTTATTCCAAAACCTCCTCTAATGACACCTCAATTTGGGACAGTTTCCCAAATCTGAGCCATTCTTTTTGGGTGACAGATCTGAGGATCTCCCTCATATCCTCAACAGTGAAGACAGATGCAAAGAATTAATTTAGTTTCTCCACAATGGCCTTATCGTCTCTGAGTGCTCCTTTAGTATCTCCATCGTCCAGTGGCCCCACTGGTTGTTTAGCAGGCTTTCTGCTTCTGATGTATTTAAAAAAATTTTGCTATTAATTTTGGAGCTTTGGCTAGCTATTCTTCAAATTCTTTTTTGGTCTTTCTAATTATATTTTTACACTTCATTTGCCAGAGTTTATGCTCTTTTTCTATTTTCCTCATTAGGATTTATCTTCCACTTTTTAAAGGATGCCTTTTTGCCTCTCATTGCTTCTTTTACTTTGCTGTTTAACCACGGTGGCTCTTTTTTGGTTCTCTTACTATGTTTTTTAATTTGGGGTTTACATTTAAGTTGAGCCTCTATTATGACGTCTTTAAAATTTCCACACAGCTTGCAGAGATTTCACATTTGGCGCTGTACCTTTTAATTTCTGTTTCACTAACCTCCTCATTTTTGTGTAGTTCCCCTTGCTGAAATTAAATGCTCCAGTGTTGGGCCGCTGTGGAGTTTTCCCTGCCACCGGGATGTTAAATTTAATTATATTATGGTCGCTATTACAAAGCGATCCAGCTACATTCACCTCTGGGACCTGATCCTGTGCTCCACTTAGGGCTAAATCAAGAATTGCCTCTCCTCTGGTGGGTTCCAGGACTAGCTGCTCCAAGAAGCCGTCATTTAAGGTGTCAAGAAATTTTATCTCGGCATCCCTTCCTGAGGTGACATGTACCCAGTCAATATGGGGATAATTGAAATCCCCCATTATTATTATTGAGTTTTTTATTTTAATAGCCTCTCCTTTAATGCTCTCCCTGAGCATTTCAGAGTCAGGTGTAGCGTGACCAGATGTCCCGATAAAATCAGGACTGTCCCGATATTTAAACCTTTGTCCCACATCCCGATCAATGTACGATCAGGACGCCATTTGTCCTGATATTCAGGTAAGGAGGCGAGCGGGAGGGAGGCGCCGACTCCTTGGGTGGTTGGAGCACCCATGGGGAAAAATTGCAGCCAAGCTCCCCCCTCCTTGCCTCCTCCTCCCCCCAGTGCACCGCGTCCCCGCTTCCCCCCCCCCAGCATTTCCCGACACCTAACAGCTGTTTGGTAGCGCTTAGCGCTTTCCAGGAAGGAGGGGGAGGAGCAGGGACATAGTGTGCTCAGGGGAGGAGGGGAGAAGAGTCAGGCAGGGGCGGGGATTTGGGGGAAGAGGGTGGAATGGGGGTGAAGCGAGGGCGGATGCTTGGGCAGGAACAGGCGGGGGATGGGCGAGCACCCACCCGGCAGAAGGGAAGTCGGCGCCATAGGGGTGAGTGGTGGGCGGTGAGGTGAAGAGGCGAGCGGCGGGTGGGAGGGTGGGGAGAGGAGGCGAGTGGTGGGTTGCTGACTGAGGAGGGATGCAGCAAGCCAGCAGGGGGCTGGGGGATGAGGAAGGCGCGGGGGGGGGCGAGTGGGGCGGGACATGGGGCAGAGTAGGGGCGGAGCCTGGGAGGAGTGGGGGTGGACTATGGTCGGGGCTGACGGCACTCCAATGTGTCCCGATATTTTAGTGTTGTGATCTGGTCACCCTAGTCAGGTGGTCTGTAATATAGCCCTACTGCTATATTCTTATTTTTCAAGCATGGAATTACTATCCATAGAGATTCTATAGTGCAATTTAGTTCATTTAAGATTTTTACTTCATTTGATTCTACGCTTTCTTTCACATCTAGTGCCACTCCCCCACCAGCACGACCTGTTCTGTCCTTCCGATATATTTTGTACCCTGGTATTACTGTGTCCCATTGATTATCCTCATTCCACCAGGTTTCTGTGATGCCTATTATATCAATATCCTCATTTAATACGAGGCACTCTAGTTCACCCATCTTATTATTTAGACTTCTAGCATTGGTATATAAGCAGTTTAAAAACTTGCCATTTTTTGGCTGTCCCCTATTGCATGACGTAATTGAATGGGACTTCTTTCATTTGATTGTTTCTCATCAGATCTTCCCTGTATTTTATCATTTTCCATCCTCTCCTTATTAGGACATAGGGAATCTCCATTTATAGATCCTCCCCTAAGGGATGTCCAAACCACATGCTCCTCCGCACCTGTTGGCTTTCCCCCAGCCCTTAGTTTAAAAACTGTTCTACGACCTTTTTAATTTTAAGTGCCAGCAATCTGGTTCTGTTTTGGTTTAGGTGGAGCCCATCCTTCCTGTATAGGCTCTCCCTTTCCCAAAAGCTTCCCCAGTTCCTAATAAATCTAAACCCCTCCTCCCTACACCATCGTCTCATCCACGCATTAAGACCTTGCAGTTCTGCCTGTCTAACTGGCCCTGCGCGTGGAACTGGAAGCATTTCAGAGAATGGTACCATGGAGGTCCTGGACTTCAACCTCTTACCTAGCAGCCTAAATTTGGCCTCCAGCACCTCTCCCCTATCCTTCCCCATGTCCTTAGTAACTACATGTACCACAACCACTGGCTCCTCCCCAGCACTACACATATGTCTATCCAGATGCCTCAAGAGATCCGCAACCTTCGCACCAGGCAAGCAAGTCACCATGGGGTTCTCCCGATCATCGCAAACCCAGCTCTCTATGTTTCTAATGATCGAATCACCCATTACTAAGACCTGTCTCTTCCTAATAACTGGAGTTCCCTCCCCTGGAGAAGTATCCTCAGTGTGAGAGGATACCATAACATCATCTGGCCAAGGGGGATGTTCTCAGCACAAGAATGCAGGTCATTCTGCTGAATGGGGTCCCTCCCTGTGTGAGCTGTCTCTGCAGAGGGTGGTGCAGCCCTGGGATATAGCACTTGTACCCCACAGGCTTGCACAGCCGTGTTTGGTGTGAACACGGGAAGAAGCAGTGGGAGGATACACACTTCTTGTTCTTGTTTTTTGAGGGGCGGGGGGAGCTCTGAGTACCTGGCAGCTTGTCTGAGCTGGGAGGGATGACTCTGCTGGATGGGCCAGAATCAGCCAGAAAATGGGTATGGCAGGCACTCAGCATGTTCACTAGTTGTTTGAAGCTACAAATGGTGATTTCCATTGTGGGCAAGGAGCCTGGCAGGACACATCCAGCGTCAGAGTCCAATAGGAATTAAAGGGGAGAAGGAGGGGCAGCAGCCAGACCAGAACTCAGAGGTGGAGCAGTGCAAGGACCAGAGGGGTCTGCTGTGAGGTTTGGATTTCAGGGACTCTGACGGTTTGTTGGATTTAGATGGCTGGTTCCCTCACCCCACTGGGGAAGATGATTACTAGAACTGCTGCAAAGACCCACGGGACCATGAAGAAGACTGTGGAACGATCACCTGTTTCCCAGCTGTAAGGAGCTGGATCACTTGCTAAAGGGTTTGGACACCGTTCTACATGGAAAGGTAAATCCGCCCGGAGACCTGCCCTACAGGGCTGTCCTGGTGCCTAATTATCTCTTGCATTGTGCTTGTGATAGTAACAAGCGCTAAACCATGGGGAAAGACCCCGAAAGTGTTGTCTTTAAAACGTTGTTACTGACACTAGTCACAGTCATGTCAGCGGTTACACCATTAGTGTGTTATGGGGCTGGGGTGTCTGTGGGTGTATGCACGTTTTAGCAGCTGTGTGTCCTTTGGCGCTGTTGCATCACGTTCGGTCTTGCTCTATTGTGTATACAAATAACCAACAGGCATGAAAGGACTGAACACTGGCCTGCCCCAGCAGAGAGGTTGCAGTGTTGGGAACCCCTGCTTCTGAGGCATGGCTCCTTTAAGAAAGCAGGACATGGATCCCAGGAGGAGGAGGGTGGCCCTGGGGGGAGGCTTGAGGAAGAGAGACCCAGAGGGGTGCCAGGCAGAGCCCTGCACTAAAGCTTGTTCTTGTTTGCATTTAACCCTGCGTGGGCTGGAGCTATTGGGTACCCCTGGGGTCAGCTGAGTGTAGGAGAGGGAACGCCAGTTCCCCTGCACTGGCCCAGTGCTTTCGTGGAGCTCAGCCCAGCGCTGGGCCCTGGCCAGGGTTAGGTGCCCAACAGCAAGGCACACACACGCAGTCCCTACCCAGAGCATGGCACGCTTTAAACTGGGGGGGGAGGCCTGTTGCAGAGCTGGGCCAAGCCCTCTGGGCACTCCGCTGCGGGGAGGGGGTACGTGTTCAAATGGTGGCCGGCCTCCTCCCCTGCGGGCTTGGAGGCAGGCGGTGATGCACAGTGGGGTGCAGTGGGGTGGGGTGAGCAGAAGTGGGGAGACCTCCACCCACTGGATGCTGCACAGAATGGGAGGGTTGCTGAGGGGCCTGTTCCCCACATACTGCAGGGACAGGGACCCACAAGCCCAGCAGCAGTCATGTGTGAATTTACACACTGTAGGGCCTGTCCTGGCAGGGGAACCTGGTCCTCTCCTGGGCCTAGCCCAGTGGTGCAGAGTCCGCTTCCTTGGCACCTGACACCGTCTGAGAGCCCCGGCTCCAGCAACCGGATATACTGCTGTCTGGGAACCATGGCTCCAGCAGCCAGACCCAACCCCACTAAGTGGACCAACAGGGCCCATGCGGACCCTGCTGCCCGGCAGGAGCATCGCGGGAGGGGTGGGGGGGGCGTGGCAAGCCCCCATACCCCAACCCCATTTCCCCAGCTGAAGCACCGGGGGAGGGGTGGGAGGGGATGCAGGTGGAAGGGGTGGACCTAGCTCTGGCCCAGGGCCCCACAAAACCTTAAACTGCCTCTGCAAACAACTCCAGGAAACAAATATCCCAGGAAGGGAGGGGGGCACTATTTTATTGGGGGGTCGTGGAGAAGGGTTCAGATTATCTGCAGTCTGTAGGAAGAGGTGATGGCCACAGAAGCTCTTGAGGGAAGCGGGGAGGGGGGTCTGAGTAGGAGGGTGAAGGGGGTTTCTGGTGGAGGGTCTCGCAGGGTGGATGATCTATGGGAGGGGGATCCCAGGGGACTCTGGGGGAGGTTCATGGGCATAGGGGGGTCTCTGAGGCTCCTCACTGGAAGGAGATCTCTGGGGAGGGGGGAGGCGGGGAGATCTCAGGAGAGGGCCTCTTTGGGAGGCGCTCTCTGAGGGAAGGGGTCTGCGATAGCTCTTGCGGAGGTGCTCACGGGATGCAGGCATGTGCAGGAGGAGGGGTCTATGGGGGATTTGTTTCCTGGGAAGCAGCCTTGCGGGGTGTGGGGGCTGTCTCTAGGGGAGCTCTCAGTTGGAGAGGAGTCAGGAGGATGGTCACAGTGGGGGGTGTCACAGAGGCCCCGGGTGATGCTCTGGAACTGCTCCATACGAAGTCAGTCAGGACTCTGGGGAGCCTCCTCTCTCGGAGCAGACTGTCTCCCAGGCAAGAAGCTCACACAGCTTAGGGCGCCTGGGTCTGATTTCAGAGCATTCAGCATCCCCTTCCATACCGTGCACTTCCCACAGCGAGTCCACCTGGGCAGGGCTCCTGGGGCAGCCAGAGGTCCTGCACCCCAGCTCCGCAGTCAGACGTGATTCTCAGCCAGCGTAAACCAGAAGGTTTATTAGTCAACAGGACCACAGCGCAAAACAGAGCTTCCGATTACAGACATCAGTGACTTTCAGCCAAGTCCATCTTGGGAATCCTGGGCCAGACGCCCTGGATTCCCCCTCTTCCAGTCCCCCCACGCAGACTGCCAGCCTCCAGCCATCCAACCTCTAACTGCCAAACACTCCCGTTGCTCCTCCTCCTTCTCTTTGTCTCAAGGGCAAAAGGTGTCACCTGGCGCATCCCCCTCCTGAGTCTCCGGTTACACAGGTGCAGCCTCACCAGCCCCAAAGGCTTCATAAAAAATCACCCCCCCCAATTCCCACCGCCGAAGTATTGGTGCAGCACACAGGGAAACTGAGGTACACGCAGTATTAGTATAGGACAGTAAGACTCACATGCAACATAACAAGATGAATAAAACCCCACTTCATCCCGGGGGGGTGGGGACTGGTGGAGAGAGGCCCTGGAGGAGGGGGCTCAGTTGGAGGATTCTGGACACACTGAGGCTTGAAGAGCAACTCAGCTGCTCCTGTGTACCAGGGTGGGGTGTGTCCTGGGGGCACCAGTGGTACCTTATGCTGAACATTTCTCTAGTGTATCTTGGGAGCAGCATGGGACGGAGCAGTGCCCAGGGGCTTGGTGGTACCTGGTGCACTGGGGCTGGGCAGTGTCATACCTAGGGGGTGGAGGAGAGGCTGGTGTAGCTGGGTGGGGGGTGAGGAGGAGGTATTTACCATGGTGCTATTTGGGGTGGTACCTGATGTACTGGGGGTGCAGAACAGTGTAGGTATTTAGGGGTGGGGCGGGGTTTCCCAGTGTACCGAGGAAGTATGTATCCAGGAGATGGGGGGTGTCTGCCCAGATTACATGGGGGCGGGGGTATGTACCCTGGTGATTGGAAGGGGCTGGCTCCAGGACGGTGTATATCCACGGGATGAGGCGGCGGCTCCTGGCGTGGCAGGGAGGGGTGATATACTATGGGGATGGGGGGGGGGGGGGAGGTTTCTGGCGTAGCAAGGAGGGGTGATATACCATGGGGATGGGGGGGGGGGGAGGTTTCTGGCGTAGCAAGGAGGGGTGATATACCATGGGGATGGGGGGGGGGAAGTTTCTGGCGTAGCAAGGAGGGGTGATATACCATGGGGATGGGGGGGTGGTTTTCCTGGAATAGCAGGGAGGGGTGATATACTATGGGGGTAGGGGGTGGTTCCTGGCGTAGCAAGGAGGGGTGATATACCATGGGCCTGGGGGGGAGGTTTCTGGCCTAGCAGGGAGGGGTGATATACCATGGAGATGGGGGTGTTCCTGATGTACTGGGGTATGTATCTCGAAGGTGGGGGCCCAGCATTCTGGGAAGTGCTGTGTGTTGATTTTTAAATGTTTTCCTGGATCAGTTTTGCTCTTGTGCTTGGCTCCCTCCCTGCCCATCCTGGGGGTGCCTCTGCCCCCCCCCCCCTTCCCTCCCGCGATCAGGTCACTCTGGACTTCCCACTTGGGGATGTGAAGATGTCCCACGCTGGGGGCGCTTCCCCCAGGCTGCCAGCAGAGGGTGCTGCAGGACACCAATGGAGGCTGCAGTTCTGGATAGTGGCGCAGCCTGGCTGAGCTGGGCTCACAGCGCTGGGTACGTGCCATGCAGTGGCCCCCAGATACCCCCGGGTCAGAGTCTGCGCAGAGCTACCATGCATGGAAATCACACGCGTATCCCCCCTCCTGTACAGACCAGCGGCCCGCAGGGCTCCTGGCACGGCTTGAGGGGCCCACCCAGCCACCTGCCCGGAGGAATCACTCTGCTTTCCTGGCCTAGACGTCAAAGGATCCCGTTCTAAAGCTGCCAGAGCGGTGTCTGTCCCTGGTGCACCTGCCGGGCCTGGGCTGTCCGCGGGGCCCCTGCAGCAGGAGGCCACCTGCCTCGCTCCCTGCATGTACTGTGGCAGACGCTGGTCTAGGGCTCCGGCTGGGCTTTCCTGGGTTGGGGTCACCTCCTCTGGTGCGTTCCAGGGTACAGGTACTGCGTCGCTGGAGGGTGCTGACGCCTGAGGTTCTGCCAGCAGCAGCCTGGCTCACTGTGTTTACTCCCAGAGCTCAGCAGACCAGGCAGGACCCAGTGGGAAGGGCCCTTTCATTACACAGGATTCCTGCACTTGTACGTTGGCCTGTCCTGTAGCAGCCCTTTGCAGCTGGGGCAGTGGGTCTCTTTCCATGTCTTCTCCCAGGTCTGGGATTTCTTTGCTGAGTCTCTGCTGCTGGGAGGCGGTGGGGTGTGACGAGGTTAGAGGCTGGGTATCGGATCCTGGCCCCTCACTCCCCACCTCAGCATATACCAGGAGAGGAAGGCTGGCACTGCAGCTAGAGCTCAGGCCTGGTACCCAGGAGATCTGTGTTGGGTTTCCAGCTCTGTGCCAGGCTCACGTGGGACCCTGGCCAATTCACTTTAAGCACCAAGCCAAATGGCCAGGCTCTCACAAGTCAGTAGGGTGGGTGCTTGCTGACCCTTGGGCAGAGCCCAGAGGGGTGCTCGGCACTTCTGGGGGACACGGCCCAAAGGGAGGTGCTCAACTGGGTGCTGGCTGGCAGCTTGTCAAGCAGGTGCTTGGGGTGCCCACTCCAGAGAGGGGCGGCAGGTCCAGCTATTCGGCAGCAATTCAGCGGACGGTCCCTCACTCCCGCTCAGAGCGAAGGACCTCCCACCGAAGTGCCGCCGCAGATTGCGACTTTGTTGATTTATTTATTTATTTTGCTGCTTGTGGCGGCCAAAACCCTGGAGCCGGCCCTGCTGGTTGGCTCCACAATCTGGAGCAGGCTGTGCTCTGGACAGCACCTATGGACCAATGGCGCTTCCTGCCTCCATCCCGGCTCTAAGTAGGCTGCTACGGTGTTTTGTCTTTATGGAGAGCACTTTTTTTTTTTTTTTTTTAACAGTTACCTGTCACAAATTCAGGCAAAAATGTCCCTCCTGTCACCCTCTATGGAATCTGAGAAATGTCGGGCTGGAAGGGCTGTCGAGACGTCTCCAAGCCCAGCCCTCTGCGCTGGGGCAGGACCAAGTAAACCTAGACTGTCCCTGACAGCTGTTTGTCCAACCTGTTCTTTAAAAACTCCACTGACGGGGATTCCACAACCTCCCTTAGTAGGCTGTTCCAGAGCTTATAGTTAAAGTTTTTCCCAATATCTAACCTAAATCTCCCTTGCTGCAGATTACGTTCATTACTACTTGTCCTGCCTTCAGTGGACATGGAGAACAATTAATCACCGTCCTCTTTATAACAGCCCGTAACCTATTTGAAGACTGGTTTCAGAGTAGCAGCCGTGTTAGTCTGTATCTGCAAAAACAACGAGGAGGCCTTGTGGCACCTTAGAGACTAACAAATTTATTTGAGCATAAGCTTTCGTGGGCTACATCCCACTTCTTCGGTGAAGTCTCTAAGGTGCCACAAGTACTCCTGTTCTTTTATTTGAAGACTGTTATCAGGTCCCCCCTCAGTTGTCTTTTCTCAAGACTAAACATGCCCAGTTTTTTAACCTTTCCTCATAGGTCAGGTTTTCTAGACCTTTTATAGTTTTTGTTGCTCTTCTCTGGACTCTCTCCAATTTGTCCACATCTTTCCTAGAGTGCGGTGCCCGGAACTGGACACAGTGCTCCAGCTGAGGCCTCACCAGTGCCAAGTAGAACAGGACAACTAGCTGCCGGGTCTTACATACAACAAACCTATTAATACACCCAAAATTGTATTGGCCTTTTTCGCAACTGCATCACATTGACTCATATTCAATTTGTGATCCACTATAACCCCAGATCCTTTTCAGCAGTGTGACCGCCTGGCCAGTTATTCCCCACTTTGTAGTTATACATTGGATTTTTCCTTCCTAAATGAACTGCTTTGCACTTATCATTACTGAATTTCATGGTATTGATATCAGACCGGTTCTCCAATTTGTCAAGGTCTTTTTGAATTCTAATCTTGTCAAAGTGCTTGCAACCCCTCCTGGTGGCATCTGCAAATTTTCTAAGCATTCTCTCTACTCCATTATTCAAGGTACTAATGAAAATATTGAATAGCACTGAACTCAGGACTGACCCCTGCAGGATCCACTGGGTATGTCTTCCCAGTGCAACAGTGAACTGTTGATAAACTAGTCTTTGGGTATGTCTACACTACGAAATTAGTTCGAATTTATAGAAGCCGGTTTTATTGAAATCGGTTGTATACAGCCGATTGTGTATGTCCACACAATAAAATGCTCTAGGTGCTCTAGTCGGCAGACCGCGTCCACAGTACGAGGCTAGCGTCGACTTCCGGAGCATTGCACTATGGGTAGCTATCCCACAGCTATCCCACAGTTCCCGCAGTCTCCGCCGCCCCTTGGAATTCTGGGTTGAGATCCCAATGCCCGGATGATGCAAAACAGTGTCGCGGGCGGTTCTGGGTACATGTCGTCAGGCCCCTCCCCCCTCGTCACAGCAACGGCAGACAATAGATTCGCGCCTTTTTATCTGGGTTACCTGTGCAGACAACATACCACGGCAAGCATGGAGCCCGCTCAGCTCAGCTGAGCTCACCGTCACCATATGTCCTCTGGGTGCCGGCAGACGTGGGACTGCATTGCTACACAGCAGCAGCTGCTAACTGCCTTTTGGCGGTAGACGGTGTAGCATGAGTGATAGCCGTGGGGCTGGCAGCCGTAGGGCTGCATTGCACCAGCCCCTTGCAGGCGATGGTATATTATGACTGGTACCCGTCGTCGTCATACTGGTATGGCTGTCAATCATGGCCACCTGGGCAGACATGCTACTGTTTTGATGATGACGGTTACCAGTCATAATATACTATTTTCTGCCAATTGCCCAATATTGTCTGCTAAGCACCCAGAAGAGGCCGAGGGCGATGCTGGGTGCTGGCGGACGTGGGGCTGGCAGACGTGGGGCTGCATTGCTACACAGCAGCAGCCCCTTGCCTTTTGGCAGATGATGGTATATTATGATTGGTCCCCATCATCATCGTACTGGTATGGCTGTCACTCATGCTGCAGCGTCGGCTGCCACCTTAAGATGTTGTGACGTTATTGACATAAACTGGGACCATATAGATCATCGTTGCAACCAAGGTCCGGTAGTGGCACCCAAATCTTGTATAAAGGGGGTCAAATGGGGTGTCTAGGACAAGGTTATGGTTTACTGGTTATGATTGTGCTGTCTATATGTATGTATCAGTTTTGTAGTTGAAGTTATGAATATTGGCTCTATACTGTCTGTATGGCAAACTTATGCTATGCTTCTGGGTGACATCCCAGACAAACTGAGATTAGCTCTGCCTAGCCTGCTTGATGGCCCATTAAGGACCATCAGCTATACAATGGACCCATTGAGAGAAGGCAGATACGCCTTGTACCTCAGCAAAGTATGCAGGGACTGGCCCATGTGACTCCAGACTCCATTTTGCTGTAATTTTCGACAGTAAGAACAAAGAGGTGTTCTTACACCTGGAAAAGACTATATAAGGCTGATGCCTCATCTCCATCTGGTCTTCAATCCTGCTTCTTACCTCTGGAGGGACTTTGCTACAAACTGAAGCTCTGAACAAAGGACTGGATGACCCATCCCAGCTGGGGATGTATTCCAGAGACTTGATTTGAACCTGCAGTTTATTCCATCGCTGCTGCAAGCCTGAACCAAGAACTGTGCCATTACTGTATGTAATTGATTCCATTTAACCAATTCTAATTCTCATCTCTATCTTTTCCCTTTTATGAATAAACCTTTAGATTTTAGATTCTAAAGGATTGGCAGTAGCGTGATTTGTGGGTAAGGTCTGACTTGTATATTGACCTGGGTCTGGGGCTTGGTCCTTTGGGATCAGGAGAACCTTTTTCTTTTACTGGGGTATTGGTTTTTATAACCATTTGTCCCCATAACGTGTGGCACTGGTGGTAATACTGGGAAACTGGAGCGTCTAAGGAGATTGCTTGTGAGACTTGCGGTTAGCCAGTGGGGTGAGACCGAAGTCTTAGTCTGGCTGGTTTGGTTTGCCTTAGAGGTGAAAAAACCCCGGCCTTGGGCTGTAACTGCCCTGTTTTAGCAATTTGTCCTGAGTTGGCACTCTCAGTTGGGTTCCGCCAGAACCGCATTGTCACAGTGGCGTAGTCGTGCTTGGATCCACAGAACCAGGTCAATTAAGCTTTGGGTCAGAACCCCACGCTATCCAAATTTGAATTTTGGGATTGAGAGTTTTGTTGGTTAAAGAGCTGCTGCAATGGCTGAGCAAAGAGCATATGAGGGACTTGGCAAAAAAGCCCTGGAAAATTTGTGTTCAGAAAAGAGGATAAGCTTTAGAAAGAAAGCTACAAAGGAAGAACTGAGAAATCTGTTAATAGCCAGTGATCAGGGGGCAAGAGCACAGCCCTTACCTGAGGCTGCAGAAGATGCAGAAAAGATTAGGATGCAAAGGGTGACAAGTCAACTGCAATTTGAGCATGAACAGAAGCTAGCAGATCTTCGATTGCTGGAGAGGCAAAAAATAGCAGAGTTAGAAAGAGAGAGAGAGAAAGAGGCTGCTGAGAGAGAGAAAGAGGCGGCTGAGAGAGAGAAAGAGGCGGCTGAGAGAGAGAAAGAGGCGGCTGAGAGAGAAGAGAGAGCTCGTAAGGGACGTCTAGAACTGCTCGCTGCTGAACAGGAGACGGCCAGACTTCAGCTCCAAGTAATGGAAGAGCGGAGAAAGTCATCCCCACCTGGTACTCCACTTCCCCCCCACCATGAGAAAAACTGGGAAAGGATGTGTCCCATTTACAATGATACTGAGGATATAGAGGAGTTTTTGTCTACCTTTGAACGCCTCTGCAATCTGTACCAGATCCCTGAGGGTCAGCGAATGCCTGTCCTGCTGACCAGACTGACTGGAAAAGCCAGGGAGGTGTTTAATGACTTGGGGGAACAAGAAGCCTTAAATTATGAGCGGTTTAAGGATTCTGTGTTAAGGCGGTTCAAGGTTACTCCTGAATCTTACAGAGTTAAGTTTAGAGAGTTTAAAATGTCTAAGGATTGTACTTTTGTAGAATGTGCTCATAAGCTGATGGGTTTTGTTAAAAAGTGGGTTATGGGAGCCAAGGTTCATGGGAGTTTTGAAAAACCGCTGGATTTAATAACTTTGGAACAGTTCTTAAACATTGTGCCGGACAATGTGAGAGCAGCTGTGTGTGACAGGGACCCTGAGTCAGTCCTACGGGCAGCAGAGATTGCGGATGCCCATACCCAAAACAGGGCTCGAGAAGGGTGTAAAACCCCGGGGAAAACTGATCACCATTCTCCCCAGTTCAAGAGGAGGGAAGGATTTAAAAGTAAACCTGACTCTTCTAAAGGAGTTCAAGGGGGCCCGGGGGGTAGGAACTCACATCCCAGGACGGAACAGGTTACATGTTATCACTGTGGTATGCTGGGTCACATGAGACCAGACTGCCCGACACTGAAGGGCAGCCCAAAACCAGCAGCCCCAAATGCCACGGCAAATGCTAACCCTGTTGTTGTAAACTCACAGGCAAGCCACACAGAGCCCAGCATTGGTGCCCTGTGTGCAAATGCTGTTTCTGTGGTCTCTGAAGAATTTGACCTTAAAACTCACATTAGAGCTAAATATGGGGGAAATAATGCAGAGTTTATTAGCAGTGCAGAAGTTAATGGAGTCCGGTGTATGGCATGGAGGGACACCGCAGCAGATATTACTCTGGTTAAAGCAAGTCTTGTCAGGAAGGAAGATTATTTGCCAGGTGAAGATATAACTGTTGTAGCCTTATCTAAGTATTTTGTCAGGGTGCCTTTGGCTAAGATCCACCTGAAATGGAAGGGATTGGAGGGCACTATGGTTGTGGGAGTAAAAGACATAATCCCTAAGGATATTATGATTGGAAATGATATTAAAGCTATGGTCAGTCAAGTTAATACAAACCAGGCACAAGAGAGAATTGATCCTAAGGTTGTGCCTATGGAGGGTTTCTCCAAAGGTTTGTCTTTGGAAAGTAGCGGTTTGGCTGTGAATAAAGTTTCTGAATGTCTATCTAATGTCTCAGAAGTAAATCTGGAATTAGATCAAGCGAAGGGAGAGGAGAACAAGGAGATTTTGGATGAGCCTAGGCAGTCATGTGAGCTGATGGCTTCATCTAGTCAGCAGTTTGGGAAGGCAAGGAGAGTGGAAGATGAGTGTCCCTATACCTTATCTGTTTCCTGTGCGAAGAATAGTGATAGTGAAGGAAATGTGCCTGTGTCTGTCAGGGGTATTGACTTGCCTATGGAGGAAGCTACCCCAGTCTCCAAGCAGTTGTCTGTGAACAGCCCGGTGTGCTGGGACAAGGGAAATGAAATCCCAAACTGTGTGTCGGGTAAAGGAAAATGTGTCTCCAACTCTTCTTTGTCTGTGGAGCAGACAGAAGGTGCCTTTCGGCCTGTGATGGTTGAGAGTAATTTAGCTGTCTCAGAGTTGGTTCTGGATTCAACTAAAGCCCAGGAAGGGAATGATCCTAAGTTTGCATCTGCTGGGGAGAATGGCACCGTAACTAGGTTGCATCCAGTTAGTGTCTTAGCAAAATCCCAGAGACCAGACAATTCTGATGCTTGTATTGGGCCTGTTGCTCATGTGTGGTTGAAGAAGGGTGTAACAACTCTGTCTGATCAGGGTGATACCCTAGCCAGGGCACAAGAAGAGCAGAAAGGTAATTTGGTTGTGTTACCTACGGACAGTTTAACAACTTGTAGCAAAAAGGAAAAAATTTCTAAGCTGGTGTGTGGCAAAGAGAAGGGAAATATTTCTAACCTTTTATCTAGGAAGTCTATGGGTTCGCCTGAAAGGGGATTGTGTAGAGATCTGCCTGATGGGCCAGAGGTGATCCTGAATGTAAGTAAGTCCCAGACAGAGTCTGTTGTTGCTCAGGAAAGTGTGCCTTTAGAGCAAGCCCTAGGTGAAGAGGGTAAGGGCAGAATTTCTGTGAGGGGTGAATTGCTGCTTAGAAAAGCTCCTGGAGAAAGGAATCCTCATGGTACTCGGTGCAAGCAGTTCCCTGCAACTGAAGGGTGTGAGAGTGATTTAATCAAGGAAGTTTCAGTTCCTAGCAGCCAAAAATTGTCTGTTGTGAATGGATCCTCTGACTTTCCTTTTAAAAGATCCAGTGTGGGTAGCTTTGAGAAGGTTTCAGAGGAAGTAAAAGTTGTTAAGGAATTGAGGCAGCCCTATAACCAAGTGGCTGTGTGGGGCCAACTTGTTGGGGAGACAATGGTGTTGGAACAGGAATGTCTCCTTTCTGATTCTTTAAATGAGCAGTTTGTGCTTCAGGGTTTGAGGACAGATTTGGTTACTGATGTGTCAGAGCAGAGCAGTTTTATGGCTAAATGCTTGAGGATGCGGGGGAGAGCAAGCAAACTCTCACCCGCAGACTCTTTGGATTGGTGTGGTATCTCTTTAAGACAGAGTCCAGCCTTGGAGATGATAGCAGTTACGAATATGAAAACTGGTGGACTGGCTCTGGTCTGGGGTAGTGCAAATTACTTGCCTGGCTGGGAAAGGAAGGACTTGCTAATAGCTGTTAGCACAGAGGGCCCACCCCATCAGCCAGTGAATTCTGTTAAGCAAGAGAAATCGGGGTTTGATCCTGCAGGACAAGGAGGAAAGAGAACACTGAATTTTGCAAAGGGAAGCCACAGGTTAACCCTAAAATGCCCAAACTCCAATGGTATTGAGCCAAAGGTGTGGCATGACAAACATGACTGTAGATGGACACTTGCAATGAACTTGTTGTTATTGCTAAATTTTGTAATTAACAATGTGCCTAATCTTTTGGAGAATCCCTTAAACATGTTAAAAGGAATACATGAGAACACACGTTATGTTAAAAGGCCTTGTTACACTGGGGTTTCACAGGTAATGCCTATGAACATTATGGGAACTTTTCACAGGGGAAAAGACATTCCAAATCTAATGTGCTGTATGAAAAGGAAGACTGAGGCACACTACCATATTGCTTTCATGGCTAAATGCCAAGATTCCTGGACTATGAAGAACATCAATATTTGCATGTATTCGATGTTAATTGGGTTCCAAACGTTTGCCCGAGCTGGTATGGATAAAGTAGCAGTTTTCTTTAGCTCTTGGCAAGATCACATGGCACATACAGGAACCATGCTGCCAGAGCAGATCCAATCCACTATTGTTCTAACTAAGTGTTACCTTGAGTTTATAAAGAGGTTCAATCATGTGGTTGAACATAATTTTGATAAACCGTTTCTGTTATACACTGGTACGGCTTCTAACCCAATACTAGCTGTAGTGAGACAGAACCCAGGATGGGGAGCTCTTGGGATGCAGTCAGTGATGTTTGTGTCATCCCTTCCTGCATCAATTTTGTGTTGGGGGTGTGGCGTTATTGACATAAACTGGGACCATATAGATCATCGTTGCAACCAAGGTCCGGTAGTGGCACCCAAATCTTGTATAAAGGGGGTCAAATGGGGTGTCTAGGACAAGGTTATGGTTTACTGGTTATGATTGTGCTGTCTATATGTATGTATCAGTTTTGTAGTTGAAGTTATGAATATTGGCTCTATACTGTCTGTATGGCAAACTTATGCTATGCTTCTGGGTGACATCCCAGACAAACTGAGATTAGCTCTGCCTAGCCTGCTTGATGGCCCATTAAGGACCATCAGCTATACAATGGACCCATTGAGAGAAGGCAGATACGCCTTGTACCTCAGCAAAGTATGCAGGGACTGGCCCATGTGACTCCAGACTCCATTTTGCTGTAATTTTCGACAGTAAGAACAAAGAGGTGTTCTTACACCTGGAAAAGACTATATAAGGCTGATGCCTCATCTCCATCTGGTCTTCAATCCTGCTTCTTACCTCTGGAGGGACTTTGCTACAAACTGAAGCTCTGAACAAAGGACTGAATGACCCATCCCAGCGGGGGATGTTCCAGAGACTTGATTTGAACCTGCAGTTTATTCCATCGCTGCTGCAAGCCTGAACCAAGAACTGTGCCATTACTGTATGTAATTGATTCCATTTAACCAATTCTAATTCTCATCTCTATCTTTTCCCTTTTATGAATAAACCTTTAGATTTTAGATTCTAAAGGATTGGCAGTAGCGTGATTTGTGGGTAAGGTCTGACTTGTATATTGACCTGGGTCTGGGGCTTGGTCCTTTGGGATCAGGAGAACCTTTTTCTTTTACTGGGGTATTGGTTTTTATAACCATTTGTCCCCATAACGTGTGGCACTGGTGGTAATACTGGGAAACTGGAGCGTCTAAGGAGATTGCTTGTGAGACTTGCGGTTAGCCAGTGGGGTGAGACCGAAGTCTTAGTCTGGCTGGTTTGGTTTGCCTTAGAGGTGAAAAAACCCCGGCCTTGGGCTGTAACTGCCCTGTTTTAGCAATTTGTCCTGAGTTGGCACTCTCAGTTGGGTTCCGCCAGAACCGCATTGTCACAGATGTAAAAAATAGATTTTTTCTGTGTTCATTTGCTTCCCCTTCCTCCGTGAAATCAACGGCCTGCTAAGCCCAGGGTTTCCAGTTTAATCTTTGGGGGGACCATTCTGTGTGACAGTTGTTTGTGTTTCTCCCTGTTCCTGTACCTGTACGCCATGTCGTCACTCGGCCCTCCCTCCCTCCCGCCCTCCTTCTCCTGGTCCATCAGATACTACTTTCGCGCCTTTTTTCTGACCAGGCGCCATAGCTAGCACTGGGATCATGGAGCGCGCTCAGATCACCGCGGCAATTATGAGCACTATGAACACCACGCGCATTGTCCTGGAGTATATGCAGAGCCAGAACATGCCAAGGCGAAACCCGGACCAGGCGAGGAGGCGATTGCAGCACGGCGACGAGAGTGATGAGGAAATTGACATGGCCATAGACCTCTCACAAGGCACAGGCCCCAGCAATGTGGAAATCATGGTGTCACTGGGGCAGGTTGATACCGTGGAACGCCGATTCTGGGCCCGGGAAACAAGCACAGACTGGTGGGACCGCATCGTGCTGCAGGTATGGGACGATTCCCAGTGGCTGCGAAACTTTCGCATGCGTAAGGGCACTTTCATGGAACTTTGTGACTTGCTTTCCCCTGCCCTGAAACGCCAGGATACCAAGATGAGAGCAGCCCTCACAGTTGAGAAGCGAGTGGCGATAGCCCTGTGGAAGCTTGCAACGCCAGACAGCTACTGGTCAGTCGGGAATCAATTTGGAGTGGGCAAATCTACTGTGGGGGCTGCTGTGATCCAATTTGCCAGGGCAATGAAAGACCTGGTGATAGCAAGGGTAGTGACTCTGGGCAACGTGCAGTCAATAGTGGATGGTTTTGCTGAAATGGGATTCCCAAACTGTGGCGGGGCCATAGACGGAACCCATATCCCTATCTTGTCACCGGAGCACCAAGCCACCGACTACGTAAACCGCAAGGGGTACTTTTCAATGTTGCTGCAAGCCCTGGTGGATCACAAGGGACGTTTCACCAACATCAACGTGGGATGGCCGGGAAAGGTACATGATGCTCGCGTCTTCAGGAACTCTGCTCTGTTTCGAAAGCTGGAGGAAGGGACTTTCTTCCCGGACCAGAAAGTGACCATTGGGGATGTTGAAATGCCTATCGTGATCCTTGGGGACCCAGCCTACCCCTTAATGCCATGGCTCATGAAGCCATACACAGGCAGCCTGGACAGTAGTCAGGACCTGTTCAACTACAGGCTGAGCAAGTGCCGAATGGTGGTGGAATGTGCATTTGGACGTTTAAAAGCGCGCTGGCGCAGCTTACTGACTCGCTCAGACCTCAGCGAAAAGAATATCCCCATTGTTATTGCTGCTTGCTGTGCGCTCCACAATATCTGTGAGAGTAAGGGGGAGACCTTTATGGCGGGGTGGGAGGTTGAGGCAACTCGCCTGGCCGCTGATTACGCGCAGCCAGACACCAGGGCGGTTAGAGGAGCACAGCAGGGCGCGGTGCGCATCAGAGAAGCTTTGAAAACGAGTTTTGTGACTGGCCAGGCTACTGTGTGAAACTTCTGTTTGTTTCTCCTTGATGAACCCTCCAACCCCCCCCCCCGACCCGGTTCACTCTACTTCCCTGTAAACCAACCACCCCACCCCACCCTCCCCTCCCCTCCCGCTTGCAGAGGCAATAAAGTCATTGTTTTTTCACATTCATGCATTCTTTATTAGTTCCTTACAGAGGTAGGGGGATAATTGCCAAGGTAGCTGGGATGGGTGGGGGAGGAGGGATGGAAAAGGACACACTGCATTTTAAAACTTTAACTCTTATTGAAGCCCAGCCTTCTGATGCTTGGGCGATCATCTGGGGTGGAGTGACTGGGTGGACGGAGGCCCCCCCACCGTGTTCTTGGGCGTCTGGGTGAGGAGGCTATGGAACTTGGGGAGGAGGGCTGTTGGTTACACAGGGGCTGTAGCGGCGGTCTCTGCTCCTGCTGCCTTTCCTGCAACTCAACCATACGCTCGAGCATATCACTTTGATGCTCCAGCAGACGGAGCATTGCCTCTTGCCGTCTGTCTGCAAGCTGACGCCACCTATCGTCTTCAGCCCGCCACCTCTCCTCTCGTTCATGTTGGGCTTTTCTCATCTCCGACATTGACTGCCTCCACGCATTCTGCTGTGCTCTATCAGCCTGGGCGGACATCTGCAGCTCCGTGAACATCTCGTCCCTCGTCTTACGTTTTCTCTTTCTAATGTTCACGAGCCTCTGCGAAGGAGAAACATTTGCAGCTGGTGGAGGAGAAGGGAGAGGTGGTTAAAAAAGACACATTTTAGGGAACAATGGGTACACTCTTTCATTACAAGGTCGCATATTTCAGCTTGCAGGCAGCCATCGTAGGCCACAGTGTTTTGGCTTTTTTAACCTTCTTAACATGCGGGAAAGGTTGCAAACAGCAGCGCATTTCCCATATCAAGGATGAATTGGGTTGTCCATTTAAAATGGGGTTTCAATGTAAAAGGAGGGGGCTGCGGTTTCCTGGTTAACATGCGGCACAAACACAAGTAAACCACCCCCCCCCACACACACACACGATTCTCTGGGATGATCACTTCACCCCTCCCCCCCACCGTGTGGTTAACAGCGGGGAACATTTCTGGTCAGAATAGCAGGAACGGGCGCCTCTGAATGTCCCCCTTAATAAAATCACCCCATTTCAACCAGGAGAGCTTTCTGGAGATGTCCCTGGAGGATTTCCGCTCCATCCCCATACACGTTAACAGACTTGCTTGCTTTTTTTTTGTAATGTTTACAAATATTTACAAAGTTACACTCACCAGAGGTCTCCTGTGTGCCCTGAGGGTCTTGGGTGAGTTCGGGGGTTACTGGTTCCAGGTCCAGTGTCACAAACATATCCTGGCTGTTGGGGAAACCGGTTTCTCCGCTTCCTTGCTGCTGTGAGCTACCTACAGTACCTCCATCGTCATCTTCCTCGTTCCCCGAACCGTCTTCCCTGTGTGTTTCTCCAGTGAGAGAGTCATAGCACACGGTTGGGGTAGTGGTGGCTGCACCCCCTAGGATCGCATGCAGCTCCGCGTAGTAGCGGCAAGTTTGCGGCTCTGCCCCGGACCTTCCGTTTGCTTCTCTGGCTTTGTGGTAGGCTTGCCGTAGCTCCTTAATTTTCACGCGGCACTGCTGTGTGTCCCTGTTATGGCCTCGGTCCTTCATGGCCTTGGAGATCTTTTCTAATACTTTTCCATTTCTTTTACTGCTACGGAGTTCAGCTATCACTGCTTCATCTCCCCATATGGCGAGCAGATCTCGTACCTCCCGTTCGGTCCATGCTGGAGCTCTTTTGCGATCCTGGGAGGACTCCATGACGGTTACCTGTGCTGATGAGCTCTGCGTGGTCACCTGTGCTCTCCACGCTGGGCAAACAGGAAATGAAATTCAAACCTTCGCGGGTCTTTTCCTGTCTACCTGGTCAGTGCATCTGAGTTGAGAGCGCTGTCCAGAGCGGTCACAATGAAGCACTGTGGGATAGCTCCCGGAGGCCAATAACATCGAATTCCGTCCACACTACCCCAATTCCGACCCGCAAAGGCCGATTTTATCGCTAATCCCCTCGTCGGAGGTGGTGTAAAGAAACCGGTTTAAAGGGCCCTTTAAGTCGAAAGAAAGGGCCTCGTTGTGTGGACGTGTCCAGGCTTAATTCGGTTTAACGCTGCTAAAGTCGACCTAAACCCGTAGTGTAGACCAGGCCTTTGAGTACAGACTTTTATTCATAGATTCTAGGACTGGAAGGGACCTCGAGACGTCATCGAGTCCAGTCCCCTGCCCGCATGGGGGGTTTAGGTTGGACATTAGTTCACACATACAGAATGGGAAGAGACTGTCTAGGAAGGAGTATGGCAGAAAGGGATCTAGGGGTTATAGTGGACCACAAGCTAAATATGAGTCAACAGTGTGATGCTGTTGCAAAAAAAGCAAATGTGATTCTGGGATGTATTAACAGGTGTGTTGTGAGCAAGACACGAGAAGTCATTCTTCCGCTCTACTCTGCTCTGGTTAGGCCTCAGCTGGAGTATTGTGTCCAGTTCGGGGCACCGCATTTCAAGAAAGATGTGGAGAAATTGGAAAGGGTCCAGAGAAGAGCAACAAGAATGATTAAAGGTCTTGAGAACATGACCTATGAAGGAAGGCTGAAGGAATTGGATTTGTTTAGTTTGGAAAAGAGAAGACTGAGAGGGGACATGATAGCAGTTTTCAGGCTGACTGGTCTATAATTCCCAGGTCTCTTCTCTTTTAAAGATAGGTACTAGGTTTGCCCTTCTCCAGACCTCTGGGACCTTATGTCCTCCATGAAGAGAATTGCTAACAGTTCTGAGATGGCTTCAGCTAGTTCCTTAGACACCATAGGATGAATTTCTTCTGGCCCTGCTGACTTGAACACATCTAACTTATTTAAATATTGTTTAACTGTTCTTTCCCTGATTTTGGCGTGCGTTCCTTCCTGCTTGTTGTTAATGTTAATTGTGTTGAGTATCTGGTCACTATTAACCAGTTTAGTGGAGATTGACTCCAACTAGGCGTTACACACTTCAATCTCTTGATGTCATCAGTTATTAGCTCTCCTGCCCTGCTAAGTGGAGGACCTACACTTTCTTTGAGCTTTCTCTTTCTCCTAATGCATTTAAAGAACTGCTTCTTATTGCCTTCTAGGGATTGTAGAAAAATTTATTAGAGAAGAAAGGGGACACAGGGAGAAATCTATGGCCAGCAGAGTTGGGGACAATAAGGAGTTTTAAAAATATATTAACACAAATAATCCATCCCATACTGTTGGTCCATTACTAGATGGAAATGGTAGAATTATTGATGATAAAGCAAAAAAGGCAGAAGTGTTCAATAAATATTACTGTTCTGTGTTTGGGGGGAAAACAGGTGATGTGATCAATCCTATGATAACACTCTTTCCATTCCACTACTATTTCAGGAGGCTGTTAAACAGTAGCTACTAAAGCTAAAATATTTTAAATCAGCAGGTCAGAATAATTTGTATCCAAGAACTTTAAAAGAGCTGGCTGAGGTGCTCCAGGTCCATTCATGTTTGTCGATCAAGATGTGCTGCTGCTACAGCCCCGAGATGTTGTGAACACATGCCGTTTGATCGATAGGCCGCAGAGGAATCCCTCTATTGAAGTGTTGGCTCCCTGTGCAGGACCGCAGGTATTTCCTGTGAGTCTGGCTGATGCCTACGTGGAGGTAGGCGGCCTTGATATTAACAGCAAAATACCCATCTGAGTAGGACAGGGAGGGGATGGTTGTCCCCAAAGAGAGCATCCTGAGCTTGCAGGTCTTTACGACCCCGTTCTGTCTGCTCAGGTCTAGGATTGGGCAGAAGTTCTCTCCTTCCCCGGGATTCAGGAAGCAGCCTGAGTAGAAGGCCTTCCCTTGAAAATCTGTGGCACCTCATCTATGGCGCCCTTGGAGAAGAGGGAGCTGGTGTTTTCCTGTAGTTCTATTTTGTGAAAAGGGAGGTGAGGAAGGGGTGAAGGGGGAAGGACTGGTGATGAAGTGTAGCCCTGACACACTGCATCCTGCACCCAGGGATCCGGGCCTTAGAATCAGAGAGAGTTAAAGCTGGAAGGGACATCGAGAAGTCACAGACCAGAAGGGACCATTATATAGGAGGTCAGACCAGGTGATCATAAAACATCCCAGAGAACCTGCCCAGGATAATCCCAAGAGCAGATCCAGTCTTGATTTAACAATTATCAGTGATGGAGAATCCACCATGATCCTTAGTAAATTGTTCCAATGGTTAATTGCTCTCACCATGTCAGGCTTCCCTCCCCACTCTGAACTTTAGGGTACAGATGTGGGGACCCGCATGAAAGACCCCCTAAGCTTATTTCTACCAGCTTAGGTTAAAAACTCCCCAAGGCACAAATTCTTCCTTGTCCTTGGAATGGTATCGCTGCCACCACCAAGTGATCTAGACAAAGATTCAGGAAAAGGACCACTTGGAATTCCTGTTTCCCCAAAATTGGCAAGCAAAAGATGCACTGTCCTAGGGATGGGGGTTCCACGACCACCACTCCCAAGAGGAGGAGGAGGAGGGTGGTGGTGGTCGAGGACTCCCTCCTCAGGGGGACTGAGTCCTCTATCTGCCGCCCCGACCGGGAAAACCGAGAGGTCTGCTGCTTGCCAGGAGCTAGGATACACGATGTGACGGAGAGACTGCCGAGACTCATCAAGCCCTCGGATCGCTACCCCTTCCTGCTTCTCCACGTGGGCACCAATGATACTGCCAAGAATGACCTTGAGCAGATCACTGCAGACTACGTGGCTCTGGGAAGAAGGATAAAGGAGTTTGAGGCGCAAGTGGTGTTCTCGTCCATCCTCCCTGTGCAAGGAAAAGGCCTGGATAGAGACCGTCGAATCGTGGAAGTCAACGAATGGCTACACAGGTGGTGTTGGAGAGAAGGCTTTGGATTCTTTGACCATGGGATGGTGTTCCGAGAAGGAGGTGTGCTAGGCAGAGACGGGCTCCACCTAACGAAGAGAGGGAAGAGCATCTTCGCCAGCAGGCTGTCTAACCTAGTGAGGAGGGCTTTACACTAGGTTCATCGGGGGAAGGAGACCAAAGCCCTGAGGTAAGTGGGGAAATGGGATCCTGGGAGGAAGCACAAGCAGGAGAGCGCAAGAGGGGAGGACTCCTGTCTCATACTGAGAAAGAGGGACGATAGATGAGTTATCTTAAGTGCCTATACACAAATGCAAGAAGCCTGGGAAACAAGCAGGGAGAACTGGAAGTCCTGGCACAGTCAGGGAACTATGATACGATTGGAATAACAGAGACTTGGTGGGATAACTCACATGACTGGAGTACTGTCATGGATGGATAGAAACTGTTCAGGAAGGACAGGCAGGGCAGAAAAGGTGGGGGAGTTGCATTGTATGTGTAAGCAGAGTCAGGATGCGCTCTACCCTGACATCTGGTGGTGAATTATGGCGAGTGTGGAAAAGAACTCCAGGGGCTGATCTTGTTTGCATAGGCACACCCACTCGCCTGGCATGAAACAACAGCAACTCAAAGTGGTTACTTTGGCTGGTGTGGGATCCCCAGTTTCTTTGTTATTGGGGCAGGAAGAATAAAGTTTTGTTACCCTGATTCTGTGAATCAAGGGCAGTGAACCTGTTGTATGACAGAAGGACTGAGTGAGTCCATCACCATTACCTAAGTAGCACTTGCTTGACAAGGGGCATGGGTTACAAAACCCAGTGAAGAGAGAGAAGATGGGGACAGGTATTTGTACCTGATGGTATGGCCCCCTCCCCGAGGGGTTGAAATACCAATTGCACTACCTCCTCTCTCCACTGTTGAATGTCAGAGCTAACTTTGATTCCATTAGAAGTCTAATTACAGACTGCTGAGCTGAATTCACTGTGGGCCAATGGTGCACTAGCACTGGGGCTCCCCTACTATGAGCTGAAATCACAAAAGAGCTGAGATCACTTAGGCTGTGTTAACTAGTGGGGGATCCTGAAGCTATATTGCTAAGCGACTGGCAAAGCAGCTAGCAGAGTGGAGCCTCATGGGGACGGTTGGAGCGGAGTGGAGCTGAGCGACTCACAGGTCGGTGAGCAGGGCGGAGCGGCTGGAGAAGCAGTGAGCAGAGCAGAGCCTTGTGGGAGCGGCCCAAGGGACGGCTAAAGTGGAGCAGAGCTGAGTGGCTCACAGGTTGGTGAGCAGAGCGGAGCAGCTGCCAGAGCAGTTCGTGGACGGCGGGAGCGGCTCATGGGACAGCTGGTGGAGTGGAGCGGCTCGTGGAGAAGGCTGCGGCGGAACCCCACAGAGAGGCAGCCGGTTGGCCTTGGATCACGTAAGGTGCCCCTTAACACCCTGCGTGCCTCCCCCCCCCCCGCTTGAACTCTGGGGCTGCACTGACCAGGGACAGAGACTTTGGGGGGTTGTTGGACTTTGGGGACTTTGGTGATCCTTGGGTTGCTGGACCCAAGAGACTTTGGGGAGTTGTTGGACTTTTGGGACTTTGGCGATCCTTGGGTTGCTGGTTTCAAGAACCAAAGGGAAAGGACACAGCCCAATTTGCTGGGGTGAGTTTTTGCTCATGAAGCCTGTTTGTGGTGTTTTTCCAATTTAACGCTGATGTCGTTTACCTCATGTTATTAAACATTTTCTGTTACACTCAGACTCTGTGCTTGCGAGAGGGGAAGTATTGCCTCTTAGAGGAGCCCAGGGGGTGGTATATAATTGTCCCAGGTCACTGGGTGGGGGCTCGAGCCGGTTTTGCACTGTGTTATTGAAACGGAACCCCTAGATACAGAACCCAGCCCTTGTTGCTGCCAACTTAGATGGGCAGAAGGGTTACATATGTAAGAGAGGAGTATGACTGCTCAGAGCTCCGGTATGAAACTGCAGAAAAACCTGAGAATCTCTGGATAAAGTTGAGAAGTGTGAGCAAAAAGGGTGATGTCGTGGTCGGAGTCTGCTATGACCACCAGACCAGGAGGATGAGGTGGACGAGGCTTTCTTCTGGCAACTCGCAGAAGTTGCTAGATCGCAGGCCCTGGTTCTCATGGGAGACTTTAATCATCCTGATATCTGCTGGGAGAGCAATACAGCGGTGCACAGACAATCCAGGAAGTTTTTGGAAAGTGTAGGGGACCATTTCCTGGTGCAAGTGCTGGAGGAACCAACTAGGGGCAGAGCTTTTCTTGACCTGCTGCTCACAAACAGGAAAGAAAGGGATCTATCGTCCCTCTTTCTCAGTTGACAGAACAAGGAGCAATGGTCTCAAGTTGCAGTGGGGGAGGTCCAGGTTGGATATTAGGAAAAACTATTTCACTAGGAGGGTGGTGAAACACTGGAATGCGTTACCTAGGGAGGTGGTGGAGTCTCCTTCCTTGGAGGTTTTTAAGGCCAGGCTTGACAAAGCCCTGGCTGGGATGATTTAGTTGGGAATTGGTCCTGCTTTGAGCAGGGGGTTGGACTAGATGACCTCTTGAGGTCCCTTCCAACCCTGATATTCTATGATTCTATGATTCTATGAATTAGTAGGGGAAGCAAAAGTGGATGGGAACCTGGGAGGCAGTGACCATGAGATGGTCGAGTTCAGGATCCTGACACAAGGAAGAAAGGAGAGCAGCAGAATACGGATCCTGGATTTCAGAAAAGCAGACTTTGACTCCCTCAGGGAACAGATGGGCAGGATCCCCTGGGAGAATAACATGAAGGGCAAAGGGGTCCAGGAGTGCTGGCTGTATTTTAAAGAATCCTTATTGCGGTTGCAGGAACAAACCATCCCGATGTGTAGAAAGAATAGTAAATATGGCAGGCGACCAGCTTGGCTAAACAGTGAAATCCTTGCTGATCTTAAACGCAAAAAAGAAGCTTACAAGAAGTGGAAGATTGGACAAATGACCAGGGAGGAGTATAAAAATATTGCTCAGGCATGCAGGAGTGAAATCAGGAAGGCCAAATCACACTTGGAGTTGCAGCTAGCAAGAGATGTTAAGAGTAACAAGAAGGGTTTCTTCAGGTATGTTAGCAACAAGAAGTCAAGGAAAGTGTGGGCCCCTTGCTGAATGAGGGAGGCAACCTAGTGACCGAGGATGTGGAGAAAGCTAATGTACTCAATGATTTTTTTGCCTCTGTCTTCACGAACAAGGTGTCACGGAGTATTGGGGGACTCAGGGCCCTGCACCCCCGGCTTCCTGCGATTCACCATGACTCTCAGCCAGCCAGTAGAGCAGAAGGTTTATTTGGATGACAGGAATACAGTCCAAGACAGGTCTTGCAGGCACAGACAACAGGGCCCCCCCTCAGTTAGGTCCAGCTTGGGGTCCCAGGGCATGCCAGCCCACCCCCCTTTGGGGGGTCAGAGCCATCTCTGCCTCCCAGCCATCTCTCCAGCCTCCTTCCAGCCTGCTTCCAGCACTCTGCCTTCAGCGACCCCTCCCACAGCCTTTGTTCAGTTTCCCGGGCCCCGGAGTCACCTGACCTCCAATCCCCTCCTGGGTTCTCATGTTACAAGCTCAGGTATGTTCCCTTGGGCCGACTCCCATCCCCCGATGCAGACCATCCTAGTCACACTCCCCTGTCAGCATTCCCACACCCCAGCAAGAACAGTCCCAGTTCGTCACATCTCTCCCCCCTTCGAGACCGAACTGAGCAGGGTCACTTTAGCCAGTGACCTGGGGAAGTTCGAACCTACCCCCGTTCCCATGGATGCCCCCGCATCCCTCCAGTTCCTTGGTGGGAGTTACACCAGGCCCCTTCCGTTCCACGCCCCCCCTTAGGTCGGGGGTGCTTGATGGCACTCGCAGTTCGCATGTGGGAAGGTTTATGCGGCCTGTGCCCTTTTCCCAACCCATACCTCTGGGGTTCCAACTGGGCTGTGGTCTTCTCCCAGCGCTCCAGTCTGGAGGTCTGTGCTTTGGGCTCTCTTGGTTTAGAGCCGCCCTTTTAACCTTGGCCACCCTCTGGAAAGGATCCTTTATGCTGGGCAAGGGTCCTAAAGCTGTTTTCCCCTTGTCCCAGGCCTTCCTCCCCCTCTGACAGGGGTCACAGGATCTGCAGTACTGTCGGACAGTAACAAAGACCCCAGGCCAGTAAAAGCTCCGTAGCAGCCTCTGCTGGGTACGCCAGGTTCCCTGGTGCCCTGAGAGGGGAATATCATGGGCCCGGCACAGCAGCTGGCGGCGATACTTCTGGGGTACCACCAGCTGCCTCCTGATCCCCCCTGACTCCATTTTCCCTGGGGGAGCCCATTCTCGGTACAGAAACCCCTTATCCCACAGGAACCTTTTCCGGCCACCTCGTCCCATGGTCTGTACCGCATTGAGGTCGGCCAGGTCCCTTATCTTCCGCAAGGAGGGATCTCTCTGCAACTCGGCCTGGAACTCAGCAGCTGGGACAGGGATGGCCACCTGCTCTTTCTCGCCCACTGGGTCTGAAGCTGCAGCCTCCCTGAGCCGTGTCCCTGGGCGTTCCCTCCCCACCAGGTTAGGGTCCTGCGCCTCAGGCAAGGCACCCCCCCCAAGGCCAGGGCGCAGGGCCCCTCGCTGGCTCTGACTGCGGGTCACAACCAGTGCCTTTTGGGGGTTGCTTGGCCAGTTCTCCAGGTCCCCCCCCATCAATACCTCAGTGGGCAAATACGGGTGTACCCCCACATCCTTGGGGCCCTCCTTGGCCCCCCACTTCAGGTGTACCCTTGCCACGGGCACTTTGACTGGTGTTCCGCCCACCCCCGTCAGGGTCAGGTAGGAGTTGGGCACCACCTGATCTGGGGCCACCACCTCGGGCCGGGCCAGCGTCACCTCTGCGCCCGTATCCCAGTATCCATTGACCTTCCTCCCATCCACCTCCAGGGGAACAAGGTACTCTCTCCGGAGGGACAGCCCCACGCCCACCGTATAAACCAAAAACCCTGAGTCTGGGGCATCCAGCCCCCTAGAGGAGCTGGCCTGGGGCCCTTCTCTCTCTTGAGCAGTTGATAAGCTGCCAGCCCCTCTTGCGTGAGAAGCCTGCCCCTCGTCCGTCTGGGCCTCTACCAAGTTAACCCTATGCGGGTTCGGTCTGCTCAGTCTGTCCTTGAGCTTGGGGCACTGGGCCCAAACGTGGCCTCTTCGGCCGCAGTAATAGCAGCTCATGTCCTGTGGGTCCCCTCGAGCCGGTCGGTTGTCCCTGACGCTGGGCATTCCCCGTGGGAGGGGATTCCCCATATTCCCCCTTTGGGAGGTCCCAGGGTGACTCTCTCTCTGCATCGCGGCAGGCCTGTTCCTTTGGGGCTCCTCCCTGCCACCCCCTGACCGGCCCTTTACAAACTCATCGGCCAGCTGCCCGGCGTGTCGCGGGTTCTCTGGCTTTCTGTCCACCAACCACAGCCTCAGGTCGGATGGGCACCGCTCATACAGTTGCTCCAGTACCAGCAGTTTAATCAGGTCCTCCTTCGTCTGGGCCCCACCAGCCCACTTGCTGGCGTATCTTTCCATGCGGACGGCTAGTTGCAGATATGAGATCTCAGGGGTTTTATCTTGACTCCGGAACCTTCCCCGGTACATCTCAGGAGTCAGCCCAAACTCACGTAGCAGGGCCCTTTTGAATAGTTCGTAGTCCCCTTTCTCTGCCTCTCCCAGTTGGCGGTACAATGCCACGGCTTTGGGGTCCAGTAAGGGGGTAAGGACCCGGAGTCTGTCCGCAGGATCAACCCGGTGCAGCTCGCAGGCCGTCTCAAAGGCCTCCAGGAAGTCATCCATGTCCTCCCCCTCCTTGTATGGGGCCATGATACACTTATCAAAGCTCCGTGCAGTCCTGGGTCCCCCCTCACTCACCGCAGCCGGGGGTTCGCTGCCCTTCAATCTCGCCAGTTCCAGGTCATGCTGACGCTGTCTCTCATTCTCCTGTCTCTGTCTCTCATTCTCCTCCCGTTCCTGCTGACGCTGTCTCTCTTCACGCTGATGCTGTCTCTCTTCATGCTGTCTCTGTTGTTCACGATCCTCCAGCTCTCTCAGTTTTAGCTCTTTCTCCCATTCCAGCCAATTCCGCTCCCCGGATGCCGAACGTCGCCGGGACGGTCCCCTGCTGGCCGGGGGGGCCACGGCGCCTTCGGTATTTGCTGGGCTCCTCCCCACCCTTCCCTTAGGCATAGGAAGGAGGGGTCTCGGGAAGCCCTCAGCAGCCGGCTGACCACTCCCAGCTGGGACAGACACTGGTGCCTGCGCTGCATTTGCCAGGCTGCTTCCCTGAGACACAGGGATCAGTTCATTCGCGCGATCTTCCTCCTCCAGCCGGGCAATGAGCTGTGCTTTGGTGAGCCTCCCAATGCGCAGCCGCCTCTGCTTGCACAGCTCCACCAGGTCGCTCTTAAGCCGCTTGGCATACATCTTCCTGCTGGCCACTCACCGGCCTGTGTGCTCACAGCTCCCCACAGTTCCCAGGGGGACCCCTAGTGTGCCAGCCGTTCTCGAGGTCACCGCCTCTCTGCCAGGGTCGAGCTGCAGACTCCTCCGCCCCTGGGACCACTCGCTGCGATCCCCCCGGGGGACCCTGTTACTGCAAAAGTCCTTCTCGCTGGTCACACACTCCCAGGGGTAATAACCGTCTCTCTCCCACTCTTCAGCCGGCCTGGTCCCCGTCAATCCCCCTTCGTTTTACTGCTCCCCAGTCACTTACTGCAGGAAGCGCCGTCCACGGGGTGCAGTAGATCCCGCCGCTGCCACCAGTTGTCACGGAGTATTGGGGGACTCAGGGCCCTGCACCCCCGGCTTCCTGCGATTCACCATGACTCTCAGCCAGCCAGTAGAGCAGAAGGTTTATTTGGATGACAGGAATACAGTCCAAGACAGGTCTTGCAGGCACAGACAACAGGGCCCCCCCTCAGTTAGGTCCAGCTTGGGGTCCCAGGGCATGCCAGCCCACCCCCCTTTGGGGGGTCAGAGCCATCTCTGCCTCCCAGCCATCTCTCCAGCCTCCTTCCAGCCTGCTTCCAGCACTCTGCCTTCAGCGACCCCTCCCACAGCCTTTGTTCAGTTTCCCAGGCCCCGGAGTCACCTGACCTCCAATCCCCTCCTGGGTTCTCATGTTACAAGCTCAGGTATGTTCCCTTGGGCCGACTCCCATCCCCCGATGCAGACCATCCTAGTCACACTCCCCTGTCAGCATTCCCACACCCCAGCAAGAACAGTCCCAGTTCGTCACACAAGGTCAGCTCCCGACTGCTGCACTGGGCAGCACAATATGGGGAGAAGGTGACCAGCCCTCTGTGGAGAAAGAAGTGGTTTGGGACTACTTAGAAAAACTGGATGAGCACAAGTCCATGGGGCCGGATGCGCTGCATCCCAGGGTGCTAAAGGAGTTGGCGGATGAGATTGCAGAGCCATTAGCCATTATTTTTGAAAACTCATGGCAATTGGGGGAGGTCCCTGATGACTGGAAAAAGGCTAATGTAGTGCCCATCTTTAAAAAAGGGAAGGAGGAGGATCCGGGGAACTACAGGCCAGTCAGCCTCACCTCAGTCCCTGGAAAAATCATGGAGCAGGTCCTCAAGGAATCAATTTTGAAACACTTATATTGATAAATATGATAAAATGGAGATATCCTATCTCTTAGAACTGAAGGGACCTTGAAAGGTCATCAAGTCCAGCCCCCTGCCTTCACTAGCAGGACCAAGTACTGATTTTGCCCCAGATCCCTAAGTGGCCCCCTCAAGGATTGAACTCACAACCCTGGGTTTAGTAGGCCAATGCTCAAACCACTGAGCTATCCCTCCCCCACTTAGAGGAGAGGAAAGTGATCAGGAACAGTCAGCATGGCTTCACCAAGGGGAAGTCATGCCTCACTAACCTAATTGCCTTCTATGATGAGATAACTGGTTCTGTGGATGAGGGGAAAGCAGTGGATGTGTTATTCCTTGACTTTAGCAAAGCTTTTGATACGGTCTCCCACAGTACTCTTGCCGCCAAGTTAAAGAAGTATGGGCTGGATGAATGGACTGTAAGGTGGCTAGAGAGCTGGCTAGATCGTCGGGCTCAATGGGTAGTGATCAATGGCTCCATGTCTAGTGGGCAGCCGGTTTCAAGCGGAGTGCCCCAGGGGTCGGTCCTGCGGCCGGTTTTGTTTAATGTCTTTATTAATGATCTGGAGGATGGTGTGGACTGCACTCTCAGCAAGTTTGCAGATGACACTAAACTGGGAGGAGTGGTAGATACACTAGAGGGTAGGGATCGGATACAGAGGGACCTAGACAAATTAGAGGATTGGGCCAAAAAAAACCTGAGGAGGTTCAACAAGGACAAGTGCAGAGTCTTGCACTTAGGACGGAAGAATCCCATGCACTGCTACAGACTAGGGACCGAATGGCTAGGCAGCAGTTCTGCAGAAAAGGACCTAGGGGTCACAGTGGACGAGAAGCTGGATATGAGTCAACAGTGTGCCCTTGTTGCCAAGAAGGCTAACGGCATTTTGGGCTGTATAAGTAGGGGCATTGCCAGCAGATCGAGGAACGTGATCGTTCCCCTTTATTCGATATTGGTGAGGCCTCATCTGGAATACTGTGTCCAGTTTTGGTCCCTACACTACAAGAAGGATGTGGAAAAATTGGAAAGAGTCCATCGGAGGGCAACAAAAATGATTAGGGGTCTGGAGCACATGACTTATGAGGAGAGGCTGAGGGAACTGGGATTGTTTAGTCTCCAGAAGAGAAGAGTGAGGGGGGATTTGATAGCAGCCTTCAACTACCTAAAGTGGGGGTTCCAAAGAGGATGGAGCTCGGCTGTTCTCAGTGGTGGCAGATGACAGAACAAAGAGCAATGATCTCAAGTTGCAGTGGGGGAGGTTTAGGTTGAATATTAGGAAACACTATTTCACTAGGAGGGTGGTGAAGCACTGGAATGGGTTCCCGAGGGAGGTGGTGGAATCTCCTTCCTTAGAGGTTTTTAAGGCCCGGCTTGACAAAGCCCTGGCTGGGATGATTTAGTTGGGAATTGGTCCTGCTTTGAGCAGGGGGTTGGACTAGATGACCTCCGGAGGTCCCTTCCAACCCTGATATTCTATGATTCTATGAAAATATCCCCCCAAGTCCCTTCACCCCCTTTCCTGGGGACACGTGAGAATAATATACCAACCAAATAGGTAACCAAGGTGAACACAGACCAGACCCTTGGGTTTTTAGGACACTAAAAACATAGCATAGGACACTAAAAACCCAATCAGATTCTTAAAAACAGAACTTTATTATAAAGAAAAAAAGCAAAAGAGGCACCTCTATAAAATCAGGATGGAAGGTAATTTTACAGGGTAATCAGATTCAAAACACAGAGGATTCCACTCTAGGCAAAACTTTAAGGTTAAAAAAACAGGAATAAACCTCCCTGTTAACCCAGTGAAAATTTACAAGCTAAAACAAAAGATAATCTAACGCATTTCCTTCCTATTACTTACAATTTGTAATCTTAGATGGTTAGTTCAGGTATGGCTTTAGGAGATGTATTTTCCCTGCCCTGGTTCCTTGCTGACCCAGAAAGAACAACAAAGGGACACAAAACAAAAACCTCCCCCCACAGATTTGAAAGTATCTTCTCCCCTTATTGGTCCTTTTGGTCAGGTGCCAACCAGGTTATCTGAGCTTCTTAACCCTTTACAGGTAAAGGAGGGATTTTATGCTATCCTTAGCTTTATGTTTATGACTCACCATTAAAAAAATATACACTTTATTTCCAGTTTGAATTTGTCTAGTTTCAATTTCCAGCCATTGGATTGTTTTAGACCTTTCTCTGCTAGATTGAATTGCCTATTATTAAATTGTTGATTAAACACTGTAATCAAGTCATCTCTTAAGATAAATCGATTGAGCTCTTTGAGTCTATCACTACAAGGCAGCTTTTCTAATCTTTTAATCATTCTCGTGGCTCTTTGCTGAACCCTCTCTTATTTATCAACATCCTTCTTGAATTGTGGGCACCAGAACTGGACACAGGATCCCAGCAGCGGTCGCACCAGTGCCAAACACAGAGGTAAAATAACCTCTTTGCTCCTACTCGAGATTCCTGTTTATGCATCCCAAGATCACATTAGCTCTTTTGGCCAGAGCATCACACTAGGAGTTCATGTTCAGCTGATCTTTTTCAGAGTCACTGCTTCCCAGAATAGAGTCCCTCATTCTGTAAGTATGGCTTACAGTCTTTGTTCCTAGATGTATACATTGATATTTAGCCATATTAAAACACATATTGTTTGCTTGGGCCCAGTTTACCAAGTGATCCAGATTGTTCGGAATCGGTGACCTCTCCTCTTCATTATTTACCACTCTCCAATTGTTGTGTCATCTGCAGACTTTATCAGTGATGATTTTGTTTTATTCCAGGGCCACCAACTAATCCCTGTGCAACCCCACTGGAAATGGACCCACTTAATGGCAATTTCCTGTTTTACAGTTACATTTTGAGACCTATCAGTTAGCCAGTTTTTAATCCAGTTAATGTTCATTTTATATTGTTCTAGTTTTTTTTAATCAAAATGTCGTGTGGTACTATCACAGACCCAGCTATGAGCCCAGCTTTGGAACAGGCTCTGGGGGGCCCCTTCACTGTGCCAGACCCCGTGGGGGTCCCACTCTACCTCCAGGGTGAGCCACACGGCTTCACCACCTCCTTAGGCGGGACCTCTGGGGCTGCAGCCCCCCTGTTCCACCTGTGAGCTCCATTCAGTGAGTCCTAGGGAGCAACGCACCTCCACTGCCGGCATCTGCAGGGACATTCACACAGAACTGACAGTCAGGTTTATTAGTCAGCTGGAGCACAGCATATGAAATCTTTGGTTAGTGTGGAGAAAAGAAAGTTATGGCATGGACCATCCTGGTCAGCACCGAGCCCAAAGCCCCATTCCTCTGACCTCTCTTTGTCCCAGTCCAGGTGGGCCAGATTTTTTCCCAGCAGCCCACACTTAACTTCCACTCCTCCTCCCGAGCTCCTTTTGCTCTCTGTCTGGGGAGATTCATCTCAGCCTCTGTGATAAATGAAGGGGGGGGGGAGAAAGGGAGGAGGGTAGCTCCCTTTTGCGGACCCAGCCAGCCAGTTAGCTATAAAATCCCTCTTAGTAGTTGTTCTCTACTTGCTTTACCTGTAAAGGGTTAAAAAGTCTCCCTGCATAGGTAAAAGGAAGGGAGTGGGCACCTGACCAAAAGAAGCAATGGGAAGGCTAGAACTTTTTAAAATTGGTAACAAACTTCCCCTTTGTCGGTCTGTGGTTGTTCTCCGGAGGGGACCGAGCCGCAATGTTGTAAGAAGCTTTGGGCCAGGTACGAAAAATCATCAGATCACACCTAGAAACTACTCATTGAAACCCCAGAGATGTAAGTAGATCAGGAAATGTCTAGGAAGACGCGATTAAGTGTATTTCTTATGGCTTGTGGATTCCTCTGTGCTAACCCCAGGTGCTTTTGTTTTGTTTGTTATCTTTAAGCTGGACCTCCAAAAAGCTATTCTTGATTCTTAATTTTTGTATTTGCTCTTTTAAAATCTAGGAATAGCCCGAGTTTTCATATGGTTTTTTTTTCCGTTTTTTAATAAAATTTACCTTTTTTAAGAACAGGATTGGAATTTTGTGTCCTAAGAGGTTTGTGCACATGCTGTTTAATTAGCTGGTGGCAACAGCTTTGTTTTTCTTTCTCAGCTCTTCCCGAGAGGGGTGTGTGTGTGTTTGTGGGGGGGGGAGTGTGTGTGTGTGTGTGTGTGTAAGGGCTTGAGGGTACCCAACAGAAAGGAATTCCCAAGTGTACCTTCCTGGGCTCTCAAAGGGGTTCTGCAGTTGGGTGGTGGCAGCATCCAATAGGGAGGGAGGGCCCGGCAGTGCTCGGCCGGGGGCCGGGGCCGCTGGGGCTGGGGGTTCTCAGCCGGGGGCCAGCGCCCCAGGGCCTGAGCCGGGCGGGAGACGCCGGGGCCAGAGCCTCTTGGCCTGGGCCGGCCGGCCGCCAGAGGGAGACGCTCGGCCGGACAGGGCCGTGCTGCGCCGCGCCCCACCCCCAGCCCCAGTTTACCTGCTGCCTCCCTGTTTCAGGCTTCCCGCGAACATTTGATTTGCGGGAAGCAGGGGAACAGGGGGTGGAGCGTTCAGGGCAGGGGGCAGAGTTGGGGCGGGGACTTTGGGGAGGGGTGGAGTTGGGGCAGGGCTGGGGCAGGGAAGGGGTGAAGTTGGGGTGGGGCCGGGGCCCCGTGGAGTGTCCTCCTTTTTTAAAATTAAAATATGGTAACCCTAGTGTGAGGGTACTGTTGGGAGGGGGGGGCAGCAACCCAGAGAAAGGGGCACTGGGATCCGTGAGGGCACGGGGGCCAGCGGTGAGCAGGACACCGGCCTGCAGCGGGCGCTCCAGGCTGGAAGAGAGCTAATTCCCAGACGGTACCAGCAGGAGGCGCCGCAGGGGTGAGTCCTCCCGCTTACACTTCCTTGGAGGTTTTTAAGGCCCGGCTGGACAAAGCCCTGGCTGGGATGATTTAGTTGGGGATTGGTCCTGCTTTGAGCAGGGGGTTGGACTAGATACCTCCTGAGGTCCCTTCCAACCCTGATATTCTATGATAACTTCAGGCCCAGGTCTTCCTTCTCCTTGTGGGCTTTCTGCAGCTCCCGCTCAGCTGTCCAGTGGGCCTGTTCCACGTCCGTCAGCCGCGTACATAGGCTAGATCCCCTGGCCCCTCTAACCTCGGGGTCTGTGTCCCCGTCGTAGCCTGTTCCCTCACAGCCTGGGTCCTGACCTCTCGCTGGGCCCCCTCTGTTTGAGTTCCTCTGTCTGTGACCTCCCGTGGGGCATGGTTCCCCCGTCAACTCTGCCGGCCTTTGACCCCCCTGGATCCTTAGGCACCTCTTCCTTCACCCCTCGTCCTTTGAGAGGGCAGTGCCTCTTAATATGGCCCTGCTCATGGCAGCCAAAGCAGGCTTTCCACCTCTTCGCTACCTTGGGCCTTCGCCTTGCACTGGGCACTCGCACTGCAGGTGTCCTTGTCGCCCACAGGCCCAACATGTCCGTTGCCACTTGGATTTCCTCAGCCAGCGGGCTCTCGGGGGTCTTGCCCCTCCCTCAGTTCCGGGTGAGGCTTCCTGCCCCCATCCCAATAGGGACAAGTCCTCCACACATGCCTTCGCCTTCCGCTGGCGTAACAAGCCCTTCCCTCTGTTGCTGGCCTCCTGGCCCTGGCACTAGGCTTTTCCCACCACTCTCTGTGGTCTCCTGGATTCCTTCCTCAGGAGTCTTACATGGGCCCGCTGTTCATCAAGCACTGCCCCATCTGTTCCTGCAGGGCCCAATACATCTCCTGTTGTCCCTCCTGGCTCTCCTGGATCACCTGTACCAGGGTATCTAGTTTTCCCCGCTACTCACCAGTCCCCTTTCTCTGGGGCACCGATGCTGGAGTCCAGCCAGGGATGGCATAAGAGCCCTCTGTGGAAGCAGAGCAAGACCTGGCAGGAATTGAAAGGGAATTTTAAATGCAAACAGTTTGTTAGCAAGAGTTAGGCTAACTGTAAGTTTAATAATGCAAGATTTGTAGAAGCGAGAATTGTGTAAGGCAAGTAAAAAAAAAAAAAAAACTGTAAAAAGTTGCGACCTTGTGTAAATTGTATGTAGACTAAAGTTTAAATAAGCAAAAAAACCCAAAATATTAAAATAACCTATGTATAAACAAAATGCAGCTGTTGCTCATTATTATTTGTAACAAAAGGTATACATGCTTGCTGTAATTGTTTACCTGTTAAGAGACCTTCATAGATTCATAGATTCTAGGACTGGAAGGGACCTCGAGAGGTCATCGAGTCCAGTCCCCTGCCCGCATGGCAGGACCAAATACTGTCTAGACCATCCCGGATAGACATTTATCTCTTTAGCTTTTTTTTTTTTTTTTTACGCAATTGCTTAAAAAAATAAAGTATTTAACTTGCTGTACCCAAACAAAAAGTGAAAACTTTGTTATTCTCTCACAATCTGGGGGCTCGTCCAGGATGGCAACGCCCGCAGAGGCACCAGCAGCTGCTACAAATCGTTCCCCTTTGAACCCCATGGCGCCACAATAAAGGTAGGAGACCTTTTGAAATCTCTATTGGGGTGTCGGAGAAAAACTGTCCGTGGGGCCGTCAGTCCCTGTTGGGCTCACGCCATCCGAACTTATTAACTGTGCAGCAAAATCAAATGCAAAGCGGTTCTGAGAATTTGTTTTGCCGCCCCCAATAAGGTAATTTTATGCGGTTCTGGGAAACTTAGTTTGGCCGCCCCCATATGCATAAATAATGCATTAGGTATGCACCGGTGCTAAGGGGTTTTTACTGCCTCAAGAGGGGTTGTTACTGCCTCATAGTGTATTGAGTCCAGACATAAGGTACAAATGCATCGTGGTATTTAAAAATAAAGGCCTTGGTGTGTGTGTGTGTGTGTACACCAGTGTAAATAAAAGTTACCACAAGACGCCCAGAGTACGCTGCGAAGTCTTTTGGCTCGTAACCAGAACTACTCTAACGCAAGCCTGGTAACTAAAGGATCTTTTAAAAGGTCCGACCCACGGTGGGCTAACTCGGCCTGGCATCGTCCGGCAAGAAAGCTACCTGGATCTAGGAGTGTGTGAACCCATCTTCCCTCCCCTTTCCTCTCTCATCCACTGTAACCCCTAGGTCCTTTTCTGCAGAACTGCTGCTTAGCCCCTCGGTCCCTAGTCTGTAGCAATGCATGGGATTCTTCTGTCGTAAGTGCAGGACTCTGCACTTGTCCTTGTTGAAACTCCTCAGATTTCTTTTGGCCCAATCCTCTAATTTGTCTAGGTCACTCTGGACCCTATCCCAACCCTCCAGCGTATCTACTACTCCTCCCAGTTTAGTGTCATCGCAAACTTGCTGAGAATGCAGTCCACGCCATCCTCCAGATCATTAATGAAGATATATGCCGCAGGCCGCCTGGTGGGAGGAGCCAGGAAGGTCACGCGCCAGAAGTAGAGAGGTGGGACAGGAAGGGGAACTATAAAAGGCTGGCCCAGTTGCTCAGTAGGGAAGAAGCCACCGGAGGTGATAGATGCTTCTTCCCTGCTGCTGGAGGTGAGCACCAAGGAGAACGGCTGTTGCCCCAGGGACCAGCAGGAGCTTCCAGGGAGCCCCAACGCTCTTGATGCAGAGGAGCTGCTACTGCTGCCCTTGGCAGTGTACCTAGAGGAGATTGAGGATGACCGCTGGATCCAGGTACGGATCCGAGGCAGAGAGAAGGAAGCAACCCAGGGGAACCAAGCAGTAGTCTGGTGGGGAGTGAGCCAAAAACCAGGTCAGCGTGTTGTGGGCAGGTCCCCGCTGACCTAGTGGCAGACTGCTCCACCACTGGGTTGGGACACGGTGGATTTGGGTGGGCCTGCGTCCCCCCTGCCAACCCACCCCTGGGGTGGCAGTACTCCCCCTCTGTAAGCCAGAAGCCTGTGCTCCTCAGATCAACTTGTTGCCTGAGCCCCATAGATTGCATGTGGCTCTCACCCCAAACCTGAGACCCATAGACTGTGTGTTGCTTGCCACAAAGCCATGCCCCATAGACTGGACTGGGGCTACAGCTTTGCCTGATTGAAGGCCAGATCCCTAACTGTTTCATAGATTCTAGGACTGGAAGGGACCTCAAGAGATCATCGAGTCCAGTCCCCTGCCCGCATGGCAGGACCAAATACTGTCTAGACCATCCCTGATAGACATTTATTTAACCTACTCTTAAATATCTCCAGAGATGGAGATTCCACAACCTCCTTAGGCAATTTATTCCAGTGTTTAACCACCCTGACAGTTAGGAACTTTTTCCTAATGTCCAACCTTAACCTCCCTTGCTGCAGTTTAAGCCCATTGCTTCTTGTTCTATCCTTAGAGACTAAGGTGAACAAGTTTTCTCCCTCCTCCTTATGACACCCTTTTAGATACCTGAAAACTGCTATCATGTCCCCTCTCAGTCTTCTCTTTTCCAAACTAAACAAACCCAATTCTTTCAGCCTTCCTTGATAGGTCATGTTCTCAAGACCTTTAATCATTCTTGTTGCTCTTCTCTGGATCCTCTCCAATTTCTCCACATCTTTCTTGAAATGCGGTGCCCAGAACTGGACACAATACTCCAGTTGAGGCCTAACCAGCGCAAAGTAGAGTGGAAGAATGACTTCTCGTGTCTTGCTCACAACACACCTGTTAATACATCCCAGAATCACATTTGCTTTTTTTGCAACAGCATCACACTGTTGATTCATATTTAGCTTGTGGTCCACTATAACCCCTAGATCTTTCTGCCGTACTCCTTCCTAGACAGTCTTTTCCCATTCTGTATGTGTGAAACTGATTTTTCCTTCCTAAGTGGAGCACTTTGCATTTGTCTTTGTTAAACTTCATCCTGTTTACCTCAGACCAGGGGTAGGCAACCTATGGCACGTGTGCCGAAGGTGGCACGCGAGCTGATTTTCAGTGGCACTCACACTGCTTGGGTCCTGGCCACTGGTCTGGGGGGCTCTGCGTTTTAATTTAATTTTAAATGAAGCTTCTTAAACTTTTTTAAAACCTTATTTATTTTACATACAACAATAGTTTAGTTATATATTATAGACTTATAGAAAGAGACCTTCTAAAAGCGTTAAAATGTATGACCGGCATGCGAAACCTTAAATCAGAGTGAATAAATGAAGACTCGGCACACCATTTCTCAAAGGTTGCCGACCCCTGCCTCAGACCATTTCTCCAATTTGTCCAGATCATTTTGAATTATGACCCTGTTCTCCAAAACAGTTGCAATCCCTCCCAGTTTGGTATCATCTGCAAACTTAATAAGTGTACTTTCTATGCCAATATCTAAGTCATTAATGAAGATATTGAACAGAGCTGGTCCCAAAACAGACCCCTGTGGAACCCCACTTGTTATGCCTTTCCAGCAGGATTGGAAACCATTAATAACAACTCTCTGAGTACGGTTATCCAGCCAGTTATGCACCCACCTTATAATAGCCCCATCTAAATTGTATTTGTCTAGTTTATCGATAAGAATATCATGCGAGACAGTATCAAATGCCTTACTAAAGTCTAGGTATACCACATCCATAGCTTCTCCCTTATCCACAAGACTCGTTAGCCTATCAAAGAAAGTGATCAGATTGGTTTGACACGATTTGTCCTTTGATGCTGGCTATTCCCTATCACCTTACCACCTTCCAAGTGTTTGCAGATTTCCTTAATTACTTGCTCCATTATCTTCCCTGGCACAGAAGTTAAACTAACTGGTCTGTAGTTTCCTGGTTGTTTTTATTTCCCTTTTTATAGATGGGCACTATATTTTCCCTTTTCCAATCTTCTGGAATCTCTCCCGTCTCCCATGATTTCCCAAAGATCATAGCTAGAGGCTCAGATACCTCCTCTATTAGCTCCTTGAGTATTCTAGGATGCATTTCATCAGGCCCTGGTGACTTGCAGGCATCTAATTTTTCTAAGTGATTTTTAACCTGTTTTGTTTTTTTTATTTTATCTGCTAAACTTACCCCCTTCCTATTAGCATTCACTATGTTAGGCATTCCTTCAGACTTCTCGGTGAAGATCGAAACAAAGAAGTCATTAAGCATCTCTGCCATTTCCAAGTTTCCTGTTACTGTTTCTCCCTCTTCACTAAGCAGTGGGCCTACCCTGTCTTTGGTCTTCCTCTTGCTTCTAATGTATTGATAAAAAGTCTTCTTGTTTCTCTTTATTTCCGTAGCTAATTTGAGCTCATTTTGTGCCTTTGCCTTTCTAATCTTGCCCCTGCATTCCTGTGTTGTTTGCCTATATTCATCCTTTGTAATCTGTCCTAGTTTCCATTTTTTATATGACTACTTTTTTATTTTTTAAATCATGCAAGATCTCGTGGTTTAGCCAAGGTGGTCTTTTGCCACATTTTCTATCTTTCCTAACCAGGGGAATAGCGTGCTTTTGGGCCCTTAATAGTGTTGGCTGCTCTGCTTAAAGGTCGGGGAAACAGCCTATCGCAGCTCGGCCGGATTGCAAGCCCGAGTCTTCACTGACAGCATAAGCGCCAACTTCCTCTGGCACCGGTGGGTGCCTGCGCGCCCCCGCCCCCTGCCCCCGCCCCATTCCAACCCCATCCCCAAAGTCCCCACCCTAACTCTGCCCCTCCCTATCCCTATTGGATCCCTTCCCCGAATCCCCGCCTCTTCACACAGCGCACCGTGTTCCCCCTCCTCCCCCCTCCCTCCCTGCACCACAAATTAGCTGTTTCATGGCGCAAGTGCTGGGAGAGACGGGGGAGAAGCAGGACGCGGCGGCGTGCTTGCAGAGAAGGCGGAGGTGGAGGTGAGCTGGAGCAGGGGGGCAGGGTGGGGGCCACGGCGAGCTGCCAGTGGGTGCTCCTGCCCCGGAGCACCCACCGAGTCGGTGCCTATGACTGACAGCTGCCCCATCCTTTCTAATAGACAGCTGCAGCTCCCCCTGGGCTCCAGCCAGAGCCCAGATTGTGTAGGGCCCGCCCCGCTTGAAGGACGGGCCCCGTGTGAATTCCTAATTCCCCCACTCTTGTTCTGCTGAGGGAAGGCTTTAGCAGGCCCAACTCGTGAGGAGGCATGGCCCCACTCGGATGCAGACGCGAAGGGATGGCCTTGCCAGCCTACACCAACCTAAACCTCCCTTGCTGCAATTTAAGGCCATTGCTTCTTGTCCTGTCCTCAGAGATTTAAATCTCCCTCTTTCTTGTAACAACTATATTGGCCCCTTACCATTCTTTCTGTCTCTCCCTCGCATTGGGATAACTTGCAGTTGTGCCTTTTAATATTGTCTCCGTGAGAAACTGCCAGCTCCTCTGAATTCCTTTTTCCCTTAGATTTTCTTCCTGTGGGAACTTACCTACCAGTTCTCGGAGTTTGTTGAAGCCAGCTTTTTAAGGGCCATTATCCTTATTCTGCTGCTGTCACCCCTTTCTTTCCTTAGAATCATGAAATCTATCACTTCCTTATCCCTTTCATCCAAATTGCCTTCCACCTTCAGATTCGCTACCAATTGCTCCTTGTTGGTCAGAATCAAGTCTAAAATGGTTGTCCCCTTGGTTGCTTCCTCCACTTTCTGAAACAAAAAGTTGGCCCCAACAAGAACTTTCTGAAAATTCTGTGTTTTGCTGTATTACTTTCCCAACAGACATCGGGGCAGTTAAAGTCCCCGATGTCATGAATTCACAGGTTTGGTGCTAACACCTCTGGAATAGTCCCTGAAAAGAATCCCTTAAGCATGTTGTGACGGTGCTGCCCGTGGGTGCCAGCTGAGGTCAGTCAATCAGGGTGAACTGCAAACAGAACGGGGCAAACAAACCCCAAATGCTGGTGGATATTCCAATACTTAGATTTGCCAACCAGGTTGTCACGGAGTATTGGGGAACTCAGGGCCCTGCACCCCCGGCTTCCTGCGATTCACCATGACTCTCAGCCAGCCAGTAAAGCAGAAGGTTTATTTGGATGACAGGAATACAGTCCAAGACAGGTCTTGCAGGCACAGACAACAGGGACCCCCTCAGTTAGGTCCATCTTGGGGTCCCCGGGCATCCCAGCCCAGCCCCCCTTGGGAGGTCAGAGCCATCTCTGCCTCCCAGCCCTCTCTCCCTGCCTGCTTCCAGCACACTGCCTTCAGCGACCCCTCCCACAGCCTTTGTCCAGTTTCCCGGGCTAAGGAGTCGCCTCGCCTTCAACCCCTTCCTGGGTTCTCGTGTTACACACTCAGGTATGCGCCCTCGGGCAGATCCCATCCTCCAGTGCAGACTATCCCAGCACACTCCCCTGTCAGCATTCACAGACCACAGTGAGAACAGGCCCAGTTCGTCACATCTCTCCCCCCTTCGAGACCGAACTGAGCAGGGTCACTTTAGCCAGTGACCCGGGGAAGTTCGAACCTACCCCCGTTCCCATGGATGCCCCCGCATCCCTCCCATTCCTTGGTGAGAATTACACCAGGCCCCTCCAGTTTCACGCTCCCCCTTAGCTTGGGGTGCTTGATGGCACTCGCAGTTCGCATGTGGGAAGGTTTATGCGGCCTGTGCCCTTTTCCCACCCCCATACCTCTGGGGCTCCAACTGGGCTGTGGTCTTCTCCCAGCGCTCCAGTCTGGAGGTCTGTGCTTTGGGCTCTCTTGGTTTAGAGCCGCCCTTTTTACCTTGGCCACCCTCCGAAAAGGCTCCTCTATGCTGGGCAAGGGTCCTAAAGCTGTTTTCCCCTTGTCCCGGGCCTTCCTCCCCCTCTGACAGGGGTCACAGGATCCGCAGTACTGTCGGACAGTAACAAAGACCCCAGGCCAGTAAAAGCTCCGTAGCAGCCTCTGCTGGGTACGCCAGGTTCCCTGGTGCCCTGCGAGGGGAATGTCATGGGCCCGGCACAGCAGCTGGCGGCGATACTTCTGGGGTACCACCAGCTGCCTCCTGATCCCCCCTGACTCCATTTTCCCTGGGGGAGCCCATTCTCGGTACAGGAACCCCTTCTCCCACAGGAACCTTTTCCGGCCACCTCGTCCCATGGTCTGTACCGCATTGAGGTCGGCCAGGTCCCTTATCTTCTGCAAGGAGGGATCTCTCTGCAACTCGGCCTGGAACTCAGCAGCTGGGACAGGGATGGCCACCTGCTCTTTCTCGCCCGCTGGGTCTGAAGCTGCAGCCTCCCTGAGCCATGTCCCTGGGCGTTCCCTCCCCACCAGGTTAGGGTCCTGCGCCTCAGGCAAGGCACCCCCCCCAAGGCCAGGGCGCAGGGCCCCTCGCCGGCTCTGACTGCGGGTCACAACCAGTGCCCTTTGGGGGTTGCTTGGCCAGTTCTCCAGGTCCCCCCCCATCAATACCTCAGTGGGCAAATACGGGTGTACCCCCACATCCTCGGGGCCCTCCTTGGCCCCCCACTTCAGGTGTACCCTTGCCACGGGCACTTTGACTGGTGTTCCGCCCACCCCCGTCAGGGTCAGGTAGGAGTTGGGCACCACCAGATCTGGGGCCACCACCTTGGGTCGGGCCAGCGTCACCTCTGCACCCGTATCCCAGTATCCATTGACCTTCCTCCCATCCACCTCCAGGGGAACAAGGTACTCTCTCCGGAGGGACAGCCCCGCGCCCACCGTATAAACCAAAAACCCTGAGTCTGGGGCATCCAGCCCCCTAGAGGAGCTGGCCTGGGGCCCTTCTCTCTCTTGAGCAGTTGATAAGCTGCCAGCCCCTCTTGCGTGAGAAGCCTGCCCCTCGTCCGTCTGGGCCTCTACCAAGTTAACCCTATGCGGGTTCGGTCTGCTCAGTCTGTCCTTGAGCTTGGGGCACTGGGCCCGAACGTGGCCTCTTCGGCCGCAGTAATAGCAGCTCATGTCCGGTGGGTCCCCTCGAGCCGGTCGGTTGTCCCTGACGCTGGGCATTCCCCGTGGGAGGGGATTCCCCATATTCCCCCTTTGGGAGGTCCCAGGGTGACTCTCTCTCTGCATCGCGGCGGGCCTGTTCCTTTGGGGCTCCTCCCTGCCACCCCCTGACCGGCTCTTTACAAACTCATCAGCCAGCTGCCCGGCGTGTCGTGGGTTCTCTGGCTTTCTGTCCACCAACCACAGCCTCAGGTCGGATGGGCACCGCTCATACAGTTGCTCCAGTACCAGCAGTTTAATCAGGTCCTCCTTCGTCTGGGCCCCACCAGCCCACTTGCTGGCGTATCTTTCCATGCGGACGGCTAGTTGCAGATATGAGATCTCAGGGGTTTTATCTTGACTCCGGAACCTTTCCCGGTACATCTCAGGAGTCAGCCCAAACTCACGTAGCAGGGCCTTTTTGAATAGTTCGTAGTCCCCTTTCTCTGCCTCTCCCAGTTGGCGGTACAATGCCACGGCTTTGGGGTCCAGTAAGGGGGTAAGGACCCGGAGTCTGTCCGCGGGATCAACCCAGTGCAGCTCGCAGGCCGTCTCAAAGGCCTCCAGGAAGTCATCCATGTCCTCCCCCTCCTTGTATGGGGCCATGATGCACTTATCAAAGCGCCATGCAGTCCCGGGTCCCCCCTCACTCACCGCAGCCGGGGGTTCGCTGCCCTTCAATCTCGCCAGTTCCAGGTCATGCTGACGCTGTCTCTCTTCATGCTGTCTCTGTCTCTCATTCTCCTCCCGTTCATGCTGTCTCTGTCGTTCACGATCCTCCAGCTCTCTCAGTTTTAGCTCTTTCTCCCATTCCAGCCAATTCCGCTCCACGGATGCCGAACGTCGCCGGGAGGATCCTCTGCTGGCCGGCGGGCTTCGCCGGGGGGATCCCCTGCTGGCCGGGGGGGTCACGGCGCCTTCGGTATTTGCTGGGCTCCTCCCCACCCTTCCCCTAGGCATAGGAAGGAGGGGTCTCGGGAAGCCCTCAGCAGCCGGCTGACCACTCCCAGCTGGGACAGACACTGGTTCCTGCGCTGCATTTGCCAGGCTGCTTCCCTGAGACACAGGGATCAGTTCATTCGCGCGATCTTCCGCCTCCAGCTGGGCAATGAGCTGTTCTTTGGTGAGCCTCCCAATGCGCAGCCGCCTCTGCTTGCACAGCTCCACCAGGTCGCTCTTAAGCCGCTTGGCATACATCTTCCTGCTGGCCACTCACCGGCCTGTGTGCTCACAGCTCCCCACAGTTCCCAGGGAGACCCCTAGTGTGCCAGCCCTTCTCGAGGTCACCACCTCTCTGCCAGGGTCGAGCTGCAGACTCCTCCGCCCCTGGGACCACTCGCTGCGATCCCCCCGGGGGACCCTGTTACTGCAAAAGTCCTTCTCGCTGGTCACACACTCCCAGGGGTAATAACCGTCTCTCTCCCACTCTTCAGCAGGCCTGGTCCCCGTCAATCCCCCTTCGTTTTACTGCTCCCCAGTCACTTACTGCAGGAAGCGCCGTCCACGGGGTGCAGTAGATCCCACCACTGCCACCAGTTGTCACGGAGTATTGGGGAACTCAGGGCCCTGCACCCCCGGCTTCCTGCGATTCACCATGACTCTCAGCCAGCCAGTAAAGCAGAAGGTTTATTTGGATGCCAGGAATACAGTCCAAGACAGGTCTTGCAGGCACAGACAACAGGGACCCCCTCAGTTAGGTCCAACTTGGGGTCCCCGGGCATCCCAGCCCAGCCCCCCTTGGGAGGTCAGAGCCATCTCTGCCTCCCAGCCCTCTCTCCCTGCCTGCTTCCAGCACACTGCCTTCAGCGACCCCTCCCACAGCCTTTGTCCAGTTTCCCGGGCTAAGGAGTCGCCTCGCCTTCAACCCCTTCCTGGGTTCTCGTGTTACACACTCAGGTATGCGCCCTCGGGCGCCCTCGGGCAGATCCCATCCTCCAATGCAGACTATCCCAGCACACTCCCCTGTCAGCATTCACAGACCACAGTGAGAACAGGCCCAGTTCGTCACACAGCCCAAAACAGCTTCTGTAGTACCTCACTGGTTACTTAAAAGTTTAAACAACACAGTTCCCTTAAAGTGCCCAGCCTTAGACCTCCATCCAGACACATACGTCAGATATGATGATGGTGATTACTGAAAATCTTATATCATATAAATGAAAAGGTTCTTCAACCCCAAAGGATCAGCCACATACCCAGGTCCAATTATAACTTAGATCTGACCCAAAATACACACTTATAGCCAATTCTTATTAACTAAGTTAAAATTTATTAAAAAAGAAAAGAGAGAGTGTTGGTTAAAAGATCAATATACAGACAGACTTGAATTCAATTCTTGAGGTTCAGATACATAGCAGAGATGAGCTTCTAGTTGCCAAAAATCCTTTTAGAAATACTCCATAGGTTATAGTTCAATGTCCATGCTCAGGGTGACTCCAGTCAGTGACTGGGGATCTCAATCCTTGTGGCTTAAGGTTTCCTCCTCTGGAAACCCAAAGCAGATCTAAGATGCAGAAGGATCGTGTCCCAGGGTTCTTATACATTTCCAGCAGCCTTTTGGCCTGAGAAAACAATAGGCTTAACTCTCCTTCTCTCAAACATCCTGGAAATTAGCACAAGGTAATTTATCCATTAAACAGTTCAGATACAGGTTACCACAACCTTCAAAGAGACATAGAGACAATAATACTGTTTCACTCAAGTATCTTCCTAAATGTTAATATTCCTTTTTTGATCTTTGAATCAAAGCTATAGCAATAGACAAGACTTGTTTGCTTACATCACAAGATGTGAGCAAACATCTCCCCTTCTACCTCTAACAATGGAGGCTGCATTTCAAAGCTCTATTAATTTACGTATCTTCCTAACCAGTCTCTAAAGTTTGGCCATGGGTCAGGTCAGTCTGTGAGTTAATTAACTCTTTCTGGCCCTGTTTGGCCCTGTTACCTTCCAATGAAATATTATATTACTCTCATAACGTCACACATGTTAACCCCGTTTGGGTCGCACACTCTGACTGGCTTCACCACCTCCTGGCACCCAACCTTGGAGCCTTCAGCACTCCTGCTTCATACTGACACCTAGGGAAAACTTACACACCCAAAGGGAGCAATGCACACCCAATTTAATCTGGAGTGACTCCCAGCCAGCAGTGTAAAAAACAGAAGGATTTATTAGTTGTCCAGAGCCCAGTGCGCTTCCTTAGCCACCATCCAGAAGAGACTCCTGGTTCCAGCAGCCCACACTCAACAACCCCACCTGACCCTCCTCAGTCCTTTGTTCATCACCTGACCTCCTCATTAGCTCTTTGTTTTCCCGCTGGTCACAACCGGCTGGCTTCCTGCAGAGGGGTCCACTGTCCATACTCAGTTGCTAAGTACCCTATGTCCGGGTGTGACGGGGTGTGCATACCCTGCACTGGACAAGAGTGAGGTCAGCATGTTTTGGTGGAAGTCCCTGCTGACCTAGTGGCAGACCACTCCACCACTGTCAGGGCCCTGGGTCGAGGCCGGTGGAGTCGGGTGGGCCCGGGCCTCCCTACCTAGGCTGCTACCCCCCTGGTGGGGGTCCCTTCCTCCTTCCCGGATGCTGGCCATTGGGCCCCACTGCCCCGTGCCTAGGGGCTGCGACATTGACTCCAACCATTGGGTCGCACTGTCCTGTACCTGAAGGCTGTTATGGATCCTGGCCGCTAGGCCATATTGCCCTGCGCCTGAGGGTGGTTATATTGACTCTAGCCGCTAGGTCACGCTGCTCTGAATGTAAGGGCTGGCGTAATTGACTCTGGCCACTAGACTGCACTGCCCTGAACGGGAGGGCTGCTGTAACTGACTTAGGCCATGCTGCCCTGTTCGCAAGGGCTGCTGGGAGTAACTCTGGCTGCTTTCGGCCTAAAGGCTGTTGGGGAGACTGTAACAGCAGTGGTATCACAGCCCTGCCCCCACCCCGAAAGGGGGATGGGGTGTGTATACCCCGTGACACTGGGCCATTGTCTTCTGGGACTCTCCAGGGCAAGGGGCCCAGGCCCCAGATAGCTAGATGACAGTCACAGCTGGATCTCTACAAAGAGTAAACAACCTTTTCCCCACACCTGGATAACAACGCAGCACATAAGGGAAACTGAGGAACACACAATATTCATCCAAAATATTATGAAAAATTCCCACTTCGTCACACCCCATGACTACCAGAACTTGGGTTTTGAATATTTCTGTTGTGTTCTAGAAATACCTCATCCACTGCCTCCTCCTCATAGACTCATAGACTCTAAGGTCAGAAGGGACCATTATGATCATCTGGTCTGACCTCCCGCATGATGCAGGCCACAAAAACGTCCCAACCCCTTTCCCTTGACTCTGCTGTTGAAGTCCCCAAATCCTGGTTTAGAGACTTCAAGTAGCAGAGAATCCTCCAGCTAGTGACCCCTGCCCCATGCTGCGGAGGAAGGCGAAAAACCTCCAGGGCCTCTGCCAATCTACCCTGGAGGAAAATTCCTTCCCGACCCCAAATATGGCGATCAGTAGAACCCCGAGCATGTGGGCAAGATTCTCCAGCCAGACCCTCATTGGCCATTGATACGATTTACCAGCGATGGCACACTGTTCATTTGACTAGAATCACGTTATCCCATTAAACCATTCCCTCCATAAACTTATCTAGCTTAATCTTAAAACCAGACAGGTCCTACGCCCCCACCGTTTCCCTCGGAAGGCTGTTCCAATATTTCACCCCTCTGACGGTCAGAAACCTTCATCTAATTTCAAGCCTAAACTTCCCCACGGCCAGTTTGTATCCATTCGTTCTCATGTCCACATTAGTACTGAGCTGAAATAATTCCTCTCCCTCCCTATCACCCCTATTTTTTACCCCTTTATCTTTACTGAGAGGCTGTCAGCTGGTCTGCCTCTCACCGCCTTCTGGTCCTCAGAACAAGTGTATATATTTTTGATGTATAATGCAACACCGCCTCCTCCCCCCCCCCCCCAACCTCTCCTTCCTGAACTAGCTGTACCCATCTATGCCAATACTCCAGTCGTGAGATTTATCCCACCAAGTCTCCGTGTTGCCAATTAGGTCACAATTTAGCTTATGGACAAAGACTTCCAGTTCATTCCCTGTATTCCTCCTATTTTGGTAGAGACATTGTAACACAGGCTTTGTAGGACGTCACTCAATAGTCTCCAAAGGGAGGAGACACTGAGGTAGTAGAGAAGCGGTAGACTCAGCGAGTGATAGACGCTGTCATGTGTGATTCAGACCAGGGGTCTAGAGCCAGGAGGAGCTGCCTAAGGAGAGCCAGTGTGGCCAGACTTCTCATGTTGTTTTGCAGATAGGGCAGGCTGTTTGCTGGGGCTTTCTATAGGGTCAATTAATGTAAATGGTCTGTGATGCTGGAAGACCAGTTGCCAGAACCCCAGGCCAATTCCCTTGTGTATTAGTCTAGATCAGAATGATTGTTAAATGTATACGAGTGTATTTGGTGTTTGAATGGCGTGAAAACTAGTGGGATGTTATTTGCATTGTTTTCACTTATCTGTACCTGTTACAATGCAGTAGCAAACATTTACATTGTGTGTATACCCCTGTAACTAAATAACCCATTGAACGAGAAAGAAGCCTTGTGGAATGCAAATGAAGAACTTTGACAGAAAAGAGCTAATTTCAAAGCCAAGTGGTCATTGTGTGTGATGACTGGAGGTCACAGACTCAAAGGGCATTCCTCACTCTGTCATCAAAGGCAAAGCCCATGGGGGTCGTGACCCTGTCAGCTCGTTTTCTGTGAGAAGCAACTATAAGTATGGATTCAAGGAAGGATCCTGCATCTCTGGACTGTCTGGACACTTACAGGGCAGGGTACCAGAAGCAAAGTGGAGATCCCCAGAGACAATCTGGGCACCCTGAAAAGACTTTTGGGAAACTGGCAGTTTATTAGATCACTGCCACCATTTGGAATGACAAGTTGTGACTCACCTGTGCATATATTTTTCCTGCTTTAACCTCTCAATAACTCTCATTTACTTTTTTTAGCTAATAAACCTTTAGTTAGTTTGCTATAGAATTGGCTACCAGTGTTGTCTTCAGTGTAAGATCCAGAGTAACAGTTGACCAGGAATCCATTTTGAAGCACTTGGAGGAGAGGAAGGTGATCAGGAACAGTCAGCATGGATTCACCAAGGGCAAGTCATGCCTGACCAACCTGATTGCCTTCTATGATGAGATAACTGGCTCTGTGGATATGGCGAAAGTGGTGGATGTGATATGCCTTGATTTTAGCAAAGCTTTTGATACCATCTCCCACGTTATTCTTGCCAGCAAGCTTAAAAAAAGCGTGGACTGGATTAATGGACTATAAGATAGATAGAAAGCTGGCTAGATCGTCAGGCTCAACGGGTAGTGATCAATGGTTCAATGTCTAGTTGGCAGCCGGTATCAAGTGGAGTGCCCCAGGGGTCTGTCCTGAGGCCGGTTTTGTTCAACATCTTCATTAATGATCTGGATGATGGGATGGATTGCACCCTCAGCAAGTTCGCAGATGACACTAAGCTGGGAGGAGAGGTGGATACACTGGAGGGTAGGGATAGTGTCCAGAGTGACCTAGACAAATTGGAGGATTGGGCTAAAAGAAATCTGATGAGGTTCAACAAGGACAAGTGTGGAGTCATGCACTTAGGATGGAAGAATCCTATGCAACGCTACAGGCTGGGGACCGAATGGCTAGGCAGCAGTTCTGCAGAAAAGGACTTAGGGGTTACAGTGGATGAGAAACTGGATATGAGTCAGCAGTGTGCCCTCATTGCCAAGAAGGCAAATGCCATTTTGGGCTGTATAAGTAGGAGCACTGCCAGCAGATTGAGGGAAGTGATTATTCCCCTCTGTTTGGCACTGGTGGGGCCACATCTGGAGTATTGCGTCCAGTTTTGGGGCCCCCACTACAGAAAAGATGTGGACAAATTGGAGAGAGTCCAGCAGAGGACAACAAAAATGATTAGGGAGCTGGGGCCCATGACTTATGAGTAGAAGCTGAGGGAACTGGGGTTATTTAGTCTGCAGAAGAGAAGAGTGACGGGGGGGATTTGATAGCAGCCTTCAACTACCTGAAGGGGGGTTCCAAAGAGGATGGAGCTCGGCTGTTCTCAGTGGTGGCAGATGACAGAAGAAGGAGCAATGGTCTCAAGTTGCAGTGGGGAAGGTCTAGGTTGGATATTAGGAAAAACTGTTTCACTAGGAGGGTGGTGAAGCACTGGAATGGGTTACCTAGGGAGGTGGTGGAATCTCAATCCTTAGAGGTTTTTAAGGTCAGTCTTGACAAAGCCCTGGCTGGGATGATTTAGTTGGGGATTGGTCCTGCTTTGAGCAGGGGGTTGGACTAGATGACCTCCTGAGGTCCCTTCCAACCCTGATATTCTATGGTCAGGGGTAAGTGACTGATCTTTTGGGACTGGAAGCAACCTGAACATGGTGTGTTTTGGTTTGAGTGACCTTTCAGCACAAAGTTCAGTTTGTCGGGGTGGCGAAATAGACTGGCGAGTCTAAGGGGACTGTCTGTGACTCCATGGTAAGACTGGTGAGTGATTCCTTTGTTACTGGCTACTTATAGAACACACCACCAGCTTGGGGTATCTGCCCTGTTTTCTGACAGCTGGCCCTGAGGTGGGCACTCGGTGTGTTTGATGACTTGTCCTTGAAAAGGGTGGACTGGGACAGGCCAAGAGACCTTACAATTACTTCTGTGGCCATCAGGTTTTTGAGTGCCTCCTCAGTTTTCTCACTGACCACGCCTTTCCCATTAAAGTGTGTAACGATGCTGCCTTTGGTTGGACACTTCTGAGAGTATCAATTCAGGACAAATTGCTTAGAGCAGGGCAGTTACAGCCCAAGGCTGGGGTTTCTCCACTTCTAAGGCACCAAACCAGCCAGCCAGAGAGGACTTTGGTTTTACCATACTGGCTAAACAGAGGTCATACAAGCAATTCCCTTAGACACTCCAGTTTCCCATCCCCACCAGTGCCACTCGTTATGGGGATGAATGGTTATGAAAACCAATACCCCAGTAAAAGAAAGGTTCTCTCGATCCCAAAGGACCAAGCCCCAGACCCAGGTCAATATACAAGTCAGAGCTTACTCACAAATCACACTGTTGCCAATCCTTTAGAATCTAAAATCTAAAGGTTTATTCATAAAAGGAAAAAGATCTAGATGAGAGTTAGAATTGGTTAAATGGAATCAATTACATCCAGTAATGGCAAAGTTCTTGGTTCAGGCTTGTAGCAGTAACTGAATAAACTGCAGGTTCAAATCAAGTCTCTGGAACATCCCCAGCTGGGATGGGTCCTCAGTCCTTTGTTCAGAGCTTCAGTTTGTAGCAAGGTTCCTCCAGAGGAAAGAAGCAGGACTGAAGACAAAATGGAGGAGTTTCCAGGGCCTTTTATATTCTCTACCCTGTGGAAGGACACCCCTTTGTTCTTACTGTAGAAAATCACTGCAGTAAGATGGAGTTTGGAGTCACATGGGCAAGTCACATGTCCATGCATGACTCAGTTTTTTGCAAGCTGATGCCATTGTTTACATATTAGTTTGAACATTCCCAGGAAAGCTCAGATGTGGATTGGCATCTCCCAAAGTCCATTGTCCGTTAAGTGTATTTCTTGATAGGACTATTCTCAGTAAGTGCCCATTCTCAAGAAGCTGCCCAAATGCTTCACTGAGGCTACTTGGAATCAAACACATGGAGATACAAGTACAGAGCCAATATTCATAACTTCGACAGCTAGATAGAGTAATCCTAACCAGCAAACCATAGCCTTTTCATAGACCCCTCACACAACAACCCTTGTACAATATTTGCTGCAAATCTGTAACCGTGGTTACAGCAATGATCTATACGGTCACCGTTTATGTCAATAACATCACAAAGTGTAAGTCACGTCTGTCCCTGTGCTCCAGAGACAGGCCCCCAGTGCTCAGCCAGGAACAGCTCTGTTCAGAGGTCCCAGCAGCCATTGTCTTAGCTGAGGCATCATAGGCATCGTAAGCTGCCCAGCGTTTCTCAGATGTGGTTACTGGTCCACATGCGGCAACCAGTGGATATTTTTGCGGCCAAGACAGCCTCCGAAGCATGGGCAGAGATGGAGGGAGCAAAGCCGCCACCCCTCCATGCAGCGCCCAGCGGTTGCTTCTGAATAGCTGTTACTAAGGGCAGTGAGATGCGCCGCCTTGGTGTTTGCACTGGCGCTGCCAGCAGGGATCGGTGCCCTGCACCATTCAGCCTCCTGGGGGCTCTGGGCAGCGCCTCTGGAGACACAAGGGGTTGGTGTGTGCGGTCCCGGAGGTGGCTCTTGTCAGTGGAGCAGGTGACTGGGGCGTTTGGTTGCCAGGGCGCTCGCCTGGGCAGCTCTCCCGCCCGGCCAGGGCACTGAGAGTCTAGGATACTGCAAGTGGCTGGTGAGTTCCCGACCCATCTTGCCTGGGGCAGGATCTCGCTGAGGGGCCAGGGGAGGCAGGGACAGAGAAACAGATTTGTCAGAGCGGCCACCAGCAAGAGTTGGTGGCCACACACTGAGGCCACCAAAACTGTGTTGTGAAAACTCCATAGAATCAGAGGGATAGAAGGGACACCAAGGATCATCTCATCTAACCCCTGCCAAGATGGATGGTTTAGACACAACAAATCCTCCAAGACGGACGGCTCCAGCCTCCTTTGGAAAACCTCCAGTGAAGGAGCTGCTATAACCTCCCGCGGTGTCTGTTCCATTGTCCTCCTGTTCTTACAGCTGGGAAATCTGTCCTGAGATTTAATCTAAATCTGCCTGTGATGCTACTCCCCATATTCATTATAGAAATATTGTTATACGAATATGGCATAACTAAGATGTTTTATGCAAGATGGGTCATGTAAGGTATCATTGGGAAGGTTATGTTTTACTGAATAGGATTATCCTATTTGTGTACATGTATCACTTCTGCATCTGAAGTTAGGAATACTGACTATGTAACAATTACAACTGTGGTTACACCTTGGAAACGCCCACCAGACAGTATGCAATTGGCCTGGATGCGCCCTTAGGAAAAACAAAGGGGCTTTGTAGATGCTGATCTCTCATCTTCCTGGAGTTTCTTCCTGTGAACATTACAAATAAATAGTCTCTTGGTTGCTTTAACACTGCAAGGTCATGTGATAATATCACCTAGTACGGAGTACCACCTTGGACACTACTGGTATTTTTCCACTGGAAACAAAGGATTCTCGCCTTATGTAAATCCGACTTAAGGCTGGGAAGTGAGTCAATCAGGGCTCTTCTCCATTGCCTTCCCGCCCAAGAAGGGAGACTGCTGAAAACACCTGAAGAAACAAAGACGCTAAGCTGAGGAAAGGCGAGGGCTGAGTCCAGGCTGTGACAGGGGTCTAGCCTGTGAAGAGAAATAATTGGAACTCTGAGCTGCAGAAACTCTGCAACCTGCCTAAAGCAACATTGAGGGTGAGAAATTACTATTTGTAACCTGTTTCTTTAGTGTATTAAGCTTAATTTGCGTGTTTTGGTTTATTTGCTCAGTTATCTGCTTTGTTCTGTTTGCTGTCCCTTATAATCACTTAAAATTTCCCTTTTGTAGTTAATAAACTTATTGTTTATTTCAAAACCCAGTTTGTGCAATTCATATTGGGGGTGGGGGAGCAAAAAGCTGTGCATATCTGCCTCCAGATTGAGGGAAGGGGCGGGTTTTATGAGCTTGCGCAGTACAGATCTCTATACAGCGCAAGACATTATTATTTTGGGTTTACACCCCCAAAGGAAATGTGCATGTGAGTGCTGGCTAAACCCTGAGCTAATCATCCCACCCAGAGCTGATTTCAGTCTGTGTCTGCAGCTGGGTGCGAAGGCTTGAGGACCTGGCATAGCAAGGCCAGCGTGAGGAAGCCCAGGCTGGTGGAATTAATGGGCTCAGTGGGACCCTAGTATATCAAGTGGCATCCCGGATGGGAGGGTTCAACTTGTCACATTGCTATGCTGTTGTTTGAACCCACTGTCTTGTCACGGAGTATTGGGGGACTCAGGGCCCTGCACCCCCGGTTTCCTGGGATTCACCATGACTCTCAGCCAGCCAGTAAAGCAGAAGGTTTATTTGGATGACAGGAATACAGTCCAAGACAGGTCTTGCAGGCACAGACAACAGGATACCTCTCAGTTAGGTCCAGCTTGGGGTCCCAGGGCATCCCAGCCCACCCCCCTTTGGGGGGTCAGAGCCATCTCTCCCTCCCAGCCATCTCTCCAGCTCGCTCCCCACACTCCCTTTCAGCGACCCCTCCCACAGCCTTTGTTCAGTTTCCCGGGCTAAGGAGTCACCTGGCCTTCAACCCCTTCCTGGGTTCTCATGTTACACATTCAGGTATGCGCCCTCGGGCCATCTCCCATCCTCCAATGCAGACTATCTCAGCCACACTCCCCTGTCAGCATTCACAGACCACAGTGAGAACAGGCCCAGTTCGTCACATCTTCCCCCTTCGAGACCGAACTGAGCAGGGTCACTTTAGCCAGTGACCCGGGGAAGTTCGAACCTACCCGCGTTCCCATGGATGCCCCCGCATCCCTCCCATTCCTTGGTGAGAATTACACCAGGCCCCTTCAGTTTCACGCCCCCCCTTAGGTCGGGGGTGCTTGACGACACTCGCAGTTCGCATGTGGGAAGGTTTATGCGGCCTGTGCCCTTTCCCCACCCCCATACCTCTGGGGCTCCAACTGGGCTGTGGTCTTCTCCCAGCGCTCCAGTCTGGAGGTCTGTGCTTTGGGCTCTCTTGGTTCAGAGCCGCCCTTTTAACCTTGGCCACCCTCCGGAAAGGCTCCTCTATGCTGGGCAAGGGTCCTAAAGCTGTTTTCCCCTTGTCCCAGGCCTTCCTCCCCCTCTGACAGGGGTCACAGGATCCGCAGTACTGTCGGACAGTAACAAAGACCCCAGGCCAGTAAAAGCTCCGTAGCAGCCTCTGCTGGGTACGCCAGGTTCCCTGGTGCCCTAAGAGAGGAATGTCATGGGCCCGGCACAGCAGCTGGCGGCGATACTTCTGGGGTACCACCAGCTGCCTCCTGATCCCCCCTGACTCCATTTTCCCTGGGGGAGCCCATTCTCGGTACAGGAACCCCTTCTCCCACAGGAACCTTTTCCGGCCACCTCGTCCCATGGTCTGTACCGCATTGAGGTCGGCCAGGTCCCTTATCTTCCGCAAGGAGGGATCTCTCTGCAACTCGGCCTGGAACTCAGCAGCTGGGACGGGGATGGCCACCTGCTCTCTCTCGCCGGCTGCGTCTGAAGCTGCAGCCTCCCTGAGCCGTGTCCCTGGGCGTTCCCTCCCCACCAGGTTAGGGTCCTGCGCCTCAGGCAAGGCACCCCCCCCAAGGCCAGGGCGCAGTGCCCCTCGCCGGCTCTGACTGCGGGTCACAACCAGTGCCTTTTGGGGGTTGCTTGGCCAGTTCTCCAGGTCCCCCCCCATCAATACCTCAGTGGGCAAATACGGGTGTACCCCCACATCCTTGGGGCCCTCCTTGGCCCCCCACTTCAGGTGTACCCTTGCCACGGGTACTTTGACTGGTGTTCCGCCCACCCCCGTCAGGGTCAGGTAGGTGTTGGGCACCACCTGATCTGGGGCCACCACCTCGGGCCGGTCCAGCGTCACCTCTGCACCCGTATCCCAGTATCCATTGACCTTCCTCCCATCCACCTCCAGGGGAACAAGGTACTCTCTCCGGAGGGACAGCCCCGCGTCCACCGTATAAACCAAGAACCCTGAGTCTGGAGCATCCAGCCCCCTAGAGGAGCTGGCCTGAAGCTCTCCTCCCTCCTTAGCAGGTGGTACTCTGCCAGCCCCCCTTCCCTGGGAATGCTGCCTCTCGCCGGGCTGGGTCTCTACCCAGTCAACCCTCTGTGGGTTCGGCCTGCTCAGTCTGTCCCTGAGCCTGGGGCACTGGGCCCGTATGTGGCCCTTTTGGCCACAGTGGTAGCAGCCCATGTCCCATGGGTCCCCTTGAGTGGGTCGGATGGTCCTGATGCCGGATGCTCCTCTCTGATGGGTTTTTTCTGTATTTTCCCACGGGGGGGTCCCATGGTGACTCTCTCTCTGCGTTGTGGTGGGATTGTTCCTGTGGGACTCCTCCCTTTTATCTCCTGACCGGCTCTTTACAAACTCATCAGCCAGCTGCCCGGCGTGTCGCGGGTTCTCTGGCTTTCTGTCCACCAATCACAGCCTCAGGTCGGATGGGCACCGCTCATACAGTTGCTCCAGTACCAGCAGTTTAATCAGGTCCTCCTTCGTCTGGGCCCCACCAGCCCACTTGCTGGCGTATCTTTCCATGCGGGCGGCTAGTTGCAGATATGAGATCTCAGGGGTTTTATCTTGACTCCGGAACCTTTCCTGGTACATTTCAGGAGTCAGCCCAAACTCACGTAGCAGGGCCTTTTTGAATAGTTCGTAGTCCCCTTTCTCTGCCTCTCCCAGTTGGCGGTACAATGCCACGGCTTTGGGGTCCAGTAAGGGGGTAAGGACCCGGAGTCTGTCCGCGGGATCAACCCGGTGCAGCTCGCAGGCCGTCTCAAAGGCCTCCAGGAAGTCATCCATGTCCTCCCCCTCCTTGCGTGGGGCCAGGATGCACTTATCAAAGCTCCGTGCAGTCCTGGGTCCCCCCTCACTCACCGCAGCCGGGGGTTCGCTGCCCCTCAGTCTCGCCAGTTCCAGTTCATGCTGACGCTGTCTCTCATTCTCCTGTCTCTGTCTCTCTTCATGCTGACGCTGTCTCTCATTCTCCTGTCTCTGTCTCTCTTTCTCCTCCCGTTCATGCTGTCTCTGTTGTTCACGATCCTCCAGCTCTCTCAGTTTTAGCTCTTTCTCCCATTCCAGCCAATTCCGCTCCACGGATGCCGAACGTCGCCGGGAGGATCCTCTGCTGGCCGGCGAGCTTCGCCGGCAGAGTCCCCTGCTGGCCGGGGGGGCCACGGCGCCTTCGGTATTTGCTGGGCTCCTCCCCACCCTTCCCCTAGGCATAGGAAGGAGGGGTCTCGGGAAGCCCTCAGCAGCCGGCTGACCACTCCCAACTGGGACAGACACTGGTGCCTGCGCTGCGGTTGCCAGGCTGCTTCCCTGAGACACAGGGATCAGTTCATTCGCGCGATCTTCCGCCTCCAGCCGGGCAATGAGCTGTTCTTTGGTGAGCCTCCCACTGCGCAGCCCCCTCTGCTTGCACAGCTCCACCAGGTCGCCCTTAAGCCGCTTGGCATACATCTTTCTGCTGGCCACTCACCGGCCTGTGTGCTCACAGCTCCCCACAGTTCCCAGGGGGACCCCTAGTGTGCCAGCCCTTCTCGAGGTCACCACCTCTCTGCCAGGGTCGAGCTGCAGACTCCTCCGCCCCTGGGACCACTCGCTGCGATCCCCCCGGGGGACCCTGTTACTGCAAAAGTCCTTCTCGCTGGTCACACACTCCCAGGGGTAATAACCGTCTCTCTCTCACTCTTCAGCACGCCTGGTCCCCGTCAATCCCCCTTCGTTTTACTGCTCCCCAGTCACTTACTGCAGGAAGCGCCGTCCACGGGGTGCAGTAGATCCCACCGCTGCCACCAGTTGTCACGGAGTATTGGGGGACTCAGGGCCCTGCACCCCCGGTTTCCTGCGATTCACCATGACTCTCAGCCAGCCAGTAAAGCAGAAGGTTTATTTGGATGACAGGAATACAGTCCAAGACAGGTCTTGCAGGCACAGACAACAGGATACCTCTCAGTTAGGTCCAGCTTGGGGTCCCAGGGCATCCCAGCCCACCCCCCTTTGGGGGGTCAGAGCCATCTCTCCCTCCCAGCCATCTCTCCAGCTCGCTCCCCACACTCCCTTTCAGCGACCCCTCCCACAGCCTTTGTTCAGTTTCCCGGGCTAAGGAGTCACCTGGCCTTCAACCCCTTCCTGGGTTCTCATGTTACACATTCAGGTATGCGCCCTCGGGCCATCTCCCATCCTCCAATGCAGACTATCTCAGCCACACTCCCCTGTCAGCATTCACAGACCACAGTGAGAACAGGCCCAGTTTGTCACAACTGTCTATTGTCCTGCCCTCTTGGCCAGAGAGAACAACTTTTCTCCATCTTTTTTATGGCAGCCTTTCAAGTATTTGAAGATCGCTGTCATGCCCCCGCCCCCTTCATCTCCTCTTTTCCAAACTAACCATACCCAGCTCCTTCAGCCTTTGCTTGTATGGTTTGCATTCCATCGTTCTGATCATTTTTGTTGCTCACTGCTGGATCCTTTCCAGTTTCTCTACATCCTTTCTATACATTGGTGACCAAAACTGGACACTTCACCTGAGGCCCAACCAGTGCTGAGTAGAGCGGTACTATCCCCTCCCGTGACTTGCAGGCTATGCCTCTGTTAGCGTAACCCAAAATTGCATTTGCTTTTTTTTGCAACAGCATCACATTGCGGACTCACGTTGAGTTTGTGATCCACCACAACTCCCAGATCCTTCTCAGCCGTGCTGCTGCCCAGCCAGTTTCCCCCCATTCTGTATTGGTGCATTTGGCTTTTCGTCCCTAGGTGCAGCACCTCACATTTGTCTTTGTTAATTTCATTTTGTCACCGATAGCCCAGTTCTCCAATTTAGCAAGATCCCTCTGAATTTTTTGCTCTATCCTCCAAAGTGTTGGCAACCCCCACAGCTTTGCATCATTTGCAAATTTGATCAGTCTGCTCTCTATGCCTATATCCAGGTCGTTAATAAAGATGTTAAACAACACCGGACCCAGAACAGATCCCTGTGGAACCCCACTCAAGACCTCCCTCCAATCTGACATCATTCCATTCATAGCCACTCTTTGTTTGTGGTCATTTAACCAATTATTTATCCACTTAGGCCGTGGCTACACTCGAAACTCCAAAGCGCTGCCTTGGGAGCGCTCCCACGGCAGCGCTTTGAGGTGCGAGTGTGATCACGCGCCAGCGCTGGGACAGAGCTCTCCCAGCGCTGCAGGTACTCCACCTCCCCGAGGGGATTAGCACTGTCTACACTGGCGCTTTGCAGCGCTGTAACTCGCTGCGCTCGGGGGGGGGGGGGGTTTCCACACCCCTGAGCGAGAAAGTTGCAGCGCTGTAAAGCGCCAGTGTAGCCATAGTTGTTGTTAGTGGTTGTTCCACCAAGTCCTCATTTCTCCAGCTTACTTATCAGCATGTCCTGTGGGACTGTGCCTAAAGCCTTGATGGGCTGCAATTTGTCCTGCTGCAGGTAGTTTTTTTTCTTTGCTGCCTATCTTTGATCTTCCAGTACTGAGCCCAGATGGGAATCCTAGCCTCCCCCAGTGCATATCGGTAACATGCCATCACTGCCTGATAGCTTGACATTCCCGTGATCCTGAGGAATCTGCCTTGTGGCCAAAGTGGTCTATTCTTTGCCCTGCCTTGGCCACAGCGGCTGAGTGAAAGGTCTTTGTGGTCTTTGATTTTTCATGGCTGCAGCAACAACCAGGGAGTTTGCACTGAGTGAAATTTGGTATTGTGCCCGATGAGGCTTGTTGTTTCTGCATGAGATTGCTGGTGATGAGGCAGGTGTAAGCCAGGTGTCTCCAGCTGGATAGAGTAAGCCCTGGCAGATGGGCAAGGAAACCCCATCCGCAGCTTTCAGCTGAAGCACGTCAGAGGATCCAGTTTTAGGGTGGGAGCATCAGCAGTGTCCAGCAGGAGTGTGCGCACCTCCTGGAACTGGCAGAACATGTCTGGTGTGGACACCACTGAAGGGGTGATGTTCTTATCAGGCGATGTCCTGTTGGCAGGGCTGGCATGTGCAGCTGTGGACACATCCTCAGCACAGCTGGCATCATGGGGCGTGGCTCATCTGCCATTTCCAAGTCCAGCGTCAGTGCTGGTGGCAGAGCTGGTGCTGGTGCTTGTGCCAGTGGCGATGTTGGTGCTGGAGCTTGTGGTGGGACCACTGGCTGTACAGGTGGTGTGATAGCCTGGCATGGGGCTGCCAGTGCCAATGGCTCCGGGTTCTGTGGCAACAGTTGTGTGCTGGCAGCAGAGTGGAAGGGGCCAGTGGTGAGCCCGGCTTAGAGGACCCAGGTCACGCGGGGCTCCTAATGAATCCTGTGTTGTGGGCCATGCCAGGCACTTCAAAAATCACCCCGGGAATCCCTCGGGGGAACTGAAGAGGAGGCAGAGAAGTCAGGACGAGGTGATTGGAGTGTGGGGAGCTGCTGCTGGTGAGGTTCCTTCCCTGGCTTGTCATTAAAGGAGCCTGAACTATCAAAGCTGTCTATAGTGGTGCCGCACGGGACAGCCTGTTGTGTGTAGGACACGCATGGGGGTATGGGCACAGTCACAGTGCCACGGAGCTTGAGTCATTGTAGGGTCACCTGGCCTGGCATTGGGAGCCTTCCCAGGGCCCATGACCCATTCTCTTGTGAACCATCTCACCTGAGCCCTCTGCGTGCTCCTCTGCCCGTTCCACAAGCCAAGGAAGCTGTTCGGGCACTGGACATTGGGTGCCAAGGAGGGGTGGGGGATGGATGCACAGCGCACTTGGAGCATCCGCGGGGCTTCGGGCGTCTGTGCTGGTGCTGAGGTCAGTGCAGATGGCGGCGAGGCCATGGGCAGGCGCCAAGCCCCTTCCTGGATGTTGATGCGGAGGACAGTGCTCACTTGGAGATTAGATCCTGAGCTTTTGCCCATTTAGTGGAGGAGGGTCACTGAGAGCCCATGTGATCAGTGTGACTGACAGGTGCTGAGGCTAGAGGTTTTAGTCCCTCACTAGTTGTGCACCCACAGCCTTAGCTGCGGGTCCTAAGAGGTTCTGGGTATGGTGCAGAAGCCTGATACACTGAATACTCAAGGAGCTGGCTGAGGAGATATCTGAGCCATTAGCAATTATCTTCAAAAAGTCATGGAAGATGGGTGAGATTCCAGAGGACTGGAAAAGGGCAAATATAGCACCAAGTGTAACGATGCTCTTTGGTGGGACACTTCTGAGAGTACCAATTCAGGACAAATTGCTTAGAGCAGGGCAATTAAAACAAACAAATTAAACAAAAATAGAACTGGAAGGGACCCTGAAAGGTCATCGAGTCCAGCCCCCTGCCTTCACTAGCAAGACCAAGTACTGATTTTGCCCCAGATCCCTAAGTAGCCCCCTCAAGGATTGAACTCTCAACCCTGGGTTTAGCAGGCCAATGCTCAAATCACTGAGCTATCCCTGGGGGTTTCTTCACATCTAAGGCACACCAAACCAGCCAGACAGAGAGGACTTTGGTTTTACCCCACTGGCTAACCACAAGTAGCACAAGAAATTCCTTTGGACACTCCAGTTTCCCAGTATCACCACCAGTGCCACTCGTTATGGGGACGAATGGTTATGAAAACCAATACCCCAGTAAAAGAAAAAAGTTCTCTCGATCCCAAAGGACCAAGCCCAGACCCAGGTCAATATATAATTCAGATATTACCCACAAATCACACTGTTGCCAATCCTTTAGAATCTAAAATCTAAAGGTTTATTCATAAAAGGAAACAGATCTAGATGAGAGCTAGAATTGGTTAAATGGAATCAATTACATACAGTAATGGCAAAGTTCTTGGTTTACGCTTGTAGCAGCGATGGAATAAACTGCAGGTTCAAATCAAGTCTCTGGAACATCCCCAGCTGGGATGGGTCCTCAGTCCTTTGTTCAGAGCTTCAGATTGTAGCAAAGTTCCTCTAGAGGTTAAAACTGGAGGGGTTTCCAGGGCCTTTTATATCCTCTACCCATGGAAGGACACCCCTTTTGTTCTTACTGTGGAAAATCACAGCAGCAAGATGGAGTTTGGAGTCACATGGGCAAGTCACATGTCCAGGCATGACTCAGTTCTTTACAGGCCGACGCCATTGTTCACATGTTAGTTTGAACATTCCCAGGAAAGCTCAGATGTGGATTGGCATCTCCCAAAGTTCAGTGTCAGTTAAGTTTTTTGATTGGGCACCTACTGAGAATAGTCCTTTCTCAAGAAGTTGACCAAATGCTTCACTGAGGCTACTTAGAATCAAACACATTGAGATACAAGTACATAGCCAATATTTATAACTTCAACTGCAAAAATGATACTGTCACGGAGTGTGGGGGACTCAGGGCCCTGTACCCCCAGCTTCCTGAGATTCACCATGACGCTCAGCCAGTCAGTAAAGCAGAAGATTTATTGGATAACAGGAACACAGTCTATAGTAGATACAACTAGGACCCCTCAATCAAGCCCTTTTGGGGAGTGCAGGGAGCTTAGAGCCCAGCTTGGGGTTCCCTGCGTTGCATCACCCAGCCCAAAACCTAAAAACTCCCAAATCTCTCCAGCAGCTCTCTCCCCCTCCCCTCTGCTCCTCCTCTCCTTTGTTCCGTCTCCGGGGCCGAAGGTGTCACGTCCCCCACCCCCGTTCCTGGCTCAGGTTACAGCTCAGGTAGCTCAAGGGACAGGGAGCTCCGCCGGGACGATCCCCTGCTGGCCGCCGGGGTCACGGTGCCCTCGGTATTCGCCGGGCTTCCCCCAACCCCTCCCCTAGGTATTGGTAGGCAGGGTCTCGGGATGTCCTCAGCAGCAGTCTGACCCCTCCCAGCCATGTCATGCCCCGGGGCTTCCCTCAGTGACAGGGCTCGGTTCATCCAAGCGATCCCTCTCCTCCAGCTGGGCAATGAGCTGTTCTTTGGTGGACCTCCCAATGCGCATCCCCCTCTGCCTGCACAGCTCCACCAGGTTGCTCTTAAGGCGTTTAGCTTCCATCCTCCTGCTGGCCACTCGCCCGCCTGTGCTCTCCGCTTTCCACCGTTCCAGGGAGACCCCTAGTGTGCCAGCCCTTCTTCAGGTCACCACCTCTCTGCCAGGGTCGAGCTGCAGACTCCTCCGCCCCGGGACCGCTCTCTGCGATCCCCCAGGGGACCCTGTCACTGCAAAAGTCCTTCTCGTGGTCACACACTCCCAGGGGTTAATTGCCCCCTGAAACCGTCTCTCTCTGATTCTTCAGCCCACCTGGTCCCCGTTGATCCCCCTTCGTTTTACTGCTCCCCAGTCACTTACTGCAGGAAGCGCTGTCCATGGGGTGCAGTTTATCCCACCGCTACCACCAGTTGTCACGGAGTGTGGTGGGACTCAGGGCCCTGTACCCCCGGCTTCCTGCGATTCACCGTGACTCTCAGCCAGCCAGTAAAGCGGAAGGTTTATTGGATAACAGGAACACAGTCTACAGCAGAGCTTGTAGATACAACCAGGACCCCTCAATCAAGCCCTCTTGGGGAGTGCAGGGAGCTTAGACCCCAGCTTGGGGTTCCCTGCATTGCACCTCCCAGCCCAAAACTGAAGACGTCCCAAAACCCTCCAGCAACTCTCTTCCCCCCTCCCCTCTGCTCCTCCTCTCCTTTGTTCAGTCTCCCGGGCAGAAGGTGTCAGGTCCCCCACCCCCGTTCCAGGCTCAGGTTACAGCTCAGGTACCTCAATGTAACTCCCAGGCTCCATTCCCAGGTCAAACCCGCCCGGCTCCCTGCTCTGTCACAGATACACACATACAGACAGCAAATCATAACCAGCAAATCATAACCTTTTTATAGATGCCTCACACGACAACCCTTGTACAATATTTGCTGCAAATATAGAACAGTGGTTGCAACAATGATCTATACGGTCACAGTTTATGTCAATAAAGTCACACCAAGCTATAAAAAGGGAAATAAGGACAACCCAAGGAATTACAGCCCAGTCAGCGGAACTTCAGTACCCGGAAAGATAATGGAGCAAATAATTAAACAATCAATTTGCAGACATCTAGAAAATAATAAGGTGATATATAACAGTAGCATCCTTCAGTTTTGAGAGACAATTGGTATGCTCCCGGGAGGTAAAGAATTTACTCAGCTGGTTTTATGGCAGCCACAAAGGAGGCTGAAGAGACCCACTCGAGAGAGAAAATATCTGTCACATTTAAAGGTGGTGTTTCAACCCTTTGGACTCTGCCTTCCGCAAGCTCTTTTCTCCTCTGCTAAGCTGGACGGCTTCCTCTCATAACTCTGGAGACCACTGTTAAGCTCTTGTTTCCAAAGGCTGCTGTCTTGAGTGCGATCTTCCCAGTTGTCCACATCCATGTCCATTTCTTTGAGGTCTCGCTTGCACACATCCTTGAAACGCTGGGTTGGGTGTCCTTTGGGTCTTTTTCCAGATGCCAATTCACCGTAGAGGGTGTCCTTTGGGATGCGCCTATCATTCACGCGGCACACATGCCCAAGCCAGTGGAGGGGTCTCTGTTGGAGGAGTGTTTGCATGCTGGGTATTCTGGCCCATTCAAGCACCTCAGTGTTGGTGACTCTGTCCCGCCAGGAGATTCCAAAGATTCGACAAAGGCACCGCATATGAAAGCTGTGGAGCCTCTTTTCCTGATGAGAGTCTAAGGTCCATGTCTTGCTCCCTGTGATGGGGCGCCTGCCCCACACTGGGCTCTCAGGGGTTAATAGAGCCCTAGGGAGGCTGCGCAGGAGGCAGCCAATCACAGAAGGGCTTATAGAAGCAGCCAATCAGGGCCGGGCAGGCCCATATAAGAAGAGCTGCAGTGTAGAACAGCTTCAGTCACGCCCTGGAGCTGGAGGAGGGAGGTGGACTGGCTGCCTTGCAGGCAGAGGGCAGCAAGCACCCTGGGCAGAGCAGAGCTGCAGGCAGAGACCGGGGTAGCTAAAGGCAACTCCTAGCAGGCTGCAGGGATCTGCAGGCAGAGGCCCTGAGGCAAGGGCAAAGAGGGTGCTGGGGTCACAGGGATGTGGCCCAGGGAGAACTACAGGGGAGTTGGAGGGGACACAGCAAGTAGTGGCCATCTTCAGGGACCCTGGGGTGGGACCCAGAGTCGTGGGCAGGCCCCCACCCCCACTTGCCACTGAGGAAGTGGCTGGACTGAGGGACTGCGATACTGTCCCCTGGAAGTGGGGAGCACAGAGTGTGGCACAGCCAGACGGCTGTGTCATGAAGAGGACGCCATGGTCTGGGGAGTGATGTGGATCACTGGAGCAGGAGTGACGGCCACCAGAGGAGGGCGCACTGGCATACAGAGCTATCCCCAGGACAGCCAGCAGGAGGCGCCACAGCGGTGAGTTGAACCCCGTCACACTCCCACACAAAAGTGTGCTGATAACACATGCATGATACGCACAGAACTTTGTGTGTTCTGTCAGTTTGTTGTTTTGCCAGACCCTCTTGTTCAGTCTAGACACTGTTGTGGCAGCTTTTCCAATGCGGATGTTGAGTCCGTTTCAAGTGAGAGGCTGACTGCAATAGTGGACCCCAGGTATGTGAACTCGTTCTTGAGGGCGGGTGCTTCCTCAACTCCTTGGCACATTGTTAGTCTCTTTTAAGTTTATAATAAGCCTGAAGTCTTGGCAGGTTTTAGAAAACTGCCCACTAGGTTTGGAGACGGGCGTCTGTGTGGGCTGTCTGCACAACTGCAACCTCAGCAAAGAGGAGGTGATGGATAAGGGCCTCCCACGTCTTGGTTTTTGGTCTGAGTCTTGCAAGATTGAACAGCTTTCCATCTGACCCTGTGTGCAAGTAGATTCCCTCCATTGAGGAACCAAAAGCTTGTTTCAGTAGCAGGGAGAAGATCACAAACAGATTCAGGGCAAGTACACGGCCTTGCTTAACTCTGCTATGAATCTGGAAAGCCTCAGACACTGACACTGTATTGGACTTTGCCGTACATGTTTTCATGGAAGGATCGAATCATGCTTAAGTGCTTGGGGGACATCCAATCTTTTCTAGAAGCGCAAATAGTCCACTTCTACTGACAAAGTCAAAAGCCTTTGAGATCGATGAAGGTTATGTAGATGGACTTTTTTTTTTGTTCTCTGCATTTCTCTTGTAGTTGTCTCAGCGAGCAGATCGAGTCCTTTCCGCTCTGAAGCTGCACTGTGATTCAGGAGAGATTCTGTCTGCAAGGGTCTGAAGTCTGTTCAGGACAACTCGGTCAAAGGCTTTTCCCATAATACTAAGATGGGAAAGCTGCCAGGTACTAATATTTTACTATCTTTCCTGCAGCGGATCAGGTACCAGACATATTGGTTCTTCTTCTCCTCTGGACTTCACCGGTAACACCGAGAGGGGGATAGGTCCTGATGCATGGGCAACTCAGGATCTCTATCATTTGCCCATAGGGTGACCAGATGTCCTGATTTTTATAGGGACAGTCCCGATTTGTGGGTCTTTTTCTTATATAGGCTCCTATTACTCCCTACCCCCGTCCCGATTTTTCACATTTGCTGTCTGGTCACCCTATTTGCCCAGGCTTGCACCGTGGAGAGGTACTCCAGCTTCACCTCAAGCGTCGACCCAACATGGGAGGCAGGAGTCACCGGTTCTAAGCTTGATAAGTAACAGTCAGCATAGATCTGTCAAGAAGAAATCATGTCAAACCAACCTTGACAGGGTAACAAGCCTTGTGGATGGGGGGGAAGTGGTAGATGTGGTATATCTTAGTATAAAAAGTCTTACTAAAGTTATCTCGCATGACCGTCTCATAAACAAACTAGGGGAAAAAAACAATCTAGATGGAGCTACTATAAGGTGGGAGCATAACGTGTTGGAAAACTGTTCCCAAGAGTAGTTATCAGTGGTTCACAGTCAAACTGCAAGGGCATAACAAGTTGGGTCCTGCAGACATCAGTTCTGGGTCTGGTTCTGTTCAATATCTAAATCATTGATTTAGATAATGGCATAGAGAGGACACTTATAAAATTTGCGGACAATACCAAGCTGGGAGGGGTTGCAAGTGCTTTGGAGGATAAGGATTAAAATTCAAAATGATCTGGACAAACTGGAGAAATGGTCTGAAGTAAACAGGATGAAATTCACTAAGGCCAAATACTCCACTTAGGAAGGAACCATCAGTTGCACACGTACAAAATGGGAAATGACCGCCTAGGAAGGAGTCCTGCAGAAAGGGATCTGGGGGTCATAGTGGATCACAAGCTAAATATGAGTCAATGGTGTAACACTGTTGCCAAAAAAGCAACCATCATTCTGGGATGTATTAGCAGGAGTGTTGTAAGCAAAACATGAAAAGTAATTCTTCCGCTCTACTCTGCACTGATTAGGCCTCAATTGGGGCATTGTGTCCAGTTCTGGACCCCACCTATCAGGAAAGATGTGGACAGAGAAAAGCAACAAAAATTATTAAAGGTCTAGAACACATGACCTCTGAAGGAAGATTTAAAAAATTGTTTGTTTAGTCTGGAAAAGAGAAGACTAAGCAGGGACATAACAGTTTTCAAGTACATAAAAGAAGGAGGGAGAAAAAATGTTGTTCTTAACCTCTGAGGACAGGACAAGAAGCAATGGGCTTAAATTGCAGCAAGGGCGGTTTAGGTTGGACATTAGGAAAAACTCCTTAACTGTCAGGGTGGTTAAGCACTGGAATAAATTGCCCAGGGAGGTTGTGGAATCTCCGTCACTGGGGATGTTTAAGAGCAGGTTGGACAAACCCCTGTCAGGGATGGTCTAGATAATACTTAGTCCTGCAATGCGTGCAGGGGACTGGACTAGATGACCTCGCGATGTCTCGTCTAGCTCTATGATTCTAGGAGCACTGCAACCTATTGTGGCCTCACCAAAGCACACAAGAACATAAGAATGGCCACACTGGGTCAGCCCAAAGGTCCATCTAGCCCAGTATCCTGTCTTCCGACAGCAGCCAATACCAGGTGCCCCAGAGGGAATGAACAGAACAGGAATCATCAAGTGATCCATCCCCTGTTGCCCATTCCCAACTTCTGGCAAACAGAGGCTAGGGACACCATCCCTGCCCATCCTGGCTAACGGTCACATGCATGTGAGCATCCAATTCTGGCTGGGTAGGTGAGCCGCAGGCACGGCGAGCTTAAGCTCTTGTTAAGCTCATGCTGGTTGCACAGCCTGGGAACCAGGAGGGTGCAGAGGGAAAAGGCGTGGCACAGACAGACCTAGGAGGTGTGTTACCTCTGTGCAGGGCTGGCTCCAGGCACCAGACAAGAAAGCACCTGCCTGGGGCGGCACATTCCAGCCGCCCTGCTGTGGTTTTTTTTTTTTTTTGCTTTGATAGCCTGGTCTGCAGCTCCGGAGCCCCCGGCTGGCTCCCTGCGCTCTGCCAGTCCCAGCCCAGCCCTGCAGAGGCACAGACCCTGGCCCGGGGGGGCATGAACTAGCAATCCCCGCCACTCACCGGGCTACCGGACTCCCCGGGATGTGCCACTCCCTGCCACCTGCACCGGCCTCCGCCTCCCGCGCTGCTCTGAGCCCGGCCTGGCCGAGCCGCCTTTAAAGGAGCGGCTGAGTCAGCACCTCCTGCAGCCCCCGGGAGAGGCACCTCAAGGCCGGAGGGGGGAGCCCGTCTCGCCCGGCTGCGAGCGGACTGCAGCGCCTGGCTGCCCACGGGCGGAGGGAGCAGGTGGGCGCCGCCCTTCACCCCCCTGGGAGCCACCTTGACCACCCTCTGCGCGCTCCCTGTGGCTGCCGTTGTTTGTTTTTGTTTTGTTTTGTTTTGTTTTGTTTTCCTTGGGGCGGCAAAAAAGCTAGAGCCGGCCCTGCCTCTGTGTCCAACCAGCTTCTCAATATTTCACTGAAGTGGTCCTGGGTGGTTTCTGCTGAGAGCTGAGAATGAACTGATGCCCATGGTCATTGCGGGATGCTAGTAGGGGAATTAACCCAAGCGATATGTAAAATGTAGACTTGGAGGCTGCAGAACTGTGGAGGTGAGACTTGTCCCCGGAGGAGGGTCTCGCTGCTAACTCAAGCAATGGCGAAAAAGGAATAACTAATTGCCAGGACTCTGACTGCCCTGGGAGCAGATATGAAGCCTAAACTCTAAAACCGTCTCCTTGAAAGTTGAAATACAATTAAACTCTTTGCACTGGCCTACTTGCAGCCGGCCTCCTGCTGACTGCCTGTAACTAACTGGGTGGGAGGGTGAGTTCCTTGTGCTTTGAGCTGGTTACTCAGCAATGCCGGTGCCTTTACAAGCGCAGGGCTGCGGGAGAGGAGCAGGCTACAGACAATGGGGTATGTGCACACTGCAGCTGGGCCTGACCCTCCCAGCCCTGGTAGACCGGGGCCAGCTAACCCGCTAAAAACAGCGGCGTGGACCGTGCGCTGGGCTGCAGCTCAGCTGTGCCAGTGACCAAACCCCTCCCTCCCCCCAGTCTGACTGGGACAGAGACGCTGAAAGCTAGTGCCAATTTCTGAGTAGCCCGTGCAGCTGCCATCCTAAGGCCCAGAACAGGTCATGACTGCTTTGGGGCCAGGGCCCTGCAGGGCAAGCAGTGGGGGGCCCCCAGAGCCGCAGGCCAATGTGTAGAGGCCAGAGCTGCTGAGCCGGTGGGGGGATCTTTGTTCTTGGTCTATGCATTGGGAGGCCCAAGCAAGGCAAGAACCCACCCCCCCCAGGGGGTGCTGGGGGGAGCCACGGGATGGGCCATGCTGCTGGGAGCTGCAGTTCCCGGGCTAGGAACAAGCTCTATGCCAAGTACTGTGCCTGCTGCAGTACTTAATTACTAATGAAAGAGGCTCCTGGGTTCAAGCTGTTTTTTTACTTTCATAACTGACATGAGGTGCCAGGCTCAGAGGGGGACCCAGCCCTGCCAGGCTCAGAGGGGGACCCAGCCCTGCCAGGCCCAGAGGTGCCAGGGCTCTGAACGGCCAAGGCTTGGCACACACTAAGCACCAGGCCACACCCTGCAGTGCACCAGGTGCAGGCACAGGGCCCGTGGGTGAGAGGAGCTCCTGGGGTCGGCGCTGCCCAATGGGCCATGGAGGCACAGACCCTCCTGGAGGGGCTCCTGCCGCAGAGACAAGACAGAGCTGGGGGTGGAGTCTACAGGGCAGGCCCCTGCCAGCGCTTTGCTGGGGGCTGGATCGGCCAGGCTCCATGTCAATCAGAAGGGGGATTAGCCCGCAGGTTGGTGCTGGGCTGTGACATCCCCCCAAGCATAGGGAACAGCCGCCCCTAGACCGGCCAGCAGGACCCACCCCTGCCTGCACTGAGCCGGGCGAGCCGGGGCTGGGGGCCCCTTGCCGATGCAATGCCTGGGGGGCTGGGCCAGCCCCTTCTCCCCTCTTGTTCTGTGAAAGCCACCGCCCCCTTGGGCAGCTGGGAAAGGCCGAGCACCCCCTCCCCGGGTGGGGCAAGCTAGTCCTGGGGGGGGGGGGAGAACAGAGCGGGACCGGGCGAGCCTGGGACGGTCCTGGATGTGAGGGGGGTGAGACCCTGCCCTGATGGGGGATAACGGGCCCCAGGCTGGGCACCCCGGGGGCGGGGGGCTCCAGTTCCCCGCGGAGGGGGCTGGGGCTGGCAGTGGCGAGTAATTAGCATGCCCGACCCTCCGCGCTAATCATCCTGGGCGGGGTCCGCCGCCTCCCGCAATCAGGGGCCGGTTCAGGAGCCTGCGCGGCCGGCTCAAGGGGGCAATCAGCGCCAATCAGCGCCAATTAGCGGGGAGGCTCCAGCTCCGATGTTCAGCCGCCGGTGTCGGCCTGGCCTCGGCTCGGGAGCGGCTCCCCGGGGGCCCGGCCCCGGGAGTTCGCCGAGTCCCGCGGGCAGCAGTTCTGGGGGGGCGGCGAGTTCCTGCGTGCGGGACTCGGGGAGCTGCCCCCCTTATCCCGGCCCGTTACCCCGCAACCATCCCCCCCTGCCCGTTACCCCCTCGGTCTCCCCGGTCCCCCCATTATCCCCGCTCCGGCCCATTCAGTCCCAGCCAAAGCGCCGCAGAAAGCCTTGACAAGTGCCCGGGCGAAAGCATCTGTCTGGCCGCGCCGCCCCCGTCCCGCCCGCCCCAGCCTACAAAAGCGCCCTTGTGCGGCTCCCTTGTGCTCCGGCCTCAGTAATTACCGATCATCAATCAGCGTTAATCACAGCTGATTAGGCGGGAGGGGGGCGGTGCCTTCCCAGGCCGGGCGCGCCGGGGGCCGGGCCCTGCCCCCCGAGCGGGCTAAGGGGGAACTCAGGCGTGGCGTGAGGAAGATGGATGAGTCCGGAGGGCGACACCCCGCCCCCACCCCCCCGCACTGAGCCGGGCTGCGGGGAGCCTCGGAGCTCACCGCCACTCCAGCCCTCGAAGGCGGCGGGCAGGCAGCGCTGCCGGGGCTCCGGGGCACGGCTGTGGCGCAGGATCCCGGGGGCGGCGAGCCCGGAGCCCGCAGGACGGGGGGGGATCGTGAGGAAGGGACCCAGGCACCGCAGAGCGGGAGTCCGCCGGAACACCGCGCGCAGCACAGAGGTTGGGCGCCCTGCGCAGCGCAGAGAGACAGCCCGGCGGAGCACCCCGCGCAGCGCAGAGCCGGGACACCGCGCGCCCCGCGCAGAGGGTTAGCCCGGCGGAGCACCCAGCGCAGCGCAGAGCCGGGACGCCGTGCGCCCCGCGCAGAGGGGGTGCCCGCAGCGCAAAGGCTGGGCACCGCGCGCCTGGGAGTAGCCCGGCGGCCCGGCAAGTTGGCGGCGGCCGGAACCCGTGGGGAGGTGGGGGCGCAGCCAGCCCGGGAGGCGCTCCGCGCCCGCTCGCCATGCAGAGACCCAGCGGCCAAGGGGCCGCCTTCTCCATTGACTCGCTGATCGGGACCCCGCCGCCGCGCTCCGGCCACCTGCTCTACACCGGCTACCCCATGTTCATGCCCTACCGGCCGCTGGTGCTGCCCCAGGCGCTGTCGCACGCGCCCCTGCAGTCTGGCCTCCCCCCACTCGCCCCACTGGCCTCCTTCGCCGGCCGCCTCACCAACACCTTCTGCGCCAGCCTGGGCCAGGGGGTGCCCTCCATGGTGGCGCTCACTACGGCGCTGCCTAACTTCAACGAGCCCCCCGACGGCTTCTACCCGGCGCAGGAGCTGCCGGCTGCGCGCACCAACCCGGAGCCAGGCTGCAGGCGGAGCGCCGAGAGCTTGGAGGCGGAGGAGCTGCCCCCGGCCCGGGACAAGGGGCCGCCCGAGCCGCCGCTACACTTCCCGGACCCCTTCCCCAACCTGGCAGGTAAGAGCCGGGCTGCCGCCGCCAGCCCCGTCCTGGCCAGCGGAACTTTCTGCGGGGTGGGCGCTGACCCCTCTCACGGGTGCTGCAGCCGGGACCGGAGCGTCCTCCTGGAGCAGAGCGGAGCCGCCAGCCCTGTTCCGTGGGCAAAGTGCGGCGCCCTCCCGGCCCTCTGGGGCTAGCGATACAGCCTGGGCGAGAAGAGGATCGTTACCCCTCATCGGCTCCGGCTCCTGAGCTACGGGGGCAGGAGGCTGCCGGGGTGGGGAGCGATGGGGTGCAGACGGAGCGGGAGAACTGGGGGTGGAGGGAATAAGGGGGCTACAGGTAAAGACCCGGGAAAGGAGGTACGGGGGAGGGGCTCTGCGGAGGAGACATCCCTGGACCAAACAGAGCCGGAGTTGAGGGAAGCGTCCTGGGAGGGGCAGGGACCAGGACTGAAGGATGGGGGGGGGGGCAGGGTCTCTGGGAACGGATTGCGCCGGCGTTGGAGGTGGGTGGGGGGCTGCAGTGGGGACCGAGGGTCCAGAGGTGCAGAGGGGAGCGATTGGCGAGTGTGGAGGCCCTCAGGAGAAGGGGGTTGTGGGGTGGACTAATAGGAAGGGGCAGGTGGAGCCAGAATTGGGGGGCTGCAGGGAGAGGGGGCAGGTGGAGCCGGAGTTGCGGGGTGAGGGGGGCTGTAGAGAGAGAGGGACCCTGGGGGAGGGGAAACGGGGTTGGGGTAAAGGGGGCTGCAGGGGGAGGGGCAGGTGGAGCCGGGGGAGGGGGCAGGGGAAGCCGGTGCTGGAGGTGAGGGGGAGCTTCAGGGGGAGCCGAGGTTGGGGTGCAAGGGGCCGGGCAGACCTGGGTGTGTGGGGAAGGGGTCTGTAGGCGTGGAATAACTCGGGGGGGGCGTGGGGCTGCGGGGGGCAGGGCCCTGGGGGCTGGTGGAGCCGCGGTTGGGGGGGGGGGTGCTTCAGGGGCAGGTAGACGTGTGGGGGGGGGGAGCGGCTGATGGGGCGGGAAGGGGGTTCCCGGCGGAGGTCCCCTCTGCTGTGCCTGGGGCGGGAGGTCTCCGATAACCACAGCTGTGTGATTTGCAGGGGGGAGGGTTTGCTCCAGAGGAGGCGCCGGCTCCGGGTCTCTCCCCCTTGGGCCCCCAGCCTTCCCCGGGTGTGACTCTGCCCCAGGCTGGCGGGCCGGGGAAGGGTCTCCGGCTTGAGCTGGCTCATCCCCCCCCCGCCCTGGCCCGAGCTCCCCACAGGCGGCCCTGGGAGTAGGTGTAGCCGGGTGCGTCGAGAGTTGGCGGCCTGGGGGGACCCCAGAGGGAGAAGGGGCGGTGAGCGCCGCTCCCCTCGCGGGTTTCGGGCCGGGCTCGGGACAGACCCGGCTGTAGCGGCCCCTCCACTCGGGGCTGCCCAGGCGTGTGACGCACCTGCCCCAGCAGCCCCCGATGGGACGGGACCCACGTGCGCGGCGGTTGCTCCTGGACTGTGGGGTCCCCTCTCCGCAGGGTAGCGGGACCCACGTTCCCGCGTGTGTGTGCGGGCAGCCCAGAGCCGGGTGTTTTCATTTATTTATATGGGGAGGAGTGTGCGCAGGTGGGGGTGTCGGGTGGGTGTCTGTGCCAAGGGGTGTCTGGCGGGGTGGGGACTCGGGGGTGCGCAGGTGACTGTGCCAAGGTGTGGCGGGATGGGGGGGGTGTTGGGTGTGCTCAGGGGGGTGGCTGTGCCGGGGGTGTCCGGAGGCGGGCATGTGTTGGGGCGGGTTGGGGGTGTCCGGTGGGGATAGAGTTCGGGGGGGCGCAGGTGGGTGGCTGTGCCGGGGGTGTCTCCAGTGGAGGGTGCGCCAAGGTGTGGCGTCATGGAGGGATTTTCGGCCGGGGTGGGTCTGCGCGTGCGGGGGTATTCGGGGTGCGCGGGGCCCGGAAGAGCAGGGGGGTGCCCGGCGGGGATAGAGTTAGGGGGTGCGCAGGTGGCTGTGCCGGCGGGGGGTGTCGGGTAGGTGGGTGTGCCAAGGTGTGGCGGCATGGGTTGGATTTCCAGCCTGTGTGTGTGTTTTGTGGCGGTCGGGACGGGAGTGGGGTGTCCGGCGGGATGGGGTTCGGGGGTGCGCCGGTGGCTGGGGGGGTGGCGGCCTGGGAGGATTTCTGGCCGGGGGTGGGTCTGCGCGCGAGGGGGGATCCGGGGTTTGCAGGGTGGGTGTCGGAACGGGAGGGAGGTGTCCAGCGGGGAGCGCTAGGGGTGTCGGTGTTTGCAGGTGGGATGTCTCGGGGTCACCCCCTCGCAGCCGCCGCCCGCAGCCAGCTGAGTGGGCCCAGCCGTGCGCCTTGCAGAGGGTACCCGGAGTCAGGGTCACCCCACTCCCAGCGCCAGGGCGCGGCGCTCTCCGAGGTGCTGGCGCGTAGCTGTGGGCGCTGCTCCCCGGCGGCAGCGGAGATCGAGGCCTGACCCGGACTGGCGGTGCCGGGCGCCCCGCGGGGATGGAGGCAGTTTTCCCATAGCACCGCCGCGAGCGCCCGGCGGGTCCAAGTCCCCCCTGCCTCCAACAGAGAGACGGGACCCACAGGCCTCCTGCAACCGAGACCTGGGGGGCTGGCAAACCCAGGCACCGCAGAGCGCGCCCGGCCGGCCCCTGGTCAGGGCTGCAATCACCGCCCCGGGGAGTCCCCAGCAGGGGGGCCCATCCCGCGGGGGGTGGGTCTAGATCTCAGCAGTGGAGCCCCCTGAAGGCCGGGGGAGCCTGGGGCCGCCTCTCATCAGTTTTCCCCTTGTCAGGAAACAGGTGATCGTCTGCTGCTACTTCTCCCAGCCAGGTGCTTCCCTGCCCCCCTCGGCCCCAGGAGCCACCTCTGCCCCCCCCCCAGCCGGAGTAACCTGGGGGTGTTTTGGGGGGGGGTGCGCGGAAGGGCTGCCTAACTCATTGGTGTCCCCTCTGACCTGGCCCAGTCTCTCTCTCTCTCTCTCCCCAGCCGTGTGTTCCTGCCTCTCGGTCTTTGCATCGCCTGTCCTCAATTCTGGTGTCTCTGAGACCGTGACCGGCGCTAGGCACCTGGCCTCGGCTCGTGCCCTGGCATTAGGGCACTTTCCCTAGGAGTCTCCAGCCCGTCCCTTAGCCCCCTAATGTTACTGTCGCGTGTGTGGCCAGGGCTGGACATTGGGCGCAGGGCTCCGGGCGCGGCTCGGAGCAGCGGAGTGAGACCCCGGAGGTGCACACCTTGTTAGCAACAGGCATTTCCTAGCTTGATCAGTGCAAAATGCCATCAGTGACGAGCAGGGCGGGTTTGACCTGGGAATGGAGCCTGGGAGTTACATTGAGCTACCTGAGCTGTAACCTGCCCCTGGAAGGGGGGTGGGGGACCTGACACCTTCTGCCCCGGAGACTGAACAAAGGAGAGGAGGAGCAGAGGGGAGGGGGGAGAGAGCTGCTGGAAGGTTTTGGGAGTTCTTCAGTTTTGGGCTGGGAGGTGCAACGGAGGGAACCCCAAGCTGGGGTCTAAGCTCCCTGCACTCCCCAAGAGGACTTGATTGAGGGGTCCTGGTTGTATCTACAAGCTCTGTTGTAGACTGTGTTCCTGTTATCCAATAAACCTTCCGCTTGACTGGCTGGCTGAGAGTCACGGTGAATCGCAGGAAGCCGGGGGTACAGGGCCCTGAGTCCCCCAATACTCCGCGACACCATCCCTGCCGCTCCCAGCTGGGTGGTTCCTCGCTCTTCTCCAGTCTTCCCGCAACCTGAGTAATTGACTGTCATGTGCAGGCTTCCCCCTCCAGCTCCCCCTCCTCTGCAGTTCGGTGGGGTTAAGCCCCGGGCCCGGGCCCAGGCCCAGTCCAGCTGATCTTTTATCCCGCCTCTTGGTTCTGCCCTTCTCTGGTTTCCGATCTGTGACTGAGCCTCCGCTCTCATCCTGCCTTTACTTAGCTCCCTTCAGAGCATCATCAACAGGCCTTTGAATAATCCAAACAAACTGGCAACCTGTTCTCCTTTAGCCACAGTTTTACATGCACAAAGATTTGATACCCGAGGCATTTTCTAATACATTTTCTCTGCAGAAGTTGGGCAGCCTTGTATCAGGGTGCAGGGGCTGGGTGCTCTGGACCCCTGGGAATGAAGTCAGACGGGCCCTCTGGCAGTGTGACTCCCCTGGGGCGCGCGCTCACCAGGGCAAGCCCCCTCCTCCTGGGTCTGACCTCGGAGCATTCAGCCCCCTGTTCATGCCATGAGTCCACCTGGATGGGACACGGGAGAAGCCTCACATGCTCCCAAAGGGCCCTGCACCCCAACTCCGCAGTCAGCAGTGACTCTTGGCCAGTGTGTAAAACATTAAGAAAACACTCACCCACCCCACACACACACACGCTTTGTCGCTGGTGTTGCAAGTTCCTCTGTTTATAATTCTCTTTTAAATACATTGGTTGAAAGTGAAGTAAGGCTCACGGGTCTGGAATTCCCTCAATCATGACTTGCACCTTTTTCAAAGATGGGTATAAAATTGGCTCCTCTTCAATCCTCTACTGTGGTTAGCTGCTTTTGTTAGCAGCTCAGCTACTTCAGGTCTCTTGGGTATATAAATATCTTGTTCTGGTGACTTGTTGCTCTTTTTTACCAGTCCCAGCACCTCCCCTTTTACACCTTGGTCTCGGACGGTCTTTTACAAATCTAAATAAATTGTCAGCTAGTTCCCTTTATCTATTTACTTTATTGACATGTTCAGATAATTCTAGGAGATTAGCAAAATTAGAGGTCTAGAAAACATGACCCATGAGGGAAGATTTAAAAAATTGGATTAGTTTGGTCTGGAGAAGAGTGAGAGGGGCCATGAGAACAGTTTTCAAGTACATAAAAGGTTGTTACAAGGAGGAGGGAGGTAAATTGTTCTCCTTAACCTCTGAGGATAGGGGAGAAGCAATGGGCTTAAATTGCAGCAAGGGAGGTTTAGTTTGGACATTAGGAAAAACTTCCTACCTGTCAGGATGGTTAAGCACTAGAATAAACTGCCCAGGGAGGTTGTGGAGTCTCACTGGAGGTTTTTAAGAGCAGGTTGGACAAACATCTGTCAGGGATGGTCTAGATAATGTGTAGTCCTGCCGTGAGTGCAGGGGGCTGGACTAGATGACCTGGCGAGGTCTCTTCTAGTCCTATGATTCTAAAACACGATTTTCCTTTGAAGACAATGTGCTGGTTAGACCCTCTCCTAATGTGATCTACCAGGTGTTGTAATAGACTATTTTTAATTATAATTTCATCCAGTTTCCCAGGTACAGATGTGAGGCTGACTGATCTGTAAGATCCTCTTTTAAAATGCATTTGCTTCCCTCCGGTAGTTGGCGACAGTAGCTGGCTTTTAATAAGAGGTTGCATATTTTGCTAGCAGCTCAACACTTCCTATTCAAACGCCTTCAGAATTCGGCGATGGAGCATCTGGGCCTGGGGACTTGTGGCATTTGTAAATGATCAGGTTGGTTCAGCACTTCTGCTACCTTGATCTCCGCGAGCACCTCAACTTTATAGTGAGAAAAGAGCAGGGCCAGGGTGGGAATCTCCACAGCATTCTCCGCATGGAGACCGATGCAAAGAAATCACTTTGCTTCTCAGCAATGTTTTTTGGCTTCTTTAATTGCTCCCTTTAATCCCCAGTGATCCAGTGGACCCCCCCAGTTCTTCACAGGCTTCTTGCTTCTGATGGACATAAAGAATCTCTCGTTTGTTTTTTGCACCTGTTACATGTGTCTCTGTGATAGTTCTCAGGCCCCATCACCTTAGCGCCTCCTGGGTGTGGCAGGGCGGGGCTCCCCACGGCACAGATGGGGAGTGAGGCACAGTGACTTGCTCAAGGTCCCAAAGGAAGTCTATGGCTGAGTAGGGAGTTGAACGCTGGTCTCCTATATTCCAGACAAGGGCCTTAACCACTGGCCCATCCTTTGCTGTCAAGCCCCACTTTGGCCCTTCTAGCGCCCCTCTCGCCAGTTGTAGCGTATGCGCCTGTTCGGTTCACTGGGTCAGGCATCCAGGATTTTGGTGTGGCCCGAATAGCCTCCCCCACCCCCCATTTAGCCCTTTTGGCTTCCTCTTCGCTTCTCGCTCCCTTTTGTTCTGCAGCTGCTTTGCCTTCAGAGCGTCTCTTATTGTCTTGGGTTTCTCCGTAGCATCCATGCCCCTGCAGGGATTTTACTGCCTCTGCAGCTGACCCGGGGGCTGCTTTGTTCTATTGCAATCCCCCGTCAGCATCACTTTGTGGGGCCTCACCTCCTCCAGGCACAGAACCTCATTCGATTGTGGTCACTGGGAGCGGCGCTGCTTCCGCCACTTCTGGACTCGGCGCCTGTTGGTTCCGTCAGAGTGTTGGGACAGCGAGTGCCCAGAACCAGCTGCTCCGCGGAACAGTGTTACCCAGGGCATCGGTCCGGTCACCTGGGCTCTATGAAAGCACCAGCATTGTTAATTTAACCTCTTTTCTGCTAGGCCTCTGTCCACGTCTGTGCTGGTAGCTGGAGCCCCTGTTATCATCAGAACCTGCTGCTGTGGGGAGCCTTTGGTTGGAGTCCTTCTCCCAAGAGTGGATCTCTTTCTTGCCCCCTCTCTCCCCCCTGTGTCACTGGTACCCGCATGTCCCACTGCCCCAGGCCCCTTGAGGCGCCCTGTTGCGCTGCATGTCAGGGGTGAATGGTGGTGCCAACGGTGACTGCCGTTTGACCATGAAGATCCTTTGGCTGGTCCAGTCTGTAGGTTTCCTCTGGCTGGGGAAATGTTAAATATTTGTCATAAGCAGATTCAATGGAGGTGAAGTTCCAGCCATGGACCCAAGGGGCAGAGTTAAGGTGGAAAGGAACAAACCTTAGAGAACCCCTTATCTCCAGCCAAGCCCTCAGGACTGGAGAGGGACAACTGGGTTATGATTCTGCAAACAGCTGCATCCCATTCTTTCCCTCCCCACTCCTGCTCCTCCCACCCAGGCTGGCTCCCCAAACCGCATGTGGGGTTGTTTAGCTTTTCCTAGTGACTGTGGTGGTTGCACACACGTTGCTGGGCCCCTGGGTGGCAGGTTGTCTGGCCTGTGTTAGACTGAGACTTTGGGATCCATGGCCCTGATGCCCAGAATGGATGGGGCAGAGGATGTGGCTTAGGGGGGAGTCCTTGGTCCCACCCCCCAGCAGGGAGGGGGATGAGACAAGGTCTGACCTGTTCACAGCTTGTGGCTTCTTGAAGGCTGTGGATTGTAGAGGCTGAGGTAGGGGCTGCCCAGCCTTGGCGTCAGAGTAACCTGCATCTCCTTCGCTGACAGGCCTCGGGGTGCTGCTGGCTGGCAAGGGGAGCATCTGTAGCTCAGGGAGAGGCAGCCATGGCTCCTGGCACCGGCAGTATGCAGTACCTGGCTCAGAAGGTTGGAAGCTCTTTTCATAGAATATCAGGGTTGGAAGGGACCTCAGGAGGTATCTAGTCCAACCCCCTGCTCAAAGCAGGACCAATTCCCAACTAAATCATCCCAGCCAGAGCTTTGTCAAGCCTGACCTTAAAAACTTCTAAGGAAGAACATAAGAACGTAACATAAAAACGGCCGTACTGGGTCAGACCAAAGGTCCATCTAGCCCAGTATCCTGTCTACCGACAGTGGCCAATGCCAGGTGCCCCAGAGTGAGTGAACCTAACAGGTAATGATCAGGTGATCTCTCTCCTGCCATCCATCTCCACCCTCTGACAAACAGAGGCTAGGGACACCATTCCTTACCCATCCTGGCTAATAGCCACTGATGGACCTAGCCTCCATGAATTTATCTAGTTCTCTTTTAAACCCTGTTCTAGTCCTAGCCTTCACAACCTCCTCAGGCAAGGAGTTCCACAAGTTGACTGTGCGCTGCGGGAAGAAGAACTTCCTTGTATTTGTTTTAAACCTGCTGCTTATTAATTTCATTTGGTGACCCCTAGTTCTTGTATTATGGGAATAAGTAAATAACTTTTCCTTATCCACTTTCTCCACATCACTCATGATTTTATAGACCTCTATCATATTTCCCCTTAGTCTCCTCTTTTCCAAGCTGAAAAGTCCTAGCCTCTTTAATCTCTCCTCACATGGAACACATTCCAAACTCCTAATCATTTTAGTTGCCCTTTTCTGAACCTTTTCTAGTGCCAGTATATCTTTTTTTGAGATGTGGGCATACCATTGATTTATATAAGGACAATAATATATTCTCAGTCTTATTCTCTATCCACTTTTTAATTATTCCTAACATCCTTTTGCTTTTTTGACCACCTCTGCACACTGTGTGGACATCTTCAGAGAACTATCCACGATGACTCCAAGATCTTTTTCCTGACTCGTTGTAGCTAAATTAGCCCCCATCATATTGTATGTATAGTTGGAGTTATTTTTTCCAATGTGCATTACTTTACATTTATCCACATTAAATTTCATTTGCCATTTTGTTGCCCAATCACTTAGTTTTGTGAGATATTTTTGAAGTTCTTCACAGTCTGCTTTGGTCTTAACTATCTTGAGCAGTTTAGTATCATCTGCAAACTTTGCCACCTCACTGTTTACCTCTTTCTCCAGATCATTTATGAATAAGTTGAATAGGATTGGTCCAAGGACTGACCCTTGGGGAACACCACTAGTTACCCCTCTCCATTCTGAGAATTTACCATTAATTCCTACCCTTTGTTCCCTGTCTTTTAACCAGATCTCAATCCATGAAAGGACCTTCCCTTTATCCCATGACAGCATAATTTACGTAAGAGCCTTTGGTGAGGGACGTTGTCAAAGGCTTTCTGGAAATCTAAGTACACTATGTCCACTGGATCCCCCTTGTCCACATGTTTGTTGACCCCTTCAAAGAACTCTAATAGATTAAGTCACAGAGAGTCCTGTGGCACCTTTAAGACTAACAGAAGTACTGTGAGTATAAGGTTTTGTGGGTAAGAACCTCACTTCTTCAGATGCAAGCCTTGGTGACTTGCATCTGAAGAAGACTAACACGGCTACCCCTCTGATACTCTAATAGATTAATAAGACATGATTTCCCTTTACAGAAACCATGTTAACTATTGCTCAACAGTTTGTTTTTCTATGTGTCTGACAATTTTATTCTTAACTGTTGTTTTGACTAATTTGTCCAGTACTGACATTAGACTTACCGATCTGTAATTGCCGGGATCACCTCTAGAGCCCTTTTTAAATATTGGTGTTACATTAGCTAACTTCCAGTCATTGGGTACAGAAGCTGATTTAAAGGACATGTTACAAACCTTCGTTAATAGTTCCGCAACTTCACATTTGAGTTCTTTCAGAACTCTTGGGTGAATGCCATCTGGTCCCGGTGACTTGTTAATGTTGAGGAGATTGCACCACCTCCCTAGGTAACCCATTCCAGTGTTTCACCACCCTCCTAGTGAAAAAGTTTTTCCTAATAGCCAACCTAGACCTCCCCCACTGCAACTTGAGACCATTACTCCTTGTTCTGTCATCTGGTACCACTGAGAACAGTCTAAATACATCCTCTTTGGAACCCCCTTTCAGGTAGTTGAAAGCAGCTATCAAATCCCCACCCCCCTCATTCTTCTCTTCTGCAGACTAAACAATCCCAGTTCCCTCAGCCTCTCTTCATAAGTTGTGCTCCAGCCCCCTAAACATTTTTGTTGCCCTCCGCTGGACTCTTTCCAATTTTTCCACATCCTTCTTGTAGTGTGGGGCCCAAAACTGGACACAGTTCTCCAGATGAGGCCTCACCAGTGCTGAATAGAGGGGAATGATCACGTCCCTCGATCTGCTGGCAATGCTCCTACTTGTACATCCCAAAATGCCATTAGCCTTCTTGGCAACAAGGGCACACTGTCGACACATATCCAGCTTCTCGTCCACGGTAAGCCCTAGGTCCTTTTCTGCAGAACTGCTACCTAGCCATTCGGTCCCTAGTCTGTAGCAGTGCATGGGATTCTTCCGTCCTAAGTGCAGGACTCTGCACTTGTTCTTGTTGAACCTCATCAGGTTTCTTTTGGCCCAATCCTCTAATTTGTCTAGGTCCCTCTGTATCCTCTCCCTGCCCTCCAGTGTATCTACCACTCCTCCCAGTTTAGTGTCATCTGCAAACTTGCTGAGAGTGCAGTCCACACCATCCTCCAGATCATTAATGAACAAAACCGGCCCCAGGACCGACCCTTGGGGCACTCCGCTTGAAACCGGCTGCCAACTAGACATGGAGCCGTTGATCACTACCCGTTGAGCCCGACGATCTAGCCAGCTTTCTATCCACCTTACAGTCCATTCATCCAGCCCATACTTTTTTAACTTGGCGGCAAGAATACTGTGGGAGACCGTATCAAAAGCTTTGCTAAAGTCAAGGAATAACACATCCACTGCTTTCCCCTCATCCACAGAGCCAGTTATCTCCTCATAGAAGGCAATCAGGTTAGTCAGGCATGACTTGCCCTTGGTGAATCCATGCTGACTGTCCTGATCACTTTCCTCTTCTCTAAGTGCTTCAGAATTGATTCCTTGAGGACCTGCTCCATGATTTTTCCAGGGACTGAGGTGAGGCTGACTGGCCTGTAGTTCCCCGGATCCTCTTCTTCCCTTTTTTTAAAGATGGGCACTACATTAGCCTTTTTCCTGTTAGCCGGGACCTCCCAGCTCGTGAGACGCCAAGGGGTGCGGATGTCTGGAGCGCAGAAGCGAAGGGTGGACAGAGGGCAGCAAAGCACAGGGTAAAAGGTGGCGCTGATGGGCCTTGGGGAGACCTTGACACCCTTTTGTTGACTCTCGCCAGGGTTGTCAGGCAGGTAATGGAGCTGTTGGGGTGGGACTCATCCGGCTGAGTAACCAGTGAGTCACATGGTAACTATTCTGTGTGACTAGTCGTGTGGGGGGGGTGCCCCCACGGTGCCCAGAGACGAGTTGGGTGTTGTCCTGAAAGTACAGGGTGAGCTGGCACCTGCCCCAGGTGCTTGGGTGTGAACGGCAGCTGTGATGGGGCCCGGCAGGCAGGGATGGGCTAGTACTGTTGGGTCTCCCAGTTACTGAGGTTGGGTGTGGCTGCGTCGTGTGTAGGTCTGAGGGTGAAGCGGCTCCTACCTCCGTGATGGGGTGTTGCTGAATCGCTGTCCTAGCTCCACAAACTCAGCTGCTTCTTGGCCCCCAGAGCGTTCCCTGGAGTTGGGCCTGGCCATATTTCTGGGGCATGGAAACGCTGACTGGGCCTGCTCTGCTCAGAGCTCTGCCGACTGCGGGACAGCCCTATTTCAGGAGAAGATGGGGCTGGAGAGACTCTCTCAGAAGGGATGTGTTCAGCCCAGCTACTAGGACCTGGGATGCTTTCAGCTCCTCCACGGCGGGATATTCGCACCAGCAGACAGCTGCCCCAGCCTAGTTGCCCCATGGGTGGTGGTGGTGAGGAGCTCAGGGGGTCAGCGAGGGCTGCAGAAGGGGAATGGAGACTTGTTCCTGGACAGGGGTTGTCTGGGGCCCAGTGCTGTGACCTCAATCATCTCTGCTTCCTGACTGGGGGCTTTACGGGCTCTATCGTCCATGCTGAGTTAACTTGGGGGACTGGCACCCAGGTCTGGGCACCTGGACTGGCCTTGCCCGGGTGGGAGGCCTGGTCTACATCTAAAACTTAGGTCAGCCTAGCTACGTCACTCTGAGGTGTGAGAAACTCACAGCCTCAAGACAGAGTTCAGCCATCCTGAGCCCCGGTGTAGACACCGCTAGGTGGGTGGAAGAACTCTCAGTCTAGCTACCGCCTCTGCCGGGGATGGAGCAGGTACAGCAATCGGGGAAAACCCCTTCCATCGCTGTAGCAAGTGTGGATGCTACAGCACTACAGAGGCAGAGCTGCAGTGACTGCGGTGTAGACAAGGGCTGAGTGTGGCACTCAAAGGGAATGTCAGGGATCATTGACTTGTGCCCTGTCTCTTTATGGGTCGGAGAGCTGCTGGTGAGGTAACGCAGAGGGGAAGCAAGGAGAGTGGTGGTCGTGTCCCGGTGAGACTGAGCTGGCGTGGGGCTTAGGCGTGTGTCTGTTGGCTTGTTAATATACCCGTTAAGTCTAATAGAACCTCTGTTTTACACTCCTAGTCCAAGGATGGGTTTAACATTAACACCCACCCTGCAGAACCCTCCCTGCGTTCCTGTTCTTGCTTGGGTTGCACTGACTGATCTGTGTCACTCGGACATCTCTGGACACATCCCAGGGCTCTGAGTTGTGGGAAAACTTGTTTGTCCTTCTGGGCACACGGGGGAATTGTGGGAAGGCGTTTGTCACGGAGTCACCAGGCCGATGCGCTGGAGCTGCTCTGTATGAAGCCAGACAGGACTCTGTCGCCAGGGCACGAAGTTTACATGGCTTTCCCCTTCCTGGGTCTGACCTCGGAGCATTTAGCATCCCCTTCTCACGCCGTGCGCTTCCCACAGCAAGTCTGCCTGGGCGGGGCTATTGGGGAAGCCAGAGTGCCCTGCACCCAACTCTGCAGTCAGCTGTGACTCTGACAGCCAGAAAAACAGAAGGTTTCTTAGTCAACATGTACACAGCGTAGAACAGAACTTGTTAGCACAGAAATCAGTGACTTTCTGCCAAATGCCCAGGACACTCCCTCCTCAAGTCCCCCACAGCAGACTGAACTGGACCCAGCTGCCTGGCCTCGGACATCCCCATTGCTCCTTCTCTGGTCTTTGTCTTGCTTCCCAGGCAGTGTCACCTGGTCACATCCCACTTCTGGCTCTCCGGTGAAGGGCACCATCCATCGCTTACGTGCAGGCAGCTGGAGCAGCCTCGCCGGCCCCCCAGGGTCTCCAGGAAAAGTCACACCTTTATCCCCACTACCTAGCCATTGGTGCAATACACAGGGAAACTGAGGCACATAGTATTCATGCAGAACAGGAAGACTCACATATGACACAGTAAGGAGGAAAACCCCCCAGGTGATCTAGCCTGTCTCCTCCCTGCAAAGCAGGCAGCTTACCAGCCTGAGTGAAAGCAGCCCGTGGCCTGCTGGGGCCATAGGCTAACCCCGGTGCAAAGCTGCCACCACCCTCCAGTGAGAGGGTTTGGTGTGTGGAAAGGAGGTGGTTGGGGCAACACCCATCCCAGCCTGGGCTAATTCTGCAGTGAGAACAGCCCGACTGCTCCTGGAAGCTCCGGTCTCCGCTGGGTTTGTAGCAGAGTCAGCATTGTGCAATCTGGAGCAGTGCTGGAGTGGCTCTGGGCACTGGACCAGCGCTGCTGGCTCCGGCAGAGGCTCAGCTCTGGCCTGCGTCTGTAGAGCTTCTTAACTCCTTGACCCGGGGCTAAACCCAGGCCTGCTCTGCTTACAGATGCTGCCAGCAGGGGCTGTTGGTCGGCCAAGCCTCAGGAAGGGTTTATGAACTCCCCAGAGCTCGCCCTGGGCCTGGGCATAGATCCCCTTGAGCCAGCAATGGGGAGAAAGCAAAACCCTGTCTGCAATGAACTCTGCTTTCCTTTAGCTGCATTGCTTAACACGCTGTGAATCTGGCACCGCTCCCCCTGCAGAACAGACGGGGATTGTCTCCCAGGAAGGCGCTGGGAGTAGAGGGGGTTTAGACGGGACATGCGCAGTTCGAAGCTGCAGGGAGTGGGGTACGCTGCCAGGGTGACTCTCCTGGAAGCCTGGCCAGTTCCGTGGTGCTGTCGCTTCCCATCCTGCCGCTGCCCATGTGCGGAACCCGCAGAAATCCTGCGAAAACCCAACATCTAGCTTGACCGTTCCAGCTTTTGGCAAAAGTAAATTTCAGATTTCCACCATTGACTGTTCATGCTATGCTGGGGAGAGACAAACGCCACCTGCTTTTGGGTCTGTTCCTTGATCCGGGACTTTATGTAGTTGTAACCAGAGCACAACCTGCAAACGCTAGCTAGGGCAGCACGTCTCAAACGTTTTAACGGGGCCGCCAGGGCTGACGTGAGACTGGCTGGGGCCTGGGGCCAAAGCTGAGTCCCCACTGCCTGGACTCAGGCGTCGGCTTCAGCCCGGAGTGGTGGGGCACCGGTTACGGGCTCCGGTTACAGGCCCCTTGCCTGGGGACAAAGCCCTTCGGCTTTGGCCCCCCCGCCCGGAGCAGCAGGGCTCAGGTGGGCTCAGGCGTCGCTCCCCCATCCTGGGGTCGTGTAGTAACTGTTTTGTTGCAGTGCAATGACGTTTGAGAACCCCGGGGCTACAGCACCGGAGCTGTGGGTGGAGCTGCACCGGTAGTTACAGTGCAAAGGGCAGAGGGTCTCCGCAGCCGCAAGAGCGGCTACTCACTCTGCAGCGTCATTATTGTTCCGGGAAGGAATTTCCCAAACTTTAGCGAATGGGAATTTAACAGATTTCCTGACTTGTTTGCACAAATCACACATTAAAAGAGAGCCCCCTCTGTCCAGAGAACGCTGTTTCGCCAGGATTAGGTAACGGAACATGCAGAAGAGAACCAGGGCTTATAGTGGAGCACAGACTTACTAAGAGTAAACGATCCGATGCAGTTGTGAAAAGGGCTAGTCGGATTCTGCGGTGTGCGTGAACGGGAGCGTCGTGTGTAAGACACGGGAGGTATTTGTCCCACTCTGCTTGGCCTCATGGGAACTCCGCTGGAGTCCGGGGTCCGGTTCTGGGTGCTGCGCTTTAGGAAAGTGGATAAATTGGAGACAGTCCGGAGGAGAGCAGAAAACCTGTGAGGAAAAGTTAAAAAACTGGGTGTGTTTAAAGAAGCCTGAGGGGGGCTGACGACAGCCTTCAGATGGGTTATTACAGGCTGTTATAACGAGGATGGGGATCACTTGCTCTCTGAGGGCAGGACAAGCAGCAATGGGCTTGGTGTGCAGCCAGGGAAATCTAGCCACTTTCCTAGTATCCAGGAGAGTTCAGCTCTGGAACAGGCGGCGCTGGGAGGCTGTGGAATCCCAGCACTGGGGGTTTTAAGCCCAGGCTGGACAGGCCCTGTCAGGGCTGGTTTACGTGGGTCTGCGTCAGTGCAGGGGCTGGCGGCGATGACCTCGAGCCCAACGTTTCTAGGGTTCGATCTGCAACTGAAGTAAATGACGAGCGCCGCTTACTTCCCTGTAACATGGTAAAGTCAAGCTAAATCCATGGTCCCCAAACCTTTTCTGTCATGTCCCCCCTTACCCATAATGGAATTTTTGTCTCCCCCGCGCCCCCCCCCCAGGGAGTTACATGGCCAGAGCCACAGTCGAGAGCTGGGGCTGGAGTGGGAGTTGGGGGCCGAGGCTGGGGCTGGCACTGGGGCCAGGGGCAGGGCCAGAGTGTAGCTGGGTGGGGCTCTCTCCCCACCCCCCTTGGGGGCTGGCCCAGGCCCTGCCGCGCCCCATAGTCTGGGGACTGCTGACCTGGCCGGACTCTGCTCCGCACCAACACACCCAGTGAAGAACCTGCTGGAGGCTGGCTCTGGAGCTGCACAGCTGGGCCTGGGGCATTGTTCGAGTGTCCGTGACCCAGCGTCAGGGAGGTGCTCTGGGAGCATGGCTAACGCGAGCTGGAATAGCGAGCCCTCGTCTCAGAACTTCGGCCCGGCTGAAGGGGATGGGAAGCGACACCCATTTATTGCCTGGGAGCTGTATCTTGCTGGGACCATTAGCAGCAGAGCTGGACATTGCAGTAACTGCGGGGGAAAGTGACTCTCCCAAAGCACGTGCGCTGCCCCCCAAGCGTGCGAATGCTGCAGAGCCCTGACTCCAAACGGGCTCATCCAATGAGCCTCGGATCTGCTGAGTCTGGGGTGGAGCCTGGTGACTTCCAGGCAGACGGGAGTTCTGCTCTAGGTGCGTGGGCGGCAGGGAGGGGGGGCACCAAACCCAGAAATTGTCCCTCCTCTTTCCCTCCCCCTCCTGGCGTGGGCTGCATGGGGGAGGCTGTGCCTGCACTGGGGCGGGGGGTAGGAGGGAGTGACAGGGTGAGCTCTAGTGCAGACAAGGCGTCGTTATCTTTCCACGGGCCTGGCTCAGAGCAGGTGGCTAAAGTGCTGGGGGCTCCCTTGCCCTTGGGTCCCCTGTTGCTCCCCACAGGAACACCGGTGCAGACAAGGGTCTGAGCGGGGGGTGTTGGCCCAGCAAGTCTACCTAGGGGGTTCCCAGCAGGTGTCTCCAGAGCAGACTGGCTCCCTCGCCCCATGCAGGTGCCCTGGTTAACGCTGTTTGTCTTGGCTGCAGATGGCAAGGTGTACAGCTCCGACGAAGAGAAGCTGGAGGTGAAATCGGCAGAGACCCCGTGCAGTGAGAGGGAAGAGGAGAGCTCCGCACCTGACAGCGAGGATGAGAGCTTCCTGGATGGGAGCAGTGCCAGCTGCCTGGGGCCCAAGCCCAAACCCAAGAGCAGCTCCGGTGGGGAGCAGGCCCCCCCCGGCTCCAACCCGGGGAAGAGCCGCCGGAGGCGCACGGCCTTCACCAGCGAGCAGCTGCTGGAGCTGGAGAAGGAATTCCACTGCAAGAAGTACCTGAGCCTGACGGAGCGCTCGCAGATCGCCCATGCCCTCAAGCTCAGCGAGGTGCAGGTCAAGATCTGGTTCCAGAACCGCCGCGCCAAGTGGAAACGCATCAAAGCCGGCAACGTCAACAACCGCTCTGGTGAGCCCGTCCGCAACCCCAAGATCGTGGTGCCCATCCCCGTGCACGTCAACAGGTTCGCCGTGCGCAGCCAGCACCAGCAGATAGAGCAGGGCAGCCGGCCCTGAGCCCTGCCACGTGCTCCGGGCTCCAGCTCAGAAACTCTGTGGGAGGAAAACGCCAAATGCCCCTGGCTGCAAACTAGCAGGTGCATGCCATGTCTGGCAGAGGGGCCTGCCTTGCATGGCCGAGTGGGCCCAGGGCTGACCAAGCTCCCACTCCCCACGCTGCAGCAAAGGGAGACGCTCCAGGGCAGACCCTTGGGGCAGTGCTGCAGGGGGAGTTTTAACTATTTTGTGCTCCAGCCGCTGCTCACAAACCTCTGTAAATATCCCTTATTTATTCTGTGTAAAGTCTGTACATATGGAATTGTGTGTGTCTGTCCGTCTGTCTGGGGGAGTGCGGGGCTGCCTCCGGGAGGGATGGGGCTCTAGCTGGCGCTGGGCTCCTGTGTGCAATGATCAGTCTGTGGGTTCTCCAGGCCCCCTACCTCCGCATGCCCCCCTCTCTTCCCCCATCCCCTCCTCCCTGCAGCAGGGCAGGGTTGCACAGAAGGGGTGGATGGCGTACGTATTCTCACTGTCCATAAGGTATCACTGTGACTGGCTGCGTCTGTGCCCCATCCATGTATAGTCGTGATTTCAATAAATTATTTTCTATGGAAAGGAAACAAGATTCGTCCCTGCCTGCCTCCCTGAAAGGAGAAGCTCTACCTGGATCCATGCCACATGCTGCAGAGGTGGCTGGGGGATGGGAGGGGGCAGAGGGGGAAGCAGCTCTCAGCCAACGTGTGGACATGCTGGAAATGCCCCACACTAACACAGCACAGTGCAAAATCAACATGGTGTGTATTACATGGGTTAAAACCTGGCTGATCTCCAAAGGTAACTGGTCCCAAGGAGTTTCCTGGGTGAGATCCCACAGGATGGGACTGTTCTTGGGCTAATGCTAGTTCAAATCTTATTAATGATCTAATGAAGAACATAGCCAATTATTGCAGGTGCCACAAAGCCAGCCGGAGTGGGAGGCGCTGGGGTAGGTCAATGACACAGCGCAGTCGGGATTGCTCATGGAAACAAAATGGGCTTTAATACACCGCAGTGCAAGGTACCGTCCCCAGGCAGGGGAACTAACCATGAAACGATGGATTTTCCATCCCTGACAAGTGGGTGTTTTGCTAACAGATCTGCTCTGGGAATCAGTTGCGGGGAGTCCTAGGGCCTGCTCTATGGCAGCTCAGCCGAGATCTCTACAGTCCCCACTGAGCTTGGGGCATCTCTAAGGTCACAACTAGGAACAAGGACAGTGGGTCATGCTGCTGGGGGGAGGGGCAAGTCTTTGCTGGAAATCCCTTGCAAAGGGCTCCGGACAAGGTAGAAACCAGCTGAGTTGGGCTCCTGGGGGCATGCTGTGGCTAACCTTAAAAAGGCTAATGAGAGGTATAAGCAGGGGCCTTTCCATTACGACTGGGAGGTGGGATTACCTGTTGGTGCAGCAGGAGTGGGACCATTACGGGATCCTGTCTCCAGGTGTAGGGTTGACACTGGAACAAGGATGTTGCTTAGCTGGAAGGGGCTCAGAAGAGCTACAAGGATGAGTCAAGGGCTGGAGAACCTGCCACTCAAGGGAACTGAAGAAACTTCCTCTACCAGAAGGAGATTCAGAGGTGACTTGATTGTGGTTGACTAACACTGTCAGGGCAAGAGGCTTTCTGCTCACAGACTGCGCTTCCCCCTGCAGGCAGAGTGAAACCTGGGGGCTGCAGCAAAACAAATTCAAGGCAGACACTTTCAAGTGAGGGTAACTCACCAGTGGGTCAGCTGAGCTGGGGCCAGGGGGTTCTCTGTCACCCTGTCTGGCGGCAGCACGGCTGTCTGGGAATGGGCCATGGGATGGATCACTTAATGATTCCCTGTTCGTTCCCCCTGGGGCACCTGGCATTGGCCACTGTCGGGAGACAGGACACTGGTCTAACTGGCCCTTTGGGCTGACCCAGTGTGGCCGTTCTTATGGCCGTGCTCTGCCTCAGAGGGCGGGGGAGGGGAGCTGGATGCAGGTGTCACCGGGTGCAAGTTGTTGCCTTGGGCTCTACAGGAGCCCTGATGGGATGCTCTGAATCGTCTCTTGTGCCCTGAGACCAGTAATTTGATGAACGTGTCCAGGTAGCCGGCCCTGCCCTGGGGCGGATGAGAAAAGGGAGAGTCGCTTGTTTTCCTCAGAGGCTAGTAACCCCCATCAGGGTCATAGATCTCAAGCCCGAGTGACCATCCGCCCCAATCTGTCTGGCCTCCCACAGAGCCCAGGGCTGCTGGCATCCAACCTGAGCTGGAGCGGGTCTCTTGGGGAGCAAGGCCCTGCCCCTAGACTTCCCCCTCAGGCAGCAGCCAGTGCTCCCCACAGCCCTTCTCCAAATGCTCCCCTTTGGGGCGAGGAGCTGGGTGTGCTGGCGAGGCCTGATGTCGCCAGCTGAAATGCCCACTCACAGTGTGGCGGACGCACGCCTGAGGCACGCTTAGCAGCGTTCCTGTCAAACATCTCTGTGGGCACCCAGCCACTGAGTCCTACAGCAGAGAGGCCAAAGGACACATTCGCACGGAGCTCCAGGACGGGCACGCAGGTGGCTCAGCCCAGGGTCATTAATAACACATTACCTGATGGCCAAGAAAGGCAGCTGTACTGGTTTAAAACCTGACCTGGTTCAGAGGGGAAGTGAGGGCAGCTGTTTTAAAAAAAAAAAAAACAAAAACAAAAACACTAATGGCTGAAAGGGGACGTTGATACTAATGATTATCAATCAGAAACTAGGAACAGCCCCACATAGCTAAGGAAAGCAAAAGGCCACAAGGCGAAATCACTGGCCAGCAGCGAGAAGGACCGTGAGGATTCTTTGATGTGAATTAGGAACAAAAAGAATCCTAGCCTTGGTATTGGTTCAGTACGAGGTGGAACCGGTGGCATTGGCAATAATAATGCAGCAAAGGCAAACATGTTCAATAAATATTTCTGTTCTGGATGTGGGGGAAAACCAGGGGTGTAGTTATGCCATATGCTATTGACGGCACTCACTCCATTTCACTAATAGCTCAGGAGGATGTGGAAAAAGCAGCTACTAACCTTAGACATCTTTAAATAAACAGGTCTGGATGACTTGCATCCAAGAGTTTTAAAAGAGCTGGCTGAGGCACCCGCTGACCCATTAATGGCGATTTTCAATAAGCCTTGGCACTCTGGGGAAGTTCCAGCAAGTGAAAATTGTGCCAATATTTCAAAAGGCTAAATGGGAGGGCCCAGGTAATTATAGGTCTGCCAAGCTGACGTTGAGCCCTGGCAAGATAATGGAGTGGTGAATAAGGGACTTGCTTAATAAAGGATTAAAGGTGGGTAATGTAATTAACATCAATCAACATGGGGTTATGGAAAATAGACCCTGTCAAACTAACTTGATAGCTTTTTTTGGTGAGCTTACAAATTTGGTGGATAACGGTAACTGTGCTGATGGACTAGAGTTAGACTTCTGTAAGGCATTTGATGTGGTACTGCACAACATTTTGATGAACAAACTAGAACAATACATTAAACAGCTCAGTGATCAGGCTGAGACTGTTGTCCCTGAGCAGGTGGGGGTTCTGGGGGGGGGGGCGGGTCCTTGCCCTACGCTAGTTAACATTTTTATCAATGACCTGGAAGAAAACATTAAAGCACGACTGATAAAGTTGGGCGATGACACATGGATTGGGTGGGGGTGCGGGGGTCAATAATGACGAGCACAGGTCACTGTGTCAAGCTGTCCTGCAGTGGCCCAAGAGGGTGAGGACCAACCTCAGGGCAGACTGCTGGGAACACCAGCGCACAAACCCCACATTGGCTGTGAGTTCTATACTTAGATTTCACCAACTATCAAATGTAAACTCCTCAGGCACTATCACAGGGCGTCACAGACAGTCCCCTTCGGTACTCCGATCTGGCTCGCCACAGGTGAGCCTGCCTTTGTGACAGCAGGTCCCTTCCACCAAAACTCACAGCGAGCTTCAGGTTACTCCCAGTTCCAGCAGAGCGGTCACTTACCCCAGGTCAGCTGCACTTTAGATCTCACACCAAAGATAACGCTTGTAGCCAATCCTATAATAAACTAGCTACAGCTTTATTAGATTGGAAAAGAAAATGAGCGTTCTTTACAAGTGAAAGCAGGGAAACATACACACACAAACGAGTTACTGTCATGGATCCACAGGCCCGCTGCTCTGGAGCAGTCTCTGGGAGGACCCCTTCAGGCAGCCAGACACCCTTAGGGTCACAGTCTTTCAGTAGGGCAAGCCACGTGGCTTCACTGCCTCCTGGGACTGAACCTCGGAGCCTTCAGCACCCCTGCGCCACGCCAGGAGCTCCCTTCACACAGGTGAGCCAGAGAGGTTCCACCTATGTGTTTGTCAGTGGAGACATGAGGCTGTTGGCATGAGCTGGCACCTGGTCCGCCAGTCTCACAGCTCGGTAAACTGGGCACAAGCAAACAAAAGCATTGTAATGCAGTGAAATGTAAATCCATACATCTAGGAACAAAACACGTGAGCCGCACTTACAGGAGGGGGACTCTGTCCTGGGAAGCAGGGACTCTGGAAAAGCTTTTTTTTGGGCCGGGGGGTGGGAGGGGCAATCAGAAGAACATGAGTTCCCAGTGCAATGTTGCAGCCAAAAGGGCGAATGTGATCCTGGGACGTTTAAACAGGGGCATGGGGTGTGGGAGGCAGGGAGGTTATTTGACCTGTGTACGTGGCACTGGTGCGACCGCTGGCGGAATCCTGTGCCCAGGTTTGGTGCCCACAATTCAAGAGGGATGTTGATAAATTGGAGCGTGTTCAGAGACCAGCTATGAGGACGGTTAAAGGATTGGAATATGTGCCTTAGACTCAAGGCGCGCTGGCTACTTAGCTTATCAAAGAGCAGGTTATGGGTGACTGGCCCAGTAACTACATGAGGACAAACGATTAAATAATGGGCTTTTCAGCATAGCAGACGAAGGTCTAACCTGCTCATTTGAAAATACTCTAACTTTTGTAGCTGCTGTTTACCCCCGTCCCGCGACCCTAGAAGAATGGAAGGAGGGTTAGTAGTCCTGAAGTGGCAAAGAGTCTCTGAGCAGCCACCTATCTCTGCGGGAGTCTGAGCAGAGCGCACAGCGTGAGAGACAGAAATGCTGGAACCCAGCAGCTCAGGCACAGAGGCGGCGTGGCCCATCCTTGTGGAACAGTGTGACCCACTAAAGGGGTACCCCAAGGAGCCCCTCTAAAGGCCAGGGCACAGCACAGACCCTGCAAATCTGGGCCACAATCACCATCGCCGCTGGCTCTTGCTCTAGGCAAAAGGAGGAAACCTTTCCTGGGATCTGACCGTGCTCCGATCCAGCGTCCGCCTGCCATGCCCTGCCCTTGGGGGAACATGATCCCTGGCTGCTCCAGCGGGGGCCAGCAATACGGCCTGAAGGGACAGCACCCCTGCGGCCGAGGGCAGTGGCTTTGGCTTTCCCTTCATCACTCTCCACTGCATTTGGCTGAGGAAATTGATTGGACAACGCCTGCAGCTTTGGGGGTGAGTGAAGGCGGCTCCAGGTGCAGCTCTGTGAACCTTGACAATCAGGGTGGGCTGGGAGCACAGACTCCTGCCCAGCGAAGTGAATGTCACCCTCCTGCCAGGCAGGAGCAGCAGCAACAAGGGCCAGGGTAAGGGGGAGGGAGGGAGGGAGGGAGGGGTGTGTGTGGGTGTGTGTGTGTGTGTGTGTGTGTGTTTCAAATTACAAAACCAAACCAGCTTGAGCCCCCTGCCCCCACAATCTGGGGAACTAGGCAGCTCCCGCTGGGCGCCACTAGGCAATACTCCCCCTTTAACACATCCCTCCCCTACATCCCACTCGGCTGCCTGAGGGCTGTGACATCCCAGAGGCCAGGGCGCAGTCAGGCGGGGTCAGCCCCAGCCCTGTGAGGGGCAGGTAGTGGGGCGACTGCTACTGCCCCGTCGCACAGCCTCTGCTTCTCAGCCTCGGGCTGCCGCTGAGTCCCCGGGCCAGTCCCACAGCACCTTGCCCGGCTGGCAGTGCCCACAGCTCTCCCATTTGCTGGGCTGAGGGTGCTTGTGCTGCTGCATCTTTTGCCACAAGGCCATTGTTAACCACGATGCCATGAGCTAAGGTGTTCGTAGTGATTTCTGCTCTCTCACTGCCCCGGCCTACTCTGCACTGCATCTCACTGCAAGCGTAGCTACATGCCGGAAACCCCAGCCCTGAGCAAACAGATCAGCAATGGCAGGTTAGCAGTTACCAAGAAGAAAGACCCCAGGACTATTCAGCTTTCTGTGAACACTGGAGGAGCAAAATACCATCTAGGAACCTCGAACACTCTCCTCACTGCCTATTCTAATATCCCTCTGTCACGGAGTCCCCGGGCGATGCTCTGGAACTGCTCCCCACAAAGCCAGTCAGGACTCTGGGGAGCCTCCTCTCCCTCGGAGCAGACTGTCTTCAGGGCAAGACGCTCACACGGCTTCACCTTCCTGGGTCTCTCCTGGGAGCATTCAGCATATGCCCCTCCGTGCGCTTCCCACAGCGAGTCCGCCCAGGTGGGGTCCTGGGGAAGCCAGAGGGTCCTGCACCCCCACTTTGCAGTCAGACGTGACTCTCAGCCAGCCAGTAAAACAAAGGTTTATTAGATGACAGGAACACAGTCTAAAACAGAGCTTGTAGGTCCAGAGAACAGGACCCCTCAGCTGGGTCCATTCTGGGGCCCAGTCAGCCAGACAGCCCCATCTGCCCTCACTCCACGTCCGCAGCCAGCTCCAAACTGAAACCCCCTCCAGCCTCTCCTCTGGGCTTTGTCTCTTTCCCATGCCAGGAGGTCACTTGATCTCTTTGTTCTCCCACACCTTTAGCATCCCCTTGCAGGGGGGAAGGGCCTGGCCATTAGTTGCCAGGATACAAAGTGTTGGCCATTTATGCACACTGGAGACTTAAGAAATGCATAGGGGAAACTGAGGCACCCACAGCATATTCAGAGGCAACATTAAGAACAGTCCCACTTCATCACACCCTCTCCCCCACTTTCTGTTGGCTACCATGCCATGCTTAGTGAGTGAGGTTAAGATTATGGTGACACCCCCCTCCCCAGTCAGGGTATATTAAATACAGTTCTGCGGCCTGTCAGTCACACAATAAGGATAACAACATTTCATTCCTCCTGCTTCCAGGAATTAGGTGAATTTTATCCCAAAATGGCCAAAATTGATCTTGGCAAAGTAGGTGTGTCTAGGCAAATAAGATCTGCTCACAAGGTCCTTTTCTCTAGTTCATCAATTGATGGCCAGAGAGTGAACTCATGGAGACCATCGGATTACATCCGTAAAGCCACAGGCCTCTACCAAGGCTACTGAAAGCCTGGGCCACAGGCCCACACCGTAGCACTTCCTGTAGGGTGCATGAAACAACAGCTACAGAAACCAAACAGCTCCTGCACCCGCAGAGCTGCCTGGCCTGGTGGGAGCCGTCTGCACTGCGCTAAGCGGTACGGAGATACGCACAGCACAGCTGGGGCCATGTTCCTGCCTGAGGCGGTAACAGCAGCACACAAAGGGGGTGCCGAGCCGCCCTTTGAAATGCATCATCCAACCTGCAGCCCCAGGCTGTGTAAGGGGCTAAATGCTGCCGTAGGGGAACAGCAACTGGGGTGGGGGGTGTGGGCGTGGTTATGCTAATGAGATGGTGTCAGCCAAGCACGACTGTGGCTATGGTAACATGATGATGTCACAGACTCATCTATTTTAGGGCCAGCAGGAACCACTACAACTGTCCAAGCCAAGCTGCGGCACCGCCCGAGCAGGAGCCCCTCGCCAGCGGTTCCTGCACCCGAGCATCACCTCGGCTTGAGCTGGAGCGGGGCCGAGAGCAGGACCAAGGGGAGATGCCAAGGCCCAGACCCAACTCCAGCCCTGGGGCGGTTGGCCCAAAGTCTCACTCTTACAGATTTGTGCCTCTTGCCACTCTGAATTTGTCTACCTTCAGCTTGCACCCATGGGATGACATTCTGCCTTTTCCTCCAGCTACGACCTGAAACCTCCTTCCCACGCAGCCAAGTCACTTCTGATCCTGCTCTCAGCTACACGAAAGAGCTTGTGCTTCTTTAGCCTCTCACCTTCAGACAGGTTTTCCAGCCTTCCAATCCCCTTGTAGCGCCTTCCTGAGCCTTTCGTGGTGGGCTAGCGGGGCTCCCTCTGGCTCATGGGATGCCCTGTCCCCTTGCTCCACCTTTCCAGCAGTTCCATGTCGTGTTTGAAGGGCGTACCCAGAACTGGACACAGCATCCAGGCCTGGTTTCACTAATGGCATAGACAGACGTGACATTGCCTCCTTGCTCCTTCTTACTCGTCCTTGCTTATTGTCATGGAGTGCTGGGGGAGACAAGGCCCTGCACCCCGGCTTCCTACGATTCACCGTGACTCTCAGCCAGCCAGTAAAAAAGAAGGTTTATTTAGACGACAGGAACACAGTCCAAGACAGGTCTTGCAAGTACAGATAACAGGACCCCCTCAGTTAGGTCAATCTTAGGGGGCAGGCAGGGAGGCCAGAGCCCTGTTGGGAGACCAGAGCCCCATCTGGGCTCCCCTCCATTTCCCCAGCCAGGTTCAAACTGAAACTCCCTCCAGCGTCTCTCACTCAGCCTCCCCCCGGCTCCTCCCCTGCCTTTGTCCAGTTTCCCGGGCAGAGGTATCACCTGGCCCCAACTTCCTTCCTGAGTTCTCATGTTACATGCTCAGGTATCGTCCCTCAAGGAAAGTCTCCCATCCCCAATGCAGACAGTCTTGGCAAAACTCCCCTGCAACCTTCCCAGGCCAACACTCCCCTCTCAGCATTCAAAGACCACATTAAGAACATTCCCACTTCGTCACACCTCTCCCCGCTTCGAGACTGAACTGAGCAGGGTCACTTCAGCCAGTGACCTGGGGAAGTTCGAACCCACCAACATTCCCAAGGATGCCCCAGCAGCTCTCCCCGTTCTTGGTGAGAATTACACCAGGCCCTTCCAGTTTCACGCCCCCTTTAGGTTGGGGTTGCTCAATAGCACTCATAGTCCGCATGTGGGAAGGCTTATGCAGCCCCGTGCCCTTTTTCCACCCCAATACCCCTGGGGTTCAAACTGGTCTGGGGTCTTCTCCCAGTGTTCCAGTCTGGAGGGTTGTGATTCAGGCTCTCTTGGTTCAGAGCCCCCCTTTTGACCTCGGCCACCCTCTGGAAAGGTTCCTCTATGATGGGCAAGGGTCCTAAAGCCATTTTCTCCTTGTCCTGGGCCTTCCTCCCCCTCTGACAGGGGTCACAGGATCCGCAGTACTGTCGGACAGTAACAAAGACCCCAGGCCAGTAAAAGCTCCGTAGCAGCCTCTGCTGGGTACGCCAGGCTCCCTGGTGCCCTGAGAGGGGAATGTCATGGGCCCGGCACAGCAGCTGGCGGCGATACTTCTGGGGTACCACCAGCTGCCTCCTGATCCCCCCTGACTCCATTTCCCCTGGGGGAGCCCATTCTCGGTACAGGAACCCCTTCTCCCACAGGAACCTTTTCCGGCCACCTCTCTCCATGGTCTGTACCGCACTGAGATCGGCCAGGGCCCTTATGTTCCGCAAGGAGGGATCTCTCTGTAACTCGGCCCGGAACTCAGCAGCTGGGACAGGGATAGGGACCTGCTCTCTCTCGTCGGCTGGGTCTGAAGCCGCAGCCTCCCTGAGACGTGTCCCTGGGCATTCCTTCCTCACCGGGGTAGGGTCCTGCACCTCGGGCAAGGCACCCTCCCCATTGTCAGGGTGCAGTGCCCCTCGCCGGCTCTGGCTACGGGTCATGACTAGGGCACCCTGGGAGCTGCTTGGCCAGTCCTCCAGGTTCCCCCGCCCCATTAACACCTCAGTGGGCAAATGGTGGTGCACCCTCACTTCCTTGGGGCCCTCCTTGGCCCCTCCGTTTCAGATGTACTCTCACCACGGGCACCTTGAATGGGGTCCCGCCCACCCCCATCAGGGTCAGATAGGTGTTGGGCATCACCCAATCTGGAGCGACCACCTTGGGCCGGGCCAGCGTCACCTCGACGCCCATATCCCAGTATCCATTGACCTTCCTCCCACCCACCTCCAGGGGAACAAGGCACTCGCTCCGCAGGGACAGCCCCGCGCTCACCCTGTAAACGGAGAACCTTGAGTCCGGAGCATCCAGCCCCCCAGAGGAGTTGGCCTGGGGCACTCTTCCCTCCTGAGCAGTTGATAAGCTGCCAGCCCCCCTTGCCTGGGAAGCCTGCCCCTCGTCCGGCTGGGTCTCTACCCAGTCAACCCTCTGTGGGTTCGGTCTGCTCGGTCTGTCCCTGAGCTTGGGGCACTGGGTCCATATGTGGCCTCTCTGGCCACAGTAAATAGCAGCCCATGTCCCGTTGGTCCCCTCGAGCCGGTCAGTTGTCCCTGACGCCAGATGTTCCCCTTGGGAGGGGATTCTCCATATTCCCCCTTTGGGAGGTACCCGGGTGACTCTCTCTCTGCATCGTGGCGGGCCTGTTCCTTTGGGACTCCTCCCTGTTATCCCCTGACTGTCTCTTCACAAACTCATTGGCCAGCTGCCCTGCGTGTCGCAGGTTCTCTGGCTTTTTGTCCACCAACCGCAGCCTCAGGTCGGATGGGCACCGCTCATACAGTTGCTCCAGTACCAGCAGTTTAACCAGGTCCTCCTTCATCTGGGCCCCATCTGCCCACTTGCTGGCGTATCCCTCCATGCAGACGGCTAGTTGCAGATATGAGATCTCAGGGGTTTTATCCTGACTCCGGAACCTTTCCCGGTACATCTCAGGAGTCAGCCCAAACTCACGTAGCAGGGCCTTTTTGAATAGTTCGTAGTCCCCTTTCTCCTCCCCTTCCAGTTGGCGGTACAATGCCATGGCTTTGGGGTCCAGTAAGGGGGTGAGAACCCAGAGCCTGTCCGCGGGATCAACCCGGTGCAGCTCGCAGGCCGTCTCAAAGGCATCCAGGAAGTCATCCATGTCCTCCCCCTCCTTGCGTGGGGCCAGGATGCACTTATCAAAGCTCCGTGCAGTCCTGGGTCCCCCCTCACTCACTGCAGCCAGGGGTTCACTGCCCCTCAGCCTGGCCAGTTCCAGCTCATGCTGCCTCTGTTTCTCTTTCTCCTCCAGTTCATGTTGCCTCCGTTTTTCCCGTTCTGCTCGCTCCTCCATCAGTTCCTGCTGCCTCAACTCCAGCTCTTTCAGCCTTAATTCCTTCTCCAATCCAGCGGCCTCAACTCCAGCGACGGGGAGCTTCGCCGGGAGGATCCCCTGCTGGCCGGGGGGGTCACAGCGCCCTCAGTATTTGCTGGGCTCCTCCCCACCCTTCCCCTAGGCATAGGAAGGAGGGGTCTCGGGAAGCCCTCAGCAGCCGGCTGACCACTCCCAGCTGGGGCAGACACTGGTGCCTGCGCTGCATTTGCCAGGCTGCTTCCCTGAGACACAGGGATCAGTTCATTCGTGCGATCTTCCATCTCCAGCCGGGCAATGAGCTGTTCTTTGGTGAACCTCCCACTGCGCAGCCTCCTCTGCTTGCACAGCTCCACCAGGTCGCTCTTAAGCCGCTTGGCATACATCTTCCTGCCGGCCACTCACCGGCCTGTGTGCTCACAGCTCCCCACAGTTCCCAGGGGGCCCCCTAGTGTGCCAGCCCTTCTCGAGGTCACCACCTCTTTGCCAGCGTCGAGCTGCAGACTCCTCTGCCCCTGGGACTGCTCGCTGCGATCCCCCGGGGGACCCTGTTACTGCAAAAGTCCTTCTCGCTGGTCACACACTCCTAGGAAACTGTCCCTCACTGACTCTTCAGCATGCTTGGTCCCTGTCAATCCCCCTTTGTTTTACTGCTCCCCAGTCACTTACTGCAGGAAGCACCGTCCACAAGGTACAGTACATCCCACCTCTGCCACCAGTTGTCACGGAGTATTGGGGGACTCAGGGCCCTGCACCCCCGGCTTCCTGCGATTCACCATGACTCTCAGCCAGCCAGTAAAAAAGAAGGTTTATTTAGATGACAGGAACACAGTCCAAGACAGGTCTTGCAGGTACAGATAACAGGACCCCCTCATTTAGGTCCATCTTAGGGGACAGGCAGGGAGGCTAGAGCCCCATTGGGAGGCCAGAGCCCCATCTGGGCTTCCCTCCATTTCCCCAGCCAGCTCCAAACTTAAACTCCCTCCAGCCGTCTCATTCAGCCTTCCCCAGCTCCTCCCCTGCCTTTTTCCAGTTTCCTGGGCAGAGGTGTCACCTGGCCTCCAACCCCATTCCTGGATTCTCATGTTACGTGCTCAGGTCTCCTCCCTCAAGGAAAGTCTCCCATCCGCCAATGCAGACAGTCCCAGCAAAACTCCCCTGCAACCTTTCCAGGTCAACACTCCCCACTCAGTATTCAAAGAACACATTAAGAACAGTCCCACTTTGTCACACTTATACAGCCAAGAGTCAGGTTGCCCTGTTAGCTACAGTGACATGCTGGGAGCTCATGTTCAGATGGTTTCTACCATGACCCCTAGGTCCTTGTCAGTGTCGCGACATTCCAGGGTAGAGACTCTCATTTCAGGAGTGTGACCTTTGGTCCTAGAGGTCTGACCTTGCATTTGGCTGGATTAAAAATGTTACTCAAACGAGCCTCCCCTTACCAAGCAATCCAGGCTGGTCTGTAGAACTCACCCAGCCCCCATCATTATTTACCACTCCTGCTAATACAGCCAAGAAGGATGTTCGCTTTTTTTGCAACAGCGTTACATCGTTGACTCATATTTAGCTTGTGGTCCACTATGACCCCCCAGATCCCTTGCTGCAGGACGCTTTCCTAGGCAGTCATTTCCCATTGCGTATGTGTCCAACTGATTGTTCCTTCCTAAGTGGAGTACTTTGCATTTGTCCTTATTGAATTTCACCCTATTTACTTCAGACGATTTCTCCAGTTCGTTGAGATCATTTTGAATTTTAATCCTATCCTCAAAGCACTTGCAACCCCTCCCAGCTTGGTATCATCCGCAAACTTTATAAGTAAAAAGCAACAGAGGGTCCTGTGGCACCTTTGAGACTAACAGAAGTACTGGGAGCATAAGCTTTCGTGGGTAAGAACCTCACTTCTTCAGATGCAAGAAGGCTTGCATCTGAAGAAGTGAGGTTCTTACCCACGAAAGCTTATGCTCCCAGTACTTCTGTTAGTCTCAAAGGTGCCACAGGACCCTCTGTTGCTTTTTACAGATTCAGACTAACACGGCTACCCCTCTGATACTTGAAACTTTATAAGTGTACTCTCTATGCCATTATCTAACTCACTGATGAAAATATTGAACAGAACCGGCTCCAGAACTGATCCCTGTGGGACTCTAGTCATTATGCTCTTCCAGCTTGACTGTGAACCACTGATAACTACTCCCTGCCAGCAATGCCCCTCTGCTATGTACATCGGCCAAACTGGACAGTCCCTATGTAAAAGGATAAATGGACACAAGTCAGATATCAGGAATGGCAATATACAAAAACCTGTAGGAGAACACTTCAACCTCCCTGGCCACACAATAGCAGATGTAAAGGTAGCCATCTTACAGCAAAAAAACTTCAGCACCAGACTTCAAAGAGAAGCTGCTGAGCTTCAGCTCATTTGCAAATTTGACACCATCAACTCAGGATTAAACAAAGACTGTGAATGGCTATCCAACTACAGAAACAGTTTCTCCTCCCTTGGTGTTCACACCTCAACTGCTAGCAGAGCACCTCACCCTCCCTGATTGAACTAACCTTGTTATCTCCAGACTGATTCTCGCCTGCATACTTATACCTGCCTCTGTAAATTTCCATTACATGCATCTGACGAAGTGGGTATTCACCCACGAAAGCTCATGCTCCAATATGTCTGTTAGTCTATAAGGAGCCACAGGACTCTTTGTTGCTTTTTACAGATCCAGACTAACACGGCTCCCCTCTGATCCCTGAGAACGGTTTTCCAGCCAGTTATGCCCCCACCTTATAGTAACTCCATCTAGGTTGTAGTTCCCGAGTTTGTTTATGAGAAGGTCATGCGAGACAATATCAAAAACCTTACTAAAGTCAAGATATATCACGTCTACCACTTCCTCCCTGTCCATGGCCTTGTTACCCTGTCAGAGAAAGCTATTAGGTTGGTTTGACACGATTTGTTCTTGACAAATCCATGCTACTATTACTTATCACCTTATTATCTTCTAGGTCAGGAATAGACAACCTATGGCACGTGTGCCGAAGGTGGCACGCAAGCTGATTTTCAGTGGCACTCACACTGCCCGGGTCCTGGCCACCGGTGGGGGGGCTCTGCATTTTAATTTAATTTTAAATTAAACTTCTTAAACATTTTAAAAACCTTGTTTACTTTACATACAACAATAGTTTAGTTATATATTATAGACTTATAAAAAGACTTTCTAAAAATGTTAAAATGTATTACTGGCACACGAAACCTTAAATTAGAGTGAATAAATCAAGACTCAGCACACCACTTCTGAAAGGTTGCCGACCCCTGTTCTAGGTGTCTGCAAATCGATTGCTTAATTATTTGCTCCATTATCTCTTCGGGTACAGAAGGTAAGCTGACTGGTCTGTAATTCTCTGGGTTGTCCTTATTTCCCTTTTTATACATGGGCACTATATTTGCCCTTTTCCAGTCCTCTGGACTCTCTCCTATCTTCCATGACTTTTTAAAGATAATTGCTAATGGCTCAGATATCTCCTCAGTCAGCTCCTTGAGTATTCTAGGATGTATTTCATCAGGCCCTGGTGACTCAAAGACATCTAACTTGTCTAAGGGCTAGGGTTGCCAGGAGCCTGGTTTTTGAAAAGGGATTCTGGTGGCTCTAGTCAGCCTCACTGACTGGGCTGTAAAAAGTCCAGTTGGTAGGGCTGGCAGGCTCTCTACCTGGATCCCAGGAAACAGCCGGCATGTCCCTCTGGCCCCGCCCTGAGCGCCGGCTCCACAGCTCCCACTGGCCGGGAACTGGGGGTGGCGACTGTGGGTGCGGGCAGCCCGTGGAGCCCCCTGGCCTCTCTGCCTAGGAGCTGCAAGGACATACCAGCTGCTCCCCGGGAGCCACCACCGCCTGGAGCCTGCACCCCTCACTCACTCCTGCACCCCATCCTCCTGCCCCAGCCTTGAGCCCCCTCCCACACCCAAACTCCCTCCCAGATCCTGCAGCCCGAACCCCTTCCTGCACGCCACCCCCTGCCCCAGCTCGGAACTCCCTCCTGCACCCAAACTCCCTCCCAGCGCCTGCACTGCCCCCCGCACCCCAGCCCCCTGCCCCAGCCCGGAGCCCTGCCCCCCAATCCCCTCATCCCTGGCTCCACCCTGGAGCCCACACCCCAGCCAGAGCCCGTACCCCCTCCCGCACCCAATCCCCTCCCCCAGCCTTGAGCCCCTCCCGCACCCAAACTCCCTCCCAGATCCTGCAGCCCGAACCCCTTCCCGCACGCCACCCCCTACCCCAGCCTAGTGCAAATGAGCAAGTGAGCAAGGGTGGGTGAGCGCAAGCAATGGAGGAGGGGGGGAATGATGTGATTGGGGGCGGGGCCTCAGGGAAGGGGCGGGGCAGGGCTGGGGAAGGGTGTTTGGTTTTCTGCGACTAGAAAGTTGGCAACTCTCCCAAGGGGATGGCTACACTACAACCCTAAATCGACCCTATTAGGTCGACTTACAGCCATTGCATTAATTACTGATGTCCACACGACGCTTGTTCTGTTGGTGATGCACATCCTCACCAAGAGCGCTTCCACCAAGGGGACGGAGGGGGGGAGCTTATTACCCCCCGCCCGGATGCCTGGCTCCTCGCTCCCAGCCGGAAGTGGGGGGGCAGCCGCCCAGGGAGCCTCTGTGCAGCAGCTCGTCTGGGAGTGGGGAGCCTGGGGCAGCCCTGCTCTATCTGCCTGGTTTTCTCGTCAATTTCACAGCTCCAGTCAACAGCCGATGTAAGTTACTCGGTATCTACACAGACACTGTGTCACCCTAACTACACCGACATAAGTCCTACAACTCTGGTGGAGGTGGAGTTATGATGTCGGTGTAGTACAGCATTTATATCGGCGGGACAAGGCTGTAGTGTGGACACTGACGTAATTAGGTCAACGTAAGATGCCTTATGGCGATCTAACTGTGCAGATTAGACCAGGCCTCTTTAAGTTGTTCTTTCCCTGTTTTAGCCTCCGATCTTACCTCATTTTCACTGCTGTTCGCTGTGTTAGACATCTGATCACTACTAACCTTTGTGGTGAAAACTGAAACAAAAAGGTCATTTAGCACTGTAATGATGCTGGTTCTGGTGGGACCCAACTGAGAGTGCCAATTCAGGACAAATTGTTTAGAGCAGGGCAGTTACAGCACAAGGCTGGGGTTCCTTTGCACACTAAGGCAAACCAAACCAGCCAGACAGAGAAGACTTTGGTCTCACCCCACTGGCTAACCACAAGTCACACAAGCAATTCCCTCAGACACTCCAGTTTCCCAGTATCTCCACCAGTGCCACTCGTTATGGGGACGAATGGTTATGAAAACCAATACCCCAGTAAAAGAAAAAAGGTTCTTTCGATCCCAAAGGACCGAGCCCCAGAGCCAGGTTAATATACAAATCAGATCTTACCCACAAATCACGCTGTTGCCAATCCTTTAGAATCTAAAGTCTAAAGGTTTATTCATAAAAGGAAAAAGATCTAGATGAGAGTTAGAATCGGTTAAATGGAATCAATGACATACAGCAATGTCAAAGTTCTTGGTTCAGGCTTGTAGCAGAGATAGAATAAACTGCAGGTTCAAATCAAGTCTCTGGAATACATCCCCAGCTGGGATGGGTCTTCAGTCCTTTGTGTAGAGCTTCAGTTTGTAGCAAAGTCCCGCCAAAGGTAAGAAGCATGATTGAAGGTAAGGTGTAGATGAGGCATCCGCCTTATATAGTCTTTTCCAGGTGTAAGAACACCTCTTTGTCCTTCCTGTGGAAAATTACAGCAAAATGGAGTCTGCAGTCATATAGGCAAGTCCCTGCATACTTTGCTGAGTTACAAGATGTATTTGCCTTCCCTCAATGGGTCAGTTGTGTAGCTGATGGTCCTTAATGGGCCATCAAGCAGGCTAGGCAGAGCTAACACCAACTTGTCTGGGATGTCTCCCAGAAGCATAGCATAAATTTGAAATACAGACAATATAGAGCCAATATTCATAACTTCAACTACAAAAATGATACACACACATAGCATAATCATAACCAGCAAACCATAACCTCTCCATAGACCCCTTACAGGTCAACCTTTATACAATATTTGCTGCAACAGTGGTTGCAACAGTGACCTATACGGCTACAGTTTATGTCAATAACGTCACAAGCACCTCTGCCATTTCCACATTTTCTGTTATTGTCTCACACTCACTGAGTAACGGGCCTACTCTGTCTTTGGTCTTTCTCTTGCTTCTAATGTATTTGTAGAATGTTTTCTTGTTACCCTTTATGTCTCTAGCTAGTTTGATCTCGTTTTGTGCCTTGGCCTTTCTAATTTTGTCTCTACAGATTTGTGTTGTTTGTTTATATTCATCCTTTGTAATATGACTGAGTTTCCACTTTTTGTGGGACTCCTGTTTGAGGTTCAGATCATTGACGATCTCCTGCTTAAGCCAGGGTTGTCTCTTGCCAGACTTCCTATCTGTCCTATGCAGTGGGATAGTTTGCTCTTGTGCCCTTAATAATGTCTCTGAAAAACTGCCAACTCTCTTGGACTGTTTCCCCCCATCTAGGCTCCCTGTGGAATTGACATCCCAGGGCCTTTCCCCACAGACCCCTCTGTGGTTCCTCTTTTCTCTCCACGTCTCCAGCTCCAGTCCATGCTTTCGCTGCATCTCCTGGTGCTGCTGCTGCTCTTCCTCATGCATTCACTGCTTCTCACAGTCAGTTCGCTCCCTTCACTGGGCCCCCAGCCTCTGTTGGTCTAGCTGAAGATCCCCCCACTTAAATCTAGTGATGGGGGAGGGCATGAAGAGCCCTGCAGGACAGGGAGGCTTGAGGACACCCTGCTGCGGTGCTGTCATTCTCAGACCCTTGTGGAGCCCCACTTGGAGCTGGTCCTCCTAGCACCTGCGCCAAAGCTGGGCTGTGGGACTGAGCCACCTCCTTAGCCTTGTTAGACCCTCGCACCGTGGCTTGCTGAGCTTTATCAGTGCCGTGCCCCAGGGCAGGAGGCCAGGTGCTGCCCAGTGCGAACCACCCTGGGGTGTTATCGGGGCCGCGTATTTGCGGCGGTCCCAGTGCAGTCTTTGCATGGAGGTAACTGGAATCAGTTTGCAGGAGGTAAAACTGGTGGAGGCATCTTGGGCCTCGGGCTGGTCACATCCATGGGCTTGCACTGACATGGCGGAATCTGTGTGATGTGGTTGTGCTGGCATAATCGTGCTGTGGCTACATCAGGACGTGCCCCCAGCCAAAGCCACGGACTCACTGAACGGTACTGAGTTCTAACGGACAACTGGAAAAAGGCCAATGTAGTGCCCATCTTTAAAAAAGGGGAGAAGGAGAACCCGGGGAACTACAGACCAGTCAGTCTCACCTCAGTCCCCAGAAAAATCATGGAGCAGGTCCTCAAGGAAACCATTCTGAAGCACTTTGAGGAGAGGAAAGTGATCAGGAACAGTCAGCATGGATTCACCAAGGGGAAGTCGTGCCTGACTAACCGAATTGCCTTCTATGAGGAGATAACTGGCTCTGTGGATGAGGGGAAAGCAGTGGATGTGATATACCTTGACTTTAGCAAAGCATTTGATACAGTCTACCACAGTATTCTTACCAGCAAGTTAAAAAAGTATGGGTGGGATGAATGGACTATAAGGGCTCAACGGGTAGTGATCAATGGCTCTATGTCTAGGTGGCAGCTGGTGTCAAGTGGAGTGTCCCAGGGTTCGGTCCTGGGGCCAGTTTTGTCCAATATCTTTATTAATGATCTGGATGATGGTATGGATTGCACCCTCAGCAAGTTCGCAGAGCTCAGTGGTTTGAGCATTGGCCTACTAAACCCAGGATTGTTAGTTCAATCCTTGAGGGGGCCATTTAGGGATCTGTGGCAAACATCTGTCTGGGGATTGGTCCTGCTTTGAGCAGGAGGGTTGGCCTAGATGACCTCCTGAGGTCCCTTCCAACCCTGATATTCTATGATTCTATGACACTCACCTGGGGGGAGAGGTAGATACGCTGGAGGGTAGGGATAAAATCATAGAAGGTTGGAAGAGACCTCAGGAAGTCATCTAGTCCAACCTCCCTGCTCAAAGCAGGACCAATCCCCAACTAAATCATCCCAGCCAGAGCTTTGTCAAGCCAGGCCTTAAAAACTTCTAAGGATGGAGATTCCACCACCTCCCTAGGTAACCCATTCCAGTGCTTCACCACCCTCCTAGTGAAAAAGTTTTTCCTAATATCCAGTCTATCCTGCATTGCAACTTGAGACCATTGCTCCTTGTTCTGTCATCTGCCACCACTGAGAACAGCTGAGCTCCATCCTCTTTGGAACCTCCCTTCAGGTAGTTGAAAGAAACTATCAAATCCCCCCTCACTCTTCTCTTCTGCAGACTAAACAATCCCAGTTCCCTCAGCCTCTCCTCTTAAGTCATGTGCCCCAGCCCCCTAATCATTTTTGTTGCCCTCCGCTGGACTCTCTCCAATTTGTCCACATCCCTTCTGGATGCAATACTCCAGATATGGCCTCACCAGTGTCAGATAGAGGGGAATAATCACTTCCCTCAATCTGCTGGCAATGCTCCTACTAATGCAGCCCAATATGCTGTTGGTCTTCTTGGCAACAAGGGCACACTGCTGACTCATATCCAGCTTCTCGTCCACTGTAATCCCCAGGTCCTTTTCTGCAGAACTGCTGCTTAGCCAGTCGGTCCCCAGACTGTAACAGTGAATGGGATTCTTCTGTCCTAAGAGCAGGACTCTGCACTTGTCCTTGTTGAACCTCATCAGATTTCTTTTGGCCCAATCCTCCAATTTGTCTTGGTCACTCTGGACCCTATCCCTGCCCTTCAGCGTATCTACCTCTCCCTCCAGCTTAGTGTCATCTGCAAATTTGCTGAGGATGCAATTTATCCCATCGTCCAGATCATTAATGAAGATGTTGAACAAAACCGGCCCCAGGACCGACCCTTGGGGCACTCCGCTTGATACCAGCTGCCAACTAAACATGGATCACTACCTGTTGAGACCGACAATCTAGCCAGCTTTCTATCCACCTTATAGACCATTCATTCAATCCATACTTTTTTAACTTGCTCTCAAGAATACTGTGGGAGACCGTATCAAAAGCTTTGCTAAAGGTAGGGTCCAGAGTGGGCCAAAAGAAATCTTGTATAAAGGAGGTTAAGTAAGCTGTCTATGACAAGGTTATGATTTGCTGGTTATGGTTATGCTATCTGAATGCATGTATCATTTTGTATTTAAAGTTACAAGTATTGGCTCTATACTGTCTGTAAATCAAACTTGTGCTGTGCTTCTGGGTGACACCCCAGACAATTTGGCATCAGCTCGGCCTAGCCTGCTTGATGGCCCATTAAGGACCATCAGCTACACAACTGACCCATTGAGAGAAGGCAGATACGCCTTGTGTCTCAGCAAAGCATGCAGGGACATGTCTATGGACAGAAGGGGGGAGGGATAGCTCAGTGGTTTGAGCATTGGCCTGCTAAACCCAGGGTTGTGAGTTCAGTCCTTGAGGGGGCCACTTAGGAATCTGAGGCAAAAATCAGTACTTGGTCCTGCTAGTGAAGGCAGGGGACTGAACTCAATGACCTTTCAAGGTCCCTTCCAGTTCTAGGAGATAGGATATCTTTATTTATTTAAAGTACTTCTGACCCTTTGACTATGAAATCCAGCAGTTTACCTGAAAGGGGATTGGGTAGGAATCCACCTTGTTGGGCCAGAGGTGATTCTGGATGTAAGTGAAACTCCGGCGTTGATAATGGCTCAGCAGAGAAATGTTTCTGTGGAGCAAGGTAAAGATGAATTGGTGCTTAGAAAGTTAGAAAATCCTGAAGAGAAAAATGTTCAGGGTAGTCTTTGCAAGCAGTTTGCTGTAGCTGAAGGGTGTGGAAGTGATTTGATCAAGGAAGTTTCAGTTCCTAACAGCCAGAAGTTTTCTGAGGTGAATGGATCCACTGACTTTCCTTTTGAAAGATCCAGCGTGGGTAGCTTTGAGATGGTCTCAGATGGCGTGAAAGCTGTTAAGGAAATTGAACAGCCCTATAACCAAGTGGCTGAGTTTGGCCAGTTTGTTGGGGAGACAAGGTTACTGAGAGAGGTATGTCTCCATGCTAATTCTGTAAGTGAGCAATCGGAGGACAGATTTGGTTACTGGTGTGTCAGAGCAGAACAGTTTTATGGCTGAATGCTTAAGGATGCAGGGGAGAGCAAACAAACTCTCACCCTTAGGTACTTTGAATTGGCTTGGTATCTCTTTAAAACAGAGGCCAGTCTCTAAGTTGCTGGTGATGGTAGATTCACAAGCAAGCATGCAGGAGAGTGTCTGTGGAGATGTTCATAACACAGAGGGGCTGCAGTTGGTGAATTTAATAGTGAGAAGTGTAAGGTTATGCATTTAGGGATGACTAACAAGAATTTTAGTTATAAACTGGGGACGCATCGGTTGGAAGTAAGTGAAGAGGAGAAGGACCTCGGAGTCCTGGTTGATCGCAGGATGACTATGAGTCGGCAATGTGACGTGGCCGTGAAAAAAGCTAATGCGGTCTTGGGATGCTTTAGGCGAGGTATTTCTAGTAGGGATAGGGAGGTGCTGGTTCCATTATACAAGGCACTGGTGAGACCTCATTTGGAGTACTGTGTGCAGTTCTGGTCTCCCATGTTTAAAAAGGATGAAATCACCTAGCCAGCAAAGGAATTCCTGTGAGCAGGAAGTTTCAGTTTTCAACCTTTTAGGAAAAAGGTGTGTGGGGGGAAAGAACGCAATCCTGCTGAAGGGAAGAATGGGTGTCCAGCCTTGAAATTGGTAGCAGCTGAGAATTTAGAAACTATTGTCTGTGTTGATGCAAATTACTTGACTGACTTGGGGGAGAAAGGTTTCAGAGTAGCAGCCATGTTAGTCTGTATCCGCAAAAAGAAGAACAGGAGTACTTGTGGCACCTTAGAGACTAACAAATTTATTAGAGCATAAGTTTTCGTGGACTACAGCCCACTTCTTCGGATGCATACAGAGTGGAATAAATATTGAGGAGATATATATACACACATACAGAGAGCATAAACAGGTGGGAGTTGTCTTACCAACTCTGAGAGGCCAATTAAGTAAGAGAAAAAAAACTTTTGAAGTGATAATCAAGATAGCCCAGTACAGACAGTTTGATAAGAAGTGTGAGAGTACTTACAAGGGGAGATAGATTCAATGTTTGTAATGGCTCAGCCATTCCCAGTCCTTATTCAAACCGGAGTTGATTGTGTCTAGTTTGCATATCAATTCCAGCTCAGCAGTCTCTCGTTGGAGTCTGTTTTTGAAGTTTTTCTGTTGTAATATAGCCACCCGCAGGTCTGTCACTGAATGACCAGACAGGTTAAAGTGTTCTCCCACTGGTTTTTGAGTATTATGATTCCTGATGTCAGATTTGTGTCCATTAATTTTTTTGCGTAGATACTGTCCGGTTTGGCCAATGTACATGGCAGAGGGGCATTGCTGGCACATATCACATTGGTAGATGTGCAGGTGAACGAGCCCCTGATGGTATGGCTGATGTGATTAGGTCCTATGATGATGTCACTTGAATAGATTTGTGGACAGAGTTGGCATCGGGCTTTGTTACAAGGATAGGTTCCTGGGTCAGTGGTTTTGTTCAGTGATGTGTGGTTGCTGGTGCGTATTTGCTTTAGGTTGGGGGGTTGTCTGTAAGCGAGGACAGGTCTGTCTCCCAAGATCTGTGAGAGTAAAGGATCATCTTTCAGGATAGGTTGTAGATCTCTGATGATGCGCTGGAGAGGTTTTAGTGGGGGCTGAAGGTGACAGCTAGTGGTGTTCTGTTATTTTCTTTGTTGGGCCTGTCTTGTAGGAGGTGACTTCTGGGTACTCGTCTGGCTCTGTCAATCTGTTTTTTCACTTCAGCAGGTGGGTATTGTAGTTTTAAGAATGCTTGATAGAGATCTTGTAGGTGCTTGTCTCTATCTGAGGGATTGGAGCAAATGCGGTTATATCTTAGAGCTTGGCTGTAGACAATGGATCGTGTGGTGTGTCCTGGATGGAAGCTGGAGGCATGTAGGTAAGTGTAGCGGTCAGTAGGTTTCCGGTAGGGTGGTATTTATGTGACCATCGTTGAGGGAGAAAGACTTGCTAATTAATAGCTGTTAGCACAGAGGGCACACCCAATCAGCCAGTGGATTCTGTTAAACAAGAGAAATCAGGGTTTGATCCTTCAGGACAAGGAGGAAAGAGAGACCTTAATTTTGCAAAGGGAAGCCACCGGTTAACCCTAAAATGCCAAAACCCCAATGGTATTGAGCCAAAGGTGTGGCATAACAAAAGTAATTGTAAATGGACACTTGCAGTGGATTTGTTGTTCTTGCTAATGGTGATTTTTGTAACTAATGTGTTGCTAATACCAAGAATTGTAAAAATGTACAATGTGCCGAATCTTTTGGGAAAACCCTTGAACATGTTAAGAGTGATACATAAAAGCTGGATATGAGTAAGCAGTGTGCCCTTGTTGCCAAGAAGGCCAACGGCATTTTGGGCTGCATTAGGAGCATTGCCAGCAGATGGAGGGAAGTGATTATTTCCCTCTATTCGGCACTGCTGAGGCCACATCTGGAGTATTGTGTCCAGTTTTGGGCCCCCACTACAGAAAGGATGTGGAGAAATTGGAGAGAGTCCAGCGGAGAGCAACGGAAATGGTTAGGGGGCTGGAGCACATGACTTCCGAGGAGAGGCTGAGGGAACTGAGGTTATTTAGTCTGCAGAAGAGAAGAGTGAGGGGGGATTTGATAGCAGCCTTCAACTACCTGAAGGGGGGTTCCAAAGAGGATGGAGCTCGGCTGTTCTCAGTGGTGGCAGATGACAGAACAAGGAGCAATGGTCTCAAGTTGCAGTGGGGGAGGTTTAGGTTGGATATTAGGAAACACTATTTCACTAGGAGGATGGTGAAACACTGGAATGTGTTACCTAGGGAGGTGGTGGAATCTCCTTCCTTGGAGGTTTTTAAGGCCCGGCTTGACAAAGCCCTGGCTGGGATGATTTAGTTGGGAATTGGTCCTGCTTTGAGCAGGGGGTTGGACTAGATGACCTCCTGAGGTCTCTTCCAACTTTAATCTGCTATGATCCTATAAAACTAACTCAGGAGAACTGCTGTGTCAACCAGCCAAAGTGGGGAGGCTACAGAAGCACACCTCACCCTGCAACAGGGCCAGCAGGCAGACAGTCCCCCTTGCAATGGGGCAGATCTCCTATCTGGGTAATGCCATGCATCAGCACTGGGCACATGTACCAGGAGCGCCCGAAGATCAGCCCTGCCAGACCAACAGGAGCTTGTTAAGGAAAGCCACGAAGCCCCCAGAACGGCAGTGAGCACCTGTGTGAATGGAACAGCCCTCGGCACCAGCTCAAGGACTAATTCTGTGGGATGGTAGCAGTAGTAGGCTCTTATCCCTGGTGTGCACCACCATTGGAGGGGAACATGACACATGACACCTGCCACCAGAGCGTGACACGCCCACAGTCACTGATGGTGAGACATTAGTCAGGGCCTATTGCGGATAGTTCTCTAAAAACGTCTGCTCAATGTGCAGCGGCGTCAAAACAGCGAACGGCACGTTGGGAATCATTGGGACAGGGATAGATAATGAGACAGAAAATACCCTATTGCCTCTATATAAATCCATGGTACGCCCACATCTTGAATACCACGCGCGGATGTGGTCGCCCCATCTCAAAAAAGATCTATTGGAATTGGAAAAAGGTTCAGAGAAGGGCAACAAAAGTGATCAGGGGTCTGGAACAGCTTCCATATGAGGAGAGATTACTAGGACCGGGACTGTTCCTATTAGAAAAGAGACGACGAAGGGGGGATGTGAGAGAGGTCTGTAAAATCACGGTGTGGCGAAAGTGACTAAGGAATTGTTGTTTACCCCTGCACAGAACACAAGAACCGGGGGTCACCCAATGCAATTAATAGGCAGCACATTTAAAACAACCACCCAACGCACAGTCAACTTGTGGAACTTGTTGCCAGGGGATGCCGCAAAAGCCAAAAGTATAACTGGATTCAAAGAAGAACCAGGCCAGTTCCTGGAGGACGGGTCCATCAATGGCGATTAGCCAGGATGGGCAGGGATGTGACCCCACGGGTTCGGGTGTCCCCAGCCTCTGACTGCCAGGAGCTGGGACTGGATGACAGGGACAGATCACTCGATCATTGTCCTGTTCTGGTCAGTCAGGGCACTGGGCTAGATGGACCATGGGTCTGACCCAATGTCACAGAGCCACAGGGCCAGTGCTCTGGAGCAGTCCCCAGGAGGTCCCCTTTAGTGTATCAGGCCCCTCCTTAGGGTCACACTCTCTCACTCCCTCAGCTTCACTGCCTCCTGGGACCCACCCTCGGAGCCTTCAGCCCGCCTGCTCCTCGCCGTGAGCTCCCCTCAGGGCGTCCTGGAGCCAGACGCCTGCGGGAGGCTGCACCCCGAAAGGGAGTCCTGCCCCCCCAGTTCCTGACTGCAGTGACGCTCGGCCAGTGTGGGAGAGCCAGGGGTCGGTGGGCGTCTGGACCCAGCGCAGACAGTCTGTAGTTACCACAGAGAACAGAAAGTTACAGCCAAGTCCAGCTGGGTCGGTCCAGAGCCCAGCACTGCAGGACCCCTCCCTGGGCCCAGGCCAGGCGCTTCTGGTTCCAGCAGCCCCCACTTAACACCCACCAGCCCCTCCTCAGCCCTTTGTCCTTGTTCCCCATGAACATGGTCACCTGCCTCCTCGTCAGCCCTTGTCCTCCCGCTGGTCACACCTGGCTGGCCTCCTGCGGAGGGGCCGGGCCATGGGTGCCAATCGTCCGGGCAATTGGAGTGGCCCTTGTTTTCGGGGACGTTCCATGGGCCTGGGGCCCAGACCCCAGATAGCCAGGCATCCGTCACACCCGAATCTCCAGGGCTCTGCAAAGAGCAAACAACCCCGCCCCCTCGCCACGTTAACCATGCAGCCTGACGGGGAAACTGAGGTGCACACCATATTCCTACAAAGCGTGTCCCATCCATGGCTTGTTCTCGCTCCCCACACAGGCTCTGGGCTCTCCTGGGCCCCACCCCAAGGAGTTGAAGAGAGATGGGAAGGAAGGTCTCAGGGCTGGTGAGTCTGGAATGGGCACAGGGGCTCTGGGGGTGCTGGGCTCGAGCGTAGGGTGACCAGATAGCAAGTGTGAAAAATTGGGACGGGGTAGGGGGGTAATAGGAGCCTATATAAGAAAAAGACCCAAAAATCAGGACTGTCCCTATAAAATCGGGACATCTGGTCACTCTACTCGGGCGAGATGGTCAGGCAAGGGCTGGGGCTGGGCTACAGAGGGTCGAGGGCTAGAACGGGGCAGGGAGAGGGCTGGGGTGAGCTGGGAAGGGAGGGTATGTGACTGGTGGGATGGGGCTATGGCCAGAAGAGCATGGGGCTGCTGGGCAGGGCAGGAGCATATATATGGGGCTGGTTGGGTTAAGTATGGGGCCAGGCTGGGGATGATGTATGAGGTCAGGCCAGGGATGATGTATGGGCCCAGGGCTGGGCTGGGTGGGCATGGGGCCGGGCCGGGGATGATGTATGGGCCCAGGGCTGGCCTGAGTGGGCATGGGGCCGGGCCGGGGATGATGTATGGGCCCAGGGCAGGGCTGGGTGGGCATGGGGCCGGGCCGGGGATGATGTATGGGCCCAGGGCTGGGCTGGGTGGGCATGGGGCCGGGCCGGGGATGATGTATGGGCCCAGGGCTGGGCTGGGTGGGCATGGGGCCAGGCCGGGGATGATGTATGGGCCCAGGGCTGGGCTGGGTGGGCATGGGGCCGGGCCGGGGATGATGTATGGGCCCAGGGCTGGGCTGGGTGGGCATGGGGCCGGGCCGGGGATGATGTATGGGCCCAGGGCTGGTCTCGGTGGGCATGGGGCCGGGCCGTGGATGATGTATGGGGCCAGGGCTGGGATGGGTGGGCATGGGCCAGGCCGTGGATGATGTATGGGCCCAGGGCTGGGCTGGGTGGGCATGGGGCTGGGCCGTGGATGATGTATGGGCCCAGGGCTGGGCTGGGCATGGGGCCGGGCCGGGGATGATGTATGGGCAGATGTATCAGATCGCACAAGATAAACAAGCAGGGAATTTCATCAGCGCCCATCATGGCTTTAATTTGGCTGCCTAATGAGTCAGATCCAGCCGCGCAGATAAAAGTTGTCAGAGCCGCAGCCCTAATGAATTTCTTGCCACTTGTAATCAAGGCAGCTTGTCGGAGGGGGATGATTAATGGGTCCCCAGAGGAGCTGCCGTCCCTTCACTGCCATTCGCACTAATGCAGCCGCCAAGAACTTTGCCGAACCGGGCACAGCGCCGGCCTGGGGCTTGGGGAAGAGCATGGGCTACGTGGGGGTCCAGGCTGGGGTGGGAGGGCATGAAGGGCTGAGGGGGCAGGCTTGAAGTGGGGCAATGGGAGAGGAGGAGTGGAGGGGAGGAGAGCAGGGACAGGAGTAGGGGGGAGGAATGGAGTGGGAAGGAGGCAGGAGGGGAGGGACAGGGATAAGATGGGGTGGGGGGAGGGGGGAGAGAGGGGTGGGGAGGAAGGAAGGGGTTGGAGGGTGGGGTGGGGCAGGAGGGGAGGGGGAGGAAGGGGTGTGGGAATTAAAAAAAACAACCCCAACTATACATACAATATGATGGGGGCTACTTTAGCAACAACTAATCAGGAAAGAGATCTTGGAGTCATCGTGGATAGTTCTCTGAAGACGTCCATGCAGTGTGCAGCGGCAGTCAAAAAAGCAAACAGGATGTTAGGAATCATTTTAAAAGGGGATAGAAAATAAGACAGAGAATATCTTATTGCCCTTGTATAAATCCATGGTACGCCCACATCTCGAATACTGCGTACAGATGTGGTCTCCTCATCTCAAAAAAGATATACTGGCATTAGAAAAAGTTCAGAGAAGGGCAACTAAAATAATTAGGAGTTTGGAATGGGTCCCATATGAGGCGAGATTAGAGGCTAGGAATTTTCAGCTTGGAAAAGAGGAGACTAAGGGGGGATATGATAGAGGTCTATAAAATCATGAGTGATGTGGAGAAAGTGGATAAGGAAAAGTTATTTACTTATTCTCATAATACAAGAACTAGGGGCCACAAAATGAAATTAATGGGCAGCAGGTTTAAAACAAATAAAAGGAAATTCTTCACACAGCGCACAGTCAACCTGTGGAACTCCTTGCCTGAGGCGGTTGTGAAGACTAGGACTATAACAGAGTTTAAAAGAGAACTGGATAAATTCATGGTGGTTAAGTCCGTTAATGGCTATTAGCCAGGATGGGTAAGGAATGGTGTCCCTAGCCTCTGTTTGTCAGAGGATGGAGATGGATGGCAGGAGAGAGATCACTTGATCATTACCTGTTAGGTTCATTCCCTCTGGGGCACCTGGCATTGGCCACTGTCGGTAGACAGGATACTGGGCTAGATGGACCTTTGGTCTGACCCGGTACGGCCATTCTTATGTTCTTGAGGGACGGGCAGGGATAGGAATAAGATGTGGAGGGGAGGAGGCAGGAGGCAGGGCCGGCTCCAGGCACCAGCCGAGCAAGCTGGTGCTTGATTCTACGGGGCGGGGCGGCATTCCGCCCAATCCTAGGGCGGCACGGCCGCTTTTTTATATTTTTGTTCGCTGACCTGGCCGCCTTGTAGGGGGCGGTGGCGCGGAGGAGGGGAGCGCCCTGCTGGGAGCGGGCTGCGCGCTCCGTCTGCCCCAGCTGGTGCCAGGTCTGCAGTAAGCCCGGCAGGGCAGCCTGCGTCCTTCCCTCCCCGCCGAGCGGAGCGGTGCGGAGCCCTCCCGGCAGGCGGCACAGCGGTCGGGGCCACGTGGCCCTGGCTGCCCCCCCTTCTTTCTCTCCCCACCGCTCCCTCCCCCCTCCTCCCGCTAGCCGGGGCATGTCTGCAGCGCAGGGAGTCCCCCTGCACCCGCGCTCCGGCCGCCCTGCAGGTGGTTTTTTTTTGCTTTGCTGCTCCGGCCACCTCGATTTTTTTGTTTGTTTTTTGATTTTTGCTTGGGGCGGCAAAAAAGCCAGAGCCGGCCCTGGCAGGCGGGGAGGGACTGGGGCAGGGATACGAGTGGGGAGGAGGGGCAGGGCGAGTGCTAGCCGTCGGGGGAGGGATAGCCCTGACCTAGGTGTAGGCGCTGCCCCGTTCCAATGCCCCCAATGAGTGGTGCTCGGTAGGGGCAGGGGGTGCCTGCCCTTCCCCAGGAACCGCCTCCCCTCCTTTGTCCCAGGTGTCCCTGCCGGCCCTCGCCCAGCCTGTCCGCGTGGCCGGGCAGCCACAGCTGGGAGCCAGGCCTGAGGCAGACTGTCCCCCTGCGTGCCAGCGTGGGCCTGTGAGGGCAGCCCAGGCTGGGGGCCTGCTCAGATGCAGTTGGTTTCTGCCTCGTCCTGACAGCCCCCGTGCGGCCCCCAGGCCCTGCGGCAGGGCAGCCTGGGACCCGCTGGCGTGTGGGGGCGGCCGCTCAGCCCATGCCCTGGGGATGAGCCTGTGAGGGCACTGGCTGCTCGGGGGCATAAGCCAGGCCCAGGGGTCCAAGCTGGGCATCGTGCTGAGAGCCGACAGGCCGGCCCTGCCTGGCCCCTCCCGGAGCGGCACTGGCACCGTGCCCCAGGTCTGATGATACTGACCTGGCCACCCGGAACGGGAACCACAGCACCACGCTGGCTCCAGCCGTCCCCTGCCGGGCATCTCCAACGCCCCGAGGTACAGGGCCGCCAGGACCAGTACGGCCCCCTTCTCCTCGGGGGCCTGAGGAGAGCGTGGGGAGGCGGTGGGCACCAGCTCCCAGCTCCTGCCAGGCCTCCAGTGCGCAGCAGAGGGGTCCCACCATCGGCAGCCTGGGCCCAGCTCCCGCTGCGGCTGCCAGTCCCCGACCCACCGAGCTGCTCCGGGCTAACGCTGGCAGTGCCCAGGCGCTGGTGGCAGCAGATCCACTGGGGCCGCTCAGCCACTTCCTCAGCGCCCAAAGGGGACGGGCCCCAAGCCTCCCGCGCTGACCTGGGAGGGCCTGGAGGCTAATGGCTGTGAAGGACTCAGATGCTGTGCGGCTGGCTCAGCCCCACATATGTTCCCTCACCCCATCAGTGCTCCATCTCCCTAGCACCTTGGGCGGCCACGTCTCCCCAGCGTGGCCCCTTGCGTCCCCACTAGCACCCGGGCACCATGCCCTGCCTGGGGAAGGGGCAGGCTCGTGCTGCAGCTGTGTGGTACGTGCCGCAGGCATGCCCGGGGCGGGGGGCCTGCACCAACGCTGCCCTCAATGGCTCCCAGTCTCGGAGGCAGAAACGGAGGCGCAGCCCGGCCTCCTGGAGCCTCAGCTAGAGTTTACAGTTTGGGTCACAGCTTATGGGCGAGTCTGAAGGCCAAACCCACGGGTCTCACTTCCCCTCTTGCTCCGGGAGCTCCTCACCTGGCGTCAGCGTGGTGATGGGTGTGCAAGCAAGGGCAGCCAGAGGACATGTCGTGGGACCCCAGACTGGAGAGGGGCCGGCTGGGCACTGCTGTGCCAGGGGCACTGCAAGGGCTGGGCCATGACTGGTTCAGCCCGTTAGCTGGCAAGCGAGAGGCCCCGTGCTCCGATCGCCAGCACTGGCTTCCCAGCTGCAGTAGCCGACAGGTTACATTAGTGATAGCAGCCAGAAGGGCGATCCTCCTGCCTCAGCCCAACACATCTGCCTCGTCGCTCTGGGGCCACCATCTCCTACCCCCCTGGGCAAAGTAAGGCCCAGCTGTGAGGCCCCCACCTCCCAAAGTGACCCCGTGGGTCCCCTGCCTGCCACCTAGAGCCCTCGGACGGGCTTACGGCTGGCTAGCAGCGCCTCCATTTGCTCCTATTCCCCTCCTGCCGGGTTGTGCCTTGCTCCCCCAATCACAGGGCTGGGTTTAGCTCCCCCGCCCCCGTTACCCAGGGTCCCAACTGGCTGCTGAGGGCCGCACCCGGCACTTCCAGAGTCTAGGGGGTGCTTGACAACCTCTGGCCCGTAACGACCATTCCCGTCGCTCTGCTCGTCCGTTCCCAGTTCAGAGTGTTTGAATCCCCTGGGCTTGCTGGCTCCCTTGGAGATGGTGCATCCCGCTGGCCCAGCCCCAGCTCCTCGTGCCCGGGTGTTTGCCTGTTCCTGGGCTGTGCAATCAGGGATGTGCAGTGACAGCCCACAGCCCTGCCTGTGCAGTGGGGGGGGGCTCGTGGCATTCGCAAAAGGCCCCTTAGTGCCTGCTCACCGCACCTACACCTGGCGTGCCCCTGTGCCAGGCCTCCCAGCTGCACCTTTCCATGCCCAGCGTGATGGACAAGCCCAGGCCGCAGCACTTGGGGGCCCGGTGCCGCTGCTGGCCAGGCCCCGAGCCCATCAGGCCAGTGGGGGCAGGGGCTCCCTGGGCTGCAGGCCAGGCTGAATGTCTGGGGGTGGCACAGAGAGGCTGGGCTGGCAGGAGGAAGGAGCTTTATTGGCCGTTATCTCCTGGGCTGCAGTTCACACACACAGGGCAAAGAAACAGTATTTACAGCGCGTCCATATAAATATTTCCAATGTACATTTTATACATGCGCGGCGGAGCCGCCCCAGAAGCAGTGTCCCAAGCCTGCGGGCCCAGCACGTGGTGCGGGCTTGGGCCAGGCCGCCAGAGAACCCGTCTCCCCTCCCCAGGCTCAGCCGGAGGCCAGCCCCCTGGCAGGGCAGCAGGAGCTGGGCACGGAGCCGTGGGGAAGGCCAGGGAGTCTCCAGGGGAACAGACACAGCCAGGAGGGTCCCAGAGTAGGTCAGTCCCTCTCCTCTCCTGCTTGCAAGCGAGGGGCCGCGGATGCCCAGGAGGGCGATTCCTTTGCAGTTGCAGGCAGAGGAAGCAGCAAGGCTGAAGCACGGAGCTGGGCGCTGTCCTACAGTGATGCCAGCCAGCATGCCCGCAGCCCCGAGCCTGGCACCCGGGGGGGGGCAGGAGGGTGAACGGGAACTGCCTCCACATACAGACGGGGTGGGGGTGGGGGCACACAGGGACTGTCTGTATGGGACTCTCTATACCGGGGGGGGGAGGCACACAGGGACTGTCTCTCTGTACCGGGAGATTGGGGGGCAGTGGGGGCAGACAGGAACTCTCTCTCTGTACCGGATGAGGAGCGCAGCGGTGCACAGGAAATGTCTCTCTGTACCGGGGGGGCACACAGGAAATGTCTGTGTGTGTGTGGGGGGAACGGGATGGGACAGACGGACACACACACAGGAAATGTCTCTCTCTGGGGGGGGGGGGGCACACAGGGACTGTCTCTATGTACGGAGGAGGCACACAGGGACTGTCTCTATGTACGGAGGAGGCACACAGGGACTGTCTCTCTGTACCGGGGGGGGCACACAGGAAATGTCTCTCTGTACCGGGTGGGGGGGCACACACAGGGACTGTCTCTCTGTACCGGGGACGACGACAATGTCTCTCTGTACCGGGGGGGGGAGGGGGGGAACGGCACACAGGGACTGTCTCTCTGTACTGGGGTGGGCACACAGGAAATGTCTCTCTGTATCGGGCGGGGGGGGGGGGGGCACAGAGGGACTGTCTCTCTGTACCGGGCAGGGGGGTGCATAGGAACTGCCTCCCCATACAGGGTGGGGGTGCAAGGCAGGGGAGCCCCTTCTCCTGTGAGGGCAGCTCTGCACGTGGAGCAATTCAGCTGGGGTGTCGTCGGCCACAGGGTGCACCGTGCCAGGCCCAGTGCTCCTGTGAGATCCCCGGCAAGGCAGGGAGAGTGGGTCCCCGCACCAGCAGCAGTGTCTGGTGGGGCCGGGAGCCCCCCACGGTCTCGCGGCTCTGAGCGGGAGGCCGGCCCGGCAGGGTGGCTAGAGGACACTGGGGCTGGAGCCCAGCTCGGCCGGGGACGCCGAGCAGGAGTTATTGGTGTTGCGACGGGGCAGGCTGGGGGTCAGCGTGCTGACGGAGCTGTCGCTCGGGCATCCATGCTGCAGGAGAATGTCGACGCACTCCTGGCTGCCAGCTCGCCGGGCATAGGCCAGGGGCGTTAGGCCACGGGCGTCCCGGCTCTTCACGTCCACCCCATACTGCGCAGGGAGAGAACACACCAGGGGCAGCCGGTCAGTGCCAGGCAGCACCGGGCGGCTGCTGGCGGGACAGCCACGCAACGCGAGTGGGGGCAGGTCAGGAAGGGGACCCCCACGTGGGGTTTCAGGAAATCGTGGGAGTTGTGGGACTTAGAAAGGGCCTGGTGCACGAGATCAACAATGGGAGGGGGCAGAAAGGCGGTGCTGGGGGATCAGTGAGGGGCCGGGGATCAGGAGCTGGGAAAGGGGGTTCAGCGAGGGGTGGGGGTCAGGATCCAGGAACCAGGATTAGCGAGGGGTGTGGGGACAGAAGCTGGGAACTGGGGTCAGCAGGGGGTTGGGTGTGAGGAGCTGGGGGACCAGAGCTCAATGAGAGGCAGGGGACCGGAGCCGGGGGACCGGGGCTCAGCGAGGGGCAGGAGGGACCGGAGCCGGGGGAGCGGGGCTCAGCGAGGCACGGGGGGGACCGGAGCTGGGAACCGGGCTCAGCGAGGGGACCGGAGCCGGGAACTGGGGTCAGCGAGGGGACCGGAGCCGGGAACCGGGGTCAGCGAGGGGCAGGGGGGACCGGAGCCAGTAACTGGGGTCAGCGAGGGGACCGGAGCCGGGAACCGGGGTCAGCGAGGGGTGGGGGGACCGGAGCTGGGGGGCCAGGGTCAGCGAGGGGCGAGGGGACCTGAGCCGGGAACCCGGGTTAGCGAGGGGTTTCTCCTCACCCATATGAGCAGCTGCGTGAAGACAACATTGGCCATGGCGCTGGAGAGGTGCAGCGCCGTGCGCCCATCCCCGTCCCCGTACGTCTCGTTCACCTCCTCCTTGGTGCCGTGGGCCAGCAGCATCACCACCAGGCGCACGTCGTCCTCCACCACGGCCCGCAGCAGCTGCTGCCCCAGGGGCACGTCCGAGTGCGGCAGCGCAGCCAGGAACAGCTTCTGCTCATACTTGGCCCGGATCCAACGCTCCTTCTCCTCCCTGCAGGGAGGGACCCCTCACCGGGGCACCAGTGTCACGGGGAACCACATGGCAGGGGCGGCTTGTGCCCTGCCCACCCCGGCACTTGTGCCCCCTACACTGTGCAGCACCCCTCGTACCCCAAGTGCAGACCTCTGTCCCTCATGCCCTACACGCCCCCACGCTTGTGCACCATGTGCAACCCCCAGCTCTTAGATTCATAGATTATAGGACTGGAAGGGACCTCGAGAGGTCATCGAGTCCAGTCCCCTGCCCGCATGGCAGGACCAAATACTGCCCAGTGCACCCCTCTCCCCAATTCTCATGCCCAATGTGCCTCCCAGCTCTTGTGCCCCACGCACCCCCCAGCTCTCGTGCCCCGTGCACCCCTCTCCCCAGCTCTTGTGCCCCACGCGCCCCCCAGCTCTCGTGCCCGTGCCCCTCCCTGCTCGGCACTCCCGCCTCGTCTGTGCACATGCATCCTGTTGTTCTCATGCCCCTCCTGCTGGCGCGGGCCCCGGAGCGTCTCCATCGCGCTGGGCCGCGGCCCGCGGCAGGGAAAGGTTAGCTGCTGCGTGGAGCTGCCCAGTGCCACAGGGGGCGGCGTTATCGCGGTTGCCGTCGCGCCTGGTGCAGACAAAGGCAGAGCCGCCGGCCGGGCCCGCCTGGGGCCGTCGGGCCCGGCAGATCGATGCGCGCCGAGTGCCCTGCTATCTGCTCTCATTCTATCCATCTGCATCTGGCAGGCGGCGATCAATACCCCGTGCGGAGCATGCTCACTGCCGCTGCCCCCTGACCCGCGCCGAGCCGCTGATAAGGCGCAGAATGGGCTCTTGTCTGGGTGGCGGATGAGTGACAGGAGAGACGCTCCGATAGGGACAGACAAGGCCTGAAAGGGACGCACCCCTGAGACCCACAGGCAGGCGCCGGCAAGCTGTCGCAGTTAACCCCTTCCGCTCCGCAGCCAGCCGGCACTGGGGCAGCTACAGCACCTGCCAGCCGGACTCACCCGCCCCCGGGGGCCAACAGGGCTTCCCAGATGCAGATCCCCGGGGCTGCCTCCCAGTGCCCCCATCTGCCCACGGGCCACCCCTGACCCCGGGCTCCCCACTGCAGCACCTCACCTGCTGTTCTCGGGGCCCGGCTTCTGATAGCCCTCCACCGCCCCTTCCCAGACAGCGTTGGCCAGCGCGTTGCCGATGGCCGTCATGACCATGATGAGCTCGCCAGGCCAGTCGTCCAGGTCCAGGGAGCGCACCCGGGACAGGTGGGTGCCCAGGTTACGGTGGATCCCAGAGCACTCGATGCACATGAGGGAGCCCAGGTTCAGACTCGCCCAGTCAGGGTCTGGAGGGTGGAAGGTGAGCGTGCGGGGTGTTAGCAGAGGCCCCAGGAACCCACAAGCCCGTCCACCAGCCCTGCCAGGACCCACAAGCCCATCCTCCACCCCCAGGGGCACTAGCCCCCCAAACCTGCAGAGTCACCAGCCCCACAGGGATCCAGGGACCCACATTTTTTGGCTCCCTTGGGCAGTAAGATCCCATGGGGAAGTGAGGCCCCTGGGGCAGGGTGGGAGGCCTTGTGGGGCGCAAACCCCCCTTCCCTGGGCAGAGTGGGAGGACCCCATCCTCAGGCAGCGTCACTCACTGGGTGCGTCGCAGTCCACGCAGAAGCTGTTCCCACGTGCAGTGCGGACCGTCTGCAGGGCCAGTGCGTCGCTCTGGCTGCCTAGCCGAGCCTGGAACAGGAAGGGCAAACCCCCGAGTCATTAGGGGCTGGCTATCCCCCCGGGCCTGTCTCCACTCCCATTGTCCTCAAGACCAGCCGCCGGGCAGCTGCCAGGGCTGCGCTCCAATGGGCAGACAGCACTGGGGGCACGGGGGTCAGGAGAGTGCCTGGGTGAGTGATGCCAGCCCAGGCAGGGTTGGAGGTGCAGGGGGGCAGGCACCGGCCTGGTGGTGTGGAGGGTACACAGGAAGTGGCCTAGGCAGGACTGCAATGGGGCACACGCTTACCAGGGTGGGGATGCAGTGGGGCTGGCATTGAGCCAGGTGGGGCAGGAGCCAACCCAGGCAGGGTGAGGCTGGGGTGCATGGGGGCAGGCACCAGCCTGGGCGGGGTGGGCCTGGCCTGCGCAGGGGTGAGTGGAGCAGGCGCTGATGGGGGGGCCTAGGCGAGGAGGGACCGTGGTGGGCAGGGGTCAGCCCACTCAGGGCAGGGTGGGGCACAGTGGGACGACTGTCAGCCTGGGCAGGGAGGGGGTCCCTCACCTTGTTCTTGCTGCTCTCACAGCCCTGGAGGCTGGCCAAGATCTGGCTCTCGATGGCCTGAACCCACAGCTCCCGCTCCTCGGACGTCGAGGCCTCAAAAAGCCAGGTCTGGCCCGTCAGTGACACGATGATGAACTCGAACGACTCGTCTTGTTCTGGAACAGAAGGGAGGGGTCACTGCGCCGGCCCGGGGGGGTGATGGGGTCACTGCACCGGCTGGGGGGGGGGGAATGATACTGCACCAGCCTGGGGCTGGGTGTGTGATGGGGTCACTGTGCCGGCCCATGTTCTCTTAGGAGATCGGCATCCAGATCTGCCCGTCACGGCGACTCAGCAACTGGGGCACCTGGTTGGTCTGACCCAGTATGGCCGTTCTCATGTGCTCAGGGATGGTGAGTGTGTGGAGAGCGGGAGGGGGCCCTGCTGAAGGTCTCCCTGGTGTGTGGGGGGCGGGGGGGGGAGGCTCTGCTCAGGGTCTCCCTGGTGGGTGTGTGGAGGGGTGGGGGGGCCCTGCTGAGGGACTCCTTGGTGCTGGGGTGGGGGTTTCTCCGCAGGGCCCCCCCGGGGTGGGTGTTTCTCCACTCACACCCTGAGTTCACACGGGGTACGTGTCCCATCTCTGCACCCGGATGCCAGCGTTCGCCGGTTATTGCCCAACTTGAGCAGTTAGTGCAGCAAACGACTGAACGACGCAGGGCCCGAATGGAATGACTAATAAACGTTATGTCACAGCACACGCTTCAGCTCATAGCAAAATGATTTGTAATTACCTAATTAGCGTTATGCAAATAACACCCTCATCTCCATAATGTGCCTTCCCAGTTCTCTATTAAAAGCAGGGAGCCAACCGCGCAGCTCCGGAGCCAGCGGGCAGGTTGAGGGGCTGGGCCTGGAGCGGGCCAGGGCTCTGCTAGCCCCGGGTCTGGAAGTGATGGGGCCCCCTGGCCTTCGCTCTGCTCTGTCCTCGGCCCCCACCCCGTGAGCTGCAGCCAGAGCTGACTCCCCCAAAGGGCAAATGGGACACTTCAGCTGTGCAGAACACCCCCAGAGAAAGAGGGGGGCCGGCCGCCACTCCCGCTCAACTTCTGCATTGCTGGTGAGGCTCACAACCCCTCCTCGCAGCCTGGGAGAGAGGGGTCCAGCCAGGGCATCAGCAGCAACGGCAGGTCCCCACTACCGCAGTTCTACACACATCCAAGGCAGTGAACCGCAAAGCAGCAACCAGCTCCAGCCTGCGACGGTCTCCCAAGCAGCCCTCAGCCACAGCCCGGGGGAGAAGGCAGCCATGGCGGGGGCTGGGGAGCACGGCTCTCTCCATCCATGGGGCTCCCACTCAGCTCAGAAACTCTGCTGGGATGCCTCTCAGACCAATCAGCAGTGCCGAGCCACCGCAGTGCAGCAGGAGGGTAAATGCGGGAGGGTGACGGGCACTCCCCCCCGGGCCGGCGGGAGGGTAAACCCAGGGCTCTGCACCTCCCCAGGGGCAGGACAATGGCACAGGACAACGGCTGGTCTTGGCGAGGGCGGGGAGGCTGCTTCTGGGTACTGACGGGCCACCATCCCAGCTGCTCCCGCCCGGGGGCCTACTGGGAGTTACAGGCCGGGAGGGTGAAGGAGCTCGTCCATCTGGTAGCTGCACCATTGCAAAAGCCGCAGCGGAGCTGAGGCCTGACAAGCCATATGGGGCCGGCTCCATATCGATCTCCTAAGGCAGGTAGGATGTGACTTTACTGGTAGAGTTAGACCGGGCCAAGGCCAAGTGTGGCTGCAGTGAAACTGAGATACAGGGATCTCAGACCTGGGCAGCTTACCCCCGTCCCTCACACCGCCGAGCCCTTCATACTGGGGTAGCTACATCCACACATGGGCCTCACACCCGGATAGCTTACCTCCGTCCCTCACACCGCCGGGCCCTTCATACTGGGGTAGCTACATCCACACATGGGCCTCACACCCGGATGGCTTACCCCCGTCCCTCACACCGCCGAGCCCTTCGTACTGGGGTAGCTACATCCACACAGGGGCCTCACACCCGGACAGCTTACCACTGTCCCTCACACACGGCCGAGCCCTTCGTACTGGGGTAGCTACATCCACACATGGGCCTCACACCCGGACAGCTTACCCCCGTCCCTCACACCGCCAAGTCCTTCGTACTGGGGTAGCTACAACCACACCTGGGCCTCACACCCAGACAGCTTACCCCCGTCCCTCACACAGCCGAGCCCCCTGCTCCGAGCTCTTTGCACTGGGGTAGCTACACCCTCACAGGGTTGTCACACCCAGACAGCTTACCCCGTCCCGCACATGGCTGAGTCTCCCTGCTCCTAGCCCGTTGCACTGGGGTAGCTACACCCACAGCCGAGGTGTAAGTCAGAGGGCTAGCACTCGTGTGTGTAAGCAAGGCCTAGGAGCCGCCTGTCCTAGCCCAGGGCTCCTTGGGAGGAACCCCTCCTGCCTCGCATGCTGTCCCCCCGGGGGCGCTATTGCTACCCCTCGGAGCATGGCCATGGGCATTTCCCTCCAGATCTGGGTTCCTGCCTGACCCATCCCAGCATCCTGCCCGGGCAGGGGCCTGCTTTGCTCTATGGGCACAGCCCACTTTTGTGAGAGACTCGAATCCAAGAGGAACAGAATTTAGGTGTTCGGCTCCGGGCCAGTCCTCAGGCTCCGGCGGCTTGGAACACCCCCACCCTGCTCAGCTGAGAAGTTACTGGAGAGGACTGAACTGCCCGGTTTGGTGCCAGCTCACTGCCCGGGCCCCATGCTCCAAGTCTGCCCCCTCCCAGGGGAATGCCTGTGTGCTGACCCCATGGGGACAGCTTGGCTCCTGACCCATAGCCCCCCTGTTCTCCCCACCCTGGGCTCCGCGCTGCCGGTGCCTCCATGCCTGACCCACAGCCCCCCTGCAATCCCCACCCTGGGCTCCACGCTGCTGGCTATCCCCAATCCTGACCCACAGCCCCCCTGCAATCCCCACCCTGGGCTCCGCACTGCCAGTGCCCCCATGCCTGACCCACAGCCCCCCTGCAATCCCCACCCTGGGGTCTGCGCTGCCAGTGCCCCCATGCCTGACCCACAGCCCCCCTGCAATCCCGACCCTGGGCTCCACGCTGCTGGCTATCTCCAATCCCAACCCACAGCCCCCCTGCAATCCCCACCTTGGGTTCCACGCTGCCGGTGCCTCCATGCCTGACCCACAGCCCCCCTGTCCTCCCCACCCTGGGGTCTGCGCTGCTGGCGATCCCCAATCCTGACCCACAGCCCCCCTGCAATCCCGACCCTGGGCTCCACACTGCTGGCTATCCCCAATCCCGACCCACAGCCCCCCTGCAATCCCCACCCTGGGCTCCGCACTGCCAGTGCCCCCATGCCTGACCCACAGCCCCCCTGCAATCCCGACCCTGGGCTCCGCGCTGCCGGTGCCCCCATGCCTGACCCACAGCCCCCCTGTCCTCCCCACCCTGGGTCTGCGCTGCCGGCGATCCCCAATCCCGACCCATTGCCCCCCTGTTCTCCCCACCCTGGGTGCCATGCTGCTGGTACCCCCATGCCTGACCCACAGCCCCCCTGTTCTTCCTGACCTGGGCTCCCACCCCAGCTCTACTGGTGCCCCTCAATCCTGAACCACCACATCCCATCTGGATCAGGAGTGGGGCAGTGAGCTCTGGAAAGGGGGCTCTACCAGCTGGCTGGGGGTGGGGCAGCGAGCCTGGGGAGGGGGCTCTCCTAGCTGGCTGGGGGTGGGGCAGCGAGCCCCGGGGAGGGGGCTCTCCTAGCTGGATGGGGGTGGGGCAGGGGGGCTCCCCTAGCTGGCTGGAGCAGAGACTGTCCCAGGGACCAGCCCCTCACACTGAGAGCAGGACTAGTGGGAGTGTATTACGCCAGCTCCATTAGAATTAGTGGGCAGTGGAAATGAACAAGGCAATTCTCTGCCTCTTGATGAGATTTTGATGAGGTTTTGAAGACTGAGCACTGTGCAGAGCTGCCGAGCAGAGCGTGGCGGGACCTGCCGTTGTTAATGTGCGTTAACCCCCTGACCCCATCTCCAATGCCGCCCAGCAACAAGTCCTCCAGCTGAGAGTGAAATTAGCAAGGGCATGGGATGGGCGCGACGGCACACGCAATTAACACGCATGCCACCGAGTGGAGCACAGCTCCCTGGGAGTCCCTGTGGTAAGCCCCGCAGCCCCATGGAGCCAGCCCTGGGGAAGGGAAGCACCCACAACACCAAGTAGTCAGCACGGGGGTAGAGGGACCAGCCCCCCCAGCCAGGCAGCGCAGACTTCCCTTCCTTTGGTGGGATAGCCCAGCTCCCAGAGCGTCCTGGGGCTGGGGAGAGGAGGCAGCAGGAGGATGGATCGAGCTCATCTGGCAGCAACAGGAGGTCTTGGGGCTCCCGGCCCTCCAAGGGGGCACAGGAAGGAAGGGCCAGCTCTGGGCTGGGGGTGACAGAACGAGCGGGATTGGGCTGGTTCCCAATGGGGAGCTGCCTGGGCCTGACTGACTGCACTGACCCCAGAACCCAGGGCCTTGCCCTCCACGGTGCAAGAGCACAACCCCGGAGAGCTCTCCCTCCGCCCGGGCATGCCCGCAAGCACAGAGTACAGCTGAGGGCGCCCTGGCACTGGCCAGGGCAAGTTATGCTGAAGCAGCTGTGGGCACTGTGCTGGGGCCAGTGCGCACAGGCGCAAGGAGTGCTAAGCACCTTCTCTTCTGGACTGCGGGGGCAGCACCCCGCAGAATGCAGGGCACAACCACCTCTCGGCATGCAGGGGGGCAACCCGCACAGCAAGCTGGTACTCCCCACAGCACACTGGGCATAGGGCCTCAGGGGCACGGGGTGGCATCCCCCACAGCACGCTGGGCATAGGGCCTCAGGGGCACGGGGTGGCATCCCCCACAGCACGCTGGGCATAGGGCCTCAGGGGCACGGGGTGGCATCCCCCACAGCACGCTGGGCATAGGGCCTCAGGGGCACGGGGTGGCATCCCCCACAGCACACTGGGCATAGGGCCCTGGGGGTGTGGGGAGGCATCCCCCAAAGCATGCTGGGCATAGGGCCTCAGGGGCACAGGGTGGCATCCCCCACAGCACACTGGGCATAGGGCCCTGGGGGTGTGGGGTGGCATCCCCCAAAGCACGCTGGGCATAGGGCCCTGGGGGCACGGGGTGGCATCCCCCACAGCACGCTGGGCATAGGGCCCTGGGGGCACGGGGTGGCATCCCCCAAAGCATGCTGGGCATAGGGCCTCAGGGGCATGGGGTGGCATCCCCCACAGCACGCTGGGCATAGGGCCTCAGGGGCACGGGGTGGCATCCCCCAAAGCATGCTGGGCATAGGGCCCTGGGGCACGGGGTGGCATCCCCCACAGCACGCTGGGCATAGGGCCCTGGGGGCACGGGGTGGCCTCCCCCAAAGCATGCTGGGCATAGGGCCTCAGGGGCATGGGGTGGCATCCCCCACAGCATGCTGGGCATAGGGCCTCAGGGGCACGGGGTGGCATCCCCCACAGCACGCTGGGCATAGGGCCCTGGGGGCACGGGGTGGCATCCCCCACAGCACGCTGGGCATAGGGCCTCAGGGGCACGGGGTGGCATCCCCCACAGCACGCTGGGCATAGGGCCTCAGGGGCACGGGGTGGCATCCCCCACAGCACACTGGGCATAGGGCCCTGGGGGTGTGGGGAGGCATCCCCCAAAGCGTGCTGGGCATAGGGCCTCAGGGGCACAGGGTGGCATCCCCCACAGCACACTGGGCATAGGGCCCTGGGGGTGTGGGGTGCCATCCCCCAAAGCACGCTGGGCATAGGGCCCTGGGGCACGGGGTGGCATCCCCCACAGCACGCTGGGCATAGGGCCCTGGGGGCACGGGGTGGCATCCCCCAAAGCATGCTGGGCATAGGGCCTCAGGGGCATGGGGTGGCATCCCCCACATCACGCTGGGCATAGGGCCTCAGGGGCACGGGGTGGCATCCCCCAAAGCATGCTGGGCATAGGGCCCTGGGGGTGTGGGGTGGCATCCCTCACAGCACACTGGGCATAGGGCCCTGGGGCACAGGGTGGCATCCCCCCCAGCACGCTGGGCATAGGGCCCTGGGGGCACAGGGTGGCATCCCCCACAGCACGCTGGGCATAGGGCCTCAGGGGCACGGGGTGGCATCCCCCACAGCACACTGGGCATAGGGCCCTGGGGGTGTGGGGAGGCATCCCCCAAAGCGTGCTGGGCATAGGGCCTCAGGGGCACAGGGTGGCATCCCCCACAGCACACTGGGCATAGGGCCCTGGGGGTGTGGGGTGCCATCCCCCAAAGCACGCTGGGCATAGGGCCCTGGGGCACGGGGTGGCATCCCCCACAGCACGCTGGGCATAGGGCCCTGGGGGCACGGGGTGGCATCCCCCAAAGCATGCTGGGCATAGGGCCTCAGGGGCATGGGGTGGCATCCCCCACATCACGCTGGGCATAGGGCCTCAGGGGCACGGGGTGGCATCCCCCAAAGCATGCTGGGCATAGGGCCCTGGGGGTGTGGGGTGGCATCCCTCACAGCACACTGGGCATAGGGCCCTGGGGCACAGGGTGGCATCCCCCCCAGCACGCTGGGCATAGGGCCCTGGGGGCACAGGGTGGCATCCCCCACAGCACGCTGGGCATAGGGCCCTGGGGCACAGGGTGGCATCCCCCACAGCACGCTGGGCATAGGGCCCTGGGGGCACGGGGTGGCATCCCCCAAAGCACGCTGGGCATAGGGCCTCAGGGGCACGGGGTGGCATCCCCCACAGCACACTGGGCATAGGGCCCTGGGGGCACGGGGTGGCATCCCCCACAGCACGCTGGGCATAGGGCCTCAGGGGCACGGGGTGGCATCCCCCAAAGCACGCTGGGCATAGGGCCCTGGGGCACGGGGTGGCATCCCCCACAGCATGCTGGGCATAGGGCCCTGGGTGGCATCCCCCAAAGCACGCTGGGCATAGGGCCTCAGGGGCACGGGGTGGCATCCCCCACAGCACACCCAGAATCAAGTGCTGCGTCTTGGAGCAGAATCCACTTCTGAGATGCCGCTGCCCTCGCCCCCTGGGCCGACACCCCCAGTGCCTCACTCCTCCCCTCCTCCTTCAGGACCCTCCCCAAATTCACCCGTCCCTCCCTCCGCCTTGCCCTGGGGGAAGGGGCCAGGGCCAATGGTGCAGAGGGAAGGAGAGAAAGTGTTGCCAGGTCCTGGCTGGCAGCAGGGGAAGCGGCCCCTGCTCAGACAGTATCACTCCTGCCCAGCCGAGGCCGAGCTGCAGCCCGCCCCTCGCCCCAGGCCCGGCAGCAGGGGCAGACGGCAGGCCCGTGGCTGGGGCTGGAAGGAGCCGCGGGGTGCCTGTTTGCAAGCTGCCAGTGTATCATTGTATCGTGATGAGGTGTTTGGGATATCAACAAATTAGCAGGCGTCGGGGAAGAGAAGGATGCAGGCGCCATTCGTAAATGTCAGCTCGCTGCCTCCTCATTTTGCAGCTCATTAAACCCAATATTCTAACCTGTATTAGTACAACGGGAACAGGCCCCTCCGCCCGCCGAGACAAGCCTCTGGGAGAACCACAGCAGCAGGCATGGACGCAGAGATTCCCCTGCGCTTCCCGCCGCCCCGGGCCCAGCAGGGCCAACAGCGCCCTCCCCTGCCAGCTAGCATGTCCCCACCAGCCAGCCCCCCAAGGACCCCGTCAGCTCCGGCCGCGGGAGGGACCCGACGAGGGTGGGTGTGCTGGGGGGTCAGACTGAGGGGCACCCAGTGAGGGGCCCTGTGGTGTGCGCAGGGATGGTGGGGTCAGACCGAAGGGCACCCAGTGAGGGGCCCTGGGGTGTGCGCAGGGATGGTGGGGTCAGACCGAGGGGCACCCAGTGGGGGGCCCTGGGGTGTGCATAGGGATGGTGGGGTCAGACCGAGGGGAACTCAGTGTGGGGGGGGCGGGGTGTGTGCACAGGGATGGTGGGGTCAGACCGAGGGGCACCCAGTGAGGGGCCCTGGAGTGTGCATAGGGATGGTGGGGTCAGACCGAGGGGCACCCAGGGGTGTGTGTGTGTGCACAGGGATGGTGGGGTCAGACCAAGGGGCACCCGGGTGGGGTGTGTGCACAGGGATGGTGGGGTCAGACCGAGGGGCACCCGGGGGGGGGGGTGCACAGGGATGGTGGGGTCAGACCGAGGGGCACCCAGTGGGGGGGGCGGGGTGTGTGCACAGGGATGGTGGGGTCAGACCGAGGAGCACCCAGTGAGGGGCCGTGGGGTGTGCATAGGGATGGTGGGGTCAGACCAAGGGGCACCCGGGTGGGGGGTGTGCACAGGGATGGTGGGGTCAGACCGAGGTGCACCCAGTGGGGTGGGGTGGGGTGTGTGCACAGGGATGGTGGGGTCAGACCGAGGTGCACCCGGGGGTGTGTGTGTGTGCGCACAGGGATGGTGGGGTCAGACCGAGGAGCACCCAGTGAGGGGCCGTGGGGTGTGCATATGGATGGTGGGGTCAGACCGAGGGGCACCCAGTGGGGGGGGGCGGGGGGTGTGCACAGGGATGGTGGGGTCAGACTGAGGTGCACCCAGTGGGGTGGGGGATGTGGTGTGTGCACAGGGATGGTGGGGTCAGACCGAGGGTCACACAGTGATGGGACAGGGGACATGCACAGGGATGAGGGGGTCATACGGAGAAGCAGACAGTGGGGGGTCAGGTGGGGGGACATACAGTGCAGAGGTGCATGCAGGGGTGGGGGGAGTTGTTCTGGGGGCACACATAGTAGTACGGGGGTTTGGCACATATGGAGCAAGGGGGGGTCGTACCAAGGGGCACACGGGGTGCAGGGCACGTATGGAGCAGGGGGGGTTGTACCAAGGGGCACACAGCAGTGGGGGATGGGGCACATACAGAGCAGGAAGGGTTGTACCAAGGGGCACACAGGGGTGAGGGGTGGGGTACATACAGAGCAAGGGGGGATTGTACCAAGGGGCGCACAGGGGTGGGGGGCTGGGGCATGTATGGAGCAAGGGGGGTTGTACCAAGAAGCACACAGGGGTGGGACACGTACAGAGCGGGCGGGGGGGGGGGGGGGTTGTACCAAGGGGCACATAGCGGTGGGGGGTGGGGTACATAGAGTCCAAGTGGGGTTGTACCAAGGGGCACACAGTGGTGGGGGGCTGGGGCACATATGGAGCAAAGGGAGTTGTACCAAGGGGTGCACAGGGGTGGGTACATACCGAGCAGAGGGGTTGTACCAAGGGGCGCACAGTGGTGGGGTACATACAGAGCGGGGGGGTTGTACCAAGGGGCGCACAGGGGTGGGGTACATACAGAGCAAGGGGGGTTGTACCAAGGGGCGCACAGGGGTGGGGCATGTACAGAATGGGGTGGGTTTACTAAGTGGGGCGCTGGGGCACGTATGGAGCAAGGGGGGTTGTACCAAGGGGCGCACAGGGGTGGGGTACATACAGAACAAGGGGGGTTGTACCAAGGGGCACACAGGGGTGAGGGGTGCGGTACATACAGAGCAAGGAGGGGTTGTACCAAGGGGTGCACAGGGGTGGGGTACATACAGAGCAGGGGGGTTGTACCAAGGGGTGCACAGGGGTGGGGTACATACGGGGCAGGGATAGCTCAGTGGTTTGAGCATTGGGCTGCTAAACCCAGGGATGTGAGTTCAATCCTTGAGGGGGGCCACTTAGGGATCTGGGGCAAAATCAGTACTTGGTCCTGCTAGTGAAGGCAGGGGGCTGAACTCAGTGACCTTTCAGGGTCCCTTTCAGCTCTATGAGATAGGTATATCTCCATATAACAAAGGGGGGGTTGTACCAAGAAGCACACAGGGGCGGGGCACCTACCGAGCATGGGGGCTGTCCCAAGGGCACACAGGAGGGGCAAGGCGTGCATACGAGGTCGAGGGGGCAGGCAAAGGGGGTGGCCAGCAGGGGACTGGGGCCGGCCGCCTGCCATCGGAGGAGGGAGCGCATGAGGACCCCGTTAGGGCTGAAAGAAGGGGCTCCAGGGAAGGGGAGTGGGCGGGTGACGGTGTCTGCGTGGGGCAGGCATGAGCTGAGCGCTAGCAGCCGTAATCCCCGGCAAACTGGTAAATGCAGCTCAGAGAAGTGTTTTCAGCCAGCGAGATGGGCGCTCCCGACAGCCCCTGACAGTCCGCATTAATCACGCCCGGCGCCCAACACAGCTCTTTACTGGCCATCAATTTCCCCCGGGTTTTCAAACTACAAAACAAAGACAAAAGCGCGTCGTTTTGCCGCCGCTGAGAAGCACATTAAGGGGCTGTCAGCTTCTCGCCATGCACCCTGCATCACTCTTTAAGCACATGAGAAGTTCATTATCCCTGGAGCTCTGGCAGCCATGGGGATGCTGGGCTAGGGAGCGTCGCAAAGGCGCCTGCTGCCAGCACATCCCTCGCCTGCTCGCCAGGGCTCCTCCTGGCTGCCGAGAGCCAAGCCAAAGGGCTGGAGTGGCTGGGGGAGCCTAGGGCGACAGGCTGGGGCTGCTGGGTAGGGCTCTGAGCTGGCAGTTCCTGGCCTGCTTCTTCCTGCGGAGTTCAGTGCTGGCCCCTCGCAGCCCGACACTGCTCTCCCCGCTCTGGAGATGCTCTCTCCCCGGCCAGCACAGCAGGTCTGCGGTTTCCCAACGCTCCTGCTGCACTCGCTCGTTTGGTGATGGACCCTAGCAGCCCGATGGCACGCTTGCCATACTTTTGTGATGCTCCCTAGCAGCCTGACACGCCGCTCTCTTTAACATGCGACCATGTAAAAAAGCAACAGCTCGTTTGATTTATGATACTTCAGAACAACTAAGATTCAATTGCTCTGCACGTCCCCAGCTCTGATTACCTCCTAAATGAGATAAACTGATGGCAATTTATCCCAGACCTCCCCAACTTTCCCAGGATACTAACCTGAGACTGGCATCAGCACACGGGGCCAGCGTGCCTGGCAGGGGCCGTGGCTGCAGAGCATGTGCACACACTGCCAGGCAGGGAGAGGGGCAGGATGGGGCAGGGGCCCTGACACTAGGACAGCAGTCATGGACGTCTGCCACTGCCCAGCATGGGAGGGTTGTCTCAGTTCTGGCAAGCGGACTCCAGCCGTCTACATGGGAATATGATTTCCCCTGATGTAAGTGACTTGCTGCAGGCAAAGCCACGGGCACAGTAAGTGCCCTGCTTTGCCCTGCAGAACCACAGTGGCAGGTGGGCAGACCTGTCGGAAGCCTCATGCCTGGGCCTGTCTGACAACAAGCAGCACCCGTGCAGGCAGGCACTAGTGCAGTCTGGGCTGCTGCTGATCCAGGCTGCCGCGGAGAACACAGAGCTGGAATGTGCAACCCCCCAGAGCTGGCAAAACACAGCTTTGGGGGGACGCTCCCCCCTCAACCTCTGGCAAACCCTCCCAGCTCCTTAGCATGGGCGAGAGCCAGCCTCAGTCCTCGCTGAGCAAGGCATCTCTGTCCCTGAAGGCCCAGCCCCCCACCCAGGGGCTCTACGCTCCCAGGGTCACTGTTCCAGGAGGGCCTGGCCATTGAGGGAGAGACCCAGCGCTATGGCTAACAGCAGCGATTCCTGGAGGCCATGACCAGGGCTTACGCCACCTCTGACTATGAGAGAGGTGGGGGGGGGCAAATTATCCCCCATCAGCTCCTGTGGAGTTCTTCCACCTGTTGCTGCAGCACCAGGTGCTGGCCACTGGCCGAGGCGGGGCACTGGTTTAGATAGTGCCTATGCAATGCCTCGGAGAACATCAAATGCCAAATTACCCCCAGCATGGCCCATCCTGCGTGTGACAGTCCGGCTGCGAGCTCACTGGCTGGGGCCGCCCCACGCAGTGCTGTGTCCAGCACTCAGTAGTGTGGAAGGGGGCCTGGCGGGGTGCAGGGAGGAACTTCCCGAGGACGTCTGAGCCTGGGAGGAGGTTCCTGCCTGTCCCAGCCCAGAGGAGGGCTGAGCTGGGCTCCCCCAGAAAGAGCACGTGACTTGGCTGAGGAGGTTTCTGCTGAGTATAGGTGTGACTGAGACATTTCTCAGCCAGGCTACAGAAGCTGCTTCAGACCAAGCAGAGTGGGGCCTACAGCTGTCAGCTACAGGGCTCCTGGTGGCTATGGCTGGACTGCATTGCCACCCTGGGAGCAAACAGGGCTTCTCCTTAGGGGCAGCCCAAACAGCACAAACAGCCTGGGGCGGGAAAAGGCTTTGTCCCACACAGAGAATACCGCAGCTCCTCCCTGAGCCCTCATTAACGGGCCTGTCTTCCCCAGCCAAGGGGTGAGATTCCAGGGAGACTAATAGAATTAGCCCAACTTTTCAGTACTTGGCTTCGCATCCTTATTCTCTTTTTAACATAGGAAATTGTATTAGTAAAGTAAGTTTTAAAAAAAGCACACTGAGAAAACAAAAATTCCACCACGTGGAACTATACTGACCCTACACGGGTCACCATAGGGTTGGGACCTTTAGATCCACAGCACAGACCTTTGCCACCGCACTAAACTGGGTAACTGGTAGCAGTAGAAAGCTGTTATCCTCTATGGGAACTGACGCTGCAGGAGGATGAGACGCATGCCAGCAGGTTTTGCAACTACTGTTGACAGCAGAGGAATGCTGGGACTCAGAAATCCCGGGTTCAACTCCCGGCTGGGGATGGGAGTGTGGCTAGCGGTTACAGACCATGCTGTCCTGTCTCCCCTAACAAGTTGGATATTCAGAAACACTTTTTCCCTAGGAGGGTGGTGAAGCACTGGAATGGGTTCCCTAGGGAGGTGGTGGAATCTCCTTTCTTAGAGGTTTTTAAAGTCAAGCTTGACAAAGCCCTGGCTGGGATGATTTAGTTGGGGATTGGTCCTGCTTTGAGCAGGGGGTTGGACTAGATACCTCTTGAGGTCCCTTCCAACCCTGAGATTCTATGATTCTATGTCCCTCCGTGGCCAGCCCATCCCCCTATGCTCCTGCTCCCACAGCCTTACCCCGCCCTCAGTGTCCCAGCCCCTGCACTGCACTCCCCCTCCTCCAGGCGTCTGCAGCCCGGGCATCAGCAGGGTGAGGGCTGAGCGCACAGGACAGGAGTCCCCCTATACTCAGAGCTGGCGCCTGGCACCACAGTGGCCTCTGGCAGCCGGGAGGGGCAGTGACAAATGAAGTTTGGTACATGACATTTCACTGGCAAATGAACTTTAAAGGGACAGAGAAATGCACATTGAAGGGGAACATTGTAACTACTCGTACACCTGACGGATTCTGAGTTAACTCTCAACCCAGGAACGGGACCTGGCCTCACTGTAGACAGCTCAGTGGAGTGGAGGCCTCTGCTGTGATCAAACAAGCTACCGAGATGTTCGGACGCATAAGGAGAGGGGTTAGGGTTAGATTAGATGGATAGATTGACATAAATCAATGGTGCAGCACCATCCGGATCCCGTGTGCAGCACCATCTCAAAAAGGGTTTGCAGAACTACCGGGGGCTCAGAGAAGGGAGAGGAGATTGATTGAGGGCCTGGAAAAACTCCTCTATGAAGAAAGATTGAAATAACTGGGATTGTTACAGTACAGAGGAGATGAGTAAGAGGGGACATGATAAAGGTCTATAAAATAAAAACTGGTCTAGACAAGGGAGATCGAGAACTTCTCTTTGCCCTGTCTCCTAACACAGGAACAAGGGGAGACGCCATGCAATTACGTGGGAAGTTCAAAACTGAGGTGTGATGAAGTGGGACTGTTCTTAATGTTTCCTCCGAATACTGTGTGGGTGCCTCAGTTTCCCCAATGCATTTCTTAAGTCTCCAGTGTGCATAAATGGCCGACAATCTGTCTCCTAGCAACAAATGGCTGGGGCCCTTTCTGCTGCAAGGAAATAGCTAAAGGTCAACAAAGAGATCAGGAGACCTCCTGGCCCGGGAAAGAGACAAAGGCCAGAGGAGGAGGGGCTAGAGGGGGTTTCAGTTTGGAGCTGGCTGGGGACTGGAAGGGAGGGCAGACGTGGGTGTCTGGCTCGCTGGGCCACAGAATGGACCTGGCTGAGAGGTCCTGTTCTCTGTACCTACAAGCTCTGTTTTAGACCATGTTCCTGTCATCGAATAAACCTGTTTTACTGGCTGGCTGAGAGTCACGTCTGACTGTGAAGTGGGGGTGCAGGACCCTCTGGCTTCCCCAGGACCCCGCCTGGGCGGACTCGCTGTGGGAAGCGCAGGGAGGGGCATATGCTGAATGCTCCCAGGAGAGACCCAGGAGGTGAAGCCGTGTGAGCTCCTTGCCCTGAAGACGGTCTGCTCCGAGGGAGAGGAGGCTCCCCAGAGTCCTGACTGGCTTTGTGGGGAGCAGTTCCAGAGCATCGCCCGGGGACTCCGTGACAGGGGGAAATACTTTTTCACAACAATGCATCCTTAGACAGTGGAACTCCCTGTCCCAGGCAGCTGCTGAGACCAAGACCCAGCCAGGTTCAAAGACGTACCGGATGTTTATATGGATATCCAGAATTTCCAGAGTTGTCATAATTAACGCTAACAATTTTGGACGGGATATTACAGCTCATGCTTCAAGGCTCAGAGATTGCTGTAACTACGAGAGATCAGGCTGAGAGCTCGCGTGGAGGAAAACTTATCCCCATCTGCTACTGTGGGATTCTTATACCTTCCTCGGCAGCACCTGATGCTGCCACTGTCACCGGGTCCTGGGCCAGCTGGACCTCCGCTCTGATCTAGTCTGGCCATCCCTACGTTCCTCAGCCCTGCTGAGGCCTGGTCGCTACAGATGGAGACAACAGAGAATTTCGCAGTCGGGGAAGATTTTCACCAGGATAGCAAAGGGCTGCAACCCCTGGGCCAGAATTTCCCCTGGCAAATGTCAAGGCCGACTCAAATGGGAGATGCTGGAGCTTCTCAACGCAATAGATATCAGAGCTTTTTAACTCATATGTTCCTGAACGTTTCTCAGAAAGCTTGGCCTGAGGCAGCCAGACACAGTCCCAGAATTAAGGCCAGAAGGCACTACCAGACCATCTCCTGTACATCGCAAGCCACTAAGCACGACCCAGCACACACCCACTACGCCAGCAACCACAACAGGTCAAAGTACTGCAGCCCTCAAGAGACTAACCTCCTGCGTGCCAACGCCGAGCACGGGAGAGACCAGGGGCACCAGCAGTGGCAGGGGATGGAGGGAGTTCGCACTTGGGATGGGAAGTTCCAATCGCTACAGTCAGGCACATTTATAAGAAAATAGGATCTTACACTGGCAGGAGTCTGGCAGCCTCTCCTCTGGCCCTCCCAGGTCCGCCGCTGGTGTCAGAAACAAACATACACCCAGAGCAGCAGCTGGCATGGGAGCATGGTCCCTGCTCTCAGTTGCAGGGGAGAAAGCGAGGGCAGACATGCTGGGCTGGAAGGTCATTTCCATCGAAGGGTGGAGAGCTCAGGACCGGGGCTCTCCCAGGTACTACTGGCTGTCTGCGGATGCCCCGGCAGGACGACAGACACTTCCTACCTTCTGCTGCTGTGCTGGGGCCGTCAGGGCGGGCTGTCCCTGTGCTCTTTTTCCTGCGGTGTTTCTTCCTGTTTGCATGAGGGGATGGAGGCGGCTCCAGCTTCGGGCTCGCAGCGTTGGACATGTTTGGGCTGGAGCTGAGAGCATCTGCGGTGCCATTAGCTATGGAGAGAGAGAGAGACGGGACGTTTAGAGACCCCAGCACCACCATGCTCAGACCTGCCTGACTCTCTCCCACAGAGACAGCCCAAGACACCCGACCCTGCCCCACAGAGACGCCCCGAACATCCCCGCCTGCTCCTGTGCCACAGAGGCCCCGAATATCCCCGCCTGCTCCTGCCCCACAGACGCCCCGAACATCCCCGCCTGCTCCTGCCCCACAGAGACGCCCCGAACATCCCCGCCTGCGCCTGTGCCACAGAGACACCCCGAACATCCCCGCCTGCTCCTGGGCCATAGAGACGCCCCAAACATCCCCGTCGGCTCCCATCCCCCTGAGACAGACTTGGTCACCCCACTCTGCCCCACAGAGATGCCCCGAACGTCCCCGTCTGCTCCTGTCCCACAGAGACGCCCTAGACACCCCCAACTGCGCCGCGCCCACGCATCAGAGATGTCCTAGCTGCCCCCACTCCCCAGACAGGCCCTGGGACGCCGCACCCTGCTCCATGAATCGGGCCCTGTCCCCAGAGGGAGGTGTGGTGGCTGTGGGAACACACACCTGCTGGGAGTCCCACCTAGGCCCTGCTCAGGTGCTCTGCCGCGGCTGGCAGCCATCACCAGGCCCAGCGCGGGACTCCTCCTCCAGAGGAGATGACTGGGCTGCCCCTCGCAGGAGCCCGAGTAGGATGGGCTCCATAGGCTGCTGATACGGAGCTGAAGAAGCCGTATCCCCGGTAGCAACGCACCAAATTTATCCTCAATCATACTGTTCCTTACAATTAATAGCAGAATTAGAAACAATCAGGGAGCTGCCTAATTACTGTCAATTAGAGCGCGCTAATCAAGCTCCGCTCACACACACACACGCTGCCGCTGCACTCACCATTAAATGTCAAATTTCATTAGAGACCAGCAACAAAATCAAAAGCCTGACATTCAATTTCAGCAGCGCACACAGCACAGGCTTCCAATCAGCATAAAAATGCAGACTCCGGGGAAGGCAGCGAGGTGCGAGCGCCTCGCTCCGCAGTTAACCCTCTCTGAAATACGCTCCTGCCTCCCCGAGGGCCAGGGGCTGGGCCTCTGCTCCGAGTCCCGGCCCAATGCCCCCGAGAACCTCCCTCTTTGCTGCTCTGACCCCCGCCCCCTTTGACCTCTGGGCACTGGGCTAGAACTCAGGGGATTCCAGTTCCACTCCCAACCCTGCTACTGACCCCAATGGGGACCTTGGCCAAGTCACTTCCTTTCTCTGGGCCTGTCCTCCCTGATTAGACTGGGAGCTCGGCCCAGCACAGTGTGCCCAGCGCTCTGCGGGACGGCCCCAATCCAAACAGAGCAGGACTGGCGGGATGGAGAAGGCTGGGACAGCCTCGTGAGGTAGCAACCAGGGCTCTTTAACACTAGCCAGGATACAGCCCTGCAGAACACCCCCGCTCTGCCCCGGCCAAGGGACTGGGAGGGCCCCAGGCTCTGTCTACACTGCAGAGCCTGTGCCAGCAGGACCCCATGTGCGGACCCAGCGCACACCCACAAAAGCGTTTCCATCAGCACAGCAGTAACAGCACTTCCCTGAATGTCAGCGATGCTGACAGATGCCCTCGTCCGTTGGGGTAGCTGTCAGTCAGGGGTCTGGCTTTCACACTCCCTGACCAGTGGAGCTACGCCAGCCTCCCTTTTACGGGTTGCTCAAGCCCTGGTATAAAAACGTCTCTCTCTCTAGTGTCTCACGCTCCCCCCCAGTGGAGACGCACAGTAGCTGGGGGGTTCTGCCACTAATTATCCACAGGGAAAGAGTTCACAGAGTTGACAATTAAGGCAGCTGAGTCTAATAAACGGAATCAATTCCCCTAACCAACCACTCACACCAGGGCAGGGGCACCGTTTCTTGGCACTGGAAACGGCTGCTTTCCAGACACACGGAGGAGGTGCTGTGCTTGGCGCAGGCCCGAGACACGCCCAAGCTGGTTCAAGAATCCCTGGGCCTGGTCTACCCAGAATGCTGCACCAGTGTAACTAACGGTGCCACGTTAACCCAGTTAGCAAACGCAGCACTGCCGTGTGCAGGGGGACGGGACCTGGCAGGGCAGCCTGCCCCTGGTATCCAAGCGGAGACAAACAGCTCAGTCACTTCCCTCCCGCAGGACTTTGGCAGGTAGCTCCGCTCCTGGTGCCTTGCTGCTCAGTGTGTTCCAGCACCCACCCTCTTGCCCCATGGTCTCGCACAGCGCCTCCCCATAGGTAGCAGGTCCGGGGTAGGCATCTCCCCACAGCCGCCGTGGTGGAGGCAGATGCAAAGGAGTCTTTTAGCTACTTTGCAATGTCCTTAGCCTCCATAACTCTGTCCTCCCTGCAGTGACCGTGCCAATTCTCTTGCAGGCACCTTCCTTCGGATTCTCCCAGAGACCGAAAGCCCTGTGCATCCCTGTGCAGCGGAGCCCTGTGGCGCGTGCAGGGAGGGGGATAGGGCTGTGCGCCAGCTCTGCTCCTCAGCTCACCTGGACCCCTGGGGCTGGCTTTGTGGATTTGATCCCTGACAGGACCCTTCCCCCAACCCCTTTGCACAGCTGTGCCCAGTTGTGAGGCTGGTGCATTGATGGTGGGATACAGGAAACGGAAGGCTGCTCTCCCGTCGTAACAGTGACAATACCCCACTGCTCTCTGGCTCTGGGCAGGGGTCAGAGACTCTAGTGCCGGCCCAGAAAATTACCAGGAACGTGGAACTGACCTGCTAGGCCGAGGAGTCTGCCCCCTCCCCAGTCCGCCTTGCCTGTTCTTGTCTCCCCTTTGGCTGGGTTACAGAGTATGAGTGAGGTTCTGTCTGTCCCACCAGAACCCACTGGGTGGCCAGAGCAGTGGGGAGCTCCCTGCGGAAAAGACACGCACTCAGTAGCTCCTTCAGACACACAATTAGCTCTGGAGCCGAGATCTCCACCCCCTCCATGTCACCGTGAATTGGCAGCGACTCGTTCCCTATTTGTATCAATCTCGGGGTTACTTTGCATGAAATGAGTGGATTGCTCGGGGTGGCAGCAAGCAGAGGCGGCTCCGTCATGTGGAACACGAGCGGAGAGGCCGCCACGCCCCTCTGGGAGCTCCTGGACCAGCGTGGGACACGAAGCCACCTGTCCCCCCGAGCAGCCCCTGCCAGCCTCTGCAAGTGGGCTGAAAACCCAGGCGTGAGCCAACAGGCAGCAAGCCTGGGAACCGGCAGGCAACCAGCAGCTTGCTGACCAGCTCTGACCTGTGCCCGTGCCCCATGAGCCCTGGCTTCGCAGGGGCACATACATCATCACAAAGGCACCTGGCTGGGGCGTGGGAGTGGATTCCACCCCAGCCCACCACCCAGCTCCGCGTGTGTGAATTCCAGCACTGCCGGATCACTGGCCTACTAAAGAGAGCATGAGTGTGCGAGGATGTGCACAGAGATGTTACAAAGGTGAGCGGCTCGCCCACACACAGGGTAGGAGCCCTGCATTATTGGGGTGGCCAGCACCCTCATGTCTGGGGAGACCCTGCGATATCAGGGTGTGTGGCTCCTCCATGGTCAGGGGGACCCCGAGAGGTCGGGGTGGGTGGCTCCTCCATGCCCGGGGAGACACCTGCAGTATCTGGGTATGCGGCTCCCCCATGGTCAGGGGGACCCAGAGGTATCAGGGTGGGCAGTTCCCCCATACCCGGGGAGACACCTGCGGTATCGGGGTGGGCGGCTCCCCCATTTCTTGGGGCTGGGGAGACACCTGCAGTATCAGGGTGGGCGGCTCCCCCATGGTCAGGGGGACCCAGAGGTATCGGGTTGGGCGGCTCCTCCATGCGTGAGGGGATCCTGCAAGCAAATGTCCAGGGGGACCCTCTGGCAAATGAAGTGTAAAAATATAATTAGGAAGGCAAAAAAGAATTTGACGAACAGCTAGCCAACGACTCAAAAAGTAATAGCAACAATTTTTTTAAGTACGTGAGAAGCAGGAAGCCTGCTAAACAACCAGTGGGGCCACTGGACAATCGAGATGCTAAAGGAGCACTCAAGGACGATAAGGCCATTGCAGAGAAACTAAATGAATTCTTTGCATTGGTCTTCACAGCTGAGGATGTGAGGGAGATTCCCAAACCTGAGCCATTCTTTTTAGATGACAGATCTGAGGGACTGTCCCAGATTGAGGTGTCATTAGACAAGGTTTTGGAACAAATTGATAAACTAAACAGCAGTAAGTCACAGGAGCAGATGGTATTCACCCAAGAGTTCTGAAGGAACTCAAATGTGAAATTGCAGGACTACTAACTGTAGTCTGTAACCTATAATTTAAATCAGCTTCTGTACCAAGTTTCAGAGTAACAGCCGTGTTAGTCTGTATCCGCAAAAAGAAGAACAGGAGTACTTGTGGCACCTTAGAGACTAACAAATTTATTAGAGCATAAGCTTTCGTGGACTACAGCCCACTTCTTCGGATGCATATATGCATCCGAAGAAGTGGGCTGTAGTCCACGAAAGCTTATGCTCTAATAAATTTGTTAGTCTCTAAGGTGCCACAAGTACTCCTGTTCTTCTTTTTCCTTCTGTACCAAATGACTGGAGGATAGCTAATGTGATGCCAATTTTTAAAAAGGGCTCCAGAGGTGATCCTGGCAATTATAGGCTGGTAAGCCTGACTTCAGTACCGGGCAAACTGGTTGAAACTATAGTGAAGAACAAAATTGTCAGACATATAGATTAACTTAATTTGTTGAGGAAGAGTCAACATGGTTTTTGTAAAGGGAAATCATGCCTCACCAATCTACTAGAATTCTTTGAAGGAGTCAACAAGCATGTGGACAAGGGGGATCCACTGGGTATACTGTATTTAGATTTTCAGAAAGCCTTTGACAAGGTCCCTCACCAAAGGCTCTTAAGCAAAGTAAGCTGTCATGGGATAAGAGGGAAGGTTCTCTCATGGATTGGTAGCTGATTAAAAGATAGGAAACAAAGGGTAGAAATAAATGGTCAGTTTCAGAATGGAGAGAGGTAAATAGTGGTGTCCCCCAGGGGTCTGTACTGGGCCCAGTCCTATTCAACATATTCATAAATGATCTGGAAAAAGGGATAAACAGTGAGGTGGCAAAATTTTCAGCGGATACAAAACTACTCAAGATAGTTAAGTCCCAGGCAGACTGCGAAGAGCTACAAAAGGATCTGACAAAATTGGGTGACTGGGCAACAAAATGGCAGATGAAATTCAGTGTTGATAAATGCAAAGTAATGCACATAGGAAAACATAATCCCAACTATACATATACAGTGATGGGGTCTAAATTAGCTGTTACCACTCAAGAAAGAGATCTTGGAGTCACTGTGGATAGTTCTCTGAAAACATCCACTCAATGTGCAGCAGCAGTCAAAAAAGTGAACAGAATGTTGGGAATCATTAGGAAAGGGAGAGATAATAAGACAGAAAATATCATATTGCCGCTATATAAATCCATGGTGCGCCCACATCTTAAATACTGTGCGCAGATGTGGTCGCCCCATCTAAAAAAATATATATTGGAATTGGAAAAGGTTCAGAAAAGGGCAACAAAAATTATTAGAGGTGTGGAGCGTTTGCCATATGAAGAGAGATTAATAAGACTGGGACTTTTCAGCTTGGAAAAGAGACGACTAAGGGGGGATATGATAGAGGTCTATAAAATCATGTCTAGTGTGGAGAAAGTAAATAAGGAAGTGTTATTTACTCCTTCTCATAACACAAGAACTAGGGGTCACCCATTGAAATTAATAGGCAGCAGGTTTAAAACAAACTAAAGGAAGTATTTATTCACCCAACACACAGTCAACCTATGGAACTCTTTGCCAGGGGATGTTGTGAAGGCCAAAACTATAACAGGATTCAAAAAAGAACTAGATAAGTTCATGGAGGGTAGGTCCATCAATGGCTATTAGCCAGGATGGGCAGGGGTGGTGTCCCTAGCCCCTGTTTGCCAGAAGCTGGGAATGAGCGACAGGGGAGGGATCACTCGATGATTCCCTGTTCTGTTCATTCCCTCTGGGCATTGGAAGACAGGATACTGGGCTAGATGGACCTTTGGCCTGACCCAGTATGGCCGTTCTTGTTCTTACTGGGGCAAGCATGGGGAGACCCCTGCAGTATCAGGGTGGGTGGCTTCCCCATGTTGGGGAGACACCTGCTGTATCGAGAGGTCAGGTCCCCTATGCCCAGGAGGACCCTGTGGTAGCGGGGGGAGTGGCTCCCTGTGCCCGGGGAGTCACCTGCAGTATTGGGGCGGGCTGTTCCCCCATATTTTGGGCGGACCCTGTGGTATTGGAGTGAGTGGCTCACTCATGTCTGGGGGAGACTCTGCGGTATCAGGGTGCGTAGCACCCCCATGTACGGGGGGATCCTGCGGTATTGGGTTGGGCGGCACCCCCATGTATGGGGTGTGACGAAGTGGGACTGTTCTGAATGTTTCCTCTGAATACTGTAAGGGTGCCTCAGTTTCCCCTACGCATTTCTTAACTCTCTAGGTGGGGGGATAAGGGGGTGAGATTGTTGCAGAGCAAAGGGCCAGTGTGCATAAATGGCCGACACTTTGTATCCTGGCAACTAATGGCCAGGGTCCTTTCCCCCTGCAAGGGGATGCTAAAGGTGTGGGAGAACAAAGAGATCAGGTGACCTCCTGGCCCGGGAAAGAGACAAAGGCTAGAGAGGAGGGGCTGGAGGGGGTTTCTGTTTGGAGCTGGCTGGGGACTGGAAGGGAGGGCAGACTTGGGTGTCTGGCTTGCTGGGCCCCAGAATGGACCCGGCTGAGGGGTCCTGTTCTCTGGACCTACAAGCTCTGGTTTAGACCATGTTCCTGTCATCTAATAAACCTCTGTTTTACTGGCTGGCTGAGAGTCATGTCTGACTGCGAAGTGGGGGTGCAGGACCCTCTGGCTTCCCCAGGACCCCGCCTGGGCGGACTCGCTGTGGGAAGCGCACGGAGGGGCATATGCTAAATGCGCCAAGGTCAGACCTAGGAAGGTGGAAGCCGTGTGAGCTTCTTGCCCTGGAGACAGTCTGCTCACAGAGAGGAGGCTCCCCAGAGTCCTGACTGGCTTCATAGGGAGCAGTTCCAGAGCATCGCCTGGGGCCTCCGTGACATGGGGGGACACCTGCGGTACTGGGGTGGGCGGCACTCCCATGTATGGGGGGACCCTGCGGTATCAGGGCGAGCATGGGGAGACACCTGCAGTACCGAGGGGTCAGCTCCCCCATGTCCGGGGAACCCTGTGGTGTCGGGGTGGGCGGCTCCCCCATGTACAGGGGGGACCCTGTGGTATAGGAGTGGGCAGCTCCCCCATATTCAGGGGGACCTTGCGGTAACAGGGTGGGTGGCTCCCCATGTCCAGGGGGACTCTGCAGTATCGGGGTGGGCGGCTACCCCATGTTGGGGAGACACCTGAAGTATCGAGGGGTTGGGTCCCCTATGCCCGCAGGAACCCTGTGATATTGGGGGGAGCGGCTCCCCCAGGTACAGGGGGGACCCTGCAGTATTGGGGTGGGCGGCTCCCTGTGACCGGCGAGACACCGCAGTTTCAGGCTGGGCTGCTCCCCCATGTCTGGGGGACCCTGCGGTATTGGGGACAGCTCCCCTATGTCCAGGAGGGACCCTATGGTATCAGGGGGCAGCTTCCCCATGTCCAGGTGGGACCCTGTGGTATCAGGGGGCAGCTCTCTCATGTCGAGGTGGGACCCTGTGGTATCAGGGGGCAGCTCTCTCATGTCGAGGTGGGACCCTGTGGTATCAGGGGGCAGCTCTCCCATGTCCAGGTGGGACCCTGCGGTATCGGAGGCAGCTCTCCCATGTCCAGGTGGGACCCGTGGTATCAGGGGGCAGCTCTTCCATGTCCAGGTGGGACCCTGCGGTATCGGGGGCAGCTCTCCCATGTCCAGGTGGGACCCTGTGGTATCAGGGGGCAGCTCTCCCATGTCCAAAAGGACCCTGCGGTATCGGGGACAGCTCTCCCATGTCCAGAAGGACCCTGCGGTATCGGGGGCAGCTCTCCCATGTCCAGGAGGGACCCTATGGTATCAGGGGGCAGCTCTCCCATGTCCAGAAGGACCCTGCGGTATCGGGGGCAGCTCTCCCATGTCCAGGAGGGACCCTATGGTATCAGGGGGCAGCTCTCCCATGTCCAGGAGGGACCCTGTGGTATCAGGGGGCAGCTCTCCCATGTCCAGGAGGGACCCTGTGGTATCAGGGGGCAGCTCTCCCATGTCCAGAAGGACCCTGCGGTATCAGGGGGCAGCTCTCCCATGTCCAGGTGGGACCCTGCGGTATCAGGGGGCAGCTCTCCTATGTCCAGGTGGGACCCTGCGGTATCAGGGGGCAGCTCTCCCATGTCCAGGAGGGACCCTATGGTATCAGGGGGCAGCTCTCCCATGTCCAGAAGGACCCTGTGGTATCAGGGGGCAGCTCTCCCATGTCCAGGTGGGACCCTGTGGTATCAGGGGGCAGCTCTCCCATGTCCAGGTGGGACCCTGTGGTATCAGGGGGCAGCTCTCCCATGTCCAGAAGGACCCTGCGGTATCGGGGGCAGCTCCCCTTACAGGGCAGGGCACGGAGGGGCTCCACGGTGGGCCGGGGCCCTGTGCGGCTGCGGGTGCCGTGGCCGGCCTGGTTCTCGCTCGCCGGCTGCTCTGGAGCGAGAGGAGCGTGGGAGCTGGCCCTGCCCTGCTCAGTGTCCGACGGGGGGCGGGGGAGCGCGAGCACATTAATGCTCAGAGCTGCGCCCTTCCGCTCCCGTCGCCTGCGCTGCCCCATCAGCAGTAACAGTCTGATTAATTCGCTTCCAGCAGGGAGCTGATGGGGCCAATGATGGAGCCGCTGCATCAGGCGCGCTGAAATTGATAGTTTTTCACAGTTACAAATGAGGAGCCTCCTCAGCTGCAAATGGCGCCCGCACAGTCGGACTCCGGTAATGATCATAAAGAGGCTCTCTTTAAACTGCGAAAGCCCCTGGGACGGAGCGGGGGGGCGGCTGCCGCGCTAATGAGAACGACAAGGGGGCGAGCAGGCATGGAAATGGCTCCTCCACTCTTGATGTGCATTTAACTGCTTTTTTAGTGCGGCGGCAGCGCCAGGAACGAAGGAGTGATGGATGCAGCACAAAGGCATTTATTTTCCAATTCGGCAAAGTGGCTACGTTGGGAAATGTATGAATTATTTTAATTCACTCAACTGTCCTGAACCATCGGGGGGGGGGGGGGGGGAAGCAGTACACAGCCAGTATGTATGAGAAACAGGGCTTCCTCCGACTCACTTCACTCTCCCCAAACCTGGGGCAGTGGGGGTCTGGGGGGCAGTAAGGAGAGGGGGGCAGGGAGGAGAGAAGACAAGGGGAAGAGACCAAACGCAGGGAGAATGGAGCTGGCAGCGTGGGGTAGGCAGAGGGGGTAAGGGGTATCCCCTGCAGAGGCAACAGGCCCTGGGTGAGCAACGGCCCAGCATAGCTGCAGTCTCTGTGCGCTTGGCTCCCCAGCACAGACAGGCAACCGGCTCCAAGGCAGCACCCACCTCCCCACAGTGTCTGCTCCTGAGAACGCTGGCAGGGCGCTCAGTGCCAGGCTGCCGGCAGGGCACAGCTCCTGCAGGTGCCCACTCGCCCCTCCCGCCTGCAGCAGCTGAGCGACGCAGGTGAGGGAGAGGGAGCGAAGGGTACTCACGGGGGTTGGGGCAGCTGCTGGGGATCACCACAGCCTCGCTCCACTGGTCTGCGCTGGAGACGGAGTAGGAGCGCTGGTGCATGCCGTCTGGCTTCGAGCTGAAGCCCACCAAGTTGATGGAGCGTTCGGAGTGCAGGGAGGTGCTGCTGGTCGAGTGGGGGGCACCTGCAAGACAGGCACAAGTTCAGCACCAGGCTGCTCCCAACGGCACAGAAAAGTGAGTCAGACGCCAGCCGGGCCCCACGACACCTTTCCCCCCCCACAACACGTCCCAGCCGGGCCCCACCACACCTTTCCCCCCCACGACACGTCCCAGCCGGGCCCCACCACACCACACCTTTCCCCCCCACGACACGTCCCAGCCGGGCCCCACCACACCTTTCCCCCCCCACGACACGTCCCAGCCGGGCCCCACCACACCTTTCCCCCCCCACGACACGTCCCAGCCGGGCCCCACCACACCTTTCCCCCCCACGACACGTCCCAGCCGGGCCCCATGACACCTTTCCCCCTCACGACACGTCCCAGCTCGGCCCCACCACACCTTTCCCCCCCCACGACACGTCCCAGCCGGGCCCCACCACACCTTTCCCCCCCCACGACACGTCCCAGCCGGGCCCCACCACACCTTTCCCCCCCCACGACACGTCCCAGCCGGGCCCCACCACACCTTTCCCCCCCCACGACACGTCCCAGCCGGGCCCCACCACACCTTTCCCCCCCCACGACACGTCCCAGCCGGGCCCCACCACACCTTTCCCCCCCACGACACGTCCCAGCCGGGCCCCACCACACCTTTCCCCCCCACGACACGTCCCAGCCGGGCCCCACCACACCTTTCCCCCCCACGACACGTCCCAGCCGGGCCCCACCACACCTTTCCCCTCCACGACACGTCCCAGCCGGGCCCCACCACACCTTTCCCCCCCACGACACGTCCCAGCCGGGCCCCACCACACCTTTCCCCCCCACGACACGTCCCAGCCGGGCCCCACCACACCTTTCCCCCCCACGACACGTCCCAGCCGGGCCCCACCACACCTTTCCCCCCCCACGACACGTCCCAGCCGGGCCCCACCACACCTTTCCCCCCCCACGACACGTCCCTGCCGGGCCCCACCACACCTTTCCCCCCCACGACACGTCCCAGCCGGGCCCCATGACACCTTTCCCCCCCACGACACGTCCCAGCCGGGCCCCATGACAATTTCCCCCCCACGACACGTCCCAGCTCGGCCCCACCACACGTTTCCCCCCCCACCGCATGTCCCAGCCGGGCCCCATGACACCTTTCCCCCCCCATAACACGTCCCAGCCAGACACCCCAACAAGTCCTAGCTGGACACCACGACATGTTCCCCCACAGCCAACACGTCCCAGCCGGGCCCCATGACGCATTTTCCCCCAATGACACGTCCCAGCCAGGCCCCACGACACATTTCCCCCCACCAACACATCCCAGCCAGACACCCCAACAGGTCCCAGCTGGACCCCATAACACGTCCCCCCCAATTACACGTCCCAGCTGGGCCCCACAACACGTTTCCCCCCCACAACACGTCCCAGCCAGACACCCCAACAGGTCCCAGCTGAACCCCACAACATGTCCCCCCCAGCCAACACATCCCAGCTGGGCCCCACGACAAGACAACATGTCCCAGCCGGCCCCATGACATGTTCCCCCCCATCCCCCCAGCCAACACGTCCCAGCTGGGCCCCACGACAAGTCCCCCTCAGCCAACATGTCCCAGCCAGGCCCCACGACACGTTCTCCTCCCCCCACCCCCGGACAAGTCCCAGTCGGGCCCCACGACACATCCCCCCCAGCCAACACATCCCAGCTGGGCCCCACGACAAGACAACATGTCCCAGCCGGGCTCCACGACACGTTCCTCCCCCCCCCCCCCCCCCGCGACAAGTCCCACGTCCCCCCCAGCCAACACATCCCAGCAGGGCCCTACGACACGTCCCCCTCAGCCAACATGTTCCAGCCAGGCCCCCCGACACATTCCCCCCCTCCCCCGGACAAGTCCCAGTGGGGCCCCACGACACGTCCTCACTCAACACATCCCAGCAGAACGAAAGGCTTCAGAGAAGGGCAACACCCCCTTGAAGAGAGATTGACACGACTGGAATCGTTAGCTCAGAGCAGACGTGAGACAAGCCTATAAAATAATGACTGGCCTAGAGACGGGAGCGTGTTCTCCCTGATTCGTAACCCAAGGACAAGGGGATGTGCCATGACATTCAATGGTGGGAAATGCAAACCGCGAAAAGGAAATCCTTTTCCAAACAACGCGTGATTAAATGGTGGAACCTGGTGCTACAAGAAGTCGCTGACACCGGGAATTTAGCAGCTTCGCGGCGAGATGGGATGTTTCTACTGATCCCACGAATATCCAGAGTTCCGTAAATACTGAACACAGGGCTTTGGAAGGGAGCCAAAATCTCCTATTTCAGGGCTTTAACCAGGGCTACTAAGGGTGGAGCAGCCTGTCCCGGGAGAGACTAGCCCACATCTGCCCACTGCAGGGTGCTTCTGATGTCCCCAGAAGCATTTGGGGCTAGCCCCAGATAGTGGATGCAGGAAGGGGAGGACCAGAAATGACCAGGCTAACGGGTTCCCAAGCTGCCGGCAGGAGAGGCTCCAATCAGCTGCGCTCCCTGCTGGGGAGGAGTCTCAGGGCAGCCAAAGGGTGGAGATGGATGGCAGGAGAGAGATCACTTGATCATTACCTATTAGGTTCACTCCCTCTGGGGCACCTGGCATTGGCCACTGTCAGTAGACAGGATTCTGGGCTAGATGGACCTTTGGTCTGACCCGGTACGGCCATTCTTATGTTCTTAAGACTCAACAAATTCTGTATCTTGGCAGGGAGTCAGACTAGACCAGTGTTTCACAGCCTTTCTGATACCAGGGACAGGCTTGCTGCCTTCCTACGTGTCAGGAAGATCTCAGGGACCGGCACCGGTCCACAGAGGGGTCATTTAGAAACACTGGACTAGATGACCCTGGTGGTCCCTTCTAACCCTGTGGTTCTCTGACTCCATGGAAGAGAAGGTTGGGGGTGAGCTGATCACAGTCTGTAAGTACCTACATGGGGAACAAATACTTGTTCAGTCTAGCAGACAAAGATCTAACACGATCCAGTGGCTGGAAGCTGAAGCTAGACAAATTCAGAGTGGAAATAAGGGGCAAGTTTTAACTGAGAATCATTAACCACTGAACCATCTTCCCAAGGGCTGTGGTGGATTTTCCATCCCTGGCAATGTTCACATCAAGCTGGGATGTATTTCTACATGACGTGCTCTCGTCCAAACAGGTATTCATGCAGGGAAGTCCTGCAGCCGGTGTTATGGAGGAGGGCAGACTACATGATCAGAGTGGCTCCTTCTGGCTTTATAATCTCGGAGAGCACAGGTCCTCGAGAGACAGCTGCTGCCAGGAGAGTGCCAAGGGGGGCCCTGCCTCCAGGACCAGGGTACATCTACGCTGCAACAGAACACCCGCGGCTGGCACAGGTCAGCTGACTCGGGCTTGCGGGGCTATGAAACCGCTGTGTCGGCATTCGGGGGGGTCCCAGAGCCTGGGCTCCAGCCCGAGCCCAAACATCTACAGTGCCATTGCATAGCCCTGGCATGGGCCAGCGGCGGTGTTTCCCAGCAGTGCAGACATACCCTGGGAGGCTTCCCCCTGGCCAGGGCAGGCAGGAAGGGGGAGCCTTTGGGGACAGCAGAAGTGCCTGTTCTTATGCTGCTTCTCTCTTCAATAATCCCTGAGCCCCCCAAGATCTGGGCACCAAACCCTGACCTGCGCGCCCCATCTGCTCCCCAGGCCAAGCTCAATACATACATTCTCTGCTTGAGCCCTACTAGCCGTTCGGTGTCCCTGCGCTCCGGCCAGGTCCCAGGCCGTCTGCGATCCCACGGCCACAGGACTGGCTGCAGCGCCCAAGCTGCCATGCCTCCAATCCCATTTCCAATCCTTCGCGGATCCAAAGGAAACCTTGGAAACACGGCCCAAGCGTCTGCAGACAGCCTGAAACTGCAGCTCGGAGCGGCCTGGCCTGCCCCAGCTCGAAACGCAGGGATGCCGGGACAGCGGGACGTTCAGCAAATCCAGCTTCTGTGGATTGCAGAATGTTTACTTCATTCAAACACCACAGTGTTCATTTAGAGGAAGTGGCCACAGAACTCCCTGTCTGCCACCCTGAGCGCACAGGTCAGGGAACTACCCACAAACCTTGCCTGCGACGGCTGCCTGCCCACGCCAGCTGCAGCCATGGTGCCCCTAGGGCCGGTGCTCCCGTCTGACCCACTCCACAGCCTCACTGTGCCAGTGCCGCTGTTCCCGGAGCCCTGCCCCCTGCGATGCGCGCCCAGCGAGGGATCGGCCTGGCTGCTGCGCACTCCCCCTCCCCTCGCCTCGTTCAGCGCCACAGAAACACGTGTAAAACCATGACTCTGACTTTGCCTCTAATTAGCCCTTAATTTACAAGACACACTTGGAAGGGTAATTAGCTGGCACTCGGCTTCTGACGGCAGCATCCATCTCCACTCCTTCCTTGGGGGAGGGGGCTGCTGGTGGTAGGAGCAGGGAGGATTGTATCTCCCTGTGGGCTGGGGACATGCTCAGAGGGGAGCCTGCCGTCCCCACAGCACCGAGCCATTCCTCACACACAGCTCCAAGACCCTCCTCTTCTCAGACAGAGACGGACCCCAGCAGGGTGCCTGAGAGGAACCTCCCCAGACACAGCCCCCACCAGTGGGCCTGGGGACTGGAAATTAGCTCCCCACCATGCAGTCCCCAGCAGCAGGTCTCCAGAGCCTGAGCTGAGAGCCCCTGGCACCCCACTCCAGGTCAGCGAGTCTGTGATTGCCAGGACCCTACACAGACAGGAAGCCAAAAGCTTCAGGGGCAGAGATTTGCTGCAGATCAAACACCATGTATTTCATTTCATTATTAATTGTCCTGTCTTTATTCCAGAGTCGGTAGCTGGCTCTGCACCCAGCCCACGCTGCCAGTTACTCACCCATACCCTGTGGCCCTATATCTAGTCCCCTCTTGGTGGGTAGGCACCAGCGCACTTGAGACGGACACTTCTGGTCAGCAGTGGGGGCGAGGTGTGGAAAACACCCCCCCCACCCACGCATGGACAATGCAGCTCACAGAACCAGAGTCACTGTACACCCTAACTATTCCTTCTCCTCTGAGTGGCGCCTGTACACAGACGTTCCATTGCTGGCGGTTCCCACACAACGACCCTTGCTGAAGAGGAGTACCGGGAGACTAGCGAAACAGCGAATGTAGAACAGTCCCGCCAGGCTCTTGGCCTCTTCAGATGCCTCGACAGTGGCACAGTGCTGTGTGGAGGGAAGACCAGCTGCCGTTTTACAAACGTCCATGAGTGGGAGATTTCTGAGAGCGACTACTAAAGTGGACTGAGCTCTTGTCGAATGTGCCATGCCTCCCTGAGGGGGATATTTACTGGCCAACTCAGATGAGATCCCAAAAGAAATTCCTTGGGGTGAAACATCTTCATCTTTAACCTTCTCCCTCTGTGCTGGACGAAGTCGGGGAGATTGCCTAAAGCATCCAGGCCTGTCCAAATACAATGGAAGTGCTCTACATACGTCCCAAAATGTAATTTTTCTCCATCTTTATTTGAGTGAGGTTTGTGGAAAAGTTCTGGCAGGTGAACGATTTGGTTCAAATGCAATTCAGAAGCCACGTGAGGTAAGAACTGAGGGGTGGGTTCCAGGGTATCTTGACGGAAGGTGGTGTGCGGTGCCTGTAATTCCAGCCTGTAATTCTCCCACTCTTCTGCCCGTGGGTATTGCCACGAAAGGACATTCTGATGGAGAGGCAGAACAAAGAGCAGGTAGCAAAGGGTGAACCCACGAGACTTAGCAGAACTCCATTTCCGTCCCAGAGAGTCACAGGTTTCCTTATTGGTTACCACAGGGTGAGAAAAAACAGACCCGCCTGCTCCCCCCCCCCTCCCCACTTCTCTGGGCTAGGGAATCACTGAGACAGCCACCGCATGGACTCCCAGGGAGCTGAGGGACAGGCCTGAGCTCTCAGACTCCAAGAGGGAGTGTAGCATGACTGGATCCCAGGAGCTGAGGGAGACAATGGACGTTGAGAAGCCCATATTGAGAATCTCTCCCATTTTGCTAGCTAAGCGGAACTTGGGGAGTCCTGCCTCCTATGTCTAAGCATAGTCTGCGCTTCTGAGGAACCGGCTCTCTCTGACAGAGCCAGCCCGTCTGCATCATGCTGTCCAGTGGTGACTTGTGGGCTCCGGATCCGGGATCTGAGTGAGGACGTTCAGAGGCAGTGGTAAGGGTACGGATGGCTGAACAGATATTTGGAGATCTGAAGACCAAAACTGCCTGGGCCAGGCCGGGGTTTTCATAATTAACTCGGCTGCTTCCTGCTTGAGCTTCCCGAGTGTTCGTGCTTGGAGTGGAGTTGGAGGACAGGCACACGAAGTAGCCCCGAGGACCATGAGATTAGAAATAGGTCAGAGATGATCCTGGGCTCTGTCACCCTCTCGGGCAGAGTCGATGACATTTCCTGTTCCTCCTGCTGGTATAGGGGGAAACGCCTCTCTAAGAAGATGGACTGAATCCCCTCTTCCCTTCCTGACCACTCGTGATTGCTGAGGCTGCCTGCCAGGGAACTGCAGTCCCTGCAAGGTGAACGGGTGTCAGGGAGCTGTTGTGAAGGCCGCCAACATTCCACAGTGGGAGCAGGACCGTGCTTTATCTTGCGGGTTTAGGTAAAACATGGCTGTCGTGCAGTCTGTCACCACCTGAACAGAGAGGCCTTTGGGCTCTGCCTCCAAGACTTCGCAACTCAAGTACGTTTATGAAGAGAGACATTTCTTGAGGGGATCACACAGCCTGAGTCTGCAGCTTGTCTCTAAGCGGTCCGCATCCCAAGGAAGATACGTGTGTGTCACTGGTCCCCAACAGAGGGGGAGGAGAACAGGAAACCCCTTTGCAAACTTTCGCTGAGTCCATTTCAATGACTGTAGAACCTTTGGTTGAACATGCACCTGCCTGTCCAGGTGATGTTTGACAGGTTAGTGTACTGACCGAGCCCAGCTCTGTAAGCGGCGCAGGTGAGGGCTGGTAGGCTGATGCACAAAGCTGCACAAATCCTTTTTGGGGATGAGGAAGTACCTAGAATAAAACAAACTTCCCCTTAAGAGAAGAAAGGACCTCTTCTATTGTTCTGAGAGCTAGAAGTGATTGGACTTCTTGAGCTAACACTTTCATGAGAGGGGTCCCTGGTGAGGATGATTGAGGACTGAAACGTAATAGCATATCTCACCTCTACAATCCGGTCGGTGGTGAGTGCTCCAGAAATGGCAGAAATGGGGCAGATTTTCCCCAAAGGGAGGAGGTGGAATAGGTAGCTCCTTCTAGAACCATTGGTGAACTGTTCCCATAAGAGCAGTCAAACCTGCTGCCTCAAAGATCCAGGAGGCAGGTGAGATGAACTGGCAGCGGGTGCAGAGGATTTCCTCCTAAGAAACACCTGCTGTTTCTTGATGGATTTGTTTGCTTGTATAAGCAACTTGCCTCTGGTCAGGCTGTGGCTTGTACTATTTACATGTGGGAGCAGCCAGAGACCTGAAGGTTCCCTAAAATCTTTGAGTAAGTGCAATGCCTCATCTGTCTACTTGCTAAACAGATGACACTCCTCAGTGGTTATTTATACTTTCTTACACGTCCCAGAGAAATTGAGCCATAAAGACCTGTGCGTTGTAATGGACATTGTCCTAGATCGAGATGCTTTGTCTGCTGTGTCAAGGGCCACCAGAAGTGATGGTCTTGCTACCAGGTGACCGTCGGCTATCACAGCCCTGAGCTCGTCCCTCAAACTCTGTGACACGGTTTCCAAAAAATTTCAACATTCAGTCCCAATTATTTCTCATATTTAGTCAGTACAGTTTGATAGTTTGAGATCCTCAGCTGTAAGCTGGATTTGGCGTGATCTTTCTGCTAGAGAGGTTGGGCTCTTCATGGGCTCTTTATCCTTTCATGTAGATCTCGGGTGTCCCTGGAGAGATCTTTCATTGGCTAGTGCTACAATCAAAGAACCTGGTACAGGGTGGGCAAAGAATTGTTCGAAACCACTGAATAGTACTAGATAGCGTCAATCAACACCCTTTGATATAGCGGCCAAGGAAACCAGGCTTTGCCATGGTAATTTGGCTGGGCCTAACAAGCCCTTCTTTATAGGAAGGCCATTTATTTGGCGTACGCAATCCAGTCAAGCCAAGCCACAGTGTTCCTATCAACACTGTTCAAGGCACAAAGACCTCCAGGAAGTTGAGTCATTTTGCAGTTCTCAACAATGTGTGTCATGGTTGGTGGCTGCCCACACTGACCTAGTGATTGTCTCTAAATGGCACCAAAATTCAGCTGCAGCACAAATTCCGTGTCTGGTACAAACCCGGTTCAGACGGCTCCATTGCCTTTGCGGTAACTCAAACGTTGACGTTGATGTTGAGTGGGGTCAGAGATAAGATAATTATTTGTCACTTTCTCTACAGACCATGAACCTTGCCATGTGTCTTCTCCTGTAAATCCCTCGCCCTCCCTCAGGGGAGGCCAAACCACCTGGCACAGAGATCTGTGAAATGTCTCAGGGCTTGTGCTGGACCTGGGGCTGACCTGGACCATCTTCACCGTGTGACAAAGTTCCTCCTCTATCTTGGTGGGTCCTGCGCTTATTGGCGGATTTTCTTGCCTCAGAGATTCACCATGTGGGTTGGGGAACAGCCCAGGGACCTTCCCCTCTGGAAGAACCCACAGTCCAGGTCAATTGGGAGGTTTGGGGGGAACCCGGGCCCACCCTCTACTCCGGGTTCCAGCCCAGGGCCCTGTGGACGGCAGCTGTCTATAGTGCCTCCTGTAACAGCTGCATGACAGCTACAACTCCCTGGGCTACTTCCCCATGGCCTCCTCCAAACACCTTCCTTATTCTTACCACAGGACCTTCCTCCTGGTGTCTGATAACGCTTGTGCTCCTCAGTCCTCCAGCAGCACACCCTCTCACTCTCAGCTCCTTGCACCTCTTGCTCCCAGCTCCTCACACTTGCACCACAAACTGAAGTGAGCTCCTTTTAAAACCAAGGTGCCCTGATTAGCCTGCCTTAATTGATTCTAGCAGCTTCTTCTTAATTGGCTCCAGATGTCCTAATTAGCCTGCCTGCCTTAACTGGTTCTAGCAGGTTCCTGATTACTCTAGTGCAGCCCCTGCTCTGGTCACTCAGGGAACAGAAAACTACTCATCCAGTGACCAGTATATTTGCCCTCTACCAGACTCCTGTACCCCACTGGTCTGGGTCTGTCACAACCGCTATTTCTAGAGTCAAGGCCACTCTCCTCATTAGGTCTTGGAAGGCCTTGTAGTCATCAGGATCAGGTGCCGACAACTCAGGAATCACCCTCTTGCTGGAGGAAGAGGACGAATCCTGCACAGGAATAGGGTGTTCTGCAGCCTGCGCGTCCTCATCAGATGGTGAGACATTAATATGAGGTTCCATCTCCTGTGAAGGAGGAATATCCTTCCGTACTGGTGTAGGAGAGTAAGAGCTTGGCCTAGATTAGGTAGTTGATACCAATGGGACTGCCCCAAAGGCCCCAGTAGCTCCAGGGCTATTGGTATGTAAATGGGTCCAGTGACCAAGGAGAAAGCGACCATGGTTCTCAGTTTCCGTAAGAGCCCTTATATCTCTGGTGGTAGTTAGAGGCAGTCCTGGACTTTTGTATCCAGGTAGGAGGGCCAGAACAACGTCAAATGAATGCTCTGTGTCCTCTCATAATCTTGAAGAGAAAAAGGAGTTTTCCTCATGAAGAGGTGGAGTGGTTTTTCATTCATAGATCCCAAGGCCAGAAGGGACCATTGTGATCATGTAGCTTGACCTCCTGCATAACACAGGCCACAGACCTGCCCCAGAATAATTCCTAGAGCAGATCTTTCATAAAAACCTCCAATCCTGATTTAAAATTTGTCAGTGATGGAGAATCCACCTCAACCCTTGGTAAATTGTTCCATGGTTAATTACCCTGACTAGCAAAAATGGATGCCTGATTTCCAGTCTGAATTTGTCTAGCTTCAACTTCCAGCCATTGGATCATGTTAGAGCTGTCTCTGCTGGATTGAAGAGCCTGTTAGCAAACATGTGCTCCGCAGGTAGATACCTACAGGCTACGATCCAGTCACCCCTTAGCAGGGCCGGCTCCAGGGTTTTGGCCGCCCCAAGCACCTGCTTGAGAAGCTGGTGCCTGGAGCCGGCCCTGCCCCTTAGCTTTCTCTTTATGCTAAACGGATTGCGCTCTGTGAGTCTGTCACCATAAGGCAGGTTTTCCAATACTTTACTCATTCTTGTGGCTCTTTTCTGAACCATCTGCAATTTACCAACTTCCTTAAACTGTGGACACCAGAACTAGCCCCAGGATCCAAGAACGGCGCCACAAGTGCCAAACACAGAGGTAAAACAACCTTTTATCCCTCCTCAAGAGTTTCCCGTTTCTGCATCCCAGCCACAGCGTCGCACGGGGAGCTCATGCTCGGCTGATTGTTCACCATGCCCCCAATTCTTTTCCAGAGTCACTGCTGCCCAGATCAGAGTCCCCCAACCCGCTCCCGCTGCACAGCCTGGACCCTGAAGAGTAAGCGCCTCATGGTACTGGCAATGACAAAGGTACCAGGGTTGGTACTGGGGGAAGCTCTTTTGTGGAGGCCAGTGAAGGAGACTCTGCTACTGGGGAGACAAGGAACTCAGCGCCGGTACCGAAGCTGATGGTAACCAAGGGCGTTACTGCATGATGGGTCTCACTGGAGCCGTTGACACTGCTGAAATCGGAACCGCTATTGTCATACAGGAGTGGTCTGTCCCAAGGTCATCGGCACCGGGTGACCAGAGTCAGTCAGTCTGGTCTCAGCACACGCACTCATGGAGCTCTGGGAGCTCTCTCTTTGCCCTGTGTACCTTACACTCCTTCCTTCTTCTGTTGCAAGGGAATTTCTGTGGCTCAGAAGATAGCAGGATGGCACTTCCCCTGGAGATGGCGTCTGGTGTTTCTGCCCTGGGCAAATCAGCGTCAGAGGCTGGGCGCATGGACCTTTCTAGAAGCCGTGTTTTAAGGCAAGATTCTCTCACTTGCCAGGCCTTCTTTGAACACGATTTACAAAAGGAACATTTGTCAGCAATGTGCCCCTTGCCCTGGGAAATGGGGCAGTTTGTGCAGCCCACATTTAACAGCATCCCTGCCTCACAAGACAGACAGTTCTTACATCCTGGGGATCTGTGCTCAGTCCTGACAACTGCAGGGCCACACAGTACCCCCAGGAAAAGGAAACGTGTCCTACCACAGACATGGGAATGCTGGGCAGTCCAAGGGCAGGGCTGGGCTGGGCTCACAGCTCATCTCCAGATGGCTGGCAGGTCAGGGAGGATGAGGACGGCGTGCTGGTTCGGTTCCAAGGCTCCTAGGTCCACAACAAGGTGACTCATTATCTCCCCAGTGCAATGGGGCCAGAGCCTGTTGCTGAGTGGACAACCCACCGCTTGCGGCCTGCAGTGAATCAATACCCTGGATGTCTGAAAGCAGATGCAGCTGGAGTAACCCCACTGCTGACTTCCAGCACCTCCAGGACCTATGTAAGTGAGCAGAGCTGGGTGAGAGGTGCCCAGAGGTGACAGCGTGCCTGGGGTGTCCTGCTCGGTTCTGCTGCCAGCCACTCCTGCCTGTGTGGGCCCAGTGGAAGAGACCGGAGAATCCTTGGCTCTGTTAGGAAGTACCAGCCTGTCCCCCTACCCTGGGCTACACAGGTGCGAAGCACAGGGGGCGGCTCCCTGCTTCTCCCCGGGCCAGACAGAAAAGCAGCTGGATCGACTGTTATTTCTATAACTTCAGCCATTGCTAGGCAGCATCTGAGACAAGCTGGGACCCTTCACAGACCTTCAGTCTCTGTGAGGGGCCACCACTGTGGGGAGGATGGGAAGACCCTGACTCCCTCCCATGGGAGGGGAAGACCTGACCATGACAAGACGTCATGTCACATCCCCAGCTCCAGTCCCACAGATCAGAGCCTCAGCATCTCCTGCTCTAATCGGGATAGTCCCACGGCTGTGGGGGCAGGAGATCATAAACTGACACACACGAGCCACCCTTGCGCAGACGCCAACCCGGAGCCAGCAGGAGCTTGGGGAGCTAGTGCTGCCTGCTCTCAGATCCCACATCTCACGGGAATGCACCAAGAAGGCATGCTCAAACCGTGTGGGACCCCCCAGCACCACCAGACTCACCCCCGCAGAGCAAGCTGGGCCAGCTGAACCAGGCGTCACCTCTGCAGGTGGGTTTCAGTCTCCGGCACGTGCCGCCCGGGCCACACGGCTAACAAGAGCACCCAGCGAATGCTAACAAAACGAACGTCCAACGGGAGATGGAACTTCCTGCTTCGGGGCTTACGACTGTCTCTGACTCAGAGATTGGGAGGAGACCTTGGGGGGGCGGGGGCAGATTATGCCGCCTCTGCTACGGTAGGGCTCTTGCAGCTCCCTCTGAGGCTGCTGGCACTAGCCGCTGCCAGAGCCAGGCTCCTGGGCGGGCGGGGCCTGGGTCTGCCCGCGAGAGACGGCTGTGGGGGAAAGATCCCGGACTGGGACTCCAGGGAATTAGATTCTCTCTGGCTCTGCCACAACCTTCCTTTGTAATGCTGGCAAGTCACTTACACCAACGTTGCCCAGGCACCGCTCACGGTGTGTGGCTTATTTTCCGGGTGCCCAACGTGCGGCACCTGAGGCCACATTTGCAGAAGAGCTTCTTGCTCCCGACTGTGACCAAAGTCAATGGGTATGGCCCACTGCCGCCGTGCCACAATGCACCATGCTCCTCTTTCCCACTTGCCCCTCCTTGCTGGGCTCCCTCCCACCCCCCATCCCTCCTTCCCGCACTGCTCCTTCCCTCCCCTGCCTAGCCCTGCAGTGCACAGCTACTTTACTGTTCTAACAAGTAGCACGTGAATCAAGTCCCAGTAATTATCTCTAATTAGGGTTAGTGATTACACTGCTGGGTCAGAGAAAATCAGTCTCTGGGTTTCCGTTGGGAGGGAGGCGAGAGAGGAGGGGAGCAGATGCCAGCAGCTCCAGCACTTGGGTTCCTCCGGGTCAGCACGCCCCTGCACAGCTTGTTGATGGCTTTGCCAGCAGGTGCAGGGCAGGGGCTCAGCGTGGGGAATCTCAGGGTGTGACACAGACAGAGCAAGAACATGGCCCCTGGGAACCCAGCCCCGCCCAGCGTGGGGAGGGTCTAGGGCCTGTGTGAGAGCAGGCCACCAACAGGTACGAAGAAAAACGGAAATAAATTATGAAGCAGCAGTGGGGGTTTGGAAGCAGAGCGACCCCTTGGAAGCTATTTCACAGCGCTGTGCAGCTGAGGGAGCGCTCTGCGATGGGGGTGGGGAACCATTGGGCAATCAGCACAGACCTGAGAGGAGAGGCAGAGTGCACAGGCTGCGGGGCCCAAGCAGCAGCTAGAGAGGCAGGGCTGAGCCTCCAAGAAATCCAGACTCCAGCTCTGCCACCCCCGGCCAATGGTCACATGTCCCAGAGTCTCCAGCCCGACACGCCCAGTTCAGAATACGGAATGAGATTCTCACCACAGTGTCAGGGTTCTCTGTCTCCCTGGGCAATGCCCACTGGCGATCCACTGGCTGCAGACTAGTTATTGTGCTCATTCTGCTCTGGGGAGGGAGGGGGCTTGCACGCAATTCCCTACCAGTGGGTATTACACCAGCGTCATGTGAACCAAGCTCCAAGTAACCTCTCCGGCTGTGCCTACATTGGAGATGTTATTGGGTCTGAATAGGATTTTAAACACTGGCCTGATCTGACATGATGAGACTCTGGGACTATAACAGAGTTTAAAAGAGAATTGGATAAATTCATGGTGGTTAAGTCCATTAGTGGCTATTAGCCAGGATGGGTAAGGAATGGTGTCCCTAGCCTCTGTCTGTCAGAGGGTACAGATGGATGGCAGGAGAGAGATCACCTGATCATTACCTGTTAGGTTCACTCCCTCTGGGGCACCTGGCATTGGCCACTGTCGGTAGACAGGATACTGGGCTAGATGGACCTTTGGTCTGACCTGGTACGGCCATTCTTATGTTCTTATGTTCTGCAGGTGCTCAAGGAGCACTCAAGGAAGACAAGGCCATTGTGGAGAAGCAAAATGAATTTCTTGCATCGGTCTTCACTGCAGAAGATGTGAGGGAGATTCCCACACCTGAGCCATTCCTTTTTACGTGACAAATCTGAGGAACTGTCCCAGATTGAGGTGTCATTAGAGGAGGTTTTGGAACAAACTTTTTAACTAAAGAGTAATAAGACACCAGGATCAGATGGCATTCATCCTAGAGTACTGAAGGAACTCATATATGAAACTGCAAAACTACTAACAGTGGTATGTAACCTTGCTCTTCAATCAGCCTCTGTACCAGATGACTGGCAGATAGCTAATGTGAGGCTGCTTTTTAAAAAAGACTCCAGAGGTGATCCTGGCAATTACAGGCGGGAAGCCTCACTTCAGTACCACACAAATTAGTTGAAACTATAGTAAAGAACAGACTTATCAGAAACATAGATGAAGATGACATGTTGGGGCACAGTCAACATGATTTTTGTAAAGGGAAATCATACCTCACCATACAATCATAGAATATCAGGGTCGGATGGGACCTCAGGAGGTCATCTAGTCCAACCCCCTGCTCAAAGCAGGACCAAATCCCAACTAAATCATCCCAGCCAGGGCTTTGTCAAGCCGGGCCTTAAAAACCTCTAAAGAAGGAGATTTCACCACCTCCCTAGGGAACCCATTCCAGTGCTTCACCATCCTCCTAGTGAAAAAGTTTTTCCTAATATCCAACCTAGACCTCCCCCACTGCAACTTGAGACCATTACTCCTTTTTCTGTCATCTGCCACCACTGAAAACAGTCTAGATCAATCCTCTTTGGAACCCCCCTTCAGGTAGTTGAAAGCAGCTATCAAATCCCCCCTCATTCTTCTCTTCTGCAGACTAAACAATCCCAGTTCCCTCAGCCTCTCCTCATAAGTCATGTGCTCCAGCCCCCTAATCATTTTTGTTGCCCTCCGCTGGACCCTTTCCAATTTTTCCACATCCTTCTTGTAGTGTGGGGCCCAAAACTGGACACAGTATTCCAGATGAGGCCTCACCAATGTCGAATAAAGGGGAACGATCACGTCCCTCGATCTGCTGGCAATGCCACTATTATACAGCCCAAAATGCCGTTAGCCTTCTTGGCAACAAGGGCATACTGTTGACTCATATCCAGCTTCTCGTCCACTGTAACCCCTAGGTCCTTTTCTGCAGAACTGCTGCCTAGCCATTCGGTCCCTAGTCTGTAGCTGTGCATGGGATTCTTCAGTCCTAAGTGCAAGACTCTGCACTTGTCCTTGTTGAACCTCATCAAGTTTCTTTTGGCCCAATCCTCTAATTTGTCTAGGTCCCTCTGTATCTATCCCTACCCTCCAGCGTATCTACCACTCCTCCCAATTTAGTGTCATCTGCAAACTTGCTGAGAGTACAGTCTACGCCATCCTCCAGATCATTAATGAAGATATTGAACAAAACCAGCCCCAGGACCAACCCTTGGGGCACTCTGCTTGATACTGGTTGCCAACTAGACATGGAGCCATTGATCACTACCCGTTGAGCCCGATGATCTAGCCAGCTTTCTATCCACCTTATAGTCCATTCATCCAGCCCATACTTCTTTAACTTGCTGGCAAGAATCTACTAGAATTCTTTGAGGGGTAAATGAGCATGTGGACAAGGGGGATCCAGTGGATATAGTGTACTTGGACTTTCCAAAAGCCTTTGACAAGGTTCCTTTTCGTTAAGCAAAGTAAGCTGTCATGGGATAAGAGGGAAGGTCCTTTTCATGGGTCAGTAACTGGTTAAAAGTCAGGAAATAAATGGTCAATTTTCACAGTGGAGAGAGATAAATAGCAGGGTCCCCCAGGGATCTGTACTAGGACCAGTGCTGTTCAACATATTCATAACTGATCTGGAAAATGGGGTAAACAATGAGGTGGCAAAGTTTGCAGATGATACAAAATTATTCAAGGTAGTTAATTCCAAAGCAGACTGTGAAGAGTTACAAAGGGATCTCTCAAAACTAGGTGACTGGGCAACAAAATGGCAGATGAAATTCAATGTTGACAAATGCAAAGTAATGAACATTGGAAAACATAATCCCAACTATACATATGAAATGATGGGGTCTAAATTGGCTGTTACCACTCAAGAAAGAGATCTTGGAGTCATTGTGGATAGTTCTCTGAAAACATCCACTCAATGTGCAGCAGTCAAAAAGCGAACAGGATGTTGGGAACCATTAGGAAAGGGATAGATAATAAAACAGAAATTATCATAATGCCACTAGGTAAATCCCTGGTTTGTGCACATCTTGAGTGCTGAGTGCAGTTCTAGTTGCCCCATCTCAAAAAAGATCGAATTGTACAGAGAAGGGCAACAAAATTAATTAGGGATATGGTACATATGAGGAGAGATTAACAGGACTGGGACTGTTCAGTCTAGAAAAGAGACTATTATGGAGGTATATGATAGATTATAAAATCATGAATAGTGTGGAGCAAGTGAATAAGAGTTATTTATCTATTCACATAACAGAAGAACCAGGAGGTCACTCAGTGAAATTAATAGGCAACTGGTTTAAAACAAACACAAGGAAGTATTTCTTCACACAACGCACAGTCAACCTGTGAAACTCGTAACCAGGGGATGTGGTGAAGGCCATACGTTTAACAGGGTTCAAAAAAGAACTAGATCAGTTCCTGGAGGATAGGTCCATCGATCGCTATTAGCCAATATGGGCAAGGATGCAACCCCATGCTCTAGGTGTCCCTAAACCTCTGACTGCCAGACTGGATCACTTGATAATTGCCCTGTTCTGTTCACTCCTTCTGAAGCACCTGGCATTGGCCACGGCTGGAAGACAGGATACTGGGCTTAGATGGGCCATTGGTCTGACCCAATATGGCTGTTCTTTTTTATATATATATATGGAGATATCCCATCTCCTAGAACTGGAAGGGACCCTGAAAGGTCATTGAGTCCAGCCCCCTGCCTTCACTAGCAGGACCAAGTACTGATTTTGCCCCAGATCCCTAAGTGGCCCCCTCAAGGATTGAGCTCACAAGCCGGGGTTTAGCAAGCCAATGCTCAAACCACTGAGCTACCCCCCCCCCTTTACACCTTCTTATGGTGTAAACAATGACAAGACGAGGCCATGTTGTGCTAGTCATTCCATTGACAAAAAGCCTGTTTAGGCAGAACGTTTCCTCACGCAGGCAAGGTGCCCGGGGCTTTCCAGTACCAAAGCAGTGCTAAGGGGGAGTGCTCAGGGCTGCTCCAGCCCCTGCAGAGTGAGACTATGGATCCATCTGGCCATTAACAGCTTGGGTACAAAGCCCCATCTCAATGGTCTGTCTCTTGGATGAGGTGCCCTGCTCTGATTTGTCCTTGAATGTTACAATACCCGTCCAGCCCTTCTGACATCCGCCGTGCCCAGCAAACCAGGACATCCCTGAATTAATTCCCATTTCCACTAGAGCAAATCTTTCAGGAAAACATCCAATCTTGATTTTAAAATGGCCAGTGATGGAGAAGAAAACCAACGAGATGTGGCTCTCCTTTTCCGAGGCCAACCCGAACTATTGCCACTTTAGAGTGCAAGTTTTCTGCTCAGGAAGCTTATGGAACTGCAGCCTAAGTCTTTGCTCACTGTGGCCTGGCCTACACTTAAACTCAGATCGATACAACAACGTTTCTTGCGGGGGGGGGGGGTGATAATCCACATGCCTGAGTGCCAGAGATATGCTGACCTAACTCCCAGTGTAGACGCATCGAGGTCAATGGAAGCATGCTTCCATTGACCCAGCTTCCATTGCTCAGGGAGGTGGAGTTCCTACATGACAGAAAAAACCCTTCCATCGTGGTAGGCTGTGTGTACACTATGGGGTTTCAGTGGCATAGCTACATCGCGAGAGCCGCGGCTCTGTAGCGCCTGTAGTGTAGACGTGGTCTAAGTGCCAAACCTCCCAGTGAAGGAACTTCTGGATCCAGCTGTAGGATCTCAGCTGTCCCCCCAGCTCTTACATCCCTTCTGAGGTGGCAGGGTAGGGACAATCTGCCTTGTACAGGGGGTCAGCCATAAAGGCTCCCAGCTCCCCCCGACCCCACCCCCAGCCGCAGTGATGGCTATGAGGAACGAAGTCTTGAGGGGCAAATGGAGAAGGGAACAATTCTCCAGAGGTTCGAACAGGAGTATCCCAGCTCACTGAGGACTAAGTTGAAGCTCCATGGTGAAGTCAGTTCTCTGACAGGAGGAAAAAGGTTGAACAGGCCCTTAATGAACCTTGTGGTGGTTGGGTGACCAAAGACTAACAACTCCTCAATGGGGGTGTGTGTGAAAAGCTGTAATGACAGCAGGCAAACTTTAACTGAGTTCAGCAATAATTCCATGGTTCTTCAATGTAGCAGGAAATTGAGACTGTCCATGCAGCGCACCTCTAGAGGAGACACAGATCGGTGGCTGCACCAAACCTGAAAATATTTCCGCTTCGGTAGGCAAGTGTCCTTGGAGTTGGTTTTCTACTCTAGAGCAGTACTCTGGGCCTCTGGAGAGCAGTCACGTTTGAGGCCAGAGAGCCAGCTAGTAACCAAGCCCTGAGGTGATGTGACGAGAAGTTGGGATGGGCCATGGAGCCTGACTCCTGGGTGAGGAGATCCACTGTCAGAGGAAGGCAGAGAAGCAGCTGCAGGGACATGTGAACCAGCTCTGGGACCCATACCTGCCTTGAGGGGTACAGTGCTGGGGGATAAGTGTACAGCAATGCGTGAGGCCAAGGGATAACAAGGGCACCTCCCAGCAAACTGAATCGGCTGCACTTCGTGTTGGATGAAGAGATCTCTCTGTGGATGACCCCAGGCAAGTCATATCCATCAGAGCACTGCATCATTCAGCTCCACTCATGGTCAAGACAGAAATGCCTGCTCCAGGAGTCTGCTACCATGCCCTGCAGTCTGGGTAGGTAAACCATGGAGATCGCTATGCACCTGTGCCACAGCTTCATGGATTCTGCGCATAAGGACTGGGATCTGTTCCTCCTGGCCCGTTTATATAATACACTGCTACTCCGTTGTCCAGCATTATTCTTACTGGGTGGCCCTTGATATGGGGTAGGAAGCGATGGCAGGCGTAATGGACTGTCCTGAGTTCCAGTATGTTGACATCAAGAGTTGCTTCCCGGGGGCCTATTTGCCCAAAGCTGTGACGTCCTGGAAGTGTGGTCCCCAGCTGTCAGCGAGGGATCTTTGGTGATCTTTGTATGGGGAAGGATGCGAGAACAGAACTCCCACACAGAGCTCTTGGGAATCCTTCCACCAATTGAGAGAGCCAAGGACCCAATGAGGTATGGCCGCCCGCTTAGACAGACTGTGTTTGCTGAGGGTGTAGACAGTTGTCAGCCATGCCTAAAGACATTTGGGGTGTGTAGTCTTGCCATGGGTGTTATGAGCATACAGTCATAGAACCATAGAATATCAGGGTTGGGAGGGACCTCAGGAGGTCATCTAGTCCAACCCCCTGCTCAAAGCAGGACCAATCCCCAACTCCTCATAAGTCATGTGCTCCAGCCCCCTAATCATTTTTGTTGCCCTCCGCTGGGCTCTTTCCAATTTTTCCACATCCTTCTTGTAGTTGGGACCCAAAACTGGTACAGGGATAGGGCTTTGCTGGTTGATGATTGCACCTCAAGGACTGGACAACCCTTCAGGAACCAATTATCTATCTAGGGAAAGATGATTATTCCCATCTGATGGAGACGGGCTGATGGCCAAGAGGACTTTGGTAAAGATCCTTGGGGCAGTGGAGAGCACAAGGATATGCTCAGCGCCAGTGTGGATCTGAGGACATGGCTGATAAAACATTGGATCAAGAGCACCTGGGCACAGACAGCCTGGCATGCAGCACCCACGGGAACAGGAACTCGACCGGAGGGAGAGAGCACACGGGCACACACAGCCGGGCATGCAGCGCCCACGGGGACGGGAACTCGACCGGAGGGAGAGAGCACACAGGCGCACACACACGGGGACGCAGCGCCCACAGGGACAGTTAGTTAATTCAAAGGAGAAGGGATTTTCTCCAAATCACACAGGGTATCAGTGGCACAGCTGGACACCGAACTAAGGTCCCTGCTCTAACTATTAGACCATCCTTCCGCAGGCTGGAAGCTTACCAGGAAAGCATTAAGACCTGTCCCCATTGTCCCTGGTTCAGGGGGACTGGAGCCTGGCTCTGCCCACACCACTGGGCTACAGTCCTTCTCTCTGGCTCACGTGCGGGCCCAGACACTCTTCTATTTATCCCCAGTGAAGCCGACGGTAGAGAGCTGGAGGAAGCCCCACCCCAGCCTAGGCCCCAGCTCCACCGTCAATGCACCCTCATGTTCAAACCCTCTCTCCACCTCAGGCAGACGGAGATTGAGTCTGGGTCCCCTACAGCCAAGGCGAGTGCTCTAACCACTGGGCAAGAAGGTATAAGGAGAACTCCTCCTCTCCCTCCCCGGTGTGTGCGCAGACGTGTCCCGTTCACCTCAGCCCCCCATCTGCAGAGCGGGCTCTACATTGTGGACCGTAGGCGCCTGTCTCTGGGATTAGCGCACCCCCCTTGGTTGGCATCGCTCATCGGTTAGCTTAGGCCACCCCCCACGTGCTGACTTTCCTGGCTCACATTCATAGATGCCCGTTTCTCCCCATTCACTGCACAGGGAGTCTCGACCCCGAACTCAGGCTTCATGGATCCCAGTGCTATTCCTGGGATTTCCTAGACTGCCATGTTGAGTGTTGCAACACCTAAGTCCCTCTGTGGATCTGGTCTCTTGGCCTCATTCCGAATCTCTAGAATTTGGCTAACGGCAGCTCCCTCCCTCCCAGTGTGGTTGTGAAGATAAACTTGTTAACGTTAGTGAAGCACCAGATACTGTGGCCCTGAGTACCACAGACAATTGCACAAGGATGTCACTAATTTTGCACTCAGTGCAGGGTTAGGATGGTGTGCAGGAAATAATGCATGTGGAGGATAAAAGTCAATACTGAATAGCTATCCATTCCGTGAGCACTGTCCACCCAGTGCCCTGAGTGAGGCTGGGGCCTGTGGAAAAAACAGAATAGGATCACGGCCTTAAAGACTGCCGCATACGCAGATGTCCAAAGGGCTGAATGAAGGTTGCATGGTCAGCTTCAATTCTCACATTTCCTGATTTTTCCGTGCTTGACTTTACACCCTTGGAAGCTACGTGCAGGAAATGCTCTGTCGTTACTATTCCAAATGCAGCAGCACCTAACGCTCCACCCAACTAGACCCTGTTACAGAGACAGAACCCACTGGGCACTCTCTGTGTCACTCACCTAAGTCCTAATCAACTGAACTAGGGCTGAAGCCAATTCTCTTTGGCCTGTAAACAAGTGAAAGCCTTTACACTGAATTGTGGGTGACAGTTCTTGCTCCTACCTGACTGCAGCGCACTCACTACTGATTGCTAGTTAAACACAGGCTGCAGCCACGATCCCACAGCCCCTATCAATCTCTGGGAGGCAGGAGCAGCCTCCCACTCTGGAGCTGAGATGGGAGAGTCCCTGGCTCCAGGGCTCTGGGAAGATGCCATCTCAGCACCGAGCACCTTGTTCTCAGGGAGATGTTGAGGAACAGGAAGGAGCTGCAAGGAATGCTATCGCCAGAGCCAGGCGGGGTCAAGTTCAGGGGACAGAGTGGAAGAGCAAGACCCGTCTGCCTCAGCTCAGTGACACTGGGGGCAGGGGAGACAGGACTGCCAAGGTCAGAAGGGGCTGGCAGCCAGGAGGGCAGAAATGCAGAAAGGAAACAGCCAGCGGGCTCCGGACGTACCTCCTGACGGGGAGCAGCACTAGTGCAGTGCTGGAGCCCCCCAGCACGCTTCACATGCCACCAAAATAGCAACCAGGGGCTTCCACAAAAGGGTATGGAAGAATGTGGAAAAATTGGAGGGAGTCCAGCGGAGGGCAACAAAAATGATTAGGGGGCTGGAGCACATGACTTATGAGGAGAGGCTGAGGGAACTGGGATTGTTTAGTCTGCAGAAAAGAAGCACGAGGGGGGATTTGATAGCAGACTACCACTACCTGAAGGGGGTTCCAAAGAGGATGGATCTAGACTATTCTCAGTGGTACCAGATGACAGAACAAGGAGTAATGGTCTCAAGTTGCAGTGGCAGAGGTTTGGATATTAGGAAAAACTTTTTCACTAGGAGGGTGGTGAAACACTGGAATGGGTTCCCTAGGGAGGTGGTGGAGTCTCCTTCCTTAGAGGTTTTTAAGGCCCGGCTTGACAAAGCCCTGGCTGGGATGATTTAGTTGGGGTTGGTCCTGCTTTGAGCAGGGGGTTGGACTAGATGACCTCCTGAGGTCTCTTCCAACCCTGATATTCTATTATTCTAAAACCTGTCCATGCCAGTCAGCAACACATGCCTGTGCTGGTGAAGGGCAGGGGGAAGAACAGGGACCTCTCTGGTGTTGGTCAGTCGGGGAGGAGGGAGTCCCCTTTGATGGTCAGCGCGGGGTGGAGGGGGATGGTTCTTAAGCAGGCTTCCCCGTTTCACATGTGAGGCTGGGGACAGGTAAGAGAGGAGGCAGATCTCCCACAGCTGGTGCGGCAGGACAGGAGGGGAACATAGCTCTGGGATTCTGTCTGGGAACAAGCAGACAGGCTCCAGCGGGGAGAGAGATGGGCTGCAGGATTCCCACGCAGCTTCGTTCTGCCTCTCCATGTGCCGCTGGAGCTGCCAGTGGTGGTGCTGCCTTTCTGGGGGCTGGCTGGGGACAGCAGCACGGGCAGCTGCCCCTGCGAGCAGCCTTCGGTCCCTTCCAGCTTCAGAGAGGGCCAGCGTTCGAAGGAGCAGAGCCGCCGTAGCACGTGAGGGCGGGTCTGTGAAACGATGTTTTGCAGGCCCCAGGAAAGTGATTCCTGTGCACCATGCCCACCCCACTCTGCATGGACAGGCTGCCCAGGGCCTGGGGGGAAATCAGCACAGGGACACCCCAGATGCCACTGACTAGCTTTACTAGTTCCAAGTGGGGGGGAGGGAAAGGGGGAGATCTCTTTAGGTTCCCCTGCCCTTTCTGGTGCAGAAGGGAAGCCAGACTGCTTGCTCCTCTGAGCCCTGCCAGTCTGTTACACCCTTCAGGGCTGCTCCGAGGGGAACAGACTAGTCAGACGGTTCTCTTGCTGAAAGCTCAGTTTCTCTTGAATGGAGCCCAAATGTGGTTCTGTTCGCAGGGGCTAACATGGGCCCGCTCTGGGGCCGGAGAACAGGCTGCACTGGCTGGGATCACTGGAGGCGTGTGGCATGAGCTAACGGGTCTTTTCTCAGCATTGTCCTGTGCCACCTGGCCCCATGGCGCGCTTTCTGCCGCCTCTTCTTCCCTCAATGTCATTGTCTCCCACAGCGAGCAGCAGTGTGCCGGGGAAACAGGTTTTCCCTTTTCTTTGTTAATTCTCCCCTCATTACATTTGAAATTCCACAATCAGTGTGCACTGTAATTGTCGAATTTGATGCTAATGATTAATGAATTAAACATGGATCCATCAATTAGTCCTCGGAGAATAATTCTGCATAAAGCAGCGGATAATGTAATTACAGTAACAAAGATAATGAGATGTTAACATCGACGGAGCCCGACGTGACATGATCACAGCAGGCTCAGCAACCCCGGTCTGGGGGAGCCAATCCCTCACTCGGCAGAGACGGAGCTGCAGGGGCAGTGCACACACCCCAGCACCCTGCCCAGAGGGGGAAGGGCGAGGCCCCGTCTCGTTAGGGACCAGAGGCCAGGCAGTGGAACGGGCAGGCTGGAATCCCCCCACTTGCACTGGTACAAACATGCCCCGGACTCTGCATTCTGGAGGTGACAATGAAACGTGCCGTCAGGGTGCCCCCAAGCACTGCTGCCACCTGCTTGGGCTGCCAGGGACGCCCCCCCCCCCACTGCTCCCAGGGACGCCAGAGCCACCCCCGCCCCCCAGCACTTGCACTGCTCCCAGGGTCACTCCCCATCACTGCTTCCGCCTGCTCAGACTCCCAGGGCCACCCCTCACCCCCGCACTGCTCCCACCTGCTTGCCGGAGATGCCCAGCCCTGACATTCCCCAGGCCCTGCTGAAAACATACACTCACCACAAACCTCCAACTCCAGGTTCAACTGCCAGGGCCCAGAGAAGAGGCCAGGCCTGCCCGGCCCCCCCAGCCAAAGGCCAGCTGCTAGTCACCTGCCACAAGCCTCACGTGGCGGGGAGCAGCCCGTGCACAGCTGGGGGTGGCTCCCTGTCTCTGCAAAACAAGTTACGGGCCCCCTCATTCCAACGGGCCCTGCACACGGGGCCCCGACTCACCGCCTGACCCTGCTTCCAGAGGCAGGCACACGGGTGAGTGGGTTCCCAATGGCCCCCCCCTGCACTAGACGAAATACTGCAGGAGACCATCCAATTCCTCCCCTGGGGGCCGGGCAGTGTCAAGCCTAGAATCTGTTTTCCAGTTATGTGATCACCGTGCCTACGCTCCCCTGGGACAGGATTCCCCAGCAGGAGCCATCTCCTAGCCAGGGACCTGCCCTGAGATTCAGCCTCAGTCTCCTCTCTGCTGATAACCCCCCAGCATCCCACCACTTCCACCCCTCGGGAGTTTGCAGATCCTGCACCTTAGTCATAGCTGAGCTAAGCGAGAGAAATCTCAGCCTCAGACTCTTCCTGACCTCGACCCCTCTGGCTCCCTGGGCATTTGCATTATTCTGGCTATAGATTGGTAGGTTTTAAAGCCAGAAGGGACCATTCTGACCATCCTGCATGACAAAGGACAGAGACAACTTCTGGTGATAACTTCTGGATGAGCTTTGCAATGGTCTTCCCGGCTGAGGACGTGAGGGAGATTCCCAAACCGGAGCCATTCTTTGTAGGTGACAGATCTGAGGAACTGTCCCAGACTGAGGTGTCATTAGAGGAGGTTTTGGAACAAATTGATAAATTAAACAGCAATAAGTCACCAGGACCAGATGGTATCACCCGGGAGTTCTCAAGGAGCTCAAACACGGAATTGCAGAACTATTAACTGTGGTACGTAACCTATCATTGAAATCAGCTCCTGCACCAGAGGACTGGAGGAGAGCTAGTGCGATGCCAATTTTTAAAAAAGGCTGCAGAGGCGACCCTGGCAGTATTAGGCCAGTAAGATTAATTTCAGTGCTGGGCAAATTGGTTGAAACTATAGTAACGAACAGAATTATGAGACACATAGGCCTAGTCTACACTAGGAAATTAGGTCTGTGACATTACTGACATAACCTGTAGCCATATAGGTCATTGTTGCAACTACTGTTATATATTTGCAGCAAATATTGTACAAAGGTTGTTGTGTGAGGGGTCTATGGAAAGGTTATGATGTGCTGGGTATGATTATACTATCTGTGTGTGTATCATTTGTGCAGTTGAAGTTATGAATATTGGCTCTGTACTTGTATCTCAATGTGTTTTGATTCTAAGTAGCCTCAGCGAAGCATTTGGTCAACTTTTTGAGAAGGGACTATTCTCAGTAGGTGCCCAGTCAAGAAACACTTAACTGACAATGAACTTTGGGAGACACCAATCCACATCTGAGCTTTCCTGGGAACCTTCAAACTAACATGTAAACAATGGTGTTGGCCTGTAAAAAACTGAGTCATGCATGGACATGTGGCTTGCCCATGTGACTCCAGGCTCCATCTTGCTGCTGTGATTTTCCACAGTAAGAACGGAGGAGTGTCCTTCCACATGGAGAGGAGATAAAAGGCCATGGAAACCCCCCTCCATCTTGTCTTCAGTCCTGCTTCTTACTTCTGGAGGAACCTTGCTACAAACTGAAGCTCTTAACAAAGGACTGAATGACCCATCCCAGCTGGGGATGTTCCAGAGACTTGATTTGAACCTGCAGTTTATTCCATCACTGCTACAAGCCTGAACCAAGAACTTTGCCATTACTGGATGTCATTGATTCCATTTAGCCAATTCTAGCTCTCATCTAGATCTTTTTCCTTTTATGAATAAACCTTTAGATTTTAGATTCTAAAGGATTGGCAACAGCGTGATTTGTGGGTAAGATCTGATTTGTATATTGACCTGGCTCTGGGGCTCGGTCCTTTGGGATCAGGAGAACCTTTTTTCTTTTATTGGGGTATTGGTTTTCATAACCAGTCGTCCCCATAACGAGTGGCACCGGTGATGATACTGGGAAACTGGAGTGTCTAAGGGAATTTGCTTGTGTGACTTCTGGATAGCCCGTGGGGTGAAACCAAAGTCTTCTCTGTTTGGCTGGTTTGGTGCCTTAGAAGTGGAGAAACCCCAGCCTGGGGCTGTGACTGCCCTGCTCTAAGCAATTTGACTTGAATTGATACTCTCAGAAGTGTCCCACCAAAGGCAGCATCGTTACAAGGTCAGTATAAGCATGTTGCTCAGAGGTGTGAAAAATCCACACCCCTGAGTGATGCAGCTAATCACATCTAGAGTGATGCAGGACCTAACCCCTGGTGTAGTGTGAGGTCGACAGGAGAACTCTCCCATTGAGTTAGCTTCTGCCTCTGGGGGAGGAGGATTAGCTACACTGAACGGAGGACCCCTCTCATTGGTATAGGTACTATCGTCAGTGAAGCACTACAGCGGTGCAGCTTTGCTGCTGTAGTGGCTTATGTGTAGAAACACCCATAGATGAATACAATATGTTGGGGCAGAGTCAACATGGCTTTTGTAAAGGGAAATCATGCCTCACCAATCTACTAGAATTCTTTGATGGGGTCAACAAGCATGCGGATGAAGGAGATCCAGTGGATATAGTGTATTTAGATTTTCAGAAAGTCTTTCACAAGGTCCCTCACCAAAGGCTCTTAAGCAAAGTAAGCTATCATGGGATAAGAGGGAAGGTCCTTTCCTGGATCAGTAACTGGTTAAAAGACAGAAAACAAAGGGTAGAAATAAATGTTAGGTTACCAGAATGGAGAGAGGTAAATAGTGGTGTCCCTCAGGAGTCTGTACTGGGACTAGTCCTATTCAACATATTCATAAATGATCTGGAAAAAGGGATAAACAGTGAGGTGGCAAAGTCTGAGATGATCCAAAATTATTCAAGATAGTTAAATCCAAAGCAGACTGTGAAGAGCTAGAAAGGGATCTCACAAAACTGGGTGACTGGGCAACAAAATGGCAGATGAAATTCAATGTTGATAAATGCAAATAATGCACATTGGAAAGCATAATCCCAACTATACTTATAAAATGATGGAGTCTAACTTAGCTGTTACCACTCAAGAAAGAGAACTTGGAGTCATTGTGGATAGTTCTCTGAAAACATCCACTCAATGTGCAGTGGCAGTCAAAAAAGCGAACAGAATGTTGGGAATCATTAAGAAAGGAATAGATAATAAGACAGAAAATTCATATTGCCTCTATATAAATCAGTAGTTCTCAAACTTTTGTACTGGTGACCCCTTTCACATAGGAAGCCTCTGAGTGTGACCCCCCCTTACAAATTAAAAACATTTTTTTTATATATTTAACACCATTATAAATGCTGGAGGCGAAGCGGGGTTTGGGGTTGAGACTGACAGCTCGCAACCCCCCATGTAATACCCTCGTGACCCCGAGGGGTCCTGACCCCCAGTTTGAGAACCCCTGATATAAATCCATGGTACGCCCATATCTTGAATACTGTGTGCAGATCTGGTCGCCCCATCTCAAAAAAGATGTATTAGATTGAAAAAATATAGAGAAGGGCAATGAAAATGATTAGGGGTGTGGAACGGCTTCCATGTGAGAAGAGATTAAAAAGACTGGGAATGTTCAGCTTGGAACAGAGATGACTAAGGGGAGATTGATAGAGGTCTATAAAATCATGAAAAGTGTCAAGAAAGTAAGTATTATTTACCCCTACACATAACACAAGAACCTGGGGTCACCCAATGCAATTAATAGGCAGCCGGTTTAAAACAAACATAAGGAAGTACTTCTTCACACAACGCACAGTCAACCTGTGGAACTTGTTGCCAGGGGATGTTGTGAAGGGAAAATTATAACTGAGTTCCAAAAAAGAACTTGATCAGTTCCTGGAGGATGGGTCCTTCAATGGCTGTTAACCAAGATGGTCAGGGCTGTAGCCCCATGCTCTGGTTGTGTTGAAACTCTTGACTGTCAGAAACTGGGACTTGACAACAGGGGTGGAGCTCTCAATAAGTTGCCCTGTTCTGTTCATACTCTCTGAAGCATCTGGCACTGACCACTGTTTGAGACAGGACACTGGATTGGATGGCCCATTGGTCTGAACCAGTATGGCTGTTCTTATGTATGTATGTTCTCAATAAACTCAATTGGGCTTCTTTTAGGGGTCACCAAATGAAATTAATAGGCAGCAGGTTTAAAACAAACAAAAGGAAGTATTTTTTCACACAATGCACAGTCAGCCTGTGGAACTCATTGTCAGGGGATGTTGTGAAGGCCAAGACTACAATATGGTCCAAAAAAGAACCAGATAAGTTCATGGAGGATAGGTCCATCAATGGCTATTTGCCAGGATGGGCAGGGATGGTGTCCCTAGCCTCTGTTTGCCAGAAGTTGGGAATGGGCGACAGGGGATGGATCACTTAATGATTCCCTGTTCTGTTCATTCCCTCTGGGGCACCTGGCATTGGCTGCTGTCAGAAGACAGGATACTGGGCTAGATGGACCTTTGGTCTGACCCAGCCTGGCCGTTCTTATATTCTTTAGTCTCTCACTGTCAGGTAGGTTTTCCAGACCTCAGAACATTCTTGTGGTGTTTTCTTTTTGCGGACATCTTTCCAATATCTCATCATCCTATTAAAGGATGGACACAATATCCAGTAATGATCTCATTAACGCCATATACAGAGGTATATTACATAGCTCATCATTCACTCGTTCAATTTTCAAACAAGCACCTTTGTGTTTTCTCTCATGCTACCACTCATGCTTGAGAGGAGCGCCTGTAAACAGCCACAAAGTCACCTCATGCAAATCCCTTCTTACAATTTTCCTTTTCCTTTATGTCTATGAAAAATTTGACAACAGCTGGGCTGCTGGTGTGCTGAGACCATTCCATTCATTCCGACCAATATACAGTAGAACTTCAGAGTTATGAACCCCTCGGGAATGGAGGTTGTTTGTAACTCTGATAATTCTGAACAAAACGTTACAGGTTGTTCTTTCAAAAGTTTATAACTGAACATTGGCTTAATAGAGCTTTGAAATTTTACTATGCAGAAGACAAATGCTGCTTTTAACCATCTTAATGCCAATGAAACAAGCACAGAAACAGTTTCCTTACCTTGTCAATTTTTTTAAAACTTTCCCTTTATTTTTTTAGTAGTTTATGTTTAACACAGTACGGTACTGTATTCGCTTTTTTATGTGTCTCTCTGCTGCTGCCTGACTGCATACTTCTGGTTCCAAATGAGGTGTGTGGTTGACCGGTCAGTTGGTATCTCTGGTGTCTGTAACTCTGAGGTTCTACTGTCATCTCGTTGCTCCCTTGTGTAGCCAGCTACTGTCTCTTGTCCTATTGCTTGGATTGCAAACCCTTTGGGCAGGTACTGGCTTTGTTCTGTGTTTGTATAGAGCCTCACATAATGGGGGCCTGGCCCACCACTGCAGCTACGAGGTGCTGCCACAATACAAAGAAATACATATTAATTAAAGTATCAGAGGGGTAGCCATGTTAGTCTGAATCTGTAAAAGCAACAGAGAGTCCTGTGGCACCTTTAAGACCAACAGAAGTATTGGAGCATAAGCTTAAGTGGGTGAATACCCACTTGCGTCTGATGAAGTGGGAATTCACCCACGAAAGCTTATGCTCCAATACTTCTGTTAGTCTTAAAGGTGCCGCAGGACCCTCTGTTGCATATTAATTAAAGGGACTATCACCTCCCTGCTCCTATTCACGGTTCTCCGCTTAGATCCCTGGACTCAACTAGCCCTTAGCTACAGCATCGCACTGGGGGCTCATGGTCAGCTGCTTTCCACACGAGCCTAAAGCCCGTCTCAGAGTCGCTTGTCTCCAAAAGAGTCTCCCATCCGCTAAGCGTGACCTGCATTCTCGGCTCTCAAGACCTGTGACCGTCTGCTCTGAACTCCCTGCAGACGTTCAGTGTCTTGCTGAGATTTGCTGGATCCTGTGGTCAGTGAAGAAATGGGGTTCTGTGGTGGGGAACGGGGGGGCGGGGGCGGGGTCACTGGGAGGCAGGGCTGGGATTCTAGGGGTCTGGGTCACTGGGATTCTAGGCTGGGGCATGTCATGTCCGACCCAGGTAAAACTCCCTTTTTGTCCAGTGTGCACGTCCAGTAGAAGCTGCCTCGCCTGGGTACCTGGCACCTGCCTCCGCCCCTCATGCCAGGAACAAGCAGAGGCAACAGGCTGGAGGTGAGAGGGGAACCAGACTCTCCCTCCACTCAGTGGCCGGCAATATGTTCTCAGTCAGTTCAAATCCACACGGCAGCAGCTCCTCCCGCAGCCAGTGAAATCTGAAATACTATCTCATACCCAGGACTACCATTGTGCACCCCATTGCTGCATTCGCCTGTCCAAACGCAACTCTGCCTGCCTGGCACCACTGTCTCTGCTCAGTGCTGCTGATTGGTCATTTTGGGAGTGTTCACTTCATTTGGGCAACTCACGTGTGGTGTGCCCCTCGGGAGGTTTTGCGGGCCTGATTTTCCCACGTGCTGAGTACCTGCACTTCCAGCTGAAGGCAGCGGGAGCTGCCAGTGGGCAGCGCCTCTGAAAAGCAGGACCTGGGTGCCTTAAATTGAGCACCCAAGATTAGCAGACACTTGTGAAGATTTGGTCCATTAATATTTGTTCTGTTATTTTCCTAGAGACGTGGGCAGTAACCACCAGGAACACTTGTCTTTCCTTTCTCTAAAGAGTGGTACCACATCTGCTTTTTCTGATTCCTTCAGGAATCTCCCCTGGTCTCATGACTTGTAAAGAATTACTCGCAATGGTTTACGAAAGTTAGTTAGGAATAAACTGTCAGTTTCCAATATGGCAAAAGGTTAACAGTGGAGATCCGCTAGGGTCCATACTATGACCAATGTTATATATTAAAGACCTGGAAAAAGGGGTGAAGAGTGAGGGGACAAAATCCCAGAAAAAATAATTCCTTCGATTAGTCAAGGCTAGAAATGTTTGGGAATTTCAGAAGGACTAGCCAAGGTAGGGGAATGGGCAGCACGCCAGGAGATGGCATTCCCAGCTGATCAGTGCATGGTAATGCACACTGGAAGGAATCTTTTACATTTCTCGTACACATTGCTGGGTTTTAAATTAGCAGAAGACAGACCTGGGTATCAATGTGGAATGATGAGTGGAACCTCTGAAAAATGACCAGTGCTAAGATAGGCTTGTCTTACGGCTATCTCATTCTGGAGATAACAGTAAAACTCGCAGCGATACTAAAAATACCCTAATGCTGTTATATATTTTTACTTACTATTTGTGTTCCCGCAGCGCCTCGGAGCCCCGTCAGGAAGCAGGACCTTGCTGTGCCGGGCGCTGCACAGACACAGAACAAAGAGAGGGGCTCTGCCCCAAGGAGCTGACAATCTGAGTATAAGACAAGAGACACCAGACGGAGGAGCACAAAGAAATACCACTGGCCAGCCTGAGGCACCAGCAGCCTCACCGTTACCAAGCTGATTGCCGGCATTGTGCCAAAGGAGACTTTAGAGTCAATCATTCGATGGCGTGGCCTCCTCTGGGCCCTGGCCACACTGGTGATCCCAGCTCTCCCAGGATACTGTAGCACTGGGAGGGGATAGAGGCGAACAAGGAGAATTACTGGAGACCTGAGGAATTCATTCAAGGCAGCGCAGGAACTGGGCTCGGGCTGCCTAAGACCTTCCGTTACAAGAGTGTGTTGTTGGTTGTTTATAACCTTGCCACGCTTCCATGGTTTGGGCTGAAATTTTCCATGCCAGAGGATTGCTTCAGGTTGAATTTTACTGTGATGTTAAATCTAATGGACCAGCCATTTCCGAGAACACAATCTATTTTCCCAAAATCTTGTAGGAAATGGTTGAGCCATTTGGAACAGTGACTTGAAATGTGACGGGGAGGTGAGATAGTCGCCCAGGTCTCAGGGAGATGCCTTCAGATGCATCTGTGAAAATTTGCCCAAATTTGAGCAACTTATCACTGAAAAAAATCTCAGTTTGCACATGCTCAGTAGAGACTTGGAAGTTTGGCAGCTAAAGTCTCTGACTATTCCATCTGATTGCTGTGCACTCCAGCCCCCAACAGCGCCAACATGTGATCGGCCTGTGCATGCGCCGTCCCCCAGAGAGACTGAGCCGTGGCTGAGTAGCACTTCTCCAGCAACTGCTCCTCCAAGCTGCACAAAGCCACTGTGATGCAGAGCCCAGGAGCAGAACAGGGAGCCTGTCCCCTGTGCACTCAATGTCCCCACTGAGCCAGCAGCTCAGGGCGTGCACAGACAAGCTGATGGAGATGCAGGAGGCTAGGAGCAGAGGTGGGCTGGGAAGGGGGTAGGAGCAAGAAGGAGCCACGGAAGCAGAGAAGGGCGGACGTAGGCAGGAGCTGGGGACGGGGCAGGAGAGGAGCAGAGAAGGGCGGACGTAGGCAGAGGCAGGAGCAGGGGACGGGGCAGGAGAGGGGCAGAGAAGGGCGGACGTAGGCAGAGGCAGGAGCAGGGGACGGGGCAGGAGAGGAGCAGAGAAGGGCGGACGTAGGCAGAGGCAGGATCAGGGGACGGGGCAGGAGAGGGGCAGAGAAGGGCGGATGTAGGCAGAGGCAGGAGCAGGGGACGGGGCAGGAGAGGAGCAGAGAAGGGCGGACGTAGGCAGAGGCAGGAGCAGGGGACGGGGCAGGAGAGGAGCAGAGAAGGGCGGACGTAGGCAGAGGCAGGAGCTGGGGACGGGGCAGGAGAGGAGCAGAGAAGGGGGGACGTAGGCAGAGGCAGGAGCAGGGGACGGGGCAGGAGAGGGGCAGAGAAGGGGGGACGTAGGCAGAGGCAGGAGCAGGGGACGGGGCAGGAGAGGAGCAGAGAAGGGCGGACGTAGGCAGAAGCAGGAGCAGGGGACGGGGCAGGAGAGGAGCAGAGAAGGGGGGACGTAGGCAGGAGCAGGGGACGGGGCAGGAGAGGGGCAGAGAAGGGCGGACGTAGGCAGGAGCAGGGGACGGGGCAGGAGAGGGGCAGAGAAGGGCGGACGTAGGCAGGAGCAGGGGACGGGGCAGGAGAGGGGCAGAGAAGGGGGGACGTAGGCAGAAGCAGGAGCAGGGGACGGGGCAGGAGAGGGGCAGAGAAGGGCGGACGTAGGCAGAGGCAGGAGCAGGGGACGGGGCAGGAGAGGAGCAGAGAAGGGGGGACGTAGGCAGGAGCAGGGGACGGGGCAGGAGAGGGGCAGAGAAGGGCGGACGTAGGCAGAGGCAGGAGCAGGGGACGGGGCAGGAGAGGGGCAGAGAAGGGCGGACGTAGGCAGAGGCAGGAGCAGGGCACGGGGCAGGAGAAGGGCAGAGAAGGGGGGACGTAGGCAGAGGCAGGAGCAGGGGACGGGGCAGGAGAGGAGCAGAGAAGGGGGGACGTAGGCAGGAGCAGGGGACGGGGCAGGAGAGGGGCAGAGAAGGGCGGACGTAGGCAGAGGCAGGAGCAGGGGACGGGGCAGGAGAGGAGCAGAGAAGGGCGGACGTAGGCAGAGGCAGGAGCAGGGGACGGGGCAGGAGAGGAGCAGAGAAGGGGGGACGTAGGCAGAGGCAGGAGCAGGGGACGGGGCAGGAGAGGGGCAGAGAAGGGCGGACGTAGGCAGAGGCAGGAGCAGGGGACGGGGCAGGAGAGGGGCAGAGAAGGGGGGACGTAGGCAGAGGCAGGAGCAGGGGACGGGGCAGGAGAGGGGCAGAGAAGGGCGGACGTAGGCAGAGGCAGGAGCAGGGGACGGGGCAGGAGAGGGGCAGAGAAGGGCGGACGTAGGCAGAGGCAGGAGCAGGGGACGGGGCAGGAGAGGGGCAGAGAAGGGCGGACGTAGGCAGAGGCAGGAGCAGGGGACGGGGCAGGAGAGGGGCAGAGAAGGGGGGACGTAGGCAGAGGCAGGAGCAGGGGACGGGGCAGGAGAGGGGCAGAGAAGGGCGGACGTAGGCAGAGGCAGGAGCAGGGGACGGGGCAGGAGAGGGGCAGAGAAGGGGGGACGTAGGCAGAGGCAGGAGCAGGGGACGGGGCAGGAGAGGAGCAGAGAAGGGCGGACGTAGGCAGAGGCAGGAGCAGGGGACGGGGCAGGAGAGGGGCAGAGAAGGGGGGACGTAGGCAGAGGCAGGAGCAGGGGACGGGGCAGGAGAGGGGCAGAGAAGGGCGGACGTAGGCAGAGGCAGGAGCAGGGGACGGGGCAGGAGAGGGGCAGAGAAGGGCGGACGTAGGCAGAGGCAGGAGCAGGGGACGGGGCAGGAGAGGAGCAGAGAAGGGCGGACGTAGGCAGAGGCAGGAGCAGGGGACGGGGCAGGAGAGGGGCAGAGAAGGGCGGACGTAGGCAGAGGCAGGAGCAGGGGACGGGGCAGGAGAGGAGCAGAGAAGGACGGACGTAGGCAGAGGCAGAAGCAGGGGACGGGGCAGGAGAGGAGCAGAGAAGGGGGGACGTAGGCAGAGGCAGGAGCAGGGGACGGGGCAGGAGAGGGGCAGAGAAGGGGGGACGTAGGCAGAGGCAGGAGCAGGGGACAGGGCAGGAGAGGAGCAGAGAAGGGCGGACGTAGGCAGAGGCAGGAGCAGGGGACGGGGCAGGAGAGGAGCAGAGAAGGGCGGACGTAGGCAGGAGCAGGGGACGGGGCAGGAGAGGGGCAGAGAAGGGCGGACGTAGGCAGAGGCAGGAGCAGGGGACGGGGCAGGAGAGGGGCAGAGAAGGGGGGACGTAGGCAGAGGCAGGAGCAGGGGACGGGGCAGGAGAGGAGCAGAGAAGGGCGGACGTAGGCAGAGGCAGGAGCAGGGGACGGGGCAGGAGAGGGGCAGAGAAGGGCGGACGTAGGCAGAGGCAGGAGCAGGGGACGGGGCAGGAGAGGGGCAGAGAAGGGCGGACGTAGGCAGAGGCAGGAGCAGGGGACGGGGCAGGAGAGGGGCAGAGAAGGGCGGACGTAGGCAGAGGCAGGAGCAGGGGACGGGGCAGGAGAGGAGCAGAGAAGGGGGGACGTAGGCAGAGGCAGGAGCAGGGGACGGGGCAGGAGAGGGGCAGAGAAGGGCGGACGTAGGCAGAGGCAGGAGCAGGGGACGGGGCAGGAGAGGGGCAGAGAAGGACGGACGTAGGCAGAGGCAGGAGCAGGGGACGGGGCAGGAGAGGAGCAGAGAAGGACGGACGTAGGCAGAGGCAGGAGCAGGGGACGGGGCAGGAGAGGGGCAGAGAAGGGCGGACGTAGGCAGAGGCAGGAGCAGGGGACGGGGCAGGAGAGGGGCAGAGAAGGGCGGACGTAGGCAGGAGCAGGGGACGGGGCAGGAGAGGGGCAGAGAAGGGCGGACGTAGGCAGAGGCAGGAGCAGGGGACGGGGCAGGAGAGGGGCAGAGAAGGGCGGACGTAGGCAGAGGCAGAGGCAGGGGACGGGGCAGGAGAGGAGCAGAGAAGGGCGGACGTAGGCAGAGGCAGGAGCAGGGCACAGGGCAGGAGAGGGGCAGAGAAGGGGGGACGTAGGCAGAGGCAGGAGCAGGGGACGGGGCAGGAGAGGGGCAGAGAAGGGCGGACGTAGGCAGAGGCAGGAGCAGGGGACAGGGCAGGAGAGGGGCAGAGAAGGGCGGACGTAGGCAGAGGCAGGAGCAGGGGACGGGGCAGGAGAGGGGCAGAGAAGGGCGGACGTAGGCAGAGGCAGGAGCAGGGGACGGGGCAGGAGAGGGGCAGAGAAGGGCGGACGTAGGCAGAGGCAGGAGCAGGGGACGGGGCAGGAGAGGAGCAGAGAAGGGCGGACGTAGGCAGAGGCAGGAGCAGGGGACGGGGCAGGAGAGGAGCAGAGAAGGGCGGACGTAGGCAGAGGCAGGAGCAGGGGACGGGGCAGGAGAGGGGCAGAGAAGGACGGACGTAGGCAGAGGCAGGAGCAGGGGACGGGGCAGGAGAGGAGCAGAGAAGGGCGGACGTAGGCAGAGGCAGGAGCAGGGGACGGGGCAGGAGAGGAGCAGAGAAGGGGGGACGTAGGCAGAGGCAGGAGCAGGGGACAGGGCAGGAGAGGGGCAGAGAAGGGGGGACGTAGGCAGAGGCAGGAGCAGGGGACGGGGCAGGAGAGGGGCAGAGAAGGGCGGACGTAGGCAGAGGCAGGAGCAGGGGACAGGGCAGGAGAGGGGCAGAGAAGGGCGGACGTAGGCAGGAGCTGGGGACGGGGCAGGAGAGGAGCAGAGAAGGGCGGACGTAGGCAGAGGCAGGAGCAGGGGACGGGGCAGGAGAGGAGCAGAGAAGGGCGGACGTAGGCAGAGGCAGGAGCAGGGGACGGGGCAGGAGAGGAGCAGAGAAGGGGGGACGTAGGCAGAGGCAGGAGCAGGGGACGGGGCAGGAGAGGGGCAGAGAAGGGCGGACGTAGGCAGAGGCAGGAGCAGGGGACGGGGCAGGAGAGGGGCAGAGAAGGGGGGACGTAGGCAGAGGCAGGAGCAGGGGACGGGGCAGGAGAGGGGCAGAGAAGGGCGGACGTAGGCAGAGGCAGGAGCAGGGGACGGGGCAGGAGAGGAGCAGAGAAGGGGGGACGTAGGCAGGAGCAGGGGACGGGGCAGGAGAGGGGCAGAGAAGGGGGGACGTAGGCAGAGGCAGGAGCAGGGGACGGGGCAGGAGAGGGGCAGAGAAGGGGGGACGTAGGCAGAGGCAGGAGCAGGGGACGGGGCAGGAGAGGAGCAGAGAAGGGCGGACGTAGGCAGAGGCAGGAGCAGGGGACGGGGCAGGAGAGGGGCAGAGAAGGGGGGACGTAGGCAGAGGCAGGAGCAGGGGACGGGGCAGGAGAGGGGCAGAGAAGGGCGGACGTAGGCAGAGGCAGGAGCAGGGGACGGGGCAGGAGAGGGGCAGAGAAGGGCGGACGTAGGCAGAGGCAGGAGCAGGGGACGGGGCAGGAGAGGGGCAGAGAAGGGCGGACGTAGGCAGAGGCAGGAGCAGGGGACGGGGCAGGAGAGGAGCAGAGAAGGACGGACGTAGGCAGAGGCAGGAGCAGGGGACGGGGCAGGAGAGGAGCAGAGAAGGGGGGACGTAGGCAGAGGCAGGAGCTGGGGACGGGGCAGGAGAGGAGCAGAGAAGGGCGGACGTAGGCAGAGGCAGGAGCAGGGGACGGGGCAGGAGAGGGGCAGAGAAGGACGGACGTAGGCAGAGGCAGGAGCAGGGGACGGGGCAGGAGAGGAGCAGAGAAGGACGGACGTAGGCAGAGGCAGGAGCAGGGGACGGGGCAGGAGAGGAGCAGAGAAGGGGGGACGTAGGCAGAGGCAGGAGCAGGGGACGGGGCAGGAGAGGGGCAGAGAAGGGGGGACGTAGGCAGAGGCAGGAGCAGGGGACAGGGCAGGAGAGGAGCAGAGAAGGGCGGACGTAGGCAGAGGCAGGAGCAGGGGACGGGGCAGGAGAGGAGCAGAGAAGGGCGGACGTAGGCAGGAGCAGGGGACGGGGCAGGAGAGGGGCAGAGAAGGACGGACGTAGGCAGAGGCAGGAGCAGGGGACGGGGCAGGAGAGGAGCAGAGAAGGACGGACGTAGGCAGAGGCAGGAGCAGGGGACGGGGCAGGAGAGGGGCAGAGAAGGGCGGACGTAGGCAGAGGCAGGAGCAGGGGACGGGGCAGGAGAGGGGCAGAGAAGGGCGGACGTAGGCAGAGGCAGGAGCAGGGGACGGGGCAGGAGAGGGGCAGAGAAGGGCGGACGTAGGCAGGAGCAGGGGACGGGGCAGGAGAGGGGCAGAGAAGGGCGGACGTAGGCAGAGGCAGGAGCAGGGGACGGGGCAGGAGAGGGGCAGAGAAGGGGGGACGTAGGCAGAGGCAGGAGCAGGGGACGGGGCAGGAGAGGAGCAGAGAAGGGCGGACGTAGGCAGAGGCAGGAGCAGGGGACGGGGCAGGAGAGGGGCAGAGAAGGGCGGACGTAGGCAGAGGCAGGAGCAGGGGACGGGGCAGGAGAGGGGCAGAGAAGGGCGGACGTAGGCAGAGGCAGGAGCAGGGGACGGGGCAGGAGAGGGGCAGAGAAGGGCGGACGTAGGCAGAGGCAGGAGCAGGGGACGGGGCAGGAGAGGGGCAGAGAAGGGGGGACGTAGGCAGGAGCAGGGGACGGGGCAGGAGAGGAGCAGAGAAGGGCGGACGTAGGCAGAGGCAGGAGCAGGGGACGGGGCAGGAGAGGGGCAGAGAAGGGCGGACGTAGGCAGAGGCAGGAGCAGGGGACGGGGCAGGAGAGGGGCAGAGAAGGGCGGACGTAGGCAGAGGCAGGAGCTGGGGACGGGGCAGGAGAGGGGCAGAGAAGGGCGGACGTAGGCAGGAGCAGGGGACGGGGCAGGAGAGGGGCAGAGAAGGGCGGACGTAGGCAGAGGCAGGAGCAGGGGACGGGGCAGGAGAGGGGCAGAGAAGGGCGGACGTAGGCAGAGGCAGGAGCAGGGGACGGGGCAGGAGAGGGGCAGAGAAGGGCGGACGTAGGCAGAGGCAGGAGCAGGGGACGGGGCAGGAGAGGGGCAGAGAAGGGCGGACGTAGGCAGAGGCAGGAGCAGGGGACAGGGCAGGAGAGGGGCAGAGAAGGGCGGACGTAGGCAGGAGCTGGGGACGGGGCAGGAGAGGAACAGGGTGCGGGACAAGTGAAGCTGTGTGGGACCAGGGGTGTAGGAGCAGAAGGGGACAGAGAATTAACTGTTTGTAAACACTACAGTTCTCTGCCCTACGAACCTGGCATTTCATCTATTTTTTCTGTCTCTCAGCTTTCGTTTGGGGTCTGGTAAATAGAAGCCACGGGCCAAGTGTGAGTCTTCTACTCTTATCAGTTACTCTATTAGCTTGAGCAGCAGAGGACTGTGTCGTGGATCTAAAGGTCTGAACCCCACTGACCATCCACACAGGGTTAACACACTAACTTATGCACACTGGCTTCACACCTTTAGTTAATGGACCTGCACTCTCCTTAGTCCTCATGTAGACAGCGACTGGGTGCTAGTTATCGTGCTGAAAAGCCCTCCCCTGCTTCAGTAGCTTCCCTGCCACCTAGCCCTGAGCCTCCTCCCATTCCCAGCTCACCAGGCCCCACCCCATCGGAGTCCACCCTAAACACTTGTATTGTTTTGCTTGTTGTAGTCAAAGCTGGTTAAACTCGAGTTCCTCCCCTCCTCCTCCCGGGCACCCCTGCATGTACTATCCTGTCTTTCTGACTGCCAGGTCTCTGGGTGAGGAACTGGCTCATTCTGGGTCTTGTCAGCACTGAACTAACAATGCCTTTCCCCAGCGAACTTGACATTAAAGAATGTGACGAGCGACCAGAGGCTGCACATCCTGGGAGCGCCGGCAGCTCGAGCCGATTGGGCATTTTTGGACAAAATGTTTTTTCATTGAAAAGTAACAATTTATGAAAACCAAAAGTTTTTCTGGAAATGTATTGGTTCCAAAGAAACCTTTGTCAGGAAAGTTGTTTGGTCCAGGATGGACTTTGTGATCGAAACGAGAAAGAGAGAGAGACCCCAGACTAGCCAGTAGGATTGAGAATTGTTCTCTCTCTCTGGCCCAATTAATATGTAATTACTTATACAAAAAGGAAGAGCTCCAGCAGGAGGCTTTGAGAGGGAGAGACAGACACTGACTCTACAGCCCTGTGCTCATTGTCAGGGATTGCTAAGTGCTGACGAGCCCCAGAATGAGCTAATTCCTCACCTGGAAGCCTGGCACTCACCTGGGAGATGGGAGACCCAGGTTCACAGCCCAAATCGTCCTGATTCAGAGACGGGAAATGTTCCAAAGCCAGGACTTGTCTCCCACATCCCCGGTGAGTGACCTCGCTGCTGGGCAGTCTGAGGTGCATCTCTATCCCCCTCCCCGTTTTTGAAAGGTCTCTGGTTCATTCCGATGCAGAATCACCAGGACTTTCAAAACCTCACAGTTTTTTTGCAACACAGAATTCTTGTTTCCAGCCAGTCCTACTCACCCGCCATTACGCCCCCTTCCGGCCAGGCAGCTGACCCTCCTCCCAGGGTGTGGCTCTGCCCATCCTCAGAGCAGGGCTGCCTCCCCACCCCCTTCCTTCCTCCACCTGCAGGCAGGCGCCTTTAAAGCGGTCGTGTTACCAGACATGAAGGGGGGGCCTCAACTCCCCTCACCTGTGGCCCGACAGATCCGCGAGCTGAGCTCCGCAGGGCAGTGGACTCCCTCTCTGGAGTCGCATGGGCAGTGGGAGCCCCTGCAGAGCCCAGCCCCAGCGCTGAGCAGCACCACCAGGCTGGCTGGGCGGCTGCTCACGGCACTGTCATGTCGGAGACTGAGATGATTGAAGGCTCCCTTGGCTGGCAGTGAAGGGGGAACGAGGCGACAAGGACACACCTGGAGCAGTTTTGAGAGGTAGCTGTGGACGGTGGAGAGCTCAGAACTTTCTCAAATTCCCTGTGGTCTGACGGCTCCCAGGCTCCCCTAGAGGGCATGGTCTGGGGTATGTCTGAGCAAAACAGATCAGCTAGTTTTCAGTTTCAAACCAAAAGTGAAACAAAAAAGAAACCCCTTTTCTAACCTGCTCCAATCCCAGGGGTAGGGATTGGCTTGCTAGGCCAGTTTGCCCTGTAAAGTATCACTGTCTGTGATGAATGCACAGACTGGAAATGCAAACTGGGCGAGTTAACATGGGACAGCAACCCTCACTTTGGGAAATTCCTGACTCGATTGCTCCCCCTTAATGCTTCATTAACACTGGTTATCTGCATTTAATTAGATACTAAAAACTGTTAATAGACCTTACCCTTGGCCTCATCAATGGGCTTGTCCTTGGTTGGATTCTCTGCTCTCTGTATCATTTCATACAACCCCCCCCAAACAAAACGATCTCAAAAGAACATTAGGGTTGCAAAGTCGAGCACCCAGAGGATAGGAATGCACAGGCTGTCCTGTCAAGCTCCAGCACTGGGGGCCAACGAGCATGCTCAGTGCGGAAGGAATGTTCAAGAGATTTTATCAGCAAGCGTCTAACAAGCTCTACTGAGCAGGTGCAAAAGCAGTTTGCAAGGGTTTATGCTGCCAAATCTGAACACAGTTTCATGGGGATTACAAAAGACACCTCTCTAACCCCAGGACTATTCCCTGGCTAAATTTCAAGTTCTTGTTCTACGCCCTCAAGGTGCTGAAGCTCTTCAGCTGGAAAAAATTCTTCAGCGTTGGCAAGGCTAATGGTGAAGCGTTTTTGCTTAAATGTTTAAAAATTCAGCCTCAGGCAGAAGCCCAAGATGGAATATTTCAGCCCAAAGGGTTAAAGTTTGGCAGTGTTATATGCAGCTGAAAATAGGGGCTTATAATGGAAAATGTTATTCCACCTTAGCTAGAGGCATCTCTACCAGTTCTGACTATAAATTGTCCTCTTTGTAACCTTTTTGACGGTCTATGTTCAGGTTTTTCCCCCCAAAAGATACTGAGGTAAAGTCACCCTGAGTCAGTGTCCTGCAGTTTCGAAGGATTTATTGTTCTCTCCCCATTCCATCTGAGGAGTGGAGGTGGCCTGGAGCAGACGTGTCTGACATTTCTCCGTTACCCTTAGCCCTTCCCAATGGTTTCTCCCACAACCACTTCCTGCCACTCTGCCCCAAGCGCCCAGGCTCCCCCAACCCCGGCCTGACGGGCAAGACCACCACCATGTCCTCCTTCCCCTGTCATAACATCCCCGAGAAACCAGCCCGTGAAGCTGGCTGGGTGCAGGAGCCACGGGGGGTATTGCTGGATATAAAAGCTGTCCCTATTGTCCCTTGGGGATTTTGCCTGGGGCCGTCCCCAGAGTACCTGAGTACCCCGATGCAGAGTGGGAGGGGGATTTTCTGCTTCTCTTCTTAGCTCTTGGTCAGGGACTGTGTCTCCTGTTAATGTGAATGGCACGTGGGCAGTGCTCAGCCCACCAGGCCCCAGCAAAGCCCTAGGTCAGAATCTCCTCTCAGCGACACCCAAGTTCTCGTGGCTCCGTCTCCCAGGCTCCTGGCAAGTCTGGACAGAGGGTTCAGCATGTTGGAGTCAATCAGCCTTAATCTGTTTGAGAACTTCCCTCCAGTTCTTATTGAGAGTAGCTGTTGGAGTCATGAAGTTCAGCAACACCAGTGGCTCTCAATTTTTTTACTGGTGACCCCTTTCACACAGCAAGCCTCTGAGTGCGACCCCCCCCTTATAAATTAAACACACTTGTGTATATATTTAACCTGTTATAAATGCTGGAGGCAAAGCGGGATTTGGAGTGGAGATTGACAGCTCGTGACCCCCATGGAATAACCTTGCGACCCCCTGAGGGGTCCCGACCCCCAGTTTGAGAACCCCTGAGCTAGACCCTAGGAAACTTCTCATTCCTCCCACACCGAACGTCTCTTAAAGGGACACCAATCAATGAAAATCCACTTGTCTGAAAATCTGGGATTTGCTCTTGCCCCGTAACTCTCCAATCACGGCCACTGAGACGGACTATGGAAAAGCTTTCACACGCTTTACAGTCTCTTTCCTTTATGCATCTGCCAGCACTTTGTGCAGCCGGATAGTTCCCTGTCTGCCTGGCAGATCAGTCAGTCACCGGGGCTCCCATGGCAACAGAGGGGAAACGTTTTCTAAAACAGGAAAATGTAACTGTAAAGCCACACAAATGTCAGGGGCCTGAGAGGCAAGTGTTTCAGCCCCGTCCCATCTCCAGGAGGGAAGCCAGATGGCCCTGCCCAAACAGGGCGCTCATCTCAGCCCCGTGCAGACACAGGGTCGCTGTGTAAAAGACACTGGTGAAAAGAGCGGGAGGAGCAGGAGACACCAGAACCACTCGTGCATTGTCTACTTGCGACTTTGCTAAGAGCCCTGTAGCCGCTCAGCCTGGGCGAGACCCTCCTCCTCTCCTTACCTGGGCCTCCTGGGAACTGCATGCTGCTCCGCTCCTTGGCAAGCCCGTTGGTTTTGGGACTGGCGCTGGGGGCTGTCGCCGTCGTCGCTCTGGGGAGCCGCTTGCCCGGCACCTTCACTGTTGTTCTCAGCAGATCTATTTCCTTGCCATGGACGTTCTGCATGTAATCCTACAGCAGAGAGACAGCAGGTTCAGGCTCAGTGCAAGCCTCTCTACCTCCCTCCACTCACACGCTCTGCCAGGCGGCCACTGCCCCAGACAGCCGCAAGGCGGCCAGCAAGCGACATGGAGGTGTTTCAGAGCTCCGGATTCACTTCCCCATTACAGCTCAAACACCTCCAGGCTTCTCTTGTGCTTCCCTGCACTACCAGTGCAGCTGGCCTCGAGGTGAGAGGCTCCTGTCCCGTTCCCAGGGCCAGGCACCATACAGGTGAGGAATCGTTTCCATGTTCTCTCTACAGGTGCTAATGCGGAGAGTGGACTAGATGGCCCATCTGAGGGAAGGGAGCAGAAGGAGACTCCACCGATTGGAACGCAAAAGATGCACTGTCCTAGGGATGGGGGTTCCACGACCACCACTCCCAAGAGGAGGAGGAGGGTGGTGGTGGTCGGGGACTCCCTCCTCAGGGGGACTGAGTCATCTATCTGCCGCCCTGACCGGGAAAACCGAGAGGTCTGCTGCTTGCCTAGAGCTAGGATACACGATGTGACGGAGAGACTGCCGAGACTCATCAAGCCCTCGGATCGCTACCCCTTCCTGCTTCTCCACGTGGGCACCAATGATACTGCCAAGAATGACCTTGAGCGGATCACTGCAGACTACGTGGCTCTGGGAAGAAGGATAAAGGAGTTTGAGGCGCAAGTGGTGTTCTCGTCCATCCTCCCTGTGCAAGGAAAAGGCCGGGGTAGAGACCGTCGAATCGTGGAAGTCAACGAATGGCTACGCAGGTGGTGTCGGAGAGAAGGCTTTGGATTCTTCGACCATGGGATGGTGTTCCAAGAAGAAGGAGTGCTAGGCAGAGACGGGCTCCACCTAACGAAGAGAGGGAAGAGCATCTTCGCCAGCAGGCTGGCTAACCTAGTGAGGAGGGCTTTAAACTAGGTTCACCGGGGGAAGGAGACCAAAGCCCTGAGGTAAGTGGGGAAATGGGATCCTGGGAGGAAGCACAAGCAGGAGAGCGCAACAGGGGAGGACTCCTGTCTCATGCTGAGAAAGAGGGACGATCATTGAGTTATCTTAAGTGCCTATACACAAATGCAAGAAGCCTGGGAAACAAGCAGGGAGAACTGGAAGTCCTGGCACAGTCAGGGAACTATGATGTGATTGGAATAACAGAGACTTGGTGGGATAACTCACATGACTGGAGTACTGTCATGGATGGATATAAACTGTTCAGGAAGAACAGGCAGGGCAGAAAAGGTGGGGGAGTTGCGTTGTATGTAAGAGAGGAGTATGACTGCTCAGAGCTCCGGTATGATACTGCAGAAAAACCTGAGAGTCTCTGGATAAAGTTGAGAAGTGTGAGCAACAAGGGTGATGTCGTGGTTGGAGTCTGCTATAGACCACCAGACCAGGGGGATGAGGTGGACGAGGCTTTCTTCTGGCAACTAGCAGAAGTTGCTAGATCACAGGCCCTGGTTCTCATGGGAGACTTTAATCACCCTGATATCTGCTGGGAGAGCAATACAGCGGTGCACAGGCAATCCAGGAAATTTTTGGAAAGTGTAGGGGACAATTTCCTGGTGCAAGTGCTGGAGGAACCAACTAGGGGCAAAGCTTTTCTTGACCTGCTGCTCACAAACAGGGAAGAACTAGTAGGGGAAGCAAAAGTGGATGGGAACCTGGGAGGCAGTGACCATGAGATGGTCGAGTTCAGGATCCTGACACAAGGAAGAAAGGAGAGCAGCAGAATACGGACCCTGGACTTCAGAAAAGCAGACTTTGACTCCCTCAGGGAACAGATGGGCAGGATCCCCTGGGAGAATAACATGAAGGGCAAAGGGGTCCAGGAGAGCTGGCTGTATTTTAAAGAATCCTTATTGAGGTTGCAGGAACAAACCATCCCGATGTGTAGAAAGAATAGTAAATATGGCAGGCGACCAGCTTGGCTAAACAGTGAAATCCTTGCTGATCTTAAACGCAAAAAAGAGGCTTATAAGGAGTGGAAGATTGGACAAATGACCAGGGAGGAGTATAAAAATATTGCTCAGGCGTGCAGGAGTGAAATCAGGAAGGCCAAATCACACTTGGAGTTGCAGTTAGCAAGAGATGTTAAGAGTAACAAGAAGGGTTTCTTCAGGTATGTTAGCAACAAGAAGAAAATCAAGGAAAGTGTGGGCCCCTTACTGAATGAGGGAGGCAACCTAGTGACCGAGGATGTGGAAAAAGCTAATGTACTCAATGATTTTTTTGCCTCTGTCTTCACGCACAAGGTCAGCTCCCAGATTGCTGCACTGGGCAGTACAGCATGGGGAGAAGGTGACCAACCCTCTGTGGAGAAAGAAGTGGTTCGGGACTATTTAGAAAAACTGGACGTGCACAAGTCCATGGGGCCGGATGCGCTGCATCCGAGGGTGCTAAAGGAGTTGGCGGGTGAGATTGCAGAGCCATTAGCCATTATTTTTGAAAACTCATGGCGATCGGGGGAGGTCCCAGATGACTGGAAAAAGGCTAATGTAGTGCCCATCTTTAAAAAAGGGAAGAAGGAGGATCCGGGGAACTACAGGCCAGTCAGCCTCACCTCAGTCCCTGGAAAAATCATGGAGCAGGTCCTCAAGGAATCAATTATGAAACATTTAGAGGACAGGAAAGTGATCAGGAACAGTCAGCATGGATTCACGAAGGGGAAGTCGTGCCTGACTAACCTAATTGCCTTCTATGATGAGATAACTGGCTCTGTGGATGAGGGGAAAGCAGTGGATGTCTTATTTCTTGACTTTAGCAAAGCTTTTGATACTGTTTCCCACAGTATTCTTGCCACCAAGTTAAAGAAGTATGGGCTGGATGAATGGACTGTAAGGTGGATAGAAAGCTGGCTAGATCGTCGGGCTCAACGGGTAGTGATCAATGGCTCCATGTCTAGTTGGCAGCTGGTTTCAAGTGGAGTGCCCCAAGGGTCGGTCCTGGGGCCGGTTTTGTTTAATATCTTTATTAATGATCTGGAGGATGGTGTGGACTGCACTCTCAGCAAGTTTGCAGATGACACTAAACTAGGAGGCGTGGTAGATACACTAGAGGGTAGGGATCGGATACAGAGGGACCTAGACAAATTAGAGGATTGGGCAGAAAAAAACCTGATGAGGTTCAACAAGGACAAGTGCAGAGTCCTGCACTTAGGACGGAAGAATCCCATGCACTGCTACAGACTAGGGATCGAATGGCTGGGTAGCAGTTCTGCTGAAAAGGACCTAGGGGTCACAGTGGACGAGAAGCTGGATATGAGTCAACAGTGTGCTCTTGTTGCCAAGAAGGCTAACGGCATTTTGGGCTGTATAAGTAGGGGCATTGCCAGCAGATCGAGGAACGTGATCGTTCCCCTTTATTCGACATTGGTGAGGCCTCATCTGGAATACTGTGTCCAGTTTTGGTCCCCACACTACAAGAAGGATGTGGAAAAATTGGAAAGAGTCCAGCGGAGGGCAACAAAAATGATTAGGGGTCTGGAGCACATGACTTATGAGGAGAGGCTGAGAGAACTGGGATTGTTTAGTCTCCAGAAGAGAAGAATGAGGGGGGATTTGATAGCAGCCTTCAACTACCTGAAGGGGGGTTCCAAAGAGGATGGAGCTCGGCTGTTCTCAGTGGTGGCAGATGACAGAACAAGGAGCAATGGTCTCAAGTTGCAGTGGGGGAGGTCCAGGTTGGATATCAGGAAAAACTATTTCACTAGGAGGGTGGTGAAACACTGGAATGCGTTACCTAGGGAGGTGGTGGAGTCTCCTTCCTTGGAGGTTTTTAAGGCCCGGCTTGACAAAGCCCTGGCTGGGATGATTTAGCTGGGAATTGGTCCTGCTTTGAGCAGGGGGTTGGACTAGATGACCTCTTGAGGTCCCTTCCAACTCTGATATTCTATGATTCCATTGCCTGACATGAATAATGCCATCCCTGAGCCAGCCAGCCCCCTCCCAACCTGGGGCCGGATTAGAACTCAGTGCCCACAGCCCAGGCCCCTTCGTCAGAGCACAGGTAGCAATGCTGAGCTGCGGGAACATGGGCAGACCCATTCCTTCCTTCTGTAGCCTGTGGAACACAGAGCCGGAAAATCTCTCCCAGATCCCAGCTCCTGGGATCCAAACACAGGGAGTTCCCTGTGGTACATTTGCCAGCACGACTTTCTGGGCTTCCACCTCTTCTCTTGGGAAACCATGACAGCAACTGGCACATCTCACCCACAGACTGCAAGTACGAGCCACCCTGAGAGACACAACTTCGCTCTTTCAGCCTCTCCCCATAACTCAGTCCCCCAAGCAAGTCCCTCCAATCTGGGACTGATGTACCCAGAAATACGTGCACAAGTCCACGTGTGATCCCCTCACAGAAAGGGGCCGTCCCTCGGGCTGAGAGCAAGGTCCCAGGAGCGTGGGGGGAGGGGGGAGAAGGCTACAGAGGGGGCTGTCCCCTCCCTGCTCTGGGACCCAAGGCAGCTCTGCACAGCATCCCCTCCCTGGGGGCTTGCTCTGTACGTGGCAGATGAGGGACAGCAGCTGGCCAGGACGAAGCTGCAGCTGAAGTTCTCTGTTCTGCAGGAAAGCCTGGGTTTGCTCCAGTTCACAAGGAGGTCACCAGAAAGATTAAGTCAGAGTTGGTCCCTGTGTAAATCCTCTGCTTCTAAACTCAGGAAGGTAGAGCAACGAACAGGCCCAACCTAGGAGCCACGGCTCCTCTCACTGCCCCCTGGCTTAAAGCGGCGGGTGGAGGAGCGTTGTATGGGTCACACTTCCATAGCCTCCAGGTCATGACGTGCAAGGACTACCGCTGCTGGGTTGGCTCAGCCAGGCTGCACTGACCTCCCTCGCTCTGACAGTGCCTCATCCAGGGGCCTAGCTCCCAGCCCAGCAGAGAACGCCACAGCACTTCCCACCGCACACCCTTCCCAGGCACTGGACTCCTAGGGGGCCTTGACTCGACCCGAGCAGAGCGCCCAAGCCAACAGACACCCTTGGGTGTCCCAAGCATTCCCCAGCTGTACAGCCTCATTACCAGCTCCTCCAAGCAGCGCCGGGGCTGAGTGGGAGACAGGAGAAGCCCCTGGGCAGGGAATCTCAGAGGGGCTGAAGGATTTTCCCTAGCTCAGCACAAACGCTGTGCTAGCCGGCTGCCTGCCGGAGAGAGCGGTCACCAGCACGCTGCTTTTATTACATGCTATAAAAGAGCAATTTCTTCCCCAAGCCTCCTCACTAATTACCCAGCCAGTTCTCTCATTTCATTTTATTACTGGAATTAACAACGAGTTCAAAGCGTGGAAAGCTATTAAGATGTGTGATTAAGCCACATTCAATTAGTTTCTACAAACAATTTAATTGATGTTGCAGATAGAATTAACAGAAGGTGATTGTGTGAATGGCTCCACTGGCTGCAAAATGGGAGATGCTTTCTCTCTGGCGCTGCTTCGCACAGCCTGGCCGGGCCGAGCCGTGTGCTTTCCCCAGGAGCAGAGACACTTGCTCTCCAAGGCTTTGGGAAAGTGACTTGAAACTGCCTTGGCCTTCCCATGAAATTTGCTCTTTTCCTCGCATGGAACAAACTCAAGACACCAAAGAAGGGAAAAGAGGCCAAGGGAATGTGGAAAGCTGCGCCAGAGACCTGCAGCCCTGGGACCCGGCCTGCAGAGCCCTCCCATCTGCAGCATCAGCGGCTGCTCTCCGCTCCAGCTCAGGACACCCCATCTGCACAATGCCCAAAGCTGTTGAAAACTCAGAGTCAATGAACACAGATTCCAGGGAAAGCAACAGAGGAGACACCAGCTGTGGGCTGCAAGACAAGGCTCTGCTTGAACTCCAGGAGATAGCAGCAGGTCCAGGCTACCAAGGGGGTAAAGGACACTTAACTCCAGCGTTGAACAAGGTCTTAGGGGGCGTCACTGCAAGAACTACAAGTCGAATTCCTGAAGACAGTGAGGAGTCTAGGGAAAGGGGAGGGAGGGGGGCTTTTCTCATTGCTGGGGCTGGAGGTGCCAAGAGCTGAACTTGCTGATCAAAGAATGCCAATGAAACCAAATCATAGAATCTCAGGGTTAAAAGGGACCGCAGGAGGTATCTAGTCCAACCCCCTGCTTAAAGCAGGACCAATCCCCAACTAAATCATCCCAGCCAGGGCTTTGTCAAACCTGACCTTAAAAACCTCCAAGGAAGGAGATTCCACCACCTCCCTAGGTAACGCATTCCAGTGCTTCACCACCCTCCTAGTGAAACTGTTTTTCCTAATATCCAACCTAGACCTCCCCCACTGCAACTTGAGACCATTGCTCCTTGTTCTGTCATCTGGTACCACTGAGAACAGCCGAGCTCCATCCTCTTTGGAACCCCCCTTCAGGTAGTTGAAAGCAGCTATCACATCCCCCCTCATTCTTCTCTTCTGCAGACTAAACAATCCCAGTTCCCTCAGCCTCTCCTCATAAGTCATGTGCTCCAGTCCCCTAATCATTTTTGTTGCCCTCCGCTGGACTCTTTCCAATTTTTCCACATCCTTCTTGTAGTGTGGGGCCCAAAACTGGACACAGTATTCCAGATGAGGCTTCACCAATGTCGAATAAAGGGGAACGATCACGTTCCTCGATCTGCTGGCAATGCCCCTACTTATACAGCCCAGAATGCCGTTAGCCTTCTTGGCAACAAGGGCACACTGTTGACTCATCTCCAGCTTCTGGATCTCATATCACTTATATCCACTGTAATCCCCAGGTCCTTTTCTGCAGAACTGCCGCTTAGCCAGTCAGTCCCTAGTCTGTAGCAGTGCATGGGATTCTTCCGTCCTAAGAGCAGGACTCTGCACTTGTCCTTGTTGAACCTCATCAGGTTTCTTTTGGCCCAATCCTCCAATTTGACTAGGTCACTCTGGACCCTATCCCGACCCTCCAGTGTATCTATCTCTCCCCCCAGCTTAGTGTCATCTGCGAACTTGCTGAGGGTGCAATTAATCCCATCATCCAGATCATTAATGAAGATGTTGAACAAAACCGGCCCCAGGACCGACCCTTGGGGCACTCTCGTTGAGCCCGACAATCTAGCCAGCTTTCTATACACCTTATAGTCCATTCATCCAATCCATACTTCTTTAACTTGCCGGCAAGAATACTGTGGGAGACCGTATCAAAAACTTTGCTAAAGTCAAGGAATAACACATCCACTGCTTTCCCCTCATCCACAGAGCCAGTTATCTCATCATAGAAGGCAATCAGGTTGGTCAGACATGACTTCCCCTTGGTGAATCCACACTGACTGTTCCTGATCACTTTCCTCACCCCTAAGTGCTTCAGAATTGATTCCTTGAGGACCTGCTCCCTGATTTTTCCAGGGACTGAAGTGAGGCTGACCGGTCTGTAGTTCCCTGGGTTCTCCTTCTTCCCTTTTTTAAAGATGGGCACTACATTGGCCTTTTTCCAATCATCCAGGATCTCCCCCGATTGCCACAAATTTTCAAAGATAATGGCCAATGGCTCTGCAATCACATCAGCCGATTCCCTCAGCACCCCCGGATGCATTAGATCTGGACCCATGGACTTGTGCATGTCCAGCTTTTCTAAATAGTCCTTAACCTGTTCTTTCACCACTGAGGGCTGCTCACCTCCTCCCCATATTGTGCTGCCCAGTGCAGCAGTCTGGGAGCTGATCTGGTTCACGAAGACCGAGGCAAAAAAAGCATTAAGTACATTAGCTTTTTCCACATCCTCGGTCACTAGGTTGCCTCCCGCATTCAATAAGGGGCCCACACTTCCCTTGACTTTCTTCTTGTTGCTAACATACCTGAAGAAACCCTTCTTGTTACTCTTAATATCCCGTGCTAGCTGCAACTCCAATTGTGTTTTGGCCTTCCTGATTTCACTCCTGCATGCTCAAGCAATATTTTTATACTTCTCCCTGATCATCTGACCAAGTTTCCACTTCTTATAAGCTTCCTTTTTGTGTTTAAGTTCACCAAAGATTTCACTGTTAAGCCAAGCTGGTCGCCTGCCATATTTGCTATTTTTTCTGCACATCGGGATGTGTTCTTGTTCCTTTGCCCGCAATAAGGATTCTTTAAAATACAGCCAGCTCTCCTGGACTCCTTCCACACTCATATTAGCCTCCCAGGAGATCCTGCCCATCATTTCCCTGAGGGAATCAAAGTCACTTTTCTCAAGTCCAGGGTCTGTATTTCGCTACTCTCCTTTCTGTGTGTGCCTGCTGGACCCATGCTGCTGCTGCGACGATCCTTCCTTTGGACTATGGCGCTTGCTCGTCAGCCAGGCTGTTCTAGTGTCACGTGCTCGCCTCAGGGCGCCCCTGGAGGACCCACGGGAACGCCCGCTGGCGCTCTCCTGTCACGAAGTATTGGGGGACTCAGGGCCCTGCACCCCCGTCTTCCTGCGATTCACCATGACTCTCAGCCAGCCAGTAAAGCAGAAGGTTTATTTGGATGACAGGAATACAGTCCAAGACAGGTCTTGCAGGCACAGACAACAGGGCCCCCTCAGTTAGGTCCATCTTGGGGTCCCAGGGCATCCCAGCCCCCCTTGGGAGGTCAGAGCAATCTCTGCCTCCCCACCATCTCACCACCCAGCTTCCAAGACTCTGCCTTCAGCGACCCCTCCCACAGCCTTTGTTCAGTTTCCCGGGCCACGGTGTCACCTGGGCTCTCATGTTACACGCCCAGGTATTCGCCTTCGGGCAGACTATCCTAGCCCCACTCCCCTGTCAGCATTCACAGACCACAGTAAGAACAGTCCCAGTTCGTCACATCTCCCCCCTTCGAGACCGAACTGAGCAGGGTCACTTTAGCCAGTGACCCGGGGAAGTTCGAACCTACCCCCGTTCCCATGGATGCCCCCGCATCCCTCCCATTCCTTGGTGAGAATTACACCAGGCCCCTCCAGTTTCACGCCCCCCCTTAGGTCGGGGGTGCTTGATGGCCCTCGCAGTTTGCATGTGGGAAGGTTTATGCGGCCTGTGCCCTTTTCCCACCCCCATACCTCTGGGGTTCCAACTGGGCTGTGGTCTTCTCCCAGCGCTCCAGTCTGGAGGTCTGTGCTTTGGGATCTCTTGGTTTAGAGCCGCCCTTTTAACCTTGGCCACCCTCCGGAAAGGATCTTTTATGCTGGGCAAGGGTCCCAAAGCTGCTTTCCCCTTGTCCCAGGCCTTCCTCCCCCTCTGACAGGGGTCACAGGATCCGCAGTACTGTCGGACAGTAACAAAGACCCCAGGCCAGTAAAAGCTCCGTAGCAGCCTCTGCTGGGTACGCCAGGTTCCCTGGTGCCCTGAGAGGGGAATGTCATGGGCCCAGCACAGCAGCTGGCGGCGATACTTCTGGGGTACCACCAGCTGCCTCCTGATCCCCCCTGACTCCATTTTCCCTGGGGGAGCCCATTCTGGGTACAGGAACCCCTTCTCCCACAGGAACCTTTTCCGGCCACCTCGTCCCATGGTCTGTACCGCATTGAGGTCGGCCAGGTCCCTTATCTTCCGCAAGGAGGAATCTCTCTGCAACTCGGCCTGGAACTCAGCAGCTGGGACAGGGATGGCCACCTGCTCTTTCTCGCCGGCTGGGTCTGAAGCTGCAGCCTCCCTGAGCCGTGTCCCTGGGCGTTCCCTCCCCACCGGGTTAGGGTCCTGCGCCTCAGGCAAGGCACCCCCCCCAAGGCCAGGGCGCAGTGCCCCTCGCCGGCTCTGACTGCGGGTCACAACCAGTGCCCTTTGGGGGTTGCTTGGCCAGTTCTCCAGGTCCCCCCCCATCAATACCTCAGTGGGCAAATACGGTGTACCCCCACGTCCTTGGGGCCCTCCTTGGCCCCCTCCTTCAGGTGTACCCTTGCCACAGGCACTTTGACTGGTGTTCCGCCCACCCCCGTCAGGGTCAGGTAGGTGTTGGGCACCACCTGATCTGGGGCCACCACCTCGGGACGGGCCAGCGTCACCTCTGCGCCCGTATCCTAGTATCCATTGACCTTCCTCCCATCCACCTCCAGGGGAACAAGGTACTCTCTCCGGAGGGACAGCCCCGCGCCCACCGTATAAACCAAAAACCCTGAGTCTGGAGCATCCAGCCCCCTAGAGGAGCTGGCCTGGTGCTCTCCTCCCTCCTTAGCAGGTGGTACTCTGCCAGCCCCCCTTCCCTGGGAATGCTGCCTCTCGCCGGGCTGGGTCTCTACCCAGTCAACCCTCTGTGGGTTCGGTCTGCTCAGTCTGTCCCCGAGCCTGGGGCACTGGGCCCGTATGTGGCCTTTTTGGCCACAGTGGTAGCAGCCCACGTCCCATGGGTCCCCCCGAGTGGGTCGGATGGTCCTGACGCCGGATGTTCCCCTTTGATGGGGTTTTTCTGTATTTTCCCACGGGGAGGTCCCATGGTGACTCTCTCTCTGCGTTGTGGTGGGACTGTTCCTTTGGGACTCCTCCCTGTTATCTCCTGACCGGCTCTTTACAAACTCATCGGCCAGCCGGCCTGCATGTCGCGGGTTCTCTGGCTTTCTGTCCACCAACCACAGCCTCAGGTCAGATGGGCACCGCTCATACAGTTGCTCCAGTACCAGCAGTTTGACCAGGTCCTCCTTCGTCTGGGCCCCATCAGCCCACTTGCTGGCGTATCCTTCCATGCGGACGGGTAGTTGCAGATAGGAGATCTCAGGGGTTTTATCCTGACTCCGGAACCTTTCCCGGTACATCTCAGGAGTCAGCCCAAACTCACGTAGCAGGGCCTTTTTGAATAGTTCGTAGTCCCCTTTCTCTGCCTCTTCCAGTTGGCGGTACAATGCCACGGCTTTGGAGTCCAGTAAGGGGGTAAGGACCCGGAGTCTGTCCGCGGGATCAACCCGGTGCAGCTCGCAGGCCGTCTCAAAGGCCTCCAGGAAGTCATCCATGTCCTCCCCCTCCTTGCGTGGGGCCAGGATGCACTTATCAAAGCTCCGTGCAGTCCCGGGTCCCCCCTCACTCATCGCAGCCTGGGGTTCGCTGCCCTTCAATCTCGCCAGTTCCAGTTCATGCTGTCTCTGTCTCTCTTTCTCCTCCCGTTCATGCTGACGCTGTCTCTCTTCATGCTGTCTCTGTCTCTCTTTCTCCTCCCGTTCATGCTGTCTCTGTTGTTCACGATCCTCCAGCTCTCTCAGTTTTAGCTCTTTCTCCCATTCCAGCCAATTCCGCTCCACGGATGCCGAACGTCGCCGGGAGGATCCTCTGCTGGCCGGCGAGCTTCGCCGGGAGGATTCCCTGCTGGCCCGGGGGGTCACGGCGCCTTCGGTATTTGCTGGGTTCCTCCCCACCCTTCCCCTAGGCATAGGAAGGAGGGGTCTCGGGAAGCCCTCAGCAGCCGGCTGACCACTCCCAGCTGGGACAGACACTGGTGCCTGCGCTGCATTTGCCAGGCTGCTTCCCTGAGACACAGGGATCAGTTCATTCGCGCGATCTTCCGCCTCCAGCCGGGCAATGAGCTGTTCTTTGGTGAGCCTCCCAATGCGCAGCCCCCTCTGCTTGCACAGCTCCACCAGGTCGCTCTTAAGCCGCTTGGCATACATCTTCCTGCTGGCCACTCACCGGCCTGTGTGCTCACAGCTCCCCACAGTTCCCAGGGGGACCCCTAGTGTGCCAGCCCTTCTCGAGGTCACCACCTCTCTGCCAGGGTCGAGCTGCAGACTCCTCCGTCCCTGGGACCACTTGCTGCGATCCCCCTGGGGGACCCTGTTACTGCAAAAGTCCTTCTCGCTGGTCACACACTCCCAGGGGTAATAACCGTCTCTCTCTCACTCTCCAGCACGCCTGGTCCCCGTCAATCCCCCTTCGTTTTACTGCTCCCCAGTCACTTACTGCAAGAAGCGCCGTCCACGGGGTGCAGTAGATCCCACTTCTGCCACCAGTTGTCACGAAGTATTGGGGGACTCAGGGCCCTGCACCCCCGGCTTCCTGCGATTCACCATGACTCTCAGCCAGCCAGTAAAGCAGAAGGTTTATTTGGATGACAGGAATACAGTCCAAGACAGGTCTTGCAGGCACAGACAACAGGGACCCCCTCAGTTAGGTCCATCTTGGGGTCCCAGGGCATCCCAGCCCCCCTTGGGAGGTCAGAGCAATCTCTGCCTCCCCACCATCTCACCACCCAGCTTCCAAGACTCTGCCTTCAGCGACCCCTCCCACAGCCTTTGTTCAGTTTCCCGGGCCACGGTGTCACCTGGGCTCTCATGTTACACGCCCAGGTATTCGCCTTCAGGCAGACTATCCTAGCCCCACTCCCCTGTCAGCATTCACAGACCACAGTAAGAACAGTCCCAGTTCGTCACATCTCCTCAGAAGTGGCTACGTGCTCCCTGCACGGCAGTGGCTCCTGCTGCACTCCAGAGGGCAATGCACAAGTGGTGAGGACAGCCTGTGACCCCCGCGCAAGGCTCCCTTCCCCTCCCTGTGTCGTGGGCTCCAGCAGGCCCCTGGCCCCAGAGCAGAGTTTCTGGAGCAGGCGTCAGGCCAGCCACAAGGGGCACTCGGCCATTCAGGCCTGCTCACAGCCACCAACACTTGAGTCTGCCAGCCTTCCGGAAGCAACACAACGTAGAGGTGCCCAGTGGGTCTCTTGGCCCCTGGGGAAGATGGTGTCCAGGGGGGGAGGAGACAGACGCCCTTTGCCCTGCAGGTAGTTGGGGGGAGGCGGACAGAGAGGGCTACCAGCAGGTGCATGCCAGGCAGGCCTTATTACTCCTCATTTTACTTCCCTGCTCAGCGCGTCGGTGGAAAGGCACGTAGAGGCAATGCCTTCGGCATGTACTTCCCTGGGTGTCCAGCAGCACTGGGCGAAGGGCCCAGGGTGCCGGTGCTGGGCAGTACCGTAATGTCACACGAAGACGGCGAGGGACATCCCAAGGAGTTCCTCCACCCTCAGCAGTGAGAGCTGACCGAGGTAACAAGGGCCGGCTCTGACCCTAGTGTAAAGGTGGTGCACACGCATGCACACATGGGGCACACACACACACGGGGCACACGCACGCACACACGGGGCACACACGCACACACACACACGGGGCACACGCACGCACACATGGGGCACATGCACGCACACACGGGGCACACGCACACACACCCTCTCTCTAGCCAAGGGCAGCTCCCCCGCAGTCTCCAGGGTCCAAGGCTATGGAAGAGAGAATGCAGGAGGGAGTCGGAGGAGTGGAGACCGGGGCAGAGCACCCGGGGGTCGGAAGAGGAGTCTGATGGCATAGCAGAGCTAGAAGGAGAACAGGTTTTACAGTCCCATGGCTTAAGGCAATGGGATGAGAGGTGGTGCTCCGAGGTGAGCTGCTGCAGGAGAGGGCACAGAGAGCCGGATGGGGGCACACGGGGTTCCAGGGGCTGAGGAGCAGAGGGCTGAAGCTCTGGGCATTAGAACACTTGGGGTCCGAGGGATTCAGGGCTCTAAGCATGGAGCAGCTCACCCCTCGAGCCCCGGGGCACGACGGCACCCCTTTGGCTAGCTCAGGGCCCACTGCGCACTGGCTGCCCTGTGCCACCCATGAAGTGATCCCTGCTGTCCAGAGGGTGCCGCGGTCTGCAGGGCCACAGGTGTGTTTGTGGCCACGGTTCACTGTCTTAGCAGCAAACTGTGCTCAAGAGGGAACGGGAGAGAAACCATTAGCCCCGCAGCAGGGAGGCGACAGAGATGGATGGAAGAGGCAGCTGTGAGCCAGCCGCGAAGAGACTGTAGATGCATCGAGTGACAGCTCAGCTCGGCAGGCTCTGCACGGCACCTCCTCTCTGTTACCCAAAACCTAACAGCCAGGAACACGTTCCACACCCAGACGGGGCCATCGGCCCTGGCCGCAAGGAGCTTTCACCTTCTCCCTCCTGCCAGGGGCCCTGCCCGACTGGGGACTGGCTAGGGAAGCAGGAAAGGAAAGGGGCATGTTACTTAGCATGCTTGTCCCTGCTGACCTCTCCCCTCAGCCAGAGGAGCTCCGGAGGGGGGCGAGAGGTGCTGTCCTGGCCAGCGGGGACCAGAGTGCTGGAGTCCTGGGGGTACCCAGGATGCAGAGCCCCCCCCCCCCCCACTAGCCTGGTGCTTTGGGGGGGGGGTCACGACACCCCCCGAAGGACCTGCTGGAGCAGCAGAGCAGAGACCACCTCTGTGCCTCCCCTCGGCCACCTCCCAGCTCTGCAGGGCCTGCCTGGGGGTCACTCACGTGCAGGCTGGGGTGGTAGGTGAGGACTCCGTTATCGCACAGCGTCACATACTTCTTCTTCCACTCCTTGTTGAGGGACTTGCCACTGCGCTTCAGGAGAATGCCCTGTGGGAGAGGAGTCGAGAACCTCAGATCCTGCCCTGGCCTGGCGCTGTGTCCTCCCCCGCCCCGGGACTGCCCCTCGTGGGACCCGTCCCTAGCAGCGTCCCACCCTGCCCCACTACCTGTACTGCTGCCTCCCTACCCCCACCCCACCGCCCCAGGAGCACCCCTCGTGGGACCCGTTCCTGGCACCACCCCACCCCTACTGCCCCGGGAGTGCCCCTCGTGGGACACCATCCCTGACACCGCCCCCCACCCTGCCGCTCCAGGAGCACCCCTCGTGGGACCCATTTGTGGGACCCATCCGTGGCACCGCCCCCCCTTCCCTCCCACCCGTACCGCCCCGGGACTGCACCTCGTGGGACCCGTTCCTGGCATTGCCCCACCCCTGTTGTCCTTGGAGCACCCCTTGTGGGACCCATCCCTGGCATCCCCAAAATTGGTGGAGTGGTAAATGATGGTTGGGATAGGTCAATTATATAAACCTATCTGTATCACTCAATGCAAGGTCATACATTTAGGAACAAAGAAGACAGGCCAAATGTACAGGGTGCGGGAGTCTGTCTCCTGGAATGCAGTGACACTGGAAAGAACGTACGGGTCATGGTGGAAATGGAGAGAACATCGGCACTCAGTGCGATCTGTAGCTAAGGTTAATGCAAACCAGGGATATAGACGCAAGGGAATATCAAGTTGGAGCATGAAGATGATACTGACTCCGCACAAGGCATTAGTGCGACCATGACTGAATACTGTGTCCAATTCTGGTGTCCATACTTCAAAAGGACATTGTCAAATTAGAAAGAGCCACAAGAATCAGTCGAGGCCTGGAAAACCTGCCTTATCATGAGAGACTAAAGGAGCTCAATCTAGTTTATCTCAGAGATAAAGGAGTGACTTGATCATGGGGTCTACAAGTAACTACGTGGAGAAGAGATTTCTGATAGCTTAGTTCTTTGCTCTGTCAGACAAAGGTAGAATGAGATCCGATGGCTGGAAGCTGAAGTGAAATATATTCAGACTAGGAACAGGGCGTTTACAGTGAGGGCTTTTACCATGGGAACAACTGACCTAGGGACGTAGTGAATTCTCCATCACTTGGAGTCTGTAAATCAAAGCCAGATCTCTTTCTAATAGCTCAGGCAGACGTTATGGGCTTGACTCAGGAACCACTGGGCAAGATTCCCTATCTCAGCTATGTAGGAGGTCATAATGGCCCCTGTGGCTTTTTAAAATCTGACTCCTCCAGCCAGATCCTGCTAATATTTGCTACAAACCAAAAATTCTACCATGTAAACAGAGGCCAAGTGTAACTGCCCCTGTTCTCCTTGAAAAGTCTGGATCCTGATGTGCCTGGGTACCCTGCTACCCCTTGCCAATTCTGGCCTCAAACCCCAAAACGGTACTGTCCAGAGAGACAACAAATGCAGCTGCTCCTAACCCACTATGCAAATCAGGACCACGACAAATCCTGGCACACGAGAAGGCAGGTATCGGCGTCGTGCTTTTCCAAGACTATTGAACTAGGGTGCCCCAGATTCCAGGTATTTCCAGTGGAGTTTGCATCAGCTGGACTCGCTCTTTATTTAGATTGTACAAATTGAGGGTTCAGGGCCAAAACTTTGCCAGCTCCATCTAGATCCAGGTTTTTGCAGCACGGCTGGGTTGGGCACATGAGGGTTCAGACATTTTCAGGGCAGTGGAAGCAGGCAGACTTGTTCTGTATTGAGGCATTAGAAATTGTGTGGGTTGGAGAAAGAAGTGGGAGGGAGCAAGGGCGGGATCCAGGTTTTGTGACACTGCAATGTGGCTTGCATCAGGGCTCCCTGTTCTGTGGCGGGACTTGTTCTCTGCTTCGATGATACGAGGGGAGAGATAGTTCAGTGGTTTGAGCATTGGCCTGCTAAACCCAGAGTTGTGAGTTCAATCCTTGAGGGGCCATTTAGGGATCTGGGGCAAAAATCTGTCTGGGGATTGGTCCTGCTTTGAGCAGGGGGTTGGACTAGATACCTCCTGAGGTCCCTTCCAACCCTGACATTCTAGGGTCGGGGCTGGACCTAGAAGCAGCTAGGGAGATCCAGCTTTCCCATTTCCTGAAAAACGGAGCAAAATCCCAATACTACACAGAAAAAGAAATAAGAAGGAGCTGAGGAGAGAAAGGAGGGAGGAGAAGGACAAAGCCCAGGTGAGATGCAGCAGCCACATGTGAACCCAGGGGCAGAACCATCACAAATGGGGGAGGTCCACCTCAAAAGGGCTGGAGACCTCTGTGCTAGCACATCCCACTCACGCGCATGGCTGTGCACACAATGCCCCAGCTCCCCCCACAGAATCCCCAACCCCACATACTCACGCACACACTCTCCACAAATCCTGCGTGTTCCCAATGGCCACACACATCCCTACACCTTATCTACCCGGGCCTCCCCTGGGGAGTCCTGTACGTTCTGAATCCTTGGCTAGCTCCTTTCCCCCAGTGTGACTGTCACAGAAGGGAAGAGGCCGGGAGGGAAGAACCACAGGCCAGCCCACCGCCTCCGAGGCGCCTCCCCTGCCCTGCGAGGCTGGCCTGTGCGACTGTCTCGGCGTGTTGTGTTCGGATTGGGTGGTGCACAGTAAAAGCAGTGGCAGCAGCGGCAATATGCAGTGTAATGAGGCAGGGAGCCGCGATGGCCCCCAAAGGACTCGTTCACTCCACAAATCTCCCTTCCACTCACTTTTCGCTAAGAATTTTAACACCAAACTTAATTGTAAAGTCGTGTATTGATTGGAAAATGCAAATGGCAATTTAAATGTAATCTCAGCTCCCAGCATGGTCCCAGATCCCGAGGAGGAGTCGTCCCCGGCTCTGGGCCCGCTGAAGAAGCCAGCCCAACCAGAGCTGGCCCAGGGACCCCAGGGCTGACTATGTGACTGCAGCATCTGCAGGAGGAAGGGGACGTGTGTTTGTTCCCAGTAACCACCAGCTGGGAACGGCAGCCTCCCAGCCCAGCTCTCGGTGACAAGCGTCCAGCCACAAAGACCCTCTCCCCACCCAGTGCGGGCCTGGGCCTGCCGAGGCCACAGGATGGGCACCAGGTGGGGAGCTGGAGCCTCAGGTGCAGCGCACCAGCACCAGCAGGAGGCCGCGTCTGCCGCCAGGTCAGAGGGGAAGGGCTAGAGAGAGGAGGCTGGACTCCGTCTCACACGGGGGCCATGGGACTTGGGCCTCCAGCTCTAGAGTCTGCGACGAGTTTGGGGGAGACGAACGTTGGCTCAGGGCGTGCTGGGATTGGCAGGGCTCAGCGGCTACCACCAGCTTCCTGCGGGGCAGTGCTGCTCCCCGGCACAGCAGCCTTCCCCACTGGTGCAAAAGCACCCCCCAAACTCATTGCTTCCGGGAGTCTCTTAACCAGCCTCCTGTCCGAGCACGCAGCCCGCTCACGCAGGCCCTGCGGCTCTGCCGCCGAAGCTGGGGATGAATTCAGCCACCGGCACTGCAATCCTCTCCCCACGGGACCCAGAAAGGTCACTAGGCAGACTCGACTGAGAATAAGGGAGGTCACCTACGAGTAGCAGGTTTCCCCCCGTGCACTGGCCGTGCGCACTGGGCAGCATTCTACCGGAGGCCACACACGCCCAGGCAGAAGGTCCCACTTTCCAGCCACCTCACTTAGCCCATATCCATTCTCAGTCCCTCTGTGTCAGTGGGGGGGCGTTAGCACCTCCGCAATTACACAGCCAGCTGGTCACAGAGCCGTGACACTCTGGAGAGGTGGGATCTGCTGAGGGGATAGTCCCTGAGATCCCCACTCCCCTCGGAAGGACCAACCCCAGGAGAGCTGAGCAGCGGTGACAAGGTTTGCACTTCTCGGCAACAGCTTCCGAAGCCCTGGCGGCTGTTCTGCATTTGGAATATTGGGGCCTCATGACCTCTCCCTGTAGGGAGCCCTGAACCAGAGTGCGGGGCAAGACTTCATCCTTCCCACGCCCCTGCTGAGGCTTTGAGGACCTCTCACTGCAGGTTTATGGCCAGCTCCTCACCACAGACGGGAGCCGGGGAATGGATCTTAGCCTCTCTTCCTCCAAGAATAAACTCGTTTGCTTTGCATGGCTCTGGCCACACTCTCCTTGCTAGCAGCAGCAGGGTGGTGATTTCACAGTGCAGTCGTTTCTCATGGGACGGGTCCCTGGAAAGGGGGTTGTGGTTAGGGTAGAGCCATATTCTACTATCTCCAGGGCCTACCAGTTCATTGGGATGCAACACCATGCAGAAATCAAATGGGACTGTGGTCCTCAGAGCCTCAGGGAAGGGGACCTGTATCAGCATCCACTGGTCCCCACCTCTCTGCAGAGACATCAGAAATGCTGCTTCCCAGGGGGCAAGGTGTCCTCTGCCTAGCAAGCCTCTGGCAGCTGCCAGTGTTTGCCCTGGGAGAGCTGTCTCAGGTGGCACCTGGAGAAAGGATGGTCCAGTGGTTGGGACTCTACTCTAGGACCCAGAAGACCTGGGTTCAGGTTCCTGTTTGGCTAGTTACTCCTAGGGCCGGTCCCGCCATGTCTGTGGGCCAGTTCCCTGATGATCACTAGCCTGCCTACAGTGAGGGCGAATGCAGAAGCCTGAAAGAGCGTGAGGCACTCCACGCTGCGGTGACGGGGCCAGAGAAACAAGGAAAAAGTACCTGCTGCCATCCCTCAGGCAGGCTGGGATCCCCTGAGCCAGGGCCTGTCAAAGCCTCCCAGGGCTCTGCTGACACCACTCTGAAGAGACCGGGGGCCAGCCCCATCAGCAGCAGCGTGCCATGCGAGCAGAGCCGGCCTGGCCTGGCTGGGAAAGCCCAGGAGGAGCCGTAACTGGCATGCTGGGGCAGTGCAGCCAGTCAGCTGCAGGGACCTAAGTCACCCCACAAGAGTTGGGGGTCAGAGGTATGGCCAGGGAGCCATCACAGCTCCGAGAGCTGGAGCCCTGGGAGAACGTCCTGGAAGGAACGGGACCTGCTGGAAGTGAAGGGAGGCCCTGATCCAAGCCGCTCTCCCAGCTGAAGGCTCTGTGGGCACCTGAGCAGAGACGGCTCTGCGCACTCCTGGGACAAGGACAGAACAGAGCTTGTGCACCCTGCTGGGCTGCTACAACCAAAGACTTTAAAGCTTCCCATCCAGCCATGCGGGGCCTTTCAGCATCGCTCGCTCCTTGCTCTCAGGGCGAAAGCAGTGCAGGCCGAGTGTCCCCTGGGCCCCCCTGTCAGGGCAGTCGGTTTCTCCACACCGTGACACCCCAGAAGCCCAAGCACATCCTGGTGCCGCTGCACAGGATCTGTCCAGCCAGCAGTTCAAACTCCCGCTCCCCATCGTACCTGAGCCTCCCTGACTGACCACATTCTGCACTGCCCTTTGGCAACTGGGACAAATCCCACCATGCTCCTTGGGCCAGGGACTGTCTGGGACACGTTTCTACAGAGCCCGGCACAACAGGGCCCCAGCCTCTACGTCCCACCAAAGTCGCCAGTTCTCATGATTTTATTGTGGTTTCTGCAGTACTTGGTGCTTCTCCGAAAGCCCCAGCTCCTGGAGTCCAGTGAACATGGAGAATTGCAACTTTCCGAGGCCAGTCTTGGGGGCAGACTCGCGAATGCAGTGAGGGTACAGCCATGTGCCTACACACAGGGATTCTGCCCAGCACTTTCCCCTGCCCTCCCACCTGGCAGCCTACCCGGGGGGAGAGGCACAGCACAGGAACCCAGCCACTATGGATCCACCCTGCCCTGATACTGCTTCTAAACGTTGGGGGGGGGGATAGATCGGCTCTAGGAATAGTTGGGGGGCCTGCGTTACACCAGGGGTCAGACGAGATGGTCATGTGACCCTTCTTCCAGTCAGAGTTGGCAGCAACCAGGCCAGGTTCCATATCTAGTCCCTCTTCAACAGTACAACACAAAACCGTCTCCAGCCCGACCCAGTGACCCGGGACAATTACACACACCCCCGGGCGCCTCAGAGAGGCAAAACTTTCCCTCTCACAAGCACAAAGGTCCCTGCTGGCCTTGGCATCTATGAACCTGTGGAAAGTGATGGTGCCAGGGCGGCTGGGTCTATGTTCATCCCGCAGCAGACACCTGGAGAGGGGCCGGGAAAGCCAGGGCCAGCACACAACCCCTGCAGTGGGGCCCGGGGACACAGCCAGCCCCACACGCGAGGGAGAAAGGGGAGCAAGGGGAAGGGATGGCCAGAACCCCCAGCTAACAGAAACAGGGGATTAAACAGCCCACGGGGACCTCAGGTCGAGCTCCACTTTGGTGGGGAGGAAAGGACTCAATGAGCAGGCCCCACCCCAAGGGGAGACGGGGGGGAATGATCTGGGTGTGCATCGTATCTGTCCCCCTTCCTACCCAGAGCCCGAGCCACGCTGGCCTCCCTACCTTCACCCTGCTGTGCCAGAGCCAGCCACAGACCCCTCCCCAGAGCCAACCGTAGACCCCTCCCCAGAGCCAGCCGCAGACTCCTCCCCAGCGCCCAGAGCCAGCCACAGACCCCTCCCCAGAGCCAGCCACAGACCCCTCCAACATCACCCAGACCCAGCCACAGACCCCTCCCCAGAGCCAGCCGCAGACCCTTCCCCATCGCCCAGAGACAACCACAGACCCCTCCCCATCGCCCAGAGCCAGCCACAGACCCCTCCCCAGAGCCAGCCGCAGACTCCTCCCCATCGCCCAGAGCCAACCGCAGACCCCTCCCCATCGCCTCAGAGCCAGAGCTGACCTCAGCTCTCCCTATCCCCGAAGCCAGAGCTGCCCCGGCTGCCCCTTCCCACGAGCGACCCAGACCTGGCCCGGTCTTCACCCCCAGAGCTGCCATGGGAACAGAATGACACCTGGCCCCTCCCTTCCCCTTCACTCGCTGCCCTGGGGCCCCCTCCTCGGGACTGCACCGGAGCTGCCCCTGGCCCCACTCCCACATCTGCCCACCCTGGAGCCTGCCCTCAGAACCCCAGCTGGGGCTGCAGGACACAGAGCGGCTGCAGGCTGGAGTCACTTCTCCCCGTCTCTCCAGCCACCCTAGGGAAGGAGCAGAACCTGAGCTGGCTCACTCTGGCCGTGCAGGGCCGGTCACCGCGCGCTGCTCCCCAACACGGGGTCAGAGCCTGCGTGTCCTCAGACAGCAAACCCCGGGGGGCCAGGAGCCGGAGCCAGGAGCCGGAGCCAGCGACTGAGCCTCAGTGGCGCTCTGCTGCCCTCTGCTGGGGAGCATTAGTACCAGCACGAGGATGGCAAACACCCACGCAACAGGTGCACACACACAAGGGGGCACAGGTGGGGGCTGCGCACACGCACACACACACACTGAACGCAGAGCCAGTGACAGCGACACATGCATGGAAACACAATGAGCCTGAGACAGACACTCCCCCGCTACCACTTGGAGATCTGCATGGCCTCGCCCAGCATGCACCCATGGCATATCCATTCAGCACGCCCCGGCCCCGGCTCAGAAGCCCTACTGCCCTGCAGGAGGCCCGAGGACCCTTGCCCTCGCGGGCAGTGCTCTGGCATGGTTAGGAGGGTCAGGGAATCCGAACCTGCTTAATGGGAATGGCTCGCCCGCTGCCGATACTGTCCGCCTTGCACTCCGGCACCTTCTTCTCCCGCTCCGGGTCTGCGCCCTTTCGAGACTGGAAGAGAAGAGACACAGGCGCATTAGACACAGGGGCAGGGGAAGAAGTAACACGCAGCCCACTTTTCTCCCCAACGGGCCAGCACACGCTCCCCCGGGCAGCCTCTTCCCCGTCCCCTCTAAGGACGCTGTGATCAGACTCAACTCCCATCCTAGCCTCCCCAGAGCCCACCTGCTCCCAAGCTTCCCGCCCAGCCCCCCAAACCATCTAACACCCTGCCCCAGAGCCATTCTCCTCGCAGCAAAGGGCTGCCCCTGACTCCTCACTCCCTCGAGGGCACACAGCACACGGTGACACAAACAGGAAGAGCATGGGATGTCGGTGGAGCATGGATGGAAGCAGGAGAGGCCAAGGCAGTGAAAGGAACTCACACTCCTACTAATCCAACAGATTTATTCTGTGAACACACTTGCACCATACAAAGTAGCACAGGTCACTGGGCAGAGAGACCAGCCCCTTACAAAAGAGCATGGACAATAACTATCTAGTATACATCTAGAGAGTCTAGAGCAGTATCGGATACTCCTTGAGGATGGCTGTGGTGAGAGCAAACTCCAATAAATACAATATGAAATATACAGTCTGTTGAGCAGAACTCATTCAAGGTGCTTAAGACAGGAAAATATCAAGTCATACACGGCATGGAGCACAATCAATACATTCAGAATCACAACAATGGCAGCAGAAGGGCAGCAACAACGTCTCTCCCTTGTGTCCTATGAGCTCCCTCAAGTGGGGAGCTCCCCATGTGCTTTGGATCAGAAAGGAGTGTCTGCCCCGCGCGCCTGGGACACCAATCCGCTCGCTTTTGGGCCCAGAATAAAACCAGGAGATTGAAAGAGAAGAAATGAAAGAGACACAGATGGCTGCTCTGCCACGAGGAGGAAGAGGAGGAGGAGCAGGAGTCCATGCAGGCTGCAGGAAAATGCAGGAGGAAGGAAGGGGCCGGAGTGCTAGCAGCAGGCGCTAGTGGCAGCAAAGCGTCCCTTGGCCCATCCATCTCCACTTGCTGCCGTTGCCCTGGTCCCGCTGGGTCTGCAGGTCTTTCCATCCCAGGAGGGTCGTCCGGCTGGCATCCCCGGAACACGGAAAGTGCCTAGACAGCGTCCGGCAGGCCCAGAAATGTCCCAGCTTAGAGTGCAGGCGCAGGCCGTCTCAGCGCTTCCTAGACTTTACATTGGGGGGGGTTAAAAGGCTCCTGCGTGTCTCCGGGAGGGGAACCCATGCTGGCTGGAGGGCGGGCGGGCGGGCGAGCCTCTAATCTTAGATCAATCCCAGTGCCCATCCCTTATCCGGCCCTGGAGAGGCAATGAAAAGTGAGAGAATTTGTACAGAGGTGCCGTGTGTAACCACCTGGATCTTCTAATTTGGAAGGAGTTGGAAAGGCCTTTTTGTAGATGAAAAGTTGGAAACAGTGGCACATATCTGCAAATATCGAAAGAATAAAGAGTTTGGCAAGTTACACTCAGAACACGGACATGCGTCTGTCGGCGGTGGGGACAGACAGACAGACAGGCCAGCCATGGAGCGCGGAGCCAGAGGCAGCAGCAGGCCGAGCTCGGGAGGCAGCCATCACTGAGAACGGGAGTCTGTCTCCACCTGGCGGCCACTGACACACACACCCTCTGCCTGCACCTCACTCACCGGGACAGGAACACAGGATGGGCCCGAGGCAGTAGGGCCCTTACAGCCGGAGGGGAGGAGGCCTGCAGATGAAACTCCAGGGAACAAACTGCAGCTCAGAGCTGGGTGAGCCGCCTCTGGGACTCATCTGCTCCCAGAGCAGGGTACTTAGTGTCTCTCCCCAATGCTAGAAACCTAGGCAAGGCCCTGCGCGCCCACCCAGAGGGGCCAGCCGACCCAGGGACAGCAGGCCTTGCCGCTTCCCCTGTCCCGTGTACACAGGGATGGGGCGGGGTGCTTGGCCACGCTAGCAGCCGGACAAACTGCTCTGCCCAGCCCAGCTGCGGGGGAGGGAGCAAATCAGCGCCTTCAAATCCTGCTGCTGCCGCCGCCGCCACCCCCCGATGCGAGTCATGTGCGTGCAGCCAGCGAGCGTGAGCCCCAGCACAAAGTCAAGTGAGCAAGAACCCCAGACTGAGCGAGCATGAACCCCACAGAGAGCAAGCGAGTGTGAGCCGCAGACTGAGCGAGCGTGAGCCCCACATAGAAGGCAAGCGAGCAGGAACCCCCAAGAGACGGCAAGCAAGCGTGAGCCCCAGACTGAGCGAGAGAAGGCAAGCGAGCAGGAACCTCCAAGAGACGGCAAGCAAGCGTGAGCCCCAGACTGAGCATGTGCCCCCCAAAGGGCAAGTGAGTGTGAGCCCCAGACTGAGCGAGCGTGAGCCCCACATAGAAGGCAAGCGAGCAGGAGCCCCCAAGAGACGGCAAGCAAGCGTGAGCCCCGATTGATGACTTCCATAGTGATGAAGCATGAGCCCAGAATGAAGAAGCTGAGAATGAGCATGTCACCACAAGCCTGACGCGCTCCAGCAGGAGCGAAAGGGAGAGCGTGAACATGAACCGACGGCGAGTCCAGAACCAGTGGGTGCGTGGACGAGCGTGAGAGCGCATGAGAGAACCGGTGTGCACCGGTGCACAACAGCAAGTGTGAACATGAGCGAGAGTAACGGCGGGGGAGGGAGCAGGAACATCCATTAGAACTGGAGCACCACGGTGGGCATGACCACGTAGGAGACGCTACAGGCCCTTGTTGAGCGGAGGTGGGGTGACAAGGTTGGGGGTGCATGTGCTGGAGGGGGCTGGGAAGCAGCGGGGTGCACAATGGGAACTGTGTGCACTGGGGACGAGGGTGTTGGGGAGGTGCAGGTGAGTGAGAGGTGTATGCATTGGGCATATGGGTATGCACACTGGGAAGGTGGGTATGTGTGGGTGTTGGGGAGCAATGAGTGTGTGCATATACTGGAATAAAGGTGATGGGGAGCAGTGAATGTGCATGCACCGGTGTACGGGTGTTGGGGAGCAGTGGGCGGGTATGCGCACCGGTGTACGGGTGTTGGGGAGCAGTGGACGGGTGTGCGCACTGGTGTACGGGTGTTGGGGAGCAGTGGGTGGGTGTGCGCACCGGTGTTGGGGAGCAGTGGGCAGATGTGCGCACTGGTGTACAGGTGTTGGGGAGCAGTGGGTGGGTGTGCGCACTGGTGTACGGGTGTTGGGGAATAGTGGACCGGTGTGCGCACTGGTGTTGGGGAACAGTGGACGGGTGTGCGCACCGGTGTACAGGTATTGGGGAGCAGTGGGTGGGTGTTGGGGAGCAGTGGGTGGGTGTGCGCACTGGTGTACTGGTATTGGAGAACAGTGGACGGGTGTGTGCACTGGTGTTGGGGAGCAGTGGGCAGGTGTGCGCAATGGTGTACAGGTGTTGGGAAACAGTGGATGGGTGTGCGCACCGGTGTACAGGTGTTGGGGAGCAGTGGGCAGGTGTGCGCACCGGTGTACAGGTGTTGGGAAACAGTGGATGGGTGTGCACACTGGTGTACAGGTGTTGGGGAGCAGTGGATGGGAGTTGGGGAGCAGTGGGTGGGTGTGCGCACTGGTGTACAGGTGTTAAGGAACAGTGGACAGGTGTGCGCACTGGTGTACAGGTGTTAAGGAACAGTGGACGGTTGTGCGCACTGGTGTTGGGGAGCAGTGGGCAGGTGTGCACACTGGTGTACAGGTGTTGGGGAAGAGTGGGTGGGTGTGCGCACCGGTGTACGGGTGTTGGGGAATAGTTGACCGGTGTGCACACTGGTGTTGGGGAACAGTGGACGGGTGTGCGCACTGGTGTACAGGTGTTGGGTAACAGTGGATGGGTGTGTGCACCAGTGTACAAGTGTTAAGGAACAGTGGACGGGTGTGCGCACTGGTGTACGGGTGTTGGGGAACAGTGGACAGGTGTGCGCAATGGTGTACAGGTGCTGGGGAACAGTGGACAGGTGTGTGCACTCGTGTACAGGTGTTGGGGAACAGTGGGGTTCCTAATTGCTGTGTGTGTTCAGACAGGTGGACGGAAGTGCACATGGGGCATGTTGGGATGGTGTGTGGGGAGGCCGAGGTGCCTTGGGGACAGTGGGGTGGCTGTGTGTGCACATGGGTGTAGAGTGTGCTGAGAGATGGGGTGCAAACACAACCAGCAGAAATAACAGCTGTAAATGTCCCCAATTGACTCCTCATGATGTCACGGGATTGGGGGTCCCTCAATCCCCTGGTTCAGATATGCCCAGCCTTCCCCCTACATATCAGCAGGGGCCCCACAAAGCTCCGAGGTGTCCAGCTAGCATCACACATGGATGCAAGAGGGGCTCCATGTGCCATTGCTGGCTCTGAGCACCACCACCCACGAGACCCTGCGTGGCCCATTCAGCCAGTGCAGAAACAGAGCCCCGGCCGCTGGGGACGTCAGCCCCTGCTCGGGGGACAGGGCCCCAGGGAGAGCGACGGGAAAGGAGCACCAGCGCTGCACGCCCACAGGCAGAGCCACTCCTCACCCCCCCCCCCCCCCGCGAGGAGGATGCACACGCACACAAACGGAGGATGCACTCGCACACATGGACGTGGAGGATACACACACAGGATGCACATGTTCATGCACACAGAGGAGACCCATGTACACATAGGATACACATGCACACGGAGCATGCACACGCACAAGGGGAGGATTCACACACACACACACACACACACGGAGGATGCACACGCACATGGAGGAAACACATGGAGGATACACCCACACACAGAATGCACACACACACACACACACACACACAGGATGCACACACACATGGAGAACGCACACGCACACACACACACACACACAGGGAGGATTCACACAGAGGATGCACACACACAGAGGATGCACACACGGAGGACGCACACACACACAGGATGCACCCACATACACACAGAGGATACACACACACATAAACAGGGAGAATTCACACGCACACAGAGGATGTGCACACGCACACACACACACACACAGCATCGTGCTCCCCACAGCCTCTCCGTGCCCCAGAAGTCACGCTCTGCTCGGTGGTCCCAGCATGCGAATGGCCGTGAGCAGGGCCGCCCTGTGCCGATGGGGCCTCTCTCCCCTCGCCCGCCTGCCTGGTGCGTCCCGCCGCTGGCCACACGTACCGTGAAGATGTTGGAGCGCCGCTTGGACTGCTTGCGGATGGGGGTGGGCGTATTGGAGGCAGCGATGGTCTCGATGCGCAGCTCCCGCTGGCTGATGCTGGGGGTGGAGGGCACGGAGGAGGAGTAGTCGCTAAAGGCGCCGCTGCCGTTGGTGGCCTGCAAGAGAGAGAGCTGGGTGAGCTGGCGTGCGACTGGGACCCGCCTGCAGGCTGCCCCCCGGGTGCCTACAACCATCCTCCTTGGGTGTGCTCACACTGTGCAACCTCGCACGGCAGGGCCACCTCAGACTGTCCCTGGCGCCCCAGGGAAGCCGGCTCAGACAAGGGCTTGGAGCCCGCGGGGGACCACACAGCTCACAACAACCCTGACTCCGTGTTCTCCCCAGGCTGGGATGCGGCTCGTGACACTGCAGCGGGGCTGGCTTCTCTGAGGACTGTAGGACTAGCCCCTCGGTGCTGGTCCTAGGGGTGCAGTGGGGTTTCCACTGTATGCAGGGTTAGTTCGGTTCAATGCTCTCGGCACCCCCGCTACACAGACTGTCCCAGCAGCCCAGGCAGGGCACGGCTGGCACAATGTCAGCTGCATGAGGAAGGCCAAGAAGTCCTGTGGTGAGCAGTTCTTCTCTCCTGCCCCTGCCCGGGGAGGCTGCAAACACCCCAAAGTAGGCCAGGGAGTCCTGCCAGACTCGTCACCCCCCGTGGCAGCTCCAGATGTGCCTGTATCCAGACAAACCTCTGACCCTGGTCTGATTCCTGCTCAGCCCCCGGACTCCATGCGGTCTAGTGGCAGTGAGTTCCTCAGGCCACGTGCACACTGTAAAGAATGGCTCCTGACTGTACAGTAACCAGCTGTTGGTGACAATTGTCCGGGGTGATCCCACTGCCGGGGCACATGCGGGGCCTCCTGGCCAGCAGCGTCCATTGGGGTTGCGCCGGCATACTGTGCATCCGGCAGCATCTCGCCAGGCGTCCCCCCGGGGATGCAGCCTCCCCCGCCACGCCCTTCCCTCACTGATCGAGTGAGGATCCACACACACCGCTGACAATCCCACGACGAGCGAGCAGCTCCCGAACGAGGCAGGTGGGGTCTGAGGAGGGAGCCAGATCTAGGCAAGGTGCAGACAACTCCATGGTGCAACCCTGCCAAGCTCTCTGGTAGCCAGGTTCCTACGTCTTGCTAAAGGAGCTGCAGCGCCGATACCCACGGGAGGGGAGAGGCCTGCAGCTCACAACAAACTGGGCTGGTCCCGTGGGATAACCTGTGGGGAAAAGATTGCCCCCAGAGCTATCACCGCGGGCTGCAAACTACCGGCAACTCCAGAGTGGTTTGTCCTATCTGGATAAGCAGAAAGGGCTCTCTGAGCACCCAAGCCATGCAGCCTCGCCTCCCCAGGGTGAGAAATCAGGTCGGTCACCTGCCTGCTTCAGATGGGAGCAAGAACGCACCTTGGAGAAGGCTTGGGGCAGGGACTGAGCCTCCCCCTGCCTATGAGCACCACGTAGGAAAGCAAGGCCTCAGGGCTCGCAGCTCACCATCTCTGGCTGTGGCAACAGCCACCGAGAGAGACTGGTGATAAAGGGAACAGTCCTTCTTGGGTCCCAGCAGACCAGGCGGAGCTGCTAGCTGGGCGTGGCCCTCTGATGGAGTAACACCCTGGAGGAGTCGGGTGAGCACCAGGTAGGCTCAGGCGGACGGCAGGCAGAGGCTGCAGCCAGGGGGGCTGTGACTGAAGTGACAGCAGGACCGGCTCGCTACAAGCGAAGGCGACAGTTCGGTCCTCGGGGCAGGAGTCTGTACAAGAACCAGGCGTGTCTGCAGCACGGCCCGCTCACAACAAGGCAGCGTTTATCTATCACCTGGACTCAGAGTCCTCAGGTTGGCACGGGGAAGCCAAGTGTCAGGCAGAGCCCACGCTGGCAGACGCAGCTGCTCTGACTCCCTGACACCCTCTCTCCCGCTCCGGCTGCAGGTCTGGGTGTCCGCAGCTGCACACCTAATACCCAGCGGCTCCCACCTCAGTGCCTCTGTCTCCACACGCTGGGTTCACACTTCAGCTTCCTCTGCTGCCAATCGTTTAAACTAATCTGCATGGCGGAGGTTTCCAGCGTCTCCGCAGAGGCCCAGATGTGGCCAGGCCTCCCATTCCGAGCTCTTATCTCCTGGTCCCAGAGAGGAAGTTAACCCCTTCGCACCCAGTGGGCAGCAACACAAAGGGAGTGGGGACATTGAGTCACACATAGTGTTTATAGAAATATTACCAAAACCTCCTGCATTCTCCCCAGCATGTGCCCCGACATCAGAGGACGGCTGTCCCTCCCACCAGGCGCTTGGTAAAGCCTGCTGGGGCCACAGCAGGCCGAATGGCCGTGACCTGCACTGGGCCTCGGAGATACCCCAGTGAGCCAGACACATGGTCACGGGTACGTAAGAGCTGGGAACTGATCTCGAGGCTCTAGGCTGGGCGTGACGGAGGTGGGGGTTACCATCCACCCCTGAGGCACTGGGTGAATTTGCTGGGACATGGTAAGTTCAGGATCAAGCGCACATGCCCAAAAGGAAGGGGGTGAGGGAACAATGGGAGGAGAAACCCTGGCCCCCAAAAGGCAACGCCCCTCCTTGATGATCCCCAACGGAGCACGGAGGCCCCCTCTTCTCAGCAATGGTTCACATGAAACATCCCCGAAGGGGGAAAGAGACTGGAACTAGCCCCAATGGCTACCTAGAGAGCCCACGAGCGCCAGGCGAGCGCAGCCCCTGCTGGCAGAACACAGCCAAGAGGCTGCCGGAAGGGGGCAGCGAGGGCCAAGGCTCTGGCAGGAGCAGAGGAATGAGGCAGAATGGGCAGAGCTGGACAGGAGCTCTCTCGGGGGGCTGGTATCGGCTCTGAGGAGCCCACTGGCCGGTCCGGCCCCGATCACGGAATGGCTCCTTTCAGTAGCTGGGTGCGAGAGGCCCAGGGAACACAGACTGGCTTCAGAGCCCTTGAGGGTGTGCAGAGATCACTGGGCGGGGACGGCCAGGGCTGCAGGATGAGGTGCTCTCTCAGTGCTGGGCTCGCTGTCTTCTCCTCCAATGCTCAGGGTCTAGTGAACTGTCACATGTGCGGCCAGGAAGGAATCTTCCCCCAGGTCAGACTGGCTGTGACCTTTTCGCCTCCCTCCGTAGCGTGTGGGTGCAGATCACTCGCCGGGATTATCTGGGTCTCTCTCGCTATCATTCCCTGCCATTGCTCGAGCATGGTGCACCTCAGTCCCACCCAGTCTCTGCCTGCGGCACATCAGTCGCCTCCCGTGTGTCTCAGCCGGGTTGTTGCGCTGAGTGGGCAGGTGCTGGGCTAGACAGGAGGTCAGACAGATGATCTGGTGGCATCTTCTGGCCGTTAAACTCTGTGACTCTAAGAGAAGGACCAAGCCCATGAACTCTAATAGAAACTCACCCAGTGAAAGACGTCATTCTGGCAGCCCTGTTATCTCCTCACCACCTTGGCATGTTCAATTCTGTGTTTAATCCTTGTTTCACCCACGTTAAGTGCTCCTGGAGTCAGGCTCCCAGCTCTGAGAGGCAGGGACAGTGTTTGTACCTTCCAGGTCTCTGCTGTGGGAGCGGATTTGAATAAAAGACGCGAACTCTCGCTAGCAGCTCAGCTCAGACTCTTGGGCAGACAAACATCCAGTTCCAGAGACTTGCTGCTCCCTAGTGTGTCCAGCACCTCCTCTCGTACCCAGCGCCTCACCTTTACCTGCAGGGACAGGGCAGCCATCTCCCAACATCCTCTCTGGATGGAAGACTGATGGCTCTCTGCAATGTCCTCCTCCTCCTTACCTGCGCCCTTCCCCCGGGCTCCCAAGAACCCACCCATTTTTTCACAGCCTTCCTGCTTCTCAAACACTCCGACAATATTTTGTTTCGAAGTCTTCGGATATTTGCTCTTTAAATTCGCTCATGTTCCCCATTTCCGCGCACGCCTTACCTGCCGGAGTTTGTTCCTTCTGCGGGCCACCCTTGGCTGCATGTCCCCGGCCCAGGAAGGGGTCTGTTTGCCTCGGGGACCCTGGAACCTGGTCACGTAGCCAGACTGGCTAAGCTCTTGCTGCCCTGCCACCTTTGCGGTCTATAGTTTCCCTGCCTCCTCGGACTCTGTTTTGGTGCCTCCGGGCTCCCACGCTGAGTCGAAAGATTGTAACATCCTCACTTTGGACGCCAGGATCTTCAGGGTTTGGAATCCCCCTTCCCAGAGCCGAGTGTCACTGGGCCGGTGTTTGGTACCTTCCCTCCCATCAGGACAGTGAACTGGTCCATCCCACGGTCACTGGTACTTGGCGGCTCACCCAAGTTACTCCTTGAACCCGCGGCTGTGCGCTGGGAGCACTCCCTGTGCTCCAGGATTAGCTACTCCAAGACAGTCATTTCCAGCGTGGAGAAACCCCCTTGTGAGAACTGACTGAGTTAAATGCAGGGAGCTGAAGTCCCCCATTACAACTGTTTGCTTAGACCTCGCTGCCTCTCCGATCTCCCTCAGCACTGCGTGAAAGGTCTCCTGTCCCGGAGCTGGATGCCCTTGGTACAGTCTGACCCTGGGGGGGGGTGCACAGGGCTGGAAGGCACCTCCTGGGTCACTGAGTCCGGCCCCAGCTATCACAGGCCACCCCATCACATCAGCCCGTTCAGAAACCGTTCAGCTCCCTCTCCACCAAATGGATCTGCTGTGTGCATGTCTCTGCTAGGCGTGTTCTCAAGGGATCTGTTGTGCGGAGTGCCCCTCTCCCCACTCCGGCTGCCCTGCCTGCGTGGGGTACAGCCACCAGCTCTGTGCCTGTTCTTCACACTCCCCTCCTGGGGCCAGGCCTTGAGTCACGGCCTTTCACTCATCAGTATCTCTCAGCGGAGCAGACCCATTTCTAGAGTTTGTTTCATTCCTTGGTGCAACGCCCCATCCTGCTTCTGGAGCGGTCTGCCCCCAAAGTCTCTCCCCAAACTCAGCCTGTCCCTGCCCCAGGTCAGCTGGGATTTCTGCCCTGGCTACAGCAGTCCCTTTGGCTCAGTGACCGCCCCAGTGGAGGCCTGTGCCTGCCTGACCAGGGCTCCTCAGGCCCTGTGGCATTCCCAGCTCCTAGACTGTTACCCCCAAACCTGGCCTGCTCTCTGCTGGCCGCCTGGCTCCCTTTGCTGATGGTGGAGCCCATCCCTTCTGCACGGACTCTGCCTTCCCCAGAACCCCATCAACACAACCCCTCCTCCTCCACCACCTTCGGTACCCTGCACTGGGTCCCTGGGGTTCCCCGCAGGGCTGGCCCTGCCCCTGGTGCATGGCAGGGGACAGCCACGGGCCTTGGCATAGAGCCTGTTCCTAGCCCTGGAGCTGCAGCTCCCAGGAACTCACCCCACCCCCTGGGCTTCCCCCAGCGCCCTCTAGGAGCCTCTGGAGCATCCCCCACGCTGCGGGAGGGACCATCGGCCTCCCCTACATCCAGCTCCCCCATCTACAGGGCCCGGGGTAGCCAGGCTAGACTCTACACGCTGCCCCAGGGCTCTGGGGGCCCCATGCTGCTTGCCCTACAGGCCCCTGGCCCCAGGCAGGCAGTGAGCTGTTCTGGGCCCTAGGCCGGCAGCCCGCCGCCGGCTGCTCTTCCAGCTGCACTGGCTACTCCAGGGTGTGTGTTCAGAGACAGGGGCTAGGCAGAGACAGGCCTGACCTTTCAGTCAGCGGGGGAGTGCTGGGGTGGGGGTCCCATATCTCACCTGGTTGATGTGCACAGAAGGAATAGAGGCAGCGGAGACAGACGAGTGGCTGGGTGAATTGGGCAGGGACTTGCAGGGCCCTATGGAGAGCTGCTGCTTCTTCCGCAGGGCCACCACCTTCTGAGCCACTGAAAGAGAGAAGAGAGGGGCTAGGGTCAGACGGCTTTCCGCACCCAACTGCATCTCCAGAGCCGTTCAGAGAGACCCCCTGCCTCTGCCTCTGCCTGCAGCCAATACCTGGGGCTTCAAACTGCCCCTCGCTGTGGCACCGGGGACTCCAGCGGCACATCTAGCCTGCGGCTGCCTCAGGAGAGCGCCGTACCACTGCAGTTTGCCCTGCCCTCGGGGACGTGTCCCACAGTTCCTGGCACTGCTCCATAAAGCAGTGGCTTCAGGGGAGTTGTGAAAGATCTTCTAGGAGCCCAGGTGAACTGCAGGAGAAAAGGTCAAATGCCCATAATTCCTTGGGACACACCCATCAGTCTCTGGCACTGGCTCCGTATCCAAGCCCTGGTCTCAGAACGGGGCCAGGCTGAACCATCGGCTGCTGCAGCTTTGGAAAGCAGTTGCAAGGCACCTGGGGCAGCGGAGGGGCTCCCGCAGAAGCGGAGGAGGATGCAGCAGTTCACACAGCCAGCTCCTGAACTGGGCATGCGCCAAACACACCAGCTAGCCCTGGCCTTCATCCCAGCTGCTCCTGTGATCCGCCTCGAATGCTCCAGGTGCCCCCATCCCAACCGCCCCATCCCTGTCCTCCAACCTGGGCACTCGGCACCTCCATCCTCCAAACTGGGAGCCCCCCAGTCTAGACACTCCTCTACCCATGTTTAAACAAAGATAAACACCCCGTCTCCTGTGACCCACCCGGTAAGCACAGGCTCAGAGCCCAGGCCTTCAGTCTCCTGCTGGAGCCCTGCCCACCCTGGGGACAGCAGACAGCTCTACAGAATGGCTGATGCACATGGGAACGGGGGGAGCAGGCGCCCCGGTGAGGGGCCGTGCAGAGAATGCCCTGCCAGGAGCGCTCCTCTCTCCTACATGTGGGGCTCCAGCCAGTGCCCCACTGATCACAACGGCATCAGTACAGCATTGGGAGGGGTGCCCCTCACACAGGCAGGAATTATTAGCGATTGTAGCTACAGGTACCGCGAGGGACTTTGGGTGGTGAGTTTGCACTTTGGCCGAACGGCCGTTTCCCTCCTGGTTGGTTTGGGTTTGTATTTTTGTGGCGAGGGAGCACAGTCCGACGGATGTGCTGCCTATGCGGAGACCTTCGGCAGAAATTCCTTCATTGAACGAGCATAAACACGCAGGACAGCTGTGAGATCCCACGCAGGGTACACACAGCCCTGAACCGAGGGCAGCAGGGCCATGACGTGTGTGTCTTGGGCAGTCTCATTTTCTCTGCCACCATCACATGCAGGAAAGATGCCTGGCAGGTGAAGGCGCTGCTCTGAATAACCAGGTGGTGCAGAAAACAGCTGCTGTGTCTGCCGTCCTCTCTCTGGAACCACGGCGCCCAGAGCTCATTTGCCTATTCTGCCATCAGCTCTTGTCCCGGCTCTCTCCTGCTCAAGACGGAGTGTCGACCCCGAATCCCTCCGAGGAACAGATTCTCTCCGGGCCCTGCTGTGTGTACTTGCTCTGACACTCGGATCCCGCAGGCCTGACCCACCCCTGCTCTGGGAGCTGCGGGGGGTTGTACGGACTACGAGGAATAAGAAGTGACAGGGATAATCGCCATAGCGACGGCACTTCCACCCTTGGACCAAGGAACGCCAAGCCCAGCACCGCCCCTGCATCCTACAGCTGCAAGTCACAAACTCCGCAGCCAGGCAGGGGAGGGGCAGCAATGGAGGGGGCAGGTTTGGACGCACGTGGGGGGCGGCGGTTACGGCTTGCAGGGGAAGAGCTCCCTTCGGAACAGCTGTCTGTGGCGGGTCCCGGCAGATGGAAGGGGGACAAGCAAGGCCACTGGGGTTCTGCATCCGGAGGATACCAGAAAGCCAAGGCTGTGCGTGTTTCTGTGGGCGCAGGGAAATGCGCTGCTCCCCGCTGTGCCCCCCAGCTAGAGCAGCGGCTTTATAAACGCTACCCAGGCCCCGCTCCTAAGGACTGGGGCACTGAAGGGCTCAGGAAGTAGGCGCTTCCCTCAGGAGCCAGGGTTCCTAGAGCACTGCCTTTGCACGTGCACACTCGTGGGGTGCCGCCGAGCTTGGGGAAGCTGCTGGAGGGCAGAGCCTGCTGGGGCCATCCAGGCACTGGAACCAAGGAGCCCGGGGGCTCCAAAACAGCCCGAGTGCCTCAGTTCCTTCCACTACAGCCCAGAAGCCTGCAAGGGGAAGGAGAGCCAGCCCACGAACACCCCCGCCAGAGCCTCTGCCTCGTCCCACAGTCCGAGCTGGCTGTACAGACCCAGCGGCGGCAGGATGCAGAACTGGTTCCCGAAGTGACTTCAGCTCGACGCCCGGCTGAGAGTGGTGCCGCGTGAGTATCTGCACAGAACTCCGGGAGCAGCCCTGCTGATAAGGGGTCTCTCGCTGCAGGTGGGACCCAGCCCCCAAGCCCAGACCCATGAGCACCCAAACCTCCACCACTGTTTGCAGCAGGAAGTGTGAGTCTGCCCCAGCTGCAGTGTAGACACACGCTATAGTTCTAGCCTGGAGACCTGGCAGAGGCAGGCCACTGCTGCCCCCTTCTCCCTGGCAGGGTGAGCCCTCAGGCCTTGTCACCCTAGACAAGACACCGCAGGCTAATGCCACTAGCCGGGTGCTGAGTGGAGATACATCCCTTGTGCTTTCATCCCCGGAGGATGCAACAAGTTTAGGAAGTTTCCTAAATGGTGAAGTCCTGGCCAGACAAGAAGCCCCGGCCCTGCTCACATCTACAACGCGGAGTCTGACTTCCCTGGGGGGCGAAGTCCTTGGCCGAGAACAGGGAGATTAGAGAGGTCTGATGCAGGTGGATTGCAGACAGCGCCTCTGGCATACGTTTGGGATGAGGACTCAGGACACGTTAGCCCCTGTAGAATACAGCAAAGGGAGGATCCGTTATTAAAACCGAACCCTCCCTGAGCCAATGTCTGTGTTACGCCCAGGGCGTGAATCGCATACACGCCACCTGCTAAAACCAGGAGCGGAGCTGCAGTAGCACAGGCAGGGGCTGGCTGTGCCAGGTACAAACCCGCTGAGCCCCCGGGGTATGTACTTGGGGCTGCCCAGGCTACCCCGGCGACGTTACGTATTTCAGCGCGCTCTCTCAATGCGCGAGTGCGTCTACGCGACCTGGGGATCGCACCCCTCCCTCGTAGCACAGACGTAGCACGCGGAGTCAGGCTAACGGAACGGCGAGGAAGCCATCCGGCCAGACCCTCAGCCGGGTCAGTCAGAATAGCTGCAGTGATTCCAGTGGAGCAGCCTCCGTTTACACCCCACGAGGATATGGCCCAGGGTCTTCAAAGGCAGGAAGGAGAGAGCGCTCCAGGCGAAGTCCCATGATGCAGCAGGCTCTCTGGAGGTATTAGCCAGGGCTTCAGGAATCCTGCAACAGCAGGGAGACTAAAATCAGCCGGACTCTCCACTGGGGGGTTCCTGGGGAGAAGACAAGGAGCGGCCCAGAGACTTCAGCTCTAGCCAACAGTCCCAAAGAGATTAGACAGGCAGGGGACAGGCAAACATTATCTGCTGCCCACAGAGAACCTTTTCCCTCCCCAGAGCAGAGGGCTTTCTGCATGCCGTCTGCTCGCCTGCTGGGCTCAGCAGGTCTGAAATGCTGCCCTGAGATTCAGGCCAGGAGGCGGTGCGATTCCCGAGCAGGAGGCAGGATCAGCCCATCTCCTTGAGACAGCAGGGCTCAGGGTACCAGTAGGAAAAATGACGGCTCCCATAAGAGATTTGGGAGGGCCTAGCCCAGGCTGCAGCAACCAGCATGACTCGAGCTCTGGCAGCGGGGAGACGCTCCAGCCTAGCACGGCCATGGGATGGAGTCTCTGGGGCAGAGCGAAGGGCACTTCACACTGATGCTTGCTGGAGAGGGGTCCGCCACTTCTTTAACAGCAGATCCACCGGGGCCTGTTTCAAGCAGGATTCCTGTCCCTGTCATAGATACTGCATCTGGGCTCCTCACAATCTTTAGTGTATTTATCATCACAGTGCCCCTGTGAGGGGGGGCAGAGCTGTTACCCCATTTTGCAGTTGGAAACTGAGGCACAGAGAGAGAGACCAAGGGCTTGTCTACATGGGACGTCACTGTGTGGCCAGCGAGGGCGCTGCAGATTCACACTCTGGCTTGTTGCACAGTAATGTCTAGTGCAGACAAGCCCCACGGGACACAGCCAGGATCACAAAGGATGTTTGCTGTGGAGCAGGAACTGAACCCAGGTCTCCAACCACCAGACCCAGCCTTCCTCCCCGTGCCCACGGCTGTCTCCAGTGCTCTCTTTGCCAGCAGGATGACGAGCCAAGCACCAGTCCCACAGAGCCATTCCCACCTAACAGGTCTGGGAATATGCACTGGTTTGGTGATAGAATAGGAAGTGTTCACATGTGATTGGGCAACACAACATCACATCCCCTGAGCAGCAGCACAGACGATTTTCCAGCCTATCTCCCAGTTCTCGGTTCCAGACACTGCTGCAGAACATGGTCCCCAAACATCTCACTCCCACGAGCTGTCCATTCTGGGGAACCAGCCACAGCCTCGGTGATCATCCCACGGAGGGGCTCGGAGAACTCAGCTGCACTCCCTTCAGCCCAGCGCCCAGGAGCTCCCACCAAGAGGTGGGCCAGGGAACACTGCCTCGTCATCTGCACTGAGTGTGAATCCTGCAGCCAGCCAGGGCTGTGGCAGCCTCATTTGCAGCGATGCCAACGTATGTGTGACGAGACCAGATGTCCCTTAGTCCCAGGCAGACTCCCACTGATCTCTGAGGATCCTGCCTCAGGAGAAGGGTAACTGGCAAACATTCCTGGAAGAAATGCCTTGGCCTGGCCTGAGCCTCGATGGCCCCACAAAGGATATTCTTTGGGCAGGCAAGAGAGTGGACTTGTCTCGAATCCAGAGACCGAGGGCCTGGAACACCTTGAATGATTCCCTGAATGCCTGAGGAGAACAGGGACAAACTAGCCAATTGTCTAGCGATGGGAACATCTTGACACCCGAGATGGACATGAGCCACTCCCAGGCATTTGGTGACTCCCCTTGGTGCAGCCCCTTGCACTGAGAACGGACACTGTCCCTCCGCAGAGAGAGGCATCATTCCGACAGCCACACAGACACAGACATCGTTAGGCAGAGAGCTCCAAGCCAGTTTAGAGGGGACAGGGCAACACATGGAACTTCCCAAGGAAGCTAGGTTTCAGAGTGGTAGCCATGTTAATCTGTATCAGCAAAAACAACGAGGAGTCCTGTTGGCACCTTAGAGACTAACAAATGTATTTGGGCATAAGCTTTCGTGGGCTAAAACCCACTTCATCAGATGCATGGAGTGAAAAATACAGTACGCAGTATATATATTACAGCACATGAAAAGATGGGAGTTGCCTTACCAAGTGGGGGGTCAGTGCTAACGAGGCCAATTCAATTAAGGTGGAAGTGGCCTATTCTCAACAGGTGACAAGGAGGGGTGAATATCAACAGAGGGAAAATTACCTTTGTAGTGCCAACAAGGCCAATGCAATCAAGGGGGACATCGCCCATTCCCAACAGTTGACAAGAAGCTGTGAGTATCAGCAGAGGGAAAATTACTTTTTGTAGTGACCCAGCCACTCCCAGTCTTTATTCAAGTCTAATCTGATGGTGTCCCGTTTGCAGATTAATTTCAGTTCTGCAGTTTCTCGTTGGAGTCTGGTTTTGAAGTTTTTTTGTTGAAGAATGGCCACTTTCAAGTCTGTTATTGAGTGTCCAGGGAGACTGAAGTGCTCTCCTACTGGGTTTTTAATGTTACAATTCTTGATGTCTGATTTATTCTTTTGCGTAGAGACTGTCCGGTCTGGCCCATGTAGTTGGTCTCTGGAGGGCCACAAAGGGAAGAGGCCATTTCACATGCTGGATGAGAAAACCTGTCCTGAGGAGCTCACCTCTGCTCTGAGCAGCTCCTCAGGAGGGATCCCTGCAGCGCAATGGGGCGGCAGAATGGAGTGAAACTGGGTCACGTACCCAAGCTGGACGAGATCTAGCAACTGGATAAGATTCCATGCAAGCTGCCAAGCCCCAGCCCGCAGGGAGGGAAGCAGAAGTCAGAAATGTCAGTGGTTTTCAAGCAACACACCAGATTTGCAGCCTTGCTGCTGAAGGTGACATATGGCGGCCGATGAAGCAGATCTGCCTCAGACATTTCTAAGGAACGTCTCCAACACTGGAAGGATGAAGACTCCCTGTCCCTGGTGGTGTTGGACTCAATGGTGCACACACAGGAGCCTGACCGTACACTCCAGCGCTGGCACAGACAGAAGGAAAGGAGCCCAAGCCCTTGCCGCTGGCGAGATGGGTAAAGCTGCAGCTCTCTCAGCACTCACCGCACCTTGCAGGAATCGTTCCACTTGCTCCCTGGACTCAGGTGAACAACTCTGCCTCTGCCAGGGCAGCCCCGAGAAGTCCAGCCCAAAAGGGCCCTTGTGTAGAGGCCAGCTCAGCACGGTGCAGAAGCACTCTCAAAACGAGGGTCTGCCTGAGCCAAGAGCCCCACGCGCTGGTGGCCTTGGTCATGGCACTGATTTCCTCCGAGCCAGGGAAGATCCTGGCACTGAGAAGCACCTTCACCCGCCCGCTCTAAGGGAACAAAGCTTTGCTGGAGACGCTTCACCACCAAGACACCAGCAGGTCCCTGCTGAGTGCCGGCAGCTAAGAGCATCATGTGCATTACATAAGAACGGCCATACTGGGCAGACCAAAGGTCCATCTAGCCCAGTATCCTGTCTTCTGACAGTGGCCAATGCCAGGTGCTTCAGAGGGAATAAACAGAACAGGTAACCATCAAGTGATCCATCCCATCGCCCATTCCCAGCTTCTGGCAAACAGAGGCCAGGGACACATTCCTGCCCCTCCTGGCTAATAGCCATTGATGGACCTGTCCGTGAACTTCTCTAGTTCTTTTTTGAACCCTGTTATAGTCTTGGCCTTCACAACATCCTCTGGCAAGGAGTTCCACAGGTTGACTGTGCATTGTATGAAGAAATACTTCCTTTTGCTTGTTTTAAATCTACTGCCTATTAATTTCATTTGATGGCCCCTAGTTCTTGAATTATGAGAAGGAGTAAATAACACTTTATTTACTTTCTCCACACCAGTCATGATTTTATAGACCTCAATCATATCCCCCCTTAGTCGTCTCTTTTCCAGGCTGAAAAGTCCCGTCTTATTAATCTCTCCTCATACACAAGCCATTCTATACCCCTAATCATTGGGGTTACCACATCTGCACACAGTATTCAAGATGTGGGTGTACCATGGATTTATATAGCGGCAATATGATATTTTCTGTCTTATTATTTATCCCTTTCTTAATGATTCCCAACATTCTGTTCGCTTTTTTGACTGCCACTGCACATTGAGTGGATGTTTTCAGAGAACTATCCACAGTGACTCCAAGGTCTCTTTCTGGAGTGATAACAGCCAATTTAGACCCCATCATTCTATGTATAGTTGGGATTATGTTTTCCAATGTGCATTACTTTGCATTTATCAACATTGAATTTCATCTGCCATTTTGTTGCCCAGTCACCCAGTTTTGTGAGATCCCTTTGTAACTCTTCACAGTCTGCTTTGGACTTAACTATCTTGAATAATTTTGGATCATCTGCAAACTTTGCAACTTCACTGTTTACCCCTTTTTCCAGATTGTTTATGAATATGTTGAATAGGACTGGTCCCAGTGCAGACCCCTGGGGGGACACCACTATTTACCTCTCTCCATTCTGAAAACTGACCATTTATTCCTACCCTTTGTTTCCTATCTTTTAACCAGTTACCAGTCCATGCGAGGATGTTCCCTCTTATCTCATTACAGCTTACTTTGCTTAAGAGCCTTTGGTGAGGGACCTTGTCAAAGGCCTTCTGAAAATCTAAGTACACTGTATCCACTGGATCCCCCTTGTCCACATGCTTGTTGACCCCCTCAAAGAATTCTAGTAGATTGGTGAGGCATGATTTCCCTTTACAAAAACCATGTTGACTCTTCCCGAACAAATTATGTTCATCTATGTGCCTGAGAATTTTATTCTTTCCTATAGTTTCAACCAGTTTGCCTGATACTGAAGTTAGGCTTACCAGCCTGTAATTTCCGGGGTCATCTCTGGAGCCCTTTTTAAAAATTGGCATCACATTAGCTCTCCTCCAGTCCACAGGCACCAACTCCGTGGGTGCTCCGGGGTTGGAGCACCCACAGGGAAAAATTAGTGGGTGCTCTGCACCCACTGGCAGCCAAGCTCCCCTCCCCGCCTCGTCCCACCTCACCTCTGCCTCCGCCTCCTCCCCTGAGCGTGCCATGTCCCCACTCCTCCACCTACCTCCCAGCGCTTGCCGCTGCCAAACAGCTGTTTGGTGGCATAGCAAGCTCCAGGAAGAAGGGGGGAGGAGGCGGGGCTGGGGTGGGGATTTGGTGAAGGAGTCGGAATAGGGGCAGGAAGGGGGCAGAGTTGGGGCAGGGACTTTGGGGAAGGGGTTGGAATGGGGGCGGGGAAGGGGCGGGAGGGGGTGGGAAAGGGGTGGAGTCGGGATGGGGCTGGGGACAGAGGAGGGTCAAGCATCCACTGGCGCGAGCAGAAGTCAGTGCCTATACTCCAGTCATTTGGTACAGAAGCTGATTTAAATTATCTGCAATCATACAATCATAGAATCATAGAATATCAGGGTTGGAAGGGACCTCAGGAGGTATCTAGTCCAACCCCCTGCTCAAGGTAGGACCAATTCCCAACTAAATCATTCCAGCCAGGGCTTTGTCAAGCCTGACCTAAAAACCTCTAAGGAAGGAGATTCCACCACCTCCCTAGGTAACCCATTCCAGTGCTTCATCACCCTCCTAGTGAAATAATGTTTCCTAATATCCAACCTAAACCTTCCCCACTGCAACTTGAGACCATAACTCCTTGTTCTGTCATCTGCCACCACTGAGAACAGCCGAGCTCCATCCTCTTTGGAACCCCCCTTCAGGTAGTTGAAAGCAGCTATCAAATCCCCCCTCACTCTTCTCTTCTGCAGACTAAACAATTTCACATTTGAGTTCCTTCAGAACTCTTGGGTGATACCATCTGGTCCTGGTGACTTATTACTGTTTAGTTTATCAATTTGTTGCAAACCCTCCTTTAATGACACCTCAATCTGGGACAGTTCCTCAGATCTGTCATCTAAAAAGAATGGCTCAGGTTTTGGAATCTCCCTCACATCCTCATCCGTGAAGACCAATGCAAAGAATTCATTTAGTTTCTCTACAATGTCCTTATCGTCCTTGAGTGCTCCTTTAGCACCTCGATCGTCCAGTGGCCCCACTGGTTGTTTAGCAGGCTTCCTGCTTCTGATGTACTTCAAAAAATTTTTGCTATTGCTTTTTGAGTCTTTGGCGAACTGTGCCTCAATTCTTTTTTGGCCTTCCTCATTGTATTTTTACATTTCGTTTGCCAGTGTTTATGCTCCTTTTTATTTTCCTTACTGGGATTTAATTTCCACTTTTTAAAGGATGCCCTTTTGCCTCTCACGGCCTCTTTTACTTTTGCTGTTTAGCCACAGTGGTGCTTTTTTGGTTCTCTTACTATGCTTTTTAACGTGGGGGATACATTGAGGTTGAGCCTCTATTATGGTGTCTTTAAAAAATATCCACACAGCTTGCAGGGATTTCACATTTGGCGCTGTACCTTTTAATTTCTGTTTAACTAACCTCCTCATTTTTGTGTAGTTCCCCTTTCTGAAATTAAATGCTCCCGTGTTGGGCCGCTGTGGTGTTTTCCCACCACAGGGATGTTAAATTTAACTATATTGTGGTCACTATTACCAAGCAGGCCAGCTATATTCACCTCTTGGACCAGATCCTGTGCTCCACTTAGGACTAAATGAAGAATTACCTCTGCTCTGGTGGGTTCCAGGACTAGCTGCTCCAAGAAGCAGTCATTTAAGGTGTCAAGAAATTTTATCTCTGCATCCCGTCCTGAGGGGACATGTACCCAGTCAATATGGGGATAGCTGAAATCCTCCATTATTATTATTGAGTTTTTTATTTTAATAGCCCCTCTAATCTCCCTGAGCATTTCACAGTCAGTCACAGTCACTGTCACCATCCTGATCAGGTGGCCTTATGTTCTTATGATAGTGGGTTGATAACCAGAACTGAATGGGGTCAGGTGGGGAGGGGCTGAGCAGTGATGGGTGGGGAGCAGGGACTAGTAGGACATGGGGAGAGACACACTGCTGTGCTCTCAGACAAGATCGTAACCGCTCCTTTAAACAACACTAAAGGCAACATTCATTCAAAACTCTCCCCGAGCCAGCAGCATCGGGCCCCAGAGCACACGCTGCTTACCGGCGCTAGCAGGCTCCTCCACCTGCCAAACTGGCTTGGTCACTGTCTCTGCTACTGTGTCTGGATCCTGAGACGCACTGAACAGATCCTGGCATCCCCAGCAATATCTCAACCGCACCCCTTGTCCCTGCACTCACAGACCCAGCACTCTCCCCTCATTCCCAGTCTATGGCCACAGCAGCGCGTGAAGCCTTTGTGCTGTCCTGCTGCATCTCAGACTGGCAGAAAGACGAACACTGAGAATTCATTCCAGAGCTTCAGAGAGCTGAGGGGTCCCACTACCCCGACCCTAACACACCAGAACCGACGTCCCTTCCCTTCTCCACAGCTCTCCAAAGCCTGGAGCAGAGCAGAGTGAATTCAGCACAGCCCGTCTCCCCATTGCCTGCACATCGGCTACCTCTAGCAGCACGCTCAGAGGAAGGCCTCCGAGACATGCCAGCAACAGGAGTAGAAGGGAATAATCATCACTCAGGATGTTGATACTGGCAAAATGGTGACAAAAATTGAGCTCCATGGCACCTGCAGTGCTATTGCACATGGAGGAGGCCGTAGAAAACTTGATCCCTGCACAGCAGAGTGAAGGAAGCTGACCAGACAGGTCACAGACTCATAGACTCTAAGGTCAGAAGGGACCATTATGATCATCTAGTCTGACCTCCCGCATGATGTGGGCCACAAAAGCTGACCCACCCACTCCCGGAAGAATTCTCTCCCTTGACTCAGCTGTTGAAGCGGCGAACAGCAGAGGCTAACAGCGGGAGTTTGCCTGGGAGCTGTCCGAGAGGAGGTACGCTAAGTGCTGCATTAGGGGGGCTGTGTTGGTGAGTATCTGAGTGTCTGCTGCTGGGACAGTTGGTCAGTTTGACCGTGTGCTTGATTGCTTGCTTGTTTGTTTGAAAAGTGTGAATTGGGAGTGCTTTGTTCCAGCTGGGCCTTGAGTGGGCCTGACTGGTATATAAGGGCAGTCAGCAGCGAACCAGCTGAGCGGCGAACAGCAGAGGCTAACAGCGGGAGTTTGCCTGGGAGCTGTCCGAGAGGAGGTACGCTAAGTGCTGCATTAGGGGGGCTGTGTTGGTGAGTATCTGAGTGTCTGCTGCTGGGACAGTTGGTCAGTTTGACCGTGTGCTTGATTGCTTGCTTGTTTGTTTGAAAAGTGTGAATTGGGAGTGCTTTGTTCCAGCTGGGCCTTGAGTGGGCCTGACTGGTATATAAGGGCAGTCAGCAGCGAACCAGCTGAGCGGCGAACAGCAGAGGCTAACAGCGGGAGTTTGCCTGGGAGCTGTCCGAGAGGAGGTACGCTAAGTGCTGCATTAGGGGGGCTGTGTTGGTGAGTATCTGAGTGTCTGCTGCTGGGACAGTTGGTCAGTTTGACCGTGTGCTTGATTGCTTGCTTGTTTGTTTGAAAAGTGTGAATTGGGAGTGCTTTGTTCCAGCTGGGCCTTGAGTGGGCCTGACTGGTATATAAGGGCAGTCAGCAGCGAACCAGCTGAGCGGCGAACAGCAGAGGCTAACAGCGGGAGTTTGCCTGGGAGCTGTCCGAGAGGAGGTACGCTAAGTGCTGCATTAGGGGGGCTGTGTTGGTGAGTATCTGAGTGTCTGCTGCTGGGACAGTTGGTCAGTTTGACCGTGTGCTTGATTGCTTGCTTGTTTGTTTGAAAAGTGTGAATTGGGAGTGCTTTGTTCCAGCTGGGCCTTGAGTGGGCCTGACTGGTATATAAGGGCAGTCAGCAGCGAACCAGCTGAGCGGCGAACAGCAGAGGCTAACAGCGGGAGTTTGCCTGGGAGCTGTCCGAGAGGAGGTACGCTAAGTGCTGCATTAGGGGGGCTGTGTTGGTGAGTATCTGAGTGTCTGCTGCTGGGACAGTTGGTCAGTTTGACCGTGTGCTTGATTGCTTGCTTGTTTGTTTGAAAAGTGTGAATTGGGAGTGCTTTGTTCCAGCTGGGCCTTGAGTGGGCCTGACTGGTATATAAGGGCAGTCAGCAGCGAACCAGCTGAGCGGCGAACAGCAGAGGCTAACAGCGGGAGTTTGCCTGGGAGCTGTCCGAGAGGAGGTACGCTAAGTGCTGCATTAGGGGGGCTGTGTTGGTGAGTATCTGAGTGTCTGCTGCTGGGACAGTTGGTCAGTTTGACCGTGTGCTTGATTGCTTGCTTGTTTGTTTGAAAAGTGTGAATTGGGAGTGCTTTGTTCCAGCTGGGCCTTGAGTGGGCCTGACTGGTATATAAGGGCAGTCAGCAGCGAACCAGCTGAGCGGCGAACAGCAGAGGCTAACAGCGGGAGTTTGCCTGGGAGCTGTCCGAGAGGAGGTACGCTAAGTGCTGCATTAGGGGGGCTGTGTTGGTGAGTATCTGAGTGTCTGCTGCTGGGACAGTTGGTCAGTTTGACCGTGTGCTTGATTGCTTGCTTGTTTGTTTGAAAAGTGTGAATTGGGAGTGCTTTGTTCCAGCTGGGCCTTGAGTGGGCCTGACTGGTATATAAGGGCAGTCAGCAGCGAACCAGCTGAGCGGCGAACAGCAGAGGCTAACAGCGGGAGTTTGCCTGGGAGCTGTCCGAGAGGAGGTACGCTAAGTGCTGCATTAGGGGGGCTGTGTTGGTGAGTATCTGAGTGTCTGCTGCTGGGACAGTTGGTCAGTTTGACCGTGTGCTTGATTGCTTGCTTGTTTGTTTGAAAAGTGTGAATTGGGAGTGCTTTGTTCCAGCTGGGCCTTGAGTGGGCCTGACTGGTATATAAGGGCAGTCAGCAGCGAACCAGCTGAGCGGCGAACAGCAGAGGCTAACAGCGGGAGTTTGCCTGGGAGCTGTCCGAGAGGAGGTACGCTAAGTGCTGCATTAGGGGGGCTGTGTTGGTGAGTATCTGAGTGTCTGCTGCTGGGACAGTTGGTCAGTTTGACCGTGTGCTTGATTGCTTGCTTGTTTGTTTGAAAAGTGTGAATTGGGAGTGCTTTGTTCCAGCTGGGCCTTGAGTGGGCCTGACTGGTATATAAGGGCAGTCAGCAGCGAACCAGCTGAGCGGCGAACAGCAGAGGCTAACAGCGGGAGTTTGCCTGGGAGCTGTCCGAGAGGAGGTACGCTAAGTGCTGCATTAGGGGGGCTGTGTTGGTGAGTATCTGAGTGTCTGCTGCTGGGACAGTTGGTCAGTTTGACCGTGTGCTTGATTGCTTGCTTGTTTGTTTGAAAAGTGTGAATTGGGAGTGCTTTGTTCCAGCTGGGCCTTGAGTGGGCCTGACTGGTATATAAGGGCAGTCAGCAGCGAACCAGCTGAGCGGCGAACAGCAGAGGCTAACAGCGGGAGTTTGCCTGGGAGCTGTCCGAGAGGAGGTACGCTAAGTGCTGCATTAGGGGGGCTGTGTTGGTGAGTATCTGAGTGTCTGCTGCTGGGACAGTTGGTCAGTTTGACCGTGTGCTTGATTGCTTGCTTGTTTGTTTGAAAAGTGTGAATTGGGAGTGCTTTGTTCCAGCTGGGCCTTGAGTGGGCCTGACTGGTATATAAGGGCAGTCAGCAGCGAACCAGCTGAGCGGCGAACAGCAGAGGCTAACAGCGGGAGTTTGCCTGGGAGCTGTCCGAGAGGAGGTACGCTAAGTGCTGCATTAGGGGGGCTGTGTTGGTGAGTATCTGAGTGTCTGCTGCTGGGACAGTTGGTCAGTTTGACCGTGTGCTTGATTGCTTGCTTGTTTGTTTGAAAAGTGTGAATTGGGAGTGCTTTGTTCCAGCTGGGCCTTGAGTGGGCCTGACTGGTATATAAGGGCAGTCAGCAGCGAACCAGCTGAGCGGCGAACAGCAGAGGCTAACAGCGGGAGTTTGCCTGGGAGCTGTCCGAGAGGAGGTACGCTAAGTGCTGCATTAGGGGGGCTGTGTTGGTGAGTATCTGAGTGTCTGCTGCTGGGACAGTTGGTCAGTTTGACCGTGTGCTTGATTGCTTGCTTGTTTGTTTGAAAAGTGTGAATTGGGAGTGCTTTGTTCCAGCTGGGCCTTGAGTGGGCCTGACTGGTATATAAGGGCAGTCAGCAGCGAACCAGCTGAGCGGCGAACAGCAGAGGCTAACAGCGGGAGTTTGCCTGGGAGCTGTCCGAGAGGAGGTACGCTAAGTGCTGCATTAGGGGGGCTGTGTTGGTGAGTATCTGAGTGTCTGCTGCTGGGACAGTTGGTCAGTTTGACCGTGTGCTTGATTGCTTGCTTGTTTGTTTGAAAAGTGTGAATTGGGAGTGCTTTGTTCCAGCTGGGCCTTGAGTGGGCCTGACTGGTATATAAGGGCAGTCAGCAGCGAACCAGCTGAGCGGCGAACAGCAGAGGCTAACAGCGGGAGTTTGCCTGGGAGCTGTCCGAGAGGAGGTACGCTAAGTGCTGCATTAGGGGGGCTGTGTTGGTGAGTATCTGAGTGTCTGCTGCTGGGACAGTTGGTCAGTTTGACCGTGTGCTTGATTGCTTGCTTGTTTGTTTGAAAAGTGTGAATTGGGAGTGCTTTGTTCCAGCTGGGCCTTGAGTGGGCCTGACTGGTATATAAGGGCAGTCAGCAGCGAACCAGCTGAGCGGCGAACAGCAGAGGCTAACAGCGGGAGTTTGCCTGGGAGCTGTCCGAGAGGAGGTACGCTAAGTGCTGCATTAGGGGGGCTGTGTTGGTGAGTATCTGAGTGTCTGCTGCTGGGACAGTTGGTCAGTTTGACCGTGTGCTTGATTGCTTGCTTGTTTGTTTGAAAAGTGTGAATTGGGAGTGCTTTGTTCCAGCTGGGCCTTGAGTGGGCCTGACTGGTATATAAGGGCAGTCAGCAGCGAACCAGCTGAGCGGCGAACAGCAGAGGCTAACAGCGGGAGTTTGCCTGGGAGCTGTCCGAGAGGAGGTACGCTAAGTGCTGCATTAGGGGGGCTGTGTTGGTGAGTATCTGAGTGTCTGCTGCTGGGACAGTTGGTCAGTTTGACCGTGTGCTTGATTGCTTGCTTGTTTGTTTGAAAAGTGTGAATTGGGAGTGCTTTGTTCCAGCTGGGCCTTGAGTGGGCCTGACTGGTATATAAGGGCAGTCAGCAGCGAACCAGCTGAGCGGCGAACAGCAGAGGCTAACAGCGGGAGTTTGCCTGGGAGCTGTCCGAGAGGAGGTACGCTAAGTGCTGCATTAGGGGGGCTGTGTTGGTGAGTATCTGAGTGTCTGCTGCTGGGACAGTTGGTCAGTTTGACCGTGTGCTTGATTGCTTGCTTGTTTGTTTGAAAAGTGTGAATTGGGAGTGCTTTGTTCCAGCTGGGCCTTGAGTGGGCCTGACTGGTATATAAGGGCAGTCAGCAGCGAACCAGCTGAGCGGCGAACAGCAGAGGCTAACAGCGGGAGTTTGCCTGGGAGCTGTCCGAGAGGAGGTACGCTAAGTGCTGCATTAGGGGGGCTGTGTTGGTGAGTATCTGAGTGTCTGCTGCTGGGACAGTTGGTCAGTTTGACCGTGTGCTTGATTGCTTGCTTGTTTGTTTGAAAAGTGTGAATTGGGAGTGCTTTGTTCCAGCTGGGCCTTGAGTGGGCCTGACTGGTATATAAGGGCAGTCAGCAGCGAACCAGCTGAGCGGCGAACAGCAGAGGCTAACAGCGGGAGTTTGCCTGGGAGCTGTCCGAGAGGAGGTACGCTAAGTGCTGCATTAGGGGGGCTGTGTTGGTGAGTATCTGAGTGTCTGCTGCTGGGACAGTTGGTCAGTTTGACCGTGTGCTTGATTGCTTGCTTGTTTGTTTGAAAAGTGTGAATTGGGAGTGCTTTGTTCCAGCTGGGCCTTGAGTGGGCCTGACTGGTATATAAGGGCAGTCAGCAGCGAACCAGCTGAGCGGCGAACAGCAGAGGCTAACAGCGGGAGTTTGCCTGGGAGCTGTCCGAGAGGAGGTACGCTAAGTGCTGCATTAGGGGGGCTGTGTTGGTGAGTATCTGAGTGTCTGCTGCTGGGACAGTTGGTCAGTTTGACCGTGTGCTTGATTGCTTGCTTGTTTGTTTGAAAAGTGTGAATTGGGAGTGCTTTGTTCCAGCTGGGCCTTGAGTGGGCCTGACTGGTATATAAGGGCAGTCAGCAGCGAACCAGCTGAGCGGCGAACAGCAGAGGCTAACAGCGGGAGTTTGCCTGGGAGCTGTCCGAGAGGAGGTACGCTAAGTGCTGCATTAGGGGGGCTGTGTTGGTGAGTATCTGAGTGTCTGCTGCTGGGACAGTTGGTCAGTTTGACCGTGTGCTTGATTGCTTGCTTGTTTGTTTGAAAAGTGTGAATTGGGAGTGCTTTGTTCCAGCTGGGCCTTGAGTGGGCCTGACTGGTATATAAGGGCAGTCAGCAGCGAACCAGCTGAGCGGCGAACAGCAGAGGCTAACAGCGGGAGTTTGCCTGGGAGCTGTCCGAGAGGAGGTACGCTAAGTGCTGCATTAGGGGGGCTGTGTTGGTGAGTATCTGAGTGTCTGCTGCTGGGACAGTTGGTCAGTTTGACCGTGTGCTTGATTGCTTGCTTGTTTGTTTGAAAAGTGTGAATTGGGAGTGCTTTGTTCCAGCTGGGCCTTGAGTGGGCCTGACTGGTATATAAGGGCAGTCAGCAGCGAACCAGCTGAGCGGCGAACAGCAGAGGCTAACAGCGGGAGTTTGCCTGGGAGCTGTCCGAGAGGAGGTACGCTAAGTGCTGCATTAGGGGGGCTGTGTTGGTGAGTATCTGAGTGTCTGCTGCTGGGACAGTTGGTCAGTTTGACCGTGTGCTTGATTGCTTGCTTGTTTGTTTGAAAAGTGTGAATTGGGAGTGCTTTGTTCCAGCTGGGCCTTGAGTGGGCCTGACTGGTATATAAGGGCAGTCAGCAGCGAACCAGCTGAGCGGCGAACAGCAGAGGCTAACAGCGGGAGTTTGCCTGGGAGCTGTCCGAGAGGAGGTACGCTAAGTGCTGCATTAGGGGGGCTGTGTTGGTGAGTATCTGAGTGTCTGCTGCTGGGACAGTTGGTCAGTTTGACCGTGTGCTTGATTGCTTGCTTGTTTGTTTGAAAAGTGTGAATTGGGAGTGCTTTGTTCCAGCTGGGCCTTGAGTGGGCCTGACTGGTATATAAGGGCAGTCAGCAGCGAACCAGCTGAGCGGCGAACAGCAGAGGCTAACAGCGGGAGTTTGCCTGGGAGCTGTCCGAGAGGAGGTACGCTAAGTGCTGCATTAGGGGGGCTGTGTTGGTGAGTATCTGAGTGTCTGCTGCTGGGACAGTTGGTCAGTTTGACCGTGTGCTTGATTGCTTGCTTGTTTGTTTGAAAAGTGTGAATTGGGAGTGCTTTGTTCCAGCTGGGCCTTGAGTGGGCCTGACTGGTATATAAGGGCAGTCAGCAGCGAACCAGCTGAGCGGCGAACAGCAGAGGCTAACAGCGGGAGTTTGCCTGGGAGCTGTCCGAGAGGAGGTACGCTAAGTGCTGCATTAGGGGGGCTGTGTTGGTGAGTATCTGAGTGTCTGCTGCTGGGACAGTTGGTCAGTTTGACCGTGTGCTTGATTGCTTGCTTGTTTGTTTGAAAAGTGTGAATTGGGAGTGCTTTGTTCCAGCTGGGCCTTGAGTGGGCCTGACTGGTATATAAGGGCAGTCAGCAGCGAACCAGCTGAGCGGCGAACAGCAGAGGCTAACAGCGGGAGTTTGCCTGGGAGCTGTCCGAGAGGAGGTACGCTAAGTGCTGCATTAGGGGGGCTGTGTTGGTGAGTATCTGAGTGTCTGCTGCTGGGACAGTTGGTCAGTTTGACCGTGTGCTTGATTGCTTGCTTGTTTGTTTGAAAAGTGTGAATTGGGAGTGCTTTGTTCCAGCTGGGCCTTGAGTGGGCCTGACTGGTATATAAGGGCAGTCAGCAGCGAACCAGCTGAGCGGCGAACAGCAGAGGCTAACAGCGGGAGTTTGCCTGGGAGCTGTCCGAGAGGAGGTACGCTAAGTGCTGCATTAGGGGGGCTGTGTTGGTGAGTATCTGAGTGTCTGCTGCTGGGACAGTTGGTCAGTTTGACCGTGTGCTTGATTGCTTGCTTGTTTGTTTGAAAAGTGTGAATTGGGAGTGCTTTGTTCCAGCTGGGCCTTGAGTGGGCCTGACTGGTATATAAGGGCAGTCAGCAGCGAACCAGCTGAGCGGCGAACAGCAGAGGCTAACAGCGGGAGTTTGCCTGGGAGCTGTCCGAGAGGAGGTACGCTAAGTGCTGCATTAGGGGGGCTGTGTTGGTGAGTATCTGAGTGTCTGCTGCTGGGACAGTTGGTCAGTTTGACCGTGTGCTTGATTGCTTGCTTGTTTGTTTGAAAAGTGTGAATTGGGAGTGCTTTGTTCCAGCTGGGCCTTGAGTGGGCCTGACTGGTATATAAGGGCAGTCAGCAGCGAACCAGCTGAGCGGCGAACAGCAGAGGCTAACAGCGGGAGTTTGCCTGGGAGCTGTCCGAGAGGAGGTACGCTAAGTGCTGCATTAGGGGGGCTGTGTTGGTGAGTATCTGAGTGTCTGCTGCTGGGACAGTTGGTCAGTTTGACCGTGTGCTTGATTGCTTGCTTGTTTGTTTGAAAAGTGTGAATTGGGAGTGCTTTGTTCCAGCTGGGCCTTGAGTGGGCCTGACTGGTATATAAGGGCAGTCAGCAGCGAACCAGCTGAGCGGCGAACAGCAGAGGCTAACAGCGGGAGTTTGCCTGGGAGCTGTCCGAGAGGAGGTACGCTAAGTGCTGCATTAGGGGGGCTGTGTTGGTGAGTATCTGAGTGTCTGCTGCTGGGACAGTTGGTCAGTTTGACCGTGTGCTTGATTGCTTGCTTGTTTGTTTGAAAAGTGTGAATTGGGAGTGCTTTGTTCCAGCTGGGCCTTGAGTGGGCCTGACTGGTATATAAGGGCAGTCAGCAGCGAACCAGCTGAGCGGCGAACAGCAGAGGCTAACAGCGGGAGTTTGCCTGGGAGCTGTCCGAGAGGAGGTACGCTAAGTGCTGCATTAGGGGGGCTGTGTTGGTGAGTATCTGAGTGTCTGCTGCTGGGACAGTTGGTCAGTTTGACCGTGTGCTTGATTGCTTGCTTGTTTGTTTGAAAAGTGTGAATTGGGAGTGCTTTGTTCCAGCTGGGCCTTGAGTGGGCCTGACTGGTATATAAGGGCAGTCAGCAGCGAACCAGCTGAGCGGCGAACAGCAGAGGCTAACAGCGGGAGTTTGCCTGGGAGCTGTCCGAGAGGAGGTACGCTAAGTGCTGCATTAGGGGGGCTGTGTTGGTGAGTATCTGAGTGTCTGCTGCTGGGACAGTTGGTCAGTTTGACCGTGTGCTTGATTGCTTGCTTGTTTGTTTGAAAAGTGTGAATTGGGAGTGCTTTGTTCCAGCTGGGCCTTGAGTGGGCCTGACTGGTATATAAGGGCAGTCAGCAGCGAACCAGCTGAGCGGCGAACAGCAGAGGCTAACAGCGGGAGTTTGCCTGGGAGCTGTCCGAGAGGAGGTACGCTAAGTGCTGCATTAGGGGGGCTGTGTTGGTGAGTATCTGAGTGTCTGCTGCTGGGACAGTTGGTCAGTTTGACCGTGTGCTTGATTGCTTGCTTGTTTGTTTGAAAAGTGTGAATTGGGAGTGCTTTGTTCCAGCTGGGCCTTGAGTGGGCCTGACTGGTATATAAGGGCAGTCAGCAGCGAACCAGCTGAGCGGCGAACAGCAGAGGCTAACAGCGGGAGTTTGCCTGGGAGCTGTCCGAGAGGAGGTACGCTAAGTGCTGCATTAGGGGGGCTGTGTTGGTGAGTATCTGAGTGTCTGCTGCTGGGACAGTTGGTCAGTTTGACCGTGTGCTTGATTGCTTGCTTGTTTGTTTGAAAAGTGTGAATTGGGAGTGCTTTGTTCCAGCTGGGCCTTGAGTGGGCCTGACTGGTATATAAGGGCAGTCAGCAGCGAACCAGCTGAGCGGCGAACAGCAGAGGCTAACAGCGGGAGTTTGCCTGGGAGCTGTCCGAGAGGAGGTACGCTAAGTGCTGCATTAGGGGGGCTGTGTTGGTGAGTATCTGAGTGTCTGCTGCTGGGACAGTTGGTCAGTTTGACCGTGTGCTTGATTGCTTGCTTGTTTGTTTGAAAAGTGTGAATTGGGAGTGCTTTGTTCCAGCTGGGCCTTGAGTGGGCCTGACTGGTATATAAGGGCAGTCAGCAGCGAACCAGCTGAGCGGCGAACAGCAGAGGCTAACAGCGGGAGTTTGCCTGGGAGCTGTCCGAGAGGAGGTACGCTAAGTGCTGCATTAGGGGGGCTGTGTTGGTGAGTATCTGAGTGTCTGCTGCTGGGACAGTTGGTCAGTTTGACCGTGTGCTTGATTGCTTGCTTGTTTGTTTGAAAAGTGTGAATTGGGAGTGCTTTGTTCCAGCTGGGCCTTGAGTGGGCCTGACTGGTATATAAGGGCAGTCAGCAGCGAACCAGCTGAGCGGCGAACAGCAGAGGCTAACAGCGGGAGTTTGCCTGGGAGCTGTCCGAGAGGAGGTACGCTAAGTGCTGCATTAGGGGGGCTGTGTTGGTGAGTATCTGAGTGTCTGCTGCTGGGACAGTTGGTCAGTTTGACCGTGTGCTTGATTGCTTGCTTGTTTGTTTGAAAAGTGTGAATTGGGAGTGCTTTGTTCCAGCTGGGCCTTGAGTGGGCCTGACTGGTATATAAGGGCAGTCAGCAGCGAACCAGCTGAGCGGCGAACAGCAGAGGCTAACAGCGGGAGTTTGCCTGGGAGCTGTCCGAGAGGAGGTACGCTAAGTGCTGCATTAGGGGGGCTGTGTTGGTGAGTATCTGAGTGTCTGCTGCTGGGACAGTTGGTCAGTTTGACCGTGTGCTTGATTGCTTGCTTGTTTGTTTGAAAAGTGTGAATTGGGAGTGCTTTGTTCCAGCTGGGCCTTGAGTGGGCCTGACTGGTATATAAGGGCAGTCAGCAGCGAACCAGCTGAGCGGCGAACAGCAGAGGCTAACAGCGGGAGTTTGCCTGGGAGCTGTCCGAGAGGAGGTACGCTAAGTGCTGCATTAGGGGGGCTGTGTTGGTGAGTATCTGAGTGTCTGCTGCTGGGACAGTTGGTCAGTTTGACCGTGTGCTTGATTGCTTGCTTGTTTGTTTGAAAAGTGTGAATTGGGAGTGCTTTGTTCCAGCTGGGCCTTGAGTGGGCCTGACTGGTATATAAGGGCAGTCAGCAGCGAACCAGCTGAGCGGCGAACAGCAGAGGCTAACAGCGGGAGTTTGCCTGGGAGCTGTCCGAGAGGAGGTACGCTAAGTGCTGCATTAGGGGGGCTGTGTTGGTGAGTATCTGAGTGTCTGCTGCTGGGACAGTTGGTCAGTTTGACCGTGTGCTTGATTGCTTGCTTGTTTGTTTGAAAAGTGTGAATTGGGAGTGCTTTGTTCCAGCTGGGCCTTGAGTGGGCCTGACTGGTATATAAGGGCAGTCAGCAGCGAACCAGCTGAGCGGCGAACAGCAGAGGCTAACAGCGGGAGTTTGCCTGGGAGCTGTCCGAGAGGAGGTACGCTAAGTGCTGCATTAGGGGGGCTGTGTTGGTGAGTATCTGAGTGTCTGCTGCTGGGACAGTTGGTCAGTTTGACCGTGTGCTTGATTGCTTGCTTGTTTGTTTGAAAAGTGTGAATTGGGAGTGCTTTGTTCCAGCTGGGCCTTGAGTGGGCCTGACTGGTATATAAGGGCAGTCAGCAGCGAACCAGCTGAGCGGCGAACAGCAGAGGCTAACAGCGGGAGTTTGCCTGGGAGCTGTCCGAGAGGAGGTACGCTAAGTGCTGCATTAGGGGGGCTGTGTTGGTGAGTATCTGAGTGTCTGCTGCTGGGACAGTTGGTCAGTTTGACCGTGTGCTTGATTGCTTGCTTGTTTGTTTGAAAAGTGTGAATTGGGAGTGCTTTGTTCCAGCTGGGCCTTGAGTGGGCCTGACTGGTATATAAGGGCAGTCAGCAGCGAACCAGCTGAGCGGCGAACAGCAGAGGCTAACAGCGGGAGTTTGCCTGGGAGCTGTCCGAGAGGAGGTACGCTAAGTGCTGCATTAGGGGGGCTGTGTTGGTGAGTATCTGAGTGTCTGCTGCTGGGACAGTTGGTCAGTTTGACCGTGTGCTTGATTGCTTGCTTGTTTGTTTGAAAAGTGTGAATTGGGAGTGCTTTGTTCCAGCTGGGCCTTGAGTGGGCCTGACTGGTATATAAGGGCAGTCAGCAGCGAACCAGCTGAGCGGCGAACAGCAGAGGCTAACAGCGGGAGTTTGCCTGGGAGTTCGCTTGGGGAGAGCGCACTGAGGCTTTCATCTGCAGGTTTCTCCGAGTCGTTCCTGCAACAGTTGAGGAAGCTCCTAAGAGGACGGTGATATGGAAGGTGAGCGATCAGCCGTTGTAACCTGCACAGGTTGTGCCATGTTTGTCTTTCTTCCGCAGGACAGAAGCGACTTTGTCTGCACAAAGTGCAAGCTGGTCTCCATATTGGAGGAGAAGGTTCGGGGGCTGGAGAAACAAGTATCAACTCTGCGTTGCATAAGGGAAAATGAAGATTTCCTGGACAGACGTCAGGAGATGCTTCTACGGCCACAATGTTCTGAAGATTCAGAGCAGGCGCAGCAGGGACAGAAGGATTGTGAGGAGGTTTGGCAGCATGTGACCTCCAGAAGAAGAAAGAGGAGCGTCCATGCACCAGCAATGGAGATACAGGTGAGGAATCGTTTCCATGTTCTCTCTACAGGTGCTAATGCGGAGAGTGGACTAGATGGCCCATCTGAGGGAAGGGAGCAGAAGGAGACTCCACCGATTGGAAGGCAAAAGATGCACTGTCCTAGGGATGGGCGTTCCACGACCACCACTCCCAAGAGGAGGAGGAGGGTGGTGGTGGTCGGGGACTCCCTCCTCAGGGGGACTGAGTCATCTATCTGCCGCCCTGACCGGGAAAACCGAGAGGTCTGCTGCTTGCCAGGAGCTAGGATACACGATGTGACGGAGAGACTGCCGAGACTCATCAAGCCCTCGGATCGCTACCCCTTCCTGCTTCTCCACGTGGGCACCAATGATACTGCCAAGAATGACCTTGAGCGGATCACTGCAGACTACGTGGCTCTGGGAAGAAGGATAAAGGAGTTTGAGGCGCAAGTGGTGTTCTCGTCCATCCTCCCTGTGCAAGGAAAAGGCCGGGGTAGAGACCGTCGAATCGTGGAAGTCAACGAATGGCTACGCAGGTGGTGTCGGAGAGAAGGCTTTGGATTCTTCGACCATGGGATGGTGTTCCAAGAAGAAGGAGTGCTAGGCAGAGACGGGCTCCACCTAACGAAGAGAGGGAAGAGCATCTTCGCCAGCAGGCTGGCTAACCTAGTGAGGAGGGCTTTAAACTAGGTTCACCGGGGGAAGGAGACCAAAGCCCTGAGGTAAGTGGGGAAATGGGATCCTGGGAGGAAGCACAAGCAGGAGAGCGCAACAGGGGAGGACTCCTGTCTCATGCTGAGAAAGAGGGACGATCATTGAGTTATCTTAAGTGCCTATACACAAATGCAAGAAGCCTGGGAAACAAGCAGGGAGAACTGGAAGTCCTGGCACAGTCAGGGAACTATGATGTGATTGGAATAACAGAGACTTGGTGGGATAACTCACATGACTGGAGTACTGTCATGGATGGATATAAACTGTTCAGGAAGAACAGGCAGGGCAGAAAAGGTGGGGGAGTTGCGTTGTATGTAAGAGAGGAGTATGACTGCTCAGAGCTCCGGTATGATACTGCAGAAAAACCTGAGAGTCTCTGGATAAAGTTGAGAAGTGTGAGCAACAAGGGTGATGTCGTGGTTGGAGTCTGCTATAGACCACCAGACCAGGGGGATGAGGTGGACGAGGCTTTCTTCTGGCAACTAGCAGAAGTTGCTAGATCACAGGCCCTGGTTCTCATGGGAGACTTTAATCACCCTGATATCTGCTGGGAGAGCAATACAGCGGTGCACAGGCAATCCAGGAAATTTTTGGAAAGTGTAGGGGACAATTTCCTGGTGCAAGTGCTGGAGGAACCAACTAGGGGCAAAGCTTTTCTTGACCTGCTGCTCACAAACAGGGAAGAACTAGTAGGGGAAGCAAAAGTGGATGGGAACCTGGGAGGCAGTGACCATGAGATGGTCGAGTTCAGGATCCTGACACAAGGAAGAAAGGAGAGCAGCAGAATACGGACCCTGGACTTCAGAAAAGCAGACTTTGACTCCCTCAGGGAACAGATGGGCAGGATCCCCTGGGAGAATAACATGAAGGGCAAAGGGGTCCAGGAGAGCTGGCTGTATTTTAAAGAATCCTTATTGAGGTTGCAGGAACAAACCATCCCGATGTGTAGAAAGAATAGTAAATATGGCAGGCGACCAGCTTGGCTAAACAGTGAAATCCTTGCTGATCTTAAACGCAAAACGCAAAAAAGAGGCTTATAAGGAGTGGAAGATTGGACAAATGACCAGGGAGGAGTATAAAAATATTGCTCAGGCGTGCAGGAGTGAAATCAGGAAGGCCAAATCACACTTGGAGTTGCAGTTAGCAAGAGATGTTAAGAGTAACAAGAAGGGTTTCTTCAGGTATGTTAGCAACAAGAAGAAAATCAAGGAAAGTGTGGGCCCCTTACTGAATGAGGGAGGCAACCTAGTGACCGAGGATGTGGAAAAAGCTAATGTACTCAATGATTTTTTTGCCTCTGTCTTCACGCACAAGGTCAGCTCCCAGATTGCTGCACTGGGCAGTACAGCATGGGGAGAAGGTGGCCAACCCTCTGTGGAGAAGAAGTGGTTCGGGACTATTTAGAAAAACTGGACGTGCACAAGTCCATGGGGCCGGATGCGCTGCATCCGAGGGTGCTAAAGGAGTTGGCGGGTGAGATTGCAGAGCCATTAGCCATTATTTTTGAAAACTCATGGCGATCGGGGGAGGTCCCAGATGACTGGAAAAAGGCTAATGTAGTGCCCATCTTTAAAAAAGGGAAGAAGGAGGATCCGGGGAACTACAGGCCAGTCAGCCTCACCTCAGTCCCTGGAAAAATCATGGAGCAGGTCCTCAAGGAATCAATTATGAAACATTTAGAGGAGAGGAAAGTGATCAGGAACAGTCAGCATGGATTCACGAAGGGGAAGTCGTGCCTGACTAACCTAATTGCCTTCTATGATGAGATAACTGGCTCTGTGGATGAGGGGAAAGCAGTGGATGTGTTATTTCTTGACTTTAGCAAAGCTTTTGATACTGTCTCCCACAGTATTCTTGCCACCAAGTTAAAGAAGTATGGGCTGGATGAATGGACTGTAAGGTGGATAGAAAGCTGGCTAGATCGTCGGGCTCAACGGGTAGTGATCAATGGCTCCATGTCTAGTTGGCAGCCGGTTTCAAGTGGAGTGCCCCAAGGGTCGGTCCTGGGGCCGGTTTTGTTTAATATCTTTATTAATGATCTGGAGGATGGTGTGGACTGCACTCTCAGCAAGTTTGCAGATGACACTAAACTAGGAGGCGTGGTAGATACACTGGAGGGTAGGGATCGGATACAGAGGGACCTAGACAAATTAGAGGATTGGGCAGAAAAAAACCTGATGAGGTTCAACAAGGACAAGTGCAGAGTCCTGCACTTAGGACGGAAGAATCCCATGCACTGCTACAGACTAGGGACCGAATGGCTAGGTAGCAGTTCTGCTGAAAAGGACCTAGGGGTCACAGTGGACGAGAAGCTGGATATGAGTCAACAGTGTGCTCTTGTTGCCAAGAAGGCTAATGGCATTTTGGGCTGTATAAGTAGGGGCATTGCCAGCAGATCGAGGAACGTGATCGTTCCCCTTTATTCGACATTGGTGAGGCCTCATCTGGAATACTGTGTCCAGTTTTGGTCCCCACACTACAAGAAGGATGTGGAAAAATTGGAAAAAGTCCAGCGGAGGGCAACAAAAATGATTAGGGGTCTGGAGCACATGACTTATGAGGAGAGGCTGAGAGAACTGGGATTGTTTAGTCTCCAGAAGAGAAGAATGAGGGGGGATTTGATAGCAGCCTTCAACTACCTGAAGGGGGGTTCCAAAGAGGATGGAGCTCGGCTGTTCTCAGTGGTGGCAGATGACAGAACAAGGAGCAATGGTCTCAAGTTGCAGTGGGGGAGGTCCAGGTTGGATATCAGGAAAAACTATTTCACTAGGAGGGTGGTGAAACACTGGAATGCGTTACCTAGTGAGGTGGTGGAGTCTCCTTCCTTGGAGGTTTTTAAGGCCCGGCTTGACAAAGCCCTGGCTGGGATGATTTAGCTGGGAATTGGTCCTGCTTTGAGCAGGGGGTTGGACTAGATGACCTCTTGAGGTCCCTTCCAACTCTGATATTCTATGATTCTATGATTCTATGAAGTCCCCAAATCATGATTTAAAGACTTCAAATCGCTGAGAATCCTCCAGCAAGCGACCCCTGCTCCATGCTGCGGAGGAAGGCGAAAAACCTCCAGGGCCTCCGCCAATCTACCCTGGAGGAAAATTCCTTCTCGACCCCAAATATGGCGATCAGCTGAACCCCGAGCATGTGGGCAAGATTCTCTAGCCAGACCCTCTGGAAAAAGTTCTCTGTAGTAACTTTTAATATCCCATCATTGACCATTGTTACTAATTACCAGCGATGGCACGTTATTGCCCTAATGACTAAAATCACTTTATCCCATCAAACCATCCCCTCCATAAACCTATCAAGTTTAATCTCATAACGTTTAATCTCAGAAGGGACATCAGATCATCTGACCTCCTGTGTCTGACGGATCACTCAGTTTCACTCAGTGATCCCTGCACTGAACCCAGTCACTGGCTCTTAGATAAAGCATCTTCCAGAAAGGCCCCTAGTCTGGATCTAGAGACATCCGGACATGGAGAACTCACCGCTTCCCTGGGGAATTTGTTGCAGTGGTTAATCACACTATTCAAAATGTGCACCTCATTTCTAGTTTGAATGTGTCAGGTGTCAGCTTCCAGTCAGTGTTCTGCCTGTCTCCACTAGAGTACAGAGCCCTCTAGTGCCCAGGTACGTGTAACACTGTAGTCACGTCACCACTCAGTCCTCTTTGTGAGAAGCTACGCAAATCAAGCTCCTGGAGCCTCTCCCTGCCAGGCATTTTCTCCAGCCCGTGAATCATTTCTCCCTCTTTTCTGAACCCTCTCCAGCTTTTCAACATCCTTTTAAAAATGTAGACACCAGAACTGGCCGCAGTGTTCAGGATCAGTCTCACCAACTCTGCACAGAGGTAACATCACTTCCCTACTCCTATTCCCATTTATACGTACAAAGATCACACTAACGCTTTTGCCTTAGCATCACACTGGAAACTCACAAAGTCCACAAGAGACCTCATCATCAACTAGTCTGATCTCCTCCGACACCAATCTTCATGTCGTCCACAAATTTTATCAGCAGTAATTTTCTATGGACTTCCAGGTCGCTGATGAAAATGTTGACTAGCATTGGGCCAAGAACCAATCCCTGTGGTCCCTGCCGATAACTACATTTTAAGATGTCAGCCAGCTCGTCATCCATCTGATGTGCGCTTCATTGATACTGGATAGCGCTGATATTTTAATCAGAATGTCGCGCAGTGGGCTGTAATGATTGGGCCTAGAAATTAATCCTCATTGTAAATTCAACTGTAAGAAGTGACTGAAAGTTCATAAAATGTCACAATAAGCACGCTTCACCCTCATGACTTGCCTCTCCCACCCCCTGCTGGGACCCCAGACCTTCTTTGTCCTAATCCTGAGAGGTGCGCTGGCCGCACTGGGCCACAGAGAGGGAGCCGGATGTCTCCAGCGCCAGCTATTCCCGAATGCCACCTGCGGTGTGAGACTTTGGCTCTCCCCCCTCCGCCACGTGTCCTTCCCATTCCCAACCTCACTCCTCTTTCCTAGCCCTCTCCTTTTTCCTTCTGTCTAACAGGAGCCCGGCTTAGCTGGCCAAAATGGGGTATTTCGCAACACGGCCATAAGCCTGAGACCTGAAAGAGGCATCTAAAAGCCTATCGGCCTGTTGCTGGTACAAGTTAGCAAGGCCTCGGAGTGGCTGAACAGCCAAGCGCTGGCCCCCGTTTCTCCAGCAGCGGGAGAGGGCAAGTGAAAGTCGACAGCTAACACAGAAGCTGCATTTTCTCTGTTTTCTTTTCTCTCCCCTTTCGTGTGTATTTGGCTTGTTTTGTCTTCTAGGAAATGGGATCAGACTTTAGCAACAACAACCGCTCCAGCTCATCCATCTAATTATGTCTGTGTTCCATTATTACCATCTGTGATACCATCTCAGTGACGGTCAAACAAGGGGCTTCCTTCTAAAATCTCTCCCCAGCTAAAGGGAAAGGGAGAAGGAATGTTGTTAAAATGAGAGCCTGATTTAATACTTAACCTTTCAAGTGCTGTAACTGTTACTCCTTCTTTTCTGTGGCTTTAATAAAGGTTAACAAGAGTGTTTAGTGGAGTGTTTGCCACGATGCTAAGCAGGCTGTGGTCTCTGGATACCAAACTTCAAACCTTGTTTAAAACTGTTTAATGTTGGACAGCGACTGGGCCATGCTTACACCTTACATCCGTGTCCCTAGCCTCTGTTTGCCAGAAGCTGGGAATGGGCAGCAGGGGATGGATCACTTGATGATTCCTGTTCTGTTCATTCCCTCTGCGGCACTTGGCATTGGCCACTGTCGGCAGACAGGACACTGGGCTCGATGGATCTTTGGTCTGACCCAGTAGGGCCATTCTTATGTTCGGGCCAATTAGTCCATCTAAATCAATACGTGGTACCAGGGACTGCTCCACATGGAGACGTGGTGTGCGGCAGGCCGGGGTTTAACTCTAAAGCACACTAGCCTGATGCACACTCACTGGCCAAGCAGGCCCTGCTGCCGTGCACTAATGGTGCTGTAGTGTGCTCTGACCTACTGCTGCGTGAGCACTAGGAACTGATCGTGCGCTGTGCGGCAGGCCAGGTTGCTCTAGGTTTACATCCCAGCTTGCCGCGCACTAAGGGCATGTCTACAGGAAGGATAGACAGGGGAAAAAGGGAGGAGGTGTTGCCTTATATATTAAAAATGTACACACTTGGTCTGAGGTAGAGATGGACATAGGAGACGGAAGTGTTGAGAGTCTCTGGGTTAGGCTTAAAGGGGCAAAAAACAAGGGAGATGTCATGCTAGGCGTCTACTACAGGCCACCTAACCAGGTGGAAGAGGTGGATGAGGCTTTTTTCAAGCAACTAACAAAATCATCCAAAGCCCAAGATTTGGTGGTGATGGGGGACTTCAACTATCCGGATATATGTTGGGAAAATAACACAGCGGGGAACAGACTATCCAACAAATTCTTGTACTGCATTGGAGACAACTTTTTATTTCAGAAGGTTGAAAAAGCTACTAGGGGAGAAGCTGTTCTAGACTTGATTTTAACAAATAGGGAGGAACTCGTTGAGAATGTGAAAGTAGAAGGCAGCCTGGGTGAAAGTGATCATGAAATCATAGACTTTGCAATTCTAAGGAAGGGTAGAAGGGAGAACAGCAAAATAGAGACAATGGATTTCAGGAAGGCAGATTTTGGGAAGCTCAGAGAGCTGATAGGTAAGGTCCCATGGGAATCAAGACTGAGGGGAAAAACAACTGAGGAGAGTTGGCAGTTTTTCAAAGGGACACTATTAAGGGCCCAAAAGCAAGCTATTCCGCTGGTTAGGAAAGATAGAAAATGTGGCAAAAGACCACCTTGGCTTAACCACGAGATCTTGCACGATCTAAAAAATAAAAAGGAGTCATATAAAAAATGGAAACTAGGACAGATTACAAAGGATGAATATAGGCAAACAACACAGGAATGCAGGGGCAAGATTAGAAAGGCAAAGGCACAAAATGAGCTCAAACTAGCTACGGGAATAAAAGGAAACAAGAAGACTTTTTATCAATACATTAGAAGCAAGAGGAAGACCAAAGACAGGGTAGGCCCACTGCTTAGTGAAGAGGGAGAAACAGTAACAGGAAACTTGGAAATGGCAGAGATGCTTAATGACTTCTTTGTTTCGGTCTTCACCGAGAAGTCTGAAGGAATGCCTAACATAGTGAATGCTAATGGGAAGGGGGTAGGTTTAGCGGATAAAATAAAAAAAGAACAAGTTAAACATCACTTAGAAAAGTTAGATGCCTGCAAGTCACCCGGGCCTGATGAAATGCATCCTAGAATACTCAAGGAGCTAATAGAGGAGGTATCTGAGCCTCTAGCTATTATCTTTGGAAAGTCATGGGAGACGGGAGAGATTCCAGAAGACTGGAAAAGGGCAAATATAGTGCCCATCTATAAAAAGGGAAATAAAAACAACCCAGGTAACTACAGACCAGTTAGTTTAACTTCTGTGCCAGGGAAGATAATGGAGCAAGTAATTAAGGAAATCGTCTGCCAACACTTGGAAGGTGGTAAGGTGATAGGGAATAGCCAGCATGGATTTGTGAAGAACAAATCATGTCAAACCAATCTGATAGCTTTCTTTGATAGGATAACGAGCCTTGTGGATAAGGGTGAAGCGGTGGATGTGGTATACCTAGACTTTAGTAAGGCATTTGATACGGTCTCGCATGATATTCTTATCGATAAACTAGGCAAATACAAATTAGATGGGGCTACTATAAGGTGGGTGCATAACTGGCTGGATAATCGTACTCAGAGAGTTGTTATTAATGGTTCCCAATCCTGCTGGAAAGGCGTAACGAGTGGGGTACCGCAGGGGTCTGTTTTGGGACCGGCTCTGTTCAATATCTTCATCAACGACTTAGATATTGGCATAGAAAGTACGCTTATTAAGTTTGCGGATGATACCAAACTGGGAGGGATTGCAACTACTTTGGAGGACAGGGTCATAATTCAAAATGATCTGGACAAATTGGAGAAATGGTCTGAGTTAAACAGGATGAAGTTTAACAAAGACAAATGCAAAGTGCTCCACTTAGGAAGGAAAAATCAATTTCACACATACAGAATGGGAAGAGACTGTCTAGGAAGGAGTACGGCAGAAAGGGATCTAGGGGTTATAGTGGACCACAAGCTAAATATGAGTCAACAGTGTGATGCTGTTGCAAAAAAAGCAAACATGATTCTGGGATGCATTAACAGGTGTGTTGTGAGCAAGACACGAGAAGTCATTCTTCCGCTCTACTCTGCTCTGGTTAGGCCTCAGCTGGAGTATTGTGTCCAGTTCTGGGCGCCGCATTTTAAAAAAGATGTGGAGAAACTGGAAAGGGTCCAAAGAAGAGCAACAAGAATGATTAAAGGTCTTGAGAACATGACCTATGAAGGAAGGCTGAAAGAATTGGGTTTGTTTAGTTTGGAAAAGAGAAGACTGAGAGGGGACATGATAGCAGTTTTCAGGTATATAAAAGGGTGTCATAAGGAGGAGGGAGAGAACTTGTTCACCTTAGCCTCTAAGGATAGAACCAGAAACAATGGGTTTAAACTGCAGCAAGGGAGGTCTAGATTGGACATTAGGAAAAAGTTCCTAACTGTCAGGGTGGTTAAACACTGGAACAAATTGCCTAGGGAGGTTGTGGAATCTCCGTCTCTGGAGATATTTAAGAGTAGGTTAGATAAATGTCTATTAGGGATGGTCTAGGCAGTATTTGGTCCTGCCATGCGGGCAGGGGACTGGACTCGATGACCTCTCGAGGTCCCTTCCAGTCCTAGAATCTATGAATCTACACGTACAGCGCTGCAACAGCACAGCTGGTGAAAACGCGCGATGCCGACGGGAGAGAGCTCTCCTGTCACTATAATAAAACCAGCGAGCGGCAGAAGCTGTGTGGGGGAGACGCTCTCGCGCTGACATAGTGCTGTGCACACCGGCGCGCCTGTTGGTGTAACTCATGTCGCTCAGGGGGTGGTTTATTCATACCCGACTGACATCAGTGATGCCAACATAGGCTATGTCTGCACTACAGCCTCCGTGTGGACAAGCCCTAAGCCCTGGTCTACACTATATGCTTATGTCGGTATAGCTACATCACAAGGCACTTATCGCTCTGTCAATGGGAGAGCTTCTCCTGCCAACCTAGCTACCGCCTCTCGGGGAGGCGGGATACCGACGCCAACAGGAGAAGCTCCCTCGCCCGTCGGCGTAGGAGCATCTTCACGAAGCACGACGGGGCGGAGCTGCACCAGGGCAGCTCTGTATGTAGAGGCAAAGCTTTACGTCAGACGCCTTGCAATCTCCAAGTCTAGTACATACACAATCACCTTTATCAAGCAAACCTGGACTCTCCTCCTAGCGTGACACCAGCTGTGTCTGAGAAGACCTGTTTTCCATACACCCATCTCAACTGGCATTAATGATATTCCCATCCTTCAATTTATCCACTGAATCCTGTCTCACTTTCCCCAGGACGGGCGCCAGGCTAATGGGCCCATATGATCCCTCTTGCCTTTCTGAATATTGGCACAAGAGTGATACTCCTCCAGTCTCCTGGAATGTCCCCAGGATTCCAAGATTTATTAAAAACTATCAACCGTGGGCCAGAGATCTCCTCAGCCAGCTGTGGTAGGACTGCTGGGTGCATGTTATCTGGGCCTGCTGATCTGAGCTTGTTTATCCCTAGCAGACATTGGCTACTACTGGAGCTAGTAGGCCTGGCCAGTGCACCACGGGATGGTAGTGGGAGGACAGTTTGCACCCCGGGGCTATTAGACCAGGGATCCCCTTCTATCCTGGCCCTGCATTGGTGGAAGGGGAAGCAAATCTAACTCCCTGGGGGGTGATCTCGCTGTGCAACGTGTGGACAAGTGTGCTCTGGATATGCTAGTGCGAGCACACAGTGGTTAGTGTCACCTCTCTAGTGTCGATAACGCTTCACCAGGCTAGCTCCTCGGCTGTCTGCCCCACTCGCTCCCGGCTCACGGTCATGTGTCCCTGGGGCATCACTGCATTTGTTCTGGCTCAGATCCCCTGGCGCCACTGTCACCAGCTCAGCTCCACGCTGGGAGCCCTAGTGAGGTGATGCCCAGGCATTCGTTGGCACTGCAAGCACTGAGTGACAAACAGCCGCTCTCAGCAGGGTTAGCCTGCCTCAGGGCTGAAGCACCAGGAGCCCCGACCTTCGCTACAATCCAGCCCCCTCCACCCCCCCATTCTGCCATTTCCTTCCAAGGCCTCTCACGCCCTCTGGATCACTTCCCTGGCTTGGCTGCGTTCGCTGCTCCTCCCAGCTGACCAACACCTCGCAGCCTCCTTCCAGGTCACTACTGAAAACCAGCCCCAGCCCCAGCCCTTTGCCAACCCTGCCCCCAAGTCCTCACAGCCCCAGGAGGGAGCTTAGGGTCATGGGCCCCCTTCACAGGCTGAGAGGTGAAGTAACTTGCCCAAAGGGCATCAGTGTCTGGGCCCACACTGGACACCTTCTTCAACTCACCCCTTTGCTGGGGATCGGTATCTGCCGAACTGCCCTGCAGCCAGCCCCGGCCCAAGGCAGAGGGTCGTCCCCCAGCTGATTTCAATGAATTTCCAAGTCAGATTTAGTGACACCTGGTACCAGACACTTCCCAGGAACCTGCTTCCCTCTGGTCCTGTCCAGAAACAACCTAGTTTGTCCGGCCAGCTCCCCCCTGCGAGCCCCTCCACGCTGCTCACACTCCAGGGTCTCACAGCTGTTCTAGAGAGCGGGTGAGACATACAGGCAGGTGCCAGCTATCACTTCACCCAGAGCTGAAGCTGCGGGGCACACTGGTGAGTCCCTCGCAAGTGCACGAATTGGCGGTGTCTGGTACATTCAGTTCGCTAGTTCCCATAATCTCCCAGAACACACACTGCCCAGGCCCACTGCCCTGTGTCTCGTCAGACGATCCTTTATCCATGTTTCCTCCCGGTCTCCACTACATCCTAACTGTCCAGACCTCCTCTCCATAGCACCTCTGGAGCCCCGCCATTTTAGAGCCATCACTTCTGCCACCCCCTCCTGGTTTATCTGTGGCCATATCATGCTCTCTCTGGGTCAGCCCATCCCACTTACCTGGGATGGCCCCTCGGTAGAAAGTCATTAGGCCAGGAGCAGTGTTTCCCAGCGGGGCAGTGGGGGGAAGGGGATGTCAGCAACCCCCAGGAGGTCCGAAAGCATGGAACGCTTTATTGCAATCTAAAGCCAAGAAAATCTGGCTCCTCCACTCCCTGCACACCCAGCCTGTCGAGACCACGTATTCCCTGCCAGCCTCCCAAAGGCACACGATTCAACACCAGGATTATCACTGCTACACTTCCTTCTCTTCCTTCAGAAGGTGAATCCCCTAACCCTCAGCTCTTGGATAGCCCTTTCCCTGCAGCCCAAGAGGCTTTGCAGAGGGGGAGCAGGACTAGCTTACAAAAGGGGAAGGACACACCCACAGTCAGTGGCAGCATCAACCGGGGCCCTACCCACTAGACCACACTTCCCTCTTCTAGGCCCAAGAGAGGAAGAACTCAAGCCCGGCCGCAGCGGATTGCATTGCACCCTTGTGTTCCTTGCACTTCCACTCCAGCTGCCCCTTGCTGCAAGCAGCCTCTCCCATGTCAGCTGTGCACTGTCCTTTCCAAACCTCCTTCCATGCCACCCTCTAGGCCTGCAGCCCCTTCCTCTGTGGCACAGTTCTCCTCCTCCTCCCATTCCCCTGCACGCAGCTCCAATCCATCCGGCCACACAGCCTCTGCCAAGCTCGCCCTGGAGAGACGGGGGGGAAGGGGGAGCCGCCTTTGCAGCGTCTCTCCCAAGGAAAGCTCCGGCTGCAAGCCCCTGGAGCCCCCTGCTCCGTGCAAGCGACAGCAGCAGCGTTTCTACCCCAGCAGTTCGGCTGCTCCCCCCGCACAGCACGTCTAGATACAAAGGGTTCAGCTGGATTTCCTCTGCCTCCCAGTACATTTGCAATCGCCCATTTCTCCGGCCTCGCAATCCCTTTGGCTCACACAGGCCCCCTGGGAGAGACAAGCACTCCAGCAAGCCAGTCACAGGTATCTGGGGCTGCAGGTGCCAGAGCACCGTATCTGCGGGAGAGCGAGGGGGCAGGGACGGGCGCAGCGCCGCAGTTACCATCCTGGAAGACTCTCTCGACATTCAGGCCGTAGGTGGCACAGGTCTCGTAGTACGTGCAGCGCTTCAAATCATTGGAGAGTTTGCGGGCCCGAGAGTCATCGATGACACGGGGATTGGTGGCACTGATAGCGTCTGGAAACCAAAGAGAGGAAGAGTTAGAAAACAGGTTTCCACACCCCCATCCCACCCTGTAGCCCCCCAAGATACCAGGGCCCCACAGCACCTTCCCGGGGTCCCTCCAGCCCCATCCAGGGCTGGGATAACCAGCTCCAAAGCCCAGGCCCCGTCTGTCCCGGGCTGAGATAGGCAGGTTCCACAGCACGTTACTGGAAACCGGGCAGCCCTCGTCCTCCCCACCACCCCTGCCTCCAGATCCCCCGGTTCCACAACCCACGCCGGGGGTCCGAGGACTTGGGTCGGGAAGGTACCGTCCCCACCCTGCAGACACCACTGACGATTCTCTGCTAGCTTTAATTCCTTGTACCCTAACCCTAGGAATTTCTCGACCCCCCACAAGCACTGGAGCTCTGGCTACAGCACCCCCCTGCCACATCCTCCAGCCCCCACTGCCACTCCCATGCCCCGAACAACCTCCCCGGCCCCTGGCAATCCCACTCCCCACCCGCCCCGCCCTTCTGTCTACAATCACAGGCACACATCAAGGGTTCAGAAGTCCTGGAGCTCTGGCTGTCCATGCCGAAGTCCCCCACCCCCTCCCGCCTCCACCCCCTGCCCTGCGTGCGTGTTGGCTAATAGGTGTGGGACCCCTGCAAGGCAGGACTCGGCCTCGTGGCCGCACGGACCATCCTGCGCGAGGCAGAGGCAGTAACGCTAACGCCAGCTCTAGGCCTTTGCAGTCTGAGAGGCGTCGCTACCACCAAGGCTTGAGAGCCTGGGCCGCAGCCTGGAACGCTGGCTGCCAGCTGCAGCCTAGCGCGGACGTGCCCCAGGTGCCTCGTTCACCCCCTTCTGCTGCAGAACGGCCGGCTTCTGCCTTGTGCCCCCGGTTCTGACCGCAGGGAAAGCTCCTCCCGGCTCAAAGCCCCTGGCCAGCTCCGCCCACGGGAGCCCCCATGCACCCAGTCACCTTCCCCCGAGCCCACTGTGCCGGCCTGGACAGGTCTGCCCGACCCATCTCCTCCTCTGCATCTGGCACTGGCAGGACCTGGAGAAGTTCCCCTGCACCTTCAGTCTCTGCCCAGGGCCCCGAGAGACTCATCCGCCTATCACACCGGCCTTGCTGGGCCATGCGGGCCCGCTTGGGCTGAGATCCTTGGTGAGCCCCTAAGACCCCCTCTCCACCATCTGCCCGACTCCAACCTCCTGTGGGGGGTGCCAGGACACCTCAGGGGGACCCAGAGCGGGGGTAGGGGAGGTGCCAGACGCCTCAGCATGGCCCAGAGCGGGGGTGGGGGAGGTGCCAGACGCCTCGGAGGGGCCCAGAGCGGGGGTGGGGGGAGGTGCCGGACGCCTCAGCATGGCCCAGAGCGGGGGTAGGGGAGGTGCCAGATGCCTCGGAGGGGCCCAGAGCTGGGGTGGGGAAGGTGCCGGACACCTCAGGGTGCCTGGGAGGGAGGGAGAGGCAGCAGCTGGCACCATGTGGCATGGTGTTCCATGTTCCTGGTGGGGCTTGCCGCCCCAATGCAGGACAGGCTAGGGGGGGGGGGGGGGGGGAGTGACTGGCCCCCCCAGAACTGAAAGCCCAGGCCCCACACGGAGTCCCTGTGAGCCCCTTACAGGCAGGGCCAGCCCTGGCACCCCGGGGTGTCTCAGCAGCGCTCGCCCTGGGTCCCTCTCACCTTGCGTCCCCACCAGGACCATGGGCACCTCGGCCGTGCTGCGGTAACTGCAGAGCCGCAGGTAGTAGTTATAGACCGTCTGGAAGCTGATCTCGTCCTCCAGGCTGAAGACAAACACCACGGCGTCCACCCAGGCGGCAAACTAGGGGAGACACCGACCATCAGCCCAGCGCCTGCCCCACTGAGCCCCCACCCCAGCGCCTGCCCCACTGAGCCCCCACCCCAGTGCCTGTCCCACTGAGCCCCTGCCCCGATCCCTGCACCCCAGTGTGACGGAGCAGGGAGCAGGGCAGATTTGACCTGGGAATGTTGCAGGGGGGTTGCAGTGGGGATGGGGGACTTCCCTTGAAGGAAGCTACCTGAGCTGTAACCTGAGCCAGGAGGGGGTGGGGAGAATTAACACCTTCTGCCCTGGAGACTGAACAAAGGAGAGGAGGAGCTGGGGGAGGGGGAAGAGAGGAGCAGCAGGAGGAGTTTTGGTTTGGTTTCAGTTTGGGCTGGGTGGTGCAACGCAGGGAACCCCAAGCTGGGGTCTAAGCTCCCTGAACCTCCCAGAGGGACCTAATTGAGGGGGTCTGGTCGTACCTACACGCTCTGCTTGAGACTGTGTTCCTGTCCTTAAATAAACCTTCTGCTTTACTGGCTGGTTGAGAGTCACAGTGAATCTCAGGAAGAGGGGTGCAGGGCCCTGACTCCCGCACACTCCGCGACACCCAGTGCCTGTCCCACTGAGCCCTCGCCCCGCTCTCTGCAGCCCTGCGCCTGCCCCACTGAGCCTCCGCCCTGCTCCCTGCAGCCCTGCACCTGCCCCACCAAGCTCCTGCCCCAATGAGCCCCCACCTCACTCTCTGCAGCCCAGCCCCCCGCTGAGCCCCACCCCGCTCCCTGCAGCTTTTAAGCGTTTCCTGGTCTCCCATCCAACCCTGTTGTGAAATCCAAACCCCCTGACGCCTCCAGGACAGGGCCTCTTCCCGGACTGACGGCCACGCCAGCGGCCTCCTCTCCTTCCCCGCAGCTCTCTGCTCCTTGCACAGGGCTCTCAAGGGGCAGGATTCGTGCGGGGGAGAGGGGGGCTCTTACCTGGAGCTCGGGGGGGCCCCCTTCATCTCGAATCAGCAACAGGTAACTCTGACCATCCACTACGATCTCCTTCTTAAACCGGCCACCTGGGGACAAGGCAAAGCAGCGCACTGAGCTGGGGAGGTGGGGGTGTGAATGGAGGGCGCACACCTCCAGGGACACACCCGGGTGGGCAGACGCCTGGGGGCAGCTGTGAGGCTGGCTCTGCCCAGAGAGAAGTCTAGCTGGGGGGTCACCTCCTGAGCCAGGGACTAGGAGTCAGAGCCCAGAGCTCAGCATGGGGACAGCCCCCAGGAGGGCAAGGCCCTTACCTTCTGGGGACTCCTCCTGCACGTACGTGCCAGTCAGGTAGCGATGCACCAAGGCTGACTTGCCGCTGGACAGGTTCCCCACGATGCCCTGCAACACAAAGGTGCGTGAAAACGCCCTGCCCCCTCCGCGCTAATATCACTAGAGGGCCTGGCCCATCGACCCGGGGCCAGCACTGGCCAGGCCAGTGGGGGTGACACACGCTTACTGCTCGGGCAGCCGGGCCCCCCTGAGAGGGCCCAGCCACTGCACCCCCCAGCTTGCCATCCAGTGGCATTCCTGGGTTCGCCAGGCGGAGCACTGCGCCTGGAACTGGATGGGAGCAGAGAGCAGATGCCGGAGCCCTGCTGGCTCAAGGGAGGATGGCTGAAAGCAAGTGGGCAGCCACCCCTCCACAGCCCCCAGATCTCCCGTTGCTTCGATGGACACTTGTGCTGTCAAGTCCCTGCCTGCCCCACAGGGGAGGAGACCCTTCTCCCAGCCTACACCAACCTCCCACGGGCCACACGACCAGTCACACGGCTCCTGATGCAGAGAAAGAGAGAAAGCGTCTGGCTGTGGGTCTGGCCACAGCTGCTCCCTGGGATCCCAGCAAGGGGGTGTAAGATCTGCCCTTTCTCTGCCAGCAGCAGAGCACACATGTACAAATGGGGCTGGCTGCGCTGCCTGGAGTTACGGTTGCCTGACACGACCCATTATAAGCCCCTTTCCCGTTGCTAATGACTTTACCAAACTTGAGCTGCCTGGGCTGCGATTTGCCAAGTCGGTGCCTGCTGCTGGCTGGCTCATTCAGGGCGTCGCCACAATAACACGCTGCTCCTTTGGAGAGCCGGCTCAGGCGCCAACAGGTAAAAAACATTTCTCTGGAGAGCTCTGGTGCCTGGGGGTTGTAGCAGGTACTGGAAAGTGGCACGAGGATAGTCCGGGGGTCAGGGAGGCACCTTCCGCTGTCTGGGAAAACCTGGTCAGAGGTGGCCAAGTTCTAACCTGTAGAGTAGTCAATCCCCAATTGCACATGGCCAGTGCCGCTGGGTGCTGGCTTGTGCCTTCCTTTTCTGAACTGTCCATCTGCACCGAGCACGCTCCTCCAGCCCCACTGAGCGCCCCGCACAAAGACAACACGGATCGTTCACCTGCTGCTCTCCCTCCTCAAAATCCCCCGGCCTACGGAAAGCGGCACTTGGCCAGGAGCCGAGAGAAGGAGAGATCTCACCGCACCTCTTCTCCTGAGGCTGTTCCTGGGCGCACGTCCCTTCCTCTGACCAAGGCCTCGCTGCCCCACACTGGGAAGCAGGCCAGTATCAGCCTGTAACTTTGCAGAGCTGGGAGCGTAACAGTGGTAATGGAACAGACCCAAGTCGCAGCTGCTTAGCTCTGCTTGAGGTTAAGATTTTGCCATGAGTGCTGTTAGTAAAAGTTACGGACAGGTCGTGGGCAACAAACAAAAATTCACGGACGCCGGTGATGTGTCCTTGACCTTTACTAAAAATATCCTGGGGTCGGGGGGACTAAAAGTCAGAGCCCCGCCGGGGGCTGACCGCTGCTTCTGCCCCAGCCACTGCTCCTGTGATGGGGGCTGACCCAGCCCAGCCGCTGCTCCTGCCCTGGGCTGCTACTCCTGGGCAGGGGCTGACAGTTGCTCCAGCGCCGCTGTGGCCGGCTGAAACCGAAGAAGTCATGAAGGTCTATTAAAGTCAGAGAATCCGTGACCGAATCGGATCCTTAGCCTCGCAGAAAGAACCTGCATATCTTTGGCCTTGGCCAAGCTGTCTGTAAAGTGGGGCTACTCATGTATAAATAACCCAGTGTGTTTTGCATCCGCCTCTAGTGGCTGCTTCACAGAGGATATAACCTACCACTGCTGGTAGCTAATGTAGTTCCTCTGTTAGCACAAGTGGTAGAGCTTTGCCCTGCACCCAGAAGTTCTGAGTTCAAACCCTGCTGGTGACTGAGGCAAAGACACTCACAGTTGTATATAAATGATTTTTTCCCTCCATTTTTCTGTTTAAAAAAAAAACGCTAGGAAATTCCATCTCCGTAGCTAGGAAACCCGTGCACTGAACAAGGAAACTCCCCCAGACAAACCCAGTGCCAGAGGAGACACCCCAGGGACGAGGGAAGGCTCATTTCTGGCATTTCCAGACTCCCGAGTGCTCAACTTTGTAACCTGGTCCCATTCTTTTCTGAGAGTTTTGTGTGTGGCCGGATAAATACAGCTGGTAGGAGACAGCATCCAGGTGCTGCACCACATCGGCTCTCCCCACCACTCTGAGCCCAAGCGGGCCTGACCCTTGGAAGAATGGACAACCTCATCAATCTGGCTCAGGGTAACCTTGTGTGACGGGGTGTGACACCGCCATGCAGCGTGTGGCTGGCTGAGGGTTAACCCCGTGAGGAACGGCGACCACACCACAACTGCCCATCCACAAGGGGCACACGGCTGGGCTGCCCTGTGTGCCATTTTCTCCTCCTCCCCAGGTGCCAGAAGGAGGATGGCTGCTATGACTCTATAAGGATATGTGATGAGACCACGTCTCTACACGCCATCTTGGGAAGTGCTGGACCCAGGCGAGAGGGATTGGAACAACTGGGGATTCCAAGCTGTGAGCAAGGGCAGTTTGCCCCCTAAGAAGCTACAGCCTGCCTGTATCATCTCTTAGGGTGAGAATCTGCTATTCATAGCCAATCTATCTAGCATATTAAGCTTAGTTTGTGTTTCTTGTTTATTTGCTGGGTGATCTGCTTTGATCTGTTTGCTATCCCTTATACTCACTTAAAATCTATCTTTTGTAGTTAATAAAACTTGTTTTTGCTTCATCTAAACCAGTGTGTGGGAATCCTAGCTCAGGGGCAAAGGCTGTTGCATATTCCTCTCCACACTGAGGGAGGGAGCGAATTTTATGAGCTTATGCTGTAGAGTTCCCTGTGCAGCGCAAGATGGTTTAATTTTGGGTTCATACTCCAGAGGGGTGCATGCCTGGGGAGCTGGGAGTTGCCTTAACTGTAGCCTTCCTATGCAGGGGCTGGTCAGAGAGCCTGTATGTAACTGCAGCTGCGTGTGTCCCTACCTGAGTGTGTGCGCTGGTGAACATGCAAGCTGGAGAGGGCTTTGTAGCTTGTCACAGCAGTACAGTGTGAGAGAGAGCCTAGGCTGGTGGGTCAGGGGGCTCAGCGGTACCCCAGTTCCAGGTGGCGCCCCAGGGGGGAACCCGTCACACCCATCCCATGCCCAGGCCAGCTGTTCCAATGGGGAGTTATCCTTGCTGGGAAAAAATTTGCTTATTTCCAGTTTGAACTTTGCCGACATCAACTTCCAGCCACTGGCTCTTGTTCTGCCTTCGTCTGGGAGATCAAATCTCCTCCCCACTTAGGCACTTCTGGGCTGTGAACCGCCTCTTTCCTAAGCTAAGCAGAATGAGCTTCTCCAGTCTCTCACTACAGGCCAGGTTTTCCAGACTTAAAATCCCTGAAGTTCTGTGCAGATAGAGAACATGTCCCGGGCATGCTGAGGTGCCGCTGTCAGACCCAGTGCCAGCCAGGTGGGGTGCTGGCGAGAGGGCACCCACTGAGGGCCCGTGGGAACTGGGCAAGACCTAGCCATGTCAGGAGCTCTTTGCCGGTGCGACGCACAGGGAGAGCTGGCCCCCGTTCTGAGCACAGCCTGGCCATGCTGCACACCCAGCGAACTGCGCGGCAAAGGCTCGCACGGATGGGGCTCAGGCTCACAGGGACAAAGGGACCTGCCCAAGGTCACACAGAGAGTCTGTGGCAGAGCCCAGAATTGAATTTGGGTCCCCCGACTCCCAGCCAGGTCCCGAATCCTAAGGCCAGGTGGGAGACACACCGTCAGCGGGAGGGAAATCCAGGTTACCTCGACACTGCTGCCATGCCCAGGGCCACACACACGAGTGCCCTGAACAGTGCGAGGCTGCACAGGGGGAGGAGGGGGAGAGATATGGAGCAGCCAACAGTAAGGCAGAGGGGAGGGGAGAGGCGCTTGGTTCCCCCAGGCACTGCGGGAGCAGCACCTATCACCCCGTAACAGGACACCAGGAACAGATGGGGGCTGAATGGAGACAAACAATGGAACAGCTGACCGGGGGCAGGGGGGCAGAGACTCCATCACACAGGGTGAATCCAGACCGGGAGTCTCTCTAACACACCTGCTCTAGCTCTGCCAGATGGGCTGGGCTGGGCTGGGCTCCCTGGGCGAGGGTCCCTGCCCTGGGCTCTGCAGGAGGCTGGATGGGATGGGCAGAACGGTCCCTGGGGCTTTCACGTCTAAGGACCCAACCCCAGCCCAGCAGCCTTTCCTGTCTGTGACAAAATGAGTTTTCTTAATGTTTTGTATGAATACTGCGGGTGCCTCAGTTTCCCTTGTGTGTTGCACAAGTCTCTAGGTGGTGGGATAAGGGTGTGTGATCAGAGACCCCTAGAGGGCAGGTGTGACTGCCAGAGAAGGCCGGGGTCGACACTGTATCCTGGCAACTGATGGCCGGACCCCCTGCCATGAGTTGGCGAACGAAGCGAGAGGTGGAGACCAGGTGACCAGTTTGCCCAGGAAAGACACAAAGGCCGGAGTAGCAGCAGCTGGGTGTGCCTGAGGCTGGGTGGCTGGAAGCGAGTCAGTCTCCTGGTTTGGGACTCAGGGGGGAGAGCCCAGGGCTCTGGATCCCCCCAAGATGGACTTGGCTGAATGTTCCTGCTCCCTGTGTCACAAGCTCTGCTCTATGCTGGGCTCCTGGTGACTAATAACCCGTCTGTCCCACGCTGGCTGGGAGTCACTGCTGGCTGCGGAGTAGGGGGCAGGGCCCTTTGGGGGTGTGTGAGGCTCCCCCAGGTGTCCCCTACTCGCTGCGGGGTGCTCACGGTGTGAACAGGGGCCGAATGCTCCGAGGTCAGACCCAGGAGGAGGGGGCTTGCCCTGGTGAGAGCACGTCCCAGGGGAGTCACGCTGCCAGAGGGCCCCGTCTGACTTCATTCCCAGGGGTCCAGAGCTCCCACCCCCTGCACCCGACACCATCCAAGGGGACATGCACACGGCAGCCCTGCCCCACTTTCCGCAGAGCAGGGGGGTCTCACTCCCACCGCTCACAAGCAGGCACAGGCCCCGGCCACAGGCCCTCCAAGGGGCTCTGCAGGCAGAGCAGGCTGGGCCAAGCACTCACCACTTTGAGCTCAGGCACCGAGCGGCTCAGGGTCCATTCCTGGCTGTTCACAAACGAATCTGCAGAACAGAGAACAGACACCGTCAGCCCCTGGCTGGGGAGTTGAGTCATCAGCCCCCAGCATCCCCACCCTGCCCTGCCCTCTGCCCGCAGGGACGCCCTGGGCTCCCGCCCCACTCACAGAGAGGAGAGAACTGAAACACCCTCCCAGCTCAGCAGCCGCCTCCCTGCCCTGGTCTGGGCCGCTGCACCCGAGCTCAGAGAGGCCACTCCCTGAGGGGAGCGCAGCACAGGGCCCTGACTGAGCCCAGCAGCCACCAAGGTGTAGCCCCAGGTCTGCACTGGGAGCACCCCTTCCCCAGCACCCCATAGACCAGAACTGTGCAGGGGTGACCTCCAGGGGCACTAGGACTGTGCGACACCCCCCTTCCCCAGCACCCCATAGACCAGAACTGTGCAGGGGTGACCTCCAGGGGCACTAGGACCATGCGGCACCCCCCTTCCCCAGCACCCCATAGACCAGAACTGTGCAGGGGTGACCTCCAGGGGCACTAGGACTGTGCGACACCCCCCTTCCCCAGCCCTGTGGGCTGGAGGGAGAAGGAAACTCCAGGGAGGAGCCAGCCCCTTGGGGTTGGCAGCAGCAGGCAGAGAACAGCTGCACCAGGAGCTGCAGCACTGGGGGGAAATCAGCAGGAGCCGTGGGCAGCGCGACCAACGGCAAGTGTGAGCTATGGGGGGGGGGGGGGGGAGACAGACAAAGCCCCGAATACTGGGACTGCCCCATAAAATCGGGACAGCTGGTGACCCGGGGGTGGGGGTGTGATACACCCTGAGCCACGATGGCAGAGGTGAAGGGATGCGGGGAGGGGGAGGAGACGGGCAGTGGGGGGTGGGAGGTTGGCCTGGGGGAATAGGCAGGTGGGGGGGAGGGGGCAGGGGAAGGGCAGGGAAGATGCAGCCAGAGCTGTGATGCCGGGGGCAGGTGAGGGGACGTAGCGGGAGGAATAGGCAGGCGGGGGCCAGGGGAGAGGCAGGGAAGATGCAGCCAGAGCTCATAGACTCATAGACTTTAAGGTCAGAAGGGACCATTATGATCATCTGGTCTGACCCCCTGCATGCTGCAGGCCACAAAACCGTCCCTACCCTTCCCTTGACTCTGCTGTTGAAGTCCCCAAATCCTGTGTTTTAGTGACTTCAATTGGCAGAGACCCTCCTGCTAGCGATCCCTGCCCCATGCTGCGGAGGAAGGTGAAAAACCTCCAGAGGCTCTGCCAATCTACCCTGGAGGTACTGCCTGTGCAGCGCCCAGCACCCCAGGCACCATTGCTGGCCATTGCTGGTCAAAGCGCTTCACAAAGGAGCTCAGTGTCATTAACCACGTCTTACAGATGGGGAAACTGAGTCACAGCGAGGCAAAGGGACTCGCCCGAGGTCCCCCCTGCCACGGCAGAGCTGGGAAGAGAACCCAGGTCTCCTGTGTCCCAGGTCAGGCCTCACACTGCTGCCTCCCAGCAGAGCTGCCCTGACGAGCGCTGCAGAGCAGGGGCCCAGCTAGTCGGGGAGCGCAGTAGGACCCAGCACAGGAACCATTTTTCTATCCCTTTCAAACATGGAAATTCAATGCAACAACCTGGGCGGGCAGCCGCCGAGCCACCGTGGCCTCTGCCCCCAGCACCGCCTCTGGGGCAGGCAGGCTGCGCCGGCCAGGCCAGTTTGGGGCTGCTGGCCAGTGCTTTAAGCCAGCAGCCGCCATGGTGCCACGACACAGCTGTCTGCACCCCCTGCGATGGCCGACTGAGCTCAGCTGGGGCCCTTAGCGCTTGGGGGGGATTTAGGGTCCCTGAGAAGGGGAGCTCCTGTCGCAGGAGGGGGAGGCTGCCCTGCCCCTTCTGCCTGGCCCAGCATGGACCCGTGCCACTGCATGCATGAGGGCTTACTGCAACCACACCCAGCAGCATGTCTGAGCCCTCACCAGTGTGCCCGCACCACTGCGCCACGCCAACTACTGCACGTGAGCACTCACTGGTGCGCTCACGCCACTGCACCCGCACAGTCTAGAGTACATGGGCACTCACTTGTGAGCCTGCACCACTGCACCCTTGCTTGCTAGCGTGCGTGAGTGCTCACCAGCGTGCGTGAGCCCATTTGTGCATGTGCAAGTTGGGCCACTTTTCAGCTCACAAATCTCTCCACGGGCCCAAGCGAAGCCCACAGGCGTGGGAGGATGGAACCGGAGCTGTGTCGGGGCCTGAGCCAGCCCACTGTGGGGGTATGGAGGACGCATTTGATGCCCCAGGCTCACATCCCAAATCAGGTCCCTTTAAGTCACTCTGGGTCCCACCTTTCAGCAGCCATCACGCAAGGGTCGAAATGGACCTCCTGGGTCTTCGATTCCAGTCCCCGCGGCCAGGCATCACCCATCATCACAAAACTCACCACGCTCCGCCTTTAAGCTGGTGCGCTCATTTGCACCCACTGCTTCTACTGGGAGGCTGGTCCAGAACCTGCCTCCTCCCAGGTTAGAAACCCACTTCTCATTTCCTGCCTCAGTTTACTCCCTGCCAGTTCGTCCCCATTTGTTCTTGGGCCAACGCTGTCCTTTAGCTTCACTGGCTCTTCTCCCTCCCTGGCATTTACACTGACGTATTTCTAGGGCAATCAGCTCCCGTGAGCCTTCGTTGTGCTCGGCTAAACGAGCCAGTCTCCTCTCCAGAGACCACCCCTCCAATCAGCGATGAGCCTAGCTGCCCGTCACTGCACCTGCTCCAGTCTGGATCCCTCTTTCTTGAACACAAGTGACCAGAACTGCACGCAGCGCTCCAGTGCCTTGTGCAATGGGATTAATACTGCCCTGTCTCGACTGGGCATACCTTGCCTGATGCATCCTAGAATCACAGCTGTTTTAAAAAAAGAACACGGCTGCATCTCATCCTGTGATTGACTGATACACTCAGGTCTTTCTCCTTCTCCCTGGCCAGAGCTCCAAGCCCGGAACCCCTCCCCTGTTCCGCCCTCACTCTGCCACTTCCCATCCCCGATGCTCTCCCCCCGCCCCCCCCCCCCCCGCCCCAAGACTGGAAAAGCTTCACCTCAGGGAGCAACAACTCCTCCAGCCCCAGGACTATGGCGGGGGGAGATTTTTCCGGGGGCCCCAAATTGGGGCACAAGCCCTGTGGAGTAATCTGCCACTCTCCCCCGCCCCACCCCCCCCAGGCAGTGCGAGGTTTGGGGAGCTTAGCCTCACCTAGCCTCCATTACGCACCGCCCGTAGTGAGAGTCTTACTGAAAACTGAACTCCAAATGTGGTTTTCACAGGTTCAGATATTCTAAGCCCAAACGCGATTCTGTGATCATCTCGTCTGACTTGCTGGGTAACACAGGCCGTAGGACTTCCCTGAATTCCTTCCTGTTTGAACCAGAGCGGACCTCGCCGAGAAATAGCCCAGCACGATTTAAAACCTGCCAGTGATGCAGAATCCACCACAACCGTTGGGAAATTGTCCCAAATGGTTAATGACCCTCACGGTACCAAAAGGTTCAGGTTATTTCCAGTCTGTATTTGTCTAGCTTCAACTTCCAGCCTTTGGATTGTGTTATAGCTTTGTCTGCTAAATCGAAGAGCCCATTTTCAAAGACTTGTTTGCCATGTTGGGTAGTTATAAACTGTGATCAAATCACCCCAACCTTCTCTGCGTTAAGGTAAACAGATAGACTCTAGGAGATCAATCACCGTAAGGCAGGGTTTGTAATCCTTTAACCATCTCTGAGCCCTCTCCAATTTATCAACATCCTTCTTGAATGGTGGGCACCAGAGCTGGACACAGGATTCCAGCAGCGGTCGCACCAGTGCCTAAGAAAGAGGTAAAAGAACCTCTCTGCTCCTCCTCGAGATTCCCCTAGTTCTGCATCCCAGGATCCCATTAGCCCTTTTGGCCACAGCAACACACTGGGAGCTCATGTCCAGCTGATTATCCATCACCACCGGCAACTCTTTGCCTGAGTCGCTGCTTCCCAGGACAGAGCCCCCAGCCCGTCAGGGTGGTCTGGAGTCTTCGCTCCTGGACGTGTCCGTTGACATTTAGTGGTGTCAAGACGCACATTGTTTGCTTGCACCCAACTTCCTGAGCTATCCAGATCACCCTGGGTCAGTGCCCTGTCCACTCCCCCAATCTGGGGGTCACCCGCAAACTCTATCGGTGACGATCTTACGTTTTTTCTCCCAGGTGATTAACACAAAATGCACTAGAACCTCAGCGTGAAACGACCAGGCAGCCACACCCCGCACTTGAACCGGAAGTGCGCAATCAGGCAGCAGCAGACACACACAAAAAGCACGTGCAGTGTTGTGCTGTGTTAAACGTAAACTACTCAAAACGGGAGAGCTATTTTGTTTGACGAGATGCTGATTGGCATTAATGACATTACCCTTCGTTAGTTTTTCATTAATCAAGTCCCGTATCAGCTGCTCCATTATTTTCCCCGGGATCGAAGGGCTCGCAGGCCTATCCCATTTACCCTTTTATATGTTGGCATGTTACCTTTCTTCCAGGGAAAAGCCCTTTTGCTCACACAGAGTTAGACTCTAACCTTTCACCCACATTCCGGGTTTAAAAAAAGTGCCATTACAGAAATATGCCCTTCACAGTTGAGCTGCCGGGGAGGCAGGGAAAAGGGAAGCACCCAGCTGTTGGGAGAGGGACTTTTCTGTCTGCATGGCCAAGTCACTGGTTTGTATGACTTCAGTTCCAGCTTGACATGCTTTGATCCTCTTGGGGCTCCAGATGGCACAAGCTGTGAGGCCTCGTGACCAAGAGAAGCTGGCATCAACTTTGCAAAATCACCTGACTCCGCATGTCTGCACCGCCCAGTATTTGTGGGACTTGCCAGATGGGAAGGGGCGGATCTTTGTCTGCACTAATCATCTAATCTAACCTGACTGGGCAGTCAGGGCCTTGCTTCCATTGGCCAAAGGAGGTGCTACACGAGGCAGGACACACCAAGCCCATGCCTTGAAGCCTGAACTCTGGCACCACTGAGGTCTGGGTTCACTCGAGACGCAGGAACCACCAATACCTGCAGCTCTTTGCAGAGATCAGCAGGGTCTGAAGACTGGTCCTATCAAGCCCAGTCAGCCACTCAGTCCATCGCTGTGGATCGGCTGAGCCAGGCAAATCACCGGCTAATCTGTCCGGCTTGAGTGCCAGCTTCTTCTAGCAGCAGGAAGTCACCACGACCACCTTGCAGAAGGACTTGCAGCTTTTTGGTTTTAGTTTGATTTTCCTTGGCAGAGGGGCCCCTGCTAGCTCAGCGGCCTTGCACTTGTTTTTGTTAATGCCACTAGTGCTCACTGGCATTGAGGGAGCGAGCGTGTCCGCAGAGAGCCCACAGCAGGTATCAGCACGGCACCTCCAGACACCCAGAACAGCCCTAGGTCAAACCACCACCCCTCTAAGAGAGCCCACGCGTCTCTCGAGGGGCTGGAGCTGTCCGTCTATGTACACCCGAGGACGCAGCTGCCTCCATCTAGACCCGTGTGCGAGTTAAACGTACCCAGTTCTGTTAGCCACGCATTGGGCTGTTCTGAGAGCAGGGCATGCGTCTCCTGGCCACTGACCTGTGGGCAAGCAGCTCATTACCGGTATGGGAACTGCAACGCAACACCTGAGCCGGTTCGCTCCCCCTCTGGACCCCGTTTAAACCTCCTTGGCACAAAGCCCAGTTTGGGGCTGACACCTCAATGGACGGTCCCCTCCCAGCTGGTCCAGGGTCGAGGAGGAATCGTTGGGGATAGTCATTTGTTTGATTCACCTCACAATTGGACGAACTGGATGAATTTGATGTTTATTATTAATGGGATTTGTCTTTGTTTTTCCATTCCCCTTCACTTTTCCCATTATTGATATAAAACACAGTATAGAAAATTGGAAGCCGGGGGGGGGGGGGGGGGGGGGGGGTTTGACTGTTTCAGCCCCAGGCACCCAGGATCTCGAGAACCTAGAAGGAAAGAGACCTATGGAACCTGCCCATGGAACCTGCCCTTATCCTCACCGCCGGCAATATGGCCTCCCTCGAACCACATGCATTTTATTACAGCCAAATGCAAGGTCTAGAAACCAAGCCTGTAGGTCACGCAAGCTGGGGATCTCGCTTCTCCCAGCGAGGGTCAGAGCAGCTCTGTGATGGTGGAGGGCTCTTTTCTCCAGCAGGCAAAGACGGAACAAGATCCAACAGGTGGAATTTGTAGGTAGCAAAGTTCAAACTTGAAACAAGATGCCGATGTGTAGCGGCGAGGAACTAACCCCTGGGTAACCGACCTGAGCCCCGGTGGAGTCGCAGGAAGGATAAGGAATTGCCGCCCCTGCAGAGGGGACTCTGGGCAGAGGTCTGCGCTCCGTAACAGAAGCCCATCTCCGCCGTCACAGAACAGGGCTGGGAAAAGTCGGGAAATCAGACACGACGAGCACTTGCTCCGACCCAAGGGCTGTGTTAAGACATAGCTGGTAAGCCCAGGAGAATGGAACCCAAAGTTAACGGCGCACAGTGGGTGCGCTGGAAGTCAGACCTAACTGGAGAACAAACTAATGAGGGCTGGGCTGTTCCTCCATCATCCCCTGGTGGCACCTTCCGATGGAGATTCTGCTGGGCAGGGCCGGAAGGGGAGTCCAAATGGCTGAGACGGTGGAGTCAAAGAAGCTAGCTTCACCCAGGGCTGTTTCCCCTGTCCAGATCCTGGGAGACATCCTGACCAGACAAGGCCAGAGAGAGGGACCCAGGTGACAGCGCCACCTCCACCGTCTGTGGCTAAATCCCAAACACCATGTGAGACGTGGGTTCCTGCCCCACGTCCGTTCCCTCCCCCGGTGTTTCTTCATTGGCTTTGCTGGCCAATGCTGTCTCTTCTGCAGCACTGCCGAGCCTGTGACCAGAGGGAGCTGAAAGCCAGGCCCAAAAAGAGCCGATGCGGACACAGGCTCCCAGGTGTCAGAGTGGCAGATCCGACCATGCTGGGTCTGCTCCAGCAGCAAGGCTGCAAGCGACAGTCGGCACCAGAGACAAACACTGCATTTTCTGTCCTTGTTGTTCCTTCCTGCTCTCTTCTGTGTGTTTGGCTTGAAGGAAGCAGGACTGGGCTTTACCAGCAGCAGCCCAGCCCAGCTAACTTCTTTTCTCCCCCAAAGGACAGTTACCGCCATCTTTAACATCGTCTTAGCGACCGTCACACAGGGAGGGAGAGCTCCTTCGCAGCTCCCCGGGAAAGGCAATACGGGACATGGTTCCTTACGCGCCTCACTCAATGTTCTGCCGTTCATAAGCTGTAGCTGGTTTCCTGCATGTTCTGGGTCTTCGCTAGAGATTACCACAGGGCCAAGCAGGCCAAGGTCTCCGCACTCCAAGCCCTGAACCATTGCGCTGGGCAGTGCTGGGCAGGGGCAGGGGCAGGGGCATGGTAACACGGGAGTTCGGGCCTCGGTATTCCACTGAAATTTACCCAGCAGAAGGCTCTGGCCCGTGTGCGCAGGACACCAGACGGTTCCGTCTGCCTCTACCATACACAACAGCCCCCGAGCGCTGTCTGGAAGCTCCGTGCAGCCACGCAGCACGCGGGAGTGGGGGGGGGGGGGAGAGGACGCAGGCTGCACGGCCCAGACTGCTCCTCAGACTGGCGACCTTCCTGCCCCTAGCAGTGGCAGCGGGTGCTGCTCAGCCGGCCAATTGCTGTGCGCAGGCATCTCCTCCCCACACAGACCCGGACTGGCAGCCCTGCCAAAGGAGGGCACTTAATAATTACCTAACTCCGGAGTCACTGAGAGACTAATCAGCACATTGAACCTCCGGGCACTGAAATCCCACCCCTAAAACTAGGCCAGAGGCTGAGCAAACCTGCTGTGTCCCCAGAGCGCCAACTGAGCCCAGCTCCAAAGCAGCCAAGCGTCGGGGGGAGCCCAGCTCCCCAGCACCACGGGGAGAGGCAGCAGGACACCGGAGCGTCGGGGGGAGCCCGGCTCCCCAGCACCACGGGGACGGGCAGCAGGACACCGGAGCGTCGGGGGGAGCCCGGCTCCCCAGCACCACGGGGACGAGCAGCAGGACACCAGGGCATCGGGGGGAGCCCGGCTCCCCCGCACCACGGGGAGGGGCAGCAGGACACCGGAGCGTTGGGGGGAGCCCGGCTCCCCAGCACCACGGGGAGGGGCAGCAGGACACCGGAGCGTCGGGGGGAGCCCGGCTCCCCAGCACCACGGGGACGGGCAGCAGGACACCAGGGCATCGGGGGGAGCCCGGCTCCCCCGCACCACGGGGAGGGGCAGCAGGACACCGGAGCGTTGGGGGGAGCCCGGCTCCCCAGCACCACGGGGAGGGGCAGCAGGACACCGGAGCGTTGGGGGGAGCCCGGCTCCCCAGCACCACGGGGACGGGCAGCAGGACACCAGGGCATCGGGGGGAGCCCGGCTCCCCCGCACCACGGGGAGGGGCAGCAGGACACCGGAGCGTTGGGGGGAGCCCGGCTCCCCAGCACCACGGGGAGGGGCAGCAGGACACCGGAGCGTTGGGGGGAGCTCGGCTCCCCGGGGAGAGGCAGCAGGACACCAGGGCGTCGGGGGGAGCCCAGCTCCCCGGCACCACAGGGAGAGGCAGCAGGACACCGGAGCGTTGGGGGGAGCTCGGCTCCCCGGCACCACGGGGAGGGGCAGCAGGACACCGGAGCGTTGGGGGGAGCTCGGCTCCCCCGCACCATGGGGAGGGGCAGCAGGACACCAGGATGTCGGGGGGAGCCCGGCTCCCCGGCACCACAGGGAGGGGCAGCAGGACACCAGGGCGTCAGGGGGAGCCCAGCTCCCCAGCACCACGGGGAGGGGCAGCAGGACACCAGGACGTCGGGGGGAGCCCGGCTCCCCGGCACCACGGGGAGAGGCAGCAGGACACCAGGGTGTCGGGGGGAGCCCGGCTCCCCGGCACCACGGGGAGAGGCAGCAGGACACCAGGGCGTCGGGGGGAGCCCAGCTCCCTGGCACCACGGGGAGGGGCAGCAGGACACCGGAGTGTCAGGGGGAGCCCGGCTCTCCGGCACCACAGGGAGAGGCAGCAGGACACCGCTCCCCAGGCAGGACTCCGCTTCCACATAAGGGCTGGGTGCAGCATCGCACCAGGGGATGCAGCAGATGTTTCACTGTGTTGCCGCATCGGGCTGGGGACTTGGTTCCTGTGGTTGAGCAGTCACAGATGCCTGGGACAACTACACCTTCCTCCTGGAAGCTGCGCCAAGCTCCCCTCACCACGCCAAGGGCCATCCACAGAAGTGACAACTGAGCGCAGCCAGGTGAACCAGAAGGGAGGAGAATTCCTACCTTGGAGGCAGGATCACACAGCGGTCCAGCGAGTCAGGCACGCTGCAAAGCCAGGCACCTCAGCGGTGCGTCTCTTCCCTCGCATGCTCCAGAACACGCCCCGCTTTGCAACCCTGGCATTTGTTGATATGGGTCAGTGTCAGCCCGTTCTTTAAGGACCCCGCCACACCAGCCAGACAGCACCGGCAGCTCACGTGCACACCTGGTGTCTTCTGCGCTGCCTCAGGAGTGGATTTGTAACCAGGATCCCTGGCCAGGTGAGTGTCCTTCATGGAAACATCATGGGAAATCCCCACTTCGATCTGCTCCCATGGTGAGTTACCCTCACTACCAGAAATCGGAGCCTGAAACTGTCGTGCCACCGGTTCTCATGCTGCCTTTGTCTGCCAGGTTAGAGAGACGTCTGCTCTCAGCCATCTCCTCCCTAGGGAGGCTTTATACACCATGGCCCAGTCATCCGTAACCTTCTCTAGTAAAGCCAGGTCGATCGAGCTCCTTCGAGGTCTCACTCGAAGACAGGTTCCCAGACCTCAGATCATTCTTGTGGCTCTTTTCTGACTCCTCTCCAATTTGTCCGCATCTCTTTTGAAGTGCGGACACAGCACCGGACATCGTAACAGTCTCTCCCAATGCTGTATGTGAAAGGCACCATATCTCCCTTCTCCTGCTCAATGCTCTCCAGCTAATGTGAACGTTTCCCTTGGCAGGCCAGTGCGACATGCGTAAGAGATGGTGCATGGGAGCCTTTCATGATTTCACTGTGCGTGAGTAAGGTGAAAAATCTTCCTCTTCTCCCAGCCACTTCCCATTAGCTGTGGAAAGCACTCTCGTCCTAGCAAATCCTTCTATTTCACACAGCCAAGCTTCCCGAAGGTCCGACTCTAAAAGGGTGAGATCCAGCATCGGGGGGATCTATATTGCACCTATCCTGACAGAAGCGAGGAGCCGGTCACAGAACTAAAAGTGAGTGGTTCTTAATCAAGTTTGTTATGTGCAAACAAACTAAAGTCCAGATCAGTAATATACATGGCACAACCCAGGTAATTGTAGATCTATCAGTATATATCAATCTATATACTTGGGGCTTTCAGAAGGCCAATTTCACAAAGCTGAAAACAATTATCAGCCACCTCACCTCGGAGGAAGAATTCAAACTGAAAATATAAATGACCATTTGGAATTATTTATTTAAGAACATTTTGCTACATGCCCCAAAAGCCACAAGTCCACAATCAAAAGGGAAGGCTGCACTAGCTAAAATGACAACTCAGTTCAGAAGGGAAGTAAAAGGCAACAAAAAATAAAAAAAACAACAGATAACAAATGGAAGCAAGGGGAAGAGTATATTAATGAATATAAATCAGAAGATCGGACTTGTAAAAAGTGATAAGGGAAGCAAAAGGATACAAGGAGGAATCTCTGGCCAGAAGAAGGTGTTTTTTCAGTATATTACGAACAAAAAGAACCCTAACAATGGTCCATTACTAGATGGAAATGGTAGAATTATCAATAATGCAGAAAAGGCTGAAGTGTTCAATACATATTTCTGTTCTGTATTTGGGGCAAAACAGAGGATGTAATCCTAGCACAGCAATGATGACGATGACATCAGGAGGATACTACAGGAGGAGGTTAAATAGCAGCTACTAAAGTTAATAATTTTTAAATCAATAGGTCCAGATAACTTGCACCCAAGAGTTTTAAAAGAGCTGTCTGAGGGGCTCGCTGGACCATTAATGTTGATTTTCAGTAAGTCTTGGAACATTGGGGAAGTTCCAGAGGATTACAAGAAAGCTACTGATGTGCCAATATTTAAAAAGGGTAAATGGGATGACCCAGGTAATTGTAAATCTATCAGTCTGCACTGATCCAGGGCAAAATAATGGAGTGGCTGACCTGGGACTCAATCAATAAAGGATTAAAGGAGGGTAATGTAATTAATGTCAATCAACACCAGTTTATGAAAAATGGAGCCTGTCAAACTAACCAGTTATCTTCTTTTAATGAGATTACCAGTTTGATCGATAAAAATAGCATTGATGTAATAGACTTGGACTTCTAGAAGACATTTGACTTGATCCCGCATAACACTTCAAGAAACTAGAACAAATGAAGAATTAACCTGGTGCCCATTCAATGGATTAAAAGCTGACTGACTGATAAGTCTCCAAATGTCACATGTAGTGTTGTTGTAGCTGAGTTGGTCTCAGGATACTGGAGAGACCGGGGGGTGAGGTGATATTGTTTATTGGACCAACTTCTGTTGGGGAGAGAGATGAGATTTCAAGCTACACAGACCTGAAGAAGAGCTCTGGGTAATCTTGAAAGCTCGTCTCTCTCACCAGCAGAAGTTGGTCCAATAAAAGATATCACCTCACCCACCAGGTCTCAAAATGTAACTGTGAACAGGGAATCATCATCGAGTGGTAGTATTTCTAGTGGGGTTCCACAGGGATCGGTTCTTGGCCCTGTTGTTTAACATGTTTGTCATCACTGACCCAAGTTTGTAAGCAAAGATTGGAGAAGCGGTAAATGATGAAGAGGACAGGATACAGACCAAAGTCTGATCTGGATCACTTGGTTAACTGGGAGCAACTAAACAATATGCATTTCAATCTGGCCCGTGTAAAATAATACAACCAGGAACAAAGAATGATGGCCATGCTTACAGGATGGGGGACTCTAGCCTGGGAATCGGGACTTGGGGGTCATGGCAGATAATCAGCTAAACAAGAGTACCCCCCGTGCTACACTGTGGCCAAAAGGGCTAATGCCATCCTAGGAAGTAAGAGCGGGAATCTCGAGGAGCAGCAGAGAGGTTATTTTACCTTTGTGTCTGACACTGGTGCTGGGATATGGTGTCCAGTTCTGCTGTCCGCAGTGCAAGAAGGATGTGGATACATTGCAGAGGGTTTAGAGAAGGATTGGAAAACCTGCCTTACGACACGCTCGAAGAGCTCACTCTCTAGGTGAACAAAGAGCAGGTTCTGGGTGATCTGATCGCAGTTACAGCTACCGACATGCGGAACAAACACCTGGCAATGGGCTGTTCCTCTAGCAGAGGGAGGTCTGACCCGATCCAGCGGCTGGAAGCTGAAGCTAGCCGAATTCAGACTGGAAAGAACGTGTACATCTTTGGACAGTGAGGATAATGAACCAGTGGAACAACTTGTGACGCTGGCAGACCAGGTGCCAGCTCCTGCCAAGGACCCTGTGTCTCACTGAGCACTGACAGATACCTAACCGGGCTCCAGCTGGCTCACCTGGGTGTTAGCATTGTTAGAACAGAATCACAGAACGTGGCTAGTGGTCAGACTGTATGGAATGCTCGTAAACTGCGACCGCCATTAACCTCCCTTAGAACGGCCATACCCCGTCTCGTGAGGTGTTATATGAGCGGTTGTATTGTGAGCCTCCGTGTCAGTGTATGTCACCAGACAGGAGGCGTTAACCTAGCGCGCAGCGCTGCTCTCCAGCAGAGGCGTTACGTCCTGCCCAACAGGAAACAGCCATAAACAGCAGTCCGACAATTGTGGGAGGACAAAAGATGTTTGTTGTTTTGCCCTCCCCCCTGTGACGGAGCAGGGAGCAGGGCAGATTTGACCTGGGAATGTTGCAGGGGGGTTGCAGTGGGGATGTGGGACTTCCCTTGAAGGAAGCTACCTGAGCTGTAACCTGAGCCAGGAACGGGGGTGGGGAGAATTAACACCTTCTGCCCGGGAGACTGAACAAAGGAGAGGAGCAGCGGGAGGGGCGGGGAGTTTAGTTTCGGTTGGGGCTGGGTGGTGCAACGCAGGGAACCCCAAGCTGGGGTCTAAGCTCCCTGAACCTCCCAGAGGGACCTAATTGAGGGGGTCCGGTCGTACCTACACGCTCTACTTGAGACTGTGTTCCTGTCCTTAAATAAACCGTCTGCTTTACTGGCTGGCTGAGAGTCGCAGTGAATCTCGGGAAGAGGGGTGCAGGGCCCTAACTCCCCCACAATCCGCAACAACTGGTGGCAGCGGTGGGATCTACTGCACCCCGTGGACGGCGCTTCCTGCAGTAAGTGACTGGGGAGCAGTAAAACGAAGGGGGATTGACGGGGACCAGGCGTGCTGAAGAGTGAGAGAGAGACGGTTATTACCCCTGGGAGTGTGTGACCAGCGAGAAGGACTTTTGCAGTAACAGGGTCCCCCGGGGGGATCGCAGCGAGTGGTCCCAGGGGCGGAGGAGTCTGCAGCTCGACCCTGGCAGAGAGGTGGTGACCTCGAGAAGGGCTGGCACACTAGGGGTCCCCCTGGGAACTGTGGGGAGCTGTGAGCACACAGGCCGGTGAGTGGCCAGCAGGAAGATGTATGCCAAGCGGCTTAAGAGCGACCTGGTGGAGCTGTGCAAGCAGAGGCGGCTGTGCATTGGGAGGCTCACCAAAGAACAGCTCATTGCCCAGCTGGAGGCGGAAGATCGCGCGAATGAACTGATCCCTGTGTCTCAGGGAAGCAGCCTGGCAGATGCAGCGCAGGCACCAGTGTCTGTCCCAGCTGGGAGTGGTCAGCCGGCTGCTGAGGGCTTCCCGAGACCCCTCCTTCCTATGCCTAGGGGAAGGGTGGGGAGAAGCCCAGCAAATACCGAGGGCGCCGTGACCCCCCCCGGCCAGCAGGGGATCCCCCCGGCGAAGCCCGCCGGCCAGCAGAGGATCCTCCCGGCGACGTTCGGCATCCGGGGAGCGGAATTGGCTGGAATGGGAGAAAGAGCTAAAACTGAGGGAGCTGGAGGATCGTGAACAACAGAGACAGCATGAAGAGAGACAGAGACAGCATGAACGGGAGGAGAAAGAGAGACAGAGACAGGAGAATGAGAGACAGCATCAGCGTGAACTGGAACTGGCGAGACTGAGGGGCAGCGAACCCCGGGCTGCGGTGAGTGAGGGGGGACCCAGGACTGCACGGAGCTTTGATAAGTGCATCATGGCCCCATACAAGGAGGGGGAGGACATGGATGACTTCCTGGAGGCCTTTGAGACGGCCTGCGAGCTGCACCGGGTTGATCCCGCGGACAGACTCCGGGTCCTTACCCCCTTACTGGACCCCAAATCCGTGGCATTGTACCGCCAACTGGGAGAGGCAGAGAAAGGGGACTACGAACTATTCAAAAGGGCCCTGCTACAAGAGTTTGGGCTGACTCCTGAGATGTACCGGGAAAGGTTCCGGAGTCAAGATAAAACCCCTGAGATCTCATATCTGCAACTAGCCGTCCGCATGGAAAGATATGCCAGCAAGTGGGCTGGTGGGGCCCAGACGAAGGAGGACCTGATTAAACTGCTGGTACTGGAGCAACTGTATGAGCGGTGCCCATCCGACCTGAGGCTGTGGTTGGTGGACAGAAAGCCAGAGAACCCGCGACACGCCGGGCAGCTGGCTGATGAGTTTGTAAAGAGCCGGTCAGGGGGTGGCAGGGAGGAGCCCCAAAGGAACAGGCCCACCGCGATGCAGAGAGAGAGTCACCCTGGGACCTCCCAAAGGGGGAATATGGGGAATCCCCTCCCACGGGGAAGGCCCAGCATCAGGGACAACCGACCGGCTCGAGGGGACCCACGGGACCTGAGCTGCTATTACTGCGGCCGAAGAGGCCACGTTCGGGCCCAGTGCCCCAAGCTCAAGGACAGACTGAGCAGACCGAACCCGCACCGGGTTAACTTGGTAGAGGCCCAGACGGACGAGGGGCAGGCTTCCCACGCAAGAGGGGCTGGCAGCTTATCAACTGCTCAAGAGAGAGAAGGGCCCCCGGCCAGCTTCTCTGGGGGGCCAGATGCTCCGGATTCAAAGTTCTCCGTTTACAGGGTTGGTGCGGGGCTGTCCCTGCGGAGCGAGTGCCTTGTTCCCCTGGAGGTGGATGGGAAGAAAGTTTATGGATACTGGGACACGGGCGCAGACGTGACACTGGCCCGGCCCGAGGTGGTGGCCCCAGATCGGGTGGTGCCCAACACCTTCCTGACCCTGACCGGGGTGGGCGGGACCCCATTCAAGGTTCCCGTAGCGAGGGTACACCTGAAATGGGGGGCCAAGGAGGGCCCCAAGGACGTGGGAGTGCACCACCATTTGCCCACTGAGGTGTTGATGGGGGGGGACCTAGAGGACTGGCCAAGCAGCCCCCAGACCGCCTTAGTCGTGACCCGTAGCCAGAGCCGGCGAGGGGCACTACGCCCGGACCTTGGGAAGGATGTCCCACCGGAGGCACCGAACCCTTCCCGGGTGGGAAGGGAAACCCCAAGGACAGGCCGCGGGGTGGCTGGGGCTTCCGACCCAGCCGACGAGAGGGAGCAGGTCCCCATCCCTTCCCCAGCCGCCGAGTTCCAGGCCAAGTTGCAGAAGGACCCCTCCCTGCGGAAGCTAAGGGGCCTGGCTGACCTCAGTGTGGTACAGACCATGAGGAGAGGATGCAAGGAGAGGTTCCTGTGGGAGAAGGGGTTCCTGTACCGAGAGTGGGCTCCCCCGGGGGAAGTGGAGTCGTGGGGGATCAGGAGGTAGCTGGTGGTTCCCCAGAAGTTTCGCCACAAGCTACTGTACCTGGCCCATGACATCCCTCTCGCAGGGCACCAGGGGATCCGGCGCACCAGGCAGAGGCTGCTACAGAACTTTTACTGGCCCGGGGTCTTCACCAACGTCCGGCAGTACTGCCGATCCTGTGACCCCTGCCAGAGGGTGGGGAAGGCCCGGGACAAGGGGAAAGCAGCATTGAGACCTTTGCCCATCATAGAGGAGCCTTTCCAGAAGGTGGCCATGGACATAGTGGGACCTCTCAGCAAGGCGACCCGGTCTGGGAAGAAATACATCCTGGTGGTGGTCGATTTCGCCACCCGCTACCCCGAGGCAGTGCCCTTATCGTCCATTGAAGCAGACACTGTGGCGGATGCGCTGCTGACCATTTTCAGCCGAGTGGGGTTCCCCAAGGAAGTCTTGACGGACCAAGGGTCCAACTTCATGTCGGCCCTACTCCGGTGCTTGTGGGAGAGATGTGGGGTCTGGCACACCTGGGCCTCAGCATATCACCCCCAATCCAACGGGCTGGTGGAGAGGTTCAATGGGACGCTAAAAATGATGCTGAAAACATTTATGAATCAGCACCCGCAGGACTGGGACAAGTACTTACCTCACCTGCTGTTTGCGTACAGGGAGGTACCCCAGGAGTCTACCGGGTTTTCGCCTTTCGAACTGCTATATGGAAGGCGGGTAAGGGGGCCCCTGGACCTGATGAGAGACGAATGGGAGGGGAAGGCCACTCCTGACGGAGAGTCGGTGGTGGAGTATGTCCTGACCTTCCGGGAACGACTTGCCGAGCTCATGGGCCTGGCCAGGGAGAATCTGGCCAGGGCCCAGAGGAAGCAGAAGGTCTGGTATGGCCGCACAGCACGGGCCCGCGCCTTCGCCACTGGGGATCAGGTGATGGTCCTCATCCCCGTGAGGAAAAACAAACTCCAGGCCGCCTGGGAAGGGCCCTTCAAGGTTGTCAAGCAACTAAACGAGGTAAACTATGTGGTGGAGCTGTCGAACCGGGCACACCACCACCGGGTGTACCATGTGAATATGATGAAGCCATATTATGACAGGGGGAATATGGTGTTGGCCGTGTGTGGACAGTGGGAGGGGCAGGGAGATGACCCTTTAGTAGATCTATTCCCTGGGACAAGAGTTGGCTTCCCCCTGGAAGCAATTCCTCTCTCTGATCGGCTAACCCCTGCCCAGCGAGCTGAGATCGGAGGGGTGCTGCATCTGTACCAGCAGCTGTTTTCCAACCAGCCTGGACGCACTAATCTGACTGTCCACCGGGTGCAGACAGGATCGCACCCGCCTATAAAATGCTCCCCCTTCCAAGCCACAGGAAAAACTGCTCAGGACCTGGAAAGAGAGGTCAATGACATGCTGGCTTTGGGGGTGATCCAGCCGTCTTCCAGCCCTTGGGCCTCGCTGGTGGTGCTGGTCCCCAAAAAGGACGGGTCGATCCGGTTCTGTGTGGACTATCGGAAGCTCAATGCCATCACTGTGGCCGATGCCTACCCCATGCCCAGGCCGGACGAGCTCCTAGACAAGCTGGGAGGTGCTCGGTACCTTACCACCATGGATCTTACAAAGGGCTATTGGCAAGTGCCGCTGGATGCAGATGCCAGGCTGAAATCGGCCTTTGTCACCCCTCTGGGGCTCTATGAGTTCCTGACCCTGCCCTTCGGCCTCAAGGGAGCGCCGGCCACCTTCCAGCGCCTGGTGGATCAGCTACTGAGGGGGATGGAGAGTTTTGCCGTGGCGTATATCGATGACATCTGTGTCTTTAGCCAGACCTGGGAGGACCACATATCCCAGGTTAGACAAGTGCTGGACCGACTCCAGGAGGCTGGGCTGACCGTAAAACCGGAGAAGTGCAAGGTGGGGATGGCTGAGGTATCCTACCTAGGCCACCGGGTGGGAAGCGGCTGCCTAAAGCCGGAACCAGCCAAAGTGGAGGTGATCAGAGACTGGCCCGCTCCTCAAACCAAAAAGCAGGTCCAAGCCTTTATTGGGATGGCAGGGTACTATCGGAGGTTCGTGCCCCACTTTAGCGCCATAGCCGCCCCCATCACTGAGCTGTGCAAGAAGGGGAAGCCAGACAAAGTGGTCTGGACCGAGGAGTGCCAGGAGGCTCTCCGGGCGCTGAAGGAGGCTCTGGTCAGTGGCCCAGTTCTGGCAAACCCAGACTTTGACAAGCCCTTTATGGTGTTCACCGACGCCTCAGACACAGGACTGGGGGCGGTGTTAATGCAGGAGGATGAAAAGGGGGAGAGACACCCCATCGTGTACCTGAGCAAGAAGTTGCTACCCCGGGAGCAGAACTACGCGGCCATCGAGAAGGAATGCCTGACCATGGTGTGGGCCCTCAAGAAACTAGAGCCATATCTCTTTGGGCGTCACTTCACCGTGCACACCGACCACTCTCCCCTGACCTGGCTGCACCAGATGAAAGGAGCCAACGCCAAGCTCCTGAGATGGAGCCTGCTCCTGCAGGATTATGACATGGACGTGGTCCATGTGAAGGGACGTGACAACCTGATAGCGGACGCGTTGTCCCGGAGAGGGAGCCCTGAACTTCCCCAGGTCACTGGTCAGAGTGACCCCGCTCAGTTCAGTCTCGAAGGGGGGAGAGATGTGACGGAGCAGGGAGCAGGGCAGATTTGACCTGGGAATGTTGCAGGGGGGTTGCAGTGGGGATGTGGGACTTCCCTTGAAGGAAGCTACCTGAGCTGTAACCTGAGCCAGGAACGGGGGTGGGGAGAATTAACACCTTCTGCCCGGGAGACTGAACAAAGGAGAGGAGCAGCGGGAGGGGCGGGGAGTTTAGTTTCGGTTGGGGCTGGGTGGTGCAACGCAGGGAACCCCAAGCTGGGGTCTAAGCTCCCTGAACCTCCCAGAGGGACCTAATTGAGGGGGTCCGGTCGTACCTACACGCTCTGCTTGAGACTGTGTTCCTGTCCTTAAATAAACCGTCTGCTTTACTGGCTGGCTGAGAGTCGCAGTGAATCTCGGGAAGAGGGGTGCAGGGCCCTGACTCCCCCACAATCCACAACACACCCCCATTCCCACGAGGACGAGTCGTGCAAGGGGACTCCTCCAGTCAGCTGAGTCTGCTGCTCAGAGCACACAGGAGGAGGGGAATAAAAACTCCTGGATCTCTGTGCTGCATGGGGGGGGGGGGGGGGGGGGAAGAGAGATTCCAGGCACAAACAAGGGATCCCCCGTGCTCAGCCTGGGCTAGCCCTAAAGGTCACACACGGCTTGCTGATTCTAGACGCTTCTATTACTTTTTGAAACTTAAGACTGAAACTCGTGTGTGTGTGTGGTGTGTGTGTTAGTTCACCTGCTTTAACCTCGTAAATAACTCGTTTCCTTTACCTCGTTAACATGTCTGTCGCTAGTTTTTTACAGGATTGCCTTGTCTTTTTGATGTAAGCGCTAAGGCACAGCTGACCTGGCCCTTTCGACCTGAATATTGCTAAAACAACAAGGAGTCCTTGTGGCACCTTAGAGACTAACACATTTATTTGGGCACAAGCTTTCGTGGGCTAGAACCCACTTCATCAGATGTCCGTCTCTAAGGTCCCACCAGGCTCCTCGTTGTTTTTACTGACACAGACTAACCCGGCTGTAACCTGACTATTGCGAGGACCCGTCCATCTATCACAGGCAGGCTCTACTGGGCGCTAAGGCAGACTGGATACCAAGGCGTATGTCGGTGACTCCATGGCCAGGCTGCTGCAGTCCCTGAGGAGCTCACACTCGCGAAGCACAGAACTCACAGCCGGGGTGGGTTTGTGCGCGGCTCCTTGCCAGCCTGCCCTGAGGTGGGTGCTCACATGCGAGTCACAGCAGGCAGGCAGCTTTGCACAGCTAACCAAGGGCTGTGGTGGTTTCTCCGTTACTGGCACTGTTTAAATCAAGACTGGATGCCTTGTAAAGCTAAGCTCTAGTTCCAACCGGAATTATCCTGGGGAGTCCTATGGCCTGCACAGGAGCTCAGCCTAAACCTTCCGGCCTCACAACCTGGAGTCTATTCATCCTCCCAGCACGCAGGGCCCAGCTCTCTGTCTGACCGACTGAACAGCCCTGTCGGGTCTCCACGTCGGTACTTACCGACTGTGATCACCTTCTCTTCGTTAGCGAAACAGACTGGGCTCCGTGAGTCTGGCACTATCACCATCTCCTGGGCCTCTTCTCTGAACCCGCTGCAATTTATCAACAGCCTTCTGGGAGTGCTGACCCAGGATTCCAGCCGCGGTCACACCAGTGCCAGGCAGAGGTAAAATCACCTCTCCTCTCCGAGAGTCCCTAGGACTGCATTAGCCCCTAGCTACAGCATCGCACTGGAAACTCATGTTCAGCTGATTATCTACGCGTACCATCCCCAAGTCCTTGTCAGAGTCCGATTCCCAGGATTGGGTCCCCCATCCTGCACGTATGGCCCACAGCCGTTATTCCTAGAGGTATGACTTGACATTGCCTGTATTCAAACGCATATTGATACTAGTGCCTGGTTTAGCAAGTGCTCCCGATCACTCTGCCAGTGCCCTGTCCTCTTCCTTACCCCCCCACCCCAGTCTGTGTGTCACCTGCAAACCCTCAGTGGGGAGTTTTTGTTTTCTTCCAGGTCACTGATAAAAACACTCAACAGTGGACGGACCCCCTAGAAACAGACCCGCTGCAGGATGATTCCCAGCTACATTCTGAGAGCCAGTTTTTAATCCATCGAACGCGTGCCAGGTTAATTTTATATCGTTCTATGTTTAATCCAGATGTCACATGGGACCAAAACAAGTGACTTACAGACGTCTAAATCTTTGTGCTGACACTGTTACCAACAAAGGGGTGATCTCATTAACAGAGAGATCTGGGTTGTTTCACGGGCTCCCTCCTTCATCCTCTGTTCCTCGGCGCTGCAGACGGCTCCCCAGTCACACACTCTGGTCCAAGCCGCAGCCATGTTTGGGAGGCAGCTTCTGCATGGGGCGGCTGGCAAGTAGTAACAGGTCCCCCGCTGCAAGAGAAGGGGCCAAACCCTCCTCTGTTTGGGACGCACCCACATTCCTGAGCCATGAGCACTGCCTCACTGCAGCCTGGGAACCTCCTGCCTCGGAGCCCAGCAGCACTGAGCTCTGCACCCACCAGCTCCAGCCGGGGGACATGCCAGGAGGCAGCATGCAGCCCCAGGGAGCCCGGAGACCTGCACCATCAGGGAACTGGGGCTTGCCTGTGCCAATAGAGCCCAGCCAGCCCCTCCCCTGAGAGAAGCACAGGGGGTGATGGCGTCTGCACCAGGGGCCCCCCAGGATAAGAGCCCCAGTGACTGCCTGACCCAGCCCATGCTGCCATCCCTTCGCTGCTCACCCAGCTCGGCAGCTCTAGCCCGCTCCCTCTTGGGACACTTCCCAGGCCCAGAGCATAGGGAGTAGAAATGGCCCGAGGCCCCCTGGCTGGTCCCAGTCAGTCGCTGACAGGAGAGAGCAGCTCTGAGCCAAGAGCAGGATGGAAACCAGAGGAGTCCTGGGTCCGAGCAGGCGCCTGGCGAACGTGGTGCCCCGACCCGCTGGGGACCCATCTGTGAGACCCCCCGCCTCTGCCCACCTGCCAGCATGTGCCACCCTGCAGCCCCTGTCCTCCGCCTAGCCCAGCGCCACCCCAGCCAGGGCGTCCCTCCCACCCCCACTCCCGGCTGGGCACACGCGAGGCTGCAGGTCACTGCTAGCCTCTTGCCCAAACCCGGGTCAGAGCTGCCTTGGGCGGGGTCAGCACCGGGGCTGCTCCGTGCCATGGCTCCAGCAGGCCAGAGGAACCCTAGGCTCTGAGGAAGGAGCAGGCCCAAGGGGGCATGAGCTGTGGGACAGACAGCGAGTGATAGCACCTGCTTCTGTCCACACAGACCTTGTGGTCGTTCATTGCCAGGGCTCCACAGGCGACGAGGGAGAGTGTCAGATTCCCGGGCCAGAAGGGACCCCTGTGACCGTCCAGTCTGACTCATGTAGAACAGGCCAGGGAAAAGCAGGCTGTGAGAACGGCCTCGTCCGCCCATGCCCACGGCACTGCCCTGCCACAGCTCTGCCCAGCAGGGGCCTGGGGGTGAGCCAGCCGCTGCCAGGGAGAGGGGGCCAGCGCAGACACTGTCAGGGAGATGCCCAGAGCGGCTCCTGCACTTTCTTGGGGAAGGAAGCTCCGAGACAGGCTGGGTGTGTCAGGCCCAGCCCCGCGCGCTGCCCAGGAACCTCATTCAGCGCATGTGGCCAGACCTGCTAGAGCCCACCAACCGGCGCGCGAGCCAGAGAACCTCCCTATGGCCTTGTGCTCCATGCCCTTCGCCCCCCGTTCTCACCACAGCTACATGGCCCTGCCCGCTCCTGCTGAACCACTCGGGATGGTGGGACACCTCTGCCTGGAGAGCGCCCAGGGGACCAAACGAGCCGCTGTTCGTTCAGCACCTGTGACGACAGCGCCGCAGACTCCCCTTGGGAGGTGGGATCCAGCCACTCCCCCCCCCCCAAATCCCTCCCCTTGCTCTCACCCATCCGCATTATGGCAGCGCCAGAGCCAGGCAATGAGACCAGGGCTACAGGAACCAGCATTTCAGCCCCAGAGCAGAGAAGGGCCCAAATGTGTCACCCCCCAGCAACTGTGACCATGGCCTGGGGCCCTCACTGGGGCCGGCTCTCACCACCCCTCCCACAGCCCCATAGGCCGGGGCTCTCACTGGGGACGGCTCTCTCCACCCCCCTGAGCCCACACTCACTGGGGCAGGCTCTCGCTGCCCCCCGGCCCAGGGTGTCTCTCCCCGGCTGCCCAGCCCACCTGCCCCTCCCCAGCAGCCTAGGCTCCTCCCCACAGCACCGGAGGCGGGCAGTACTTACCCAATGCTCGCAGCGGGCTGCCCCCCACGGCCACAAGGAGGGGCTCAGTGCCTCGGGGGGGCTCCTGGGGAGCGGCACTGCCCCGGTCCCGCCTGCGGAAGCGGCTGGTGAGGAGTTTCCAGAGGCTGCCGGACTGGCCGGAGCCTGAGCACGGCTTCCCGCCGGCTCGCCCCAGCTCCGGGTACAGCAGGTCCCGCTTGCTGGGGCAGGTGTGAAGGGAGCTGGCGTCGCCCTCGCTCTTGGTGCGGAGGCGCGGCGGGCGCAGCAGCCCCCCTGACTCCGAGCGCCGCAGCTCCTGGCCGCGCCGCAGGCGGAAGCTGAAGCTCTTGCGCAGGGAGCTGAAGTTCCTCCTGGGGCTGGCGCTGCTGCGGCCGCTGCCCCGGAAGATGTTCCAGCGCCCACTGCCCCACAGGGAGCTGCCCCGCAGGAAGCCCGAGGCCTCGGCAGCGGGCGGTTGCCGCCCCGAGGGCAGGCAGGTCATGCTGGCTGGGCGCAGGCGCTGCGCCCCATCTGCCCCATGAGCCAAGCCCCCCTCCTCCCGCCGGCGGGGAGGCCGCAGCCTGAAGAAGTCCAGCAAGCCGCTGCGGGCTCTGGCGGGGGGCGCTGGGAGCAGCAGGGCGCCAGGGCCTAGCCCGTTGCCCACCGAGCACAGGCTCTTGGGACGTCTCTTCTGCTGCTGGGCGGCCGTGAGGGCAGCCTGCACCGCCGGGTCGCCCCGCAGGTCCAGCGACTCGCACATGCTCACGGCCCTGCGGGGGCACGCAGCCCCGGGCCGGGAGCTCCACGGCCAGCCCTCAGCCATGGTCAGCTGCTGGGCTCTCCCTGCCCCATGCCCCAGACGCGCCCCGGCCCGGCCGGGGCAGCGCAGACTGTCAGCCGCCCCAGCGCTCCGGCTCCGTGCACCTTCGCTCAGCTCCTCCGCTCACACTGCGCCTGCAAGCCCAGACCTGGCCCCCGGCCGGCCGGCGTGCCACAAACTCTGGGGCTGGATCCTGCCCTGGAACGGGAGTCAGGCCCTGCACACACAGACCTCCCCTGGCCAGGGGCCACGGCCCCGCACCCACCCCAGCCGCTGCCAAGGGAGCAGAGGGCAGGAGGCCAGAGACCGCGCCCGCCCCCGTCCCACCCCTCAGCACCAGCACAGCTCCCCCGCTGCCACAGCGGCTCCTCCCTAGAGCCACAGGCCAGCCTGCCCTGAACCCAGGGAGGAGCAGGGCACAGAGCCGACACTCCCGCCCACACGAGTCCCAGCACAGCTGGCAGCATGGCGACTGGCAGGGCAATCTGAACAGCTGTGTTTCCCCTCCCCGCATGCCGGGCCTCCTTGACACTTGCTCTCCGGCTGCCTGGACCCAGGGGCACACCAGGGACTGCGAACGTGGGGGGGCCAAGCCCATCCAGCTGGCCAAGGGAAGTGCTCTGCTCCAGTCAGAGACCAAGGGGGGTTCCTCACAAGTGGGGGGCATGAACCCCCATTTAAACAGTACAGTGCAATGGCGCCCCCAGCACCCATGGCTAGGATCCCTGGGCTGGGCTCTGCGGTACTCTGAGGAGCCGTGGGTGCTCGAGATGTGAGGGCAGGCGAGCCAGGGTGGGCATGAGTCAGGGACTGCAGCCTGGAGGAATCAGGGGCAGGAGTGCTGCAAAGTCCTGCCTTGGCCGCCCTCTCCCCCAGACACCCAGAGTTCAGGGCCCGAAGGGACCCTTCAGTCATCTCGTCTGAGCTCCTGCACTGCACAGGGGAGGGAATCTCACCCACTTAGCCCGGACTGGCCAAGCATCTTCCAGCAGGTACCCGCCTGGCTCTGGAGACAGCCAAGTACGGAGACCCCACCGCTCCACGGGTTCCTCCCTCACTTGGAAGTTTGGGCCCAACACATCCCTGAGTTAGCTGGGTTTTAACATCCTGCCATCGGTCCTGTCCGGACTCTCTCAGCTACCTGTCCCCCGGCTGGTGTCCACAGGACGGTACCCACATGCTAACCGAGTCTCCCCTCTGGGGGCTGAGTGCCTCTCCCGGCCAGGCTCCAGCCCTCAGATCCTTTCTGGGGCTCTGCTCTGCACCCTCTCCCCTTCTTCAGCACCCCTTTGAAATGTGGGCCCAGCCCCGACAGCGCTCCAGCACGGCTCTTCCCAGCCACGGGATCACATGCTGGAAGGGACCTCGAGAGCTCACCAAGTTCAGCCCCTGCGCTCAGGCAGGGATGACTGCTACCGAGACCCTCCCTGACGGGGCTTGTCCAACCTGTTCTCAGAAACCCCGAGCCCCGGCTGGGTGCTTATCAGTAACAACTCCCCTTTCTACCCAGTGCATTACACCAGCAGATCTCCGAGTTTTCCACGTCTCTGTCCCCGCGCCGCCCGGACTACAGCCTCCCACGGGCCCAGCTACACCCCCGCACCGCTGCTGGCTACGGCCTCCCACAGGCCAGGCTACGCCCCCGCCCCGCTGCTGGCTACAGCCTCCCACGGGCCCGGCTACACCCCCGCTGGCAACAGCCTCCCACGGGCCCGGCTACGCCCCCGCCCCGCCGCTGGCAACAGCCTCCCCCGGGCCCAGCTACGCCCCCGCTGGCTACGGCCTCCCCCGGGCCCAGCTACGCCCCCGCTGGCTACGGCCTCCCCCGGGCCCAGCTACGCCCCCGCTGGCTACGGCCTCCCACGGGCCCGGCTACACCCACGCGCCACCGCTTTTCTCCAGACTAAACGCCCCGTCTTTTCACCTTCCCTCAGAGTCCGGTTTTCCAACCTTCCATCATTTTGTCGCTCTCCCCTGGCCTCTCTCCAGTTTGTGCACATCTTTCCTGAAGCGCAGTGCCCAGAACTGGACCCAGGACTCCAGCTGGGGCCTCACCCGTGCTCAGCAGAGCAGGACAATGACCTCCCGTGTCATACACACGACACTCTGGTTAATACGCCCCAGAACGACAGGAACCATGTTCACAGCTACATCACGTTGGGTCATATTCCATTTGTGAGCCACTAGAACCCCCAGATCCTTTCCCGCTGGCTACCACCGACCCAGCCCTTCCCCTGCTCGCAGCTGTGCTGGACGCATGACTGCGCAGAGGTACCAATCCCACCCTGCTCCTGCGCATACATCCCGGATCACACTGGCCCCGTGTGCCTCAGCATGGCCCAGGACTCCTGTTCAGCTGACGGCCCACTCTGACCTCTCCGTCCTTCCCAGGCTCCCGCCCCATGCAGCCGCCCGTGGCCTGCACTCCTGGGGCGCTGTGATGGCTGCCCGAGCGGTGCCCGCAGCACACGGCTAGCTGCCGGGGCAGGACCAGGCACAACACTCAGAGCTACGTGCAGCAAGGCGAGAGGGCAGGGAGGGCCGGGAGGATGGCAGCACCCCGAGGGGCACAGCTGCCGCTTCGTTCAGATTGTCTGAGCCCCTCGTAGAGCCCCCGCTCCCAAGTTGCTGCACAGAGCACTGGCTGCTTGCGCAGGTCTGGCTCTGCAGTAACACACAGCAATGCACATGCCAAGCTGTCCTGCGGGGGCCAGAGCACTGTGCCACCCTCGGGGCAGGGCACAAAGTGCACACAAGCTGGGAGTTCTGTACTTAGATCCACCAGCCGTGTGAAATCCTCAGGCTCGGTAACAGCCTGACCATGGAGTCAGACAGTCCCTGGGGCACCCGTCTCTCTCGCCGCCTACGCACACCTGCCTTTGCGAGAGGTGCCTCTTACACCAAAAATCACAGCAACACTCAGGTCACTCCCCAGCCCAAAGGGCCAGTCACTTCCCCAGGGCAGCTGCACCTTAGATCTCCCCCACAGACAGCTCTTGTAGCCAATCCCATAGTAAACAATCTGAAGATTTATTAACTAGGGTTAATTAACCAGGATTAATTAGGATTTATTAACTAGGAAAAGGAAACGAGTTATTTACAAGGTTAAACCGGGGAAACACAAACACACAAATGAGTTACAATCTTAGGTTTCAAAAGGCAATAGGAGCGTCTATAATAAGCAAATTCTGTGTGTCCCTTCAGGCTAACTCTGGCAAAACACTGGGTGGGGGTCTCTTGCTTATACCTAGAAAACCTTGCCCTGAGAGTCCAAACTGCCTAGTGACACAGTTATTCCCTGGGCAGGTGGAGGGTCCGCAGCTCCCAGCCTGCTCCAGCTTCTGGCTTGGCCAGGGTCAGGGTCTTGGGCAGGGGGGGCCTTGGCCCCCCACTTTTGTGCCCCTCCAAAAGCAGCCACATTTTAATTCCTGTGCACGCCCCTGCTCTCACCCAGCCTGGTTACAGTGACACGCCTGCAGTAGCCACCAGATGGCAGCAGAGCCGCTCGACGGCGAACCGGCCCAGCCGCACAGAGACCCTGAAACCCACGCCCGGGCCCCCCTATCTGCAGCCCCCTCCCCGGCCCCTCCGTCTGCAGGACGCGCCCCAGCCCCTCCGTCTGCAGCCCCCGCTCCAGCCCCCCTATCTGCAGGACGCTCCCTGGGGCCCCCATCTGCAGGACGTGCCCCAGCCCCCCCCGTCTGCAGCCCCCTCCCCGGCCCCGCTGTCTGCAGGACGCACCCCGGGGCTCCTGGGTCTGCAGTCCACGCCCCGGGGCCCCTGGGTCTGCAGCCCCTTCCCCAGCCCCCCTGTCTGCAGCCCGCTCCCCGGGGCCCCTGGGTCTGCAGCCCACTCCCTGGGGCCCCTATCTGCAGCCCCCTCCCCAGCCCCTCCGTCTGCAGGACACGCCCCAGCCCCCCTATCTGCAGGACGCTCCCTGGGGCCCCTGGGTCTGCAGCCCCCTCCCCGGCCCCCCTGTCTGCAGCCCGCTCCCTGGGCCCCCCATCTGCAGGACGTGCCCCAGCCCCCCCCCCCCCCCCCCCCCGTCTGCAGCCCCCTCCCCGGCCCCGCTGTCTGCAGGACGCACCCGTCCGGGGCTCCTGGGTCTGCAGTCCACGCCCCGGCCCCTCCGTCTGCAGCCCACGCCCCGGGGCCCCTGGGTCTGCAGCCCACGCCCCGGCCCCTCCATCTGCAGGACGCGCTCCAGACCTGACTCCTGGGCGCAGGCACGTGTGTGTCAGAACCGCAACCTGGGCAAAGACAGGCAACAACCACGTGGGGGGGATGGACCAGCTTCCCTCTGCGGGGAGAGCGAACAGACCGGGCTGCTCAGCTGGAAAAGGGACGACCAAGGGGGGATATGATAGAGGTCTGTACAATCATGGCTGGTGTTGAGAAAATGAATAGGGAAGTGTTATTTATCCTGTCACATAACAAGAACTAGGGGTCACCAAATGAAATTAATAGGCAGCAGGTTTAAAATAAACAAAAGGAAGTATTTTTTCACACAACGTACAGGCAACCGGTGGAACTCCTTGCCAGAGGATATTGTGAAGGCCAAGACTATAATAGGGTTCAAGAAAGGACTAGATAAGTTCATGGAGGATAGGTCCATCAATGGCTATTAACCAGGATGGGCAGGGATGGTGTCCCTAGACTGTTTGCCAGAAGCTGGGAATGGGCGACAGGGAATGGATCATAGAATCATAGAATATCAGGGTTGGAAGGGACCTCAGGAGGTATCTAGTCCAACCCCCTGCTCAAAGCAGAACCAATTCCCCAGTAAATCATCCCAGCCAGGGCTTTGTCAAGCCTGACCTTAAAAACCTCTTAAGGAAGGAGATTCCACCACCTCCCTAGGTAACCCATTCCAGGGCTTCACCATCCTTCTAGTAAAAAAGTGTTTCCTAATATCCAACCTAAACCTCCCCTACTGCAACTTGAGACCATTACTCCTTGTTCTGTCATCTGCCACCACTGAGAACAGTCTAGATCCATCCTCTTTGGAACCCGCTTTCAGGTAGTTGAAAGCAGCTATCACATCCCCCCTCATTCTTCTCTTCTGCAGACTAAACAATCCCAGTTCCCTCAGCCTCTCCTCATAAGTCATGTGCTCCAGACCCCTAATCATTTTTGTTGCCCTTCGCTGGACTCTTTCCAATTTCTCCACATCCTTCTTGTAGTGTGGGGCCCAAAACTGGACACAGTACTCCAGATGAGGCCTCACCAATGTCGAATAGATGGGAATGATCAAGCCCCTCGATCTGCTGGCAATGCTCCTACTTATAAAACCCAGAATGCCGTTAGCCTTCTTGGCAACAAGGGCATACTGTTGACTTATATCCAGCTTCTCGTCCACTGTAACCCCTAGGTCCTTTTCTGCAGAACTGCTGCCTAGCCATTCGGTCCCTAGTCTGTAGCAGTGCCTGGGATTCTTCTGTCCTAAGTGCAAGACTCTGCACTTGTCCTTGTTGAACCTCATCAGATTTCATTTGGCCAAATCCTCTAATTTGTCTAGGTCCCTCTGTATCCTATCCCTACCCTCCAGCATATCTACCACTCCTCCCAGTTTAATGTCATCTGCAAACTTGCTGAGAGTGCAGTCCACGCCATCCTCCAGATCATTAATAAAGATATTGAACAAAACCGGCCCCAGGACCGACCCTTGGGGCACTCCGCTTGATACCGGCTGCCAACTAGACATTGAGCCATTGATCACTACCCGTTGAGTCCGATGATCTAGCCAGCTTTCTATCCACCTTACAGTCCATTCATTCAGCCCATACTTCTTTAACATGCTGGCAAGAATACTGTGGGAGACTGTATCAAAAGCTTTGCTAAAGTCAAGGAATAACACATCCACTGCTTTCCCCTCATCCACAGACCCAGTTATCTCATCATAGAAGGCAATTAGGTTAGTCAGACATGACTTGCTCTTGATGAATCCATGCTGACTGTTCCTGATCACTTTCCTCTCCTCTAAGTGCTTCAGAATTGATTCCTTGAGGACCTGCTCCATGATTTTTCCAGGGACTGAGATGAGGCTGACTGGTCTGTAGTTCCCCGGATCCTCCTTCTTCCCTTTTTTAAAGATGGGCACTACATTAGCCTTTTTCCAGTTATCTGGGAGCTCCCCCGATCGCCATGAGTTTTCAAAGATAATGGCCAATGGCTCTGCAATCACATCCGCCAACTCCTTTAGCCCCCTCGGATGCAGCGCATCCGGCCCCATGGATTTGTGCTCATCCAGTTTTTCTAAATAGTCCCGAACCGCTTCTTTCTCCACAGAGGGCTGGTCACCTCCTACCCATACTGTGCTGCCCGGTGCAGTAGTCTGGGAGCTGACCTTGTGCGTGGAGACAGAGGCAAAAAAAGCATTGAGTACATTAGCTTTTTCCACATCCTCTGTCATTAACAACTTAGATATTGGCATAGAAAGTACGCTTATTAAGTTTGCGGATGATACCAAACTGGGAGGGATTGCAACTGCTTTGGAGGACAGGGTCATAATTCAAAATGATCTGGACAAATTGGAGAAATGGTCTGAGTTAAACAGGATGAAGTTTAACAAAGATAAATGCAAAGTGCTCCACTTAGGAAGAAAAAATCAGTTTCACACATACAGAATGGGAAGAGACTGTCTAGGAAGGAGTACGGCAGAAAGGGATCTAGGGGTTATAGTGGACCACAAGCTAAATATGAGTCAACAGTGTGATGCTGTTGCAAAAAAAGCAAACATGATTCTGGGACGTATTAACAGGTGTGTTGTGAGCAAGACACGAGAAGTCATTCTCCCACTCTACTCTGCTCTGGTTAGGCCTCAGCTGGAGTAGTGTGTCCAGTTCTGGGCACCGCATTCAAGAAAGATGTGGAGAAATTGGAAAGGGTCCAGAGAAGAGCAACAAGAATGATTAAAGGTCTTGAGAACATGACCTCTGAAGGAAGGCTGAAAGAATTGGGTTTGTTTAGTTTGGAAAAGAGAAGATTGAGAAGGGACATGATAGCAGTTTTCAGGTATCTAAAAGGGTGTCACAAGGAGGAGGGAGAAAACTTGTTCACCTTAGCCTCTAAGGCTAGAACAAGAAGCAATGGGCTTAAACTGCAGTAAGGGAGGTCTAGGTTGGACATTAGGAAAAAGTTCCTAACTGTCAGGGTGGTTAAACACTGGAATAAATTGCCTAGGGAGGTTGTGGAATCTCCATCTCTGGAGATATTTAAGAGTAGGTTAAATAAATGTCTATCAGGGATGGTCTAGACAGTATTTGGTCCTGCCATGCGGGCAGGGGACTGGACTCGATGACCTCTCGAGGTCCCTTCCAGTCCTAGAATCTATGAATCTATAAGTTGCTTCCCTCATTCAGTAAGGGGCTCACACTTTCCTTGACTTTCTTCTTGTTGCTAACATACCTGAAGATGACTGCCCCCACTCCAGCACCCACCCCCAATCATCTGCCCCCGCCCCCACACAAAGCGGCCTGCCCCAAGGTACCTGCTTGCGCCCTGGCACTTATCCACACCCCAGTGTCTACCGCATGGTCCATGACTGGAGCACCCAGTACCAATAATAAAGGGCAAAGCAGATCCCAGGGTGTCACCAACACCCCAAACCCTACAACAAGTGCCAGTGACACTCAAAGAAGGAGTAAAAGTGGAATGTGTCTGTGGTCCAGGAGGGAGTCCCGACTCCAAGTGCCAGCATAGGAGAGTAGCACCGTCAGAAAGCTGAGTGAGGTAAGGATTGTACAGAGCCCAGAAACCTGAGCGTCACCAGCAAGCACCAGCACTGCCCAGGGAGGCCAGCTCCAGTCTCATACAGACAAAGGGCTTGGCAGGTCTGAACACAGAACGTGCAAGCCCCCGCCTTTCACCCACCCTGCTGGTATGTTGTCAAGTGCCTTTCCCCAGCATCAGCACCTGATGGCACCACGCTGCACAGACCAGATGTTGGCAGATGTGGGTGCGGTTCATAGATAAGGCCACAAGGGACCACGATGATCCTCTAGTTTGACCTGTGAGCAAGAGGCCAGAGACCCCACCCAAGGGATTCCACATCCCAGCCCCACACATCTGGCTGAGCTCTGCGGTGGGTCTGCTCCAGAGAGACGCCCAGGCTGGATCTCCAGACTCCACGTGAGGGAGAATCCACATCAGCTGTTCCAACGTAGCAATCTGCACCTTACTTCTAGCCTGACTTCGGGCAGCTTCAGCGTCCAGCCACGGGATCTCGCTCAGCCTTTTCCTCCTGGATTAAAGAGCCAGCGACTATCAGAAATCTCTTCCCCGCGTAGGTACACATAGACTGGGATCAAGTCATACCTGAGCCTTCACTTCGTTGAACTAAACAGACCGAGCTCCTGCAGTCTCTCTCCTGACCCCTTTCCAGTTGGTCAGTGTCTTTTTTGAAGTGTGATCCCCAGAACTGGACACAGCATCCAGCAATGGGCTCCCAAACGCTGTATACACGGCAGCAATAACCCCCCCCTAGTCCTGCTGGATAGTCCCCGGCTCATCCAGCCAGAAGCCACATTAGCCCTTTTAGAGAGACAAGGCGGCTGCGGCAATAGCTTTTCCTGGGCCAACTTCTGCTGGTGCAAGAGACCAGCTTCCGAGCTCCACAGCGCCCTTCCTCGGGGCGGGGGAAGGTATGGAGCATGTCACAGCTAAACACAAGGGGAACAGTTGGCACAGGTTCTAAGGGACCCGCTAGGTGAGGTGACCCGTTAACACCTCTGCAGTCATCGGACAAAAAGGGGGCTAGTGGGTTACAGATGGCTGTAATGAGCCATAAATCCAGTGTCTCTGTTCAGTCCGTGATTTTTGGTGTCTAGCAAAGTTATGAATGTCAAGTTCCCAGGCTCGTCTGTTGAAAGAGTTGTGCTGGTTTCCTGTGAGGACGAGGGCTGATAGGACAGATATCGAGTGGCTGCATTGTGAGCCGTGTTCACCACAGGTGAAAAGATGTTTTTGTCTTTTATCATTTTCCTGTGTGAGGTCATTTGAGTGCACAGTGATTGTCTGGTTTCACCCACATAGCTGTTATTGGGGGCATTTAGTGCCTCGGATGAGGTACACCCCATGTTGTGATAGGCATGTGTAGGACCCATGGACCTTGAAAGGTGTGTCATGGGGGGGGGGGGGGGGCTGATCATTGTAACAGTGGAGATATGGCTGCAGGTTTTCCATCTGTTGTTCTGGCAGGGTCTGGTGCTGCTTTGAGTTGGTGTGTCCTGGTCTGTGGGGAGATTGCTTCTGATGGTGAGCTTGGTGAGGTTGGGGGGTTGCTTGAAGGCCAGAAGAGGGGGTTCAGGAAATTAATAGGCAGCAGGTTTAAAACAAACAAAAGGAAGTATTTTTTCATACAACGCACAGTCAACCTGTGGAACTCTTGGCCTTCACAACATTCTCTGGCAAGGACTATAACAGGGTTCAACAAATAACTAGATAAGTTCACGGAGGATAGGTCCATCAATGGCTATTAGCCAGAATGGGCAGGGATGGTGTCCCTAGCCTCTGTTTGCTAGAAGCTGGGAATGGGCGACGGGCTGGATTACTTGATGATTCCCTGTTCTGTTCATTCCCTCTGGGGCACCTGGCATTGGCCACTGTCAGACAGGATACTGGGCTAGATGGACCATTGGTCTGACCCAGTCTGGCCGTTCTTATGTTCTTAATTTTCAACAGGCACCACCAGCCTCCCAGACATCATGTGGCTTGGGCATAATCTTTGACCCAGTCCTCTCTAGAGCCACACATCCAGGCCGTGGCTAAGTCTGGCCTCTCCTTCCTGCACGACATCTCTAAGCTCAGCCTTTCTTCTCCAGCCACACAGCTGAACTTGTCCAGGCCCTCTTCGTCCCACAATTTGACTCCTGCAGTCTCCTCTCTGCCTTCGACAATCCACTCATCCTGCGGCTGCAAAGATCATTATCCTGACTTGTCACATGGACCACACGCCCACCCCGTATATCCCTCCACTGGCTCGTCCTGCTTTCTTCTTCTTCTGTATCCTCCTGAACCGCCAGGTGCATATGGCATCCTGCAGTTCCCACCTTTATTTTGGTCTTGTTCTGGTCCGGTTCAGGCTTCTGAATGTCATGTTGATGGATCCGGTTTCTCTCTCTAGGGTCCTGCATCATGTTTCTCTAGGTTGCCCTCTTGTTCTCTTTCCTGGTGATATCCATATTATCACTTGCCATGGAAGTCGTGTTGGTGACATTCTTAATGCGCATCCTAAATATGTCCATCATCTTGGTCTTACCATATTTGATGCTTTAAGGTTGGTTTACTCTCTTTCGAATTTCTGATGTTGGAAGAACCTCTTTCCAATGGACACTGAAAATCTCCTGCAGGCATTTACTTTGGGATGTACTGATCTTCATTTCTGTTGCCCATTTCCAAAACTCTGCTCCATAAAGGAGGACAAACATGAGGACAATATTAAAAATTCATATTTTTGTGTCATAGAATCGTAGGACTGGAAGGGACCTTGAGAGGTCACCTAGTCCAGTCCCCTGCATTCATGGCAGGACTAAGTATTATCCAGACCATCCCTGACAGGTGTTTGTCCAATCTGCTCTTAAAAGCCTCCAATGACAAAGACTCCACAACCTCCCTCGGCAATTTATTTCAGTGCCTAACCACCCTGACAGGTAGGGAGTTTTTCAGTCAGTGCCAATCAAGTTACTTTTCCAAATCTTTTCAGGTTTATGAAAGTTGTTTGCTGCTTTCGATATTTGTTGCTCAATGTCTAGCCTGGTGTTGCCATCACTGCATATCACATGCCCTCGATGAGTAAAATAACGGATTTCTTCTAGTGTTTCGTCACCCGCTCTGATGGTTACTTTGGGGACGTGGATGGCCATCTGTCACACCCTTCCCTCACAGCAAACCATTGGCTGATGCTGTTACCATCCCTGACTGCAAATCCGGCATTGTCATATAGATTCTGGTTTATTCTAATTACTTTTACTGGTATCCCATCGTGTGTCAATTTTCCAAAGTCTGTCTCTGTGTCGGCTGCCCAAAGCCGCCTGGACATCTATAAAGCTCAGCACGAGAGAGGCTGGCCACTGCCCACTGGGTTCTGTGAGAAGAACCTGGGATCTCAATGGCCTAAAACCTGCTTTTTCCTCTCTAAGCTGAAGCTCCCCCTAGATCAAACACAAGCTTGTCCTTTCCTTGAAGAGTCGTCACAACCTTTAGCCCTGGCCCAACGACCTGTGCCTTCACTCTACCATGTTCCCAGCCTGCACCACCCCCCACTCAGATGCAACCTGCAGGATCCCCTCTACCCATCGGGAGCTCCCTGGGAAAATCTGGGCAGCCACTCACTTCCTTGTTCTCCATCTACCTCAGCTCAGCCATGCTACTCCCAGAACCCAGCCTGATGGTGACAGGGGGCAGCCGACGAGCTAAGACTGTCCTCCCTGATCTGCCTGCCTTTCCCTACCCCTTCACTCCCACTAACTCCCCGTTCCTGCTATTCCTTCATTCCACCCGCCCCAGTTCAAACACCCAGACCCCATCACCACGTCAGTAACCTGTGCCCCTCACCGCCCCAGTTCAAACACCCGGACCCCATCACCACATCGGTAACCTGTGCCCCTCACCGCCCCAGTTCAAACACCCGGACCCCATCACCGCGTCAGTAACCTGTGCCCCTCACCGCCCCAGTTCAAACACCCGGACCCCCATCGCCGCGTCAGTAACCTGTGCCCCTCACCGCCCCAGTTCAAACACCCGGACCCCCATCGCCGCGTCAGTAACCTGTGCCTCTCACCGCCCCAGTTCAAACACCCGGACCCCATCGCCGCGTCAGTAACCTGTACCCCTCACCACCCCAGTTCAAACACCCAGACCCCATCACCACGTCAGTAACCTGTGCCCCTCACCGCTCCAGTTCAAACACCCGGACCCCCATCACCGCCTCAGTAACCTGTGCCCCTCACCGTCCCAGTTCAAACACCCGGACCCCCATCACCACGTCAGTAACCTGTGCCCCTCACCGCCCAAGTTCAAACACCCGGACCCTCATCGCCGCGCTGATGTCAAGAAGTGGCTGGCGACATGCCACAGAAGCAGTCATACCATCTGCCCCAAGGCCACAGGAACACAGGCACTGCCAGCCTGGCTCAGACCCGGGCCCATCTGGCCTGGCATCCTGTCCCGCCGTGGCCAGGGCCTGCTGCTGCACAGCACGGGGACAGGAGCGCTGCAGAAGGCCCCTACAGCAGCTTTCCCTAACTGCAATTACTTAGAGGCCGGCTCGGGAAGCAAGAGCATTGGGGCTTGTAACAACTCCGGACCAGACCCTGTCCGATCCTCTCTGGAATCCAGCTAGGTTCTTGGCCTTAATGATCTCTCGGGGCAATGAATTCCATGAACTAACTTCCGAATTCGCCACGCCTGAGCGCCAGCCCGCCCAGAGGAACAGGAGACACCCAAACAGAACCCAAGAGGACACAGGCTGTTCCTGTAGGCCCCGAACGCGCCCCAGGCCCCGACAGTGCAAAGCACCAGACGGAACCATCTGGAGAACAAAGAGTAGCTGCCAGTGGGGTTCGGGCCAGTTTTTCAACCTGCCATGTCTGTGCAGGCAGGGCTGGAGCACTGCCCAAGGCTGGGTGCTAGGCAGCGCCCCGATGGGCTGGGTCCTTGGCCCCTACACAGCGTGTACCTCAGCCTGTGACCGACGCCAGCCAGCTGGGGGCAGCGCCAGGAGCATGCAGGGATCCAGGCGGCTGAAAGCTGCACTGAGCCCTGGTTCCCTGCGGGGCTGAGGGTGCAGCAACCGCTGACACAGGCCCTTCCCCGAGGGCAGCTTCACTCTTCTGCTTCACCGACCAACCAAAGGGGCTCCACAGGGCCAGCGCGGCCAGGGGGCGGGGGGGCCAGGTGCCATGTCACCCCATAGCTAGTGCTGCCAGGGGGCGGGGGGGCCAGGTGCCATGTCACCCCAGGGCCAGCGCTGCCAGGGGATGAGGGGGCGGGAGGACACGATGTCACCCCAGGGCCAGCGCTGCCACGGGGCGGGGGGGCCAGATGCCATGTCACCCCAGGGCCAGCGCTGCCAGGGGGCAGGGAAGGGCCGGGGGGCCAGGGAACAATGCCGCCCCATGGCCAGCGCTGCCAGAGGGCAGGGGAGGGGCTGAGGGGCCAGGGAACAATGCCGCCCCATGGCCGGCGCTGCCAGGGGTGGGGGCGTGATGTCTCCCTGTGGCCAGCCTGCCCAGCCCAGAAGACGCGCCAGGCCGCTGTTGCTGGCGGAAGAGCCGCATGCAGAGTCACGGGCTTGCGCAGCTGCTGGTCCCCCAACGGCTGAGGCAGGAGCCCAGTGCCTGTGCCAGGGGCCCACTGGGGGAGCTGCCACCCCCCGCCCCCCGTGCACACGGAGACCAGTGCCAGCCGGCTCTGCGGTGCACCACGAATACCAATGAGGCCTCTTCACCAGGCTGTCGGGAGGGGGAGACGGAGCTGCAGCCCGCACAATCCCACGTCACAGCCTGTTCTCACTGCACAGAAATCACAGCCAACCCGCCAGCGCGTCAGCAGCTGGCAACCGGCTGCGCACTCGCTCGTCACCAGGGGCTGACAACCGGGGGCGGGGAGGGGGGCTCGGCAGCTCCCTGGCCCCCATCCCCATTCAGAGACCCACGGGGGGGCTTGAGGGAGAGGATCTCGGTAAAGAGGAATAAGAGATTCATACACCCCAGGCTCAGGTGGGGAGGGGCCCTCAGGGGAGCAGCAGTGCCCCCCCCCCCCCCCCCGAGCCCCCGGGCTCAGCCCAGCCAGGATGAACAGCTAGCAGGAGAGGAGAGGTGCACCCACTCCGACTCAGCTGTTGTAACCCAGCCACCTCTTCCCACTCCTTGGGAGCACCCCGGCAGCCGGCTTCATTCCCGCAGCTGCCCATCGGGCCGGAAGGGCTGTCCAGCCTGTGCTCCTGTATCCACAGGTCACCCCGCCCCCCATGCCGAGCCCCAGAACCTTCGACAGCCTCTTGAGAAATGCTCCATTGCCTCCTCGTCTGAGCACTGTCCCGGGAGGAAACGGAGGCCCAGTGAGAGACGGTCACACAGGGAGTGGGTGGCAGAGCTGGGGACAGACCTAATTAACCCCCCGCCTCGCTCAGGAGCCCTTGGCCCTAGGCTCCGGTCTCCCTTCTAGCCGTTAGCCAACCCAAGCGCTGCGGCTCAGCCGAGCCACATCCGCCTCCCATTCACACCCCCAGGGACGGAGATCGGCTCCGACGGCCCTGTCCAAGGAGCATCGCCCGGACGGCGGTACTGAGCTGAGTCTCCTTGGGCAGGACCGAGCTCTCGGCAGGCTCTGCGCTCCAGCCACCAAGCGGTTAACGAAAGCCAGGAAGCAAACAGAAGATGCACACAGTGCCTACCTCCAGCACAAGCTCCTTCCCTCCTCCCACGCCCAGCTCAGCCCCTGCCGGCAGTCAGCACCGCTGTGCCGCCCTCTTCTCCCTGGCAGGCCTGGTACCAAAGCAAGCTGCCTTCTTCCCACATGCCACGAGGTCCCTCTCCTGCCACCACCCCCACACTGGCACCGGGCACGGGAAAATCCAGGAGCAGCAAATGCAGGCATGAGCCCTTTGTGTGGGGCAGGCCCTGCAACTGGCCGTCCCTCGGCCTGTGCCCATGGTGCGGAGGGGGTGGGCAAGTGGGGTAATTTGCCCCGGGCCCCGCAGGGGCCCCCACGAGAGTTTTTCGGGGCTCCTGGAGCGGGGTCCTTCACTCGCTCTGGGGGCCCCAGAAAACTCTCGCGGGCCCCGGGCCCCCGGAGCTTCTTCCGCTCCAGATCTTCGGCAGCAATTCGGCGGCGAGGGGTCCTTCCACCCCGGGACCCGCCGCCAAAGTGCCGGGTCTTCGGCAGCGGAGGCCCGCCGCCGCCAAAGACCCCAGGCCCCCTGAATCCTCTGGGTGGCCCTGGTGCTGAGTGGGCAGTGCCGGGACTCCGAAGGGGGCACTTCCCCGCCGTGCCAGCACCGATGGGGGCAAGGCAAAGGCCCAGACCTAGGTCAGATCCTGGCACTTTTCATGCCAGTGGCCTGCCAGGCGAAACCCAACGTCTCCTTCCCCGCAGTTCCTGTCTGACCTGGGATTCCACACGCTGTGTTCTACACTGCTGGGCAGACCCACCACGCACTGTTAGCTGCTGCATTCCACCCCAGACCTGGTTGCATTTCCGTGACCGCCCTATGTTCCTTATCTACCGAACAGGCCATGCTGTGGTGATGAGTGTTTTATAAGAACCTACCTAGTGCTGTGAGGCTTAGCAAATCCGCAAACAACAGAGGCTTAAGAGCCAATGTAAAATTGCTAACCCTAGTCAGCTCGTGGGGGGGAAGACAACTGGCAATATCAGCAGGGGGTGTCCGAGGAGGGGACATGGGGGGGCAGGGCTGATGCTAGATCTGTGGGTGGAGATGAGGCGGGAGGGAAAGGGAAGAGGATGCAGGATCCTCCCCCAGGGAAGGGCAGGGCTCCTAGAACAGCCTGCAGGAAGGAGCAGAGAGGACCCCAGAGGCCGGCCTGCCAGCGAGCCCCTTGCAGAAAGGCTAGCGGGGCCCTGCACAAGGGCAAAGGCCTGGAGACTTGGGGAGGAGGCTGCACAAGGCAGCAGCCCTCTGGCATGTCCTCGGCAAAGCAGCCAGCCCAGTGAGGTAACCCCCCCCCCACACACACACACACACACACCACAGGGATGCTGGGGAAAGCAGAGGACCTGCCAAGGAATCTGAGCAGCAGAATGCACAGAAAAGGTAACGGACAAATGGCAAAGACACCCCCTGGGCCCTACAGACCTAGCCAGCGCTCAGCAGAGCCACTGCACATCCCGCCCCGCAACCAGCAGGAAAAGGCTCAACTCCAAGGGGCAGAAAGGGGAAGAGAAATGGTCTGGTGTAGGCTGTCATAAAGGAAGGGAACCACATCTCTGGGCCCATCTCCTACCTGACTCCAAATATGTATGTGTTGAGTCTCACCAGCCCCCGAGAGGCAGGGCAGTGCTGGTGCCCCAGGGGGCAGATGAGGCAGAGAGATCAGGAAGCCTGCGTCAGAGCAGGGAACTGAACCTGTCTCCCCAGCGCCAGCGCCCTACCCACTGGCCTATCCTCTCCATCACAGACCCCCGTGACCTAACATCTACCTGCCAGTCAACCAGCACACAAACCAGCGCTCCAGCAGGAAAACTCGGAGCGTGGGAAGGAGAAATGGGCACACATTAAAGATGCTACAGACAGCAGCTCCTGGCAAAGCTGGAACAGTTTAAAACCCAATAAAAAGAAGCAAATGCCAGCAATGCAGAATGGGAAACTCCGGACAGACCTTCCCAAGACTATTCCAGACAATGGATCCGAGCCAGACAGCATCATCAGAAAAGCAAAGACATGGTGAGAGACCACGGAAACCCAGGAGCCTCCCCTCCCCAGTCCCTATCACAACACAGGGGAACCTCCAAAATGCAAACCTGGGAAGCCAGGCAGCCCAGGGAATGGAGCAAAGGAGAGGTTTCAACAGCACAGAGCCCTTCACCTAACCTCCAATCTGGCCCCTCTCCTACGCCATGGTCAGACGGACGAACGATCCCAGTGCACAAAAGCACAAATACTTTCCTCACGAATAACTAGAGGACATTTGTGAGAACAGCAGCGTCAGCAAACTCCTGGGGCATCCCCAGTGACAAATAACACAGCAACAAGAGAACCACAAAAGCCAGGCTCGCTTCCTCCCTGCGAAACAGGCCCCAGCCCATCTTCACTCTGCAGAGCCTTATTAGCAAAGCTTTGCTCCTTCACAGGACTTCACGGAGCAGCTGACTCAGTCTGGCCCCCCAGGATTGCTACAGAATGGAACCGATGGGGAACCATACGCCCTCATTAGCTCCATGCACCGTCCAGCGACTGCACAACAACAATACACAACATGCACCACAGCCCTTCCAGCAAGGGGAGTAACCTCGGTCCAACCTCCCAGCCCCCGCACCCCTAGCCCAGGCCTCCAGAGCTACCTGCCTGCCGCACACCGAGGATCTGCTCCCACGACCTCCGACCCACCGTGTCCAGGGCAGATCGCGGCACTCCCCTCCCTTTTGGGGCCCCACTCCCAGGCTGTGGCCCTGCCCGTCCTTGGGTGACCCACACAAGAGCAGTCTGCTGAACTGGCAGGGGGAGCCCCCGCTTCCCAGCACCACTGCTCTCCCCCCTCAGAGGTGCTGGAGTGGGGGGGCTCAGCCCCCACCCACCCAAGCAGATGTTTGAGGGGCACCAGCTGACCCCATTCCAGCAGGGTCAGCATGGGACTCTCACAATGCCCTCTGCTGAGGCCCCCAAACTAACACCCACTGGCACGAAAGAGGCTCCGTCCCCAGGCGTGGCTACAGCAGTGGTTCTGCTCCTGTTTCACCCATGTTAACGGCTTGCCAATTAATCGGTGTTAGCTAACACGGCTGCCAATCCTGGGCTAGACACTCCACAAAGGTTTGTGCCAGGTGGCCACGTGTGCAGCCTGCTCCAGGCTGAGCCACTGGGTGAACCACAAGTGTTTGTGGAGTATCAGAATTAAAACAGGACCACAACGGACTCTGGACAAACCCTCAGCTCCCTCATCTGGGGCTGCCTGCAGACTCAGGCTGGCATCACAGCACTGGGCATGCTCGGGTCGTATTTCCAAACCTTCCTGTGCAAACAGGAGGGCTAGAAACAATTTTTTAAAACGTCACTGACATCACAGGATTCCCAGAGCCCGATAGGCCTGCACTACCTAGACTTTAACCCAGCCCCGTTGCCCCTGCGGAAACCTCCCACAGCGCATGGGCCCGAGATCAGCCTGGGACTGACAACTCCGGGTGTTTCAGAACAGGCCCAGGAACAGCCGACCAAGTCAACATTTGTGACGACGACACAGAAATTGAGCAGCCCTGAAATGACACAAACCTGCTCCTCACAATCAATGCACGGCTGCAGAGACAGCATGAAAAGGAAAAGCTGGGCAGGGCTCCACGCTGTAACAACCCCACCAGATGGATACAGTCCTCCTGCAGAGCTACTGCTCCAGCGATTCCACAGCCCAGCCAACCCGCTCCCCCACACCGGGCAGAGACCGGGCTCCAGCACAGACAGCTGGCTGCAGATACGCCATGCAGGCTGGAGGGGCAGCACCGACGGCTGCCACGCAGCGCTGGGCCCATCCCCTGCTAATCCAGAGACAATCACACAACACAGCTCCTGGGCCCCTATGCCAAAGCAGCACCCCTGACCCATTCCCCACCCCCTGCAAAGCACAGAGGAGCACGCCCTGCGCCGGGCTCTGCAGCGCACGGGAGCGGGGGAAGAGACCGTGTCCACCCAAAAGACAGTGAGGTCACTACTCAGTCCCTGGGAACGGGATGGAGCCCCAAGGGACCCAGCCAGGAGACTAACAGGTCATGCCCCCATCCAGAGGGGAAGGACAGAAGAAAACACCGGGAGTAACTGAGTCCAGGGGACAACAAATGAAAAGTGGGGCGGGGGGGGGGAGGGGGACGACAGTCAGAGGGCCTGAGAAGGGGATACCGAGCAGAGACCCTGCCCAGCGCCCAAATCCCAGCAGCTGACGCCGCCCACAGGAACTCTGCCCGGAGTGCCCAGAATCCAGCCCCACAGGCGCGGTCACAGGGACTGCCCCGCCCCGAGATCAATGGGGGGCCGCTTGGTCACCACCAGGAGGAGGCAGGCGAGGAGCTCCCGCAACATTGTGGGGCTGCGACTGGGGAGCACATAAATAAAGAGGTGCGGGAAGAAATACAGCCAGCACTCCCCCAGGGGGCTCTGGGGGAGGCGCTGCAGCTGGGCGCGGCGCTGTAGCCGGGCGCACTGGCAATATGCATGCGCCAGGGTCTCCCTCGCACCACAAGCAAACAGGTGTCCGGGAGCCAGAGCTTCCTGCAGGCTCCCAGAGGGGAAACCCAGCAGCAAGCAAGACAACGGGATGGGGGCTCTGCTACCCAGGAGGGGACAAAAGCGGCTGCTATCTAGAGGGGGCTGCTCAGATCAGGGTCTCCAGGGAACCTCTCTGCCAGGCTTGGGACTGTTCTGGGGAGGCAAGGTGCCCCGCCCCCCCCAGCACCCAAAGCAGTGGGCCCCCCTTCCTGAGGCCATGGAGCTGGGCAAACTGACACCCTTCCATGCTGGGGTGCACAGAACCAACATAACTCACGTCTGTTGTGGCAAAGGCGGCTTCACCGCTTGCAATCCAAGGTCGAGTCTCATTGCTCAACGGGGCCCAAGAAGGCAGAGCCCTGAGTGAGCAGCCCGAAGCCGAACGGTTCCAGCTGGCCCGGGCAGGACTGAAGGGAACCAGCAGCAGTGCAGGGGGAGGTGGTCAGGGCACTGCGGGGCCCTCCGCCAGCCAGCGTAGCCAGAGCCAGGCACACCCTGGGAACGGCCCTTCTAGGGAGTTCAGAGATTGCCCTGGGCAGTGCAGCACCACCTGGCATCCCTGCTGGCACCCTCCAGTTCCACACCCAGCCCCGAGCCCTCCCTGCACCCCTTCGCCACGACAGCATGCACCCCCCAGCACAGCACTCGGCTGTGTCTGAACGAGCCTGCGCCGAAGCTCTGTGCTCATCAGATGGAAACAAGGAAGGCTGTGCAGGCGTTTGGATGGTTAGGAGAAACCCGGGCCCCTCTCCCCTCACATTCAGAGGTGCCCAATGGGGTGGGGGGTGCACTGGGAGCAGGGGGGTCTTCCAGAGGAGACAAAACAAGAGTCTACGGTCACGGCACTTCTCCGAGAACTGGGGGATTAAGCCGCGGTTCTAGCCAAACTCCAGCTCAGTCGTTACAGGCTGTTCCGCTGCTGTTTCTGTTCCTTTGCTGCCGTGCTCCAGCCCAGAGGCGGCTGGTTTCCGAGGGGGGTGAAATGACTCCCTGAACATAGTCTGTGGTCACAGGATTAACAATCTTCTTTTAACAATAAGCAGCGCGTGAGCTCTCTGGGGCAGCAGCTGTCTGCGCACGTCTCTCGTACCACGCTGAGCACAGCAGCCTCCATCCCCCACTGGGTCCTTGGATTATTTGCTATTTCGGTGATGGCAGCAGCTCAGAGAACGGGTTCCAGCCCGGCAAGAAACTGGGACGGTGGCACGTCCCGAGGCACGTAACAGGCCCCTACCTGCTCCCACAAGCACTGGGCGTCAAAGGAGCATGATTCTTGCTTTGCTTCAGAAAAACGGTTGAAAACAGAAAAGCAGATCTGGAGCTGTATGGAGCGGGGCCTGGCTCGTGGCACGGGGGGGGGAGGGAGGGAAGAGGGGCTCGCAGCACCGGGGGGGGGAGGGGGGCTTCCAGCAGGGGGGTGGACCTCATGACACCGGGGGGAAGGGGGCTCGTGGCACAGGTGGACCTCATGACACCAGGAGGAAGGGGGCTCGTGACACTGGCGGGGAGGGGGGCTCGTGGCACGGGTGGACCTCGTGACACCGGGGGGAAGGGAGCTCGTGACACTGGGGGGGAGGGGGGCTTGTGGCACGGGTGGACCTTGTGACACCAGGGGGAAGGGGGCTCGTGACACTGGGGGGGGAGGGGGACTCGTGGCACGGGTGGACCTTGTGACACCAGGGGGAAGGGGGCTCGTGACACTGGGGGACAAGGGGGGCTCGCGGCAGACACACTCCATAGTTTGGGCGGCTCTGCCCATTCAGGGGAGACCCCGACTGCAGGAAGTTTGGGAGAGACACCCCATGTGCAGGGCTCCCAAGATGCATCAGGGCAGGGCCCCCCACACGTCTCCCACAGCGCGCACAGAGCTCTGCAGAACTCGTAGGTAATGGTGCTGGAGAGACGAGGGCTCCACAAGAACCTTCCTCTCCCCCAGCCCCGCGACAAGCTGCCTAATGCCCCACTGCAGTTCCCCTGCGGCCCCTGGAACTAGGGACCAGCCCTGGCAGAGGGCAGCTCTGCCAAGCCAGCGGGGGAGTCAGCACCACACTCCTCAGCCTGGAGCATGCTCACCCCTTCAGGCACCCTGAACCCAGTGTGACAAACGAGGACTGTTCTGAATGTGGTCTTTGAATGCTGAGGGGGGTTTGGCTAGGGGGCTGCATTAGGGGATGGGAGACTGGCCTTAAGGGACAATACCTGAGCACGGAACATGAGAATCCAGGAAGGGGGTTGCAGCCAGGTGACACCTCTGCCCGGGAAATGGACAAAAGGCTGAATGAGAGACGCTGGAGGCAGTTAGTTTTGAAGCAGGCTGGTAAATCACAGAATCATAGAATATCAGGGTTGGAAGGGACCTCAGGAGGTATCTAGTCCAACCCCATGCTCAAAGCAGGACCAATTCCCAACTAAATCATCCCAGCCAGGGCTTTGTCAAGCCTGACCTTAAAAACCTCCAAGGAAGGAGACTCCACCACCTCCCTAGGGAACCCATTCCAGTGCTTCACCACCCTCCTAGTGAAATAGTGTTTCCTAATATCCAACCTGGACCTTCCCCACTGCAACTTGAGACCATTGCTCCTTGTTCTGTCATCTGCCACCACTGAGAACAGCCGAGCTCCATCCTCTTTGGAACCCCCCTTCAGGTAGTTGAAGGCTGCTATCAAATCCCCCCTCATTCTTCTCTTCTGGAGACTAAACAATCCCAGTTCCCTCAGCCTCTCCTCATAAGTCATGTGCTCCAGTGCCCTGATCATTTTTGTTGCCCTCCGCTGGACTCTTTCCAATTTTTCCACATCCTTCTTGTAGTGTGGGGCCCAAAATTGGACACAGTATTCCAGATGAGGCCTCACCAATGTCGAATAAAGGGGAACGATCACGTTCCTCGATCTGCTGGTAATGCCCCTAGTTATACAGCCCAAAATGCCGTTAGCCTTCTTGGCAACAGGAGCACACTGTTGACTCATATCCAGCTTCTCGTCCACTGTGACCCCTAGGTCCTTTTCTGCAGAACTGCTGCCTAGCCACTCGGTCCCTAGTCTGTAGCAGTGCATGGGATTCTTCCGTCCTAAGTGCAGGACTCTGCACTTGTCCTTGTTGAACCTCATCAGGGTTTTTTTGGCCCAATCCTCTAATTTGATTAGGTCCCTCTGTATCCGATCCCTACCCTCTAGTGTATCTACCACTCCTCCCAGTTTAGTGTCATCTGCAAACTTGCTGAGAGTGCAGTCCACGCCATCCTCCAGATCATTAATAAAGATATTAAACAAAACTGGCCCCAGGACCGACCCTTGGGGCACTCCGCTTGAAACCGGCTGCCAACTAGACATGGAGCCATTGATCACTACCCGTTGAGCCCGACGATCTAGCCAGCTTTCTATCCACCTTACAGTCCATTCATCCAGCCCATACTTCTTTAACTTGCTGGCAAGAATACTATGGGAGACCGTATCAAAAGCTTTGCTAAAGTCAAGGAATAACACATCCACTGCTTTCTCCTCATCCACAGAGCCAGTTATCTCATCATAGAAGGCAATTAGGTTAGTCAGGCACAACTTCCCCTTAGTAAATCCATGCTGACTGTTCCTGATCACTTTCCTCTCCTCTAAGTGTTTCAGAATTGATTCCTTCAGAACCTGCTCCATGATTTTTCCAGGGACTGAGGTGAGGCTGACTGGCCTGTAGTTCCCCGGATCCTCCTTCTTCCCTTTTTTAAAGATGGGCACTACATTAGCTTTTTTCCAGTCATCCGGGACCTCCACCCGATCGCCATGAGTTTTCAAAGATGATGGCCAATGGCTCCGTAATCACATCCGCCAACTCCTTTAGCACCCTCGGGGGCAGCGCATCTGGCCCCATGGATTTGTGCTCATCCAGTTTTTCTAAATAGTCCCAAACCACTTCTTTCTCCACTGACGGCTGGTCACCTCCTCCCCATGCTGTGCTGCCCAGTCCAGCAGTCTGGGAGCTGACCTTGTTTGTGAAGACAGAGGCAAAAAAAGCATTGAGTACATTAGCTTTTTCCACATCCTTGGTCACTAGGTTGCCTCCCTCATTCACTAAGGGGCCCACACTTTCCTTGACTTTCTTCTTATTGCTAACATACCTGAAGAAACCCTTCTTGTTACTCTTAACATCTCTTGCTAGCTGCAACTCCAAGTGTGATTTGGCCTTCCTGATTTCACTCCTGCATGCCTGAGCAATATTTTTATACTCCTCCCCGGTCATTTGTCCAGTCTTCCACTTCTTGTAAGCTTCTTTTTTGCATTTAAGATCAGCAAGGATTTCACTGTTTAGCCAAGACTTGCATCTGAAGAAGTGAGGTTCTTACCCACGAAAGCTTATGATCCCAATACTTCTGTTAGTCTTAAAGGTGCCACAGGACCCTCTGTTGCTTTTTGCCCTTCGTGTTATTCTCCCAGGGGATCCTGCCCATCTGTTCCCTGAGGGAGTCAAAGTCTGCTTTTCTGAAGTCCAGGGTCCGTATTCTGCTGCTCTCCTTTCTTCCTTGTGTCAGGATCCTGAACTCGACCATCTCATGGTCACTGCCTGCCAGGTTCCCCTACTAATTCTTGAATTCGTGAAATGGAGGGCGGCCCAGACGGGACTCTGCCCCCCCCCCCTCCCGGGGGCTGTGGTGTCCTTGGGGCCCCTAGATGGACCTAACTGAGGGGGTCCTGTTGTCTGTACCTGCAAGACCTGTCTTGGACTGTGTTCCTGTCGTCTAAATAAACCTTCTCTCCCCCCTTCGGGACCGAACTGAGCAGGGTCACTTTAGCCAGTGACCTGGGGAAGTTCGAACCTACCCATGTTCCCATGGATGCCGCAACATCCCTCCCATTCCTTGGTGAGAATTACACCAGGCCCTTCCAGGTTCACGCCCCCCCCTTAGGTCGGGTGTGCTCAATGACACTCATAGTTCGCCTGTGGGAAGGCTTATGCGGCCCGTGCCCTTTTCCCACCTCAATACCCCTGAGGTTCAAACTGGGCTGGGGTCTTCTCCCAGCATTCCAGTCTGGAGGGCTGTGATTTGGGCTCTCTTGGTTAAGAGTCCCCATTTTGACCTTGGCCACCCTCTGGAAAGGCTCCTCTATGATGGGCAAGGGTTTTAAAGACGTTTTTTTCTTGTTCCGGGACTTTCTTACCCTTTGACAGGGGTCACAGGATCGGCAGTACTGTCGGACAGTAACAAAGACCCCAGGCCAGTAAAAGCTCCGTAGCAGCCTCTGCTGGGTACGCCAGGTTCCCTGGTGCCCTGAGAGGGGAATGTCATGGGCCCAGTACAGCAGCTGGCGGCGATACTTCTGGGGTACCACCAGCTGCCTCCTGATCCCCCCTGACTCCATTTTCCCTGGGGGAGCCCATTCTAGGTACAGGAACCCTTTCTCCCACAGGAACCTTTTCCGGCCACCTCGTCCCATGGTCTGTACCGCATTGAGGTCGGCCAGGTCCCTTATCTTCCGCAAGGAGGGATCTTTCTGCAACTCGGCCTGGAACTCAGTATCTGGGACAGGGATGGGGACCTGCTTTCTCTCGTCAGCTGGGTCTGAAGCCGCAGCCTCCCTGAGCCGTGTCCCTGGGCACTCCCTCCACACCAGGTTAGGGTCCTGCGCCTCAGGCAAGGTACCTTCCCCGTTGTCCAGAGCCACACGGACACCCCATGAGCATACGTAGGCCACAAGGTGCAGCATGCGGCCCGCGGGGTTGTTTTCACGCCCGCCCCCCAGCGTTCACCTAGAGCGGCTCCAGCCCGACGCGCACCGGGGGAAGGGCAGGCTCCCTGCCCCCTGCCACTCCGGGAAGCAGCCGGAACGTGGGGAAGGGGGACACAGGGCTCTGTGTGTTGCTCTTGCTTCAGGGCAGCGCCCCCAGCAGCTCCCATTGGCCGCAGTTCCCCGTTCCCGGCCAATGGGAGCTGCTGGTGATGGTGCCTGAAGCAAGAGCAACACACAGACCCCTGTGCCCCTCCTCCCCCACGTTCTGGCCACTTCCCGGAGCGGTGCGGGGACAGGCAGGCAGGCGGCCTGCCCTGCCCCCGGTGCGTGTCGGGCCGGAGCCCACCCCCCAGAGCCCCTCCTGCAGCCCAACCCCCTGCTGCACCCCACACCCCAACTCCCTGCCCTGAGCCCCCACCACACCCCACACCCCTCCTGTCCTCCCGGATATATGTTGGGAAAATAACACAGCGGGGAACAGACTATCCAACAAATTCTTGGACTGCATTGGAGACAACTTTTTATTTCAGAAGGTTGAAAAAGCTACTAGGGGGGAAGCTGTTCTAGACTTGATTTTAACAAATAGGGAGGAACTCGTTGAGAATGTGAAAGTAGAAGGCAGCCTGGGTGAAAGTGATCATGAAATCATAGACTTTGCAATTCTAAGGAAGGGTAGAAGGGAGAACAGCAAAATAGAGACAATGGATTTCAGGAAGGCAGATTTTGGGAAGCTCAGAGAGCTGATAGGTAAGGTCCCATCGGAATCAAGACTGAGGGGAAAAACAACTGAGGAGAGTTGGCAGTTTTTCAAAGGGACACTATTAAGGGCCCAAAAGCAAGCTATTCCGCTGGTTAGGAAAGATAGAAAATGTGGCAAAAGACCACCTTGGCTTAACCACGAGATCTTGCACGATCTAAAAAATAAAAAGGAGTCATATAAAAAATGGAAACTAGGACAGATTACAAAGGATGAATATAGGCAAACAACACAGGAATGCAGGGGCAAGATTAGAAAGGCAAAGGCACAAAATGAGCTCAAACTAGCTACGGGAATAAAAGGAAACAAGAAGACTTTTTATCAATACATTAGAAGCAAGAGGAAGACCAAAGACAGGGTAGGCCCACTGCTTAGTGAAGAGGGAGAAACAGTAACAGGAAACTTGGAAATGGCAGAGATGCTTAATGACTTCTTTGTTTCGGTCTTCACCGAGAAGTCTGAAGGAATGCCTAACATAGTGAATGCTAATGGGAAGGGGGTAGGTTTAGCGGATAAAATAAAAAAAGAACAAGTTAAACATCACTTAGAAAAGTTAGATGCCTGCAAGTCACCCGGGCCTGATGAAATGCATCCTAGAATACTCAAGGAGCTAATAGAGGAGGTATCTGAGCCTCTAGCTATTATCTTTGGAAAGTCATGGGAGACGGGAGAGATTCCAGAAGACTGGAAAAGGGCAAATATAGTGCCCATCTATAAAAAGGGAAATAAAAACAACCCAGGTAACTACAGACCAGTTAGTTTAACTTCTGTGCCAGGGAAGATAATGGAGCAAGTAATTAAGGAAATCGTCTGCCAACACTTGGAAGGTGGTAAGGTGATAGGGAATAGCCAGCATGGATTTGTGAAGAACAAATCACGTCAAACCAATCTGATAGCTTTCTTTGATAGGATAACGAGCCTTGTGGATAAGGGTGAAGCGGTGGATGTGGTATACCTAGACTTTAGTAAGGCATTTGATACGGTCTCGCATGATATTCTTATCGATAAACTAGGCAAATACAAATTAGATGGGGCTACTATAAGGTGGGTGCATAACTGGCTGGATAATCGTACTCAGAGAGTTGTTATTAATGGTTCCCAATCCTGCTGGAAAGGCGTAACGAGTGGGGTACCGCAGGGGTCTGTTTTGGGACCGGCTCTGTTCAATATCTTCATCAACGACTTAGATATTGGCATAGAAAGTACGCTTATTAAGTTTGCGGATGATACCAAACTGGGAGGGATTGCAACTACTTTGGAGGACAGGGTCATAATTCAAAATGATCTGGACAAATTGGAGAAATGGTCTGAGTTAAACAGGATGAAGTTTAACAAAGACAAATGCAAAGTGCTCCACTTAGGAAGGAAAAATCAATTTCACACATACAGAATGGGAAAAGACTGTCTAGGAAGGAGTACGGCAGAAAGGGATCTAGGGGTTATAGTGGACCACAAGCTAAATATGAGTCAACAGTGTGATGCTGTTGCAAAAAAAGCAAACGTGATTCTGGGATGCATTAACAGGTGTGTTGTGAGCAAGACACGAGAAGTCATTCTTCCGCTCTACTCTGCTCTGGTTAGGCCTCAGCTGGAGTATTGTGTCCAGTTCTGGGCGCCGCATTTTAAAAAAGATGTGGAGAAACTGGAAAGGGTCCAAAGAAGAGCAACAAGAATGATTAAAGGTCTTGAGAACATGACCTATGAAGGAAGGCTGAAAGAATTGGGTTTGTTTAGTTTGGAAAAGAGAAGACTGAGAGGGGACATGATAGCAGTTTTCAGGTATATAAAAGGGTGTCATAAGGAGGAGGGAGAGAACTTGTTCACCTTAGCCTCTAAGGATAGAACCAGAAACAATGGGTTTAAACTGCAGCAAGGGAGGTCTAGATTGGACATTAGGAAAAAGTTCCTAACTGTCAGGGTGGTTAAACACTGGAACAAATTGCCTAGGGAGGTTGTGGAATCTCCGTCTCTGGAGATATTTAAGAGTAGGTTAGATAAATGTCTATTAGGGATGGTCTAGGCAGTATTTGGTCCTGCCATGCGGGCAGGGGACTGGACTCGATGACCTCTCGAGGTCCCTTCCAGTCCTAGAATCTATGAATCTATGAATCTATGAATCCCTGGGGGCAGAGTTGGGGTGGGGATTTCAGGGAAGGGGTTGGAATGGGGGCAGGGCCTCATGGAAGGGGTGGAGTGGGGGCGGGTCCGAGGGCAGCGGGGGGGAGGTGTCAGTAATGCGGCCTCGGCCAATGTACTAGTCCTCATGTGGCCCTCGGGGTCATTTGGGTTTGAGACCCCTGCCCTAGAGGGATACAGGGTGGCCCAGGGCTGATCTGGGTCAGGCTCGCCCTGGGGGAGGGGATAACCGTGCATTTCCACAGCAGCACCGCTCCAGGATAATCCCAGGGAAAGCTGCTGCTCCGGCTGCAAGGAAAGCAGAGACTCTCTGCGCAAAGGGGGGGCGCTGGGCCCGGAGCTCAGCACAGAGACGGGGACAGGAGATTACTTCTCCCCCACCGCCAGCTGCTCTAGAAATCTGCTCCAAAGAGTAACACACGGCACTTCCCCCACAGGCAGCTCCCCTCAGATCACAAGTGCAGCCAGGGTGCGGGAACTCGCACAGAGCAGAGGGCCCATGGGCCTCCCAGACAATCCCACGATGCACAGCAGCAAGCAAGCTTCCAACCCAGGGCCTCAGGCCAAACTCTGGTGGAAGCACCCCCGACCACAGGCGCCGACTCCGTGGGTGCTCCGGGGCTGGAGCACCCACGGAAAAAAATTGGTGGGTGGTGTGCACCCCCCGGCAGCTCCCCAGCCCCTCGCCCCAGCTTACCTCTGTCACGAGCGCGCCGCCACGTCCTGCTTCTCCCCCCTCCCTCCCAGCGCTTGCGCCATGAAACAGCTGATTCGCGGGGCAGGGAGGGAGGGGGAAGGAGGAGGAACAAGGCATGCTGGGGGAAGAGGCGGGGCTGGGGCGGGGATTTGGGGAAGGGAACCAATAGGGGCAGGGAGGGGCGGAGTTAGGGTGGGAACTTTGGGGAGGGGGTTGGGGTTGGGGTTGGAATGGGGGCAGGGAAAAGGTGGAGTCAGGGCGGGGGCAGGGGCAGGGAAAGGGTCTGGGGGGTGCGGGCACCCACTAGCGCCGGAGAAAGTTGGCGCCTATGCCCCCGACCCCACCACCAATCACGCATGCTGCACTGGGGGCAGGGGAAGAAGGCGCAGGAGACTGGAAGCCCCAAACCCACTAACCACAAAGCAGGCGGTTCAGTGTGGGGAGCAGGGCTAGAACTCACCTTCGCTGACCTGCCACAGCCCAAGGCAAGCTGGAGCTGCACCTTCTCTGGCCTGGGATGTGTGTCCTGCAGAGCCCACCCACGCCGGGCCAGGGAGGCAACACTCGTAGGCCGGTGCAGCAAGCAGCAGGATTCGCACAGGGCTCTTCCAACCGCCCTGGTCAGGGAAAATGCACCAACCGCCGTTGGTCAGGGTCCCAAATGAGCTCCTGCTGGGCTGGGGGGGGGATTCTGCTGCAGTTCCGGTATCCCAGCACACAGCCCAATGTGGGCCTCTCTCAACGTGCTGATCAGGCGGGGCGCAGGGCCGGGCCAGGCACCAAATTCTCCCCTCCCGGCTGCACGAGGCGGCAGCAGGGAGGAATGGAAGTGCCCTGCACTGGGTCGGTCCTGCCTCACACGCCAAACCCATACGGCTGCTCTGAGCGTTTATTTACGTGTGAAGAGCAGCTGGGCGTCTGTCTCTCCCCCGCCCTCTTCGCGCTCACTTAGAACACGTTTTACGCACACGGCCTGAAAAGAACGTGACTGAGGTTGCAAAAGTCAAGGGCTGAAAGGTTAGGAAACGCCAGATCGACAATGTTACTTCAGCCTCCGGCGCACCCATCCCCAGGAATAACCCGCACGTGGCCGTGGGATTGAAGACAGCACTGCAATCCAGACATGCCCACAGGGCTGAGTGCAGCTCACAGGGACGACCACGTACCTGGCATCTCCTAACTTCCGAGTCTGACGCCACAGCAGAAATCAAATTCAATTCTCTGGTAGGAAATCGCCTAGAGGTTTGGGTGTTTACAAAGCGAAAGGTAACTATACCTTATATTGTACAATAACTGTCCCACCCCACAACACAGACAGCAACAGCCGGTCAGCAGGAGAAGGCTGCTGGCCCAGGGACCTGGAGTAGTCAGGAGAAACCCACTCCCTCTGCTTTCCCCTAAGGGGGATGAGTGCCTGCCCCAGGCGGTGCCCTCAGAGAGGGAAGAATGAGCCGCTAGGAGCATGACCTAGGGCCAGGAAGGCCAGTCCCCCGCGGCTGCCGCTGCAGCTCCCAGGCCAGCGATGGATATTTGCGTTCCATTGCTATTGTGGTGCTGCCAATATTTTCCTGAGCAGAGCAGGAGGAGCAACAAAGCTGCAGTTTTCCACAGCTCCTGGGGAGGCAGAAAAAGTATTTTTCCAGTCAGCTTTCCTGCCAGCCTCCATGTCCTGCTGCAAACACCGCAGGTGCTGGAGCTTCTCAAGAAAGGATCACGAGAATCCTTGACCATGGAAAGGGTCAGGCAACCCAGACATAGGGGCACTGCCAGCTGCCCCATAACGAGTCGCTTGGGCAATCACACACTCACCAGCAGGCCATGCCCAACGGGGGAGCCGGAGAACCAGGGAGCTACATCCACAACTCAGCCCGCTGCCCAAAGCATTCCTCAGGGGCGCCCCACGCTCACGTTCGGACACGAATCGCTGCCCCGTGCAGGCAGGAGAGATCCCTGGGTTTGGGGCCGGCCAGTGGAGTGACAGGCCACTGCAAGGACCTGGCCGGCCAGACAGAGTGCAGAGGGGGCTGTCAATAGTCCGACTGGGGCAAGCTACTAGCTCACTGATTAGCCTGCCAGACCCCCCATACCGAACAGAGTCCTCAGCCCCCTGCCCCTCAGCGCCTCCCAGACCCTCCCTGTACCAGAGTCCTCAGCCCCCATCCCTCAGCGCCCCCCAGACCCTCCCTGTACCAGAGTCCTCAGCCCCCTGCCCCTCAGCGCCTCCCAGACCCTCCCTGTACCAGAGTCCTCAGCCCCCATCCCTCAGCGCCCCCCAGACCCTCCCTGTACCAGAGTCCTCAGCCCCCTGCCCCTCAGCGCCCCCCAGATGACAGGAACACGGTCTAAAACAGAGCTTGTAGGTACAGCGGCGAACAGGACCCCTCAGCCAGGTCCATTATGGGAGCCAGACACCCACGTCTGCCCTCACTCCTTAGAGGTTTTTAAGGCCCGGCTTGACAAAGCCCTGGCTGGGATGATTTAGTTGGGGATTGGTCCTGCTTTGAGCAGGGGGTTGGACTAGATGACCACCTGATGTGGCTTCCAACCCTGATATTCTATGATTCCCCCCCCCCCCCCCCGTACCGAACAGAGTCCTCAGACCCCCTGCCCCTCAGTGCCCCACACTCCAGACCCCCCTGTACTGAACAGAGCCAGCCTGACACAAAACCTAACAAAACACCATCATGTCTGAGCCCCCTGGTCCTCAGCGCCTCCTACCCCCCCACAAACTCCAGACCCCCCTTTGCCTTTCATCCCACCAACCTACACATTCCAGACCTCCCCACCCCACATCGCTCCCCCTACACACCATGCTCCCCTCCTATCCCTCCTGCCCCCAGGCTCTGTACACGCACTCTCTAACCCCCACCCCCCAGCACATTCTAGGCTCCTCCCCAATGCCCCCACCCAGAGCTCAAACCCTGACCAAGGAATTAAAAAAACCCACGCCACAGGAGGTTCCTGCACCCCCTCCAAGATCCCACCGCCCCCCAGAGAAGGGCTGGGGGGGGGCTCCTGCCTGCCACTCCCAGCCCCCGAAGGGGGAGCCCAGTCCCCACACCCCCAGCACACACCTCTGACCTCTGGACCCCCCCAGGCAGGGCAGCCCTGCTTTCTCCATCACTTCCTGCCACACGGCAAGGGGAAGTCCCGCAGCCCACAGAAAGGGGGGAGGGGGTTTCCTGCCACATCAGACACAGAGCTGAACTTCCCCTGTGGTTGGGGCCAGGAGAGCCACCGGCGCCTTCTACTGCCCTGAAACCCGCTCCCCGGTTAGTGGTGCTCCCCGACCACCAGCCCCCAGAGAAGAGCCAGGAGGGCGGGGGGCTGCCTGCTGCCCCAACCCCCAAAGAGGAGAGCCCAGTACCGCCCCGCCCTCTTACTTTCTCCCCAAGGGACCAGCCCAGCACACACCTCTCCCCACCGCAAGGGGAAATCCCGCAGCCCCCAAGGGGGGGGGTTCTCTGCCACATCAATACACCGAGCTGAACTTCCCCTGTGGTTGGGGCCGAGACACAGAACGGGAGAGTCACCGGTGCCTTCTACTGCCCTGGAAGCCACCCCCCAGTTAGTGGGATGTGGGGGGGGGGCTCCCTTACCGCCCAGTCCCCGGTTAGCAGGGGTGTAAAGGGGGCTCCCTGACCGCCCAGGCCCCTCAATTAGCAGGGGAGTGGGGGACTCCCCAACCACCGGTCCCCTCCCAGGTTAGCAGGACATGGCTGCTCCCTGTCTTCAGGTGAGCCAGGTTCCAACCAGCAGAAGGGGAGACTCAACCCCTCTCAATTCAGCATGGCAGCCCCAGTCCAGCAGTGAGATGACAGGGTGCCAGCAGTAAGCCCCCCCCCCCCCCCCCGCTCCTCGAGGATACCTCCCCCTCCTCTTCCCCATCACCCAGCATAGGAGGATGGTCCAGCAGATGGGGTAGAGTCACGAGATTCACAGGCTGCGTCTGACCCTGGCCAAGGCGCATAGCCTGCCTCTTTCCCAGTGTTCCCTGGGGACAGGACCTTCCTCACCCCCCCACGCTGACCCTCCCTGCCCTGGCCCGGCTAGGGTAGCCAATGTTTTTAATTTCTTGTCCATTTATTGTGTAGTGTTACAATTAATCATAACGTTATATTATATATATTTATTTTATGTTAACTAGAGTTGATTTGTAGAATTACAGAAGTATAAAATGAATTAATCTTTAGAGGAACTATTTAGTAGACATAAATGAAACAAGCTAAAAACGCAAAAAACTGTGGGCTGAGGCCTGCAAGACTTTAGCTTAGCTATTTTAGGCCTTGAAAACAAGAAATGATGGCGTAAGTCAATAACCGAGAAATAACCCAAACTATTATGGGGAAAGAGAGGTACCAACTGGTAATATTGCAAAAGTGTAGCTGGGAAGATTAAATGTAAATTGTAAAATGCTGTAACAACAAATATTGCCTCCAGCATGTGCCTTAGCCGCAAAATAAATGTGGTAAGTCAATGTTAATAAAAACCTACACAGGCTATAAAATGTGGGGTCCCTTGTGTTTCCAGGGGACACAGGCCAATAAAAAAAAGAGGGTTACGCTTTCATGTACATGCGCAGAATGTAGCTATAAACAGACTCACAGTATAAAAAGGGGTGCCCAGAGCAAAAAAATTGAGCTTCCTATGGGAAACTCCAGCAGAAACCTCTCCCGTATTAATATTCAATCCAGACAAGGGCCAAGAGACACTAACACCATCTAGGAGGATGTGAGTATGTCTGTAGGTATAACTGGAACACGGTACTTATCTTTAGGAATTGTATATGCTGTGATATTTATAACTTTGTTGGTAACTTTAATAAAATTGCTAAAAAACAATGCTCTTGTAATGGTGTGTGTGTTACTTGCCTATGGCTTCATGTGTTCCTATGGGCTCTAAATCCAGAACAAACATTAAATAAAATAAAAGGCTACACCAGCCAGCCCCGGCAGACCTCCACACAATGGCCTGGCTGCAGGTGGGGGAAACCCGTTCTATCTCCTCCCCAACCTGGCCGCAGTTCACAGCCCGACCCCAGGCCTGCCTCGCATCAGCCCGAGCCCCCGGTGCTCCAAGCCCAGGGGAGGCAGGCAGCCACCCTTCACAAGCCACATGGCCTGGCAGGGCTGAGCCCCGGCACCTCCGGGCTGGGGTTGGGGGAGACAAACAGGGGGAAAAGCCACCTGCTGGACAGCGGCCAGGCCATTTCCCCTCTAGCTCCCTCTGCCCCAACGGGAGGGGGCTGCCGCCAGGGCCCGTCAGGGGATACCCCGTCCCCAGCAGCAAGCCTGTTCTGGCAGAGTTGATTCGTGCTGGACCAACACAGGGCTGCTGGGGACAGAGGCAGGAAGAGATCTGCTCTGTTTCCTGGCACCGGTGACCTCTAGCTCGGGAGCAGGCAGCAGATGGCCAGTCCCCCTCCCGCAGGGGCTCGCAGCGTTACGCTGTGCATGGAGAGACTTAGCTCCCCAGAGCATCTGTCCTGAGCTGCCTCTTGCAGCCCCTCAGAAAGTCCAGCTGCACCAGATGTTCCCACGGCTCCTCCTTTTACAGCCAGCTCAGACGGGCAGCTCGGGGCCACACCTTGGCCAGATTACCTTGCTGGGACTGGTGAGTGAGTCAGAACCCATCCCAAACATTTCCAGGGACCCCCAGGCTGGGGGGCGAGTCTGGCACTGCCCCCTCCACCCAGCTTGTCTGCCTTGCTGACAAACACTTGCCTGCCCCTATGCATGGACCCACTTCCAGGATCCTGTCCCCAGGGCACTTCCCTCTCCAGTGAGCCACCTTCCACTCTGCAGCGAATCTTGTCGATTTGCGTAGAAATCCCCTTTGTTCTCCTTCCCTGACCTCCGTCCTCGGTCTGTCTGTGGGAGCTCCTAGGGCTAGGGTGACCAGACGTCCCAATAAAATCAGGACCGTCCCAATTTTTAGCTGTTTGTCCCGATTTTTAGCTGTTTCCCTCACCCCCACCCCCGGTGTCCCAATATTTTCTTCATCTCATCTGGTCACCCTACCTAGGGCACAGGCACCATCTCGGCTGCCTGGTGTGCAGCAGGTCCTCACCCAAACTTCCCAGTTCCACCATACGGGCTTTGGGGAGTGTGACGAAGTGGGAATGTTCTTAATGTTTTCTCTGAATAGTGTGTGAGTGCCTCAGTTTCCCCTATGCAGTTCTTAAGTATCTAGGTGGTGGGATCAGGGGGTGTGATTGCTGCAAAGCCCTAGGGGGCAGGTGTGATGCTGTCTGCACAGAGAATGGCCGACACTCTGTCTCCTGGGAACTCATGGCCTGGACCCCTCCCCTGCAAGGTGCCAACTGAAGGTGTTGGAGAACAAGGAGATCAGGTGGCCTCCTTGCCTGGGAAAGAGACAAAGGGCAGAGGAGGGCTGCAGAGGGGTTCAGTTTGGAGCTGGCTGGGAAAACGGAGGGGGGCCCAGAACCAGGGTCTGGGTTCCCCACCCCCCAAAATGGACCTGACTGAGGGGGTCCTGTTCTCTGTACCTACAAGCTCTGTTTTGGACTGTGTTCCTGTCGTCTAATAAACCTTCTGTTTTCCCGGCTGACTGAGAGTCACAGTGAATTGTCGGAAGTGGGGGGTGCAGGGCCCTGACTCCACCACACTCCGTGACAGGGAGGCAGTGCAAAGGGTGGGGTCCCGAGGCCAGGTCCCCATCCCAGCTCCCACCTCCCAACACCACTTGTCACCCACTGGGCAGTGAACATTCTCAATTCAATGCCTGCTGCTTGTACCATCTTTTCCTGCACCCCCAGTTCGCAGATGACACTAAGCTGGGGGGAGAGGTAGATACGCTGGAGGGTAGGGACAGGGTCCAGAGTGACCTAGATAAATTGTATCAGAGGGGTAGCCGTGTTAGTCTGGATCTGTAAAAAGCGACAAAGAGTCCTGTGGCACCTTATAGACTAACAGACAACTGTTAGTCTATAAGGTGCCACAGGACTCTCTGTCTAGACAAACGGGAGGATTGGGCCAAAAGAAATCTGATGAGGTTCAACAAGGACAAATGCAGAGTCCTGCACTTAGGACGGAAGAATCCCATTCACTGCTACAGAGTAGGGACCAGGGCCGGCGCTGGTGGTCGCCTAGGGTGGCAGGATTTGGGGGATGACATTTTGCCGCCCCCCGCGGAAATTTGGCGGTGGGGGGTCCTTCCGTCCCGGGTCTTCGGCGGAAATTCGGCAGCGGGTCCTTCACTCGCTCCAAGACCCGCCACCAAAGTGCCCCGAAGACACGGAGCGGAAGGACCCCCGCTGCCAAATGCTCAGAGGAGGAGCGCTGCCGCCTAGGGCGGCAAAAACCCTGGCACCGCTCCTGCTAGGGACCAAATGGCTAGGCAGCAGTTCTGCAGAAAAGTACCTGGGGATTACAGTGGACAAGAAGCTGGATATGAGTCAGCAGTGTGCCCTTGCTGCCAAGAAGGCTAATGGCATATTGGGCTGCATTAGGAGCATTGCCAGCAGATCGAGGGACGTGATCATTCCCCTCTATTCGGCACTGGTGAGGCCACATCAGGAGTACTGTGTCCAGTTCTGGTCCCATCACTACAGAAAGGATGTGGACAAATTGGAGAGAGTCCAGCGGACGACAACGAAAATTAGGGGGATCGGGCACATGACTTACAAGGAGAGGTTGAGGGAACTGGGGTTATTTAGTCTGCAGAAGAGAAGAGTGAGGGGGGATTTGATAGCTGCTTTCAACTACCTGAAGGGGGGTTCCAAAGAGGATGGAGCTCGGCTGTTCTCAATGGTGGCAGGTGACAGAACAAGGAGCAATGGTCTCAAGTTGCAGTGGGGGAGGTCCAGGTTGGATATTAGGAAAAACTATTTCACTAGGAGGGTGGTGAAGCACTGGAATGGGTTACCTAGGGAGGTGGTGGAATCTCCTTCCTTGGAAGTTTTTAAGGCCCGCTTGACAAAGCCCCGGCTGGGATGATTTAGTTGGGAATTGGTCCTGCTTTGAGCAGGGGGTTGGACTAGATACCTCCTGAGGTCCCTTCCAACCCTGATATTCTAGGATTCCTCTTCCACAGGGGAGACAAGGCTCCTGTAGCTACCATATGTTCCCCATGGAGCCAGGGCCTAGCTGCCAGTCAGGAGGGCTGCCGGCTGAGCTGTCAGGCAAGGGCTGCATGGGTGACGAGGCCCCTGTCTATTCTGGCTGCACTACGGGCATCTGGGGACAGTCTGTGCCGCCTACAGAACTCCACTGTACTCTCCAAACCTTCGAGGGCTGTTGCCAAGGCCCACTTGTCCCTGCTCCCCTCAGATGTTAGGCTCTCCCATTGCGCGCACACACACACACACACACACACACACACACACTTATAGAGCAACCAGATCCCTCTCAGCCCTTGGTTTGCTGCGTGCTAAGCACGAGGCAGCTCAATGCAAGATAACGCAACCCGCAGGCTGGGTCTGGCCATGACGAGCAGCACAGCTCGCTGGGCACACAGCCCGAGACTGAGCGCGCCACCACTCGCAGTGCTGCTGTCTGCTCGCCTTTCCAGGGCGTCACGGGACCGGCTCTGGGGAGCGGGGGAGCAAACAGTCTAGGCCTAGGAAACTCATATCCTAGCAGGACCCGCACAGGCACCCATCCAACTCCGGAGGGGCATTGCACGGCCTCTCCCACCCTCCCCGCCACGGGTACCCATCCAACCCTGGTGGGGCATGGCACGGCCTCAGCCCCCCAGGCACCCGCCCAGCCCCAGCCCCTGCCCAGCCCCAGCGGGGTATTCAAAGGAATCCAGCCCCACTGACCGTGATCAGAGCCTCACACAATGAAGCACAAGCACAGCTGAAACCACAGCTAGGGCTGATCTAGGACTAAACCTAGCAGGGCCCTGTCTGCGGGGGGGGAGGGGACTGTCACATACATCCTCCAGCTCACCCCCAGCTGAAGAGGAGTAGGGGGGGGGGGGGCACAGCCTCCTGCCCCTAGTGAACCTAGAGCATATCAACTGGACAGTATTTCCCATTCATCCCATACAGCACTCAGCCAGCTGCATGGGCCCCTGCTTGGCAGCACCTCCCCTGGGAGACCCAGGGGCACCACCCTGCACCGCCCTGCAGCTACCCGGCAACCCTGGGCTCCGGCCCCCAACACCCCCTCCCAGCCTGCTAGCCTCAGGGAGTGAGGCACCACCACCCGCCCAGGGGCCATAGCAATGAGCCTCCCGGAAGACGGACAGGATCACCGTGAAACCCTGAGTGCACTGCACCTCCCCTGAGCAGGGACTCCCGGCGCGGTCTCACTGTCCCGTCTGGGTCTGTCTCGCCGACCACAGGATCCCAGGGCCAAATCCCGGGCTTTTGTTCAGCAGGCAAAGCGCAGACCCTAATACCTCACTCAAGTGGAACCTGAGACTCATTCGCTAAGGCCTCTGTCCCTCTCCTCAAGCCAGTTCTGCTAGGCCCAAACCGCACTGGGAGGCGCCAGGTTTAGGGGGACGTATTAAATTAGATTTCCAGTTAATGCGATTTTCTCCTACTGAATTAAATGGTGCAGGACTCAGATTCCTTCAAGCCGAAGAGGGCAGCTGCTGCTGGACTTCACTCTTCAGCTCCTCTCTGTCTGACCCCAACCCTCCCCCACCGTGGAGAAATCCAGCTTCGCGCTCTCTGGCTACATGCTGCCTCTGGAGTGGAAAGGGATACTACAGAACCCGGGCCCACCGGGATGCCCAGCCATCTGCTCAGGCCAACAAAGTCACCGAAACTCGAATGCGGCCACTTGGCTGCTCATATTATGGTTGAACCACTTCCTGTCTGAGCACCGTGCGGTGGGCAGGGCATGAAGTCCTGTCTCCTTTCCCCAGCCGGGGGCACACAGCCCAGCCGTGTGCAGTACCGCTGCAGTGTCAGAACCAAGGCCACTGGTACCTGCCTGACCCACAGCTGGATCAGAGTTCTGACGCCAGGTCTTCTGGAGCAGTGCTTCTCTACAACCAGTCCGTGGACGGGCGCCGGTCCCTGAGATCTCCCTGACACATGTAGGACGGCAGCAAGCCCGTCCCTGGTATCAGACAGGCTGAGAAACACAGATCCAGAGGGATCGCTGATAACACCACAATCCAGCTGAGTGTCGAGGAAACAGGCTGAAATCCATTAGCACTGGAACTATTCAGCCTTCTGCTGCCCAACTGGTCCCCATCCCCAGCAGCTCTATTGTCCCCGAGTGACTCAGTGCTCAGTGAGTCAGCCTGCCACCGCCCACGTGCCACACTGCCTGAGCCTGACTCACTGCCAGGCAGGGAGCTACGCCTGCGGCTGCACCTGCTGCCAGCTCCTCCAGGGCCGGTTTCTCCAGTCACCTTCCAAGGCTTCACGGGGGTGAGTTCAGCCCAAACAAGAGAGCAGAAGATTGGGGAGAAGGAGCAGCATAGAGGCACCTGCCCTGCAGTGCTCTGGGCAGGGGGGGGGGGGGGGGTGGGTTATAACATGTACCTGACCCAGCTGTGCTCTAAGGTAGGGGTGTCATCTGGACCTGCTGTCCAGACTTTGGAAATGTCACCAATGCCACAGGGTCTGCCGAAGTCTGCACACAGCCTGAAACGGTAATTCAGAGAGGAGCCAACTGCCCCATTCATTTCAAGGGAGGGTGTTAACGCCGATTCCCAGTCATAACTTCAATAGTGGCGTTGTTAACTCTCTCTCTGCTGGTCAAAGCGCACGCAGAAGAGAAACACGCATGTCATACAGATCTAGAAAATCCACCATGAATGACTGCTCAGTATGGTGTCAATTGAGTGGAGCACAGGTTGCAAGCAGACCATGGGAGAACACCAGTTAGTACTTCCTAATCTGACCCCTGGAGCCAAAAAGCTAGAGGGAAAGAACAGAGCTTGGGCGGGAGGGTGAGCCTTGAACCCCACCAAAGAACCAAGACCAACACTGAACCTAATTACTTATGTGAAGAACGGTGATACAATTGGTATTACTGAGACTTGCTGGGAAATTCACACGACTGCAATGTAAAACCACTGGTTACCATCCGTTAAGGAGGGGCAGAGAAGGTAAAAGAGTTGGAGGGGGTTGCACACTACCATTAAAGACACCACTACCTGTTCAAGCGTTACCGGTAACCCAGAAGTCCAGAATCTGGAATGCACATGGATCAATGTGCTAACTAACAAAGCCCAGGAGGGGATAGTGTGGGGGTCTGTTACAGACCATCAAGTCAAATCAAAGAACAGGATGAGTTACTCCTTAAACACCCATCTGTAATCTATAGAAAAAAACCTTGTATTTTATGGGGGACTACAATGTGGGAGGCGTATGCTGGAGGTTTTATGCAGCCAGCAGTAAAACATCATTGATGCTTCAAAAATTATAGATAATCATTTTCTAACACAAAGGTATTGCAGCCAACACAAAATAATTATTTGAGACCTCATTATGTTGAATAAAAAAAATTAACCACTGCACAGGAAGTTGGTTGTTGCCTAGAAACCAGCAATCATGACCTGATTGCATTCAATAAGGCAAACAGAGGACAGTCCCCACCAGTTATGTATTTTATGTTATAAATATACACATACATACACATGGTGCTTTAAAAGGGCTAATTTCCCAAAGTTAAGGAAAACTATGAGCTAAACTGATTGGGAGGAAAAATTTAAACAGAAGAGTGTGAATGAAAGCTGGGAATTCCTTAAAAAGAGTTTATTAGATGGTGAAAAAGTCACAATTCCACAACTGAGAAAGAGAACAACTTTGGCTAAAAGCTCACCTGGTTTAGAGGCAAAGTGAAGGCAGCAATTAGAAATAAAAAAGCAATATATAGCAAATATAAAAATGGGGAAATAGCATTCAATATAAATTAGAAGTTATGAAGTGTAGGAAATTGATAAGGGAAGCTAAAAAACATAAGAATGGCCATAGTGGGTCAGACCAAATGGCCATCTAGCCCAGTATCCTGTCTTCCAACAGTGGCCAATGCCAGGTGCCCCAGAGGGAATGAACAGAACAGGTAATCATCAAGTGATCCATCCCCTGCCGCCCATTCCCAGCTTCTGGCAAACAGAGGCTAGGGATACCGTCCCATCAGGGGAAAATGCATGGCTGGTAGCGCTAAGGATAATAATGTTTTTTTTTTAATTATAATAGGAACAAAAAAAATCTCAACAATGGTATAGGCCCATTAAGAGAAAAGAGACGGTACTAATGATTGTTAATGATGCAGAAATGGCGGAAGTGTTCAATACATTTCTGTTCTATATCTGGAAAGAAGTAAGTTGATGTACTCATATGACATAGGATGCTGAAGTACTTTCCAGTCCATTAGTAATTAAGGAGGATTTAAATGTCTAATAAAGATAAACATTTTTTTTTAAATGAGCAGGCCCAGATAACTTGCACCCAAGTGTCCTAAAAAGTTGGCTCAGGAGATCTCTGGCCCAATGATGTTAATTTTTATTAAATCTTGGAATACCAGAAACATTTCAGAAGACAGGAAGAGTGCTAACATTGAACCAACATTCAAAAAAGGCACACGTTCACCTGGCATCAATCCTGGGCAAAAAAATCGGAAAAGCTAATACGAGATTCAATCAATAAAAAATTCAACAGCAGGAATATAATTAATGTCAATCAACAGTTTTATAGAAACTAGATCTGTCAAACAAACCTTATTTCATTCTTTGAGGAGATTACAAGTTTGGCTGACAAAGGTAACTGCATATATGGAATAGACTTGACTTTTCCAGGCCTTGGACTTAGTACCACGTGACAGTCTGATTAAACAATGAGCACGGACTACATGATATCAATAGTGCATTCAGTAAGTGGAACAGTCTCTGGCTACCTGACTGGTCTCAAGAAGTAGTTTTCAAAAGGAATGGTCATCGAATTGGGAGAATTAACAATGGGGTTACATAAGAACGGCCAGGCTGGTCAGACCAATGGGTCCATCTAGCCCAGTATCAGGTCTTCTGACAGTGGCCAATGCCAAGTGCCCCAGAGGGAATGAACAGAACAGGGCAATTTCGAGCGATCCATCCCGTCGCCCATTCCCAGCTTCTGACAAACAGAGACTAGGGACACTCAGAGCATGGGGCTGCATCCCTGCCCATCTTGGCTAATCCCCATTGATGGACCTATCCTCCATGAACTTATCTAGTTATTTTTTGTACCCTGTTATACTTTTGGCCTTTACAACATCCCCTGGCAACGAGTTCCACAGGTTGACTGTGCTTTGGGTGAAGTACGTCCTTTCATTTGTTTTAAACCTGCTGCCTATTAATTTCAATGGGTGACCCCTGGTTCTTGCATTATGTGAAAGGGTAAACAGCACTTCCTTAGTCACTTTCTCCACACGAGCCATGATTTTATAGACCTCTGTCATATCCCCCCTTAGTCGCCTCTTTTCTAAGCTGAACAGTCCCAGTCTTTTTAATCTCTCCTTGAATGGAAGCTCTTCCAGACCCCTAATCATTTTTGTTGCCCTTCTCTGCACCTTTTCCATTTCTAAAATATCTTTTTGGAGTGGAGTGACCAGAACTGCACGCAGTATTCAAGCTGTGAGTGTACCATGGTGTCGCGGAGTGTGGGGGAGTCAGGGCCCTGCACCCCTCTTCCTGAGATTCACTGTGACTCTCAACCAGCCAGTAAAGCAGAAGGTTTATTTAAGGACAGGAACACAGTCTCAAGCAGAGCGTGTAGGTACGACCAGACCCCCTCAATTAGGTCCCTCTGGGAGGTTCAGGGAGCTTAGACCCCAGCTTGGGGTTCCCTGCGTTGCACCACCCAGCCCAAACTGAAACCAAACCAAAACTCCTCCTGCAGCTCCTCTCTTCCCCCTCCCCCCAGCTCCTCCTCTCCTTTGTTCAGTCTCCCGGGCAGAAGGTGTTAATTCTCCCCACCCCCGTTCCTGGCTCAGGTTACAGCTCAGGTAGCTCCCTTCAAGGGAAGTCCCACATCCCCACTGCAACCCCCCTGCAACATTCCCAGGTCAAATCTGCCCTGCTCCCTGCTCCGTCGTCACACATGGATTTACATAGTGGCATTATGATATTCACGGTCTTATTTTCTATCCCTTTCCTAACGATTCCCAACATTCTGTTCACTTTTTTGACTGCTGCTGCACATTGAGTGGATGTTTTCAGAGAACTATCCACAATGACTCCAAGTTCTCTTTCTTGAGTGGTAACAGCTAATTGAGATCCCATCATTTTATATGTATAGCTGGGATTATGTTTTCCAACGTGCATTACTTTGCATTTATCAACAGTGAATTTCATCTGCCATTTTGTTGCCCTGTCACCCAGTTTTGTGACATCCCTTTGCAATTTGCTTTGGACTTAATTATTTTGAATGATTTTGGATCATCTATAAACTTTGCTTCCTCACTGATTACCCCCTTTTCCAGAACATTTATGAATATGTTGAACAGCACTGGTCCTAGTACAGATCTGCGGGGCACACCGCTATTTACCTTTCTCCGTTCTGAAAACTAACCACTTATCCCAACCCTTTGTTTCTTGTTTTTTAACCAGTTAATGAACCATGAGAGGATCTGCCCTCTTAACCCATGGCTCCTTACTTTGCTTAAGAGCCTTTGGTGAGGAACGCTGTACACTATATCCACTGATCCCTCTTCTTCACATGCTTGTTAACCCCCTCAAAGAATTCTAGTAGATTGGTGAGGCATGATTTCCCTTTACAAAAACCATGTTGATTCTTCCCCAACAAATCATGTTCACCTATTTGTCTGATAAGTCTGCTCTTTACAACACTTTCAACCAATTAGCCTGGTACTGAAGTTAGCAATCACCAGGATCGCCTCTGGACCCTTTTTAAAAAATTGGTACAGAGGCTGGCACATCTGGTACAGAGGCTGATTTAAGCGATAGGTTACATACCACAGTTAGTAGTTCTGCCATTTCATATTTGAGTTCCTTCAGAAGTCTTGGGGAATATCATCTGATCCTGGTGACCTATTACTACTATTTTTTTAGTACTTTACATTTAACTCAGTGCTGTACAGTATTTGCTTATTTGGGGGGGGGGGGGGGGGGGGGGCTCTGCTGCTGCCTGATTGCATATTTCCAGTTCCAAATGAAGTGTGTGGTTGACCGGTCAGTTTGTATCTCTGGTGTTCATAACACTGAGGTTCTACTGTATTGTTTCATTTATCAATTTGCTTCAAAACCTCCTCTAATGACACCTCAATCTGGAACAGTTCCTCAGATTTGTCACCTAAAAAGAATGGCTCAGGTTTGGGAATCAAGAATTAATTTACCTTCCCCACAATGGCTGTGTCTTCCTCAAGTTGTCCTTTAGCTCCTCAATAGTCCAGAGGCCCCACTGATTGCTTGGCAGGCTTCCTGCTTCTAATGTACTTTTTAAAAATGTTGCTGTTGGTTTTTGAGTCTTTTGCTAGTTGCTTTTCAAAGTCTTTTTTTTTTTTTTTTTTGCCTGCCTGATTATATTTTCGCACTTTACTTGCCAGAGTTTATGCTCTTTCCTATTTTCCTCAGTAGGATTTGACTTCCAATTTTTAAAGGATGCCTTTTTGCCTCTAATGGCCCCTTTTACTCTATTGTTTAGCCATGGTGGCATTTTTTTGGTCCTCTATTTTTTTTTATTTGGGGGTATACATTTAAATTGAGCTTATGTTATGGTGTTTTTAAAAAGTTTCCATGCAGCTTGCAGGCATTTCACTTTTGTGACTGTTCCTTTTAATTTCTGTTTAACTATTTCCCCTTTCTGAGTTAAATGCGACTGTGGTGAGCTTCTTTGGCATCCCTCCCACAAGGATGTTAAATTTAATTACATTATGGTCACTACAACATAGGGGTTCAGCTATATTCACCTCTTGGACCACATCCTGTGCACCACTTAGGGCTAAATCAAGAATTCCCTCTCCCTTTGTGGGTTCCTGGACTAGCTGCTCCAAGAAGCAGTCATTAATGGTGTCTAGAAACTTTATCTCTGCATCCCGTCCGGAGGTGACATGTACCCAATCAATATGGGGATAGCTGAAATCCCCCATAATTATTGAGTTGTCTATTTTTATAGTCTCTCTAATCTCCCTGAACATTTCACAGTAACCGTCACCATCCTGGTCAAGTGGTCGGTAGTACATCCCTGCTGCTATATTCTTAGAATTCAAGCATGGGATTTCTATCCAAAGAGATTTTATGGCACAGTTTGATTCATTTACGATTTTGCTATATTTGACTGATTTCTTTCACACATAGTGCCACTCCCTCACCAGCATGACCTACTCGGTCATTGCTATGTGTTTTGTTCCCTGGTGTCACCATGTCCTATTGATTGTCATCATTCCAACCAGTTTCTGTCATGCCTATTGTATCAATATCCTCATTTAATACCAAGCACTCAAATTCACCCATCTTAGTAGTGAAGACTTCTAGCATTTGTATACAAGCACTTATAACATCTGTCACTTTTTAGCTGTCTGCCTTCATGTGATGTAACTGAATGGGACTCTTGTTCATTTGACTGTTTCTCTTCAGTTCCTACCTGTACATTATCAACATCCATCCTTTATCAACAACCTCTTTTCTAGGTTATAGAGAATTCCTGCTAATAGATCCCCCCCATGGGATGTCTCCACATGCTCCTCTGCATCTGTTGGCTTTCCCCCAGACCTTCATTTAAAAATTGCTCTACGACCTTTTTAATGTTATATAGGGATCAGTACTAGGCCTGAAAACACTCTACATTTTCATCAATGATCAGGAAGTAAATATAAAATCACTGCTGACAAAATCTGCGGATAACACACAGACTGGCAAAGTGGTACCTAACGATGAGGGGGGGCAGTCACACACAGAGATCGGGATCACATGGCAAGCTGGACCCATGCAAACAAAATGCATCTGAATCCAGGAAATGCAGTTCTACAGCTGGAACCGAGGATTGCAGGCCCTGGCTACAGAATGGGGGACTGTCCCGGAAAGCAGTAACTCTGACAAGGATTTAGGGGTCAAAATGGACAAGCAACTACTGGCAGCTTTACTCCAGTGGGGAGCCGGATGTCCTGGTGCAGGTGAGGTACAAGAGCCTGGAGAGAGAGAGCAGCCTGGAACCCACTTGGCTTCCGTTGTTTGGCAGGAAAACTCCCCTTTACCCTTCACAGGAAGAGAGAGAGAGTCTCCAATGTATTTAGAGCAGCTGCCTCAGTTCTAAAGACCTGTGAGAGAGAAAGAAATTCCCCTCCTCACCTTGTGATCAGCCTGGTGTCTTGGAAATGCATCAGCCCCTGCAGAGGGGGAGGGAGAGGCTGCGGGGAACCACATGCTGGAGGAAGGCCACATGCTCGCTACCTGAAGCTGCAGGCCACGAAGCACCGGAGGGACCTTCTGCCTGCAGAGTGGGACCGGCAGAGGGAGGGTCCCAGAGGATTGCACAGCTCACCACACAACTCTGCTCCAGAAACTGAGCTGCCATTTGCACAGCCCCTGAAGTTGGGGAGCCAATCATGAAAACGGGACCAAGTGTAATGATGATGTCACACCTGCCTGTATCTTCAGGCAGCTCAAACCCACAGCGCTGAGGCGTGACCTTCCCCAGTGATCCTACTCAACCAGCTCCCCACCCCCGCACGCCCATGCAGTCTATTCCACAGCCACAGGGTCTGGCCCTTTCCCCCACCATGCCATGCAATGTCGCATGTTTGCTATGAAATCTGCCATTTTGCGGCAGCTAAGGGCCAGGCCAGGCTTTCTGTCTCCCTGCCCTGCCAGGACCTGCCGGCAGCTGCCTCTTGCCTTCCAGCGTTTCCCACAAAGCGGAGTTATTGCCTTGCAGTGCACGGTCCCCACCTGGCTCCCGGGAACCCAGCAGCACAGAGCTGGGAAGCTGCTGCACGAGTCCAGAGGTTGTCTGGGAGCGGGAGAGCCAGAAGCGCAGGCCCACAATCAGGACTTCCTGGAGAAGAGAGAAGCAGCCAAGGCCCAGGGAGCTACAGAAACTCGCTACAAGCTCCCCTTTCGTCACGCTGGGGAAACGAAGGTTCAGACCCAGGCTGCCTGGGTGCCGCAGGAGCTGAGCAGCACTGCCTGTGTTCTCAGCGGAGCGTGAGCACGGTGCACCACCGGCTGGTCCCGTCCCTGGGGGTCTCAGGATACCCTCCCTTCCCAGTGCCCCGCCCTCACTCTATCTCTGCTCTGCCCCTCCCCAGTGCCCCGCCTCTTCCCACCTCTGTTCTGCTCCCTCCCCGTGCCCTGCCCTTGCTCCACCTCCTCCTCCAGTGCTCTGCCTCCTCCTGCCCCCACGCTGCCCCTCCCCCAGTACCCCACCCTCGCTCCGCCTCTTCCTGCCGCTGCTCCGCCCCCTCCCCCAGCACTTCCCACCCACCGCCAACAGCTGATCGGCAGGTGGCTGGTGGGTGCTGAGCACCCACTATTTTATTCCTGTGGGTGATCCAGCCCTGGATCACACCTGGAGTCAGTGCCTATGGGATGGGGGATGTCACACAGCACAGGGGGGTCTGGAGCACCATCGCACAAGCCTAAAGTTCCAGCACGGAGACGTGAACCAGCGGCTGGGTCCCACCGCGGTAAGACACAAACGTCCTCAACAATCCACACCAACACACAAAGGCAGGCCCGAGACCACAGTCCCCCGGCCGCAGCATTTCTATCACTCCCGTTATCATCAGACACGCCGTCTTGGGATACCCAACAGCACCCGGCCTCAGGCACAGGGGGGAGCTGGGCCTGCCAGGACCGAGGGCAGGGCTACACCTAACCGCTGCAGCGGAGCAGCCGTGTCACCGGAGCACTTCCTACGCCAAAGGGAGGGCTTCTCCCGTCAGCAGAGGCACCTACGCCAACAGGAGAAGCCTTCCCAGCAACAGAGCACTGTCTACACGGGGGCTAGGCTGGTACAATGGAGGAGAACAGAACTGCCCAAGCATGCGCCTGCCCTAGCACACAGCCCCCCAAGTACACACGTCTCTCCTGCCCCATGCCCCAAGCTGCCACCAGCCATCTGCCCCTTATTCCAGACCCCTTCCCAACGCCCACCACGCTCCTTATCCAGCGCTTTCTGTTCCTGCCTCTCCAGGCAGGGTCAATCCTCACCTCCCACACATTTCAAAGCAAGTCGGGGCACTCAGCATCCTGCGAGATCAAGGATCCTTCTTTGCTAAGACAGAAGCTGTCCAGAGAAAAGTGACCCCAGAGCTGCTGCCTTGTGCTCGTTCCTTCTAAAGACTCCGATCTGCCCCATCTGCACAGCAGGGCGGGTCAGAACGAACAGCTGGTCAAGGCATTTCCTTCGGCTTCCCCTTCCCAGGGTCCCTGCACTGTCCCAGCATATACAGCCAAGAACTCATCGCCTGTGGCTGGCGACCTGATGTGCCCACGGAGTGACGGACAGGCCAGGATTCCCAAAGGGGCTCCAGCCAGGACTCGAACACTGACTGTTTTCTGAGACCCTGAGTGACGCCTGCCTCGCTCACCTCCTCCCAGCCATTCCTTGTGGTTTCTAAAGCCCTGGGAATGTAAAGGCTCCAACGGGACAGTTCTGCCAAGGTCATGGAATTAGCAGAAAAGAAGCTGGCTAAGCAGAACTCTCTCCTTCCCCTAGGATGTAATTTACTCCAGGCCAATTCAGATGAGCCAGGGAGCTCATCACACCGCCTGGCGGGACGAGGCTCCACCACAGCCAGGGACAGAAACCTGGGAGGAATCCCAATCAACGTCAGATTTATTTTCCTTTACAAGCGCCTTCACCTGGGGGCAGCCCTTTTCCACAGTTTGCTTTGCAAGCCTGAACTCCAGGAACGCACATCCCCTTTTACAAAGGCTGTTGAAAATTGGAAAGGGGGCAGAAAAGAGCCACAAAAATGATGCGAGGGCTGGAAAAAAATGCCTTATGGTGAGATGGGAAGTGCCGAATCTGCTGAGCTCATCGAAAAGAAGACTGAGGGGACATGATCACAGCACAGAAGTACCTCCCCGGGGAGACAAGACCAGGTTCTCCAGCGCTCTGTAATCTAGTGGAGCAAGGCAGGATGAGACCCAGTGCCTGGAAGCTGAAGCCAGACACACTCTAGTGAGAAATTAGGCATAAATGTGTGCCAGTGACGGCGATTAGCTCCTGGAACAAGCTCCCAAGGAAGGGCTGGTTTCGCCAGCTCTCGGTGTGACTGGGGCCCTTCTGGAAGGTGGGCTCGCCAAATGCAAACAGAAATGACTGGGCTCAGTACAGGGGAATTGGGTGAGATTTAATGGCCTGTGATAGGTCAGGCTAGATGGTCTAATGGGTCTTTCTGGCCTTAAACTCTATAAATCCGTGACTTGGCTGGGAATGAGGCCAAGCACTATGGCCCAGTTCAGAGCTCACCTGCCCAGGAGAAAGAAAAGGACCGTGCAGCGCCATGCGCACTCAGCCCCAGGCTCCCTCCAGAGGCAGCCTGTGCACCAACATCCAGCAGGACAGAGGGAAGCGGTTTCCAAACCAACACCTTGACAACAAAGCCCTAACCACCAGGCAGGTGAACCACCTTGGGCTCTGGGGGAAAGGGGAGAGCACGGAGACACCAGCAAACCAATTGCAGAGCGCCTCGTGACGGAAGGCATCAGAGCAGTGCGAAAGGGAGCTCTGCAAGCTCCCCTCTCACCTCTAAGGGGTCCCCCGCACGCTGTGGCGATGCCCCTTGCTCCAGAGCTGCAGCACATCCTGCTACTTCAGCCTTCCCAACCCAGAGCCTCTGCCCATCCCGCTCACCCCGTTCCCGTGCTGGGTTTGTGCAGAACAGCTCAGACCCAGGCAGATGGAGAACCGAGTCACATGGGCCAGGGCCAGCAGGAAGGTCTCTCTCTAGCCCCAGCCCAAAGGCTCTTGTCCAGGCCCTCATTACCTCATGTCCTGAAGACGGCAGTCTCCTCCCGTCACCTGCCTCGGTGCACACAAAACACTGCTGCAAAGATCAGTTTCCAGGCTCTTCATTCTGACCACACTATCCCCCACTTAATCCCTTCGCTGGCCCCGTCTTCTAGCCCCTGCAGCCCCATCCCTCGCTAGCTAGCAGCCTTTGTTTCGTATTGGCCTGTTCCTCCAACCCCATTCACAATGCCAGCTTTATGCACCCATCTGTCAGGGTCTCAGACAAACATCTTCCAGGCCACCCTCTGCTAAGACTCCGCATTCCAGTCCCTCCTGAAAATCCCTCTGTGTCAAGACATTTCTTAACTCAGCAGGTCACCCCGGGTACCATGTACTTATCGCACGTATTGGGGGGAGGAGGGGAAGAGCCCTTTATAATGAATACACTAAGTTCTGCAGTATAAAAATTCTTAGTTTGTTTTTTCCCCAGGAGCTCTAGTGTCTCCATGGTTTGCAGCAGGCCTCTGAAATCTCGCTGCGAGACAGCCCTGAGGTCATGGAAGTACCTTTTTTAAGCTTGCTGAAAAGCTATGCAGGTTTGACAGAGCTATTGCAACTTACCATTTCCTGCCCGTGGGTCACATCATGCCACGGCTGTTGGCAACACACCCCACACCCTAACCATTCCATAGCACTGCATACGCATACTCAAGGAACCCACAATTTCAGTGTGCTCTGCACCCTCTTTCTGCTGCTGCCCGCTAACGTCACCCTCACGCTCAGAGGCCAAAGTCTCTGCTGAAGGGCTGAACTTCCAGGGTTCAAGCGCTGATGGGGAGGGTGCTGGCCTGTGCAACCTTCACTCAAGGAGTTTAAGGCCAGCAGGCACCATTCGATCATCGTGTCTGGCCTCCTGCACCCAGCAATTTCTGTATCAAGCCCAAAACTTCAGGTAGATCTAGGACACACCTTTTAGAAAGACGTCCCATCTCAATACAAAGCCCTCACGTGATGCGAGAATCCCCGCATCCCTAGGGAACTGCTCCAATGGTGAGTTCCCCTCACTGTTAATTCTGCCCCATTCTGCATATACCTTGTGGTACAGCTTTTGGGTCTGTCTGCCCTGCAAACACCCAAAACCCACGGCAGCGAATCTTAGTGCTCAGGTCAACTGACTCAGGACTCGGAGCCCTCCTTCCCCGGGCTCCAGCCCAAGCCCAAGTCTGTGATCCAGCCTCAGAGACTCACTACCACAGGGTCTTTTTTTGCATGTAGACGAACCCTTTAATTACTACTTTTCCCCAAGGGAATAAATCAAGGAGAGTAAGACAAGAATCTGTAGGACCTCTCCCTTATTCAGCTTTGAAGTGGAAGGCCTGTAGAGAATAAGGCAGGGACTGCAGGAAGAGAATGGGTGGTCTGGTGGCTAAGGCAGCTGAATACCACCAAGGAGAACTAGATTCTAACCTTGCCTCTGCCACAGAGTTCCTATGTGATGCTGGACAAGTCACTTAGCCAAACGTTTAGCAGACGGCCACTTCCTGTGCATTCCTCATTTTCCAGATGCCCAACATGAGAACTCTGGGACCTGACTTCAGAAGTGCAGAGCAGCTAGAGCTGAAACTCGAGTCAGTTGCACCTGACAGATTTCGGTTTTATGTTTTTCCTCTTTCCAAAGAAATTATATCCAAAACATTCTGTTGAAAGAAAATTATTGAAGGGTCTGTCTACACCGCAACTCAACACCGTGACTGGCTCGTGTCCGCTCCCTCGGGCTCACGGGGCTTGGGCTGCGGGGCTATAAAAGCTCAGAGTAGATGTTCGGGCTCAGAGACCCCTCAAGGGGGAAGGGTCCCAGAGCCCAGCTGACACAGGCCAGCTGCAGGCATTTTATTGAAGTGTAAACATAACCAAAGTTGCAACATGCAAAGCTGAAAGCCAGGGTGACCCAGGCAACCTCATCACTGCTCCCTTGTGTATGGGCAGCCTAAATTTCAAGCATGTGAATTTGCAACTTTAACTGGCCAAATTTGCAAAGTTATACATCAGCTTGCCAGCACTTCTGTTTGCTGTAACACAACAGCTTCTGAGCTCCACATTCGAACAACTGCAAATGTCACGGAATGTTCTAAGCAGCTCTGAGAAGAACTCGGTTGATTCTGATGAAAATCAGAAAAGGGGCATGAGGAACGCATCCGGTCAGCACACCTGACAATGTCAACGATCTCTCTCTACATCTTCAAAAAGAAGAACAGGAGTACTTGTGGCACCTTAGAGACTAACAAATTTATTAGAGCATAAGCTTTCGTGGACTACAGCCCACTTCTTCAGATGCATGTGGGCTGTAGTCCACGAAAGCTTATGCTCTAATAAATTTGTTAGTCTCTAAGGTGCCACAAGTACTCCTGTTCTTCTTTTTGTGGATACAGACTAACACGGCTGTTACTCTGAATCTCTACATCTTGTCTACATGCCAAAGAACCACTTGATAGCAGCCATTAACACTTTCCAGCAGAACAATACCCCCATCTCAGCTCCCAATGCAGCTTTAAAATGTTGACATTCTAAATGATTTCCCTCCCAGAGAGAAAGGAAAGAAATAAGAATGGTGGAGGGGAAGAGCAATTGGAGGGCACAGAGGGAAAGGGAGAGAGTGGGGAGCACAGAGCCCCTGGCATTAGGGGAAAGGAGGTCTGGGGGACACAGAGCCCCTGGCATGAGGGAATAGCGGGGGTGGGGGGGGCAGAGTCCCTGAAGTAGAGGGGGCTCAGAGGGGGGCACATAGGAGCTTGTTGGGGGAATGGACAAATGCCAGGAGACCTCAGTGTGCACAATGTGCTGGGCTGACACAGGAACAAAGTGTGCAGCCAGCCAGCAGCTTTCTTTGAACGTATTTTTGGATAGAATATCTTAATTCTTTGTAACAAAAGGAAAAAGGTAAAACCAACCGATACCATGGGCAGCCGCCGCCGCCTCCCCCGCCCACCATGCGCCCCAGCAGGCTCTGAATGCGGAAGCTTTGGCACCACAGCACAGCCTGCATGATGTGAATGAACAATCCAGGGAACGCCTTTTGGGAGCGATCTCCCCTATCTTCTAACAGTGGACCTGCCAGACTGGATCAGGCCGGAAGTCCGTCTAACCCAGTGTCCTCTCTGACAGTGGTCAGCACCAGATTCTGCAGAGGACGGTGGAGGAATCCCATAGTGGTAAATGGGGGGGAATGCGCCCCCTGCATAGGTCTCAGCGTGATCGCTCCTAGTTTGAAACTGACTTAAACCCTGAAGCAAAAGGTTTAATATCCATTCCAATATCGGTGGCCATTATCACAACTCTGAATATCCTTGGAACTGTCCAATCCCCTCCTGCATCTTACACTTTTGGCCTCAATGACTTCCTGTAGCAGTGAGTTCCACGGTTGAATCACATGCTCAGTTTTGAATTTCCCACCATTTAAATTCACAGAATGTCCCCTAGCCCCTGTGTTAGAAAACCAGGAACTGGACACTCCTGATCTCCCATATCTAGACCAGTCAGTATTTTATAGATTTTATCATATCCCCCGTTATTTATCTCCTCTCTAAGGGAACAATCCCAAGCTTTTCAATCGCTCTTCATAGGGAAGTTTTCAAGGCCCTTGATCATTCTCGTTGCTGTTCTGTGAACCCATCTAGGTCTGCAAACCCTTTTTGAGACAAGGTGACCAGTACCACACGCAGTACCCACTGAGGCTGCACCGCTGAGCTACATAAATCCAGAGATATTATTAAAAAAAATAATCTGCTTTGTATTGGTCATCGTCCCACTCCTTAGCCTCTTAACATCTTGTTTGCTTTTTGTGACCACAGCGTGACTTTTCACGAGCTGACTCATTTCACTGAAAACCTGTACAGTGCAGGAATCGTTTAAATGTTTCCCTCCAGGGTGCATTACCTGGCATTTGTCAACACTGAATTTCATTTGTGGCTGTGTTGCCACCGTCAGAGGCAGGATACTGGACCTTGGGCCTAAGCCAGGCTAGCAATTCCTACGTTCCTGTGACTTCTACTGCTTGAGCTGCAGCTCTATCTACTGACAACAGCAGTTCTGTTACCCGACTGAACCAGCCGGTAAAGGAGGATGCCAAACCCACTGAAACTGGCTCCCTGTACATGACCAACCCCATTTTACAAACAGCACAGCAAAGGACAGCCGGTTCCGTCAGATGGGCAGCATGATTACACACATGGGATCTGGGTCTGCCAGATTCAAAGGCCAGAAGACACCAATAGGCAGCAGGTTTAAAACAAACACAAGGAAGTATTTCTTCACCCAACACACAGTCAACCTGTGGAACTCATTTCCAGGGGATGTGGTGAAGGCCATACGTTTAACAGGGTTCAAAAAAAGAACTAGATCAGTTCCTGGAGGACAGGTCCAACAATGGCTATTAGCCAAGATGGTGAGAGATACAACCCCATGCTCTGGGTGACTCTAGCCTCTGACTACAAATGCTGGGACTGGACAACAGGGGTTGGATCACTCGACAACTGACCTGACCTGTTCATTCCCTCTGAAGCACCTGGGACTGGCCATTGTCAGAAAACAAGGTACGAGGCTAGATAGATCATTGGTCTGACCCTGTCTGACCATTCTCATGTTCAATGTGATCATCTAGTCTGACCTCCTGCACAACACCGGCCGTAGGATGTCCCTGAATTAGCTCCTCCTTGGACTAGAGCAGAACTTTTAGAAAAAATCCCATCTTGAGTCTATCACTCTAATCCTCAAATCATTCTCCTGGCTCTTCTCTGAACCCAGTGCAATTTATCAACCTCCTTCTTGAGCCATCCACCTCAGACACTGTACTGCAGCAGGGGTCGTCCCGGTGAGACCTGCATTCCAGCCCGGGGTCACGTAGCCCCTCGGTGGGGGGTGGCTTTGCAGCTGTGAAGGGGACACACTTGACCCCAGCTGGGAGAAGCAGCGAGTCCCAATTCTGATGTGTCTTTGCTCCAGGGGGTTTTGGCCTGTGTTCTGCCCCAAGAGGGAGCAGGCCGCTGGACCCAAGTTCTGTGTAAAGGGGTCAAACAAGGGCAGCCTGGCCCAGCTGTCCTCCATCCATGGGGGCGGAGATAGCCCCCCGAGGCTATGGGCTGAGTCTGGGAGCCCAGCCCAGCCCAGCCCGCTCTCCCCCCAGCAGCTCTGGCTACAGCTGGGCTACATTTGGGTTTCCAGAGCAGCGAGCGCTGGTGGCAGCAGCCCAGCCGTAGAACTTCAGGGGTTGGACACATGCCAGAACGAAGCCGTGACAACGCACACCACAGCAGGGAAACTGCAAATTTCTACAGTTTACAGCCCAGACAAGCCTAGATGGATTGTCATGGGCCCCGCAAGCCAAGGACTCATCTCCGGCCAAGACTCCTCTGCTGGGAACAGCCAAAGATCTGCTGCCACCAACCGAGGTGTGCTGGTTGTCAGGGAGTCACACCTTGGGCAGGCTGATGAGAGGGGCTGTTGCCAGCTCCCCCAGTATCTGTCAGCCTAGCTCTGCATTGCTCCCCTTCCCACTACCCTTGGTTTATTTGCCTATTTCTTTCTCTTTCAACTGTCAGTTCCTGGGGCAGGGGAAGAACCCAGCGCACTGAGAGTATTATTGGAAACAATTTACTACTAATAACGTTAGCCAAGTGGACAAATTCTTCTCACTCAGAACCAGATGCAGATTTGAACCAGGTCTCCTCAGGCCAGAAGGATAAGCTAGACGACTGCACAGGACCCTACAAGACCCAGGCTGCCAGCGTCTGGGCCCTATGCTGGGAACTCCCACAGACAGAGCTCAGGCTGGACCGAGGACACAAGTAACTGCAACCTAGATTGACTCAAGACAATACTCAGGACAGTTTCTTTATTTAAATGAATTGGGGGAAGGGTGGGGCACTAGGCAGAATCAAGACAGACCTGGGGCCTCTGAGGGGACCAGTTCCACAGCTGTGCTACCAAGCGGCACGTGAGACGCTCCAGCAGATTCCTCGGGCAGAATAACGGGCCTCTTAGTGGGCAGAGGTCTGAATCCGCACGGTCAAAATCAGCCAGAGCAGGGCCTCATTGCCCAGCCTCCCCCACCTGCTAGACACAACTCAATGGCCAAGCTCCCTGCAACTCCCACGCTCCATTCCTGCAGTCAGCTTTTCGAGGCTCTGATGCAGTTCCTATGACCAAGCTCCCCAGCTCCCACAGCTGGTAATACACAAGCCTCCTGGAGACCAGCTGTGACAGCATGTGCTGCAAACATTGGAGGGATAAACAAGCCTGGAACATATTGGGCACCAGCTAGCTGAGTGCACCTGTCCAGCAAACGCAGGCCTGGCCAAGGCAGCTTCTGGCCGATACACAGGCTTCTCGCAATCACCCCTGGGAAACAGCCATGCCACCTGCTTTCCCCTGTGAGCACGCAGACAAGCAGCCCCTACCCCTGCCCCTGCCAGACACACACACGCCCCCACTAGAGCCTGTGCAACCGGGCAAAGACTGGACCTTGCACTGCCTCGTGCAGTAACCCCGGCAAAGCCGCTAGCTCAAAGGAGCTTTGCATTAACACAGATCCAAACACCCAGGGCAACTGTTGCTAATGAGCTGCCTCCCCCGCTACCTGCAGGGGATCTGAGCTTCCTGCCCCCCTCCACACACACACACACACACACACATGCTGTTGAACACCACACCCGTCTGGTCAGTCCCAAAGTGGAGGGATCCAGCCAGCCACACCACAGCACCACTCAGCTCTCCAGAGCCCCAACTTCTCCCCTCCACCTCATGCCACAGAACCAGGCTACTTCACACAGGCAAGAGGTGCCCCTTTCCCAGCCTTCTGTCTGGGAGGCCTTGGGAGGGAGAAGGGACATGCTGGCATTTCCCAGCCAGCACAGGACTACAAGCCTTCAAGCTAAACTGAGTGGTGGACAGAGAAGAGACACAGGGACTCTGAAGGTGAGAAGAGCCCAAGTCCACAAACACACAGTCTTCCCACAATTGCAGAAATCTGTAACCCACTCTGGCCACCCAGGCAGAGGAATTAATCCCCTCTGCATGGAGGGGGGGTCAGGGCCACCAATGCACGTTCACTGTGGGGGGCTGTTCTGGCTGGAGCCAACAGTAAATCTATAGCAGGCTCTGTTCTGGGGAAAGACACGCGGTTACCAGTGGCTTCCCCCAACCTTTGGCTTGTAAGGGCACAAGCAATCCCCTCTGGCAGGGGGCCCTTCTACCAGCCCTCAGCCCCATTACAGAGAGGGCATCAGTCCCACTCAAGTATACACCTGCTCTAAGCAAAGCCTGGGTCTCAGGAGACGATTCTTCCACCAGATCGCCTCCTCTCATTAACAAACACCAGGGGCTGAAGCACAGGGGGGCTATGTGACGTTCAGTAATTGATTAATCACAAGCTATCTGCAGAGTCGTACCATCTCTCCCTCCCAGCAGCAGGGGCTCCATTTTCTGCAGCAGCCTCACAGCTCTCTCCTGCCCGGGGAAGCTGAGTGGGCAGGTGGAGGCCGCTCTTTAGAGGAAGGATCTGATCGCACTTTTATAAGGTACTTTGATCACGTCTAATCAGACGCTGCAAACACAGCAGAACAAGGAGCAGAGGATGAAGCTGACGAGCCTCCTTCGGAAGGAGACAAAACACGAACAGGCAGCAATTCTGACAGGCACAAAATGAAGGCAGCAAGAATGGGCAAGACACCCAAACATTCTCCTGCCCCTCCCGTGCACGGGCCCCAATGGCAAATTCAGGGGAACTAGTGAGTCCCAACCTCTGAGCACTGACGGCACAGAGCCGGCCAGGAAAGGACCTGACAAGCATCCCCACCGGGAGGCCAAAGTGTGCCACCCGCATCCATCCCTAGGACTCGGGGCCAAGGGGCAGCCAGCCCCGCAGAAACCACCAGTGGGTCTGATCCCCTCTCACCCATGCCATGGCAGTCAGTTGAGATCAATGGGGATTAACCAGTGTTGCCACCGGAATCAGTCCCAATGTCTCTGGAGAGTGAAGCCAAGTCAGTGTAAAGGCCAAAGGAACTGAGCATCCCTCCCCCTCGGTCCCCGCTCAGGAAGACAAGCTCTGAGCAGCTGCCCCATGGCTGCTCCCTGGCGACCAGCTGTCACCGCTGTGATGCGGGAGCCACACCACACCCGGGGCCCATCCTTCCTGAGGAGCCCCAACCAGTGCTGGGTTTACAGTGGCGCCAGTGGCACCATGGAGCCGGGCCGTGCTCTGAAGGGGACCCAGCCTGCTCTGCTTGCACTGTGCCCTGAGACCCCACCAGCCCACTGGCTTCCCCCCCACCCCGCCCACCACTTGCTCCTCACGGCCTGCCTGCTGGCCGGCCAAGGACTTCTCTCATCCCTTGGCCCCACCCACCGGCTTCTCTCTGCCTCCTGGCCGGACCCCAGGGCGGCTCTGGGCAGTCTCTGCTTCCCACCACCTGTGGGGCCCCACCTGTCTCCCCAGAGCTGAGCCACTTGGGACTGGTGCAGAAGCCTGGCCAGTCTCAGCCAGCTGAGGGGTGGGAACAGTGTGGGGGGCTTGTCTGGGCCCCTCCAGACAAGTGGGTCCTGAGGGACCAGCCCTAGCTGCACTGCCGACTCAGCCCAGCAAACACAGTTATCCCCCAGAGAGCACAGCCGGGAGGCAGGGCGTGGGGGAGTGGGTCTCTGGAGGGCCTGGGGGGTGCTGCTGGGCTGTGGGGTGGCGGGGGAGGATCTCTGTGTGTTGGGGCACTAGGGAGTGGGGATTCTGTGTGCGGTGCTGGGCAGTCGTGGTGGGGTTGTGAGCAGGGGAACGCCGGACAGGGGTGGTGGTGTGCAGGGCACTGTGCATTTGTGGCAGGATAGCAGGTCCGGGGGGGGAGGGGACCCCCTCTGGCCATAGGGAATCAGGGGGGTGTTCTGGTGTTGGGCGGGGCATGGCATGGCATGGGTCCACCCCCAAGGGGAAGGGGTACGCTGGCAGCACAGGGCCAGGCGGGCCATTATGTGTCTGGCAACTGCTGGTTTGTAAATAGTGCCCTTGCACTGGGGCCGCCCCTGCCATGCCCCGGGCCGGCCCCTCACTCCAGGGACCGACCCCCCCACAATATGCTCCATTGCCCCCATGGGGGCTGTGGCAGGGTGCTGGTGGAGAAGCCCTTAATCAGCTCCTGCCACTCCAGCCCCAATCAAGGGGAATGGATTTCAGCTGGGTGAATAGTCTTCTGCCTGCCTGGTAACTGGCCGCACCTGCCAGCCTCATTGACCCAAAGCTATAAAGGCTGGGGGGAAGCCAGAGAAGGGGGGAAGGGAAAAAGAAAGGTCAGGCACAGAAGGAGATGGGAGCCTCCTAGTCTGTTTCTGGCCAGGCCTTTGTAGACAAAGTAGCTGTAAAACCTGTATATAGTTGGGAACTGGTGGTGGGAAACCTTTTAAGACTAAAGAGCAGGGGTGTTGCCCCAGACTGAAGTATCCCTGACTCCCTGAAGAGGGAGGCCAAGGAGCTGAATACCCAAGGGGGCAGCATGAATCCTGTTACAGGGGCCCACAAACATGTTTGGCGCCAGGCCCACAGTAGGTTAATCCAGCCCGGGCCCCAACATAACATGGTCCAGTCCCCAGACCCAGAGGGGCTCCCCCACACACTCCCATTTGAGCGCCTCCTCGGCAGAGCCTAGACCCTGTTCGCGAGGCACCCCATTCCCATTCCCAATCCCGGAGTCCCTTCCCTGATCCCCACCATCATTGCTTTCAGCTCAGCCTCGGAGGCCAGCACAGTCGGGGAGGCCCTGCCACAGCCCAGTCTCTCCAATCCCACCGCCAGCGCATTTGTTTCTAACTCAAACCCTTGGAGACCTGGTTCTTGGACCGGGGTCTGGGACTGTGCCCCGGGGCCGGCACGGTCCCTCCTCAGCTACTTCAATCTCCTCCTTGGAGAGGAAGATCTCAGACCCAACTGGCCTCTCCCTGTCTCAAGTGCCAGTTCGGCCCGCGCGCGCCCTCGGGCATAACTCGGTTCGGCTCGGCTCAGCCCGCGCGCCCCCTCGGGCAGAAGCCCGGCTCGGTTCGGCTCGGCTCAGCCCGCGCGCCCCCTCGGGCAGAGCCCGGCTCGGTTCGGCTCGGCTCAGCCCGCGCGCCCCCTCGGGCAGAGCCCGGCTCGGTTCGGCTCGGCTCAGCCCGCGCGCCCCCTCGGGCAGAGCCCGGCTCGGTTCGGCTCGGCTCGGCCCGCGCGCCCCCCCGGGCATAACCTGGTTCGGTTCAGCTTGGCCCGCGCACCCCCCCGGGCATAACCCGGTTCGGCTCGGCTCACGCGCCCCCCCGGGCATAACCCGGTTTGGCTCGGCTCGGCCCGCGCGCCCCCCCGGGCATAACCCGGTTCGGTTCGGCTCGACCCGCGCGCCCCCCCGGGCATAACCCGGTTCGGTTCGGCTCGACCCGCGCGCCCCCCCCCGGGCATAACCCGGTTCGGTTCGGCTCGGCCCGCGCGCCCCCCCCGGGCATAACCCGGTTCGGTTCGGCTCGGATCGGCCCGCGCGCCCCCCCGGGCATAACCTGGCTCGGTTCGGCTCGGCCCGCGTGCGCCCCTCGGGCAGAGCCCGGTTCGGTTCGGGCGAGAGAGCTACCCCGGCTCTAGTTCTGTGCTCCCCGGCTCTGTACCCCCCACCAGCTCTGTGCCCCTCAACCCCAGCTCTGTGCCCCCCCGGCCTGGTTTGTCCCACGCGCCCCTCGGGCGAGAGGCCCCCGGCTCCATGAAAGGAGGGACCAGTCCGGTTTGGCCCACATTCCCGACCCGGTTCAGTTCGACCTGCGCTCCCTCTCGGACCCGGTTCGGTCCCGGCCCGACCCAGCCCGCACTCCCCCTCGGACCCGGCCCGGTTCGGTTCGGCCCGGCCCGCACTCCCCTCGGACCCGGCCCGGTTCGGTTCGGCCCGGCCCGCACTCCCCTCGGACCCGGCCCGGTTCGGCCCGGCCCGCACTCCCCTCGGACCCGGCCCGGTTCGGTTCGGCCCGGCCCGCACTCCCCTCGGACCCGGTTCGGCTCGGCCCGGCCCGGCTCGGCCCGCACTCCCCAGTTCGGTTCGGCCCGCACTCCCCTCGGACCCGGCCCGGTTCGGTTCGGCCCGGCCCGCACTCCCCTCGGACCCGGCCCGGTTCGGTTCGGCCCGGCCCGGCCCGCACTCCCCTCGGACCCGGCCCGGTTCGGCTCGGTTCGGCCCGGCCCGGCTCACCCTCGATGGCGATGACGTGCTCCCGGATCTGGCTCTGCAGCCCCAGGTCCTCCACGCGCTCGATCAGGTCGTAGATCGCGTAGATGTTGGGATGCACCGACTCGAAGCGGCCGATCTCGGCGCGGATGGCGGAGGAGTTGGAGAGGCCGAACTGCGGCTGGGGCGGCCCGGCCTGCGGCTGCCCCGAGGAGCCCGAGCCCGGCCCGCCCGGCGCCGCCAGGCTCTGCTGCTGCGGGCTCTGCCCGGGCCCCGCCTGGAAGTTCATGGTGCGGCGGGCGCGGGGCTCAGCGGCGCGGGGCGGCGGCGGCGGGGGCGCGGGGCGGCGGCAGGCGCTGCATGGCCGGCGCGGCTCGGCTCGGCTCGGTCCGGTCCGGTCTCCGCTGCTGGCTCCGTCCGCCGCTTCCCGAGCCCGGCCCGCCAGCAGCCGCCGCAGCAGGACCCGCGTCACGCACCGCCCCCGCCTCGCCCCGCGTCAGCGCCGGCTCCGGGGACCGGCCCCCGCAGGGGAGGGGAAGGGAAGGGGCCGGGGCCTGCCTCCGGCAGCCTCAGCCCCCCGCCGGCCCCTCCCCGGAGCCCGGCCCCGGCCGGACCTTCGCCCGCCCCCCCGCCGGCTCCCGGCTCCCGGCGCCGTGCCACCGGCGCCTCTGCCTGGGCTGCAGCTAGAGCGCCCCCAGCGCGCCCGCTCCGGCCCCCGCAGGGCTGGGGCACCGGGACCCGCCGGGCCGGGCTGGGCTGGAGCCGCTCCGCCGGCCCAGGGTGGTGCGGGATTAACAGTCCTCACTCTGCCGGAGGCGCCGCCCAAACATCTGGTCAATGCAGCGCTCAGGCTCCCTCCAGCACCTGGCGCGCCCCTAAGCCGGGCAGCCTGGACCTGAGGTGCCAGATGTTGTTACCCCCCCTTGAGGCTTGTCCCAGGGGCTCCCTGACCCGGCCCCACACATCCCGGTGACCAGAACAGACCCTGCTTCTCTGCTTGCTCAACTGACCTCGCTCAGCGCAGAAAGGAGGGGTCCATGAGCTCTCTGGGTGTAGCTGCACCTCTCCTGGTAGCCTGCAGTGTGAACTGCACTGACCTGCCCTAGTGACTGACCCCCCAGGACGGTGCAGGGACCTTGGAGCATAGGCAGACACAAGAGAGACTAGGATTCTGGGACACATCACACCATATACAAAATGGCACATTTCCCCCCTAGTCACTTCTTGTGTCGGTTTAGGGCCAAAACTTACCTACAATACATCCCAGCGTGTACCTTCGCTCTGTATTGATTTGCACAGAGCAAGTGAAGGGGCTGATTATAGGCCTGAAGTAGCCAGCCAGTAATTAGTAGCCTGGCCCTAAATGTGACTGCCTTCATGGGGACACAGTCTGACTGTTTCTCCTACAATGTCTACATGCTGCATCCCTGCAGCTCTCCATATTGCCTGGAAAGACAGAGTGCTATCCAGTGTCTGTCACGGGCAGGCTGGGGCATCGCTCAAATGCCACAGAGTTCAGTTTGCAAGGCAAGGTACTGAACCTCAGAGTCAGATAAGAGAGAGAGAGAAGGATACAGCAGGGTGTCATCAGCGCACTCAAAACACCACACCCAATGCCTCAGGGTTTATCTACACAGGGATGTTACAGTGGATTAGGTTGTTTCCTATTAAACTGAAGTGCAGCCACACCACTTTGTTATAGCAGCTTAGTGGACTTCCCTTATTAATCATTGCGTTCACACAGCTCTGCGCTTGTTCCAATTCACTGCGCAGCATTCTGGCCAGATAACCTAGGGTACAACGCCACCACTCCACCGTGCGCTGAGATTTGCCTCACAGTGCGGCGTTGGGATCACTACTGGAACCTACAGGAATTCTGGGGCAAACTAGCAAATGACCATCGTTTCTCTCCTGGCATCCCATAATTCAGCCATATTTTGGCAACACCATTTTTTAACTGGTGTGAGGCAGTATGGAAGACACACTGCCGAGCACCATGATCATGACACTCATCAATACAACAGGATGATGTACATGCAACCCAGCCAGATGGATTTGCCCCGGCGGCTTCGGACTCTATAATGATATGGCTACCAGTGGAGGAGGAGCAAGAGATTAAAACTGAGCAATGACTTTTGCCGGGCATGTATCTGGAGCAGCTTCACTTGGTGAAGCCCCTTGTTTGGACTCTCCGGTCACACTGCCTGGTGAGACAGGACGGTGATGCAGAAGCAAGATGACCGACAGTACCTGCAGACCTTCAGGATGTGAAAGACGTCCCTAGAGATGTGTGCAGAGCTTGCCCTGTGGCTGCGGTGGCAGAACACCAACATGGGAGTTCCCCTTAGTGTGGAAAAGTCCCCATCCGTCCAGAGAAATCTCCTCCCAGTCAGCCCCCAGAGGACACGTGGGGTCAAGGATGCTGCCATGGGGGTTTGGGGGCTTTTTGGAAAACTGTCCACCACCAGCTGCTTCTTGGGTGCGGTGATGGCGGCATCGCTTGCAAAAATGCAGTCCAGTTCCTCCTAATTGGAGTGGGTAGTTGTGACGCTCTGTACCTTGGGGGAACACCCTACACCCCATGTTCATCTTTATAAAATGATTGTGTGGTATCCAATGCAAAGTTTGTCATGTCGGTGTCTTCAGAAGGCTCATGATGCACTGAGCACTGTTGTTATGGTAATGTTATAGTAATGTTGTAGGTTGTAATTTCATGTATGTAGTTATGAGGCTGAAAATGTGTCCTCGTGGCTTAAAATAAACCCAGACAAAAACTCTCCAAGAGCAGAGAGGCAGTTCACACCTCACCAGGGCAGGTATGGGACAAACCCAACCCAGCCCAGCCTCACAGGAACAAAGAACGCTGGCCTAGGCAGCAACAAACGAATCTGTCAGACTCTCAAGGGAGTCACTCTGCTTCCTTTGGTCAGTTTGGGACTGCGATGAGGTAATGCTCACCTGACTCTGAAGGCAAAGCCAAGAGGGAAGAAAGAACATGATAATAGGGAGAAACGTTTCCCATGCTCTCTCTCTGTCTTCCACCTACATCTACAGACACCAGCGCCAAGCGACAGAAGTGCTGATCAAAGGGGAGAGCCTGGCTCAAGGGCAACCAGCCAGCCTGTGGTGAGAAGCATCTACATTTGTATCTTGCATCAGAAGAAGTGAGGTTCTTACCCACGAAAGCTTATGCTCCCAATACTTCTGTTAGTCTCAAAGGTGCCACAGGACCCTCTGTTGCTTTTTACATTTGTAAGGGCACTGTAGTGAGGCCGTGTGGCTCCCCACCGCCCCGGAGCGGGACAAGCCCATCCGGAGACTGGAGTGGGCGGAGCTAGGGAGCTCAGAGCCCGCCCCTCAGAGGGTCAGGCGGCGACCCGGAAGTATAAAGGCTCGCACTCATTGCTCAGTAAGGCCCCAGCCGCCGGGGAGGCCAGATGCCTCCAGCCTCGCCCGCGACTGGGAAACCCCGCGGCCCAAGGCAGCCGCCAGGCCTGGCCTGACTTGCCCCGCGCCCGCTATCCGGAGGAGCTGCCGGGCCTGCCCCACGCCCACTACCCAGAAGAACCTATGGTGCTGGACCCCCCCAGAGGACAACACCCTGACCCAGGTATGACCCGAGGGTGAGGTAGAAGTAGCCCGGGGGCAGCCGACCCTAGTCTGGCTGCAGCACGACCAGAGCCCATGTCAGTGTGCTGCGGCCAGGGTGACCAGATGTCCCCATTTTATAGGGACAGTCCTGATTTTTGGGTCTTTTTCTTATATAGGCTCCTATTATCCCCCACCCCGATTTTTCACATTTGCTGTCTGGTCACCCTAGTTGCGACCAGGATCCCCACTGACACAGCACCGAGTCTTGTGCCACTGCTAGGGCCCTGGGCTGGGACGCAGTGGAGTGGGAGGGCCTGCGTCCCCCCTGCCACCCACCCCTTGGGTGGCCGTCTCCCCCTCTCCCCAGCCTTGGAGGCTTGGGGCCTATTGCTATTGCTCAACCCCGGCCTGAGGGCCTGAGCTCCTGACTCACTGCTGCCCCACCCTGACCCAGGGGCTGGGCTTACAGTGTTTATTCCAGTGACCGCAAGGGCCGCCAGGAAAGACTCCCACGGCCGGACTAAGTCCCCAAACCTCAGCAGTGTGCAGTGAGCCGGTGTGACTCCCCTCCGCCCCGGAGAGGGTCGAGCCGCGCCAGCACCTCTACAGGCACTGAAAAGGGTTAAGAGCAGCTTAGAATGTGTTTTGCTTTTATTTCATTTGACCAAATCCAACTTATGTTTTGACTTATAATCACTTCAAATCTGTCTTTACAGTTAATAAATCTGTTTGTTTGTTCTCCCTGAAGCAGTGCGTTTGGTTTGAAGTGTGTCAGACGCCCCTTGGGATAACAAGCCTGGTACAGATCAATTTCTTTATTACATTGACGAACTCATATAAGCTTGCAGCGTCCAGTGGGCACAACTGGACACTGCAAGACGGTGGTGCCTAGGGTTGTGTCTGGGACCGGAGATATTGGCTAGTGTCGTTCGTTTGTACAATCCAAGGAGCAGCTGACATGCCAGAGGCTGTGCGTGAACAGTCCAGGAGTGGGGTTCTCACAGCAGAGCAGGGTAAAGCTGGCTCCCAGAGTCAAGGATTGGAGTGACCGAGCAGATCACCGGTACAGATAACACCAGAGGGGACGTCACAGTAGTGAGAGCATTACCAGAGGCCCTGTTCTTGTCCCTTGTCATCAGGTACTTTTGCTGGAGCTCTTTTGCTTTGGCTTGGCGCTTGTCCCAGCTCCAGAAGTGCCATCTCGTCTCTGACAGTGTTCTGGAGAGGTCTGCCTTGGGGCTACTCTTCTCTAGATGGGATTTGACATGCAGCCCTCCACAGAGGGTGTGACGAACTGGGACTGTTCTTACCGTGGTCTTTAAATGCTGACAGGGGAGTGTGGCTAGGATCGTCTGCATTGGGGGATGGGAGACTGACCGACAGTAACATGAGAACCCAGGAAGAGGCCAGGTGACACCTTTGCCCGGGAAACTGAACAAAGGCTGTGGGAGGGGTCGCTGAAGAGAGGGTTTTCGGGAGCTGGCTGGTGATATGGCTGGGAGGCAGACAGGGCTTTGACCTCACAAGGGGGCTGGGGTGCCCTGGGACCCCAAGACGGACCTAACCGAGGGGGGTCCGGTTGTCTGTGCCTGCAAGACCTGTCTTGGACTGTATTCCTGTCGTCTAAATAAACCTTCTGCTTTACTGGCTGACTAAGAGTCATGGTGAATCGCAGGAAGCCGTGGGTGCAGGGCCTTGTGTCCCCCATACTCCGTGACAGAGGGCCATCAAGTACCGGAGCTGTGCAGGGCTCCATGCAGAAGCACAGGGAGCATGCCTGCTGGGATGGGTATATGAACTCGCCACTACCTGGTATCAAAAAGGGGCACACCTGGCTGAGTGCCAGCATTTAAATGGAGGGTGGCATCTGGTCAAGCTAACCCTAGAGCAGCAGAGGGGCCTCGGCGATCCCTCGATCTCTACCACAGATTTACAGATGAATCCTGAGATGACTCAGGAGGCCAATCCTGGAACCACAGATCTGCCTGTCAGCTGCCTGCCTGGAGAAAGTTTTCTTTTTTCTTTCTTCTCTCTTTTCAGTGTCGAGGGCAAGGCGCTTCTCCTCGAAGTAGGCCACTGCCTGATGGAGGATGTGGCACCATTGTGATTGGTTTGTGGCTTGCTTCTCCCACCTTGTAATGCCCACATCAGTTTTCTTAAGATACGCTTTCAGGGTGTCTTTGTAGTGTTTCCTCTGACCACCGCGGGATCTCTGACCATGGGTGAGCTGAGAGTAGAGGGCTTGTTTTGGGAGGCGAGAGTCTGGCTCCGCACACAATGTCTAGCCCAGCAGAGTTAGTGTTTGAGGACCATTGCTTCAATGCTGGTGACATTAGCTTCAGTGAGGATGCTGGCATTAGTTCAGCAATCATAGACTATCAGGGTTGGAAGGGACCTCAGGAGGTCATCTAGTCCAACCCCCTGCTCAAAGCAAGACCAATCCCCAACTAAATCATCCCATCCAGGGCTTTGTCAAGCCTGACCTTAAAAACCTCTAAGGATGGAGATTCCACCACCTCCCTAGATAACCCATTCCAGTGCTCACCACCCTCCTAGTGAAAAAGTTTCTGAATATCCAACCTAGATCTCCCCCACTGCAACTTGAGACCATTGCTCCTTGTTCTGTCATCTGCCACCACTGAGAACAGCCGAGCTCCATCCTCTTTGGAACCCCCCTTCAGGTAGTGGAAGGCTGCTATCAAATCCCCCCTCACTCTTCTCTTCTGCAGACTAAATAAACCCAGTTCCCTCAGGCTCTCCTCGTAAGTCATGTGCCCCAGCCCCCTAATCATTTTCGTTACCCTCCACTGGATTCTCTCCAATTTGTCCACATCCCTATTGTAGCGGGGGGACCAAAACTGGACACAAAACTCCAGATGTGGCCTCACCAGCGCCGAATAGAGGGGAATAATCACTTCCCTCGATCTGCTGGCAATGCTCTTACTAATACAGCCCAATATGTCGTTGGCTTTCTTGGCAACAAGGGCACACTGTTGACTCATCTCCAGCTTCTCATCCACTGTAATCCCCAGGTCCTGTTCTGCAGAACTGCTGCTTAGCCAGTTGGTCCCTAGTCTGTAGCAGTGCATGGGATTCTTCCGTCCTAAGTGCAGGACTCTGCACTTGTCCTTGTTGAACCTCATCAGATTACTTTTGGCCCAATCCTCCAATTTGTCTAGGTCACTCTAGACCCTATCCCCACCCTCCAGCGTATCTACCTCTCCCCCAATCTGCGAACTTGCTGAGGGTGCAATTCATCCCATCATCCAGATCATTAAAAAAAGATGTCGAACAAAACCGGCCCCAGGACCAACCCTTGGGGCACTCCGCTTGATACCGGCTGCCAACTAGACATGGAGCCATTGATCACTACCCATTGAGCCCGACAATCTAGCCAGCTTTCTATCCGTCTTATAGTCCATTCATCCAGCCCATACTTCTTTAACTTGCTGGCAAGAATACTGTGGGAGACCGTATCAAAAGCTTTGCTAAAGTCAAAGTATATCACATCCACTGCTTTCCCCTCATCCACAGAGCCAGTTATCTCATCATCAGGGCCAGCTCCAGGCACCAGCTTGCCAAGCAGGTGCTTGGGGCGGCCGCCCCGGAGAGGGGCGGCACGTCCAGGTATTTGGCGGCAATTCAGTGGACGGTCCCTCACTCCCACTGAAAGCAAAGGACCTCCCGCCAAATTGCCGCGGCAGATCGCGATCGCCGCTTTTTTTTTTTTTTTTTTTTTGGCTGCTTGGGGCGGCCAAAACCCTGGAGCCGGCTCTGCTCATCATAGAAGGCAATCAGGTTGGTCAGGCATGACTTGCCCTTGGTGAATCCATGCTGACTGTTCCTGATCACCTTCCTCTCCTCCAAGTGCTTCAAAATGGATTCCTGGAGGACCTGCTCCATGATTTTGCCGGGGACTGAAGTGAGACTGACTGGTCTGTAGTTCCCTGGGTTCTCTTTCTTCTCTTTTTTAAATATGGGCACTACATTAGCCTTTTTCAAATCATCCGGGACCTCCCCTGATAGTCACGAATTTTCAAAGATAATGGCCAATGGCTCTGCAATCACCTCAGCCAACTCCCTCAGCCCCCTCGGATGCAGCGCTTCCGGCCCCATGGACTTGTGCATGTCCAGCTTTTCTAAATTGTCCTTAACCTGTTCTTTCACCACTGAGGGCTGCTCACCTCCTCCCCATACTGTGTTGCCCAGGACAGCAGTGTGGGAGCTGACCTGGTCTGTGAAAACCGAGGCAAAAGAAGCATTGAGTACTTCAGGTTTTTCCACATCATCTGTCACTAGGTTGCCTCCCCCATTCAGTAAGGGGCCCACACTTTCCCTGACTTTCTTTAGTTGCTAACATACCTGTAGAAACCCTTCTTGTTACTCTTAACATCTCTTGCTAGCTGCAAGTCCAATTGTGCCTTGGCCTTCCTGATTATACCCCTGCATGCTCTAGCAATATTTGTATACTCCTCCCTAGTCATCTGTCCAAATTTCCACTTCTTATAAGCTTCCTTTTTGTGTTTAAGGTCACCGAAGCTTTCACTGTTAAGCCAAGCTGGTCGCCTGCCATATTTGCTATTCTTTCTACACATCGGGATGGTTTGTTCCTGCAACCTCAATAAGGCTTCTTTAAAATACAGCCAGCTCTCCTGGACTCCTTGCCCCCTCATATTAGCTTCCCAGGAGATCCTGCCCATCAGTTCCCTGAGGGAATCAAAGTCACTTTTCTGAAGACCAGGGTCCGTATTCTGCTGCTCTCCTTTCTTCCTTTGTCAGGATCCTGAACTCAACCATCTCATGGTCACTGCTGCCCAGGTTGCCCCCCACTTCTACTTCCCCTACCAATTCTTCCCTATTTGTGAGCAGCAGGTCAAGAGGAGAGCGGCCCATAGTTGGTTCCTCCAGCACTTGTACCAGGAAGTTGTCACTAACACTCTCCAAAAACTTCCTGGATTGTCTGTGCACTGCTGTATTGCTCTCCCAGCAGATGTCAGGGTGATTGAAGTCCCCCATGAGAACCAGGGCCTGCAATCTAGTAACTTCTGTTAGTTTCCAGAAGAAAGCCTCGTCCACCTCATCCCCCTGGTCTGGTGGTCTATAGCAGACGCCCACCACAACATCAGGCTAGTTGCTCACACTTCTAAACTTAACCCAAAGACTCTCAACAGGCTTTTCTCCAGTTTCATACTGGAGCTCTGAGCAATCATACCGCTCTCTTACATACAGTGCAACTCTTCCACCTTGTCTCCCCTGCCTGTCCTTCCTGAACAGTTTATACCCACCCATGGAGTGCTCCAGTCATGTGAACTGCCCCACCAATTTTCTGTTATTCACATCATAGTTCCTTGACTGTGTTAGGCCTTCCAATTCTTCCTGCTTGTTTCCCAGGCTTCTTGCGTTCGTGTACATACACCTAAGAGAACTAGCCGATTGCCCTGCTTTCTCAGTATGAATCAGGAGGCTTCCTGTCTTGTACCCGCCTCCTTGTGTTTCCTCCCGGTATCCCAATCCCCCACTTACCTCTGGGCTTAGGTCACCATCCCGCGGCGAACCTAGTTTAAAGCCCCCCTCACTAGGTTAGCCAGCCTGCCTGTGAAGATACTCTTCCCTCTTTTCGTTAGGTGGATCCCATCTCTTCCTAACAATCCTTCTTCCCGGAACAACATCCCATGGTCGAGGAATCCAAAGCCCTCTCTCCGACACCACCTGCATAATCCCACATTTACCTCCACAATTCAATGGTCCCTACCTGGGCCTTTTCCTTCAACAGGGAGGATGGACGAGAACACGACTTGTACCTCAAACTCCTTTATCCTCCTTCCCAGAGCCACGCAGTCTGCAGTGATCCACTCAGGGTCATTCTTGGCAGTATCACTGGTGCCCATGTGGAGAAGTAGGAAGGGGTAGCGGTCTGAGGTCTTGATCAGTCTCGGCAGACACTCCGTCACATCCTGGATTCTAGCTCCAGGCAAGCACCACACTTCGAGTCTTCTGGTCTGGTCGGCAGATGGATGACTCCTTCCTCCTTAGGAGGGAGTCCCTGACCACCCCCACCCATCTCCTCCTCTTGAGAGTGGTGGTCATGGAACCCGCATCCCTAGGACAATTCATCCCATGCCTTCCAGTCAATGAGGTCTCCTTCTGATCCCTTCCCTCACAGGGATCTTCCAAATCATTCTCCACAGTAGTATCTGTGCAGAGAGCCTAAAAATGGTTTCGCACCTCTATCTGCATTGGGGGTACATAGGTTCTCCTCTTTACATAAGAATGGCCATACTGGGTCAGACCAAAGGTCCCTCCAGCCCAGTATCCTGTCTGCTGACAGTGGCCAAAGCCACTTGCCCCAGAGGGAGTGAACCTAATAGGTAATGATCAGGTGATCTCTCTCCTGCCATCCATCTCCACCCTCTGACAAACAGAGGCTAGGGACACCGTTCCTTACCCATCCTGGCTAATAGCCATTAATGGACTTAACCTCTATGAATTTATCCAATTCTCTTTTAAGCCCTGTTATAGTCCTAGTCTTCACAACCTCCTCAGGTAAGGAGTTCCACAAGTTGACTGTGCGCTGTGTGAAGAAGAACTTCCTTTTATTTGTTTTAAACCTGCTGCCCATTAATTTCATTTGATGGCCCCTAGTTCTTATATTATGGGAACAAGTAAATAACTTTTCTTTATTGACTTTCTCCACACCACTCATGATTTTATAGACCTCTATCATATCCCCCCTTAGTCTCCTCTTTTCCAAGCTGAAAAGTCCTAGCCTCTTTAATCTCACCTCATATGGGATCTGTTCCAAACCCCTAATCATTTTAGTTGCCCTTCTTTGAACCTTTTCTAATGCCAGTATATTTTTGAGATGAGGAGACCACATCTGTACGCAGTATTCAAGATGTGGGCATATGATGGATTTATATACGGGCAATAAGATATTCTCTGTCTTATTCTCTATCCCTTTTTTAATGATTCCTAACATCCTGTTTGCTTTTTTGACTGCCGCTGCACACTGCGTGGACGTCTTCAGAGAACTACCCACGATGACTCCAAGATCTCTTTCCTGATTAGTTGTAGCTAAATTAGCCCCCATCATATTGTTGGGGTTATTTTTTCCAATGTGCATTACTTTACATTTATCCACATTAAATTTAATTTGCCATTTTGTTGCCCAATCGCTTAGTTTTATGAGATCTTTCTTCTTCTAGAGGCCACATGCTGCCAATATTCTTCCCCGTTCTGCACTGCCCTCTCTGATTCTTCAGCACGTTGTGCTTCCAGCACCAAACACTGACTTCTGTCCAGAAAAATCTTCATTTTCTCTGATGCAATGCAGGGTTGATACTTGGTTCTCTAGTCCTTTAACCTTCTCCTCCAATATGCAGACCAGCTTGCACTTTGTACAGACGAAGTCGCTTCTGTCCTCTGGGAGAAAGACAAACATGGCACGTTCTGAGCAGGTCACAACAGCTGATCGCTCGCTATCCATGTCTTCCTTCTAAGAGGCTCCTCAGATGTTGTATGTACTGCTCACAGGAGCATGAAAGGCAAAAACTCTCTGTGCCAACTCCCAGGCAAACTCTCTCTGTTTGCCTGTCCTCTGCTCGCTGCTCACTTGGTTCGCAACTGGCTGCCTTTTTAGAATGCTGCTGGCTCGAGGCAGGTGGCCCGGCTCAAAGCCTTCCCTGCAATCAACCACTCAAGGCCCCCCTGGAACAAAGCACTCCCAATTCACACTTTTCAAACAAACACCCACCCGGTCAAATAGTCACACTATTCAAACAAACACACACACTTGATACGAAGGATCTTCCAAAGGCATCGCTGGTGGTACCCCTCCAGACTCTTGAGGTGCTGTTGATAGGTCACCCAGGTTTTGCATCCATTGAGGAATGTAGGGATGAGAACTGTCTTATAGACCTGGATCTTGGTGTCCTGCGGTAGGTCACGGTCCGTGAAAGCGCCGCAGAGCAGTTTCCCAAAGGAAGGACTTGCGCACTGGTTCCTGTGCTCGATCTCACTGTCGATTTTTGCGTTTTGAGAGAGTTGGCCACTGAGGTAGCAGAAGTGCTCGACTGTCTCCAAGTCTGTCCCTTGGTAGTGATTTGTGGTGGGTCATGTGCAAGGCCTGAAGCATGCTGATGAGTTCAGTGGTTCTCAAACTCGGGCCGCCGCTTGTTCAGGGAAAGCGCCTGGTGGGCCGGGCTGGTTTGTTTACCTGCCGCGTCCGCAGGTTCGGCCAATCGTGGCTCCCACTGGCCGCAGTTCGCTGCTCCGGGCCAATGGGGGCTGCAGGAAGTGGCGCAGGACGAGGGATGTGCTGGCCGCCCTCCCTGCAGCCCCCATTGGCCTGGAGCAGCGAACCGTGGCCAGTGGGAGCCGCCATCGGCCGAACCTGCGGACGCGGCAGGTAAACAAACCGGCCTGGCATGCCATGGGCTTTCCCTGAACAAGCGGCAGCCCTAGTTTGAGAACCACTGCTTTAGTCTTCTCGATATTAAGTGAAAGTCCTAGGCTTCGAAAAGCTTGTGCAAAGAAAGGACAACAGGCACTCAGGCAGCCAGTCTAGGCGTGAAGCTCTGCAGTGTGGGATACTGGGGGAGGATTGCGAGCAGCACAGGAATTAGGAGTGTGTCCACACAAACCTTCAAACAAACAAACTCACTGCAAAGTGAGGCTATTCCCTGCTCAGGAGTCATCACTGACTGTGGCTTAAGATGCTCAACAATTCAGTGTAAAAAAAAAAGTGGTGTGTGTAGACACCTTACAGCGGCAGTTTAACAGGAACAAACTCATTTTACTGAAATGCAACATCGTGGTGTAGACAAACCTCAGAATCAACTAACCAGCTGTGAAACCAACGTTTCAACCATCGCTATAATGGTGCTACCAACGCAGTATAATACATTTTACTAACACAATTAAATGCTTTGTATCTCATCCAGCAACAGATGTACACTTGATATCACACACTACAGAAACAGGTACAACACTTTAAAGAAAGTCCATCCGTGACTCTGAAAATGTAAGTGTCATAGAGTCCTTGGTGGGCTAGTGGGTAGCGCATTTGGCACCACCTCCCAGCGGGTAGGTCTTGCAATCCAGGCCCACTGTTAATCAGAGGTGAGGTGAGTTGGGCAGGCGAGTTGGGGCCCTCCAGTAGCAGGGACAGTGGTAGGAGTGTCTGGGCCCACCCACTGCACTGGGCGTGACCCAGGGCCCTAGGAAGGTCAACGGTGTCTGGCCCCCGAAGGTGCCATCCAAGTTACCCTTCGTGAGTCACTTCCTACGGTTTGCTTTTCTCCCTTGGCTTCCAGTCCAATATAAGGTGAAAAGAAAAAGAAAAGGCATCAAATCGTTAGCCCCAACTGGGCTCTGCACTGAATAGAGTCTTATTCCCTTGGGCAGGCTTCTCCAGTGCCCTACTAAGGAGCCCTCCGCATAGGTCTGTCCTGCTCCCCACCTCTGAGCCGGGTTGCTTGCTTTTCTCCAGTTGGAGCATGCTCAGCAGGGCTGGGGGAGTCTGCCTGGGTCCAGTACTGTCTTTTAACCCTTTCTGGCCTACTGTGGGATTTGTACACCGCATCACAGTAATATGAACGTCAAGGGAACAAAACAGAGTCGTTACACTGCTACAGAGGGCAGTCAAACCATCCCTATAAGCGCATCTGTCTTTGAAACAGCCTTGGAGAAGGGGCGCTGGAACAATTTGTATAGTGGGGGGGCTGAGAGCCATTGAACCAAACTGTAAACCCTGTGTATGATGGAAACCACTTCAAGCCAGGGGGTGCAGCAGCACCCCCCCCCCAACACCCCTACTTCCAGCTCCTGTGTCTGGAGATAAATGAGGTCCCAGTCCTGCAAGGGAACACCCGTGGGCAGAGTCCTCTGCCGATGCAGTGCCACACTGACGACTCTGAGACCACACCAGTGCAAAGGCAGCACAGATCCAGTGGCAGAACTGGGGCCTTTCCGTTGGATCGGACAGACAAGTAAGGCTATAAAATAGCCTGGAACAACGTCAGTCTCTAGAGAATATCCTGGAGCCCCGGATTAGGAAGCATGTGACGGGCACGCCCCTGTACTCAGAGTATTTGAGACCGGCTCTGCACACTCACGTCCTGGGGAGGTGCTGATGGTGCAGCTTGGACCACTAGAGGCTTCTAGGAGTAGTGCCACTCTGCTCCTGGCAGCTCAAACATTCGGCTGGCAGGTCCACAGAGGGGTGTGGTGTGCTAGCCACCTCCGTTCCTTCCCCCACTTCCTTCCGTGCAAAGTTAACATCCGGACTCGGAGGAAGAGGGGAATGTGGGCAAGAAGTGTGACTGGACAAGGTCCCCACCACAGAACTCTGGTGACAGGTGAGTGACCTGCTTTTCCTCCGCACAGTCCCACTGCCGGGAGTCTGATAAGCAGCACTCCCCTTGGGGCAGGGGGAAGAGGAGACCAGGTCAAAGAAGGAGTGCTGTACTGCTGTGCCAAACGGTGTGTCTGATCTAGATTTCAGGAGTAAGGTTTCAGGAGCTCCAAAGGGCGGCTTGTACCGATCGCTAACATGGGCATGTGTCAGAGGCACACTACGGAATCACAGACTCCGATTCCCGGGTCAGAAGGGACCACTGTGATCATCTCGTCTGCTCTCCTGCATCACACAGGCCACAGAACTCCCCCAAAACCACTCCTAGAGCAGATCTGTTAGAGAAACATCCAATCTGGACTGGAAAATTGACAGTGATGGAGAATCCACCACGACCTTTGGTAAGTTGTCCCAGTGCTTAATTACCCTTGCTGTTTAAAATGGACACCTTATTTCCAGGGTGAATTTACCTTTCTCTAGTAGAAGAAGAGCCCATTATCAAACATTTGTTCCCCATCTAGGTGCTCATCAGACGCCCTTTAACCTTTTCTTTGTTAAGATAAATAGATTGAGCTCCTTACGTCTATCATAACAAGCAGGGGTGACTAGCGGGAGGAGCACAAAGGGTCAAGTGCCCCCAGCAGCCGGCCTGAGAGGGGAGAGGAAGGGGAGGGGCCAGAGCTGAAAGGGAAGAGGCCTTAATTCTTTATTAATCGAGTCCCATATCAGGCACTACATTGTCTTTCTCCGGATCAATGTCAGATTGACAGGCCTATAATTACCCAAGTTATCCCCTTTACCCTTTTTAAATATTTGCACAAGATTAACTTTCTTCCGGTCTTCTGGAACTTCCCAAGTGTTCCAAGACTGATTGAAAAGCAACCTTAATGGGCCAGATAGCTTCTCAGCCAGCTCTTTTCAAACTCTTGGATGTAAGTTATCTGGACCGGCTGATTTAGAAATTTCTAACTTTAGTAGCTGCTGTTTCAGTGGCCTTTGCTCTAGTCGAGTGTGTTCTAATCTGTCTGTAATGGGAACACAGGTGTGTTTATATTAACATTTTCTATATAGAATCTAACCCACTTCGAAATGCATTGGCAATATGACTGCCTGGCCTTTACTTTTTTTTCCTCTCATGAGAGAGAAATAGTCTAGTTGGTTCCCTGAGTTCCTTAGACGTATTCAGACAGAGAGTAAATGCTCTGAGAGTATCCAAGGTGTGTAGCTTAGCTTCCCCTGACTAAGTGAGGTTGAGGGAAGAAAACTGTCAAGTTTATGAGCTGGTTAATATGGAATTCTGTAACCACCTGGGGGGAAAACATCAGGTGTGGATGAAAGATCACTTTATCTTAGCGAGAGATTGTAAAAGGAGCCTGCAGCTCACCCATTCTTCTAGAGGGGTTCTTAATTCAGAGCTGAACCAGCAGACATTCTCCCGGAGGTTAGCCAGGAGGTTTTAGGAGCTGAGTACTGGATTGAAGTCCCAAGTAGCGGTGGGAACTCTAGCCAGAGGAAACCTTCATAAACATTTCAGCTGTTTCATGTCTGGGTACGTTCACTTGCTCAGCTTCTCCGTGACGAGCAGACATGGCTGCAAGGTGTACTTTGGCTGATGATACAGAGACCCAAGGATTTCAAATGGAGTAAATACTCCTCTGTTGATGGGATGGGAGCTGAAGCTGGGTGTGTGTTATTGGTGGTTGCCCACAAAAGAACCTTTTCCACTAGAAAGCCTAACACAGGTGAGTGGGGTGCAAGAGACTCTCCTGTGACCTTCTCTGAACAGGAGAGTTCCAGCTCTGACAGCAGGGCCCGTAGGATTGTGACAAAGGCAGACCATGTCTGGAGTCAGATGGCAACTCCGGCCCTTCTGCTGGAGCTGTGGGGAAGAGGCACACCTAGCGATAGCTGCAGCAGATCTGAAATCAAGGGGTGCATTGCCCAGGCTGGGCCAATACAAATCACTAGGGCTTTGCCTGGTTCGCTTTTCTGGAGAACTCTGAATGGGAGGAATTGAGGTCCCGGGGTGGGGGAACAACATGCAGAGAAAACTTATTTCCCAGTCTAAAAGGAATGAGTTTGATGAGCCTTATGGCCTGCAATCCGACTAGATGCTCCCATTGGTCCCTTCTGGCTTTATAATCTGTTCGTCTGTTAGATGACTGTCTGCTCCTGCTGTGAAGCAAATATAAGAACATCAGAATGGACATACATGGGCAGACCAAAGGTCCATCTAGCCAGTATCCTGTCTCTGTCAGTGGCCAGTGCCAGGTGCCCCAGAGGGAATGAACAGAACAGGTAGAATCATAGAATATCAGGGTTGGAAGGGACCTCAGGAGGTATCTAGTCCAACCCCCTGCTCAAAACAGGACCAATTCCCAACTAAATCATCCCAGCCAGGGCTTTGTCAAGCCGGGCCTTAAAAACCTCTAAGGAAGGAGATTCCACCACTTCATCACCCTCCCAGTGAAATAGTGTTTCCTAATATCCAACCTAGACCTCCGCCACTGCAACTTGAGACCATTACTCCTTGTTCTGACATCTGGTACCACTGAGAACAGCCGAGCTCCATCCTCTTTGGAACCCCCCTTCAGGTAGTTGAAAGCAGCTATCAAATCCCCCCCTCACTCTTCTCTTCTGCAGACTAAATAACCCCAGTTCCCTCAGCCTCTCCTTGTAAGTCATGTGTTCCAGACCCCTAATCATTTTCGTTGCCCTCCGCTGACTCTTTACAATTTGTCCACATCCTTTCTGTAGTGTGGGGGGCCCAAAACTAGACACAATACTCCAGATGTGGCCTCACCAGTGCCAAACAGAGGGGAATAATCATTTCCCTTAATCTGCTGGCAATGCTCCTACTAATGCAGCCCAATATGCTGTTGGCCTTCTTGGCAACAAGGGCACACTGTTGACTCATCTCCAGCTTCTCATCCATTGTAATCTCCAGGTCAATAATAAAGATTAATAAAGATTAATAAAGAATTGCTGCTTAGCCAGTTGGTCCCCAGCCTGTTGCAGTGCCTGGGATTCTTCTGTCCTAAGTGCAGGACTCTGCACTTGTCCTTGTTGAACCTCATCAGATTTCATTTGGCCAAATCCTCTAATTTGTCTAGGTCACTCTGGACTCTATCCCTACCCTCCAGCATATCTACCTCTCCCCCCAGTTTAGCATCATCTGCGAACTTGCTGAGGGTGCAATCCATCCCATCATCCAGATCATTAATAAAGATGTTGAACAAAACCGGCCCCAGGACCAACCCTTGGGGCACTCCGCTTGAAACCAGCTGCCAACTAGACATGGAGCCATTGATCACTACCCGTTAAGCCTGACGATCTAGCCAGCTTTCTATCCACCTTATAGTCCATTCATCCAGCCCATACTTCTTTAACTTGCTGGCAAGAATACTGTGGGAGACCGTATCAAAAGCTTTGCTAAAGTCAAGGAATAACACATCCACCGCTTTCCCCTCATCCATAGAGCCAGTTAACTCCTCATAGAAGGCAATTAGGTTGGTCAGGCATGACTTGCCCTTGGTGAATCCATGTTGACTGTTCCTGATCACCTTCCTCTCCTCCAAGTGCTTCAAAATGGATTCCTGGAGGACCTGCTCTGTGATTTTGCCGGGGACTGAAGTGAGGCTGACCAGTCTGTAATTCCCTGGGTTCTCTTTCTTCCCTTTTTTAAATATGGGCACTGTATTTGCCTTTTTCCAGTCGTCCGTGACTTCCTCTGATTGCCATGAATTTTCAAAGATAATGGCCAATGGCTCTGCAGTCGCATCAGGTAATCACCAAGTGATCCATCCCCTGTCGCCCATTCCCAGCTTCTGACAACAGAGGCCAGGGACACCATCCCTGCCCATCCTGCTAGTAGCCATTGATGGACCTATCCTCCATGAACTTGTCTAGTTCTTTTTTGAACCCTGTTATAGTCTTGGCCTTCACAATATCCTCTGGCAAGGAGTTCCACAGGCTGACCGTGCGTTGTGTTAAGAAACACTTCCTTTTATTTGTTTTAAACCTGCTGCCCATTAATTTCATTTAGTGGCCCCTAGTTATTATATTATGGGAACAAGTAAATAACTTTTCCTTATTCACTTTCTCCACACCACTCATGATTTTATAGACCTCTATAGTATCCCCCGGTAGTCGTCTATTTTCCAAGCTGAAAAGTCCCAGATTTATTAATCTCTCCTGATATGGAACCTTTTCCATACCCCTGCACATTTCTGTTGCCCTTCTCTGTACCTTTTCCAATTCTAATATATATTTTTTGAGATGGGGTGACCAGAGCTGCATGCGATATTCAAGATGTGGGCGTACCATGGATTTATATAGAGGCAATATGATAGCTTCTGTTTTATTATTTATCCCTTTCTTAATGGTTCCTAACATTCTTTAGCTTTTTCAGCTGCTGCTGCACGTTGAGTGGATGTTCTCAGAGAACTATCCACAATGACTCCATTGTAGTAAGAGGAGCCCCTGAGAAATAAACCTTGGTATCAGAGGCCTGGTACGAGGCCTAAGGCCTGAACTAAAGTAATGGTCAAGACTTAGCTAACATAAAGCAAAGTTAAGCTGTGAGCAAGAGGCAGGCCCTGCTCACAGAAGTTGGCAAGGAAAGGGCTGATATTGCATAAATATATATTCACCTAGCAAAGTTACAGTATAAACATGGTACCAAGACACACTATACCGGAACATTCCACAGATAACATGGAACAGGCCGACCCATCCCAATGACGGGCAAAAGGGTAAAATGATGGATAGAGTTGTTTATCGAACCAACATGTACAAGGTGAGAGGCGGCACCTTATTACGTAGAGGGGTTGTACCTTGCTACATAGAGGGGTTGAACCTCAATACGTCAGGAGTGATGTGTAACTTGTTTGTATCTGTGTATAAGAATGCATCTCTGAGTGGATATCTTTGTCCGGCCACGGGGGCAGTGGAAAGTCCCGCCACTGAGCCGGGTCCTTGCCAAGAGGCATCTATTAGTAGTATGCCCGGTAGACTAAGTAATCTACGGGGAACTGCAATTGTGTCCGAGATCGCAATAAACCTGGCCGAGGTGCCTTTGTACCTTACTAGACTCTGTGGTCATTGGGGGTTCTCGTCGGGTCTGCTGTGTCAGCTATCTGCGCAGAGTTGGGGCAGCACACAGAGGGAACACACGCACGCAGCCGAGTGATATCAACAGGAGAAAGCAGAAGCACCATACCGGTAGCATCTGACAACATCCATAATCTCTTTCTTGAGTGCTAACAGCTAATTTAGACGACATAATTTTGTACTTATATTTGGGATTATATTTTCCCCTGTGCATTACTTTGCACTTATCGATGATGAATTTCAAAACTTCTGACCTATGAGTAGACTTGTTGCAAACAGGTTTATATCTGCAAACACACACTGGGAAAAGATGCCATTCACTATTGAGTCCCTGAGTGACTTCTCATCTGATTGCTTAGGTTTCTGCTCAGGTGACCTGCCAGTAAGTTGTCCTTGCCTGCAAGGTGGAGAGCTATCGGATAAATGAGGTGTACGATCTACCACTCCCACAGAGCCAGGCCCTCTTTGCACAGTTGCCTGGAATGTGCTTCTCTTTGTTTGTTCCTATGAAACATCGCTGTAGCATTGTCAATAACAACATGACCTATCCATTCTGTCCTGGAGCTGAGGAAGAACGTACTTGCAAGCCCAACAAAACACCCTTAATTCTGGTTTGCTGATATGGGCTTTTTCTCCCAGAAATCCCAGTGACTATGAATTGTCACTTTCCGTTAATGAGCTCCCCAGACCAAATTAGAAGCATTGGCAGAGACTGTGGCTGACCAAGGTGGGGAGGGGCTTGAATGTAACTGCTTTGAGGTCATTGAGACCACGACAGGAGGGAGAGAAACACGCTCCGGGTACTGTCACACGTCTGTGTTTGGTATGTAGCGTTGTGGTAGCGCGTCGCAGGGGCCTCATGTTTAGACATGCATACGGAGTTACCAATGTCACCAAAATCCTAGGACCCCTCAGCTTGAGGCAGAACATCATTGCTTGACACAAGCTCTCCTGGAGAGTCTGTACTCTGGTGGGGATTTATAAATAACTTTATTCTGGAAGAAACGTTCTGCATCTTTGAGAATCCAGAACTGCCCCAATCAAAGGTCAGATCAGGAAAAAGGTCGGTGCAATTTCTTCCAGTTTATTTTGAAACCCCAACGTTTGGAAGAAGGACCATGTTTGTGACCTAGTAATGCTAGATACTGCTGTGAGGATGCCCTGCTGAGCTGCTTGTCCAAATACAGGCAGACATGGATACCCTGATGTCTCAGTGGTGCTGCTACTTCTGAAAGTGATTTGTGACCAAGAGAGGAAAGAGAACCAGGAGGCATTCAACTCAGCTAGAAGTATCAAATTGCTATTGGCTACTAAAAAAGGCAACTAGGGAGAAATGGAACAGAAATCTACAGGGGGGCATATCTGGTACATGTGCTTATGGTATGAAGCAAGCAGCTACTAAGAGTCTCTTCAACCATTTGAAGAAGGAAAGTCATTGTCACTGGTGACTTCCTATTAAGAAGAGTGGACCAGAATTCAGCAAGGGACAAAAGGCGAGCAGGATGTCTGCTGTCTCCTGGGAGTGAAGACGTACGATGTAACAGCAAGACTGAATGGGATTCTGAAGTTGGCTTGCAAATCAGCACTGGTAATGATATACGTAGGAACAAACCACAGGTCATCACATGGAACTACAGTAATTTCTATGGGTGAAGACATCAGGGATCTGGGAAGGGAGCTAAAGGGGAGAAAAGTCCCAGTGATTTTTCTCAAAGATTCTTCTGGTCCCATGAGCAAGATAAGGCAGAAAACAACGCACTGTAGGAGAGTGCTGGGTACACAAAAGGGGTGAAGCTGCAGGTCTGGTTTTGTGGCATATTGGACCACACACCAGTGGGAGACAGGACTGAACAAATGGGGTGGCCAGCATCTCAGCGGTAGTGCGGCTAGTCTTCTCCGTTAGAGATGAGTTGGATCAGCCAGACGGCTCTAAAACTAACAAAGGACAAGAAGGAGGCTAAGGATGCATATGCCATATAAAGTAAAATTCAGCATGTCATGAACAAATTTAGCAAAGGAGGCAAAGAACGAATTAAAAAGTTGCTTATATACCAACTTTGGAAGTCTGGGTAATAAGCAAGAGGAACTGGAAATTCTCATTTATGAGAATAAATTGTTTATAATTGGCATTACTGAAACCTGGTGGGATGATTTGCAGGACTGGAAGGTTAGAGTCACTGGTAACAGCCCATTCAAGAGAGAGGGGGCAAAAGAGGTGGAGGGGGGTGTGACGGAGAGGGACTCACCTATCCAGCGCCTCCTCATGGCCAATACGGGAACTAGCTCTGGTAGCCAGTGCACCTTCCTCTGGTGGTGCACCGCCCATCACCTCTCCTGCTCCAGGGACCCACGTCATTCCCAGGACCGCAGCGTCCTCTTCATGACACAGCCCTCTGGCTGTGCCACACTTTGTGCCCCCCCCTTCTCGGGGACAGTATCACAGTCCTCAGTCCAGCCACTTCCTCAGTGGGCGGGGGGGACAGGGACTTGGGCCTGCCCACTACTCCAGGTCCCAGTCCAGGACCCTGTAGCTGGCTGCCACTTGCTGTGTCCCCTCCGACTCCTCAGTTCATTTCCCTGGGCCAGTTTCCCACAGCCTCCAGCACCTTCTTTTCACTTGCCTCAGGGCTTCAGCCTGCCAGTCTTAGCAGCTAGCCAGGAGCTCTCTCTCACTTCCCTGGTTCCTGCTGGCAACACTGCTCTGAGCAGGGTGCTAGTACTCCTTCCTCCTGTTAGGAGCCTGGTCTTCCCTCCCCAAGCTCCAGGCAGTTACTTCAGCTGCTCTGCCCTGCAGCGCTTCTTATATGGGCCTGTCCAGCCCTGATTGGCTGCTCTTTGCAGCCCCTCTCCTATTGGCTGCTTTCTGCGCAGCCTGCCTCAATTAACCCCTTACTGGCCAGTGTGGGGCAGACAGCTCATCACAGGGTGACACTCACCATTAAAGACACCACTACCTGAGTTAGAGTTATTGAAAACTCAGAACTGAAGGATCCTGAATGAATATAAATCAATGTGCTAACAGAGCCCAGGATGGAGTATTGGTGGGCATCTGCTACAGACCATTGAACCAAACCAGAGAACAGGACGAGTTACTTCATAACCACTGGTCTGCAATATGTGGAAAGAAAAATTGTGTTTTTCTGGGGGACTTCAATTTAAGGGGGGCTCATGCTGGCAGCATCCTGCAGCTAGTAATAGAACATCGTTAGGGTTTCTAAAATCCATAGATGATGATTTTCTAACACAAAAGGCATTGCAGCCATCATGAGGTAACTATTTTGGACTTTATTATGGAACTGGAAGTTGGTGGTTGCCTAGGGACCCATGATCATGACCTGATTACGTTAATTATGGGCACACAGAGAACAGTCCTAACCAGTAATAGATATACTTGGTGCTTCAAAGGGGCTGATTTCCCAAAGCTGAGTAAAGTTAAGAGCAAAATGATTGGGGTGGAAAAATTTAGACTGAAAAATATGAATAAAAAATTAGCAATTGTTTAAGAGTTTATTAGATGGATAAAAATACATGATTCCATGATCAAGGAGGACCGCTGTGTTTGAAAGTCATATTGGTTTAGTGAAGGCAGCAATTAGAAATTAAAAAAAAATTAAAAATAATAGAAGTAGATATCTAAATTAGAAGTTATGAAGTGTAGGTAATTGATAAAGGAAGCTAAAGGCAGTTGGTAAAAATCCATGGCTAGCAGGGCTAAGGAAATGAGTTGGTGGTTTTTTTTTTGTTTTGTTTTTTTTGTTTTTTAAAGTATTTCCAGATTCTGAATGGTTCTGGTTTTGCTGAGGGCTCACCTGTATTAATCAGCAAGAGTTTGAAGCTGTTATTGTCTGCTTCTTGGTGAGGGTGGCAGAAGGCTTAGTGTCAAGTGACTAGTTTTAGAACCATTCCTATGACATGGTGTTTCTGGAACACATTTCCCTATCCTAGTGATAATTGGGATTTGTAAAGATGAATGATGGGTGGATCCTAGAGCTTAGCAACATGTCTCCTGTCTAGTACACAATGTTAAATCAGACGCAAGCTCCTCCAGGACAGGCTATGCTGCTTTAAGCATGATTATACTTAGGGCTAGTCTACACACAGAGGTTTGCAGGAACAGCTGTTCCTAGGTAATTCCATGTGTGGACACTCCTAGGCTGGAACAAAAGTGCCTGGGTCCTGTTTAGCTTAATCCACAGGGTATAGTCTGGCTTCATGCTAGGACATGGAATGAAAACAGCATTAGTGTTACTGATACATGACCTCCTGCTGCTGACGGATCGACAGCAGACCTCCTGTCACGGAGTGTGGGGGGACACAAGGCCCTGCACCCCCGGCTTCCTGCGATTCACCATGACTCTCAGCCAGCCAGTAAAGCAGAAGGTTTATTTAGATGACAGGAACACAGTCCAAGACAGGTCTTACAGACAACAGGACCCCCCCAGTTAGGTCCATCTTGGGGTCCCAGGGGCACCACAGCCCCATTGGGGGGGTCAGAGCTCCGTCTGGGCTCCCCTCCATTACACCAGCCAGCTCCTGAAAAACTCTCACTCACTCCCACGTCTCCTCCCCCAGCCTTTGTTCAGTTTCCCAGGCAAAGGTGTCACCTGGCCTCCAACTGCTTCCTGGGTTCTCACGTTACATGCTCAGGTATCTTCCCTCAAGGCCAGTCTCCCATCCCCCAATGCAGACCGTCCTAGCCAACCTCTCCTGCCTTCCCAGGCCAACACTCCCCACTCAGCATTCAAAGACCACATTAAGAACAGTCCCAGTTCGTCACACCTCCATCCCCCTTCTATTAGACCACCCTTTGCAGCATTCAGCACGATGGATCATGTGATAATGCTCCTCCACTTGAGAGAGGTGACAACAGTCCAGGGGAATGGCTTTCAGTTGGTCCTGGAAGGATGCATTTAAACGGTAGTCAAAGGAAACTTCATCTCTGCCATGAGACCCTTATCCGTGGAGTCACACAAGGATCAAATTCTATTTCTGGTCCTATTCAACATCGAGCTGCAGCCTGTAGCAGAACTACTAAGATGACACGGTCTCAAGAGGAGGAATATGCAGATGAGACACACTCTACCTACCCTTCACCACATGACTCCGCCACTATCACCAAGATGGCCCAGTGCCTGGACAAGATCAACTCACAGGTGAAGAACAGATGGTTGGAGCTGAACCTCACTGCCAGGGGATGTTGTGAAGGCCAAAAGTATAACAAGGTTCAAAAAGGAATTAGATCAGTTCCTGGAGGACAGGTCCCTCAACGGCTATTAGCCAGGGTGGCCAGGGATGCAACCCATGCTCTGGGTGTCCCTAAACCTCTCACTGCCAGATGCTGGGACTGGACAACAGGGGATGGATCACTCAATAATTGCCCGGTTCTGGCACCAGCCCCTGTCGGAAGACAGGATACTGGTCTAGATGGACCCTTGGGCTGGCCCAGTGTGGCCGTTCTGATGTAACCTGAGCTTATGCTGGTGGTCAGGGGAGAGCACAATGAGGACTTTGCAGACGTAATTTTGTTCGAAGGTGCACACGCAGCAAGAAGTGAGCAGTTTGAGGACCACAGCTATTCAATATGGTTATCCATCGGGATGTAAATATAAAATCACCACTGATAAAACGTGCAGAAGATACAGAATTTGGCGGAATGATAAATAATGATGAGGATGGGGCAGTCACACAGAGTGCGCTGGATGATTTGGCATGCTGGGCCCATGCAAACAAAAGGCATTTTAATACAGCCAAAACCAAGATCATATTATTGTCACCGTCTGGCTGGCCTTCAAGGTGAGCTCAGCTCAGCCTTGCCTGCGACCTAGCAGCTATCCACCGCCTGACCCTAGCTGCAGTGGGGATGGGGTGAGCGGTGACTACATAAAGAGGGTGGAGAACTCAGCTGGGAGGCACCCACAAGAGACAAGGTGGGAAGTGCCTCCCTCTCTGGGAATGGCCTGGCCACGGCTGGAGAGCAGACAAAGTTTGGCAGAGACAGCTGGGAGAGCAGCCTGGAGAAAACGCTCTGCACTGGGCTGTAGCTGCGTGGAGCAGCACAAAGCCTTCGGGAGGCAGAAGAGTTCCAGGAAGCCCTTCAGGAAGAAGGTAGGCCCAGGATATAGGGAGGGCAGTGACACAAGCCCTGTCCAGTGTGAACCCCAGGAGTGGGAAACTGAGGACTGTGCCTACGAAAGGCAACTAAAATCCTGCAGAGCCTGGGGCAGTGGTAAGGGACTGGGCCGAGTTACTTGAGATGCCAGAATGTGTCTGTCCGGTGATTGCTAAGGACGCAGCAGAGAGCTAGCAAGGGGGGCTCTGGGGGGCATACTTTGGTCAGCACAGGGTGCACCTGCACAGTCTCCTACACTTCTCATCCAATGGAGGATAGCATCCTGGAAAGCAGTGACCGTGAAAGGGATTTAGGGGTCAGAACGGACAAGCAACTCAACAGGAGCGCCCAGTGTGACGCTGTAGAAAAAAAGGGCTAATACGATCCTTGGCAGCATAAACAAAGGAACAGTGAGCAGGAACAGCGAGGAGATTTTACTGCTGTCTACAACATTGATGAGACCAATGCTGGAATAATGCATCCAGTTCTGTAAGGTCTGAGGCCTTTGTCTGCAGCCATATTCGGAGAGCAGCAGCCGTCAGCCAAGAAGCAGAAAGTCACATCCCCACATTCCATCTAAATTACATTAAAACAATGTCACATCGGGCTGTTCAGAAGACTCCTGTCCTAATAGCGCCCACCGTCCCCAAATACAGAAACGGAGCTTAAGATGGTTACAGAAAACGTCGTTTGATGGCGTTCTGTCCGGCAAGAAATCACTTATCAACAGTTGTGACTGTGAAATCCCGACTTTATTATTGTTTTGTCTTTATGGTCCCCATTTCGCTATTGTTTATCTGTCTGGTCTCTATCTGGTTTTTTGATTGCTTCTGTCTGTTACATAACTAATTTTGCTAGGTGTAAATCAATGAAGGTGGTGGAGTAGGATTGGTTAAAGGATTGTTTGACAATATGTTAGAATTGGTTAGTAATCATTTAGTAAAATGATTGGTTAAGGTGCAGCTAAGCAGGACTCAAGTGTCACTATATAAACTGGGGTCCAAGAGGAAGTTCTTGGGAACCAGCTCCAGGCCCCAGCGTCAGAGCTGCCAGACCAAAACACCCTGCCAATGACACCGTGCAGAAGCTGGAGTCCCCAGATGACCTGATCCTGACCGGCCAGCGAGAAAAGCTCATCTGCCTTATTGGGAGTGGTGAGCACTGTAGGCTCAGCGTGTGCTTCTGTTTTGGGGATTGTTAATACAGGATCAGGATATTACTGTGTGAGGCACTTTCACTGGGAAAAGACCCCACAAACCGGCAAAAGATTAAGCCCTGTGTCCTATGGGTGTTTGCTCTGAGTCCACTGGGAATAGGTGTTTACCCGGAGCCCACAGAGCAGTAGAGCCTGGAGCCCACGGAGGGGTAAAGTTCAGTGCTTTTCACCTGGAACGCTGGGAACTGGGAAAGGGTGGGGGAGCCTAAATCAATTGGGTTCCGCCTGGAGCTGTAGGAACTAGGTAGAGGTGGGGTGTCCTCAGGGCTGGCTTTAGGCCAATTCAGGCGATTCCCCTGAATCAGGCCCTGCACCCTTGCCACCGCCGGTACGCCATACTGGGGCTCCTGGGTGCCCCAGGGGACAGTTTAAAGGGCCTGGGACTCCCAGCAGCGGCTGGAGCCCCAGATCCTTTAAATTGCCACCAGAGTCCCACTGCTGGAGCCCTGGGGTAGGGCTGCGGGGCTCTGGGGGCTATTTAAAAAGTCCGGGGCTCCCTTTGCTTCTACCGCCCCGGCCCTTTAAATAGCCGCTGGAGCCCCACTGCTTCCCCAGGGCTCTCTCAGCTATTTAAAGGGCTGGGGCGGTAGAAGCAGGGGAGCCCCTGCCCTGCCTGCAGCCAGCCCCTGCTGTACCCCCTGCCTGCACCAGCCCTGCACCACCTGCCCTGCCCACAGCCAGCCCCTGTCTCCAGCCAGCCCTGCACCTCCAGCCCTGCCTGCAGCCAGACTCTACCTCCAGTCAGCCCCTGCCCTGCCACTGCCCTGTCTCCAGACAGCAATGTACGTAATATATCATAGAATCATAGAATATCAGAGTTGGAAGGGACCTCAGGAGGTATCTAGTCCAACCCCCTGCTCAAAGCAGGACCAACTCCAACTAAATCATCCCAGCCAGGGCTTTGTCAAGCCGGGCCTTAAAAACCTCTAAGGAAGGAGATTCCACCACTTCCCTAGGGAACCCATTCCAGTGCTTCACTACCCTCCTAGTGAAAAAGTTTTTCCTAATATCCAACCTAAACCTCCCCCACTGCAACTTGAGACCATTACTCCTTGTTCTGTCATCTGCTACCACTGAGAACAGCCTAGATCCATCCTCTTTGGAACCCCCTTTCAGTTGTAGGCTGCTATCAAATCCCCCCTCGTGCTTCTCTTCTGCAGACTAAACAATCCCAGTTTCCTCAGCCTCTCCTCATAAGTCATGTGCTCCAGACTCCTAATCATTTTTGTTGCCCTCCGCTGGACTCTTTCCAATTTTTCCACATCCTTCTTGTAGTGTGGGGCCCAAAACTGGACACAGTATTCCAGATGAGGCCTCACCAATGTCGAAAAGAGGGGAATGATCACGTCCCTCGATCTGCTGGCAATGCCCCTACTTATACAGCCCAGAATGCTGTTAGCCTTCTTGGCAACAAGGGCACACTGTTGACTCATATCCAGCTTCTCATCCACTGTAACCCCTAGGTCCTTTTCTGCAGAACTGCTACCTAGCCATTCGGTCCCTAGTCTGTAGCAGTGCATGGGATTCTTCCTTCCTAAGTGCAGGACTCTGCACTTGTCCTTGTTGAACCTCATCAGGTTTCTTTTGGCCCAATCCTCTAATTTGTCTTTTGTTATTATTAATATAGTTATGGAAAGGAAATAATACATGGAAGAAATTAAAGGGTTTTTTTTACGTGGTTTTTTTTTTTTTTTTTTTTTTTTTTAATAGTCATCCCTGCCGGGGCCCCGCCGAAAATGTTCGAATTGGGCTGCACACTTCCTAAAGCCAGCCCTGGGTGTCCTAGAGTGTGCGGGCAACAAATGTAGGGTCAAGTTGGGCGCTGTAGTGTGTGTGTAACCGAGAATTTTGTCCTAGTGGCAACATTTTAAAAAGGGATGGCTTCAGATTGGAGAGGGTGCAGAAAAGAGCCACAAAATGATGTGAGGGCTGGAGAAAATCCCTTCTAGTGAGAGACGTAAGGAGCTCAGTCTGTTCAGTTCATCTAAAAGATGAAGAGTTGACTTGGTTACGGTGTGTTAGTATGTCCACAGGGAGATACACTGGGCACTCAAGGGCTCTTTGATCTAGTTCAGTCACAGACAGGCAGAACAAGAACAAATGGCTGGAAGATGAAGCCAGACAAATTCAGATTGGAAGTCAGGCACGGATTGAACAGTGCAAGTGATTAATCATTGGAACAAGCTACCGTGGGAAGTGGTGGATTCTCCATCGCTGGATGTCCTCTGGTCAGGACTGGAGGCCCTTCCGGAAGATCTGATTTAGCTACAGCCAACTCTTTTGGCTCAATGCAGCGTTAATTCGGGAAGTTCCCTTACCTGCTGTCCTGGAGTCCCCAGGCGATGCTCTGGAACTGCTCCCCACAAAGCCAGGCAGGACTTCGGGGAGCCTCCTCTCCCTCGGAGCAGACTGTCTCCAGGGCAAGAAGCTCAAACCGCTTTGACCTTCCTGGGTCTGACCTTGGAGCATTCAGCATCCCCTGCCCCACCGTCTGCTTCCCACAGCGAGTCCGCCCGGGCGGGGTCCTGGGGAAGCCAGAGGGTCCTGCACCCCCCACTTTGCAGTCAAACGTGACTCTTAGCCAGCCAGTAAAACAGAAAGTTCATTTGTCGGCAGGACCACAGCGTAGAACAGAGCTTCCGATTACAGACATCAGTGACTTTCAGCCAAGTCCATCTTGGGAATCCTGGGCCAGATGCCCTGGACTCTCCCTCTTCCAGTCCCCCCACGCAGACTGCCAGCCTCCAGCCACCCAACCTCTGACACCCCCCTTCGTGCCCCTCCTCCTTCTCTTTGTCTCACTTCCCGGGCCAAAGGTGTCATCTGATCACACCCCCCTCCTAGTTCTCAGGTTACATAGGTGCCAACAGCTGGGCAGCCTCACCTGCCCCAAGGGCCTCAGCAAAATCACACCCCCAATTCCCACCGCCGAAGTATTGGTGCAGCACACAGGGAAACTGTTAGTCTGTATCCGCAAAAAGAACAGGAGTACTTGTGGCACCTTAGAGACTAACACATTTATTTGAGCATAAGCTTTCGTGGGCTACAGCCCAATTCATCAGATGCATGGAATGGAACATACAGTGAGAAGATATATATGCATACAGAACATGAAAAGGTGGAAGTTGCGATACCAACTCTAAGAGGCTAATTAATTAAGATGAGCGATTATCAGCAGGAGAAAAAAAACTTTTGTAGTGATAATCAAGATGGCCCATTTCAGACAGTTGACAAGAAGGTGTGAGGATACTTAACATGGGGAAATAGATTCAATGTGTGTAATGACCCAGCCACTCCCAGTCTCTTTTCAAGCCAAAGTTAATGGTATCTAGTTTGCAAATTAATTCCAGTTCAGCAGTTTCTCATTGGAGTCTGTTTTTGAAGCTTTTCTGTTGCAAAATTGCCACCTTCAGCTCTTTTACTGAGTGACCAGAGAGGTTGAAGTGTTCTCCTACTGGTTTCTGAATGTTATGATTCCTGATGTCAGATTTGTGTCCATTAATTCTTTTGCGTAGAGACTGTCCGGTTTGGCCAATGTACATGGCAGAGGGGCATTGCTGGCACATGATGGCATATATCACATGCATCTGATGAAGTGGGCTGTAGCCCACGAAAGCTTGTGCTCAAATAAATTTCAGAGGGGTAGCTGTGTTAGTCTGGATCTGTAAAAAGCAACAGAGAGTCCTGTGGCACCTTTAAGATTAACAGATGTATTAGTCGCTAAGGTGCCACAAGTACTCCTGTTCTTTTGGGGAAACTAAGGTACATACAGTATTAGTATAGGACAGTAAGACTCACATGCAACATAACAAGATGAATAAAACCCCACTTCGTCACATCTCTCCCCCCTCCGAGACCGAACTGAGCGAGGCCACTTTAGCCAGTGGGCTGGGGAAGTTCCAGTCCCCCTCTCCGGGACAAAGCATCGGCTATAACGTTGGCACGCCCCTTAATGTGGTCCACCTCCATGTCATAATCCTGAAGCTGGAGACTCCACCGCAGGAACTTGGCATTGGCCCCTTTCACCTGGTGTAGCCACGTCAGGGGCGAATGGTCGGTGCACACGGTGAAGTGTCGCCCAAATAGATACGACTGCCGCTTTTTAAGGGCCCACACCATGGCCAGACATTGCTTCTTGATGGCCATGTCGTTCTGCTCCCGGGGCAGCAGCTTCCCGCTCAGGTGCACAATGGGGTGTCACTCCCCTTTTCTGTCAACCTGCATTAACACCGCACCCAGCCCTGTGTCTGAGGCGTCGGTGAACACCATAAAGGGCTTGTCAAAGTCTGGATTTACCAGCACCAGGCCCTTGACCAGAGCCTCCTTCAGTGTGGAGAGAGCCCTCTGGCACTGCTCGGTCCAGACCACCTTGTCTGGCTTCCCCTTCTTCTCCATCGGGGGAGGCCTTCCTCTCCCAGTCATCCTTCATCAAGTCCAGGAGTCCCCTCACTCTCCTCCCGTACAGCAACTCGAAAGGAGAGAACCTGGTTGATTCCTGGGGCACTTCCCGGTACGCAAACAGCAGGTGAGGTAAGTACTTGTCCCAGTCCTACGGGTGCTGGTCCATAAAGGTTTCCACCATCTTTAGGGTCCCATTGAACCTCTCCACCAGCCCGTTGGATTGGGGGTGATACGCTGAGGCGCAGGTGTGTCGGACAGCACATTTCTCCCACAAGCACCGGAGCAGAGTTGACATGACATTGGTCTGTAAGGACCTCCTAGGGGAACCCCACTCTGCTGAAAACGGTCAGCAGCGCATCTGCCACAGTGTCTGCCTTGATAGAGGACAAGGCCACTGCCTCGGGATAGCGAGTAGTGAAATCCACCATCCCCAGGATGTATTTCTTCCCAGCCTGGGTCGCCTTGCTGAGGGGCCCCACTATGACCACGGCCACCTTCTGGAAAGGCTCCTCTATGATGGGCAGGGGCCTCAAAGCTGCTTTCCCCTTGTCCAGGGTCTTCCCCACCCTCTGGCCCGGGTCGCAGGACCTGCAGTATTGCTGGACAGCATCAAAGACCCCAGGCCAGTAAAAGTTCTGTAGCAGCCTCTGCCTGGGACGCTGGATTCCCTGGTGTCCCGAGAGAGGGACATCGTGGGCCAGGTACAATAGCCTGCGGCGATGCTTCTGGGGCACCACCAGCTGCCTCCCGATTCCCCACAGTTCCACTTCCCCTTGGGGAGTCCATTCCCGGTACAGGAATCCCTTCTCCCACCGGACTCTGTCCCGGCAGCCTTCCCCCAGGGGCTTCACCGTGCTGTGGCCAGCAAGGTCCCTCAGCTTCTCTAAGGACGGATCCTTCCGCAGCTCGGCCTGGAATTCAGCGGCTGGGGAAGGGATGGGGACCTGCTCCCTCTCAGTGGCTGGGTCCGAGGCCGCAGCCTCCCAAGTCCTTTCCCGCTGGGGTAGGGACCTGTGCCCCCGGCAGGGCACTGCCCCAGTGTCAGGGCAGAGTGCACTTCGCTGGCTCTGGCTACGGGCACTCTGGAAGCCACCCAGCCAATCCGCCAGGTCACCCCCCTCCCATCAGCACCTTGGTTGGCAACTGGTGGTGCACCCCCACATCTTTGAACCCTCTTTGGCCCCCCATTTCAGATGTACCCATGCCACAGGTACCTTAAACTGGGGCCTGCAAACGCCCGTCAGGGTCAGGTAGGTGTTGGGCACCACCCGGTCTGGGGCCACCACCTCGGGCCGGGCCAGCGTCATCCCAATACCCAGTGACTTGCTTCCCATCCACCCCCAGTCACGGAGTTCTTGGACGATGCTCTGGAACTGCTCCCTATGAAGCCGGGCAGGACTCTGGGGGAGTCTCCTCTCTGTGAGCAGACTGTCTCCAGGGGAAGAAGCTCACACAGCTTCGACTTCCTGGGTCTGACCTCAGAGCATTCAGCATATGCCCCTCCGTGCGCTTCCCACAGCGAGTCCGCCCGGGCGGGGTCCTGGGGAAGCCAGAGGGTCCTGCACCCCCACTTTGCAGTCAGACGTGACTCTCAGCCAGCCAGTAAAACAGAAGGTTCATTCGTCGGCAGGACCACAGCGTAGAACAGAGCTTCCGATTACAGACATCAGTGACTTTCAGCCAAGTCCATCTTGGGAATCCTGGGCCAGACGCCCTGGACTCCCCCTCTTCCAGTCCCCCCACGCAGACTGCCAGCCTCCAGCCACCCAACCTCTGACACCCCCCTTCATGCCCCTCCTCCTTCTCTTTGTCTCACTTCCCGGGCCAAAGGTGTCACCTGGTCACATCCCCCTCCTGGGTCTCGGGTTACACAGATGCAAACAGCTGGGCAGCCTCACCTGCCCCGAGGCCTCAGCAAAATCACCCCCCCCAATTCCCACCCCCGAGTATTGGTGCAGCACACAGGGAAACTGAGGTACACACAGTATTAGTATAGGACAGTAAGATTCATATGCAACATAACAAGATGAAAAAAAAAAACCCACTTCGTCACACCTGCATTATGCAGGAGGTCAGACTAGCTGATCTAATGGTGCCTTCTGGCCTTAAATAAATAAGGCTTCATTTAACAGCATCTGCAGGTAATAAATACCATCTCCAGTTGCCTTAGAGACGCTGTGCCATCCTGGTGGACAATAGCCTGTCCTCATTTTTACAGATCTTCATTGCCCGCAGCTGGACTGCAGGGATGCAATACACCTGGGCAGGAATTAATTAATTAATTCAGCACCACAGCATAAGAACGTAAGAACGGCCACACAGAGTCAGACCAAAGGTCCATCTAGCCCAGTATCCTGTCTTCCAACAGTGGTCAATGTCCGGTGCCCCAGAGGGAATGAGCAGAACAGGTAATCGTCGAGTGATCCATCCCCTGTCACCCATTCCCAGCTTCTGGCAAACAGGGGCTAGGGACACCATCCCTGCCCGTCCTGGCTAATAGCCATCGATGGACCTATCCTCCATGAACTGATCTAGTTCTTTTAGTAACGATGCTGCCTTTGGTGGGACACAACTGAGAGTATCAATTCAGGATAAACTACTCAGAGCAGGGCAGTTACAGCCCCAGGCTGGTGGTTCTCCACCTCTAAGGCACCAAACCAGCCAGACAAAGAGGACTTCGATCTCACCCCACTGGCTAACCACAAGTTGTCACGGAGTATTGGGGGACTCAGGGCCCTGCACCCCCGGCTTCCTGCGATTCACCATGACTCTCAGCCAGCCAGTAAAGCAGAAGGTTTATTTGGATGACAGGAATACAGTCCAAGACAGGTCTTGCAGGCACAGACAACTGGGACCCCCTCAGTTTGGTCCATCTTGGGGTCCCAGCCCCCCTTGGGAGGTCAGAGCCATCTCTGCCCCCCCAGCCATCTCTCCAGCCTGCTTCCCACACTCTGGCTTCAGCGACCCCTCCCACAGCCTTTGTCCAGTTTCCCGGGCTAAGGAGTCACCTGGCCTTCAACCCCTCCCTGGGTTCTCGTGTTACACACTTAGGTATGCGCCCTCGGGCTGTCTCCCATCCCCCAATGCAGACTATTCAGCCACACTTCCCTGTCAGCATTCACAGACCACAGTGAGAACAGGCCCAGTTCGTCACATCTCTCCCCCCTTCGAGACCGAACTGAGCAGGGTCACTTTAGCCAGTGACCCGGGGAAGTTCGAACCTACCCCCGTTCCCATGGATGCCCCCGCATCCCTCCAGTTCCTTGGTGGGAATTACACCAGGCCCCTTCAGTTTCACGCCCCCCCTTAGGTCGGGGTGCTTGATGGCACTCGCAGTTCGCATGTGGGAAGGTTTATGCGGCCTGTGCCCTTTTCCCACCCCCATACCTCTGGGGTTCCAACTGGGCTGTGGTCTTCTCCCAGCGCTCCAGTCTGGAGGTCTGTGCTTTGGGCTCTCTTGGTTTAGAGCCGCCCTTTTAACCTTGGCCACCCTCTGGAAAGGATCCTTTATGCTGGGCAAGGGTCCTAAAGCTGTTTTCCCCTTGTCCCAGGCCGTCCTCCCCCTCTGACAGGGGTCACAGGATCCGCAGTACTGTCGGACAGTAACAAAGACCCCAGGCCAGTAAAAGCTCCGTAGCAGCCTCTGCTGGGTACGCCAGGTTCCCTGGTGCCCTGAGAGGGGAATATCATGGGCCCGGCACAGCAGCTGGCGGCGATACTTCTGGGGTACCACCAGCTGCCTCCTGATCCCCCCGACTCCATTTCCCCTGGGGGAGCCCATTCTCGGTACAGGAACCCCTTCTCCCACAGGAACCTTTTCCGGCCACCTCGTCCCATGGTCTGTACCGCATTGAGGTCGGCTAGGTCCCTTATCTTCCGCAAGGAGGGGTCTCTCTGTAACTCGGCCTGGAACTCAGCAGCTGGGACAGGGATGGCCACCTGCTCTTTCTCGCCCGCTGGGTCTGAAGCTGCAGCCTCCCTGAGCCGTGTCCCTGGGCGTTCCCTCCCCACCAGGTTAGGGTCCTGCGCCTCAGGCAAGGCACCCCCCCCAAGGCCAGGGCGCAGTGCCCCTCGCCGGCTCTGACTGCGGGTCACAACCAGTGCCTTTTGGGGGTTGCTTGGCCAGTTCTCCAGGTCCCCCCCCATCAATACCTCAGTGGGCAAATACGGGTGTACCCCCACATCCTTGGGGCCCTCCTTGGCCCCCCACTTCAGGTGTACCCTTGCCACGGGTACTTTGACTGGTGTTCCGCCCACCCCCGTCAGGGTCAGGTAGGTGTTGGGCACCACCTGATCTGGGGCCACCACCTCGGGCCGGGCCAGCGTCACCTCTGCGCCCGTATCCCAGTATCCATTGACCTTCCTCCCATCCACCTCCAGGGGAACAAGGTACTCTCTCCGGAGGGACAGCCCCGCGCCTACCATATAAACCAAAAACCCTGAGTCTGGAGCATCCAGCCCCCTAGAGGAGCTGGCCTGGAGCTCTCCTCCCTCCTTAGCAGGTGGTACTCTGCCATCCCCTCTTCCCTGGGAATGCTGCCTTTCGCCGGGCTGGGTCTCTACCCAGTTAACCCTCTGTGGGTTCGGTCTGCTCAGTCTGTCCCTGAGCCTAGGGCACTGGGCCCGTATGTGGCCCTTTTGGCCACAGTGGTAGCAGCCCATGTCCCATGGGTCCCCTTGAGTAGGTCGGATGGTCCTGATGCCGGATGCTCCCCTCTGATGGGTTTTTTCTGTATTTTCCCATGGGGAGGTCCCATGGTGACTCTCTCTCTGCGTTGTGGTGGGACTGTTCCTTTGGGACTCCTCCCTTTTATCTCCTGACCGGCTCTTTACAAACTCATCAGCCAGCTGCCCGGCGTGTCGCGGGTTCTCTGGCTTTCTGTCCACCAACCACAGCCTCAGGTCGGATGGGCACCGGTCATACAGTTGCTCCAGTACCAGCAGTTTAATCAGGTCCTCCTTCGTCTGGGCCCCACCAGCCCACTTGCTGGCGTATCTCTCCATGCGGGCGGCTAGTTGCAGATATGAGATCTCAGGGGTTTTATCTTGACTCCGGAACCTTTCCCGGTACATCTCAGGAGTCAGCCCAAACTCTCGTAGCAGGGCCCTTTTGAATAGTTCGTAGTCCCCTTTCTCTGCCTCTCCCAGTTGGCGGTACAATGCCACGGATTTGGGGTCCAGTAAGGGGGTAAGGACCCGGAGTCTGTCCGCGGGGTCCACACGGTGCAGCTCGCAGGCCGTCTCAAAGGCCTCCAGGAAGTCATCCATGTCCTCCCCCTCCTTGTATGGGGCCATGATGCACTTATCAAAGCTCCGTGCAGTCCTGGGTCCCCCCTCACTCACCGCAGCCGGGGGTTCGCTGCCCTTCAATCTCGCCAGTTCCAGTTCACGCTGATGCTGTCTCTCATTCTCCTGTCTCTGTCTCTCTTCATGCTGACGCTGTCTCTCATTCTCCTCCCGTTCACGCTGATGCTGTCTCTCTTTCTCCTCCCGTTCATGCTGACGCTGTCTCTCTTCACGCTGATGCTGTCTCTCTTTCTCCTCCCGTTCACGCTGATGCTGTCTCTCTTTCTCCTCCCGTTCATGCTGACGCTGTCTCTCTTCATGCTGTCTCTGTTGTTCACGATCCTCCAGCTCTCTCAGTTTTAGCTCTTTCTCCCATTCCAGCCAATTCCGCTCCCCGGATGCCGAACGCCGCCGGGAGGATCCTCTGCTGGCCGGTGGGCTTCGCCGGGGGGACCCCCTGCTGGCCGGGGGGTTCACGGCGCCTTCGGTATTTGCTGGGCTCCTCCCCACCCTTCCCCTAGGCATAGGAAGGAGGGGTCTCGGGAAGCCCTCAGCAGCCGGCTGACCACTCCCAGCTGGGACAGACACTGGTGCCTGCACTGCATTTGCCAGGCTGCTTCCCTGAGACACAGGGATCAGTTCATTCGCGCGATCTTCCGCCTCCAGCTGGGCAATGAGCTGTTCTTTGGTGAGCCTCCCAATGCGCAGCCGCCTCTGCTTGCACGGCTCCACCAGGTCGCTCTTAAGCCGCTTGGCATACATCTTCCTGCTGGCCACTCACCGGCCTGTGTGCTCACAGCTCCCCACAGTTCCCAGGGGGCCCCCTAGTGTGCCAGCCCTTCTCGAGGTCACCACCTCTCTGCCAGGGTCGAGCTGCAGACTCCTCCGCCCCTGGGACCACTCGCTGCGATCCCCCCGGGGGACCCTGTTACTGCAAAAGTCCTTCTCGCTGGTCACACACTCCCAGGGGTAATAACCGTCTCTCTCCCACTCTTCAGCAGGCCTGGTCCCCGTCAATCCCCCTTCGTTTTACTGCTCCCCAGTCACTTACTGCAGGAAGCGCCGTCCACGGGGTGCAGTAGATCCCACCTCTGCCACCAGTTGTCACGGAGTATTGGGGGACTCAGGGCCCTGCACCCCCGGCTTCCTGCGATTCACCATGACTCTCAGCCAGCCAGTAAAGCAGAAGGTTTATTTGGATGACAGGAATACAGTCCAAGACAGGTCTTGCAGGCACAGACAACTGGGACCCCCTCAGTTTGGTCCATCTTGGGGTCCCAGCCCCCCTTGGGAGGTCAGAGCCATCTCTGCCCCCCAGCCATCTCTCCAGCCTGCTTCCCACACTCTGGCTTCAGCGACCCCTCCCACAGCCTTTGTCCAGTTTCCCGGGCTAAGGAGTCACCTGGCCTTCAACCCCTCCCTGGGTTCTCGTGTTACACACTTAGGTATGCGCCCTCGGGCTGTCTCCCATCCCCCAATGCAGACTATTCAGCCACACTTCCCTGTCAGCATTCACAGACCACAGTGAGAACAGGCCCAGTTCGTCACACAAGTCACACAAGCAATTCCCTTAGACACTCCAGTTTCCCCGTATCACCACCAGTGCCACTCGTACCCCAATAAAAGAAAAAAGGTTCTCCTGGTCCTATAGGATCAAGCCCCAGACCCAGGTCAATATACAAATCAGATCTTACCCACAAATCATGCTGTTGCCAATACTTTAGAATCTAAAATCTAGAGGTTTATTCATAAAAGGAAAAAGATATAGGTGAGAGCTAGAATTGGTTAAATGGAATCAATGACATATAGTAATGGCAAAGTTCTTGGTTCAGGCTTGTAGCAGTGATAGATAAACTGCAGGCTCAAATCAAGTCTCTGGAACATCCCCAGCTGGGATGGGTCATTCAGTCCTTTGTTCAGAGCTTCAGTTTGTAGCAAGGTCCCTCCAGAGGTAACAAGAAGGATTGAAGACAAGATGGAGAAGATGCAGCAACCTTTTATAGTCTCTTGCCATGTGGCCTGTGCTTCCTTTGTTCCAAACACAAGCTGCCCAGCACGTGGCCTGGAGAAACCTTAGAGTTCTGTCCATAGGCCTGGCCCTGCATTGCTGAGTCACAAGGCGTATCTGCCTTCTCTCAATGGGTCAGTTGTGGAGCTGATGGTCCTTAATGGGCCATCAAGCAGACTAGGCAGTGCTGACCGCCACATTGTCTGGGGTGTCACCCAGAAGCAGAGCACAAGTTTGAAATACAGACAGGATAGAGCCAATACTTATAACTTTAAATACAAAAATGATTCATGCACCCAGAGAGCAGAATGTCTCATTGACCTCAGAGCGTGAGCAAGATCAGGCTCTCACCCAGAACGTAGTCATGGGAATGATTCGGCAAACCATAGCAGGACAAATTCCCATGGAGGCAACCAGCTTGATTCGTCCCCATGTAACGGAGGAAGGATTAGCCCTCCAGCCCTGGTGGAGACTAGTTAACGCTTTGTACAATCACCACCAGCAAAGCTTGCAGTTATTCCTGATAACTGTGGCAGGCAAAGAAATTAGAGTAATCCACCCAGTAGTCCCCCGGGGATTACAGATTGATGATAACTCAGTAATGTACCAGAGCTCCTAACACTTGGGCCTGGCAGAAACAGAATGTGTGGATCACAGTAAATGTAAAGGGGTGTAGGCAGTGATGAGTTCCCAAAATCCTAAGAACCGGTTCCCTACCGGGTCCTCGGCGGCACTTTGGCGGCAGGGTGTGTGTGTGTGTGTGTGTTCACTCGCTCCGGGTTTTCAGCGGCAGGTACTTCACCCGGAGCAAGTGAAGACACACACACACACACACACCTCCCGCCGAAGTGCTGCCGAAGACCCGGTAGGGAACTGCGCGGTGAGTACAAGCCCCACGTGCCTGTCTCCCCCCCATCTGACCCCCAACCCACGTCCTACCCCCTCAGAACCCACAACCCATCAACCCCCCCGCTCCTTGTCCCCTGACCACCCCCTCCCAAGACCCCCCCCCACCCTAACTGCTCCCCAGGGCCCCACCCCCTACCCAACTCGCCCCGCTCCCTGTCCCCTGACTGCCCCGACCCCATCCACCACCACCCCGACAGACTCCCGGAACTCCCACGCCTACCCAACGCCCATTCCCCATCCCCTGACCACCCCCCCCAGAGCCTCTGCCCCCTCCAACCGCTCCCTGCCCCGTATCCAACCCCTCCTCCCAGCCCCGGCCCGGCCCCCTTACCATGCTGCTGTGTAAGGATGCCGTGCAGCCGCTGGAGCTCGCAGCCCTCCCCTTACCATGCCGCTCAAAGCAGCAGGAGCTGGTGCTGGCGGATCGGCGCGCTGGGGCTCTGTGGGGGGGGGGGAAGCGGGGGAGGGTCCGGGGGAGCTTCCCCAGCTGGGAGCTCAGGCGGGCTGGACAGGACGGTCCCGCGGGCCGGGTGTGGTCCACAGACCGGAGTTTGCTCACCCGCCCGCCCCCTTAGGAACCGGTTCTACACCGGCTTCTAAATTCTTGCGAACCGGTGCGAACCGGCTCCAGCTCACCACTGGGTGTAGGAGAAAAGAAGGTTTGGGCTCTATCTGTGAAGACCAAGCATTGGAGGAACACGATGAATGCTTCTTCCCACAACCTGGGAATAAGTCTCACTGTTCCTTCCATGTTATCCAGGAGGAGGGGTCTGTTATTGTCTATGTTGGTAAAGCATGTGTGGGTGTAAGAACGAGCTGTAATATTGTAGTGATTAATGGACACTGGATTCAACCCCTGGGGCCTCACGTTAATGGCTGTTTCTGTAACATAACCACCACTGCTAGTTGTGGGATTAGGTTTATTGTGCCTACATGGACTGTATGACATGTAAAAGCCTATCTAGAGCGCTACAAGGAGGTTCCCCCAGGGTTACCAGACGTCTGGATTTCCCCGGACATGTCCGGCTTTTTGCGCCTCAAATCCCCATCCGGGAGGAAATCCCAAAAAACTGGACGTGTCCGGGAAAATAGGAAGGGAGGGGCCGGCGGTGCTCGGCCAGAGGCCGGGGCTGCTGGGGCCGCTCGGCCGGAACGAGGGCCGGTGCCCCAGGCCCGAGCCGAGCCGGGCAGGAGACGCCGGGCCAGAGCCTCTTGGCCTGGACCGGCCGGCCGCCGAAGGGAGCCACTCGGCCGGGGGGGCCGGACTGGACCGCGCCCCGCCCTAGCCCCAGCTTACCTGCTGCCTCCTTGTTTCAGGCTTCCCGCGAACATTTGATTTGCGGGATGCAGGGGAGGGGGAGGAGCAGGGGGCAGAGCGTTCAGAGGAGGGGGCAGAGTTGGGGCGGGGACTTTGGGGAAGGGGTGGGGGAAGGGGCGGAGTTGGGGCAGGTCTGGGGGCAGGGAAGGGGCGGAGTTGGGGCGGGGCCGGGGCCCCGTGGAGTGTCCTCCTTTTTTTAAATTAAAATATGGTAACCCTAGTTTCCCCCATATCACCGGGAATGGGTCTCACTGCCATGAAGGGGCTATTAACTCATCCTCCTTACAAGCTGAGCTACAGAAACTCCGAACTCTGGGGGGGAGACTGGCAAACTCGAGATTCAGCACCACACCCAGGCGATCTCTAGGCTGGCAGCTACAGCTACAAACACAGGCCGTCGCTCCTGGTGGGCGACTTTGCTTGGGGGGAGCCGCAGTGCAACAGGTCTTTTGAATATCCTGCTTCACCCCATTGTGCTGATCATCGGTTTCCAAATTGTACTAGCAATTGGTCTGGTTCTGCTGGTTTGCTGGATCCAGTGACTGATGTGGCGGCTGCAATGGATGGAGGATCAGACCCGGTACCACAGAGTAAGGATATGCTGGGGATATTCACTCAGCGCAAGCACCCCATCAACAGGGGGGCCTGTCACCTAGCAGCTCTGTGTTCTTGGGGAACCGGGGTGCAGTACCCAGCCTCTCTGACTCACGAAAGGCCTTCCCCCCTTCCCCCCCCCGCTTGAACCAAAGCTGATCAGAAGAAAGACTTACAAAAAGCAACGAAAAGGCCGTGGGAGACACACCTAAACCCCTGGGACAAGGGTGACAGGATTAAGACAACTACCCTAGACTCATTTGCATTGAAGATGGGACAAGGAGGCATCTCCATTAGCATACAGAATGGAGACCAGAGATTCCAAGGCAAGAACCGCACTGAACTCTGGGACCAGAGGAGCAGGGAAGCACTGCATGCTGGGGGATCTCTGCTCCAGATGTCAATGAACCTGCCTGCACCCACCCAGCTCAGCAGTTATCAGACCAATTCTAGTCATGAATCCTTGATTGGGATCCAAAATACTGAAGCAGCCTAGTTGTATTGCGAGCTCCCTGGAAGGAACACCGCCCATAGCCAGGAGTGATCAGCTCCCATGTCTAGCCTGAACAAAACAACGTTGATTTATTCCCTTGAGCCATCAGTTTACCCATAAACAAATCGAGTGTCTCCCTTGAACCATTGTTGTTTCCCTACAAAATCTCCTACCCACACTCCAGTCAGTGTTCCAATGCCTGGATCCAAACTCTGCATCAGTTCCACTGGGACTTCATCTTCTCCTGACTGATCGTGCTGGGGGCTCTGCCTGTCTCCAGCACTCCGGACCCTCGGCTACCACCACCACCTGGGACCCCCGATCGATTCAAGCTTCACGGAGTGCTGAGAACCCAGCTCTCGCTCTCTCTCGGTATAGCCTTCTGACCCTGACGTGTGTGATCAGTGATAGTTTTCTAAACCTGACTTCTATAATCAAATGTAAGTTAGATGTAATGGTATCACTGTTTTGTTTGTTTGGCTCCCCTATGGTTATTACCTGGCAATAAATAACTTTTATGGTTAAGTTGGCTGCCTCTCTCTCTCTCTCTCCCCCCTCCCCCCGTGGGTGTTTTTTGGTTTCCTCATTCGCTCTGCAGCAACGCTCCTCGTACCTAAGCTAAAGATCCCTGCAGCGCCCCAAAATCCTGTGGGGTTTGCTCATCCAGTGGGTTACTCCCAGAACAATTGCAATGTGAAGGGGGAATAGAGACGTGCTGAACCTGGGGCCTATGCGGGTGGTGCTCGACCCAGCCTGTTCAGGCGTACCGTACCCACGGCATATGAGGGTGACAGCTTGGAGGTGCTGTTCAGGGGTTTGAGCATTGGCCTGCTAAACCCAGGGTTGTGAGTTCAATCCTTAAGGGGGCCTCTTAGGGATCAGTACTTGGTTCTCCCCCAACCACATCCTTAGCCTTGGCCCATCCTGTTCTTCCCCACCCATTCCCTGGCTATGCTGTCATCCCCTCTGGCCTGGGCTGACCTCTCTCCCTGCCTTTGCAGAGCACTCTGGATGGAAGAAGCTGTATTTTGTCTTGAGTTTGATGCCAGTAAGGGTCATACTGCTGCATGTCCAGGACTTTGCTGCAGGTACCTGCAATGCTAAGGTAACAGGCCCTATGGTGCAGGAATCCAGTCCCCGTAGTCCTGCTGATGTTAGCAGAACCGCCAGAGAGCATCCGCCTGGTGCTGTCGCAGCCCACGCTGCACAATGCTTGGGGAGGGGCGGGAGGAGGAATCAGCAGCTCATCGAACTGCGGCTGGAGGAAACAGACGGCTGACGAGCAGGGATGCTCCACTGTAAAACGACTGAGTCTACAACTTTGCGCTGTGCCGTGTGGGCTCCAAGGCACATGACGTCAAGAGGCCATTTCTGTTCCCTGCTGGAGAGAACCATCCTCCCCACAGGGTTCCCAGGAGCCGGGAGGAGCGAGGATGCCGCCAGCACTGTCTTAGTTTTGGCACCTTCACTTTGTAGGTTTGCAGGAATAATGCTACTGGCAGTTGATTCAACCCAAACTTTGCTCCCTGGTCTCAGCTCTGAGATGCACGAGGCAGGTCTCCAGCGGAGAAATGTGATGTTACCAGCACTTGCCATGCTTACAAAACCCCTCCGGTCACACAGCTCGTTACTGCAATAACGTACAGCAGTGCGGCTGCAGTTACACCTGGCCGGAGCAAGTCGCACAAACCTTCCGTCCGCAGGAGCTCAGGCTGTGCCGTTGCAGCGCTATGGTGAACTGCAGACTCAGGTGCTGAGGGCACAACATGGGCATGGGCGGCGGGTATCATAGGCAAGGCTACGATTTAGTCACGGGTATTTTTAGTAAAAGTTATGGACAGGTCACGAGCAATAAACAAAAATTCACGGCCCGTGACCTGTCCATGACTTATACCAAAAATACCTGTGATTAAATCTTGGGGGAATGCTGGGTGGGGCATCCGGGGGTGCTGTTGGGGTGGGGGGGACTAGGGCCAGTGGCACGAGCTGCCGGGGGCCGCGTGGACCGCAGCTGCTCTGTCCATCTGCCCGGGGACTGCTGCCCAGGGCCTCTGGAGCAGCGGCTGGTGTGGCTGTCCCTGGGGCCAGCCGAGTTGCTGGCCCTGGAGCCAGCTGCTTGGTGGCCCTGTGATCAGCCACACCGGCTGCTGCAGAAGTCATGGAGGTTGCAGAAAGTCACAGTTAGAAAAATCTCCCACCTTTGTGCCACATCCTAGCTACCAAACAGCTGATCCCACAGAGATATCAACTGAGGTTTATTTGAAAGATCTTGGCAAGAACTAGTGCACAGGACTGAACTGGAGAGAAAAATTCTTCAGCACTAACACTCCCCTAGATTCAGGCATTCCAAGGCCAGAAGAGACCATTGTGATCAGCCAGTCTGACCTCCTGTGTAGCATGGGCCAGGGACCCGCCTCACAATAATACCCAGAGCAGAGCTGTTAGAATAACATCCAGCCTTGAGCTAAAAATTGCCAGTGATGTAGCATTCACCATGACACTTGGTCAGTTGTTCCAATGGTTAATTCCCTTCTCGGTTAAAAATTGACGTCTTATTTCAAGTCTGAATTTGTCTAGCTTCAACTTTCAGCCATTGGATAGTGTTATAGCTTTGTCTGCTAAAATGAAGAGCCCATTATCAAATATTTGTTCCTCGTGTAGGTGCTTATAGAGTGTAATCAAGTCATCCCTTAGCCTTCTCTTTGTTAAGCTAAATAGTCTGAGGTCTTTGATCTATCAATGCAGGTTTTCTAATCCTTTAATCATTCTCCTGGCTCTTCTCTGAACCCTCTCCAGTTTATCAACATCTTCCTTGAATTGAGGGCACCAGAGCCAGTCACAGGATTGTAGCAACAGTTGCACCAGTGCCAAATACAGAGGTAAAATAACCTCTCTACTTCTACTCGAGATACCCCTATTTATGAATCCAAGAATCACATTACGCCTTTTTGACCACAGCTTCGCACTGTTTGGCTGATTATCCACCAAACCCCCAAAATCTTTTTCAGAACCACTACACCCCAGGATAGATTCTCCCATCACTTAAGTATGGCCTATAATATTTGTTCCTGGATTAATACATTTACATTTAGCTATATTAAAAGACATATTGCTTGCTTGCGCCCAGTGTACGAAGTGATCCAGATCGCTCTGAATCAGTGACCTGCCCTCGACATTATTTACCACTACCCAATTTTTGTGTCATCTGCAAACTTTAATTATATTTTCTTCCAGGTCATTAATAAAATGTTCACTAGCACAGGGCCAAGAACTGATCCCACTGGAAACACACCTGCCCATTTACAATTATATTGTGAGACCTATCAGTTAGCCAGTTTTTAATCCATTTAATGTCTGCCATGTTAATTTTATATTGTTCTGTTTTTTTCATCAAAATGTCATATGGCACCAAGTCAAATGCCTTACAGAAATCTAGGTACATTATGGCAACACTGTTGCCTTTATCATCCAAATTTGTAATCTCATCCAAAAACAGTTATCACATTAGTTTGACAGGGTCTGTTTTCCACAAACCAATGTTGATTGGCATTAATTATATCACCCTTCTTTAATTCTTTATTAATTGAGTCCCGTATCAGCTGCTCCATTGTCTTTCAGCACAGGAAGGGAAATAGAGAAGCCCCTTACTCCTGCCCCTGGTTTGATCCCTGTATACTGAACCCCTGCACAGGGTGTTATGGAGGCAAGTTTTTATTCCAATATGCCCAGGATGGAGCTGCACAGAGCTGTGGGGGATGCGTCCAGCATGACCACTATGGGAATCCTGTGACTAGCTCTGGTGCCCTCAATTCAAGGAGGAGGTTGATAAACTGGAGAGGGTTCAGAGAAGAGCCAGGAGAATGATTAAAGGATTAGGAAAACCTGCAATGATAGATCAAGGAGCTCAGTCTATTTAGCTTAACAAAGAGAAGGTTCAGGGGTGACTTGATTACAGTCTCTAAGTACCTTCATGGGGAACAAATATTTAGTAACGGGTTTTTCGGTGTGGCAGAGGGAGGTCTGACACCATCCAATTGCGGAAGCTGAAGCGAGACAAACTCAGACTGGAAATACGGTGCACATTTTTGACAGTGAGGGTAATTATCCATGGGAACAATTGACCAAGGGTTGGGATCTCTGAACCCAATGTGGCAAAATGTGGTGAATGGAACAGAAGTGAATTGACTAGGGGCCCCACATTGCCCTGCACTGCCTGTGTATGGGGAGGGGAGGGCTGGGACTACAGGCTAGGGTTACCATATTTAAAAAATAAAAAAAGAGGACACTTCATGGGGCCTTGACCCCGCCCCTTTCCCACACCTGGCCTGCCCCAACTCCGCCCCTCCCCCCAAAGTCTCCGCCCTAACTCCGCCCCTCCCCTGAGCGCCTCGCATTCCCCCTCCTCTCTCCCAGCCACGCGGAAAGGGCTGCCCGAGCGCTACTGGCTTCACGGTTTGCCGGGCAGCCCCCAGACCCTGCGCCCCCGGCCGGCGTTTCCCCAGCGCAGCTGGAGCCCGGGAGGGCAAGTGCCCGGCCGGTGGCGCAGGGTCCGGAGGCATGGGGGCTGCCCGAAGCCAGTAGCGCTCGGGCAGCTCGGCTTTAAACAGAGCCGAAGAGTCAAGGTAGGGAGCACAGCAGCCGCGGGAGGGGAAGTGCCCGGCCGGTATTTTTCCCGGACATGTTCGGCTTTTTGGCAATTCACCCTGGGCAGGGGTTTGATTACCAAAGAGCCGGACATGTCCGGGATAAACCGGACGTATGGTAACCCTACTACAGGCCCCACAGAGAGAGAGAGAGTGTGTGTGTGTGTGATTACAGGCCCCACAATGCCCTGCACTCGGAGGGGGGGGACTACGGGCCCCACAATGCCCTGCACTCGGGAGGGGGGGTGGAGGGGGGAACTACAGGCCCCACAATGCCCTGCACTCGGGGGGGGGGGTGGAGGGGGGAACTACAGGCCCCACAATGCCCTGCACTCGGGAGGGGGGGTGGAGGGGGGAACTACAGGCCCCACAATGCCCTGCACTCGGAGGGGGGGTGGAGGGGGGAACTACAGGCCCCACAATGCCCTGCACTCGGAGGGGGGGTGGAGGGGGGAACTACAGGCCCCACAATGCCCTGCACTCGGGAGGGGGGAACTACAGGCCCCACAATGCCCTGCACTCGGGAGGGGGGAACTACAGGTCCCACAATACCCTGCGCTTGGGGGCGGGGACTACAGGTCCCAGAATGCCTTGCGCTGGCCCCGGAAGCGAGCGGTCCGGGATGGAGGAGGCGGGTGAGTATCTGCTCTGGGCTCACAGGGGCCCTCCGGTCCGGCCGGCGCCGGGGCCAGGATCCACCGGGCACCGACCTGCCCCCCCCGCCGCTGCTGCCCCCCCGCTAACCTCCTCTCCCTGCTGCCCGCCCCCCCCCGCCGCTGCCCCCCCCCCCCGCTAACCTCCTCTCCCTGCTGCCCGCCCCCCCCGCCGCTGCTGCCCCCCCGCCCCCCGCTAACCTCCTCTCCCTGCTGCCCGCCCCCCCGCCCCCCTCTATCCCTGAGCCCCCCCGCTAACCTCCTCTCCCTGCTGCCCCCCCCCCCGCCGCTGCTGCCCCCCCGCCCCCCGCTAACCTCCTCTCCCTGCTGCCCCCCCCCCCCGCCGCTGCTGCCCCCCCGCCCCCCGCTAACCTCCTCTCCCTGCTGCCCGCCCCCCCGCCCCCCTCTATCCCTGAGCCCCCCCGCTAACCTCCTCTCCCTGCTGCCCGCCCCTCCGTCTATCCCTGAGGCCCCCCCGCTGCTGCCCCCCCGTCCAGCGTGTCCCCCCCCCGCTAACCTCCTCTCCCTGCTGCCCGCCCCTCCGTCTATCCCTGAGGCCCCCCCGCTGCTGCCCCCCCGTCCAGCGTGTCCCCCCCCGCTAACCTCCTCTCCCTGCTGCCTGCCCCACAACTCACCTGTTTCCTCCCCCCTTCCCCCACCCCATCTAACGCTGACCCCGCCTAGCCCCCGCCCCACTGCCTTTCCTGCCCTGCTCTCGCTGGGGGGGGCTGTTTGCCCCCCCTTATGCTCGCTGCTCTGTCCTGGCTGGGGGCTCCCCCCTCTGCCCCCTCAGCTCAGCTCTAACCTGCTCCGTGTCCATCCTCTCAGCTAGCGCCGCCCCATGAGCACCGCACGGGCTCTGGTGGCCCTGACTGCCCCGTCCCCAAGGCGCACGGAGGGTCCGGGCCGGGTCCCAGACAGTGGAAGAGCTGGGACTAGACTAGGGCTGCTAGACAGTCTGTGTAGCGGGGGTGCCGAGAGCCACCGAACCGAACTGTCCCCCTGGATATCATGGAAACCACTTCAGGCCGGGGCCCGGCGCAGCAGCCCCTGTGCCAGCACCTAGGGAACAAGGCAGCAGCCCTTGTGGGAACGCTCCTGCACTCTCTGGCAGGCCACTCATACACCCTCCTCTGTCACTTGCTTCCCACGGTGGTGTGCTCCCCAGCGACGCAGCTGGGCTGCGCCCCAAAGACTCCCTCAGCCACCCACGCCCAGAGTGCCCGAGTGGCAGGCCCTGCAGGGAGGGGTTTGACTGCAGAGAGGCTGGGCGGTTGGCTTGCGGTGGTCACTTCTCAAGAAAGATGTTAAGAATTGTGTCTCTGTTCCTCGTGTATGTAGATTGTGAGCTGCTTGGGGCAGGGCTCGGCCTTTTGTTGTTCATAGAGTCCAAGGCCAGCAGGGACGATTGTGATCAAATAGTCTGGCCTCCTGCATCACACAGGCCAGAGACTTGCCCAAAAATCATTCCTTTGGCTCTAGAGCAGGGGTAGGCAACCTATGGCACGTGTGCCGAAGGCGGCACGCGAGCTGATTTTCAGTGGCACTCACACTGCCCGGGTCCTGGCCACCCGTCCAGGGGGCTCTGCATTTTAATTGAATTTAAATGAAGTTTCTTAAACATTTTAAAAACCTTATTTACTTTACATACAACAATAGTTTAGTTATGTATTATAGACTTATAGAAAGAGACCTTCTACAAACGTTAAAATGTATGACTGGCACGGGGAACCTTAAATCAGAGTGAATAAATGAAGACTCGGCACAACGCTTCTGAAAGGTTGCTGACCCCTGGTCTAGAGCTTATCTTTAGTTCCATGTGTCAATACTTTAGAGCAGGGCTCTGAGCCTTTCCAGACTGCTGTCCCCCTTGCAGGAGGTTAATTTGCCTGGCGTACCCCCGAGTTTCACCTCACTTAAAAACTACTCGCTTACAAACTCAGACATAGAAATACAAAGGTGTCACCGCATGCTATTGCTGACAGATAGCTTACTTTCTGATTTTTACCATGTAATTATAAAATAAATCAATTGGAATATAAATATTGTACTTACAATTCAGTGTATAGTATATAGAGCAGTGTAAACAAGTCATTGTCTGTATAAAATTTTAGTTTGCACTGACTTCACTAGTGCTTTTTACGTAGCCTGTTGTAAAGCTAGGCAAATCTCTAGATGAGTTGATGTACCCTTGGAAGACCTCTGCGTACCCCTGGTTGAGAGCCACTACCCTAGATACGCCATCAATACCAATAATAACATAGAGAAAAGCTACATTTAAAATAAAGCTTATAAAGTAAAGCACTCAAAAGTTAGGAAATCCCTTAACTTGCTCCCTTGTGCATGTGCATTACGATACAGTCTTTAAGTACATGATCACTTACTGCTTTTTCCACAGGTTCCCTTGCCTCATTCAGTGCTCTGAATGCAATGTGCTCCCTGAGTGCGTAGCTATTTAATATTGCTCTTTGTCCTTATTTGGTGTGTGATCCCAGGCTTTGCTTACTGACCATCCAAACCCAGCTCTGACTACAGAGCTAATCTTGTGGAGCGAGCCCAGGGGAAGTCTTTTCATTTTTTGTTTGAGTTTTTGGGAATTCCTGGTTATTTCATTTTATCCAGATTTGGCGGGGAGGTTGGTTGCAGGTTCTGCCCTAGGTGGTGGGAGCTGGGTTGGAGGGCCAGCAGCAGCTCTGGGGCTCCTGTCCTGTGGGCTGGGCCTGGCTCCTCGCTCTGGATGTTGTGACCTGGCACACAGACTTGCAGCACTGCCCAGGTTTGATGGAGGAGCAGCCAGGTTGCAACACCAGTCACTCCAAGTTGGACTGTTTAGGGGTGCCCCCTTGTCATGAAAGGAGGAGGCTGGGCCAAGCCTGGGTGTGTGGCGCTGTGACCTTGTGTATCAGGTCGCGATGCCCGGACAGGAGCCCTAGAGCTGCTGTTGCTGGTTGAGGTTTTTCACTTTATTTCATGTTGTTTCACTTTTGGGAAAAGATGAATTTCTCTTCACAAAGCACCTGTGAGATTAGACTGTGGTATTCCCATTTTATAGCTAGGGAATGACCGCCCCGAACCTCAGAGGTATTTAGCTACCCAACTCTCAGTTAAATCAAGGGGTGTGTAGATGCCTAGACCTGTGAGGAGCTGATCCCGAGAGAGTAGGGAAAATATTATTAAACACTTCCACTAGCTTTGGATGCACAATCGGAGAGTCCTATAAATGCCTCAGTTTCCTTCGGTGCTTTGCATGGAGCATAAAGGGTGAAAAATCTGCTCTTGGGGCAGGTGAGGGGTGTGTGTCACAGGACTGGAATGGGTTGATAAGGACTGGCTGAAACCACCCAGGATCCACAAGACAGTGGAATCCCCAGTGGCCAGGATGGAGGTTTTTCCCCATCTGGAAGCAGAGCAAAGGCCCCAGGTGGAGAACAAAGGGGAGAGGGGTCAGGTGACTGGGCTAAGTTGGCCTTTGGAGACGGGCACCTGGCTGGAACTAAGGACAAAGGGAGAGAGCCAAGATGGTTTCAAGGGAGCCCTGGCCTGGAGTTGGCCAGGCTGGACTCTGCCTTCACCTTTGCCTCTCTGCTAACATCGGGATCTGAAGCCAGGTGACCAATAAAGTGTGGGAGGGCTGCCTGCTGTGAGTGCACATACTGACTGCAGGGAGCATGATGCCATGAAGGGGCACAGCATGGCCTTCTGCAGGCATCTGGCTGGGGATTCACAGAGAAAGACAGGGATCACTGGGCGGAAGGGCCAGTTTCAGAGCCTTGGCGGCTACAGACCTGCCCCAGTGGAACTGTGGGCCCTTGGGACCCGGCACACTACGGGGACTGGTTACAGGCAGGGGTACAGACTAGGCTCTGGGTCTTTGACAGGTGCCTAGACCTTTGAAGATCTGAGCCAGAGAGATTAAGGCAAAAATTGTCAAAAGCTTCCCCCAGTTTTGGATGCCCAGTTTGAGACGCCTGGAGCCTTAGGCGCTTAGGAGCATTTTTGTAACACTTCAGATGTTCAAAGCACAGCCCTGATTGACTTCAGTTGCCATCATGAGCACTTGGCACTTCTGCATATCAGACCCCAGGTCTCAAGTCGGACATCCAGAAATGAGAACACACTGAAAAGTTTGGTTTAAGTGACATTTACTTCTGTTAGTCTCAAAGGTGCCACAGGACCCTCTGTTAGTTTAAGTGACTTGCCCAGCATCGCCCAGGAACTGTGTGGCAGAGGCAGGGACAGACTCCAGTTTTCCAGGACAGCATTCAATTGCCTTCACCATTGGGCTGTAGTCCACGAAAGCTTATGCTCTAATAAATTTGTTAGTCTCTAAGGTGCCACAAGTACTCCTGTTCTTCTTTTTGCGGATACAGACTAACACGACTGCTACTCTGAAACATGAGAACATTCTTTCTCTTCCTGTTGTCCCCTGCCTTATTCACGGCACACTTTCCTGGTGGGGTGGAACATGCCCATCGGTGGAGGGAGTTCACAAACAATTGCGTAAAGGGGATGAGGGATGGATACATGCTTCCTGCTTCGTCAAGAAATGAGCCCTCCACACAGCCTCCTTCACTACACAGACACGATTCATTCCCACAGCCCCATCCTGTACACTGATTGAGGCAGGGGTCCTGAGGGTAATGTAGAATGTGATCAAGTAATTAAAGCTTATGCCCAAATAAATCTGTTAGTCTTTAAGGTGCCACCAGACTCCTTGTTGTAATTAAAGATTGTATTATAAGTATATACACATGGAGTCAAATTAAGGATGCCCTCGTAACCTTAACTCTGGCATTTCCTTTCTTTTGAGTGCTCAACTTTGAAATCTCAGCATTCTTCTAGTGTAGATTTTTGTTAATGTAACCGCCTGGCTTTTTTAAAAAGCAAAGTGAAAAACAAATTCCATTGTGTGGAACCATAATGGCCCCTAACACCTTTAGATCCCAGCACAGTCCTCTCCCGGTGGAGGTCAGACTAGATGATCATACTACTTCCTTCTGGCCTTAACATCTCTGACTCTACAACTCAGGCGAGCTGTCTGTGTGTGTCTGCTACTAGGTGGGGTGGGACACTAGCTTTGTCAGTGGGTTGCACATCTGTTGGCTGGCGTCAGAGGAATGCCGATGATCAGGAATCCAGAATTCCATTCCGGGCTGTGAAGAGGAGCATGTCTAGTGGTTATAGACCCTTCTGCCCCTGTTCCCCTGCCTGTCCCTGTCTCCTAGCGTGTACCTGTCTGTATCGTCTCCTCCCACACGCACAACCTGTCTCTCTCTCCTCCTCCCCTCCCAACCCCCCCCCCCCCCCGCATAAAAACAGTTGAAGTTTGCAAAGTTGGGAGCAACTGGAAAGGAGCGGCTAGTGGGAAGCATTAGGCAGCCTTGGCTAGACTGCGCTACCGGAGAGGGGACAATGGGAAGAGAGTCGAACGGGGAGGCCATGGCATGATGCGAACAAATGAGCTCCGAGATCTAGGCCCGTTGGGCTCAGCATCCCTCTAACTCGGCCGAAGCCTGCACTTAGTGCCCCAGGGGCATGGGGGTGTCTCCAGGACCTTCCTCCCTGGGGCATTCATGTTGTGCCCTGTGGGCCAGGCCCAGCCGGGGGAGTCCCTGTTGGGTGGGAAGCTGAGCACTGGCTGGGGGGGGTCCCCCCGATACTGGCTCCCAGGCTCACTGCTGCTGTTTTGTCTCTGCAGTTTGGTAATCCCGCTGTCCCCCGCACTGCCCAGCTGCCATGGCTCTGATTGAGGGCGTGGGGGACGAAGTCACCATCCTCTTCGCCCTGCTGCTCATCCTGCTGGTGCTGGTGCTGGCATGGGTCTCTACGCAGACCTCAGAGCGGGGAGACCAGGTCTTTGCTGCCTCGCCCCCTCTGGCAGCTGGGCAGCTTGGGGCAGAGAGCCTGCTGGAGGATGGGCCAAGGGAGCCCAGCATGCAAACCCCAGCGGCAGGGGAGCGCAAGGAGGAAGCGGAGTCTTCAGCGGGTGCCGTGCCAGATGGGCCTGATGGTATTGCCGCAGAGCTGAGGCACCGGGCCAACCCTGGATCTCCACAGTGCCCCCTGCAGCCCCCCGGAGACACAGGTGCCAGCCCCGAGGCCATGGACAGTAGCCCCACGGACCGCACCATAGTGCTAAGGCTGAAGTTCCTGAATGACACGGAGCGCCTGGCCACGGTGTGCCCAGAGGAGACGGTCGGCTCTCTGAAGAGGTGAGAGGCCAAGCAGTAGCAAGCCGTGGGGAGGAGATGGAGCTCTGAAGCACAGCCTCACAGCCAGGCAGGCTCCCCCTCTCCCCCTTTCCTCTGCCCTCCCCGCCTGGGGGCTCTGGCATCCCTTGAACCTCAGCTTGCCCTCCCGTCTCCTGCACTGAACGTGCTGGACGCGGCTTGGAGCCTGGACCGCTTTCTGCTGCCGTCCCTCCCCAAGGGGGTAGACTTGTGTGCCCGGCTCATGCCTGTAGCGTAGGCAGCACCGTTGGTATCATTGATCACAGAGCAGGGTGATGGAGTGCTGGGCGGGACACACCCTGGCACAAGGGCACAGAGCAGGGTGATGGAGTGCTGGGCGGGACACACCCTGGCACAAGGGCACAGAGCAGGGTGATGGAGTGCTGGGCGGGACACACCCTGGCACAAGGGCACAGAGCACAGAGCAGGGTGATGGAGTGCTGTGCGGGACGCACCCTGGCACAAGGGCACAGAGCACAGAGCAGGGTGATGGAGTGCTGGGCGGGACGCACCCTGGCACAAGGGCACAGAGCACAGAGCAGGGTGATGGAGTGCTGGGCGGGACGCACCCTGGCACAAGGGCACAGAGCAGGGTGATGGAGTTCTGGGCGGGACGCACCCTGGCACAAGGGCACAGAGCAGGGTGATGGAGTGCTGGGCGGGAAACACCCTGGCACAAGGGCACAGAGCAGGGTGATGGAGTGGTGGGCGGGACGCACCCTGGCACAAGGGCACAGAGCAGGGTGATGGAGTGCTGGGCGGGACACACCCTGGCACAAGGGCACAGAGCAGGGTGATGGAGTGCTGGGCGGGACGCACCCTGGCACAAGGGCACAGAGCAGGGTGATGGAGTGCTGGGCGGGACGCACCCTGGCACAAGGGCACAGAGCAGGGTGATGGAGTGCTGGGTGGGACGCACCCTGGCACAAGGGCACAGAGCAGGGTGATGGAGTGCTGGGCGGGACACACCCTGGCACAAGGGCACAGAGCAGGGTGATGGAGTGCTGGGCGGGACACACCCTGGCACAAGGGCACAGAGCACAGAGCAGGGTGATGGAGTGCTGGGCGGGACACACCCTGGCACAAGGGCACAGAGCAGGGTGATGGAGTGCTGGGCGGGACGCACCCTGGCACAAGGGCACAGAGCACAGAGCAGGGTGATGGAGTGCTGGGCGGGACGCACCCTGGCACAAGGGCACAGAGCACAGAGCAGGGTGATGGAGTGCTGGGCGGGACACACCCTGGCACAAGGGCACAGAGCACAGAGCAGGGTGATGGAGTGCTGGGCGGGACGCACCCTGGCACAAGGGCACAGAGCAGGGTGATGGAGTGCTGGGCGGGACGCACCCTGGCACAAGGGCACAGAGCACAGAGCAGGGTGATGGAGTGCTGGGCGGGACACACCCTGGCACAAGGGCACAGAGCACAGAGCAGGGTGATGGAGTGCTGGGCGGGACGCACCCTGGCACAAGGGCACAGAGCAGGGTGATGGAGTGCTGGGCGGGACACACCCTGGCACAAGGGCACAGAGCAGGGTGATGGAGTGCTGGGCGGGACGCACCCTGGCACAAGGGCACAGAGCACAGAGCAGGGTGATGGAGTGCTGGGCGGGACGCGCCCTGGCACAAGGGCACAGAGCAGGGTGATGGAGTGCTGGGTGGGACGCACCCTGGCACAAGAGCACAGAGCAGGGTGATGGAGTGCTGGGCGGGACGCACCCTGGCACAAGGGCACAGAGCACAGAGCAGGGTGATGGAGTGCTGGGCGGGACGCGCCCTGGCACAAGGGCACAGAGCAGGGTGATGGAGTGCTGGGCGGGACACACCCTGGCACAAGGGCACAGAGCAGGGTGATGGAGTGCTGTGCGGGACGCAACCTGGCACAGAGCACAGAGCAGGGTGATGGAGTGCTGGGCGGGACACACCCTGGCACAAGGGCACAGAGCAGGGTGATGGAGTGCTGGGCGGGACACACCCTGGCACAAGGGCACAGAGCACAGAGCAGGGTGATGGAGTGCTGGGCGGGACGCACCCTGGCACAAGAGCACAGAGCAGGGTGATGGAGTGCTGGGCGGGACGCGCCCTGGCACAAGGGCACAGAGCAGGGTGATGGAGTGCTGTGCGGGACGCACCCTGGCACAAGGGCACAGAGCAGGGTGATGGAGTGCTGTGCGGGACGCACCCTGGCACAAGGGCACAGAGCACAGAGCAGGGTGTTGGAGTGCTGGGCGGGACGCAGCCTGGCACAGAGCAGGGTGATGGAGTGCTGGGCGGTACGCACCCTGGCACAAGGGCACAGAGCAGGGTGATGGAGTGCTGGGCGGGACACACCCTGGCACAAGGGCACAGAGCAGGGTGATGGAGTGCTGGGCGGGACGCATCCTGGCACAAGGGCACAGAGCACAGAGCAGGGTGATGGAGTGCTGGGCGGGACGCACCCTGGCACAAGGGCACAGAGCAGGGTGATGGAGTGCTGTGCGGGACGCGCCCTGGCACAAGGGCACAGAGCAGGGTGATGGAGTGCTGGGCGGGATGCACCCTGGCACAAGGGCACAGAGCACAGAGCAGGGTGATGGAGTGCTGGGCGGGACGCACCCTGGCACAAGGGCACAGAGCAGGGTGATGGAGTGCTGGGCGGGACGCACCCTGGCACAAGGGCACAGAGCAGGGTGATGGAGTGCTGGGCGGGACGCACCCTGGCACAAGGGCACAGAGCAGGGTGATGGAGTGCTGGGCGGGACGCACCCTGGCACAAGGGCACAGAGCACAGGGCAGGGTGACGGAGTGCTGTGCGGGACGCACCCTGGCACAAGGGCACAGACTGGCCTGGGGAGACCATGGTGGGACACTGCTAGGACAATGAGAGCACACAACGAAATGACAGACCATGGAAGGGAATATGTGGGGGAGGGCTGTACAGCCTGGGGATGGGGATGGATCAGGGGTGGGGGACTTGCGTTCGGGCTCGCGGGATGGAGATTCATGGGGAGTTGGGCACAGCCAAGCCCCCGTAATGGGGGTTTGGAGCCCTATGGAGGAAGGTTGTACTCAAAGCAGACTGCGAAGAGCTACAAAGGGATCTCACCAAACTGGGTGACTGGGTAACAAAATGGCAGATGCAATTCAGTGTTGATAAATGCAAAGTAATGCACATTGGAAAAGGTAATCCAACTATACATATACAGTGATGGGTCTAAATGAGCTGTTACCACTCAAGAAAGAGATCTTGGAGTCATTGTGGATAGTTCTCTGAAAACATCCACTCAATGGGCAGCAGCAGTCAAAAAAGCGAACAGAATGTTGGGAATCATTAGGAAAGGGAGAGATAAGAAGACAGAAAATATCATATTGCCGCTATATAAATCCATGGTATGGCCATTTCTTGAATACTGTGTGCAGATGTGGTTGCCCCATCTCAAAAAGATGCATTAGAATTGGAAAAAGCATAGAGAAGGGCAACAAATATGATTAGGGGTGTGGAACGGCTTCCATTTGAGGAGAGGATTAAAGAGACTGGGACTGTTCAGCTTGGAAAAGAGACGGCTAACGGGAGGTATGATTGAGGTCTATAGAATCATGACTGCTGTGGAGAAAGTAAATAAGGAAGTGTTATTTACTCCTCATAACACAAGAACTAGGGGTCACCAAATTAAATTAATAGGCAGCTAGTTTAAAACAAACACAAGGAAGTATTCACACAAGCAGAGTCAACCTGTGGAACTCCTTGCCAGAGGATGTTGTGAAGGCCAAAACTATAACTAGGTCCAAAAAAGAATTAGATGAGTTCCTGATCCATCAATGGCTATTAGCCAAGATGGTTAAGGACACACGCAACCCCATGCTGTGGGTGTCCCTAAACCTCTGACTGCCAGAAGCTGAGAGGATGATGGGCCAGATCACTCGATAAATCACCCTCTTGCATTCAGTCCCTCTGAAGCACCTGGCACCAGCCCCTGTTGGCAGACAGGACCGTGGGTTAGCTGGACCATTGGGCTGAGCCAGTGTGGCCGTTTTGATGTTCTTAAGGTGGGGATATCCTATCCTATCTCCTAGAACTGGAAGGGACCTTGAAAGGTCATCGAGTCCAGCCCCCTGCCTTCACTAGCAGGACCAAGTACTGATTTTGCCTTAGATCCCTAAGTGGCCCCCTCAAGGATTGAACTCATAACCCTGGGTTTAGCAGGCCAATGCTCAAACCACTGAGCTATCCCTCCCCCTCTATAAATGGGATGGTGGACTGTGTGTCTGTGACTGTGACATTTCCCTCCCTGTGTCTTCACCTTAGGGCCCATTTCCCAGGCCAGGAGCACCAGGTGCGTCTGATCTACCAGGGCCAGCTGCTGCGGGACGATGCTCAGAGCCTGGCTGCGTTGCACCTCACCCACAACAGCGTTCTGCACTGCCACGTCTCCCAGCATGGCCCAGCCCCCACGGCTGCTGGCCTCCGGGCCACTGCTGACCCTGTGCACACAGCCCTCAACGTGGGCAGCCTGATGCTGCCGCTCTTTGTGCTCATGCTGGCTGTGCTGTGGTACTTCCAGCTGCAATACCGGCACGTCTTCACCGCCACCGCCACCTCCTGCCTGGCTGGCCTCACCCTGCTCTTCAGCTTCATGGCCTTCGCTCTGTACCGTAGATAACACTGCCCACGGAGCCGCCGAACCCCGCCAGCCGTGAGAACATGCACTGTTCTGGGCAGAGCCCGCCTGCCCGCTGCCTCTACGGCTGAGGGGAGCCCGGGCCATTGGGCTGTGCTGCTCAGCCGTTTTGGTGGGACTGATGACAGAGACCCCCCAAGTGCACGGGACCCAAGTCTGCTGTTGTAGCATGAGTCCTGACGCCCAGCAGGAGGGCAGGGGCAGTGACTGTGGCCCCTATTTCCGAGTCCCATACCCCCACTCCACCTGGCGGCTGAGAGGAGGGACGCTGCAGTCCAGTGCGGTTCCCCCCTCCTCCAACAGCACTCGGGGGTGGTTTTTGTCAGGGTGGGAGCCAGAGCCTGAATTGTTACACGGGGACAGTTTCTTCCTGCCTCTGAGGAAGGTGGGGGGACTTCTTGGTTATAAGGAGCAAGCAGCTCTGCAGGACAGGCTGGGGTCTCCTCCTCAACGGGTTCCTCTGCCAGCCCCGGCTGCTGATGGGAATCTGCCCAGACTCCACCCTCCCCACCCCCCTCATTTGCTTTTTGCACGTGCTTGTGAACAGACTGGGCCCTTGTGCTCAATGCTTGCTCACCCAGACACTGGCATACAGTCTGGGTGCTGTTGCGTGCCCTTCTTTCCCCTGCACACACGAGTGCTCTCTCTCACACACACACACACACACACACACACTCTCACACAGGTTCCTTGCTGTGTGGAGTCCTGGACCTCGGCGATCGATTAGCCCATGGCCATTGCTGCACGGGGGAGCAGCGCCTGCGGGAAGGGGAGAGCTCTTCGCCCCCTGGGCTCTCTGGCTGTGCCCTCAGCTGATGCCAGAGTGGAGGTGGGGGGACGCTGCTGCTCCTGCAGGGGCTGACTGCGTGGTCGGCCACTTTGGGGAGGGTGCCCAGGGGTGGGAGGCCCAGCCCCCTGCCCCGTAGGGTTCCTGGGGGGTGATGGGGCCTGGGTCAGTGGAGCATGTTTCTCATTAATGCGTCTTTTAAAATTAAAAACTGTGAATGACTAAAATCTCCTCTGGCTGGTGTGTGTGTGTGGAGGGTGTGAGTGAGTGGAGAGTGGGGGAGGGCAGGGGGAGAGGTGTATGGGGGAAAGGCGTGGTAATTGCCGGACCAGAATAGCCAGCTCCCTGCTCTCTCCTGGCAGACAGAGTGATTGCTGGACCAGAGGAATTGCCTGACCAGTCTCTCCAGGGGGGTGGGGGGGGGGTGGAGGAGGAGGGGGCATGGGGGAAGGATGCAGTGTGTGGAGGTGAGGGAGGATAGGGTGATTGTGAGACCAGAGTAGCCTGCTCCTTGCTCTCTCCAGCGGGGGTGTGAGGTGTGTTGGGGGGTGCGCAGTGGGGACAGGGTGACAGATCTCTCTGGGGGCAGGGGAGAGTGTGGAGGAGGGGTCCACTGTGGGGGCAGAGTGATGGATTTCTGGGTGGGAGAGGATGTGGGGGAGGGAGGGTGTGGGAGAGGGGTGCACGGTGGAGACGGGGTGGCAGCTGCCCCAGAGGAGCTGAATCTCTCCTGGGGGAGGGGTGGGTTGTGGGAGAGGAGTGAGGGATCTTGGGGGGGGGAGTGGGGGATGGGTGGGTTGTGGGGGAGGGGTGATGGATCTGTGGGGGTAGGGGAGTGGGGGATGGGTGGGTTGTGGGGGCACAGTGACGTATCTCGGGGGCAAGGGGAGCGGGGAGGGCAGGTTGTGGGGGAGGGGTGACGGATCTTGGGGGAGAGGGAGAGGAGTGGGGATGGGCGGGGTGTGGAGGTGGGGTGGGCGGGGTGGCAGATCTCTCAGGGGGGAGGGAGGTGAGTGGGGATTGGGATGGGTGTGGGGGAGAGGTGCGCGGTGGGGGCGGGTTGGCGGATCTCTCGGGGGGCAGGAGAGAGGAGTCGGGGATGGGCGGGGTGTGGAGGAGGGGCGGACGGGGTGGCGGATCTCTCAGGGGGAGGGAGGTGAGCAGGGATTGCGTAGGGTGTGGGGGAGCGGTGACGGATATCTTGGGGGTGCGGGAGGGGTGATGGATCTCTCGGGTGTGGGGGTGGGGGGCACGATGGTGGGGTGGCAGATCGGGGGGTAGGGGAGGGGAAGGGTGTGGAGGAGGGGTGGCAGATCTCGGGGGATGGAGGGGATTGGGAATTGGGCGGGGGGTGGGAGAGGGGTGCGCGGTGGGGGTGGGATGTTGGATCTTGGTGGGCAGGGGAGGGTGTGCGGGGGATGGGTGGGATGGGTGCGCGGTGGGGGTGGGATGTCGGATCTTGGTGGGCAGGGGAGGGTGTGCGGGGGATGGGCGGGGTGTGGGGAAGGGGTGCAGGCAGCGTGTGTGGGGGAGGGAGGGGAGTGAGGATTGGGTGGGGGCGGGGTGTCGGATCTCGGGGGACAGGGGAGGGTGTGAGGGGATGTGCGGGGTGGGGGGAGGAGGGCACGCTGGGGGTGGGGTGACGGATCTGGGGGAGGCATGGGAGGGCTTGGGGGGAGGGGGACTGTGGGGGGGCAGGGGAGGGGTTGGTGGGCGGGGTGACGGATCTGGGGGAGGCCGGGGAGGGGGTGGGGGGACGGAGGGGAGTGGGGGATGGGCGGGGTGTGGCGGAGGGGTGTTGGCTCTCTGGGGGGGCAGGGGAGGGAGTGGGGGGATGGGCGGGGTGACGGATCTGGGGGAGGTAGGGGAGGGGGTGGGGAGACAGAGGGGAGTGGGGTATGGGCGGGGTGTGGAGGAGGGGAGTTGGATCTCTGGGGGGGCAGGGAAGGGAGTGGGGGGATGGGTGGGGGGTGGGGGCGGGGTGACGGATCTCGGGGGGTCAGGGAGCGTGTGGCGGGAGGGCAGGGGAGGGGAGTGGGGGACTGGAGGCAGGGGAGGGTGTGCAGGGGATGGGCAGGGTGTGGGGGAGGGGTGACGGATCTCGGGGGGCTCAGGGAAGCAGGTGGCGGGAGGGGGATGGGGTGGGGTGACATATCTGGGGGAGGCAGGGGAGGGGAGTGGGGGACTGCGGGGGCAGGGGAGGGTGTGTGGGGGATGGGCGGGGTGTGGGGGAGGGGTGACAGATCTCGGGGGGCTCAGGGGAGTGGGTGGCGGGAGGGCAGGGGAGGGGAGTGGGGGGCTGTGGGGGCAGGGAGGGGAGTGGGGGGATGGGTGGGGGCGGGGTGACGGATCTCGGAGGGCTCAGGGGGGCGGGTGGCGGGAGGGGATGGGGTGGGGGCGGGGTGACATATCTGGGGGAGGCAGGGGAGGGGGTGGGGAGACAGGGGAGTGGGGGATGGGTGGGGTGTGGAGGAGGGGAGTTGGATCTCTGGGGGGGCAGGGGAGGGGAGTGGGGGACTGTGGGGGCAGGGAGGAGAGTGGGGGGATGGGTGGGGGCGGGGTGACGGATCTCGGGGGGCTCAGAGGGGCGGGTGGCGGGAGGGGATGGGGTGGGGGCGGGGTGACATATCTGGGGGAGGCAGGGGAGGAGAGTGGGGGGATGGGTGGGGGCGGGGTGACGGATCTCGGGGGGCTCAGAGGGGCGGGTGGCGGGAGGGGATGGGGTGGGGGCGGGGTGACATATCTGGGGGAGGCAGGGGAGGAGAGTGGGGGGATGGGTGGGGGCGGGGTGACGGATCGCGGGGGGTCAGGGAGCGGGTGGCGGGAGGGGGTGGGGTGGGGGCGGGGTGACATATCTGGGGGAGGCAGGGGAGGGGAGTGGGGGACTGTGGGGGCAGGGAGGAGAGTGGGGGGATGGGTGGGGGCGGGGTGACGGATCGCGGGGGGTCAGGGAGCGGGTGGCGGGAGGGGGATGGGGTGGGGGCGGGGTGACATATCTGGGGGAGGCAGGGGAGGAGAGTGGGGGACTGTGGGGGCAGGGGAGGGTGTGTGGGGGATGGGCGGGGTGTGGGGGAGGGGTGACAGATCTCGGGGGGCTCAGGGGAGTGGGTGGCGGGAGGGCAGGGGAGGGGAGTGGGGGGCTGTGGGGGCAGGGAGGGGAGTGGGGGGATGGGTGGGGGCGGGGTGACGGATCTCGGAGGGCTCAGGGGGGCGGGTGGCGGGAGGGGATGGGGTGGGGGCGGGGTGACATATCTGGGGGAGGCAGGGGAGGGGGTGGGGAGACAGGGGAGTGGGGGATGGGTGGGGTGTGGAGGAGGGGAGTTGGATCTCTGGGGGGGCAGGGGAGGGGAGTGGGGGACTGTGGGGGCAGGGAGGAGAGTGGGGGGATGGGTGGGGGCGGGGTGACGGATCTCGGGGGGCTCAGAGGGGCGGGTGGCGGGAGGGGATGGGGTGGGGGCGGGGTGACATATCTGGGGGAGGCAGGGGAGGAGAGTGGGGGGATGGGTGGGGGCGGGGTGACGGATCTCGGGGGGCTCAGAGGGGCGGGTGGCGGGAGGGGATGGGGTGGGGGCGGGGTGACATATCTGGGGGAGGCAGGGGAGGAGAGTGGGGGGATGGGTGGGGGCGGGGTGACGGATCGCGGGGGGTCAGGGAGCGGGTGGCGGGAGGGGGTGGGGTGGGGGCGGGGTGACATATCTGGGGGAGGCAGGGGAGGGGAGTGGGGGACTGTGGGGGCAGGGAGGAGAGTGGGGGGATGGGTGGGGGCGGGGTGACGGATCGCGGGGGGTCAGGGAGCGGGTGGCGGGAGGGGGATGGGGTGGGGGCGGGGTGACATATCTGGGGGAGGCAGGGGAGGAGAGTGGGGGGATGGGTGGGGGCGGGGTGACGGATCGCGGGGGGTCAGGGAGCGGGTGGCGGGAGGGGGTGGGGTGGGGGCGGGGTGACATATCTGGGGGAGGCAGGGGAGGGGAGTGGGGGACTGTGGGGGCAGGGAGGAGAGTGGGGGGATGGGTGGGGGCGGGGTGACGGATCGCGGGGGGTCAGGGAGCGGGTGGCGGGAGGGGGATGGGGTGGGGGCGGGGTGACATATCTGGGGGAGGCAGGGGAGGAGAGTGGGGGACTGTGGGGGCAGGGGAGGGAGTGGGGGGATGGGTGGGGGCGGGGTGACGGATCTCGGGGGGCTCAGAGGGGCGGGTGGCGGGAGGGGATGGGGTGGGGGCGGGGTGACATATCTGGGGGAGGCAGGGGAGGAGAGTGGGGGGATGGGTGGGGGCGGGGTGACGGATCGCGGGGGGTCAGGGAGCGGGTGGCGGGAGGGGGTGGGGTGGGGGCGGGGTGACATATCTGGGGGAGGCAGGGGAGGGGAGTGGGGGACTGTGGGGGCAGGGAGGAGAGTGGGGGGATGGGTGGGGGCGGGGTGACGGATCGCGGGGGGTCAGGGAGCGGGTGGCGGGAGGGGGATGGGGTGGGGGCGGGGTGACATATCTGGGGGAGGCAGGGGAGGAGAGTGGGGGGATGGGTGGGGGCGGGGTGACGGATCTCGGGGGGCTCAGAGGGGCGGGTGGCGGGAGGGGATGGGGTGGGGGCGGGGTGACATATCTGGGGGAGGCAGGGGAGGAGAGTGGGGGGATGGGTGGGGGCGGGGTGACGGATCGCGGGGGGTCAGGGAGCGGGTGGCGGGAGGGGGTGGGGTGGGGGCGGGGTGACATATCTGGGGGAGGCAGGGGAGGGGAGTGGGGGACTGTGGGGGCAGGGAGGAGAGTGGGGGGATGGGTGGGGGCGGGGTGACGGATCGCGGGGGGTCAGGGAGCGGGTGGCGGGAGGGGGATGGGGTGGGGGCGGGGTGACATATCTGGGGGAGGCAGGGGAGGAGAGTGGGGGACTGTGGGGGCAGGGGAGGGAGTGGGGGGATGGGTGGGGGCGGGGTGACATATCTGGGGGAGGCAGGGGAGGAGAGTGGGGGACTGTGGGGGCAGGGGAGGGAGTGGGGGGATGGGTGGGGGCGGGGTGACATATCTGGGGGAGGCAGGGGAGGGGAGTGGGGGGATGGGTGGGGGCGGGGTGACATATCTGGGGGAGGCAGGGGAGGGGAGTGGGGGGATGGGGTGGGGGCGGGGTGACATATCTGGGGGAGGCAGGGGAGGGGAGTGGGGGACTGTGGGGGCAGGGAGGGGAGTGGGGGGATGGGTGGGGGCGGGGTGACGGATCGCGGGGGGCTCAGAGGGGCGGGTGGCGGGAGGGGGATGGGGTGGGGGCGGGGTGACATATCTGGGGGAGGCAGGGGAGGGGAGTGGGGGGATGGGTGGGGGCGGGGTGACACATCTGGGGGGGGGTGGGGGATGGGCGCGGTGGGGGCGGGTGACGTCACTCGGGCGTCGGCCAATCCCCCTTGACGCGCGCTGGTGCCGGTGGCCGCGAGTTCCGCAGGGTAACACGCGCCCTCATTAGCATATGCAAAGGACTCCGTATGCTAATACGGGAGCTGCCGGCGGGCTCCCGGGCCGGCCGGACCGGTCAGGCGCGCGGTAGGCCCCGCCCCCGGCAGTGTGGGGGCGGGGCGCGATTGACGGTGGCGCGGGGGCTGCCGGGAAGATGGCGGACGCGGTGGCCGGGCGGCTCTGAGGGGCCGGGGGCGGCGGCGGCTCCAGCGCGGCCGGGAGCGCCATGTAGGGGCCGGGCGGGGGCAGGCCCGGGGGGGGCCGTGAGTGGGGGGATCAGAGCTGGGGGAGGGGCCCATGGGGCTGGGGGGGGCAGAGCTGGGGGAGGGGCCCATGGGGCTGGGGGGGGGTGAGTTGGGGGAGGGGCATGAGTGGGGGGGCAGAGTTGGAGGGAGGGGCCCATGGGGCTGGCGGGGGCGAGTTGCGTGAGTGGGGGGCCAGAGCTGGGACGGGGCCTGTGTGGGGGTAGAGCTGGTTGTGGGGAGAGTTCCCAGTTGTGGGGTGTGGAGGGAGCGGGACAGGGGGGCTGGCTGTGGGGAGAGCTCCCGGGTACCCTGTCCCAACAGGGGGTGTGGAGGGGGTGGGACAGGGGGGCTAGCTGTGGGGAGAACTCCCGGGTACCCTGTCCCAACAGGGGGTGTGGAGGGAGCGGGACAGGGGGGGCTGGCTGTGGGGAGAGCTCCCGGGTACCCTGTCCCAGCAGGGGGTGTGGAGGGAGCGGGACATGGGGGCTGGCTGTGGGGAGAACTCCCGGGTACCCTGTCCAAGCAGGGAGTGTGGAGGGAGCGGGACAGGAGGGCTGGCTGTGGGGAGAACTCCCGGGTACCCTGTCCAAGCAGGGGGTGTGGAGGGAGCGGGACATGGGGGCTGGCTGTGGGGAGAACTCCCGGGTACCCTGTCCCAACAGGGGGTGTGGAGGGAGCGGGACAGGAGGGCTGGCTGTGGGGAGAGCTCCCGGGTACCCTGTCCCAGCAGGGGGTGTGGAGGGAGCGGGACAGGGGGGCTGGCTGTGGGGAGAACTCCCGGGTACCCTGTCCAAGCAGGGAGTGTGGAGGGAGCGGGACATGGGGGCTGGCTGTGGGGAGAACTCCCGGGTACCCTGTCCCAACAGGGGGTGTGGAGGGAGCGGGACAGGGGGGGCTGGCTGTGGGGAGAGCTCCCGGGTACCCTGTCCCAGCAGGGGGTGTGGAGGGAGCGGGACATGGGGGCTGGCTGTGGGGAGAACTCCCGGGTACCCTGTCCCAACAGGGGGTGTGGAGGGAGCGGGACAGGGGGGGCTGGCTGTGGGGAGAGCTCCCGGGTACCCTGTCCAAGCAGGGAGTGTGGAGGGAGCGGGACATGGGGGCTAGCTGTGGGGAGAACTCCCGGGTACCCTGTCCAAGCAGGGAGTGTGGAGGGAGCGGGACAGGAGGGCTGGCTGTGGGGAGAGCTCCCGTGTACCCTGTCCCAGCAGGGGGTGTGGAGGGAGCGGGACATGGGGGCTGGCTGTGGGGAGAGCTCCCGGGTACCCTGTCCAAGCAGGGAGTGTGGAGGGAGCGGGACATGGGGGCTGGCTGTGGGGAGAGCTCCCGTGTACCCTGTCCCAGCAGGGGGTGTGGAGGGAGCGGGACATGGGGGCTAGCTGTGGGGAGAACTCCCGGGTACCCTGTCCAAGCAGGGAGTGTGGAGGGAGCGGGACAGGGGGGCTGGCTGTGGGGAGAGCTCCCGTGTACCCTGTCCCAGCAGGGGGTGTGGAGGGAGCGGGACATGGGGGCTGGCTGTGGGGAGAACTCCCGGGTACCCTGTCCAAGCAGGGAGTGTGGAGGGAGCGGGACAGGAGGGCTGGCTGTGGGGAGAGCTCCCGTGTACCCTGTCCCAGCAGGGGGTGTGGAGGGAGCGGGACATGGGGGCTGGCTGTGGGGAGAGCTCCCGGGTACCCTGTCCAAGCAGGGAGTGTGGAGGGAGCGGGACATGGGGGCTGGCTGTGGGGAGAGCTCCCGTGTACCCTGTCCCAGCAGGGGGTGTGGAGGGAGCGGGACATGGGGGCTAGCTGTGGGGAGAACTCCCGGGTACCCTGTCCAAGCAGGGAGTGTGGAGGGAGCGGGACAGGGGGGCTGGCTGTGGGGAGAGCTCCCGTGTACCCTGTCCCAGCAGGGGGTGTGGAGGGAGCGGGACATGGGGGCTGGCTGTGGGGAGAACTCCCGGGTACCCTGTCCAAGCAGGGAGTGTGGAGGGAGCGGGACAGGAGGGCTGGCTGTGGGGAGAGCTCCCGGGTACCCTGTCCAAGCAGGGGGTGTGGAGGGAGCGGGACAGGGGGGCTGGCTGTGGGGAGAACTCCCGGGTACCCTGTCCAAGCAGGGGGTGTGGAGGGAGCGGGACAGGGGGGCTGGCTGTGGGGAGAACTCCCGGGTACCCTGTCCAAGCAGGGGGTGTGGAGGGAGCGGGAAAGGGGGGCTAGCTGTGGGGAGAGTGCAGGTGTCTCCTTGCTGCTTTAGCTGCTGATTCCGTCGTCCCGGGCTGAGGCCCCTAGGGACGCTGGGCCCTGGCTCTGCCTCTCTCATGCTCCTTCTCTGACTTTCTTTCAGGGTCTCCTTGTTTTCAGAAGCCCCTCGAGTTGCCCTCCCCTCACCATGCTGCGCCTGCTGCCATGGTTCCGTGCCCTGAGCCAGGAGAGTGCACGGCCCTGCGTCCTGCAGGGGCTGGCTGCTAGTGACACGAGGGGGGCCAGGATGTACCCGAGCTGCTACTGTGCGGGGAAGGCCAAGCAGCGGGCTGTGCTGCTCCCCCTGGATCCCTACAGCTACGGGCTGTTCCACAGCCTGCCCCCTGAGGCTGGCAGGACTCGAGGACATGGCAAGAGGAAAAGCTGGAGCTTCATCCACGAGAAGATGAGCTACGACACTTTCTTCACCATGAAGCGGCTGATAGAGCGGTCGCGGAGTGTGGGGGAAGTGCTGCGTTGGGTCACCCAGAACCCCAGCAAGGTGTCTGCCAGCCACTACCCCATTGCCCTGCACAAGCTGGGCCAGCTGCTGCAGCAGCCGCAGAACCAGGCCGTGGTAAACGGAGAGCACCGCGGACCCAACCAGGTGCTGGAGCAGCCAGAGTTCCAGGCACTCTGCCAGGCCATCATCAGTGGGTGCTCCAAGTTCGATAACTTCAGCATCGTCAATTGTCTGTACGCTGCCGCGGCCCTGGGTGAGTGCTCCGAGAACGGGGGGCAAGAGGTTATGTGCCATGGGGGGAGTGAGGGGTAGTGGGACTGCAGTGGGGCGCTGTGCATAGGGTTGGGAGGGCAGGAGGGGTTCTCACACACGTGTGGACACCGAGTCTGTGTGGGTTAAAGGGGTTACCTCCCTGGAGGTGGGCAGCTCTGGAGCATGGAGGGATACATATAAGGTGGACAAGGAGTGGCGCCTGGCTATGTGTGTGGGGACGTTGCCTTTATGTGTGTACGCAGGAGGTTTGGACCAGAGCCATACCTGTGTGAGTTCATGCCAGGGCAGGAGACATTGTGCCATCGTGGGGGCAGAAGCTGCATTTGGGGGACACGCCTTGGGGCTTGAGCCAGGGAGTTCAAGAAGAAAGAAATGTGAATCTGAGTAGGTTGCGTTTGTCTGAAGTGCCCAGAGGGCTGTGTGAGGAGGAGGCTGAGAGAGTCAGCACCAGGTGGGCGTGGGGTGATAGCCGCTGCAGAGAGAGGGGCTGGGAACTGGGGTGCAGGCTCTGAGCTCTACAGGCAGCTGGACCTTCATTCAGGGGCAGCATCCCAGGTTCTGCCACACTTTGGTGTATGGGCAGGAGAGGAACATATTAATGGCCTGACTGGATCAGCCCCAAGGTCTGTGGCTCGTGCCGGAGACTTCAGAGGAAGGCATAAGAATCCTTCCATAGCTGATGATGATACCCGCACAAAATTCTCTGTTACTCACGTGCTCTAAGGGCACCCACCTTTACCCAGTTCCTAGGGCTCAAGGCGTAATCTTATACTCTGCAGGTTTACGGGGTCTTTTACCAGTGAAAGAACCTCACACAGTAATATCCTACTTAACCTCTGTTTATTAACAATCCCCAAAACAGAAGGCACACGCTGAGCCTACAGTGCTCACCACTCCCAATGAGGCGGATGAGCTTTTCTCGCTGGCCGGTCAGGATCAGGTCATCTGGGGACTCCAGTTTCTGCATGGTATGGTTGGCAGGGTGTTTTGGTCTGGCAGCTCTGATGCTGGGGCCTGGAGCTGGTTCCCAAGAACTTCCCTTTGGACTCCAGTTTATATAGTGACACTTGAGTCCTGCTTAGCTGCACCTTAACCAATCATTTTACTAAATGATTACTAACCAATTCTCTAACCAATCCTAACATATTGTCAAACAATCCTTTAACCAATCCTACCCCACCACCTTCATTGATTTACACCTAGCAAAATCAGTTATGTAACCGAAACAATCAAAACCAAGCCCGAGACCGGACAGATAAACAATAGCGAAATGGGGACCATAAAGACAAAACAATAATAAAGTCGGGATTTCACAGCCACAACTGTTGATAAGTGATTTCTTGCCAGACAGAACGCCATCAAACAAAGTTTTCTGTAACCATCTTAAGCTCCGTTTCTGTATTTGGGGACGGTGGGCGCTATTAGGACAGGAGTCTTCTGAACAGCCCGATGTGACATTGTTTTAATGTAATTTAGATGGAATGTGGGGATATGACTTTGTTTCTTGGCTGACGGCTGCTGCTCTCTGAATATGGCTGCAGACAAAGGCCTCAGACCTTACAATATGGCTACAGGAAAAGTCCTTATCCTTACAATGTGGGGCAGTCTTCCCCAGCAGTAAGTTTTATCTAGCCCTTACTAGTCAGCGATTGGCTTAAGCCTGCAGATCCCTGCAGAATTTGTGTTACAATAACTATTATGTGTGTTCCATAAACTTCTAATCCGTCTTTGAATCTTGCTAAATTCTTGGCTTCAATGACTTCCTGTGTCAGTGACTTGCACACTTTAATCACATGCCGTGTGAAAGGTGTTTTTCAGTTTGGAATTTCCCACCGTTAATCTCATGGAATGTCCCCTTGTCCTTGTGTTCTAAGTCAGGGAGCACAAATGCACCCATCTGCTTTCTCTAGACCAGTCATTATTTGTATAGACTCTTATCACATCCCCTCTTGCTCGTCTGCTCTCTAAGGAAACCGTCCCAGTTGTTTCAATCTCTCTTCATAGAGTTTTTCTAGGCCAGGGGTTCTCAATCGTCATTGCACCGCGACCCCCTTCTTTCAACCAAATTACTACGTGACCCCAGGAGAGGGGGCCAGAGTCCGAGTCTCGCTGCCCTGGGTGAGGGTGGAGCTCAGGCTGTAGTTTCAGCCCCGGGTCCCAGCAAGTCTAATGCTGGCCCTGGCGACCCCATTAAAATGGGGCCACAACACACTTTGGAACCCGACCCACAGTTTGAGAACTGCTGTTCTAAGCCTTTGATCATTCTCACCGCCCTTGTCTGAACCCCCTCTAGCTCTGCATATCCTGCCTGGGACAGAGCGGCCGTGCTGCACACAGGATCCGGAGGAGGCTGCACCATTGGCTTATAAAAAGGCATTCGAATAGTCTCTGTTATTCACCACCCTAGTCCTTAAGCATCCCAGCATCACCTCAGCTGTGCGCTGAGCAGAGATCTCCACTGAGCTGTCGGCAGTGACGCCCAGATCCCTTTCCTGGGCTGACACAGTTAATGTCGAGCCCCTTCAGGTGGACAAGTCCTTGGTACACCTCTACCTCGACATAACGCTGTCCTCGGGAGCCAAAAAATCTTACTGTGTTATAGGTGAAACCGCGTTATATCGAACTTGCTTTGATCTGCTGGAGTGCGCAGCAGATGTTCTATCGGGTCGTGTTCTATCGGGGTAGAGGTGTATTTTCCCCTCCAATGCGCATTACTTAGTATTTATCAACAGTGAACTTCACTGGCTGTCCTGCAGCCCTTTCACCCAGCTGGGCTTGGGATCTCTGAGTTCCTCACCGCCCTCTCTAGGCCTGACTCACCTAAATAACTTAGCAGCTGCCAATGCTGTTACTTCCCCGCTTACCCTCCTTTCCAGACCACTGATAAATTCATTAAACACTGGACCTAGCCTGGAGCTTCAGGCCCCGCTGTTAACCTCTTATCCTTTAGTCCTGCTCTCGCTTTCTGTGCCCAGCCAGCCTTCGATCCACGATAGCACTCTCTCTCTCACCCCAGGATGACTTCGCTTCTTTAGCCACCTCTTGTGGGGGACCTTGGAAAAGGCCTTTTGAAAGTCTAAATTACGTCAGTTGGTTCAATAGATGAGTGAGACGTTATTTTCCTTGGCCAAAATCACGCTGGTTAGACCCTGTGAAACCGAGTTCTTCCTGGTCTTTTAATAGACGGTTGTTAATGATCGTTTCAACCAGTTTGCCGGGGACAGATGTAAGGCTGACTGCTCTAATTCCCCGGATCACCCCAGGGCCTTTTTGAGATCTGGGTACAGCCTGGGCCCCTCTGGTCGTCTGGGACAGCGGCTGGTTTTTGTAAGCAATTGCAGTCTTTAGCAGCTCAGCCCCTTCTTACTGACGCTCCTTCGGGGCTCTTGGATGTACTGTTGGATTTCTGTTGGGCTCAAGGAGCCTCTGGCCACTGCCCGCTAGCCCGGTTCATTTAATCTTGGTCTTACGGATTCCCTTTTGTTCAGCAGCTCGCATATGTTCTGAGTGTCTCTTCCTGTTTGTTTCACTAGGATCCATGCCACCTGCGGGGATTTCACTTTCTTTGCTTCTGACCTGAGAGCCTATTTGACCATCTGCCTCGTATTTCAATCTCTTTCTGAAATGTAGTGTCACTGTCATAGAATCATAGAATATCAGGGTTGGAAGGGACCTCAGGAAGTCATCTAGTCCAACCCCCTGCTCAAAGCAGGACCAACTCCAACTAAATCATCCCAGCCAGGGCTTTGTCAAGCCGGGACTTAAAAACCTCCAAGGAAGGAGATTCCACCACCTCCCTAGGTAACCCATTCCAGTGCTTCACCACCCTCCTAGTGAAAAAGTTTTTCCTAATATCCAACCTAAACCTCCCCCACTGCAACTTGAGACCATTACTCCTTGTTCTGTCATCTGCCACCACTGAGAACAGTCTAGATCCATCCTCTTTGGAACCCCCTTTCAGGTAGTTGAAAGCAGCTATCAAATCCCCCCTCACTCTTCTCTTCTGCAGACTAAACAATCCCAGTTCCCTCAGCCTCTCCTCATAAGTCATGTGCTCCAGCCCCCTAATCATTTTTGTTGCCCTCCGCTGGACTCTTTCCAATTTTTCCACATCCTCCTTGTAGTGTGGGGCCCAAAACTGGACACAGTACTCCAGATGAGGCCTCACCAATGTCGAATAGAGGGGAATGATCACGTCCCTCAATCTGCTGGCAATGCCCCTACTTATACAGCCCAAAATGCTGTTAGCCTTCTTGACAACAAGGGCACACTGTTGACTCATATCCAGTTTCTCGTCCACTGTAACCCCTAGGTCCTTTTCTGCAGAACTGCTGCCTAGCCATTCGGTCCCTAGTCTGTAGCAGTGCATGGGATTCTTCCGTCCTAAGTGCAGGACTCTGCACTTGTCCTTGTTGAACCTCATCAGGTTTCTTTTGGTCCAATCCTCTAGTTTGTCTAGGTCCCTCTGTATCCTATCCCTACCCTCCAGCGTATCTACCACTCCTCCCAGTTTAGTGTCCTCTGCAAACTTGCTGAGAGTGCAGTCCACACCATCCTCCAGATCATTAATGAAGATATTGAACAAAACCGGACCCAGGACCGACCCCTGGGGCACTCCGCTTGATATCAGCTGCCAACTAGACATGGAGCCATTGATCACTACCCGTTGAGCCTGACGATCTAGCCACCTTTCTATCACCCTTACAGTCCATTCATCCAGCCCATACTACTTTAACTTGGCAGCAAGAATACTGTGGGAGACTGTATCAAAAGCTTTGCTAAAGTCAAGGAATAACACATCCACTGCTTTCCCCTCATCCACAGAGTCAGTTATCTCATCATAGAAGGCAATTAGGTTAGTCAGGCACGACTTCCCCTTGGTGAATCCATGCTGACTGTTCCTGATCACTTTCCTCTCCTCTACGTGCTTCAGAATTGATTCCTTGAGGACCTGCTCCATGATTTTTCCAGGGACTGAGGTGAGGCTGACTGGCCTGTAGTTCCCCGGATCCTCCTTCTTCCCTTTTTAAAAGATGGGCACTACATTAGCCTTTTTCCAGTCATCCGGGACCTCCCCCGATCACCATGAGTTTTCAAAGATAATAGCCAATGACTCTGCAATCACATCAGCCAACTCCTTTAGCACCCTCAGATGCAGCGCATCCGGCCCCATGGACTTGTGCTCGTCCAGTTTTTCTAAATAGTCCCGAACCACTTCTTTCTCCACAGAGGGCTGGTCACCTCCTCCCCATACTGTGCTGCCCAGTGCAGTAGTCTGGGAGCTGACCTTGTTTGTGAAGACAGAGGCAAAAAAAGCATTGAGTACATGAGCTTTTTCCACATCCTCGGTCACTAGGTTGCCTCCCTCATTCAGTAAGGGGCCCACACTTTCCTTGACTTTCTTCTTGTTGTCACTTCTGGGGCCCTACCTTCTCCAGGATGTTGAACTTAATTCGATTGTGGTCACTGTTAGTGGCTCGGCTACTGTCACTTCTTCAATTACCTTAATTAAAATATTCATTTAAATTAAGAGATGAGTTAGGAATGATTAGCCTGCTTAGGGCCGCCCCTCCTGGGTTTTGAAGGAGACAGGAAATTCCTCCCCGTACAAGGCAGAGGAGGCAGTGTGACGGCTGGGCGGTCTGATCCTGTGCCCAGCAAAGTCAGCAAGACTTTCCATTGACTTCACTGAGCATCAGACTAGACCCAGAATGATCACCGGGAAATCGGCATCTTAGGTTTCAGCATCAGCACTCCTCTCCCCCACCCCGGAGAGGAACAGGCTGTCACCCCTCTTCAAGCTGGCCGGGCACTGAGGCCAGTCTCATGGCATTGGTTGTGCTCAGGTCACATTTCAACGTTTTCTTTGCAACCACGAGAGCTAAAACCTTTTTTGTTTTTAGCGGCTATTTTAGAGCATGATTCTCAGGAGCAGCTGGAATCCAGAGAGACCTGACTGATTTGAATCAGGCTCCCTTTCCGAGAGCTGGAGCAGGGGGCTGGAGGGAAGACCTGCTGCATGTCCCTGTGGTTGTGGGTGGTGGGGGGTGGCAGACACAGCAGTCTGGGCCTGTAAAAGCCCACTCCTGGAGACCAGGAGCCTGCCCTGGTGCAGAGTGGATCCGTTTCTGCAGGATCCCAGCTTTAACTGAAACATCATGGCATTTCTAGCTCTTCTCCTCGGGAAGGATCCTCCAGATCTGACCATGGTGCTCTGCACCTCTGCCTGAGTCTGCCCACAGGCAGCTCCAGTGCTGCTGGGGCCACCTAGAGCTTCCCAAGAAGCCTCGGGGTAATTGACAAGATTCAGCTCATGTTGCGGGCAGCAGCAAAACGGACCTGATCTGGGTTGGTTTCCTAGTGCTGCTGATGGGGAAGCTCCGAGTGGGGGCAGAGGTGGAACCCAGCTCCCGCAGCGAGTGGCTGCTGAGGTACGCCAGAGGGCAAGGTTCCCTAACCCTGCTCTGTCTCCAGGCCTCCCTGGCGAGTCGGCCTTGGTGCAGGTGCTGGAGGATGAGTCCCGGAGCCGCCTGGGGCGCTTCAACCAGAAGGACGTCTCCATGGTGTTCAGCAGTGCAATGCGGCTTCACCCATCCAGCCCCCACCCCCTGGTGGAGTCCTGTCTCAGCAGCCTGGAGCGGCACCTGGAGAAGGAGCGCCACCCCCAGACCCTCTTCCTTCTCCTCTCCTACTACCGGCTCCGGGCCCAGGCGCTGCAGGGCCACCCAGCCTCTGACCAGCAGCTGCTCAACAACCGCAAGATCCTGCGCCTGGTCAGGCACACGCTGGGGCAAGTGAGCGCCGTACGCGAGCACGAGCTGGCCCTGCTGGACGAGATGTTGGCCCTGTGCGCTCAGGAGGCCAACAATAAGGCCCTGGAGGCCATCTTCAGCTCGCAGCTCTTCTATGAGAACCGCCAGGAGCGCTTCATCCGCAGCATGGCAGGTGAGGGCTGGGGCTACCCCCTCCCCAGGCTCACCTCAAACCTTTCCTCAGCATTGGCTGGTCGGGACTCTGGGCCACCCTCTCCACAGCCTCTGTTCCTGCCCTTCCTTGCCCCTCCCCAGTGTGCCCTGCGGTGCTGGGGAAATGCCTGACATTCCCCCAGCTGCTATTGGGGTTGCCCAAGTGTACATTTCCCAGCCGTTCCCCTTCTGGGTGGAGGTGTCCCAGGCTGGTGGCCGGAGGGTGAATTCTGGTTGCTGGAGCACAGGAACCTCAGCCGTTTGGGAGGAGGAGGAAAGGGACGTCTGTACACGCAGATGTGCTCTTCTGAAAAGCTCCAGGGCCCAGCAGCCTGCACGGGAGCTGCCCGGGGCTCGGCAGAGGTGGCCTTGTACCAACTTGCTGATTGCCCCCTGCGGTGGTGGTTTAAACATCACAGGCTGTGCCTGCCCTCTGAGCCTGTGTCCCTGCTCCCCCAGGAGCATCCTGTGACGATCTCCCAGGGTCTGGCACGGGGAGCTGCACTGCGCGAGCTGCACACACGGGAGCCTGCCTGTCAGTGGCTGCTCTGGGGGGCCTACCCCCATGGGACGGTCGCGGGTGCCCGTTCCGCTCTTGACCCCTTGTGCACCTCAGCCAGGGCGTGTGGACCAATCCTGCAGGGAGCGTGGGAGCAGTGTCCTTGTTTCAGTCGGAGCCCCAGGGAGTCCCATGCAGAGACCTGGCTTGGAAAGGCCGGTCCGGGCTGTTATCCTGCAGGACATGGGGCCCCAGGCAGGGCAGCGTCTGGCGTTTCTGGCTGATGCAGCCCTTCTCTGTGGTGTTCCCTGCAGAGTGGCTCCCAAGGAAGGCCGAGAACCTCACCCCCTACACCATGGCGCTGATTGCCAAGTATGTGGCCCGGCACAGGCTGCGTGAGCTGCGCCTGCTCGACACCATCGCCAACTTCCTGCTGAAGCGTGGGGAGCAGCTGGAGAGCAAGGTGAGCGCCCCGCCCCCGTGGAGCTGTCCCGTTACCAAGGGGGATAACGGAGTCCCCCATGTGAGTGGGGAGCTCAGAGCAGTTACCAGGGAAGGGCCAGTCCTCCATGCCCCCTGCCTGCCCAGCCTCACTCCCTCTCTCTCTGGCTGCAGGTGATCCAGAAGCTGGTGTTTCCCTTCAGCCGCATGAATTACCGGCCATCTAACCACAGCGAACTCTTCCCCAAGCTGGAGGCCATCCTGGAGCAGAAGGCAGCCAGCTCGCCCCTGGCCACTGTCAACATCCTCATGTCCATGTTCCAGCTCAGGCACTTTCCCCAGGCTGTCCTGCACCAGGTTTTCTCCCCAGCCTTCATCACCAATGTCATGAGTATGTCAGTCCTCTGCCCAGGAAACCCTCATGGCTGGTTACAGCCCCCAGGGCTAGGAGTGGGAGGTGGGTCCCGAGGGGTTGGGTATGGCAGCCCTTTCCAGGAGAGCGGGAGGAGTGGTGGTGGTTGGGGGGGGGGGGGGGGGGGCGGGGGCGGGGGGGCTGTCCCCTGCCCCAGGAAAGGAGGATCCCGACGTGAGCAGGGGGACAGCAGCACTGCCTGTCTCTTTCCCGGTGCAGGCAGCCCCTACGCGCTGATCATGCGCCGCTACCTCTCTCTGCTGGATGCAGCGCTGGAGCTGGAGTTCCGAGATTACAGCGGCCCGCGCCTCGATCCTCGCTACCGGGTCCTCATGTTCGACCACACCCTGACAGCTGACGAGGCCAACAGGAAATACAGGTTGGAGGGCTGGCGCAGGGGCAGGGTTTGAGGGCAGCAGGCTGTGCCCAGCCCAGGGGGAGGGGGGGTATTGGAGGGCCCGGTGCCCGGACCATACGGGTCGGAGGGACAGTGCCCAGCCCAGGGGGAGGGGGGGTGTCGGAGGGCCCAGCGCCCAGGCCGTACGGTGATGGGGAGCGGGGTTTGAGGGCAGCAGGCCGTTCAGGTCAGATGACGTGTGAATTGTCAGGGCAAAGCTCCCACGTGAATGCCATGCGTGTTGCTGGGGAGAGTGGGGCAGCACCCATGGGCTGCTGCCCATCCCCCCTTCTCTGTAAGGAGCCTTAGGTAAGCTAGGGGAGGGGGTGGGGCCGTGGGACTGTCAGTTCTACAAGGAAGTGTGAGGCGGGGGCAGCGCCCCGGGGCGGGGGCGGCGCCCCGGGGCGGGGGCGCGAGGCTCTCTACCGCGCAGTGCTGCAGCTCCTCCGCTGTAGAGCTGCTGTGTAGACAGGGCAATGGGAGGGGTTCGCCTGTTGCTGTGGCCCCTCCCCAAGAGGCGGGAGCTAGGGATGAACGAGTTCTTCTGCCGACCTAGCACTGTCTACATGGAGGCTGAGGTCAGCCTAGCTACGTTGCACGGGGGTTGGATTTCTGAGCAGCGGGGCTGGGTCAGTCGGGTGTGGACCAGCCCTGGGTTAGTGGGGCAGCCGCAGCGGCGGGGCCCGTCGCGCCCTGTGACCTCGGGAGGGATGGTTTGATGGGCGTGGACGTTGCGGCCCAGCAGAGGAGGTGGGAGGTGGCTGGGGGTCCTGGCTGGGGTTTGCTGTGACCCCTCTTATTCCTCCCTTCAGTTACAAGGGGCTGGTGGCTGAGGCCCTGAGGCAGCTGGTGGGAGAGGAGTGCTACCGGCAGGACGACGTGCTGCCCCCCGGATACTGCGCAGGTAACGTTCCTGGGGGTGTCCCTAGGGAGCAGGGAGTGCAGGCTCCAGGCACCTCTGAGGAAACACGTGGTGCGGGAGAGGCGATGGCACACAGGCCCAGGGGAGCAGAGAATGCCCCCTCCCTGTGGGGCCTGGGGAGACCCCTCCCCAGCTGAGCTGAGCCGCTCAGATCGAGCGTGAGAAGCCGGAGGGAATCTGGGGAGTTTACCGGGGCTGGAAAGATGGAAGGAGCAAAATCTGCCTGGGCTCAGCCAGCCTCACTGCAGGTCACCCCAGTGCAGTGACAACCTGCCGGACAGGCCTAACCCTACCCCTGTGTGTGTGTGGGGACTCTCCCCTCCCTCGCCCGACAGACCTAGCCCTACCCCTGTGTGTGGGGACTCTCCCCTCCCCCGCCGGACAGGCCTAACCCTACCCCTGTGTGTGTGGGGACTCTCCCCTCCCCCGCCCGACAGACCTAGCCCTACCCCTGTGTGTGTGTGGGGACTCCCCTCCCCTGCCGGACAGGCCTAACCCTACCCCTGTGTGTGTGGGGACTCTCCCCTCCCCCGCCCGACAGACCTAGCCCTACCCCTGTGTGTGTGTGGGGACTCTCCCCTCCCCCGCCCGACAGACCTAGCCCTACCCCTGTGTGTGTGTGGGGACTCCCCTCCCCTGCCGGACAGGCCTAACCCTACCCCTGTGTGTGTGGGGACTCTCCCCTCCCCCGCCCGACAGACCTAGCCCTACCCCTGTGTGTGTGTGGGGACTCTCCCCTCCCCCGCCGGACAGGCCTAGCCCTACCCCTGTGTGTGTGGGGGGACTCTCCCCTCCCCCGCCGGACAGGCCTAGCCCTACCCCTGTGTGTGTGGGGGGACTCTCCCCTCCCCCGCCGGACAGGCCTAGCCCTACCCCTGTGTGTGTGGGGGGACTCTCCCCTCCCCCGCCGGACAGGCCTAGCCCTACCCCTGTGTGTGTGGGGGGACTCTCCCCTCCCCTGCCCGACAGGCCTAGCCCTACCCCTGTGTGTGTGGGGGGACTCTCCCCTCCCCCGCCCGACAGGCCTAGCCCTACCCCTCTGTGTGGGGGGACTCTCCCCTCCCCCGCCCGACAGACCTAGCCCTGCCCCTGTGTTTGTGTGGGGACTCTCCCCTCCCCCGCCCGACAGGCCTAGCCCTACCCCTCTGTGTGCGTGGGGACTCTCCCCTCCCCTGCCGGACAGGCCTAGCCCTGCCCCTGTGTGTGTGTGGGGACTCTCCCCTCCCCCGCCGGACAGGCCTAGCCCTACCCCTGTGTGTGTGGGGACTCTCCCCTCCCCCGCCCGACAGGCCTAGCCCTACCCCTCTGTGTGCGTGGGGACTCTCCCCTCCCCTGCCGGACAGGCCTAGCCCTGCCCCTGTGTGTGGGGGGGGACTCTCCCCTCCCCCGCCGGACAGGCCTAGCCCTACCCCTGTGTGTGTGGGGACTCTCCCCTTCCCCGCCGGACAGACCTAGCCCTGCCCCTGTCTGTGTGTGTGGGGGGACTCTCCCCTCCCCCGCCCGACAGACCTAGCCCTGCCCCTGTGTTTGTGTGGGGACTCTCCCCTCCCCCGCCGGACAGGCCTAGCTCTACCCCTGTGTGTGGGGGGACTCTCCCCTCCCCCGCCGGACAGGCCTAGCCCTACCCCTGTATGTGGGGGAGGGTGTTCCCCAGGGCGGTGACTCTCCCCTCCCCTGCAGGACAGGCCTAGCCCTACCCCTGTGTGTGTGGGGACTCTCCCCTCCCCCGCCGGACAGGCCTAGCCCTACCCCTGTGTGTGTGGGGGGGGGTGGGGAGGGGGGTTCCCCAGGGTGGATCCCTGGAGCCCAGGAGCACTGTTCCTAGCTCTGGGGCTCTGAGGCACACTCCTAGGTGCAGACCTCGTGCCCATCACCCTTCCTTGGGGAGCGGGGCCTGGCAACCCTAGACCTCCCACACCCAGCCCCGAGCCCCCTTGCTTGAACGTGTTCCCTCGGAGTCCCGCCTGCGGGAGTGCAGGGCTGGGCTCTGGTTCTTGGGAACCCCGCAGGGCCGCTGTGGCAGGACGGCAGGTTTAGCAAAGGCCATTCTGAACCACAGGCACTTGACTCTGGAAAGCACTGGAGAGGTACAGCTCTTGGCTGCCTTCACGATGTTGTACTACCCCTAGTGAATCCTGGCTTTGGTCAGTGTCCGCAGGCCAGGCCTGGGCTTCTTATACACGGTGGGGCCTGCCCCCTTCAGAGGGCAGCCCCTGAAATACGCGCCAAGTCTGCCCTACGGACTCCTGCCCGCACTGCCGGGGATGCAGTGACTGACAGAGCTGGGCCGGCAGAAGCCCCTGGTGTAGACACAGCAATCCCTGTTACCGGGCTCGCGGGGCTGCAGTAAGCTGTGCTGGTACAGAGCGCAGTGTGGCTAGTATAAGCTGTACTGCCCGGAGCGCTGTGCTGGTACGGTGAGGTATGGCGTGTAGTTCACCTGGCCAAGCACCCCCCAGCAGGTCTGGCCTTAGCCTTGCTTTGCAGGAGAGACGTGTCAGGTGGGGGGGATCATTAGCATCTCTTTGACATTTCCCCCCTCCTCCCCCCCGCGACTGCCCCAGTGCAAACACAACTCTGTTGGGGAAAGGCACCTTGCTTCCCTCGGGGCCTGGGGCTAGCTGAGGGAAATGCCCTCTTGCCGCTGGAAGCTGTGACCCCACGAGGAGGGGTCGCTGGTACAGCTCCGCAGGTGCCTTGGGCTCTGACCCCCTGAGCTCAGGCTGAGGACGTCCAGCCCCTGCCCCCATCCAGGCTTCTGGTCACGGGCATCAGTCTGGCTGCTCTGGAAGAAGCTGAGCCAGGACTCTGCTGCAGCGTGGCCCCCCAGGGCAAGCCCCCTCAAAGTGCTCAACCCCTGTCCACCTTGAGCTCCCCTCAGCGTGTCCCCCTGGACGGGACTCTTGGGGAGCCTCACACCCCCAAAGGGCCCTGCCCCCCACTCCGCAGCCAGCAGTGACTCTTAGCCAGCGTGGGACAGACGGGTTATTGGTCACCAGGAGCCCAGCATAGAGCAGAGCTTGTGAGCACAGGGAGCAGGAACATTCAGCCAAGTCCATCTTGGGGGGGATCCAGAGCCCTGGGCTCTCTCTTTTCTCTCCCCCCGCCCCTCCAAACCAGGAGACTGACCTCTTCCAGCTGCCTGGCCTCCATCAGACCCCTTGCCCCTCCTCTGTCCTTTGTCTCTTTCCCAGGCTAGCAGGTCACATGGTCTCTGTTCTCCAACACCTCCGATTGATTCTTGCAGAGCAGGGGGCCTGGCCTTCAGGTGCCAGGCCAGAGTGTTGGCTGTTCTCTGCAGCCAGTCGCAGTCACACCTGCCCTCTAGGGGTCTCTGCAACAATCGCACACCCTTATCCCACCAGCTAGACACTTGAGTAACACATAGGGGAAACTGAGGCATGCTACAGTGTTCAGAGAACATAAGAATGGCCGTACCAAACGGGTCAGACCAAAGGCCCATCCAGCCCAGTATCCTGTCTACTGACAGTGGCCAATGCCAGGTGCCCCAGAGGGAGTGAACCTAACAGGTAATGATCAAGTGATCTCTCTCCTGCCATCCATCTCCACCCTCTGACAGACAGAGGCTAGGGACACCATTCCTTACCTGTCCTGGCTAATAGCCATTAATGGACTTAACCTCCATGAATTTATCTAGTTCTCTTTTAAACGCTGTTATAGTCCTAGTCTTCACAACCTCCTCAGGCAAGGAGTTCCACAAATTGACTATGCACTGTGTGAAGAAGAACTTCCTTTTATTTGTTTTAAACCTGCTGCCCCTAGTTTCATTTGGTGGCCCCTAGTTCTTATATTATGGGAACAAGTAAATAACTTTTCCTTATTCACTTTCTCCACATCGCTCATGATTTTATAGACCTCTATCATATCCCCCCTTAGTCTCCTCTTTTCCAAGGTGAAAAGTCCTAGCCTCTAATCTCTCCTCATATGGGACCCATTCCACACCCCTACTCATTTTAGTTGCCCTTCTCTGAAGCTTTTCTAATGCCAGTATATCTTTTTTGAGATGAGGAGACCACATCTGTACGCAGTATTCGAGATGTGGGTGTATCATGGATTTATGTAAGGGCAATAAGATATTCTCCATCTTATTCTCTATCCCTTTTTAATGATTCCTAACATCCTGTTAGCTTTTTTGACTGCCACTGCGTGGACGTCTTCAGAGAACTATCCACGATGACTCCAAGATCTCTTTCCTGATTAGTTGAAGCTAAATTAGCCCCCAATCACACTGTATGTATAGTTGGGGTTATTTTTTCCAATGTGCATTACTTTACATTTATCCACATTCAATTTCATTTTGCCATTTTGTTGCCCAATCACTTAGTTTTGTGAGCTCTTTTTGAAGTGCTTCACAGTCTGCTTTGGTCTTAACTATCTTGAGTAGTTTAGTATCATCTGCAAACTTTGTCACCACACTTTTTACCCCTTTCTCCAGATCATTTATGAATAAGTTGAATAGGATTGGTCCTACGACTGACCCTTGGGGAACAAGTTACCCCTCTCCATTCTGAAAATTTACCATTAATTCCTACCCTTTGTTCCCTGTCTTTAACCAGTTCTCAATCCATGAAAGGATCTTCCCTCTTATCCCATGATAACTTAATTTACGTAAGAGCCTTTGATGAGGGATCTTGTCAAAGGCTTTCTGGAAATCTAAGTACACTATGTCCACTGGATCTCCCTTGTCCACATGTTTGTTTGACTCCTTCAAAGAACTCTAATAGATTAGTAAGACATGATTTCCCTTTACAGAAACCATGTTGTCTTTTGCCCAACAATTTATGTTCTTCAATTATCGGGGGTAGCCGTGTTAGTCTGTATCTACAAAAACAACAAGGAGTCGGGTGGCACCTTAAAGACTAACAGATTTATTTGGGCATAAGCTTTCGTGGGTAAAAACCTCACATCTGTTGCATCTGAAGAAGTGAGGTTTTTACCCACGAAAGCTTATGCCCAAATAAATCTGTTAGTCTTTAAGGTGCCACCAGACTCCTTGTTGTTTATGTTCTTCTATGTGTCTGACAATTTTATTCTTTACGATTGTTTCAACTAATTTGCCCGGTACTGACGTTAGACTTACCGGTCTGTAATCGCTGGGATCACCTCTAGAGCCCTTTTTAAATACTGGCGTTACATTACCTATCTTCCAGTCATTGGGTACAGAAGCTGATTTAAAGGACAGGTTACAGACCATAGTTAATACACCTCTACCCCGATATAACGCTGTCCGTGGGAGCCAAAAAATCTTACCGCGTTATAGGTGAAACCGCGTTATATCGAACTTGCTTTGATCTGCCGGAGTGCGCAGCCCCGTCCTCCCGGAGCACTGCTTTACCGCGTTATATCCGAATTCGTGTTCTATCAGGTCACATTATATCGGGGTAGAGGTGTAGTTCCGCAACTTCACATTTGAGTTCTTTCAGAACTCTTGGGCGAATGCCATCTGGTCCCGGTGACATGTTACTGTTAAGTTTATCAATTAATTCCAAAACCACCTCTAGTGATACCTCAATCTGTGACAGTTCCTCCGACTTGTCACCTACAAAAGCCGGCTCAGGTTTGGGAATCTCCCAAACATTTTGTTATTACCTTCGGAGTTTTTGGCTAGCTGTTCTTCAAACTCCTTTTTGGCTTTTTTTATTACATTTTTACACTTTATTTGGCAGTGTTTATGCTCCTTTCTATTTACTTCACTAGGATTTGACTTCCACTCTTTAAAAGATGCCTTTTTATCTCTCACTGCTTCTTTTACATGGTTGTTAAACCGCGGTGGCTCTTTTTTAGTTCTTTTACTGTGTTTTTTAATTTGGGGTATACATTTAAGTTGGGCCTCTATTATGGTGTCTTTGAAAAGGGTCCATGCAGCTTGCAGGGATTTCACTTTAGTTACTGTACCTTTTAATTTCTGTTTAACTAACCCCCTCATTTTTGCATAGTTCCCCCTTTTGAAATTAAATGCCACAGTGTTGGGTTGTTGAGATGTTCTTCCCACCACAGGGATGTTAAATGTTGTTATATTATGGTCATTATTTCCAAGCAGTCTTGTTATAGTTACCTCTTGGACCAGCTCCTGCGCTCTACTCAGGACTAGATCTAGAGTTGCCTCTCCCCTTGTGGGTTCCCGTACCAGCTGCTCCATGAAGCAGTCATTTAAAGTATCGAGAAATTTTGTCTCTGCATTTCGTCCTGAGGTGACATGTTCCCAGTCAATATGGGGATAATTGAAATCCCCCATTATTATTGAGTTCTTAATTTTGATAGCCTCTCTAATCTCCCTTAGCATTTCGTCATCACTATCACTGTCCTGGTCAGGTGGTCGATAACAGATCCCTACTGTTATATTCTTATTAGAGCATGACGTTTCTATCCATAGAGATTCTATGGAACTTTTTGCGGATACAGACTAACACGGTTTCTACTCTGAAACCTATGGAACATGTGGATTCACTTAAGATTTTTACTTCATTTGATTCTACGTTTTCTTTCTCATACAGTGCCACTCCCCCCGCACAGAGAAAACATTAAGATCATTCCCACTTTGTCACAGTCCCCCTCGGCCCTGAGCCCAGGCTGAGGAAGTTCAGCCCCTGCCCCCATCCAGGCTCCCGTGTGGAGTTGATTGTGCTGGTGGGTGTCCGGGTGAGCGAGACAATCAGCGGCAATGGCCCTAGGTTGCTCTGCGCCCACTTCTGGGACACAGTTGCTCTGCTAGATGTCAGTCCCTCACTCCAAAACGACATGCTGGGCCGCAGTGGGCTGCAGCAGGGTGTGGGGCACGCTCTAGCATGGAGTTCCCAGTGTGACAGACATATCCCTGCTCTGGCATGCCTGGCAGCCAGTGCCCCAGGGGGTGCGTCTGAGGGCTCCCACCAGCCCCTGGGTGCCCCTGTTTTCCGGCCCTGTCCCTAAGGGCCTAGGGTATGTAGTGATGCCTTCAGCCCCACCCCATGGACCCTGCAGCAGCAGCTCCTGCCTCTGATCCATGCTGTCTCTGCAGATTTCCTGCTGTGGATTAACCGCTCGGGCACGGTCCTGCCTCTTGCCCACGTCCCTGCAGCCTACAAGGTTGCCTGCGCTCGCCCTGGGGTGCCCCCTGCTGCCAGCTGCCTGCGTTCCAGCGTCCTGGCCCTCACCGCTGACTTGCAGGACTTCGCACCATTCGCTCCGGAGATGCCCAGCAGCCCCGAGGGCCCCCGGGAAAGCAACCTCGCTGGGCATTTCCTGCCCACGCTGTGCCCTGCCCCAGGGGGCCCTTGCTACCAGCCCCCATCGGACTACTACTGCAGCCTGAGCAAAGAGCACTCGCTGGAGAGCCAGGGCAGCTCCACGCTCAGCAGCCCCTCGGAGTGCCTGGCCCCACAGCCGGCCGCCACTTCTGACTGCTCCCCCAGGGGCACCTCCACAGCCGTCCTCTTCCAGTTCCCTATCAGCAAGATCCTGGAGGAGGGGGAGGCAACAGCCGGCTGCCCAGGGCCCGATCGCAGGGGCCAGCAGGCCCCGGAGGAGCTGGACGAGGGGAAGGCGGCGCCAGCCGAGGAGACCTGTGCCCTGCCCTCCCCACACCTGCCTAGCCCCAAGAGAGGGCCGAGCGACGGGCTGCAGGGAGCTGAAGAGATTCAGAGGTACTGGGCAGGGCAGGACCTGGGCTCCCCGGCTCTGTTCCTCCAGCATTGTCCCAGTCCCCTCCCTCTCCCCTGCTGGCTGAGTCCATCAGCCCCTGTAGGGCACCAGGACTAGGGCCCTGCGCTGGGCAAACCTCACCCCCGGCCGGCCATAAGGCCCAGGATGCGCCTCCCCAGCTGTGCCGCATCCTCTCCCCTCCTTCGGCCGCAGGGCAGCGAGGGCAGCGTGCCCGTTAGTGGGTAACGTGCCCCAGGCCCAGCCAGGGGGCCTAGGGGCCAATGTGGGTCAATCCTCTGCCCCCCGTCCATGGGGCGTCTGGGGTATAATGCTGCCGCCCCCTTCCCCTCCCCCGGCCGTGGGGCGTCTGGGGTATAATGCTGCTGCCCTCGCCTTCCCTCCCCCGGCCGTGGGGCGTCTGGGGTATAATGCTGCCGCCCCCTTTCCCCTCCCCCAGCCGTGGAGCGTCTGGGGTATAATGCTGCTGCCCTCGCCTTCCCTCCCCCGGCCGTGGGGCGTCTGGGGTATAATGCTGCCGCCCCCTTTCCCCTCCCCCAGCCGTGGGGCGTCTGGGGTATAATGCTGCTGCCCTCGCCTTCCCTCCCCCGGCCGTGGGGCGTCTGGGGTATAATGCTGCCGCCCCCCTTCCCCTCCCCCGGCCGTGGAGCGTCTGGGGTATAATGCTGCCGCCCCCCTTCCCCTCCCCCGGCCGTGGGGCGTCTGGGGTATAATGCTGCTGCCCTCGCCTTCCCTCCCCCGGCCGTGGGGCGTCTGGGGTATAATGCTGCCGCCCCCCTTCCCCTCCGTGGGGCGTCTGGGGTATAATGCTGCTGCCCTCGCCTCCCCTTCCCCTCCCCTGGCCATGGGGTGCTGGGCAGAGGGTAATGCTGCCCCCCGCTCTGTCCTCTGCAGGGTGGTTCTCTCTGTCAATGACAAGTGGCATTACTGCCAGAACTCAGACATCCTGGTGGGCTCACGAGCTATGAGGAACAGGCACTTGCAGCTGCTGGGTTACTGCCTGGTTCAGGTAAGAGGCTGGGGGCGGGGGCTGGGGCGGGCCCGCGGGCCCCTCTCCTCGGTGCAGGAGCTGGGTGGGTAGTGATTAGAGGGCAGTGTGTTGGGCGCGTCCGTCCCCGAGGGAGCAGCAGGGGCTCCGCCCCGCCCTCGCTGGGGGGGGTGAGAATGGCACGTCCACTCCCAGCACACGCTGCCTGTGGGGAGGGCCAGGCGCCTCTGCCCAGAGCTGCCGCTGGGTGCCCAGCGCACATCCGAGCAGCTCCGCGACTCTGGGCAGCGTCACTGACCCGGAGCAGTTGCTGTTGGCCGGCAGAAGCCAAGGTCTGAGGGGCACCCTAGGGTGGCGATGGAAGAGGTGGACAGGCAGGTGTCCTGGTGGCTCTTCCAGGCCCCGTCCATGGGGACCCCATTCTAGAGGCAGGAATTGTGGGTCAGCAGCATCCAGCGGGGCCTGCTGTGTCTGCATCCCCTGGTGTCCCCCCATCCCCCCAAACCGGGCTCCACTCCTCGGCATGCCTGTGGCAGCGAGCCCCGGCTCGTCTGTGACGCCTGCGCCTTTTCCGCCAATCTGTGTTACTGAGGCCGGCTAGTTCAGTCCAGGGTGCCCCTTGCCGGCTGCCTCCTCTTTTCTTCCGCTGGCTCCTGGCTGCCTCATGGCTGGGCCTGTGTCGCTGGCCTTCAGCCACGCCTGGCATGTGAGGGACTCGGCTGGCGCCAGCGCGCTGGGCCTGTGCCGCTGGCCTTCAGCCACGCCTGGTGTTGCGGAGTGTGGGGGAGTCAGGGCCCTGCACCCCTCTTCCCGAGATTCACTGCGACTCTCAACCAGCCAGTAAAGCAGAAGGTTTATTTAAGGACAGGAACACAGTCTCAAGCAGAGCGTGTAGGTACGACCAGACCCCCTCAATTAGGTCCCTCTGGGAGGTTCAGGGAGCTTAGACCCCAGCTTGGGGTTCCCTGCGTTGCACCACCCAGCCCAAACCGAAACTAAACTCCAAACTCCTCCCGCTGCTCCTCTCCTTTGTTCAGTCTCCCCACCCCCGTTCCTGGCTCAGGTTACAGCTCAGGTAGCTTTCTTCAAGGGAAGTCCCCCCTCCTCACTGCAATCCCCCTGCAACATTCCCAGGTCAAACCCGCCCCGCTCCCTGCTCAGTCACATCTCTCCCCCCTTCGAGACTGAACTGAGCGGGGTCACTCTGACCAGTGACCTGGGGAAGTTCAGGGCTCCCTCTCTGGGACAACCTGTCCGCTATCAGGTTGGCACTTCCCTTCACATGGACCACGTCCATATCATAATCCTGCAGGAGCCGGCTCCACCTCAGGAGCTTGGCGTTGGCTCCTTTCATCTGGTTCAGCCAGGTCAGAGGAGAGTGGTCGGTGTGCACGGTGAAGTGTCACCCAAAGAGATATGGCTCTAGTTTCTTGAGGGCCCACACCATGGCCAGGCATTCCTTCTCGATGGCCGCGTAGTTCTGCTCCCGGGGTAGCAACTTCTTGCTCAGGTACACGATGGGGTGTCTCTCCCCCTTTTCATCCTCCTGCATTAACACCGCCCCCAGTCCCGTGTCTGAGGTGTCGGTGAACACCAAAAAGGGCTTGTCAAAGTCTGGGTTTGCCAGAACTGGGCCACTGACCAGAGCCTCCTTCAGCGCCCGGAGAGCTTCCTGGCACTCCTCAGTCCAGACCACCTTGTCTGGCTTCCCCTTCTTGCACAGCTCAGTGATGGGGGCGGCTATGGCGCTAAAGTGGGGCACGAACCTCCGATAGTACCCTGCCATCCCAATAAAGGCTTGGACCTGCTTTTTGGTTTGAGGAGCGGGCCAGTCTCTGATCACCTCCACTTTGGCTGGTTCCGGCTTTAGGCAGCCGCTTCCCACCCGGTGGCCTAGGTAGGATACCTCAGCCATCCCCACCTTGCACTTCTCCGGTTTGACGGTCAGCCCAGCCTTCTGGAGTCGGTCCAGCACTTGTCTAACCTGGGATATGTGGTCCTCCCAGGTCTGGCTAAAGACACAGATGTCATCGATATACGCCACGGCAAAACTCTCCATCCCCCTCAGTAGCTGATCCACCAAGCGCTGGAAGGTGGCCGGCGCTCCCTTGAGGCCGAAGGGCAGGGTCAGGAACTCATAGAGCCCCAGAGGGGTGACAAAGGCCGATTTCAGCCTGGCATCTGCATCCAGCGGCACTTGCCAATAGCCCTTTGTAAGATCCATGGTGGTAAGGTACCGAGCACCTCCCAGCTTGTCTAGGAGCTCGTCCGGCCTGGGCATGGGGTAGGCATCGGCTACAGTGATGGCATTGAGCTTCCGATAGTCCACACAGAACCGGATCGACCCGTCCTTTTTGGGGACCAGCACCACCGGCGAGGCCCAAGGGCTGGAAGACGGCTAGATCACCCCCAAAGCCAGCATGTCATTGACCTCTCTTTCCAGGTCCTGAGCAGTTTTCCCTGTGGCTCGGAAGGGGGAGCATTTTATAGGCGGGTGCGATCCTGTCTGCACCCGGTGGACAGTCAGATTAGTGCGTCCAGGCTGGTTGGAAAACAGCTGTTGGTACAGATGCAGCACCCCTCCGATCTCAGCTCGCTGGGCAGGGGTTAGCCGATCAGAGAGGGGAATTGCTTCCAGGGGGAAGCCAACTCTTGTCCCAGGGAATAGATCTACTAAAGGGTCATCTCCCTGCCCCTCCCAATGTCCACACACGGCCAACACCATATTCCCCCTGTAATAATGTGGCTTCATCATATTCACATGGTACACCCGGTGGTGGTGTGCCCGGTTCGACAGCTCCACCACATAGTTTACCTCGTTTAGTTGCTTGACAACCTTGAAGGGCCCTTCCCAGGCGGCCTGGAATTTGTTTTTCCTCACGGGGATGAGGACCATCCCCTGATCCCCAGTGGCGAAGGCGCGGGCCCGTGCTGTGCGGTCATACCAGACCTTCTGCTTCCTCTGGGTTCTGGCCAGATTCTCCCTGGCCAGGCCCATGAGCTCGGCAAGTCGTTCCCGGAAGGTCAGGACATACTCCACCACCGACTCTCCGTCAGGAGTGGCCTGCCTCTCCCATTTGTCTCTCATCAGGTCCAGGGGCCCCCTTACCCGCCTTCCATATAGCAGTTCGAAAGGCGAAAACCCGGTAGACTCCTGGGGTACCTCCCTGTACGCAAACAGCAGGTGAGGTAAGTACTTGTCCCAGTCCTGCGGGTGCTGATTCATAAATGTTTTCAGCATCATTTTTAGCGTCCCATTGAACCTCTCCACCAGCCCGTTGGATTGGGGGTGATATGCTGAGGCCCAGGTGTGCCGGACCCCACATCTCTCCCACAAGCACCGGAGTAGGGCCGACATGAAGTTGGACCCTTGGTCCGTCAAGACTTCCTTGGGGAACCCCACTCGGCTGAAAATGGTCAGCAGCGCATCCGCCACAGTGTCTGCTTCAATGGACGATAAGGGCACTGCCTCGGGGTAGCGGGTGGCGAAATCGACCACCACCAGGATGTATTTCTTCCCAGACCGGGTCCTCTTGCTGAGAGGTCCCACTATGTCCATGGCCACCTTCTGGAAAGGCTCCTCTATGATGGGCAAAGGTCTCAATGCTGCTTTCCCCTTGTCCCGGGCCTTCCCCACCCTCTGGCAGGGGTCACAGGATCGGCAGTACTGCCGGACGTTGGTGAAGACCCCGGGCCAGTAAAAGTTCTGTAGCAGCCTCTGCCTGGTGCGCCGGATCCCCTGGTGCCCTGCGAGAGGGATGTCATGGGCCAGGTACAGTAGCTTGTGGCGAAACTTCTGGGGAACCACCAGCTACCTCCTGATCCCCCACGACTCCACTTCCCCCGGGGGAGCCCACTCTCGGTACAGGAACCCCTTCTCCCACAGGAACCTCTCCTTGCATCCTCTCCTCATGGTCTGTACCACACTGAGGTCAGCCAGGCCCCTTAGCTTCCGCAGGGAGGGGTCCTTCTGCAACTCGGCCTGGAACTCGGCGGCTGGGGAAGGGATGGGGACTTGCTCCCTCTCGTCGGCTGGGTCGGAAGCCCCAGCCACCCCAAGGCCTGTCCTTGGGTGTTCCCTCCCCACCCGGGAAGAGTTCGGTGCCTCCGGTGTGACATCCTTCCCAAGGTCAGGGCGTAGTGCTCCTCGCCGGCTCTGGCTATGGGTCACGACTAAGGCGGTCTGGGGGCTGCTTGGCCAGTCCTCTAGGTCCCCCCCCATCAACACCTCAGTGGGCAAATGGTGGTGCACTCCCACGTCCTTGGGGCCCTCCTTGGCCCCCCATTTCAGGTGTACCCTCGCTACGGGAACCTTGAATGGGGTCCCGCCCACCCCGGTCAGGGTCAGGAAGGTGTTGGGCACCACCCAATCTGGGGCCACCACCTCGGGCCGGGCCAGTGTCACCTCTGCGCCCGTGTCCCAGTATCCATAAACTTTCTTCCCATCCACCTCCAGGGGAACAAGGCACTCGCTCCGCAGGGACAGCCCCGCGCCAACCCTGTAAACGGAGAACTTTGAATCCGGAGCATCTGACCCCCCCAGAGAAGCTGGCCTGGGGCCCTTCTCTCTCTTGAGCAGTTGATAAGCTGCCAGCCCCTCTTGCGTGAGAAGCCTGCCCCTCGTCCGTCTGGGCCTCTACCAAGTTAACCCGGTGCGGGTTCGGTCTGCTCAGTCTGTCTTTGAGCTTGGGGCACTGGGCCCGAACGTGGCCTCTTCGGCCGCAGTAATAGCAGCTCAGGTCCCGTGGGTCCCCTCGAGCCGGTCGGTTGTCCCTGATGCTGGGCATTCCCCGTGGGAGGGGATTCCCCATATTCCCCCTTTGGGAGGTCCCAGGGTGACTCTCTCTCTGCATCGCGGCAGGCCTGTTCCTTTGGGGCTCCTCCCTGCCACCCCCTGACCGGCTCTTTACAAACTCATCGGCCAGCTGCCCTGCGTGTCGCGGGTTCTCTGGCTTTCTGTCCACCAACCCCAGCCTCAGGTCAGATGGGCACCGCTCATACAGTTGCTCCAGTACCAGCAGTTTAATCAGGTCCTCCTTCGTCTGGGCCCCACCAGCCCACTTGCTGGCGTATCTTTCCATGCGGACGGCTAGTTGCAGATATGAGATCTCAGGGGTTTTATCTTGACTCCGGAACCTTTCCCGGTACATCTCAGGAGTCAGCCCAAACTCACGTAGCAGGGCCTTTTTGAATAGTTCGTAGTCCCCTTTCTCTGCCTCTCCCAGTTGGCGGTACAATGCCACGGCTTTGGGGTCCAGTAAGGGGGTAAGGACCCGGAGTCTGTCCGCGGGATCAACCCGGTGCAGCTCGCAGGCCGTCTCAAAGGCCTCCAGGAAGTCATCCATGTCCTCCCCCTCCTTGTGTGGGGCCAGGATGCACTTATCAAAGCTCCGTGCAGTCCTGGGTCCCCCCTCACTCACCGCAGCCGGGGGTTCGCTGCCCTTCAATCTCGCCAGTTCCAGTTCATGCTGACGCTGTCTCTCTTCACGCTGATGCTGTCTCTCATTCTCCTGTCTCTGTCTCTCATTCTCCTCCCGTTCATGCTGACGCTGTTGTTCACGATCCTCCAGCTGTCTCAGTTTTAGCTCTTTCTCCCATTCCAGCCAATTCCGCTCCACGGATGCCGAACGTCGCCGGGAGGGTCCCCTGCTGGCCGGGGGGGCCACGGCGCCTTCGGTATTTGCTGGGCTCCTCCCCACCCTTCCCCTAGGCATAGGAAGGAGGGGTCTCGGGAAGCCCTCAGCAGCCGGCTGACCCCTCCCAGCTGGGACAGACACTGGTGCCTGCGCTGCATTTGCCAGGCTGCTTCCCTGAGACACAGGGATCAGTTCATTCGCGCGATCTTCCGCCTCCAGCCGGGCAATGAGCTGTTCTTTGGTGAGCCTCCCAATGCACAGCCCCCTCTGCTTGCACAGCTCCACCAGGTCGCTCTTAAGCCGCTTGGCATACATCTTCCTGCTGGCCACTCACCGGCCTGTGTGCTCACAGCTCCCCACAGTTCCCAGGGGTTCCCCTAGTGTGCCAGCCCTTCTCGAGGTCACCACCTCTCTGCCAGTGTCAAGCTGCAGACTCCTCCGCCCCTGGGACCACTCGCTGCGATCCCCCCGGGGGACCCTGTTACTGCAAAAGTCCTTCTCGCTGGTCACACACTCCCAGGGGTAATAACCGTCTCTCTCTCACTCTTCAGCAGGCCTGGTCCCCGTCAATCCCCCTTCGTTTTACTGCTCCCCAGTCACTTACTGCAGGAAGCGCCGTCCACGGGGTGCAGTAGATCCCGCCGCTGCCACCAGTTGTTGCGGAGTGTGGGGGAGTCAGGGCCCTACACCCCTCTTCCCGAGATTCACTGCGACTCTCAACCAGCCAGTAAAGCAGAAGGTTTATTTAAGGACAGGAACACAGTCTCAAGCAGAGCGTGTAGGTACGACCAGACCCCCTCAATTAGGTCCCTCTGGGAGGTTCAGGGAGCTTAGACCCCAGCTTGGGGTTCCCTGCGTTGCACCACCCAGCCCAAACCGAAACTAAACTCCAAACTCCTCCCGCTGCTCCTCTCCTTTGTTCAGTCTCCCGGGCAGAAGGTGTTAATTCTCCCCACCCCCGTTCCTGGCTCAGGTTACAGCTCAGGTAGCTTCCTTCAAGGGAAGTCCCCCCTCCTCATTGCAATCCCCCTGCAACATTCCCAGGTCAAATCTGCCCTGCTCCCTGCTCCATCACACCTGGCGTGTGAGGGACTCAGTTGGCGCCAGCGCGCTTTGACCTCTCGCTCAGTGCTGGTCCCACTCCTCCAGATTCGCTCCAGGTCATGCTCCCAGCGGCTCGCTGCTCCAGCTTTGCTGGTCCGATGTTCCACCCTGAGATACCGGTCCATCAACAGCCAGTGAATAGAGATCCCCCTCCACCAGTGCCAAGCAGGGTCCTCCGTCCCCAAGAGTGAGCGCGGTTGGCTAGCTGGCACGTTGGCGGCACCGCTGCCTGCTCCAGGCAGGGCAGATTGGTGCACTGTCCCCGGGGTACTTGGCCTCGGCCTCTGCACCTTCTGACTCTATGTCCCAGCCCCAGACGCCAGCTGTCTTTGCCTGGTGCAGCACCGCTGGCCCTCTGCCTCGTCTGGCGTCAGTGGCTTCCGCTCAGCCCTTGCTGGCGTGGGGGGCCAGGGCTGGGAGGCATGGAGGGCTGTGATATATGGGAGGTCAGTGGCCTTTTTGGCCTTAAACTCAGACTCTAGCCCCAGTACCAAGGGGGCTCTCTGGGTGCTGGCACCAATGCAGACACCAGGACCTGCCATGCCGGACCTGGTACCGACACGAGTCTCCAGCAGATCTGTAACTACAGACAGCTCAAGCCTTGGTACCGATGTTACTGCGCCAGCTCCCTTTGGCACTAGGACTTTCTCTGCCGACCCGGGGGGGCAGCATCTCCTCTAGAGCAAATATACCTCTGCGCCCCTTCTCCAGAGTCAGGAGTGACCCTCCCCGGGCAGCCAACACCTTCTGCTAGGGCTTCCCTGGGAGTCAGTCAAGGGGCACTTGGATGCCGCCCCACAGCACACCCAGACCTCAGACAGCTGGAACTGCCTTGCTACATCACCTCAGGCCCTGCGCTCTCCCCGGCCTGTTCCTGTGGCCTGCTGCCTCAGGACCTTCAATCAAGCACCCCAGATCCTCTTCCTTGATCAGATAATCAGAGCCGAAGAGGAATCTGAGGATGATGGAGAGGAGCACAGAGAGCCAAGAAAGAAAGTGACACCCCCCTTCTCCCCACTGACTTCAGGTCCTTCCAGGAGTTGCTGGGAAGAGGAGCATGTGCCCTAGATATGGGCCTCTGAGCCATGCAGGAGAAAGCATGTAACTTGTTTGATAACTTCCCCTCACCCTGCCCCCAGGCAATGCCAATAAACCTGGGAAGGGCCAGGCAGGATCCGACTTACGAGTACCTCTGCTCTCGCCCAGCTCTGGGCACCTTAGTGGTGGCTGTGGGCCCAGGACAACCGAAACATGGGGTTGCAGAGATTGGATCCCTGCACACCAAAGCCTGGTCTTGGGCATCACTGTGGCTGCATAGCAAATATCAGGCCCTATTCACCAGACGTGCCAAGGAGCTGGGGTGGTACAAAGTGTCTTCCTGATAACAAGCTCCTGTGGGTAGCCTGAGCCAAGGAATGCAGCGGTTAGAACCTCTCTGCAAGTGACCCTGGCCCAGCCTGGGCATCCTGCCTCCCACTCTCAGGGGTTGCCAGAGAGGTCCAAAATGTTACTCAAGATGTTCCCCTCCAGGGGCTGAACCATTAGCTCCCATCCGGCTGGGTGGTTGCACACCCCAAAGGACTTTAGGAATGCTGAGCTCCCTGGGTATGTGGTTTTCTCCTGGTAGCAGGTGTATATGTCAAGAGCGGAGTGAGTTTGGACAGAAAACCTCCTGCCAACAGAGATAGCTGACTATACTGCCCAGAGAAAACATCGCTTCTCCTGCAGGGAGCTCCTGTCTCTTCTACCACCCCCCTACATTGTCCCCAAGGAGGAGAACTGGCATTCGGGTCTGAGAGCCTCATACCGATCCCACCACAGCCTCCTTCGCTCTACCCCGCTTTTGTTGCACTTTCCCATTTTTCCCAGACCTGGGCTGGGATTACATCACAGCAGCTACCAAAGGCTGCTCCGTGCATTCCCCCTCGCCCCTATCCCTGTGTCGCGGAGTGTGGGGCCCTGTACCCCCGGCTTCCTGCGATTCACCGTGACTCTCAGCCAGCCAGTAAAGCAGAAGGCTTATTGGATAAGAGGAACACAATCTACAGCAGAGCTTGTAGATACAACCAGGACCCCTCAATCAAGTCCTCTTGGGGAGCGCAGGGAGCTTAGACCCCAGCTTGGGGTTCCCTGCGTTGCACCTCCAAGCCCAAAACTGAAGACGTCCCAAATCCCTCCAGCAGCTCTCTCCCCCCTCCCCTCTGCTCCTCCTCTCCTTTGTTCAATCTCCGGGGCAGAAGGTGTCGGGTCCCCCACCCCTGTTCCTGGCTCAGGTTACAGATCAGATAGCGCAATGTAACTCCCAGGCTCCATTCCCAGGTCAAACCCGCCCCGCTCCCTTCTCAGTCACATCTCTCCCCCCTTCGAGACTGAACTGAGTGGGGTCACTCTGACCAGTGACCTGGGGAAGTTCAGGGCTCCCTCTCCGGGACAACCTGTCCGCTATCAGGTTGGCACTTCCCTTCACATGGACCACGTCCATATCATAATCCTGCAGGAGCCGGCTCCACCTCAGGAGCTTGGCGTTGGCTCCTTTCATCTGGTGCAGCCAGGTCAGAGGAGAGTGGTCGGTGTGCACGGTGAAGTGTCACCCAAAGAGATATGGCTCTAGTTTCTTGAGGGCCCACACCATGGCCAGGCATTCCTTCTCGATGGCCGCGTAGTTCTGCTCCCGGGGTAGCAACTTCTTGCTCAGGTACACGATGGGGTGTCTCTCCCCCTTTTCATCCTCCTGCATTAACACCGCCCCCAGTCCCATGTCTGAGGTGTCGGTGAACACCAAAAAGGGCTTGTCAAAGTCTGGGTTTGCCAGAACTGGGCCACTGACCAGAGCCTCCTTCAGCGCCCGGAGAGCTTCCTGGCACTCCTCAGTCCAGACCACCTTGTCTGGCTTCCCCTTCTTGCACAGCTCAGTGATGGGGGTGGCTATGGCGCTAAAGTGGGGCACGAACCTCCGATAGTACCCTGCCATCCCAATAAAGGCTTGGACCTGCTTTTTGGTTTGAGGAGCGGGCCAGTCTCTGATCACCTCCACTTTGGCTGGTTCCGGCTTTAGGCAGCCGCTTCCCACCCGGTGGCCTAGGTAGGATACCTCAGCCATCCCCACCTTGCACTTCTCAGCTTTTACGGTCAGCCCAGCCTCCTGGAGTCGGTCCAGCACTTGTCTAACCTGGGATATGTGGTCCTCCCAGGTCTGGCTAAAGACACAGATGTCGTCAATATACGCCACAGCAAAACTCTCCATCCCCCTCAGTAGCTGATCCACCAGGCGCTGGAAGGTGGCCGGCGCTCCCTTGAGGCCGAAAGGCAGGGTCAGGAACTCATAGAGCCCCAGAGGGGTGACAAAGGCCGATTTCAGCCTGGCATCTGCATCCAGCGGCACTTGCCAATAGCCCTTTGTAAGATCCATGGTGGTAAGGTACCGAGCGCCTCCCAGCTTGTCTAGGAGCTCGTCCGGCCTGGGCATGGGGTAGGCATCGGCTACAGTGATGGCATTGAGCTTCCGATAGTCCACACAGAACCGGATCATCCCGTCCTTTCTGGGGACCAGCACCACCGGCGAGGCCCAAGGACTGGAGGAGGCTGGATCACCCCCAATGCCACCATGTCATTGACCTCTCTTTCGAGGTCCTGAGTGGTTTTCCCTGTGACTCGGAAGGGGGAGTTGTCACGGAGTATTGGGGAACTCAGGGCCCTGCACCCCCGGCTTCCTGCGATTCACCATGACTCTCAGCCAGCCAGTAAAGCAGAAGGTTTATTTGGATGACAGGAATACCGTCCAAGACAGGTCTTGCAGGCACAGACAACAGGACCCCCTCAGTTAAGTCCAGCTTGGGGTCCCAGGGCATCCCAGCCCTCCCCCCTTTGGGGGGGGGGGGGTCAGAGCCATCTCTGCCTCCCAGCCATCTCTCCAGCTCGCTTCCAGCACTCTGCTTCCAGCGACCCCTCCCACAGCCTTTGTCCAGTTTCCCGGGCTAAGGAGTCACCTGGCCTTCAACCCCTTCCTGGGTTCTCATGTTACACACTCAGGTATGCGCCCTCGGGCAGACTCCCATCCCGCAATGCAGACTATCCCAGCCACACTCCCCTGTCAGCATTCACAGACCACAGTGAGAACAGGCCCAGTTCGTCACAGAGTATTTTATAGGCGGGTGCGACCCTGTCTGCACCTGGTGGACAGTCAGATTAGTGCGTCCAGGCTGGTTGGAAAACAGCTGTTGGTACAGATGCAGCACCCCTCTGATCTCAGCTTGCTGGGTAGGGGTTAGCTGATCAGAGAGGGGAATTGTTTCCGGGGGGAACCAGCTCTTGTCCCAGGGAATAGATCTACTAAAGAGTCATCTCCCTGCTCCTCCCAGTGCCCACACGTGGCCAACACCACATCCCCCCTGTCATAATATGGCTTCATCACATTCACATGGTACACCCGGCGGTGGTGTGCCCGGTTAGACAGCTCCACCACATAGTTTACCTCATTTAGTTGCTTGACAACCTTGAAGAGCCCTTCCCATGCGGCCTGGAGTTTGTTCTTCCTCACGGGGATGAGGACCATCACCTGATCCCTGGTGGCGAAGGCGCGGGCCCATGCTGTGCGGTCATACCAGACCTTCTGCTTCCTCTGGGCTCGGGCCAGATTCTCCCTGGCCAGGCGCATGAGCTCGGCAAGTCGTTCCCGGAAGGTCAGGACATACTCCACCACCGACTCTGCATCGGGAGTGGCCTTCCCCTCCCATTCATCTCTCATCAGGTCCAGGGGCCCCCTTACCTGCCTTCCATATAACAGTTTGAAAGGCGAAAACCCGGTAGACTCCTGGGGTACCTCCCTGTACGCGAACAGCAGGTGAGATAAGTACTTGTCCCAGTCCTGCGGGTGCTGGTTCATAAATGTTTTTAGCATCATCTTCAGTGTCCCGTTGAACCTCTCCACCAGCCCGTTGGATTGGGGGTGATACGCTGAGGCCCAGTTGTGCCGGACCCCGCATTTCTCCCACAAGCACCGGAGTAGGGCCGACATGAAGTTGGACCCTTGGTCCGTTAAGACTTCCTTGGGAAACCCCACTCTGCTGATAATGGTCAGCAACGCATCTGCCACAGTGTCCGCCTCGATGGACGATAAGGGCACCCGCCTCGGGGTAGCGGGTGGCGAAATCTACCACCACCAGAATGTATTTCTTCCCTCACCAGGTCGTCTTGCTGAGAGGTCCCACTATGTCCATAGCCACCTTCTGGAAAGGCTCCTCTATGATGGGCAAAGGTCTCAACGCCGCTTTCCCCTTGTCCCGGGCCTTCCCCACCCTCTGACAGGGGTCACAGGATCGGCAGTACTGCTGGACGTTGGTAAAGACCCAGGCCAGTAAAAGTTCTGTAGCAGCCTCTGCCTGGTGCGCCGGATTCCCTGGTGCCCTGCGAGAGGGATGTCATGGGCCAGGTACAATAGCTTGTGGCGAAACTTCTGGGGGACCACCAGCTGCCTCCTGATCCCCCACGACTCCACTTCCCCTGGGGGAGCCCATTCTCGGTACAGGAACCCCTTGTCCCACAGGAACCTCTCCTGGCAGCCTCTCCCCACGGTCTGTACCGCCCTGAGATCCGCCAGGTCCCTTATCTTCTGCAAGGAGGGTTCCTTCTGCAACTCAGCCTGGAACTCAGCAGCTGGGACAGGGATGGGGACCTGCTCCCTCTCGCCGGCTGGGTCTGAAGCTGCAGCCTCCCTGAGCCGTGTCCCTGGGCATTCCCTCCCCACCGGGTTAGGGTCCTGCGCTTCGGGCAAGGCACCCTCCCCAAGGTCAGGGCGCAGTGCTCCTCGCCGGCTCTGACTGTGGGTCACAACCAGTGCCCTTTGGGGGTTGCTTGGCCAGTCCTCCAGGTCCCCCCCCATCAATACCTCAGTGGGCAAATGTGGGTGTACCCCCACATCCTTGGGGCCCTCCTTGGCCCCCCACTTCAGGTGTACCCTCACCACAGGCACCTTGAATGGGGTCCCACCCACCCCTGTCAGGGTCAGGTAGGTGTCGGGCACCACCTGATCTGGGGCCACCACCTCGGGCTGGGCCAACGTCACCTCTGCGCCCGTATCCCAGTATCCATTGACCTTCCTCCCATCCACCTCCAGGGGAACAAGGCACCCTCTGCAGAGGGACAGCCCCGCGCCCACCGTATAAACTGAAAACCCTGAGTCTGGAGCATCCAGCCCCCCAGAGGAGCTGGCCTGGAGCTCTTCTCCCTCCTTAGCAGGTGGTACGCTGCCAGCCCCCCTTCCCTGGGAATGCTGCCCCTCGTCTGGCTGGGTCTCTACCCAGTCAACCCTCTGTGAATCATAGAATCATAGAATATCAGAGTTGGAAGGGACCTCAAGAGGTCATCTAGTCCAACCCCCTGCTCAAAGCAGGACCAATTCCCAGCTAAATCATCCCAGCCAGGGCTTTGTCAAGCCGGGCCTTAAAAACCTCCAAGGAAGGAGACTCCACCACCTCCCTAGGTAACGCATTCCAGTGTTTCACCACCCTCCTAGTGAAATAGTTTTTCCTGATATCCAACCTGGACCTCCCCCACTGCAACTTGAGACCATTGCTCCTTGTTCTGTCATCTGCCACCACTGAGAACAGCCGAGCTCCATCCTCTTTGGAACCCCCCTTCAGGTAGTTGAAGGCTGCTATCAAATCCCCCCTCATTCTTCTCTTCTGGAGACTAAACAATCCCAGTTCTCTCAGCCTCTCCTCATAAGTCATGTGCTCCAGACCCTAATCATTTTTGTTGCCCTCCGCTGGACTCTGTGGGTTCGGTCTGCTCAGTCTGTCCCTGAGCCTGGGGCACTGGGCCCATATGTGGCCTCTCTGGCCACAGTGATAGCAGCCCATGTCCCGTGGGTCCCCTCGAGTGGGTCGGATGGACCTACGCTGTATGTTCCCCTTTGGTGGGGGTTCTCCACAGTTCCTCGCTGGGAGGTCCCATAATGACTCTCTCTCTGCGTTGTGGCGGACCTGTTCCTTTGGGACTCCTCCCGGTTATCCCCTGCCCGACTGTTCACAAACCTGTCGGCCAGCTGGCCTGCGTGCTACGGGTTCTCTGGCTTTTGGTCCATCAACCATCGCCTCAGGTCGGATGGGCACTGCTCATACACGTGCTCCAGTACGAATAGGTTAAGCAGGTCCTCTTTAGTCTGGGCCCCAGCTGTCCACTTGCGGGCATACCCCTGGGCCCGGTTGGCTAGTTGTAGGTATGTGACCTCACGGATTTTACGCTGACTTCGGAACCTTTTCCGGTACATCTCAGGGGTCAGCCCAAACTCGCAGAGCAGGGCCTTTTTGAACAGTTCATAGTCCCTTGTCTCCGCCCCTTTCAGTCGGCTGTACACCTCCCTGGCTGTGGAGTCCAGTGAGGGAATAAGAAACTGGAGCCTGTCTGCAGGGTCAACCTGGAGCAGCTCGCAGGTATTCTCAAAGGCCGTCAGGAAGGTATCCATGTCCTCCCCCTCCTTACGCTGGGCCAGGAAGCCCTTATCAAAGCTCTTTGCAGTCTTGGGTCCCCCCTCGCTCGCCGCAGCCGGGGCCCCACTGCTCCTCAGCCTGGCCAGTTCCAGCTCATGCTGACATTGGTTCTCCTTCTCTTCCCGCTCATGCTGACGCTGGTTCTCCTCATGCTGACGCTGCTTTTCCCGTTCTTCCGGCTCCTGCTTCAGTTCTTGCTGCCTTAATTCGAGCTCTTTCAGTCTCAACTCCCTGTCACATTCCAGTCGCATCCGCTACCGGGACGAGGAGCTCCGCCGGGACAATCCCCTGCTGGCTGCCGGGGTCAGGGTGCCCTCGGTATTCGCTGGGCTTCCCCCAACCGCTCCCCTAGGTATAGGTAGGCAGGGTCTCCGGATGTCCTCGGCAGCAGTCTGTCCCCTCCCAGCCAGGTCAGGCCCCGGGGCCCACGCTGCATCCGCCGGGCGGCTTCCCTCAGGGACAGGCTCGGTTCATCCAAGCGATCCCTCTCCTCCAGCTGGGCAATGAGCTGTTCTTTGGTGGACCTCCCAATGCGCAGCCCCCTCTGCCTGCACAGCTCCACCAGGTCGCTCTTAAGGCGTTTAGCATAATCCTCCTCAGGCCACTCGCCGGCCTGCACTCTCCGCTTTCCACCGTTCCAGGGGGACCCCTAGTGTGCCAGCCCTGCTTCAGGTCACCACCTCTCTGCCAGGGTCAAGCTGCAGACTCCTCTGCCCTGGGCCCGCTCGCTGTGATCCCCCGGGGGACCCTGTCACTGCAACAGTCCTTTTCACTGGTCACACACTCCCAGGGGTTAATCGCCCCCTGAAACCGTCTCTCTCTGATTCTTCAGCCCACCTGGTCCCCGTTGATCCCCCTTCGTTTTACTGCTCCCCAGTCACTTACTGCAGGAAGCACCGCCCACGGGGTGCAGTATATCCCACTGCTGCCACCAGTTGTCGCGGAGTGTGGGGGACTCAGGGCCCTGTACCCCTGGCTTCCTGCAATTCACCGGGACTCTCAGCCAACCAGTAAAGCGGAAGGTTTATTGGATAACAGGAACACAGTCTACAACAGAGCTCGTAGATACAACCAGGACCCCTCAATCAAGTCCTCTTGGGGAGCGCAGGGAGCTTAGACCCCAGCTTGGGGTTCCCTGCGTTGCACCTCCCAGCCCAAAAACTACAAACTCCCAAAACTCTCCAGCAGCTCTCTCCACTCCACTCTGCTGCTCCTCTCCTTTGTCCAGTCTCCCGGGCAGAAGGTGTCACTTCTCCCACCCCCCCTCCTGGCTCAGGTATCTCAATGTAACTCCCAGGCTCCATTCCCAGGTCAAACCCGCCCTGCTCCGTCACACCCTGTCTCCCACAGGAGCTGTAGAAGGCCCATCTCAGGAGTTCTAAAGGAGGGACTTCTGTTCTCACCACTTACCCAGAAGAAAAGGGGGAGGTGGCTGACCTAGTCCATCAGCTCCAGTTCAGAAGGCAACACGAGCCTCCCTCACGCCCTCTAGATGCTCAGGGTTGTCGTGCGGCTGTCAACCTTCCCCATGTGTGTTTTCACACAGCAGTTTGTCCGGCCCAGAGGCTGCCCCTGCTTCACAGCACGACTGGACTGTTCCCTTACAAGGTTCTAGCTGTTTGCAGTGTCACAGAATGCCTGGCTGGGCTGGCGCACACCTCTGAGACACGCTCTACCCTGCCCTCAGCCTTTTGCTCCTTGCGACTGAGAGCGAATTACAACAAGTTGCCTCTCTCCTCCCTGTGCACAGAATTCATAGGGGCTGTCTGGATTGCCCGTGGGCAGAGTTACACCTTCCTTGAGAGGTGTCAGGCCATCCCTGGTCTCCACCCCAAGGGAAACTCTGCAACTGCGACAAGAACCTGGCTTGGGCTGTTAGGTTACACGGTATCACGCATACACGTGACACCACTCGCCAGAGTTCACCTCCGCCCGCTCCGAGGCTGTCTGGGGTCTATTTCCCAGCCCACTAAACATCAGGGAATCCTAGAAAGGTAGGACTCGAGAGGTCACCTGGTGCAATCCCCTGCACTCAAGGCAGGTCTACGTAATAACTAGACCATCCCTGACAGGGGTTTGTCCAACCTGCTCTTAAAAGCCTCCAATGACAGGGACTCCACAGCCTCCCTGGGAAATTTATTCCAGTGTCTAACCACCCTGACAGTTAAGAACTTTTTCCTAATGTCCAACCTAAACCTCCCTTGCTGCAATTTAAGCCCATTGCTTCTTGTTGTAGCCTCAGAGGTTAACGAGAACAATTTACCTCCCTCCTCCTTGTAACAATCTTTTATGTACTTGAAAACTGTTCTCATGTCCCCTCTCAGTCTTCTCTTCTCCAGACCAAACAGACCCAGTTTTTTCAATCTTCCCGCATAGGTCATGTTTTCTAGACCTTTCATCATTTTTGTTACCCTTCACTGGACTTTCTCCAATTTCCTGAAATGTCAGGCCCAGAACTGGACTCAATACTCTTGCTAATACATCCCAGAATGATGGTCGCTTTTTTTTTTTTTTTTTTTTTTGCAAGTGTTCCGCTATTGACTCATATTTAGCTTGTGATCCACTATGACCCCCAGATCCCTTTCCGCAGTACTCTTTCCTAGGCGGTCATTTCCCATTTGTACGTGTGCAGCTGATGGTTCCTTCCTAAGGGGAGCACTTTGCATTTGTCCTTATTGAATTTCATCCTATTTATTTCAGACCATTTCTCCAGTTTGTCCAGATCATTTTGAATTTTAATCCTATCCTCCGAAGCACTTGCAAACCCTCCCAGCTTGGTATCGTCCGCACACTTTATAAGTGTCCTCTCTATGCCATTATCTAACTCGTTGATGAAGGCATTGAACAGAACCGGCCCCAGAACTGATCCCTGCAGGACTCCACTCGTTATGCCCTTTTCCAGCATGACCGTGAACCATTGCTAACTACTCTTTGGGAACGGTTTTCCAGCCAGTTCTGCACCCACCTTATAGTAGCTCCATCTAGGTTGTATTTCCCTAGTTTGTTTATGAGACAGTCATGCAACACAGTGTCAGAAGCTTTACTAAAGTTAAGATGTACCACGACTACCACCCCCTGCCCCCCCAGGACTTGTTACCCTGTCACAGAAAGCTATTAAGTTGGTTTGACATGATTTGTTCATGACAAACCCGTGTTACTGTTACTTATCACATTATTATCTTCTATGTGTTTGCAAACTGATTGCTTAATTATTTGCTCCATTATCTTTCCAGGTACAGAAGGTAAGCTGACTGGTCTGTAATTACCTGGATTGTCCTTATTTCCCTTTTTATAGGTGGGCACTATATTTGCCCTTTTCCAGTCCTCTGGACTCTCTCCTATCTTCCATGACTTTTCAAAGATCATTGCTAATGGCTCAGATATCTCCTCAGTCAGCTCCTTGAGTATTCTAGGATGCATTTCACCAGGCTCTGGTGACTTGAAGTGATCTAACCTATTTTAGCCTCAGATCCTACCTCATTTTCACTGGTGTTCACTATGTTAGACATCTGATTGCTACTAACCTTTTTGGTGAAAACAAACAAAAAAGTCATTTAGCACCTCTACCATTTCCCACATTTTCTGTTATTGTTCCCCCACTCACTGAGTAATGGGCCTACCCTGTCTTTGGTCTTCCTCTTGCTTCTAATGTATTTGTAGAATGTTTTCTTGTTACCCTTTATGTCTCTAGCTAGTTTGAGCTCATTTTGTGCCTTGGCCTTTCTAATTTTGTCCCTACAGATTTGTGTTATTTGTTTATATTCATCCTTTGTAATTTGACCGAGTTTCCACTTTTTGTGGGACTCCTGTTTGAGGTTCAGATCATTGACGATCTCCTGGTTAAGCCAGGGTGGTCTCTTGCCAGACTTCCTATCTGTCCTACGCAGTGGGATAGTTTGCTCTTGTGCCCTTAATAATGTCTCTTTGAAAAACTGCTAACTGTCTTCAGTTGTTTTTCCCCCTAGACTTGCTTCCCATGGGATCTTACCTACCAACTTCCTGAGTTTGCTAAACTCTGCCTTCTTGAAATCCATTGTCTTTATTGTGCTGTTCTCCCTCCTACCATTCCTTAGAATCATGAACTCTACCATTTCGTGATCACTTTCATCCAAGCTGCCTTCCACCTTCAAATTCTCAACCAGTTCCTCCCTATTTGTTAAAATCAAGTCTAGAACAGCCTCTCCCCAAGTAGTTTTCTCCACCTTCTGAAATACAAAATTGTCTCCCATACATTCCAAGAACTTGTTGGATAATCTGTGCCCTGCTGTGTTGTTTTCCCAACAGATGTCTGGGTAGTTGAAGTCCCCCATCACCACCACATCCTGTGCTTTAGATTATTTTGTTAGTTGTTTAAAAAAAGCCTCATCCACCTCTTCTTCCTGGTTAGGTGGTGTCAGGATTCTCCCCCCCCACACACACACACTCTGAACTCTGGGGTACAGATGTGGGGCCCCGCATGAAAGACCCCTAAGCTTATTTCTACCAGCTTAGGTTAAAAACTTCCCCAAGGCACAAATTCTTCCTTGTCCTTGGATGAATACTGCTGCCACCACCAAGTGATTTACACAAACATTTAGGGAGGAGCCCAAACTTGGAGCCCTGCCTTCCCCAAAATATCCCCCCAAGCCCTTTCACCCCCTTTCCTGGGAGGCTTGAGAATAATATACCAATCAATTGGTTACAACGTGAGCACAGATCAAACTCATGGGTCTTTGTTTTTCAGTGTCCTAATTAGGTTCTTAAAAGAAGTTTATTTATAAAAAGATAAAAGAATCACGGCTGTAAAATCAGGATGGAAGATAACTTTACAGGGTAACAAAAAGATTCCAAACACAGAGGATTTCCCCTCTAGGCAAAACTTTAAAGTTACAAAAACAGGGATAAACCTCCCTGTTAGCACAGGGACAATTCATAAGCTAAAACAAAAGATAATCTAACGCATTTCCTTCCTATTACCTACAATTTGTAATCTTAGAGGCCTTTAGTTCAGGTCTGGCTTTGGGAGATGTATTTTCCCTGCCCTGGTTCCTCGCTGACCCGGAGAGAACACAAAGACAGCACAAAACGAAAACTTTCCCCCACAGATTTGAAAGTATCTTCTCCCCTCATTGGTCCTTTTGGGCAGGTGCCAACCAGGTTACTTGAACTTCTTAACCCTTTACAGGTAAAGGAGGGATTTTATGCTACCCTTAGCTGTATGTTTATGACAGGTGGTCTGTAGTAGACCCCTACCATGACCTCACCCTTGGTTTTTACCCCCTTTATCCTTACCCAGAGACTTTCAACAAGTCTGTCTCCTATTTCCATCTCAACCTCTGTCCAAGTGTGTACATTTTTTATATAGAAGGCAGCACCTCCTCCTTTTCCCCTGCCTGTCCTTCCTGAGCAAGCTGTACCTTTCTATACCAATATTCCAGTCATGCGTGTTATCTCACCAAGTCTCCGTGATGGCAGCTATGATACATAGTTCTGTTTATTCACTAGCATTTTGAGTTCTTCCTGCTTATTCCCCCTTACTTTTCACACTAGTATACGGACATCTAAGATACTGATTTGATTTCCCCACTATGTTCCCTCTTGTCTCTCCCTTGTCCCTCCTATAATGGCCCATGCTCCCCCCAGATTCTGACCCATCTCCCAGGTCTCCATGTTTTTGCCGTACCTCTGGGCTTTTGTCTCCTGCCCACATCCAACCTGAGTTAAAGCCTAACTAGGCTAGCCAGTCTGTACCCAAAGATACCCTTCCTCGATAGGTGGGCCCCATCTCTGCTCAGCAGCCTCCTTCACGTATGGCCCTTAGCCTGGCACACAGTCCTCAGACGGTGCAAAGGGTTACCCTTCTGCACCCCTCTCACCGCAGATAGGGGAGGGCCTCTAAACCAGCTACGAACTCCAGGCATAGGGTCCCCGAAAGGGTCCCCTACTCTATCCATATGCTGGAATTCCATGTCATCTCAGCAGTGAGATCCTGAGACCCACCTCCGCATGGTGTTGTAGCAACAGGCAGGGCTGGTCCTGCTCACCCCAGTCTGCAAGTGAGCAGCTAGGACATGGTTCTCTCTGCACAGGGTAGCTCCCAGGGCCCATCCCCTCCCAGGAACAAGCCACGCTTTGCTGGCTCACCTCGCAGCCAGGACAGTTCCCATGGGGCGGGGTGGGCTCTGAAGGACTCTTCTCTGTGTTCCGCACAGGGGGCCCGGCTAGGATGGACCTGCTTTGCCACCGCCAAGAAGAGCAGATGTCGTCTCGTCTGCCCCAGAGCAGGTGCCAGACCAGGGTCCCTCCAGGCTTTTCCCTCATCCTCTGATTTGAAGTTCTCTTTTATGCCATTCCTCCTGTTTCCCTGACACCCCAGCTCATAGGATCCATCTGGCAGGATGTAGCCTTGGTAGTACACATAGCCCCTTATTGTCCTGGCTTCTGTTGGCTCCCAGCCCTACTGCATCTGTCCAGACAGCCACCAGTCTGTCTCCCCAGCTGGCCAGACTTGCAGCCACAGGTTCAAGAGCAAACTGCCCCCCCCCCCCCCCCCCCCGTCTCCATGTCTTGCCCTGAAAGCCTGGGCGCTGACTGGCTGAACACAGCAGATGGAGGGTTATCCCTTCCTGGCACAGAGCAGGACCGAGTGCAGTCCCTGGAAAAATCAGGGAGCAGGTCCTCAAGGAATCAATTCTGAAGCACTTTGAGGAATGGAAGGTGATCAGGAACAGTCAACATGGATTCACCAAGGGGAAGTCGTGCCTGACTAACCTGATTGCCTTCTATGATGAGATAACTGGCTCTGTGGATAAGGGGAAAGCAGTGGACGTGTTATTCCTTGACTTTAGCAAAGCTTTTGATACGGTCTCCCACAGTATTCTTGCCAGCAAGTTAAAGAAGTATGGGCTGGATGAATGGACTGTAAGGTGGATAGAAAGCTGGCTAGATCATCGGGCTCAACGGGTAGTGATCAATGGCTCCATGTCTAGTTGGCAGCCGGTTTCAAGCGGAGTGCCCCAAGGGTCGGTCCTGGGGCCAGTTTTGTTCAATATCTTCATTAATGATCTGGAGGATGGCGTGGACTGCACTCTCAGCAAGTTTTCAGCTGACACTAAGCTGGGAGGAGGGGTAGATACCCTGGAGGTTAGGGATAGGATACAGAGGGACTTAGAGAAATCAGGCCAAAAGAAACCTGATAAGGTTCAACAAGGACAAGTGCAGAGTCCTGCACTGAGGACGGAAGAATCCCATGCACTGCTACAGACTAGGGACCGAATGGCTAGGCAACAGTTCTGCAGAAAAGGACCTAGGGGTCACAGTGACAAGAAGCTGGATATGAGTCACCAGGACCAGATGGCATTCACCCAAGAGTTCTGAAAGAACTCAAATGTGAAGTTGCGGAACTATTAACTATGGTTTCTAACCTGTCCTTTAAATTAGCTTCTGTACCCAATGACTGGAAGATAGCTAATGTAACACCAGTATTTGAAAAGGGCGCTAGAGGTGATCCCGGCAATTACAGACCGGTAAATCTAATGTTAGTACCGGGCAAATTAGTTGAAACAGTCGTAAAGAATAAAATCGTCAGACACCTAGAAGAACATAAATTGTTGGGCAAAAGTCAACATGGTTTCTGTAAAGGGAAATCGTGTCTTACTAATCTATTAGAGTTCTTTGAAGGGGTCAACAAACATGTGGACAAGGGGGATCCAGTGGACATAGTGTACTTAGATTTCCAGAAAGCCTTTAACAAGGTCCCTCATCAAAGGCTCTTATGTAAATTAAGCTGTCATGGGATAAAAGGGAAGGTCCTTTCATGGACTAAGAACTGGTTAAAAGACAGGGAACAAAGGGTAGGAATAAATGGTAAATTCTCAGAATGGAGAGGGGTAACTAGTGGTGTTTCCCAAGGGTCAGTCGTAGGACCAATCCTATTCAACTTATTCATAAATGATCTGGAAAAAGGGGTAAACAGTGAGGTTTGCAGATGATACTAAACTACTCAAGATAGTTAAGACCAAAGCAGACTGTGAAGCACTTCAAAAAGATCTCACAAAACTAAGTGATTGGGCAACAAAATGGCAATGAAATTTAATATGGATAAATGTAAAGTAATGCACGTTGGGAAAAATAACCCCAACTATACATACGGTGTGATTGGGGGCTAATTTAGCTCCAACTAATCAGGAAAGAGATCTTGGAATCATCGTGGATAGTTCTCTGAAGACGTCCACGCAGTGTGCAGCGGCAGTCAGAAAAGCAAACAGGATGTTAGGAATCATTAAAAAGGGGATAGAGAATAAGACGGAGAATATCTTATTGCCCTTATATAAATCCATAGTACACTCACATCTCGAATACTGCGTACAGATGTGGTCTCCTCATCTCAAAAAAGATATACTGGCACTAGAAAAGCTTCAGCAAAGGGCAACTAAAATGATTAGGGGTTTGGAATGGGTCCCATGTGAGGAGAGATTAAAGAGGCTAGGACTTTTCAGCTTGGAAAAGAGGAGACTAAGGGGGGATACGATAGAGGTCTATAACATCATGACTGATGTGGAGAAAGTGGATAAGGAAAAGTTATTTACTTGTTCCCATAATATAAGAACTAAGGGCCACCAAATTAAATTAATGGGCGGCAGGTTTAAAACAAATAAAAGGAAGTTCTTCTTCACAGAGCGCACAGTCAACCTGTGGAACTCCTTGCCTGAGGAGGTTGTGAAGACTAGGACTATAACAGGGTTTAAAAGAGAACTGGATAAATTCATGGAGGTTAAGTCCATTAATGGCTATTAGTTAGGATGGGTAAGGAATGGTGGCCCTAGCCTCTGTTTGTCAGAGGGTGGGGATGGACGTCAGGAGAGAGATCACTTGATCATTACCTGTTAGGTTCACTCCCTCTGGGGCACCTGGCATTGGCCACTGGCGGTAGACAGGATACTAGGCTGGATGGACCTTTGGTCTGACCCAGTACGGCCATTCTTATGTTCTTATGAGTCAACAGTGTGTCCTTGTTGCCAAGAAGGCTAACGGCATTGGGGGCTGTATAAGTAGGGGCATTGCCAGCTGATTGATGGATGTGATCATTCCCCTCTATTCGACATTGGTGAGGCCTCATCCAGTTTTGGGCCCCACACTACAAAAACGATGTGGAAAAATTGGAAAGAGTCCAGCGGAGGGCAACAAAAATGATGAGGGGGCTGGAGCACATGACTTATGAGGAGAGGCTGAGGGAACTGGGATTGTTTAGTTTCCAGAAGAGAAGAATGAGGGGGAATTTGATAGCTGTTTTCAACTACCTGAAGGGGGGTTCCAAAGAGGATGGATCTAGACTGTTCTCAGTGGTGGCAGAGGGCAGAACAAGGAGTAATGGTCTCAAGTTGCAGTGGCAGAGGTTTAGGTTGGATATTAGGAAAAACTTTTTCACTAGGAGGGTGGCGAAGCACTGGAATGCGTTACCTAGAGAGGTGGTGGAATCTCCTTCCTTGCAGGTTTTTAAGGCCCGGCTTGACAAAGCCCTGGCTGGGATGATTTAGTTGGGAATTGGTCCTGCTTTGAGCAGGGGGTTGGACTAGATACCTGCTGATGTCCCTTCCAACTCTGATATTCTATGACAGTGACACTACATTTCAGAAAGAGATTGAAATACGAGGCAGATGGTCAAATAGGCTCTCAGGTCAGAAGCAAAGAAAGTGAAATCCCCGCAGGTGGCATGGATCCTAGTGAAACAAACAGGAAGAGACACTCAGAACATATACGAGCTGCTGAACAAAAGGGAATCCGTAAGACCAAGATTAAATGAACCGGGCTAGCGGGCAGTGGCCAGAGGCTCCTTGAGCCCAACAGAAATCCAACAGTACATCCAAGAGCCCCGAAGGAGCGTCAGTAAGAAGGAGGGAGGTGGTGGAATCTCCTTAGAGGTTTTTAAGGTCAGGCTTGACAAAGCCCTGGCTGGGATGATTTAGTTGGGAATTGGTCCTGCTTTGAGCAGGGGGTGGGACTAGATACCTCCTGAGGTCCCTTCAGACCCTGAGATTCTATAATCCCCAGCCCAGGCTGCAGCTTCGAGGGGAAGAGAGTCGTCCATCCGCTTTACAGCCAGCCTCTGTCATCTTTTGTTCCCGAGTCTAGAGAACAGGAGCCGGAGGGCAGAGAACGGCCTGTTGGGTTCAGGCAGCTGCTGCCTCAGCAGCCAAATATGCGCTTGTTCAGATGCCATGTTCTCTCGTCCCACTGTTTGGAAGTTTCTCCAAGGTCTGTCTCCTCAGTCAGGAACCTCCCTGGCCTGTAGTTCTTAGGGGCCGTATTCCCTGGTCCATGTGCTCTCCAGCTCATGGCTATTGCTCCAGCCAGGAGAGTTAGCAAGGTTTAAGCCAATGTGGCAAATTCCCTCCTCCTTACAGTGTTTTCCCTGCGGGTAAGGTGAGGCTGAGCCACCCCACCCCCCTTAAATTCCTCTCCAAGGTGGCATCTGATTTTCACTTAAACCAAACCCTTCACCTCCGTGAACCACAGTGAAACTTGGGCGAAACCAAGCTGCACGCAGCATGTCATACTGGTCAAACCAAGGGTCCATCTAGCCCAGTATCCCATCTTCCGACGGGGCCAGGGCCAGGTGCTTCAGAGGGAATGAACAGAACAAGATAATTATCAAGTGATCTGGCCCGTCGTCCAGTCCCAGCTTCCGGCAGTCAGATGTTTAGGGACACCCAGAACATGGGGTTGCATCTCTGCCCATCCTGGCTAATCGCCATTGATGGACCTATCTGCACACAACTTATCTAATTCTTTTTTTAACCCAGTTATACTTTTGGCCTTCACAGTATCCCCTGGCAATGAGTTCCACAGGTTGACTGTGCGTTGGGTGAAGAAATACTTCCTTTTGTTTGTTTTAAACCTGCTGCTTATTAATTTCATTGGATGATCCCTGGTTCTTGTCTTCTGAGAAGGAGTAAATAATACTTCCTTATTTACTTTCTCCACACCAGTCATGATTTTATAGACCTCTATCATATCCTCCCTTAGTCGTCTCCTTTCCAAGCTGAAAAGTCCCAGTCTTATTAGTGTCTCCTCATATGGAAGCTTTTCCAAATCCCTAATCATTTTTGTTGCCCTTCTATGTTCCTTTTCTACTTCTAATACATTATTTTTGAGATGGGGGTGAGCAGACCTGCCCACTGTATTCGAGATGTGGGTGTATAATGGATTTATTTAGAGGCAATGTGATACTTCCTGTCTTTATCTGTCCCTGTCCTAATGATTCCCAGCATTCTGTTCGCTTTTTTGACTGCTGCACATTGAGTGGATGTTTTCAGAGAACTATCCACAGTGACTCCAAGGTCTCTTTCTGGAGTGGTAACAGCTAATTTAGACTCCATCATTTTATATGTATAGTTGGGATTATGTTTTCCAATGTGCATTATTTTGCATTTATCAACACTGAATTTCATCTGCCATTTTGTTGCCCAGTCCCCCAGTTTTGTGAGATCCTTTTTTAGCTCTTCACAGTCTGCTTTGGACTGAATTATCCTGAGTAATTTTGTATCATCTGCAAACTTTGCCACCTCACTGTTTACCCCTTTTTCCAGATCATTTATGAATATGTTGAATAGGACTGGGCCCAGTACGGACTCCTGGGGGACACCACTAGTTACCTCTCTCCCTTCTGAAAACTGACCGTTTAATCCTACCCTTTGTTTCCTGTCTTTTACCCAGTTACCAATCCATGAGAGCACCTTCCCTCTTATCCCATGGCAGCTTACTTTGCTTAAGAGCCTTTGGCGAGGGACCTTGTCAAAGGCTTTCAGACAGTCCAAGTACGTTATATCCACTGGATCCCCCTTGTTCACATGTTTGTTTGACCCCCTCAAGAATTCTAGTAGATTGGTGAGGCACGATTTCCCTTTACAAAAGCTGCGTTGACTCAGCTCCAGCATATCGCGTTCATCTGCGTGTCTGATCGTTCTGTTCTTTGCTATACTTTCAGCTATGAAATGACGTGAGGCTCACTATCCTGTAAGTGCCAGGCCGTCTCTTCCCAGAGATTAGCAAGTAGCCAGCTCGCTGTACGCGTCTGGCACCTCGCACTTACGTCCTTTCCCTCAACTACTGCGGCCCTCTCGGCGGCTGGCTCGGTAACTTCAGTGTCCTGACGACTTGCCTGTCACGGAGCTCAGCCCAGCCCTTTACCAAACCCTCCGCCGTGGACCTGGCAGCGGGATGGGACAGCAGTTTGGAGAGCCATTCTGCAATCCGTGTTTAGCTAATGGCCGTGAGGGTGCCTGCCCCGGCCCATTGGTCTGGAAGCTGCCAGCCTCGCGCCAGGGTGAGGTCCTGCGGCACAGCCATGACGCCGAGTGACAGAGCTTGTAGGCAGATGGAGGCGCAGTGACCTTGTGTCTGTGGATCCAGCGAGGGACAGGTGTGGCCGCTGTGCCCCCTATGGCCTTGGGGGCAGGGGGAGAATCAGGCCAGGCAGGTGCAGTGTGGAGGGGGGGGCCCGTCTCTGCTGCCCCTGGATTCTGCTCTGGTGCAGGAGTTACCTGGATTTTGAAGCAATTCGTGTAGCCAAGGTCTCCAGGAGCCAGTTACGGTCAGGGAAGGAAGTGGGGAGGGGACCAGGCCAGGCCAGCGGTGGGCACCTGCAGCCAGCCTCTAGGTGAATGCATAGCTCCATGGAGGGGCCATAAGCGCACCTTAATCTGACCTGTATTGCACAGGCCAGCAGCAACCCCCACGAACCCCAACACCTGACCTATGCTTTTGGGGGGAGAAGAGCAGCCTGAGGGGGGGCTGGAGCCGCTTCCCGGGGGTGGGGTGGGGAGCTGGGCTCCGCTTGTGCCCAAGACCCATGTTCTATCCCTACCTTCCTGCGCCAGCCAGGCCCTTGTGCCAGCGGGGGCGAGGCCCCTGCCTGAGGACGCTGCCCCAGACTGGCGCTGGTGCTAAGTGACCCTCCTGTCCTGTGTGCAGCTGCCCTACATGGAGCTGGAGAAGGTGAGCGGCGTGGAGGAGGCCAAGCACTATCTGCGGCAGAAGCTGCGGGAGCTCCGCTTTTGAAAGCAGCCGCTGCCCCCGGGGCGCAGTGACGGCGAGAGACCCACCTCCTCCTGCGGCAGAGCCATGTGACGCTGGACACGGCGCGGGCCGAGGACCCTGCTTCTGGGGGCCCCCTTCCTCCCCTGGGGGCTGAGGGCAGGGCAGCCCCCGGCCCAGGGGCTGTAGGCTGGCGGTAGCGGGCGGGAGTAGCGTGGGGCTGTTATTTATTGGCATTTGCTGAGGGGTCGGGGGTCGGGCTGGTGCAGCAATGGGGGTGGGTGTCAGGTGTAAACGGCTGGGCCAGTGCCCCAAGGGGGAGCAGTGCATGCTGGGCCTGCCCCTCCACCCACAAGGCTCCTGTCTGCCAAAGGGGGGGGGCATGGGGGCTGAGCACTGGCCTGTTTGTCCTCAGAGCTGGGGGGGGTAGGGCTCCCTGAGCTGCCTTCAGCACCTGCTGCCTGCTGGGACTGCCTCTTCCCCATGGGCTGCACAGGGCGTGGGGTGGCTGGAAGCGCAGTGGCAGGGGGGCCCTGGAGCTATGGGGCTGTTTGCCCCCAGGCCTAGACCAAGGTGCCACTGGGGTGGTGGGGACAAAGTTTACAATAAAAATGGAGAAAAGGCTGTGCTGTCCTGTCCTGTTTAGTGAGGGCCGGTTTGTGCCCCATAGCCCCCGTGCAGGGGCCCGGAGAGCGGCTGCCTTGGGGTGGGGTGGGGGGGGTATTGCCTGCTGCACCCTACCAGGGGAGTGGCCCTGCCAGCTCTGAGCCAGCCTGGCTCTAGGCCCATGGCCGGGGGGTCATAGTCTGGCCATAGCGAGTGACCCCTGACCGGGAGATGCAGCTTCCCCAGCCCCACTCGCACTGGGAGCAACAGCCTGTGTCCTGCCAGACCTGCAGCAGGGCAGGAACGGGAACACAACGCAACTCTGCCCCATCACACACACACACACCCCGGGTACTCAGGGGTGTTGCCCCATCCCAGCCTAGCCGGGGGGCGGGGGGGGGGGGGGGGGCACTGGGCTGCTTCCTGTCCAACCACAGCCATGCCCAGCCCCGGGACGGTTAAATCGTGCAGGGGCGACATGGACTTGGGCAGGGTTTGCTGCACAAACCGACCGGAGCAGCAGCTGCTGGCACCAGCCCGGCTCGCTCCAGGCCCGTTGTGTGAGCCGCCCGCCCAGCCATTATACCCCCTGCAGCCCCCCAAGCCAGGCCCCCCACGTTCTTTAGAAAGCTGTTTATTGACAGTTAAATTATTCTCTTAAATAAAACCCCATGGAATTTAGTAAACACCTGATTGTCTGGGTGGGGCCCGGGGCTGGTGGGGCAGGGCTGGAGCAGGGAGGTCTGTTCGTGCAGCCCCCCCACCCCGCCGAGGGCACACAGGATGTGGCGGGAGCAGGTTCCAGCATACGATACAGTTCGGACGGCAGTTGCTGGGGGCAGGCGGCACGGCCCAGTTGCTCCCGCGCCAGCCCCTGGGCCCCACTCCCTGCCCAGGGCGGGTAGCAGGCCCCCCGCAGGGCAGGGCGCTGCAGCCCGGGCCGTGGGGTGAGATGTGAGCGTCTCATGGCTACCGTGGCACAGGCACTGGGGGAGTGCAGGGCACAGTCCAAGCGGCCACGGTGCTGGAGATGGCGCAGGTCCGGGCGATGCCGCTGCAGCTCCTGGCGCAGCAGCCAGGGGCCTGCCTGTGCCCCGCAGCCCTGCACAGGGTCACTCGCTGGCACCCCTCACACGGGCATCGGCATCTCATTGTACTCGTCCACCCCTTCCCGCTCATCGAAGATCGGCTCCGCCTCCTCCGCGTCCAGCTGGGGAGAGACGTGCAAACGCGGCGGGTGGGCGGGGAGCCGGAGAAGAGGCAGCCCCGGCGCTGCCAGGAGACCCCACCATCTCTGAGCCCTGGGCCGGCGCCGCCAGGAGACCCCACCGTCTCTGAGCCCTGGGCCGGCGCCGCCAGGAGACCCCACCGTCTCTGAGCCCTGGGCCGGCGCCGCCAGGAGACCCCACCGCCTCTGAGCCCTGGGCCGGCGCCGCCAGGAGACCCCACCGTCTCTGAGCCCTGGGCCAGCGCTGCTGCTGCTGTCCCACACGCCAGTGCCCGGGCAGCGTCTCCCCAGCCCCTCCCGCGGCCCCAGGGCAGGCAGGCCCCGCACCGGGCCAGCTCAGGCACGGCCCCGCCAGCTGCCCCAGGGGCTGGGGATGCGGCTGGGCTCACGGGCCCTGGGCGGCCCCCGCACCCCCACCCCGGCCCAGCGGAGGCTGAGGGCGTCCTGTGGCCTGGTCCCCCCCCCCCCCCCCGGGACTTACACACTTCAGCTCGCGGGCGGTGAAGATGCGGGTGAGCAGGCACATGCGGAGCGGCACGGTGAGGATGAGGATGAAGGGGAAGGCCAGGGAGGCGGCGGTGGACATGACGGCCCAGAGCACGGCCAGGCACGCCAGCTGCAGGCCCGTGAAGAGGTGCATCCGCAGGCTGCGCACCTGCCGGGGAGCCACACGGGTTAACGCCCTGGCCCGGTGCCGAGAGCGACTTTCCCTGCCACCCCCCCCCCCCCCCCGGCTCACTGCCCCCCGGCTCACTGCCCCCCGGCTGGCTCCATGCCCCCCCCCCACGGGTTCCCGGTGCTGGCTCCCCCCCCCCAACGCTGCTTCCAACCCCCCTCCTGCAGTTTGGAATGGGACACCTGACACCCCCCGCCCGCTGCTATCTGCCAATGAGCCCCCCCCCCGTCGCTATCTGCCAATGAGCCCCCCCCCGTCGCAGACCTTTTTGACGTAGGTGACGTCGGGGTGGTGCTTGGGGGGCATGAGCAGCAGATGCAGGCGCTCGTAGAACTGGATCCCGTTCAGCGAGGTGACGCCCATGTAGAGGAAGATCCCGAAGAGTACGGCCAGGGGGATGTGCCGCAGCAGGTCCCCGATGACGATGGACAGGCCTGGGGGCGGGGGGGGGGGAGGGCAGTCACTGAGCCCATGTGAGCCCTCCGCCCCCCCCCCTGCTCTCTGCAAACACACCCCCTCCCCCGCTGCCTGCCCCCCACCACTGCCCTGCCCCCTCCCACCACTACTCACCCCGTAACAATGTGGGAGTAATTGTGTAATGTTTGTATGAGTCTTGTTTGTGCCTCGGTTTCCCCATACGCGGCCTTGTTGCCCTTGGGGGAGGGGGAAGGAAGGGGCCTGTCTGCTCCCAGGGCCGGCTGAGACAGGCGCGGTTCCCCTGGCCATCAGCAAATCCAATTACCAGACATGGACACCCGGCAACCCCCGCCCCCAAGGGGGATGGACACCTCCCCACCCCGCCCCACACACACACAGAGGATTCCCGGCGGAGAACCCAGGGCTGGGAGGGGGGAGGGGGGTTACATGGGGCTGCGGGAAGCACTCGGGCTCTCACCTGGAGTCTGACCAAGGAGGCCACACAGACAGATGGCACTGGACCCCAGGGTTCCCCACAGCCGGGCTGGGCTCGGGGCTGGCCAGGACGGACCCTGCTTCGCCCTTCATTGCCCCGGGCTGCCCTAAGGCCCCTAGGCCGGGCGGTACCCGCTAACGACTGACCCCGGCTGTGCCCATGCTGGCAGTGTCCCTGCCGGGGCTGAGCAAGGGGCCCTGGTCCCTGCGAGCGGCCGAGTCTCCCTGTCTCCCTCAGGGTGTGTCCGGGGGACTCGCTGCCTGGAGCTCACGGGGTTGGGGGGGGGGCTGCAGGCCCAGAGGGCCAGTCTAGGGGGCGGGGGGGCTGTGTGGCTCACCCTGGAGGCAGAGCGGGACTCCCAGCGGGGCTGGCCCAGTGAAGGGGCCTCCCAGAGACCGTCCCAAAGCTGGGGGCGCAGCCCTCACCCTGTGGTTCTGACACTCCCCCCCCCCCAAGCCCCAGGGCTTCCCGAGATTGCCCCCCATGCCCCAAAGCCTCCCCGGCCCCACAGCTGGGCCTGAGCGCCGCCCACCCCCCGTGAGCCTCTCCCCCGCTCGCCGTGGGCTGGGGGGCCGGGGCAGCCGTCGGGACTCACCCACGAGCAGGGCCACCAGCAGCCCCGTGACACGCTGCTCCTTCACCTCCTGGATCTTGGGCTTGTCGCCGGGGGCCACGGCCTTGCTCATGACGGTCAGGGCGTTGGCGTGGGTCACCGAGCGCACCGTGGCGGCCGCCAGCCAGGGCAGCCCGAAGAGGGCGCAGAAGCCGCCCATGGCCACAATGAGCAGCAGATCGAGGTGGAAGCCGGAGCCCTTCTGCAGCCTGCGCTCCTTCTTACTGATGATCAGCCTGGGGGCACCAGAGCCTCAGGGCCTGCCCCACGGCCACCCCTGCCCCACGGCCTCCCCACCTGCCCTCACAGCCCCCCCACCTGCCCCCCGCCCCCCCCGCCCCACGTCCCCCCCACTTGCCCCCCACAGCCACCTGCAGCATGCGCTCCTTCTTACTGATCAGCCTGGGGGGGCACCGGTGTCTCAGGGCCTGCCCCACGGACCCCCCCCGCCCCACAGCCTCCCCATCTGCCCCCCACAACCGCCCCACCTGCCCCACGTCCCCCCCACCCCATGGCCCCCCCCACTTGCCCCCCACAGCCCACTCCTGCCCCCCACAGCCACCTGCAGCCTGCGCTCCTTACTGACCAGTCTGTGGTGTCTCACAGCCTGCCCCACGGCCCCCACAGCCCGGGGCCTCCCCCCATAGTCCCCCCACAGGCCCCCCGCCCGCGGGCGGCTCGGCTCACGTGGTGATCTGGGTCTCCATGAAAATGAGGATGAAGACCAGCACGGCCGGCAGGGCACTGGCCACCATCATCCAGATGGGGAAGGAGCTGCCCTCGCCCAGGGGGTTGATGACCCAGCCCCGCTTCTCCGGGGCCGTCACTGAGAAGCCACTGGGAACGCTCAGCTTCTGTGGGGGGAATGGGGGGGCCGTGAGAGACAACCTGGGGGGGCCTCAGCACAGGGGGCAATGGGGGTGGGGGATGCTGGAGAAGGGGGAGCAGGCATGTGGAGGGACAAGGAGGTGGGGGCAGGGGGGACAGGAGCTGGGGAGGTGGGGGGCAGGAGAGATGAGGAAGCAGGCATGAGGGGGGATGGGGATTTGGGGGGCAGGGGAGGTGGGGGCAGGGGGGACAGGGGTCAAGTGTGAGGGGGGTGTGACGAAGTGGGGGGGTTTCTTGTTTTCTGTGGAGGTTCAATGGTTTGCATGCAGAGGGGGTGGGACTCAGTTTCCCTGGGTGTTACTGGTTTAACGAGGTGAGGGGAGACGGAGTGTGTTTTGCAGAGGACCGGAGAGAGGACGTGGGGACCCAGCCGATGGCCTGGAGGATGGATACCCCAGCGACCAGTGACCTGGCGACCTGGTGACCCGGAGGCCCAGCTGAGGAGACACAGCCGGTTCTGGCCAGTGGGAGGACAATGGGCTGCAGAATGAGGACCCAGTGACCTGACCAGCCGGTTCCAGCCAGAGGGGCCAGAGGACAGAAGCGAGGAGAGGAGGCCCTGGTTTACGACCCTGTTTACCTGGAGGGAAGACAATGGACAGAGGCGGGGCTTGGCCCCGGGGGTATCAGATGCCCAGCTGGGAGGCAGGGGGGCTCTGGGCTGGAGAGGGGGAGCAGGCAGAGCCCACCTGGATGCAGAGAGACTGGGATGTGCTGGGCTGAGAGAGGCCAGGCCTGAGGCCCGGAGAGTTTCCTGTGCTGGGTTCAACGCTCAATAACCCTCCTGTTTTACACTGGCTGAGAGTCACTCCGGTCTAGAGAACAGGGTGGCATCAACTCCTTCGGGGGGCAGAGGCCCCGGGGGTCCAGAGCGAGTGGACTCCCTGAGGGGGCCCACGGCACAGACAGACGTACTAAGGCTCAGAGAGGTGCGGCTCCAGGAGGTGGAGGGGCCTGACCCCGAGAGAGAGTGGACCCCCGAGAAGGGCTGTCTCACTGAAAGAGGCCCCCCCACGGACCACACGGGGCCAAGAGTGGGCACGATCTGTGAGTCCGTGACAGGGGGGATGGGCAGTTGGGGGGCAGGGGGAATGGGGGAAGGATGACGGGGGCAGGCATGAGGGGGGATGGGGAGTTGGAAGGCAGGGGGGACAGCGGGCAGGTGTGAGGGTGGATGAGGGGGTGGGGGCAGAGGGTATGGGGCGGGGGGGTGTGGACAGGTGTGAGCGGGGACAGGGGCAGGGGAGGACAGGGGGAAAGTGTGAGGGGGATGGGGAGTTGGGGGGCAGAGGGGATGGGGGCAGGCATGACGGGACAGTGAGGTGGGGGGCAGAGGGCAGCAGGCTGGGACGAACACGGGAATGGTGATAACGCCCCAGTGCCCCATCTCTAGGGCTCCGTTCCTGTGGCCCCATCCCCCTAGGCCGGGCAGCTCCGGCCCGGCGTCGGAGTCCGGAGCCGCTGGGCCCGTCGCGCTGCGGGGCCTTGGCCGTGGGGCCCTGGCCATGGGGCAGACCCTGGCCGTGGGGCAGGCTCTGCCCAGCTGGGGGAATTCCGCGCCACGGGACAGGCTGGGTGGGGATGGGGATGAAGCCAAGAGGCAGCCGGTGCCAGCGGGACCAGGGGCCGGGCTGACGGACGCTGGCTCCACCCAGGGCGGACAGACACGGGGATGGGGAGACGGAACCAGCCGGGTCCCCAGCTCCAGGCCACACCAGGGCTGAGCTGCTGCCTCTCTGGGCTTCCCGTGCGGTGTCCCGGGGTCGGCAACCTGCTCTGGGGGAAAAGGCTCCTGGTGCCGGGGCTGGTCCTGGCTGGGCGCGTGGGTCCCTGTGGGGCGCATGAGGCTCCCCCGGCTCTGTGGGACTCACTGGCAGAGCTCGTGGGGTGCAGCAGGAGGGCTGGAGCCCTGAGGCTCCATTGGAGGCAGGGAGAGGGGGACCCCTGGGGTAGGGCAGCTGAGGGGTCCCCCCAGGAGCTGGCTGCAGGTCCAGGCACAGCACAGAGCCTGTGGATCCCTGACACGGGGCCCATCTCACTGACCTGCGTGTACGTGTCCCGGATGCTGAAATCCACCAGCACCATGATGAGGATGGCGATGGGCACCCCGAAGTCCCCGATCACCCGACGGATCTGCAGAGAGCAGGTCAGTGCCAGCCAGGGTGGGCCCAGGAGCTCTGCCCCCAGCGAACCCTGCCCCCAGCTCTGCCCTCCCTGCCCCCTGCCCCCCAGCAAACCCTGCCTGCCCCCCAGGAGCCCTGCCCTCCTGCCATGGCACAGCCTGCAGGGGCCTGCCCCCAGAACTCTGCCCCCCCTCCCCCCAGCGCCTCTCCCTGCCCCCAGCTCTGCCCTCCCTGCCCCCCAGCAGCCTTGCCTCCCTGCCATGGCACAGCCTGCAGGGGCCTGTCCACAGCTCTGCCCCCCCCACCCTCCAGCGCCTCTCCATGGCCCCAGCTCTGCGCCCCCTGCCCCCCAGAAAACCCTGCCTGCCCCCCAGGAGCCTTGCCCCCCTGCCATGGCACAGCCTGCAGGGGGCTGCCCCCCAGCTCTGCCCCAACCTGCCCCTTCCTCCCACCCCACAGCTCTACTCCAGCCCTTCTCCCCCGGCCCCCCATGCCCATGCCCCCCCACGGCTCCTCGGCTGCCCCTGCTCACGTACCCGCCCCGGGAAGAAGCGGCTGTTCTTGAACTTGCGCAGGAAGAAGGCGATGAAGAAGGTGCCGGCCATGAGCACCAGCGAGAGCAGGGCCGTGTTGGGCTGCCCCGTCACCGCCAGCCCGGCCCGGCCCCCCGTCGTGTTCCCCAGGGGCGCACTGCCATTCTCCGCGCCCATCCCGTTCCATGGGGGCGCACTGCCATTCTCCACACCCGTCCCGTTCGCCCGCCCGCAGCCGTGCAGGGGGTGCTCCTGGAAGATCTGCCGGGAGATCATGGGGGCCTGAGATCCTGCCCACATCCCCCCACGTCCCCCAGCCAGGACAGCCCCCCATACCCCACCACCTCCAGCCAGGACAGCCCCCAGTGCCCTGCCCCCTCCATCCCCCACAGCCCCCCACGCCCTCCAGCCAGGACAGCCCTCCATACTCCCCCCTCCAGCCAGGACAGCCCCCCCCATACCCCACCCCCTCCAGCCAGGACAGCCCCCAGTGCCCTGCCCCCTCCAGCCCCCATAGCCCCCCACGCCCTCCAGCCAGGACAGCCCCCCATACTCCCCCCCTCCAGCCAGGACAGCCCCCCATACCCCACCCCCTCCATCCCCCACAGCCCCCCACGCCCTCCAGCCAGGACAGCCCCCCATACTCCCCCCCTCCAGTCCACACAGCCCTCTCCCCCCCTCGTCCAGAGGCTGCTGCCCACCCCAGCGTCGGATCCCCCCGCCCTGGCTGGCTGGGCTGGGCCGCCCGGGCTCGCACCTTGGCCAGCTTGGAGAAGGTCTCGTAGATGAAGATGAGGGAGATGAGGAAGGCAAAGATCTCCTGGGTGAAGCGGGACACGAAGCGCACCAGGATGCTGCCCTCCACGGCCACCATCACCAGCACGATGAGGATGAGCCAGAAGCCGATCCACACACGCCCCACCAGGTACTCCAGCCCGTTGGTCGTGCAGAACTGCCGGGGCACAACACAGTGAGGGGGGCTGGTCCGTGCTCCTGGCCAGGGGCTCCCCTCTGCCCCCCCCAGGGTCTCTGGGGCCGGTTCTGGGGCGGGAGGGCAGGATGGGGGTGGGGATGGAGGGGCAGGGCAGGTGGGGGGAGGGGCAGAGAGCACGGGGCGGGGGGCGCAGGGTCTCTGGGACCCGTTCTGGGGCGGGGGGGCAGGACGGGGGTGGGGATGGAGGGGCAAGGCAGGTGGGGGGAGGGGCAGGCATCAAGGGCCAGGGACGCAGGGTCTCTGGGGCTGGCAGGGAGCTTCGAGCGTGGGTCATTCCATGACCTCTGCCCCGGGGTCACGGCACAGGAACATCAGGAACAGTGTGACCCCCGACTCCAGCCCTGTGCCCAGCCGCAGCCCTGCACAGAGGGGTTCTCCAAGGCACCCCTACGATCTGGGGCTCTCTGGAGGCTGCCGGGGCACTGGGGGTGCTGTGGGGCTTGGGGGGTTTGTGAAAGTCTCACAGGGCTATTGGGGACGGTGAGTGAGGTGGGAGCCTTGGGGGGGGGGGAGGGGTGTCAGTTTGGGGAGAGGCGGGGGACTCTGGGGGCTCCAAGACGATCGGGGCTCCAGCGAACTAGCAGGGCGCTCTAGGGGACAAACAGGGTTTCTGGGGGACTATCAGGGGGTTCTGGGGGGGCCCTTGGGGGCTCTGGGGGGCTGTTGGGGGTTCCAGGGACTCTGGGGGGCCTAATGGGGATTCTGGGGAATTCCAGGGAGTAACAGGGGGCTCCAGGGGCTATCAGGGGGTGCTGAGGGGCTCTCGGGAGTTCTTGGGGGTAACGAGGGGCTCCGGGGGCTATCAGGGGCCTCCGAGGGGCTCTCGGGGGCTTTGGGGGTAACAGGGGCTCTGAGGGGCTATCTGGGGGTTCTGGGGGGCTCCAGGTGTGACGTTATTGACATAAACTGGGACCGTATAGATCATTGTTGCAACCAAGGTCCTGTAGTGGCACCCAAATCTTGTGTAAAGGGGGTCAAATGGGGTGTCTAGGACAAGGTTATGGTTTGCTGGTTATGATTGTGCTGTTTGCGTGTGTGTATCAGTTTTGTGGTTGAAGTTATGAGTGCTGGCTCTATACTGTCTGTATGGCAAACTTATGCTATGCTTCTGGGTGACATCCCAGACAAGCTGAGATTAGCTCTGCCTAGCCTGCTTGATGGCCCATTAAGGACCATCAGCTATACAATGGACCCATTGAGAGAAGGCAGATAAGCCTTGTAACTCAGCAAAGTATGCAGGGACTGGCCCATGTGACTCTAGACTCCATTTTGCTGTAATTTTCCACAGTAAGAACAAAGAGGTGTTCTTACACCTGGAAAAGACTATTCATCTCCATCTTGAATTCAATCCTGCTTCTTACCTCTGGAGGAACTTTGCTACAAGCTGAAGCTTTGAACAAAGGACTGAGGACCCATCCCAGCGGGGGATGTATTCCAGAGACTTGATTTGAACCTGCAGTTTATTCCATCACTGCTGCAAGCCTGAACCAAGAACTTTGCCATTACTGTATGTAATTGATTCCATTTAACCAATTCTAACTCTCATCTCTATCTTTTTCCTTTTATGAATAAACCTTTAGATTTTAGATTCTAAAGGATTGGCAGCAGCGTGATTTGTGGGTAAGATCTGACTTGTATATTGACCTGAGTCTGGGGCTTGGTCCTTTGGGATCAGGAGAACTTTTTTCTTTTACTGGGGTATTGGTTTTCATAACCATTTGTCCCCATAACGTGTGGCACTGGTGGTAATACTGGGAAACTGGAGTGTCTAAGGAGATTGCTTGTGAGACTTGCGGTTAGCCAGTGGGATGAGACCGAAGTCCTCCTAGTCTGGCTGGTTTGGTTTGCCTTAGAGGTGGAAAAACCCCAGCCTTGGGCTGGAACTGCCCTGTTTTAGCAATTTGTCCTGAGTTGGCGCTCTCAGTTGGGTTCCGCCAGAACCGCATTGTCACAGTGGCGTAGTCGTGCTTGGATCCACAGAACCAGGTCAATTAAGCTTTGGGTCAGAACCCCACGCTATCCAAATTTGAATTTCGGGATTGAGAGTTTTGTTGGTTAAAGAGCTGCTGCAATGGCTGAGCAAAGAGCATATGAGGGACTTGGCAAAAAAGCCCTGGAAAATTTGTGTTCAGAAAAGAGGATAAGCTTTAGAAAGAAAGCTACAAAGGAAGAGCTGAGAAATCTGTTAATAGCCAGTGATCAGGGGGCAAGAGCACAGCCCTTACCTGAGGCTGCAGAAGATGCAGAAAAAATTAGGATGCAAAGGGTGACAAGTAAACTGCAATTTGAGCATGAACAGAAGCTAGCAGATCTTCGATTGCTGGAGAAGCAAAAAATAGCAGAATTAGAGAAGGAGGCTGCTGAGAGAGAGAAAGAAGCTGATCAAAGAAAGAAGGAGGCTGATGAGAGAGAAGAGAGAGCTCGTAAGGGACGTCTAGAGCTGCTCGCTGCTGAGCAGGAGACTCACAGGATGGAACAGGAGACGGACAGACTTCAGCTCCAAGTAATGGAAGAGCGGAGAAAGTCATCCCCACCTGGTACTCCACTTCCCCCCCGCCATGAGAAAAACTGGGAAAGGATGTGTCCCATTTACAATGATACTGAGGATATAGAGGAGTTTTTGTCTACCTTTGAATGCCTCTTCAATCTGTACCAGATCCCCGAGGGTCAGCGAATGCCTGTCCTGCTGACCAGACTGACTGGAAAAGCCAGAGAGGTATTCAATGACTTGGGGGAACAAGAAGCCTTAGATTATGAGCGGTTTAAGGATTCTGTGTTAAGGCGGTTCAAGGTTACTCCTGAATCTTACAGAGTTAAGTTTAGAGAGTTTAAAATGTCTAAGGATTGTACTTTTGTAGAATGTGCTCATAAGCTGATGGGTTTTGTTAAAAAGTGGGTTATGGGAGCCAAGGCGCATGGGAATTTTGAAAAACTGCTGGATTTAATAACTTTGGAACAGTTCTTAGACATTGTGCCTGACCATGTGAGAGCGGCTGTGTGTGACAGGGACCCTGAGTCAGTCCTACGGGCAGCAGAGATTGCGGATGCCCATACCCAAAACAGGGCTCGAGAAGGGTGTAAAACCCGGGGGAAAACTAATCACCATTCTCCCCAGTTCAAGAGGAGGGAAGGATTTAAAAATAAACCTGACTCTTCTAAAGGAGTTTAAGGGGGCCCGGAGGGTAGGAACTCACATCCCAGGACGGAACAGGTTACATGCTATCACTGTGGTATCCTGGGCCACATGAGACCAGACTGCCCGACACTGAAGGGCAGCCCAAAACCAGCAACCCCAAATGCCATGGCAAATGCTAACCCTGTTGTTGTAAACTCACAGGCAAGCCACACAGAGCCCAGCATTGGTGCCCTGTGTGCAAATGCTGTTTCTGTGGTCTCTGAAGAATTTGACCTTAAAACTCACATTAAAGCTAAATATGGGGGAAATAACGCAGAGTTTATTAGCAGTGCAGAAGTGAATGGAGTCCGGTGTATGGCATGGAGGGACACCGCAGCAGATATTACTCTGGTTAAAGCAAGTCTTGTCAGGAAGGAAGATTATTTGCCAGGTGAAGATGTAACTGTTGTAGCCTTATCTAAGTATTTTGTCAGGGTGCCTTTGGCTAAAATCCACCTGAAATGGAAGGGTTTGGAGGGCACCATGGTTGTGGGAGTAAAAGACATAATCCCTAAGGATATTATGATTGGAAATGATATTAAAGCTATGGTCAGTCAAGTTAATACAAACCAGGCACAAGAGAGGATTGATCCTAAGGTTGTGCCTATGGATGGTTTCTCCAAAAGTTTGTCTTTGGAAAGTAGCTGTTTGGCTGTGAATGAAGTTTCTGAATGTCTATCTAATGTCTCAGAAGTAAATCTGGAATTAGATCAAGCGAAGGGAGAGGAGGACAAGAAGATTTTGGATGAGCCTAGGCAGTCTTGTGAGCTGATGGCTTTATCTAGTCAGCAGTTTGGGAAGGCAAGGAGAGTGGAAGATGAGTGTCCCTATACCTTATCTGTTTCCTGTGCGAAGAATAGTGACAGTGAAGGAAATGTGCCTGTGTCTGTCAGGGGTATTGACTTGCCTATGGAGGAAGCTACCCCAGTCTCCAAGCAGTTGTCTGTGAACAGCCCGGTGTGCTGGGACAAGGGAAATGAAATCCCAAACTGTATGTCTAGTAAAGAAAAATGCGTCTCCAACTCTTTTTTGTCTGTGGAGCAGACAGAAGGTGCCTTTCGGCCTGTGATGGTTGAGAGTAATTTAGCTGTCTCAGAGTTGGTTCTGGATTCAACTAAAGCCCAGGAAGGGAATGGTCTTAAGTTTGCATCTGCTGGGGAGAATGGCACCGTAACTAGGTTGCATCCAGTTAGTGTCTTAGCAAAATCCCAGAGACCAGACAATTCTGGTGCTTGTATTTTGCCTGTTGCTCATGTGTGGTTGGAGAAGGGTGTAACAACTCTGTCTGATCAGGGTGATACCCTAGCCAGGGCACAAGGAGAGCAGAAAGGTAATTTGGTTGTGGTACCTACGGACAGTTTAACAACTTGTAGCAAAAAGGAAAAAATTCCTAAGCTGGTGTGTGGCAAAGAGAAGGGAAATATTTCTAACCTTTTATCTAGGAAGTCTATGGGTTTGCCTGAAAGGGGATTGTGTAGAGATCTGCCTGATGGGCCAAAGATGATCCTGAATGCAAGTAAGACCCAGACAGAGTCTGTTGTTGCTCAGGAAAGTGTTCCTTTAGAGCAAGCCCTAGGTGAAGAGGGTAAGGGCAGAATTTCTGTGAGGGGTGAATTGCTGCTTAGAAAAGCTCCTGGAGAAAGGAATCCTCATGGTAATCGGTGCAAGCAGTTCCCTGCAACTGAAGGGTGTGAGAGTGATTTAATCAAGGAAGTTTCAGTTCCTAGCAGCCAAAAATTGTCTGTTGTGAATGGATCCACTGACTTTCCTTGTAAAAGATCCAGTGTGGGTAGCTTTGAGAAGGTCTCAGAGGAAGTAAAAGTTGTTAAGGAATTGAGGCAGCCCTATAACCAAGTGGCTGTGTGGGGCCAACTTGTTGGGGAGACAATGGTGTTGGAACAGGAATGTCTCCTTTCTGATTCTTTAAATGAGCAGTTTGTGCTTCAGGGTTTGAGGACAGATTTGGTTACTGATGTGTCAGAGCAGAGCAGTTTTATGGCTAAATGCTTGAGGATGCGGGGGAGAGCAAGCAAACTCTCACCCGCAGACTCTTTGGATTTGTGTGGTATCTCTTTAAGACAGAGTCCAGCCTTGGAAATTATAGCAGTTAAGGATATGAAAACTGGTGGACTGGCTCTGGTCTGGGGTAGTGCAAATTACTTGCCTGGCTGGGAAAGGGAGGACTTGCTAATAGCTGTTAGCACAGAGGGCCCACCCCATCAGCCAGTGAATTCTGTTAAGCAAGAGAAATCAGGGTTTGATCCTGCAGGACAAGGAGGAAAGAGAAAACTGAATTTTGCAAAGGAAAGCCACAGGTTAACCCTAAAATGCCCAAACTCCAATGGTATTGAGCCAAAGGTGTGGCATGACAAACATGATTGTAGATGGACACTTGCAATGAACTTGTTGTTATTGCTAAATTTTGTAATGAATGTGTTGCTATTGCCACAGACTGTAAAAATGTACAATGTGCCTAATCTTTTGGAGAATCCCTTGAACATGTTAAAAGGAATACATGAAAACACACGTTATGTTAAAAGGCCTTGTTACACTGGTGTTTCACAGTTCATGCCTATAAACAATATGGGAACTTTTCGCAGGGGAAAAGACATTCCAGACCTAATGTGCTGTATGAAAAGGAAGACTGAGGCACACTACCATATTGCTTTCATGGCTAAATGCCAAGATTCCTGTACTATGAAGAACATTAATATCTGCATTTATTCAATGTTAATGGGGTTCCAAACATTTGCCCGAGCTTGTATGGATAAAGTAGCTGTTTTCTTTAGCTCTTGGCAAGATCACATGACACATACAGGAACCATGCTGCCAGAGCAGATCCAATCCACTATTGTTCTAACTAAGTTTTACTTTGAGTTTGTAAAGAGGTTCAATCATGTGGCTGAACATGATTTTGATAAACCATTTCTGTTATACACTGGTACGGCTTCTAACCCAATACTAGCTGTAGTGAGACAGAACCCAGGATGGGGAGCTCTTGGGATGCAGTCAGGGATGTTTGTGTCATCCCTTCCTGCATCAATTTTGCGTTGGGGGTGTGACGTTATTGACATAAACTGGGACCGTATAGATCATTGTTGCAACCAAGGTCCTGTAGTGGCACCCAAATCTTGTGTAAAGGGGGTCAAATGGGGTGTCTAAGACAAGGTTATGGTTTACTGGTTATGATTATACTGTCTATATGTGTGTATCAGTTTTGTAGTTGAAGTTATGAATATTGGCTCTATACTGTCTGTATGGCAAACTTATGCTATGCTTCTGGGTGACATCCCAGACAAGCTGAGATGAGCTCTGCCTAGCCTGCTTGATGACCCATTAAGGACCATCAGCTATACAATGGACCCATTGAGAGAAGGCAGATACGCCTTGTAACTCAGCAAAGTATGCAGGGACTGGCCCATGTGACTCCAGACTCCATTTTGCTGTAATTTTCCACAGTAAGAACAAAGAGGTGTTCTTACACCAGGAAAAGACTATATAAGGCTGATGCCTCATCTCCATCTGGTCTTCAATCCTGCTTCTTACCTCTGGAGAAACTTTGCTACAAACTGAAGCTCTGAACAAAGGACTGAGGACCCATCCCAGCGGGGGATGTATTCCAGAGACCTGATTTGAACCTGCAGTTTATTCCATCGCTGCTGCAAGCCTGAACCAAGAACTTTGCCATTACTGTATGTAATTGATTCCATTTAACCAATTCTAACTCTCATCTCTATCTTTTTCCTTTTATGAATAAACCTTTAGATTTTAGATTCTAAAGGATTGGCAGCAGCGTGATTTGTGGGTAAGATCTGACTTGTATATTGACCTGAGTCTGGGGCTTGGTCCTTTGGGATCAGGAGAACCTTTTTCTTTTACTGGGGTATTGGTTTTCATAACCATTTGTCCCCATAACGTGTGGCACTGGTGGTAATACTGGGAAACTGGAGTGTCTAAGGAGATTGCTTGTGAGACTTGCGGTTAGCCAGTGGGATGAGACCGAAGTCCTCCTGGTCTGGCTGGTTTGGTTTGCCTTAGAGGTGGAAAAACCCCAGCCTTGGGCTGGAACTGCCCTGTTTTAGCAATTTGTCCTGAGTTGGCACTCTCAGTTGGGTTCCGCCAGAACCGCATTGTCACACCAGGTTAGGGGGCTGTAGGGGCTCCAGGGCTTTGGGGGTAACAGGGGGCTCTGAGGGGCTATCTGGGGGTTATGGGGAGCTCCAGGTCAGGGGGCTCCGGGGGCTATCAAGGGGCTATTGGGGGTTCTGGGGGCAATGGGGGGCTCTAGGGGCTATCAGGGGGCACTGAGGGTTTCTCAGGGGTTCTGGGGGGTAACGAGGGGCTCCAGGGGCTATCAGGGGGCTTTGAGGGGCTCTTGGGGGCTTTGGGGGTAACAGGGGGCTCTGGAGGCCATCAGGGAGTATCAGGGGGCTCTGGGGGGGCTATCAGGGGGCTCTGCGGGGCTATTTGCAGGCTATTGGGGGTAACAGGGGATCTGAGGGACTATTTGGGGGTTCGGGGGGGCTCTAAGGGGCTATGGGGGGCTCCAAGGGGCTATGGGGGTTCTGGGTGGTAATGGGGGGCTCCGGGAGCTATCAGGGGGCTCTGAGGGGTTCTCGGGGGTAATGCAGGGCTCTGGGGGCTATCAAGGGGCGCTAAGGGGCTATCGGGTTCTGGGGGGTAATGGGAGGCTCGGGGCTCCAAGGGGCTATCGGGGGGGTCTGAGAGAGTATCTGGGGGTTTGGGGGTTCCAAGGGGCTATCGGGGGTTCTGGGGGGCTCTGGGGGCTATCAGGGGGCGCCAAGGGTCTATCTGGGGGCTATCGGGGGTAACAGGGGTCTGAGGGACTATCTGGGGGTTCAGGGGGCTCCAAGGGGCTATCGGGGGTTCTGGGGGGTAATGGGGGATCTGAGGGACTATTTGGAGGTTTGGGGGGGCTATCAGGGGGCTCTGAGGGCCTATGGGGGTTCTGGGGGGTAATGGGGGCTCTGGGGCCCTCCCAGGAGTCTTGAACTCACTGTGAAAAAAGCTTCTTCGAAGACGAGCAGGGGCCCGGAGAAGCCGATGATGAGCAGTGGCTGGGCGCCCAGCAGGCAGAAGACGATGCCCTGCACGGCCGTGGAGATGATCAGCTCCGACACCCCGATCAGGTCCTGGGTCTTCTCCCCTGCGGGGGGCGAGGGTTCAGCACTGGAGACCGACCCCTCCCCCGCCCCTCCCCACTGACCCCCCAGCAATGGGCCCTCACTCCCCTCCCCATCCACCCACCCTGCTGGTGGCATCAGGCCCCGGACTCCTTCCCAGCTACATGGGATCCCCAAGTCCCTCCCCGGCCAGCCCCTGCCCCCAGGGGTTCCCAGCATAGACAGGCAGGGGCACGACACCCCCACCCCCCCGGTGGCCCTTACCCAGCCCCCCCCCTCCCCCAGTAGCCCACCCGGTGGCCCTTACCCAGCAGTTTCCCACCCCACCCCGCGGCCCTTACCCAGCAGCCCCCCAAAGGTGATGGCCGGCGAGAGCGCGGCGAAGTAGATGAAGATGATGGCGGCGACGCACTGGGGGTTCAGGCTGTCCCTGAAGTCGCTCAGGTATTTGGGGTAGCGCCGGCGCACGTCACGGACGAGCCCCCCGAAGGGCCGGCCTGTGCGCCGCAGGGGGTCATCCTCGTCCTCATCCTCGTCCTCCCCCTTCACCACCTTCAGCTTCAGCAGCGCTGCTCCCACAGAGAGCCAGTCAGGCGCCCGCCCGGCCCCAGCCCCACCCCGCACCCCAACCCGCGCTCCGCTCTGCGCCATGGAGCCCAGCAGGGGGAGCATTGCCCGGACCCAGCCCCACCCCACGCTCTGCTCAGCGCCATGGAGCCCAGCAGGGGGAGCGTCGCCTGGTCCCAGCCCCACCCCGCGCCCCACCCCACGCTCCACACCATGGGGCCCGGCCCCACCCCGCGCCCCACCCCACGGAGCCCGGCAGGGGGAGCGTCGCCCGGTCCCAGCCCCACCCCCAGCCCCACCCCACACCCCACTCCGCTCCACACCATGGGGCCCGGCAGGGGGAGCGTCGCCCAGTCCCAGCCCCACCCCCAGCACCGCCCCACGCCATGGGGCCCAGCAGGGCAGGGGGTGCTGCCAGCCCGGTCCCACCCCCAGCCCTGCCCCGTGCCAGGGCCCAGCAGGGCAAGGCAGGGGGTGCTGCCGGCCCGATTCCAGCCCCAGCCCCGCTCCAGGGCCCAGCAGGGCAGGGCAGGGGTGCTGCTGGCCCCGCCCTGGACCCGTTACCTTTCTCAGCGGATGACTTGGGCTCCAGCACGGAGCCCAGCAGCAGCCGGCGCTCCTGCTCCTCGCGTTTCTGGAGCATCTGGCGCTGGAAGTGGGCCACGGTGCGCAGCAGCTCCTCGCCCTGCACCTCGGAGGGCGGCAGCACCACGCTGCAGTCCAGGAACTCATTGATGGCGCCGAGCAGGTCGTGCCGGTCGTCGGCCAGATATGCTGCCTCGTGGAATTGCTGCGGGGGGAACCTGTCGAGTCAGAGGCGCCGTGCGCCGGATGCGGGCCAGGAGAACACGGATCCTCGGGGCGCTGGGCCCTGGGGCAGGACGCCCACATGTCCAGCCCACAAGGAAGGAAAATGGAAGACGGCTCGGCCCAGAAGAACCCGCAAGGGGCGGGCACAGAGCCTTGGGACCCAGAGCCCCATCCTGCAATTGGGGTGCAGGCCAAGTCCAGGGGACGGGGCAGAGCCTGCAGCAGGCTGGGGGTAGTCAGAGGGTGAGGAGAGGGACTGGGCGATGGGGCCCCATGGCAGGGGGCAGAGGGACTATGGGCAGGGCCTGATGGCAGTGGGGTGGGGGTGCTGGGGTCCCGCAGCAGGATGGGGGGTGCACTGATCTTGTTAGCCACGAGGGTGGAGATGGAGCCAGGGTGGAGGTGGAGCCGGGGGGGGGGGGATTACCTTGTCAGACATGAGGGTGGAGAGGGAGCCGGGGGTGGAGGAGGGGGGGAATTACTTTGTTGGACATGAGAGTGGAGATGGAGCTGGGGTGGAGATGGAGCCGGGGGGGGAGGGGATTACCTTGTTGGACATGAGGGTGGAGATGGAGCCGGGTGGAGATGGAGCCGGGGGGCGGGGAACCGGCAGGCCAGGGGGACAGGGGAGTTACCTTGTCAGACATGAGGGTGGAGATGGAGCCGGGGGGGGGTTACCTTGTCAGGCATGAGGGTGGAGATGGAGCCGAGGGGGAGAGGGAGCCGGGGGCGGGGGGGAACCGGGGAGACGGGGGGGTTACCTTGTCGGACATGAGGGTGGAGATGGAGCCGGTGGGGGAACCGGCAGGCCGGGGGGACCGGGGGGTTACCTTGTCGGACATGAGGGTGGAGATGGAGCCAGTTGGAGATGGTGCCGGGGGGGGGGGGGGGGGAACCGGCAGGCCGGGGGGGGAGGGGGGGGTTACCTTGTCGGACATGAGAGTGGAGATGGAGCCAGGTGGAGATGGAGCTGGGGGGGGAACCGGGAGGCTGGAGGGGTTACCTTGTCAGACATGAGGGTGGAGATGGAGCCGGGGGGGGGGAACCGGCAGGCCGGGGGGATGGAGGGGTTACCTTGTCGGACATGAGGGTGGAGATGGAGCCGGGGTGGAGATGGTGCCGGGGGGGGAACCGGCAGGCTGGGGGGACGGGGGGGTTACCTTGTCGGACATGAGGGTGGAGATGGAGCCGGGGTGGAGATGGTGCCGGGGGGGGAACCGGCAGGCCGGGGGGACGGGAGGGGTTACCTTGTCGGACATGAGGGTGGAGATGGAGCCGGGGAGGGGAACCGGCAGGCCAGGGGGGACGGGAGGGGTTACCTTGTCGGACATGAGGGTGGAGATGGAGCGCCCGATCTCGTGGTAGTCCATGTTGGCACTGCTGGGGCCCAGCAGCACGAAGAGGAAGCGGACGGGGATGGGCACCTCCAGCACCGAGTCCAGCTCCACGGCCGCCTGCAGCCGCACGAAGGCCATGGTGGGCTGGTCCAGGAACTCCACGCAGCCTGCGGGGCACAGGCCCGTCAGCCGACACCCGCCTGCAGAAGGGCCTGGCTGCCACGTCCAGCCTCTGCCCCCATCGGCCGGCGGGCTCGGCACAGCCCCAGCCCTGGGCCCCTCTGCCCAGCCATCTCTCCCCTCCCCCCGTCCTTACCCACAAGCACCACCGTGGCCTCTGCGTTGTCCGGGATCTTCTCCAGCAGCTTCAGCTCGTGCTTCGACTTCGACCTCGTGATGCCAGCTGGGGGTGCCGAGCTCAGGCTCTCTCGCTGTGGGGCAGGGACAGGACACACAGGTGAACACCCCGCCGTGGGGCAGGAGTCAAGCCACCGAGCCAAGGGCCAGGGGTCCTGGGCAGAGCCCAGAGTGAGGACGGGGTGTCAGAGGTAAGGTAAACAGGGCAAGAGCTCCCGGTAGAGGGGGACTCAGGAAGGGGGACAAAGGGCCCGGGGGTGGGTTGGGTGGTTAAGAACATAAGAGCGGCCAGGCGGGGTCAGACCAAGGTCCATCTAGCCCAGTATCCTGTCTGCCGACAGTGGCCAATGCCAGGTGCCCCAGAGGGAATGAACAGAACAGGTAATCGTCGAGTGATCCATCCCCTGTCGCCCCTTCCCAGCTTCTGGCAAACAGGGGCTAGGGACACCATCCCTGGCCATCCTGGCTAACAGCCATTGATAGACCTATCCTCCATGAATGTAAAGAGTTCTTTTTTGAACTACAGGTTGACTCTGGTTGTGTGAAAAAAATACTTCCTTTTGTTTGTGTTAAACCTGCTGCCTATTAATAGTGACCCCTACCGTAGTTCTTGTTATGTGACAGGATAAATAACACTTCCTTATTCACTTTCTCCACACCAGCCATGATTGTACAGACCTCTATCATATCCCCCCTTAGTCATCTCTGTTCCAAGCTGAAAAGTCCCAGTCTGATTAATCACTCCTCATACGGAAGCCGTTCCATACCCCTAATAATTTTTGCTGCCCTTTTCTGAACCTTTTACAATTCCAATATATCTTTTTTGAGATGGGGCAACCACATCTGCACACAGTATTCAAGGTGTGGGCGTACCATGGATTTATATAGAGGCAATATGATATTTACTAACTTTTTATCTATCCCTTTCCTAATGATTCCCAACATTCTGTTCACTTTTTTGACTGCCGCTGCACATTGAGTGGATGTTTTCAGAGAACTATCCACAGTGACACCAAGATCTTTTTCTTGAGTGGTAACAGCTAATTCAGACTCCTTCATTTTATATGTATAGTTGACATTAGGTTTTCCAATGTGCATTACTTTGCATTTATCAACACTGAATTTCATCTGCCATTTTGTTGCCCTGTCGCCCAGTTTTGTGAGATCCTTTTGTAGATCTTCGCAGTCTGCCTGGGACTTAACTATCTTGAGTAGTTTTGAGTTTGTATTATCTGCACATTTAGGATGCTGACCAGCCCTGCTCCCAGGACAGGTCCCTGGGGACTCCACTATATACCTCTCTCTGCTGTACAAACTGATCAGGAAAGGAGACAAGGGGCCCCGGGGGAGTGGTTGGGTGGATCAGGAAGGGGGACAAGGGGTCTCGGTGGCGCTCAACAAGGGGGGGCAAGAGGCTCAGGAGGGGGGATAAGGGGCCCTGTGGGGGCAGGAAGGGGGCATACGGGCACGCAGCACCTAGGCCCACACTCACCTCCCGCTCCACCTCGACCCTGGCCTCATGTTCGGCAGTGTGGGTGCCGATGAGGGGCTCGGTGACAGTGGGCTCGCCACCCTCGCCCACGTGGTTGGCGCTGTGGTGATGCACCAGCAGGGAGCCCAGGCTGCCGGCTGAGATGTTGCGGGGGAAGAAATCCTTCTCGTCGCTCGGGTGGCTGCAGGACGAAGCCAGGGGAAGGGTCTGCCGCCTGCACGCACCAGGGAGCCTGGGCCCCGGCAAGCCGTTCTCCGGCCGGCCAGCGTGCTGCACGCTGGGACTCGGGGTCTCCCACTCTCCCCCACCCCCCCTTCTCCCTGAGCCCCCCTCGAACCAGCCAAGCCGCTGGGGCAGGGCCCTGCTGGGCCCCAGGTGCCTGCAGCCTGCTCTCAGACTGGGTGTGGGTGGGGTTGCTCAGGGAGGCCGCGGCTATCAAAGGGCCTGTGCCCACCACCCACGCACAGCCTGGGGCTTTGCCCAAGTGATGCCTGGGAGGGTAACGGGCACTCGCCAGCGTGACAGCCGGGCCACCCTGGCACCTGGCTCGAGGCCCCAGGGGGTTGGGTGTGTGCACACGGCTCCCTCCTCCAGAGACCACGCCGGGCCCCAGCAGGGAGCAAGCAGCCGCAGAGCCAGCCTGGGCAGTTCCCTCTCCAGGCCCCGGGGCGCGCGGGCAGCTCACCTGTGCTTTAGCAGCAGTGCCCGCAGCACGTTGGCACGGTCCTCGGCCCGGATCTGGTCCGAGATGATCATCTGCTCCACCACCTGGTGCGCCACCCCCGGCAGCGTCTTCTGGTCCAGGTCCAGCAGCACGGCCCCTGGGGGCAGAGCCAAGGGCTGAGCAGAGAGGCCGAAGGGCTGCCCCGCTCCAGCCATCCCCCTGAGCCACAGCTGGGTCTGGCCAGGACCTCCCACCCCGGGCTGCGCCCCGTTGCAGCCTCCTGCCCCATGGGGCTGCTCCCGCCCACCTACCATGGGAGAGGGTCTTGCGCAGCTCCAGCAGGCTGCGGAAGCTCAGGGAGGCCACATGGGGCTTCCCCCAGCGATCAGTCTCCTCCTCCACGTCCTCCTCAAACTTGATCCAGCGCGCCGTCTCCTTCCACTGCAGCTCCTGGTTCTTGTCCACCACCAGCTCGTTCAGCTCCACGAAGACCTGCCGGGGCAGGGGACGGGGGTTCAGGGGGTGGGGCTGGGGTCCCCTTGGAGGGCTGCCAGCCCCTGCACCCCTGGTGCCCATCCCCCATCCCCTGCCCCCCCATGGATCCCATTCCCTAGACCCTGCCCCCCCGGAGCCCCCTTCCCCTATCCCCCGTGGCATTCCATTCCCCAGCACCTGCCCCCCCATGGACCCCAGCCCCTGGCCCCTGTAACCCCAATCGCCTGTCCCTCATGGAACCCCCCCCCCCAATGACCCTCCATCCCCTGCCCCCTGTAGAATCATAGAATATCAGGGTTGGAAGGGACCTCAGGAGGTATCTAGTCCAACCCCCTGCTCAAAGCAGGACCAATCCCCACCTAAATCATCCCACCCAGGGCTTTGTCAAGCCGGGCCTTAAAAACCTCTAAGGAAGGAGACTCCACCACCTCCCTAGGGAACCCATTCCAGTGCTTCACCACCCTTCTAATGAAATAGTGTTTCCTAATATCCAACCTGGACCTCCCCCACTGCAACTTGAGACCATTGCTCCTTGTTCTGTCATCTGCCATCACTGAGAACAGTCTAGATCCATCCTCTTTGGAACCCCCTTTCAGGTAGTTGAAAGCAGCTATCAAATCCCCCCTCACTCTTCTCTTCTGGAGACTAAACAATCCCAGTTCCCTCAGCCTCTCCTCATAAGTCATGTGCTCCAGCCCCCTAATCATTTTTGTTGCCCTCCGCTGGACTCTTTCCAATTTTTCCACATCCTCCTTGTAGTGTGGGGCCCAAAACTGGACACAGTACTCCAGATGAGGCCTCACCAATGTCGAATAAAGGGGAACGATCACGTCCCTCGATCTGCTGGCAATGCCCCTACTTATACAGCCCAAAATGCCGTTAGCCTTCTTGGCAACAAGAGCACACTGTTGACTCATATCCAGCTTCTCGTCCACTGTGACACCTAGGTCCTTTTCTGCAGAACTGCTTCCTAGCCATTCGGTCCCTAGTCTGTAGCAGTGCATGGGATTCTTCCTTCCTAAGTGCAGAACTCTGCACTTGTCCTTGTTGAACCTTATCAGGTTTCTTTTGGCCCAATCCTCTAATTTGTCTAGGTCCCTCTGGACCCTATCCGTACCCCCAGCTTAGTGTCATCTGCAAGCTTGCTGAGAGCGCAGTCCACGCCATCCTCCAGATCATTAATAAAGATATTGAACAAAACCGGCCCCAGGACCGACCCTTGGGGCACTCCGCTTGATACCGGCTGCCAACTAGACATTGAGCCGTTGATCACTACCTGTCCCCATCCCCTGCCCCCCACCCGCTGTAGTCCCCATCCCCTGTCCCCCATACTCCATAGCCCTCCATCTTCTGTCCCCCATACCTCATATAGCCCTCCATCCCATCCCCTGCCCCCCAACCCCTGTAGCCACAATCCCCTGCCCCCGCGGCCCCACCCCAGTCACCTCGTGTGGCTGCCGGTTGTGTTTCCTGAGCCGGGCGCTCGGCTCTGTGTAGTCTTTGCTGACGTGCACGACTTGGCCCTTGGCGCTCTTGCGGACCAGGTGCCGTCGGACCCCGGGCACGTCCTCGAACCTGTGGCCTATAGGGAGACGGGCAGTGGCCCTGAGCCTGGCGCGGGGGAAGCTGGAGCCGTTTCTCAGCCGCAGCTTCTCCTCCTGCTGGCGCAGGCGAGGGAGCCCGGATCACACACCGGCCCCCGCTGTCCGGCTGGCCCCAGGCCCAGGCCCACCTCCTGCAGGGGAAACGCGGCGGAGTTGCCCAGCGGCTGCCCCAGGCCGCGGTGCTGAGGGACCCTGTCTGCCGCTGTGCGGCGTAAGAACGATGGGGGGCGGCAGTATGGGGGGGCAGCGAGTTTCCCTGGCCCAGCACAGGGGATCCACCAGGGAGGCTCACTCAGAGTGGGGGTGCGTCAGGATGTTGGGCCCCCCATGGAGCCTGCTGCCCCCTCCACTCTGGGCCCCCAGGGTACCGGTGACACGCAGCCTGTGGGTGGTCCCCCCAGCCTGGCTTGGTAAGGAGCTGCATTGATTGAATTCCCTTCACACCCACGTGCCCATCCCACACCAGCTCCCCTCTGTGCCAGGGGCTGCACACGCCCAGCTCCGGGCCGTGCCCCCTGCCCTCGCTCCTTCCCCCCTGCCCAGGGCCTGGGGCACTCACTCTTCATGTAGTCCAGGTCAGCCGAGGCCAGTGTCTGGGCTTCCGATTCGTCCGTGGGCACCTTCTGGTACTGGGCCTGCTCCACCCCTGTCATGCTGCCGATGCGTCGCCTCTCATTCAGGTTGTAGCTCCGGTGCCCCGGCTGAGACTTCGGAACAGGGCGGCCTGGGCAGCTGGGCTCGTCTGCACTGGGCCCATCGGTCCCACGCTCTTCCTCGGCCCTGGGGCTGGAACAGACACCTGCCTCAGAGCTGGGGTCCCGAGCTGGGCCCTGCCACCAGCCCCGTGGGGCAGAGCCCAGCCCCACCACGAGCTGCCAAGGAGCCCTTGAGTCCCAGCGCCCAGGCACTCCGTGCCAAGACCCCTGCCGCTCCGCTCCGTGCAGCCGGTCCCCACACGCTCACTCACCCGGCCCCCTTGGGGTCCGTAGCTGCAGCCCCCCCCAGCTCCATGGGGGAGCTTGGCAGAGACGTTGGGGTCGTGGGCTCCGCTGGGCAGCGCTCGGCAGCCTCGTCCTCCTGCAAGAAGAACTGAGAAGGGACACGGCTTGGGGCACCGGCAGCAGCAGGGCCTGGGGGCCCTGCACTCGTGCTCCCAGCCCTGGCAGCTACAGCCACTCCTCTGGGCCCCCTCACCGGTGCTCTGCCTCCAGCGCCCCTCGCTGCTCCAGCCGACCCCTCCCGCTCCCTCCTGGGCTCCCAGCCCTGTACCTGGATCCCCCCGGGCAGGTCCTCGGCCGACCGCTCTGGCTCCGTGTCGCAGGTCTCATCCTCATCCTCCTCCGCCTCCTCGATGGTGGGGGTCTCTCCTGGAATGGACGCCCGGCGCCGCTTCTTCTTGCCCTTCTGCCCCCCCTTCTTCCTGCGGGCGTCGGGGGGCAGGTGCGTGGAGAGGGGGTGGTGGATGTGGTGGGACGACTGGCGGTGATCTGGGTGGAACAGTGGGTGTGGGCATGGGCACCAAGCTGGGGCCAGACCCTGCACGCCTCCCCTGCCCCCCATCGCCATGCCCTGCCCCCGTGCTGCCCCCACTGCGCCGCCCTGCGACAATAGGCGCTGCCCGGCCAGGCCAGAGCCTCTCCTCACAGGCGTCCATGAGCCAACGAAGCGGCCTGGTGCCTCCCCCGGGCCGTGTTCTCTGCGCCCCGGCCCTGCCCCCACTCACACTCGAAATCCTCCTCGCCGTAGCTGCGGCCGGCCTCCTCCCCGTTGCGCGGGTGCGAGTCGTGCAGGATCTCCTCAAAGCGCTCCACCCCCAACGTCTTGTTCAGGTCGGTCTCCTCGTCCTCCGCCGGCGCGGGCGAGCCGGGGCCCAGGGCGTCCGACTCCGGCTGAGGAAACACAGAACAGAGCAAAGCCCCACCTCAGCGCCTTAGCCCCAGTGCCCCGTCGCAGCCAGCCCCAGCCTTCCTGGGGCCAGCGCTCCCCTATCCTTGCAATATGGCACCTGCCGCTGAGCCCCCGCCCCGCTCCCTGCAGCCCCCTGCCGAGCCCCCCCGAGCCCCCGCCCCACAGCCCCTTGCCGAGCCCCCGCCCCGCTCCCTGCAGCCCCCCTCCGAGCCCCCCTATCCTTGCAATACGGCACCCGCCGCCAAGCCCCCGCCCCGCTCCCTGCAGCCCCCCAGCGAGCCGCCCCCCCCGAGCCCCCGCCCCACAGCCCTCTGCCAAGCCCCCGCCCCGCTCCCTGCAGCCCCCTGCCGAGCCCCCCCGAGCCCCCGCCCCACAGCCCCCTGCCGAGCCCCCGCCCCGCTCCCTGCAGCCCTCCTCTGAGCCCCCCTATCCTTGCAATACGGCACCCGCCGCTGAACCCCCGCCCCGCTCCCTGCAGCCCCCCGGCGAGCCGCCCCCCCCGAGCCCCCGCCCCACAGCCCCCCACCGAGCCCCCACCCTGCTCCCCGCAGCCCAGCGCTCCCTGCCGAGCCCCCGCCCAAGTCCCCTGCTAAGCCCCCCCTGCAGCCCAGCAGCCCTAGCACGGCACTGGGGCAGTGGGCCAGCACTGCCGGGTCGGTGCCTGTCCAGCAGTGTGTCCCCTGCAGGAGCCTGGCTGCCCTGGGGCGGTCTCCCCTCCACGGCCCCCTGGCAGCCCCCGCCCTGTCCGGGCCCTGAGGGGCCCACAGCCCAGCGCAGGCAGCACCGAGGCTGGGCAGGTCACAGGCTCCGCACAGCCAGCACTGGGGGGATCTGTAGGGCTGGCTGCAGCGTTGCTCCCGGCTCTGCCCGCCCTACCAGGGCAGCAACCCCCACTCACAACTGAGCCCCACACGTCTCATCTCACCCCCGCCCCCCCCCAGCAACTGAGCCCCACACGTCTCGTCTTCCCCACACCCAGCGACTGAGCCCCACATGTCTCATCTCCCCCTCCCCACCCCGGCGACCGAGCCCCACACATCTCGTCTCATCTCCCCCGGCAGCGACCGAGCCCCACACGTCTCGTCTTGTCTCCCCCTCCACTCCCATCCAGCGACCGAGCCCCACACGTCTCCTCTCCCCTCCAGACCCCCCCAGCAACCAAGCCCCACATGTTTCGTCTTCCATTCCGCCCCGCCCAGTGATTGAGCCCCACACATCTCATCTCCTCCCCCCGGCGACCGAGCCCCACACATCTCATCTCCTACCCCCCCCGGCGACCGAGACCCACACGTCTCCTCTCCCCTCCAGCCCCCCAACCCCCAGTGATGGAGCCCCATGTCTCAGGTCTCTTCCATCCCCCCCGCGATGGAGCCCTGCGTCCCTCCCCCGCAATGGAGCCCAGTGTCCCTCCCCCGCGATGGAGCCCAGCCTGCCCCTCACGCTGAGGGAGAGCAGCCAGAGTGAGGGGCCGGGGGGCCCTGCCCCTCTCCTACCTGAGCCATGGGGGGGCTGCCAGGCAGAGGGGGACAGGGCCGAGCTGCTGCTGCCTGTGCCCCGCTCCGGCCCCGCAGCCAGGCAGCCGGCGCGGAGCTTTATGGGGCTCTGCCGACCCGGGAAGGTCGCGGCCGCAGGAGGGATGGGAGCAGCGGGAGGTGACAGGCGGCTCCTTCCCTCGGTGCCACTCCAAATATTGACGGAGGCTCCCCGCGCCAGGGCCGTCGGCCGCCAGCTCCGGCACACGCCTGAAGGTGCCCTCTGCGCCGGAGCGGCTCCCCCAGGCTCCCACCAACATCTCCGGTGAGTCCCACGCCTGCCCCGGGACCTCCCCCGCCCATGGGGCAGGGCAGGGGCCCCAGAGCTCCCCACCCCACTGGGGCCTGAGTGCAGGGCCCCCCTCGCCCCAGCTATGCTAGGCAAGCCCCCCCTCTCCCACAGGTGCTGTGCTATGGGGGATGGGCCCCCTTCTCCCAGGGATGCTGTGCTGGGGGGCAGGCCCCCTCTCCCATGGGTGCTGTGCTATGCTATGGGGGACAGGCCCCCTTCTCCCAGGAGTGCTGTGCTATGGGGTACAAGCCCCCTTCTCCCAAGGGTGCTGTGCTGGGGGGCAGGCCCCCCCTTCTCCTGGGGCCTGGTGTGGGCACTAGCCAAGTGAGGAGGCAGTCTGTGGGTCCTGACCCCCACCCCCAGCCCTGGATGGAGAGTGTCCCCCGGGACATGGCCCTTCCCAAAGCGGGGTGCAGAGGGGGACTGCCTGGGGGCTGTGGGAGGAAAGCAGCACCCCCTGCCCGGCACAACTGCCTCTAGCCTGCCAGTGCTGCCCCCCGATCACTGTCCCCACGAGGGCCTGATGTGCAGCCCCTCCCGCCTCCCCACCCTGCCGGGACCCCACATTGACCTCTCCATCCCCCTCACTCCTCGATCTCCCTGCCCCACCCCACTGCGACCCCCAACATTCCCCTCACTCCTCGCCATCCCCGCCCCACCCCAGTGCGACCCCTTACATCCCTCTCACTCCTCGCCATCCCCAACGCACCCCACCGTGTCCTCTGACCTCCCCGCCTCGCCCCACCCCACTGCGACCCCCTCCATTCCCCTCACTCCTCACCATCCCCAATGCAGCCCACCGTGTCCCCTGACCTCCCCGCCCCACCCCACTGCGACCCCCGACATCCCTGCCCAACCCCCGCTGTGTTCCCCTACCTCTGCACCACGACACCGACCTCCCCATCCCACCCCCGCCGTGACCCCCGACCTCCCCGTCTGGTCCTTGCCGTGTCCCCAAACGACCCCTACTGTCCTGAATCAGCTACAACACTCCGTGACCCCATCCCCACCGCAACCCCAACCTCCCCCACCCCACTGCCTGCCCCACATCCTCACTGCCCAGCCCAGCCCCCAGCCCCACTGCTTGCCCCACATCCTCACTGCCCTGCCCAGCCCCCAGCCCCACTGCCTGCCCCACATCCTCACTGCCCTGCCCAGCCCCCAGCCCCACTGCTTGCCCCACATCCTCACTGCCCTGCCCAGCCCACTGCCTGCCCCACATCCTCACTGCCCAGCCCAGCCCCCAGCCCCACTGCTTGCCCCACATCCTCACTGCCCTGCCCAGCCCCCAGCCCCACTGCTTGCCCCACATCCTCACTGCCCTGCCCAGCCCACTGCCTGCCCCACATCCTCACTGCCCTGCCCAGCCCCCAGCCCCACTGCCTGCCCCACATCCTCACTGCCCTGCCCAGCCCCCAGCCCCACTGCCTGCCCCACACCCTCACTGCCCTGCCCAGCCCCCAGCCCCACACCCTCACTGCCCACTCCACTATTCTGCCCCACATCCTCCCCTGCTGTCCCACCTCTCCTCATTGCCCCACATCCCAGCCCCTCCCCCTTTCCCTTCCTGTCTCACTGCCCCATCCCTTAGCCCAGCCGGTCCCTGTCGTCAGCTCGCCCAGGCCAAAGCAGCCCCCAGGCAGCATAGCCCTAGAGCCCGCAGTGCTGGGGGGCTAGACATGCCTTGTGCTGCTGCCCCTGGCCGGTCTCTGGGGAGGGTGGGCTCCGGGGCTGGGCACAGAGGTGTAGAGAGACCCTGTGGGCACAGCCCTGCCCTGGGGCTCCCCGGCCAGCCCCACAGCGCAGTGTGTGCCAGGAGCTGCAGATCCTGTCCCGGGCCCAGGCCCAGGCCCAGGCGCGTCCTACCTGGCAGCCCAGCAGAAAGTCCATGGGAGCAGGAGCCGCCCAGAGGAGGCCGGAGGGGCAGGAGGGCGCGCGGCAGCCCCAATCCACATCACGTGCTGGCTGTTGCCTCGGCAATGGGGACCCGGCCCAATAGCCCAGGCCAGGCACCCAGTAGCTGGGCTCGCAGAGTAAATCATTAACCTGCTACCTGCAGACGTGCCGCGGCGATAACCCGGCAAGCAGCTTCCGTGCGGGGCAGGCGCCCGGGCGCGGCGAGCGACAGAGCCATGAGCCAAAGCGGGGCCCAGCAACGCTGGGGGGGGGTGGGGGCTCCAGGCAAACGCCGAACCGAGCCCCCCGCTGCCCAAAGTGAAACATGGCCCGTAGCCCCCCAGCACAGCCCCCCAGCCCCGCCCACATCCTCACAGAGCCCCAGCACAGCCCCCCAGCCCTGCCCACATCCTCACAGAGACCCCAGCACAGCCCCCCAGTGCCAGGCCAGAGCAGCCCCCCAGCACAGACCCCCAGCCCTGGCCACATCCTCACAGAGGCCCCAGCACAGCCCCCCAGTGCCAGGCCAGGGCAGAGCCCCAGCACACAGCCCTGTGCCCTCTGCCCCCCCCCCAGCACACAGCCCTGTACTCCCTGCTGCCCACACAGCCCTGTATCCCCTGCTGCCCCCCAGCACACAGCCCTGTGCCCTCTGCCCCCCCCAGCACACAGTCCTGTACTCCCTGTTGCCCAAAAAGCCCTGTACCCCCTGCTGCCCCCCAGCACACAGTCCTATACCCCCTGCCCCCCCAGCACACAGCCCTGTACCCTCTGCCCCGCCCCCCCAGGTGCTGCTGTGGTGAGTTGTTTGCAATGGAGAACTAAGCCAGCAGCTTGGGGGCCAAGGGGCTCTGCCATCAAGGAGGCTCAAGAGATATGTGGGGCAGCTGCCAGGCCACACATCAGCCTGGGGGAAAGGCCAACGACCACACAAACCCACCCCATAGCACAGAGCTGGGCCCCACAGAATGGGGGGAGGGGAGCCCCACACACCCGGCACGCAGCACAGGAGGAGCTGTGACCAAGTGGGAATATTTGGTAATATTTTTATGAAGGCTGTTTGTGCCTTAGTTTCCACATATGCTGTCTTGTTGCCCAGGGGAGAGGGGCCTGTCTGCTTCCAGGGCCGGCTGAGACACAGGCGCGGGTTCCCCTGGTTGGGCCTGATCCCCATCTCAGTGAGACAACGGCAAATCCAGTCACCCGGACATGGACACCCGGCAACCCGTGCCCCCAAGGGGAATGGACCCCCACACACACACAGGGGGGCTGGACAAGGATCCCCAGTGGAGAACCCAGGGCTGGGAGGGGGGAGGGAGGTTATGTGGGGTCGCGGGAAGCAGTCGGGCTCTCACCTGGAGTCTGACAGACAGACAGCGCCGGACCCCAGGGTTCCCCACAGCCGGGCTGGGCTCGGGGCTGGCCAGGACGGACCCTGCTTCGCCCTTCATTGCCCCGGGCTGCCCTAAGGCCCCTAGACCGGGTGCCAGCTAACGACTGACCCCAACTGTGCCCGCGCTGGCAGTGTCCCTGCCGGGGCTGGGCAAGGGGCCCTGATCCCTGCGAGCGGCCAAGTCTCCCTGTCTCCCTCAGGGTGTGTCCGGGGGACTTGCTGCCCGGAGCTCGCGGGGGGGGGCTGCAGGCCCAGAGGGCCAGTCTAGGGGGCGGTGAGGCCGTGTGGCTCACCCTGGAGGCAGAGCGGGACCCCCAGGGGGCTGGCCCAGTGAAGGGGCCTCCCAGAGACCATCCCAAAGCTGGGGGCGCAGCCCCGAGCCTGGGGGGTCATGACAGGAGCCCTCTCTGGGGCTGGTCCTCACCCCTATGCAGGGCATGGGGTGACCCTGCCAGCCAGGCCAGAGGATACAGGTCCCAGGGGTGAGCTTGCTGGGCCAAGTCCCCGCAAAAACACTGGATGGCAGCTGCCCCAGGCTCCGCACGCGGGCCCCACCGCTCAGCCGTTGGCTCTGCCCTGTGGTCCCGGGGCGGCTCCAGCCGTCCACGCCTCCTACTTACGCTCTCGAAGGGAGAGGAGACGATGTGGTGAATCCCGGAGGAAACCTGGGAGCGGCTCATGGTGCAGGCCAGTGGCTGGTGCCCGGCCCCGTTAACCCTTCTCTTTCTCACTCGGGCCCAGAATGAAATGTCGGGGCAGCATCACCTGGGCAGAGGGAAGAGCAGAGGGGCCTGGGTCACATACAGCCACGCCAGCCTGGGCCTTGGCATGGCTTCTCCCTCTCCCCGGAGTCATTCCCAGTCCTGTGCCCGGGGGACGAGTCCCCTCCCCTCCCCCCAGCTCTGTGCCTGGGGGATGAGTCCCCTCCCCTCCCCCCAGCCCTGTGCCCGGGGGTGTGTGACTCCCCTCCCCCAGCCCTGTGCCCGGGGGACGAGTCCCCTCCCCTCCCCCCAGCCCTGTGCCCGGGGGTGTGTGACTCCCCTCCCCCAGCCCTGTGCCCGGAGGACGAGTCCCCTCCCCTCCCCCAGCCCTGTGCCCGGGGGTGTGTGACTCCCCTCCCCTCCCCCAGCCCTATGCCCGGGGGACGAGTCCCCTCCCCTCCCCCAGCCCTGTGCCCGGGGGTGTGTGACTCCCCTCCCCATCCCTCCCCCAGCCCTGTGCCCGGGGGTGTGTGACTCCCCTCCCCATCCCTCCTCCAGCCCTGTGCCCGGGGGGGCGAGTCCCCTCCCCTCCCCCCAACCCTGTGCCCGGAGGGGGCAACTTCCCTCCCCTCCCCCCAACCCTGTGCACTGGGGGGGGGGGACTTCTCTCCCCTCCCCCCACACCCCTGTGCCCGGGGGGGGTGACTCCCTGTCCCCATTGCTGAGCGAAGGTCCCCAGGGTGCCCCCAAGGGGCTGTACCTGATCCAGTGTCTCTCCCATCACCCGTGCCGGTAGGGGCTGCCCCAGCCCAAGCCCCCATCCCAGGCCCGCCCTGAGCCCAGCTCAGGTCTCCAGCACCAGCTCTGGAGAGGAGGCTTCCAGGAGCTGGCTGGGTCTGTCAAAGCCCCGGCAGGGCAGGGGAAAGGAGACTCCTGCCTTTGCTTGCAGCCCGGGGCACCCCAGCCGTCCCCACTGCCCTGGGCCCCGCCCCAGAGCAGGCCGCACTCTGGGCGCCTGCGGATGGGACCCAGTGTGCTGTGTCTCCCCCATTGCGGAGGGGCAGCTGTGCTGTGTGCGGCGAGGTCTCCGGCTCCCGGGCAGGGGGAGGCGGGCGCTGGACAGGCCGGGCGGCAGGAGGGCAGAGGCAGCGAGCAAAGGAAAACAGAGGGGCCGGCTGCTCATAGGGCGGAGGCTCCAGCCAGGTTTGTCTTGGCCCCAAGGCCCCGAAAGAGAGAGCGGGCGCCAAGAGAAACGCAGCAGGGCAGCAAGTGGGACGGGGTCCCCAGCCAGCGCAGGCCGGTGCAGCCGTGGGGGCAGGCTGGGGCACAGGCCCATTCGCACTGCAAGCCGGGAGCCCCACCCCACAGACCCCTCCTGAGCCCTGTCCCACAGCCCGCAGCCTGCCAACTTCAGCACAGGGAGGAAAGGGGGGCAGGGAGTAGGGGGGTAGGAGTGGGAGGGGGGCAGGAGAATGAAGGGCCTGGACTGGGAGGGAGCAGGTGTAAAGGAGGTGGGGGGGCAGGGAGCGGGGGGGCAGGGAACTGGGGAGCAGGAGGGGGAGGGAGCAGGGAACTGGGGTGCAGGAGGGGCAGGGAGCAGGAGGGCAGAGAGCGGAGGGGCAAGGAGCAGGAGGGTGCAGTAGGGAGGGAGCTGGGGAGCAGGAGGGGAAGGGGCAACGGACAGGGAGCAGGGGGGCGGGGGGCAGGGAATTGGGGAGCAGGAGGGCAGGGAGCGGGGGGCAGGGAGCGGGAACTGGGGAGCAGGAAGGGCAGGAAGCAGGGGGTCGGGGGGGCAGGGAACTGGGGTGCAGGGGGGAGGGAGCGGAGGGGCAAGGAGCAGGAGGGTGCAGTAGGGAGGGAGCTGGGGGGCAGGAGGGGAAGGGGCAATGGACAGGGAGCAGGGGAGCGGGGGGCAGGGAACTGGGGAGCAGGAGGGGCAGGGAGCAGGAGGGCAGGGAGCGGGGGGGCAGGGAACTGGGGAACAGGGGGGCCGGAGCTCCTCTCACTGCTGCCAGGCACGATGCACTCGGGGCATCTCCAGGCCCGGCGTGAAGCAGAGGCCGTGGGGGTGCCGAGCCCCAGGGGTTTCTGCCCCCAGGCTGATTCTCTGAGCAGGCCTCGGGCCCCGGCCTGTGCTGTGGGGCCTGGCTCCCAGTTCTGCCGCACGCCGGGCCCCAACTGCAGGGACGCTCTGGGCCAGTGGCTGGAGGCCGCGCAGCCCTGGGGTCCCGGCCAGGCCCAGCCGTGAGCTGAGGGGCCACTGGCAACACGTCAGCTTCACTAAGGGGCAAATCACAGGCTGCAGTGAGCCCCCGCCCCCAGCCCCAGGGTCATGGCACAACCCCCACCATGAGCTACGGACCCCTGCGACGGCCCCGCCGTGAGCTACGGGCCCCTGCGACGGCCCCGCCGTGAGCTACGGGCCCCTGCGACGGCCCCGCCGTGAGCTACGGGCCCCTGCGACGGCCCCGCCGTGAGCTACGGGCCCCTGCCCTCTGTGTCTCCAGATGCCAACCCAGCCTCTGCTGGTCTTCAGTGCCCGCGCCCGGCCTCCACCGGTACCCAGCCCCGCCGATCCCCGCGCCCGGCCTCCACCGGTACCCAGCCCCGCCGATCCCCGCGCCCGGCCTCCACCGGTACCCAGCCCCGCCGATCCCCGCGCCCGGCCTCCACCGGTACCCAGCCCCGCCGATCCCCGCGCCCGGCCTCCACCGGTACCCAGCCCCGCCGATCCCCGCGCCCGGCCTCCACCGGTACCCAGCCCCACCGATCCCCGCGCCCGGCCTCCACCGGTACCCAGCCCCGCCGATCCCCGCGCCCGGCCTCCACCGGTACCCAGCCCCGCCGATCCCCGCGCCCGGCCTCCACCGGTACCCAGCCCCGCCGATCCCCGCGCCCGGCCTCCACCGGTACCCAGCCCCGCCGATCCCCGCGCCCGGCCTCCACCCATACCCAGCCCCGCCGATCCCCGCGCCCGGCCTCCACCGGTACCCAGCCCCGCCGATCCCCGCGCCCGGCCTCCACCGGTACCCAGCCCCGCCGATCCCCGCGCCCGGCCTCCACCGGTACCCAGCCCCGCCGATCCCCGCGCCCGGCCTCCACCGGTACCCAGCCCCGCCGATCCCCGCGCCCGGCCTCCACCGGTACCCAGCCCCGCCGATCCCCGCGCCCGGCCTCCACCGGTACCCAGCCCCGCCGATCCCCGCGCCCGGCCTCCACCGGTACCCAGCCCCGCCGATCCCCGCGCCCGGCCTCCACCGGTACCCAGCCCCGCCGATCCCCGCGCCCGGCCTCCACCGGTACCCAGCCCCGCCGATCCCCGCGCCCGGCCTCCACCGGTACCCAGCCCCGCCGATCCCCGCGCCCGGCCTCCACCGGTACCCAGCCCCGCCGATCCCCGCGCCCGGCCTCCACCGGTACCCAGCCCCGCCGATCCCCGCGCCCGGCCTCCACCGGTACCCAGCCCCACCAATCCCCGCGCCCGGCCTCCACCCGTACCCAGCCCCGCCGATCCCCGCGCCCGGCCTCCACCGGTACCCAGCCCCACCAATCCCCGCGCCCGGCCTCCACCGGTACCCAGCCCCGCCGATCCCCGCGCCCGGCCTCCACCGGTACCCAGCCCCGCCGATCCCCGCGCCCGGCCTCCACCGGTACCCAGCCCCACCGATCCCCGCGCCCGGCCTCCACCGGTACCCAGCCCCGCCGATCCCCGCGCCCGGCCTCCACCGGTACCCAGCCCCACCGATCCCCGCGCCCGGCCTCCACCGGTACCCAGCCCCGCCGATCCCCGCGCCCAGCCTCCACCGGTACCCAGCCCCGCCGATCCCCGCGCCCGGCCTCCACCGGTACCCAGCCCCACCAATCCCCGCGCCCGGCCTCCACCCGTACCCAGCCCCACCGATCCCCGCGCCCGGCCTCCACCGGTACCCAGCCCCACCAATCCCCGCGCCCGGCCTCCACCGGTACCCAGCCCCACCGATCCCCGCGCCCGGCCTCCACCCATACCCAGCCCCGCCGATCCCCGCGCCCGGCCTCCACCGGTACCCAGCCCCACCAATCCCCGCGCCCGGCCTCCACCCGTACCCAGCCCCACCGATCCCCGCGCCCGGCCTCCACCGGTACCCAGCCCCGCCGATCCCCGCGCCCGGCCTCCACCGGTACCCAGCCCCACCGATCCCCGCGCCCGGCCTCCACCCATACCCAGCCCCGCCGATCCCCGCGCCCGGCCTCCACCGGTACCCAGCCCCACCAATCCCTGCGCCCGGCCTCCACCCGTACCCAGCCCCACCGATCCCCGCGCCCGGCCTCCACCCATACCCAGCCCCGCCGATCCCCGCGCCCGGCCTCCACCCATACCCAACCCCGCCGATCCCCGCGCCCGGCCTCCACCGGTACCTAGCCCCGCCGATCCCTGCGCCTGGCCTCCACCGGTACCCAGCCCCACTGATCCCCGCGCCCGACCTCCACCCATACCCAACCCTGCCAATCCCCGCGGCCGGCCTCCACCGGTACCCAGCCGCGCCGATCCCCGCGGCCGGTCTCCACCCATACCCAACCCTGCCAATCCCCACATCCGGCCTCCACTGGTACCCAGCCCCGCCGATCCTCGTGCCTGGTCTCCACCCGTACCCAGCCCTGCCGATCCCCATGGCCGGTATCCACGCGTACCCAGCTCTGCCAATCCCCACGCCCAGCTGCCGCTGACCCTGGGACCGGACTGTCCCATCTGTCGGGTGTAACATCCTCCCCAGGACTTATTGTCCCATGCGGTGCAGACACATGACTGGCAGGAGCTGAGGAGGAAGGTGGCGACTGATGACTGGCCCTCACATGGGTTACTCACCCAGCCCTCGTCATGGGAGCTCCTCCCCTGGGCCTGGGCGGCACTGACTGCCAAGGGCCTTCCCCTCCCCCCCATCCGGCATCAGCCCTTGCCCTGCATGGGGCGCAGGGGAGGGGATGGTGCAGGGCTCACATTGGGCCTTTCCTGGGCACACCTCAGCAGCAGCAGCAGCCCAGGGGTCTCCCCAAGCCAGACTCAGCGAAAGTCCCCAGCACTCCCCAGGAGGCCCATGACGCCTGCCCAGGCCCGGCCTCTGCCCTCCCCCACCGAAGGAAGCGGGCATTGCCTGCGGGGCCCACAGCCCCACCCCATGGGAGTCTATGGAGCAGGCTCGGGTGCATTCTGGGCAGCCCAGCGCTCAGCGGGACAGAGGGCGTTGTGTGGCCAGGCTCCCAGTCCCACTGCCAGTCCCTGGGTACTTGGGAACGCACCTGCTGAGCCGCGGTGCCAAGGGCAGCTCCCCCGAAGGACGGGCAGGCACCTTCGCCTGTGACAGGCGCCATGAGGAGCAGACGCACCCAGACGCCTGGAGCTAATTCAGCCCGGACGCTTCCCCGGACGGCTCTGCCCTCCCTTGTCTCAGTGCATCGTCCCTGCCAGCTGCAGCCTCCGCCACTGCCCGGCTGCCCCTGGCGCCCCTTCCCGCAGACCACTGGGGGCTGAGCCCCCAGGCCCACCCCTGAGTCAGCCACTTTCTGACGGGGCCTCTGGGAATGGCCCACCCCAAATGTGGGGCACATAGCCATTGGGCTGGGTTCCCTCACCCCCTATTCCCGTCTGGAGCCCTCTGGGGGGAGCTGGACCAGGCAGCACGTTGGGGTCCCTCGTTCAAACCCAAGCTCCTGCATGCTGTATCATCCCAGCCCACTCCCCCACCCCTCCGCCCGCCCTGGGAAGGAGCTGACTCCGTGACACATCCCCATCTGAGGAGTCCCCGGGCTGAGGTGGGCTGTCAGGCCCCACGGCTGGGGGCTGGAAGTTAGGCCCCATGCCTGGGGCTGTCAGAAGTGCTGGGGGAAAGAGAGCCAGGATTAGGGTTACCATACGTCCGGATTTTCCCGGACATGTCCGGCTTTTGGGGGCTCAAATCCCCGTCCGGGGGGAAATCCCCAAAAGCCGGGCATGTCCGGGAAAATCGGGAGGCTCGGCTGGGGCCTCTTTGTCCGGGGCCGGGGGCATGGTGCCGGGCCGGGCTGGGCGCGGGGCCGGGGTCCGGGCCGGGAGCCGGGGGCGCAGTGCCGGTCCGGGCCCGCGGGGCCGGGAGCCGGGCCGGGGAGCCGGGCCGGGCCCGCGGAGCCAGGTCGGGGAGCCGGGCCGGGCCCGCGGGGCCGGGTCGGGCCCGCGGGGCTGGGAGCCGGGCTGGGGTTGGTGCGCCGGGCCCGCGGGGCTTTGAGCCGGGCCGGGGTGGGTGCGCCGGGCCCGCGGGGCTGGGAGCCGGGCCGGGGTGGGTGCACCGGGCCCGCGGGGCTTTGCGCCGGGCCGGGGTGGGTGCGCCGGGCCCGCGAGCCGGGCCGGGGTGGGTGCGCCGGGCCCGCGGTGCCGGGAGCCGGGCCGGGGTCGGGGCGCCGGGCCGGGAGCCGGGGGCGCGGTGCCGGGCCGGGCCCGCGGGGCCGGGAGCCGGGCCGGGGAGCCGGTCCAGGCCCGCGGGGCCGGGTCGGGGAGCCGGGCTGGGCCCGCGGGGCCGGGAGCCGGGCCGGGGTCGGGGTGCCGGGCCGAGCCCGCGGGGCCGGGAGCCAGGCCGGGGTCGGGGAGCCGGGCCCGCGGGGCCGGGAGCCGGGCCGGGGTCAGGGAGCCGGACCCACGGGGCTGGGAGCCGGGGGGTGCGCCGGACCCGCGGGGGGTGGTCGGTCAGGGCCGGCACCCCAGGGCCCGAGCCGACCCAGGCTGGAGCCGCCGGGGGGGCCAGCCTGGGCCGCGCCTCCTCCCCCCCGCCCCCTTACCTGCTTCAGGCTTCCCGCGAATTAAATGTTCGCGGGAAGCAGGGGAGGGGGCGGAGACTTGGGGAGGGGGCGGAGTTGGGGCGGATGCGGGGCTGGGGGCGGGGCCAGGGCCCCGGGGAGTGTCCTCCATTTGGAGGCACAAAATATGGTAACCCTAGCCAGGATCCTTGGGAAGAAGCCTTCCAAGGGGAGTAGTGGGGGCAAAAGACATATCTGGCTTCAAGACTAAGCTTGATAAGTTTATGGATGGGATATGATGGGATAGCCTAATTCTGGCAATTAATTTGTCTTTGACTATTAGCGGTAAATATGCCCAATGGTCTGTGATGGGATGTTAGATGGGGTGGGATCTGAGTTACTACAGAGAATTCTTTCCTGGGTGCTGGCTGGTGAGTCTTGCCCACATGCTCAGGGTTTAGCTGATCGCCATATTTGGGGTCGGGAAGGAATTTTCCTCCAGGGCAGATTGGCAGAGATCTGGGGGGGTTTCGCCTTCCTCTGCAGCATGGGGCATGGGTCACTTGCTGGAGGATTCTCTGCACCTTGAGGTCTTTCAACCACGATTTGAGGACTTCAGTGGCTCAGACACAGGCTTGATACAGGAGAGGGTGGGTGAGATTCTGGGGCCTGCGTTCTGCAGGGGGTCAGACCAGATGATCATAATGGTCCCTTCTGACCTTAAAGTCTATGAGTCTAAGTGGCTGGACACCTGAGTCGCTATTTCCAGGGCCGGGGTTTTGCCAGGGCTGGCTAGGCGAAGTGGGGACACGAGGCTGCCCAAGGAGATGCTGGCTGGGCACTGCCGCACCCGGGCCCTGGAACAGTCCCTGCCCCACACGTCTCCAGGCAGCGGCGCAGGCTGGAGGAGCAGCATGGGGGAGATTGCAGCTGGTACCAGCAGGGCTCTGAGCCCCTGGCAGCGCCACCAGGCACAGAAGGGGAGAGTCAGAGCCCCATGCCCCACAGTGCCCTGCCTGGGATGGGATGGGGCTGGAGTAGCCGGGAGCCTGAAACCAGAGCGCAGGTATTTCCCAGCTGTGCAGGCCGGGTGGAGGTGGAGGGAGCTCTCTCCTGACCCACAGCAGGGCTCGGGGTGGTTACCCTGTGGGCATGGCTGGTTGCGATGGTAGGAGAGCTGAGCTCCTCTCCTCCCCACTGGATCAGGGAGCCTGGCAGTACCACACCAGCCTCGTGCCAGCATGAGCAGGTGCCAAGGTTTCTGCAGCGCTCGTCCAGATGAGATTACCCAGAGGAGGGAGGGAGGGGAGCTGCCAACCCAGAGCCCCCTCCCCTCAGGGCCCCCTGTGCCTGCCGCCGTGGGCCATGCCCCCAGCCAGAGCCGCCCACAGAGCCAAGGAAATGGGGAGGGAGCGGGGAGAGGGATGGGCAGTGCCAGCACCCCCAAATGCCAGAACAAATGCCTGTCTCACCCCCGCCCCCTCGAGTCCTGCCTGGGGGGGCAGGGAGAGGGAGCCGGTTTGTGCAGCACCTCGCTGGCAGGCAGCGCGACAGCAGGGCGCCAAGCCCTAGCTCCACACACACAGGGTCCGTCAGTCCCTTCTCCCAGCCAACGTCTGCCCCGTCCCCCACAGCCAGCACCTGCCCCGCCCCCACAGCGCCCCGGCTGGGATGGGGCTGGAATCACCGGGAGCCCCCCACAGCCAGCGCCTACCCTGCCCCCACAGCACCCCGGCTGGGATGGGGCTGGAGTTGCCAGGAGCCCCCCACAGCCAGCGCCTGCCCTGCCCCCACAGCGCCCCGGCTGGGATGGGGCTGGAGTTGCCAGGAGCCCCCCACAGTCAGCGCCTGCCCCGCCCCCACAGCACCCCGGCTGGGATGGGGCTGGAGTTGCCAGGAGCCCCCCACAGTCAGCGCCTGCCCCGCCCCCACAGCACCCCGGCTGGGATGGGGCTGGAGTTGCCAGGAGCCCCCCACAGTCAGCGCCTGCCCCGCCCCCACAGCGCCCCAGCTGGGATGGGGCTGGAGTTGCCAGGAGCCCCCCACAGTCAGCGCCTGCCCCGCCCCCACAGCGCCCCAGCTGGGATGGGGCTGGAGTTGCCAGGAGCCCCCCACAGTCAGCGCCTGCCCCGCCCCCACAGCGCCCCGGCTGGGATGGGGCTGGAGTTGCCAGGAGCCCCCCACAGCCAGCGCCTGCCCTGCCCCCACAGCGCCCCGGCTGGGATGGGGCTGGAGTTGCCAGGAGCCCCCCACAGTCAGCGCCTGCCCCGCCCCCACAGCGCCCCGGCTGGGATGGGGCTGGAATCACCGGGAGCCCCCCACAGCCAGCGCCTGCCCTGCGATGCAGAAGACAGAGACCAGCAGCCCTCTGCGATGGAGCTGTATCTCCCCTGCAGCCCTCGCCGTCACGGCACTTCCCCCATCCTGGCCCTCGGTCCCGCTAGGGAGCCTTGCTGGCCACACTCCTTCGCTGGCCTCAGGTTAGCGCCTCCTGCCAGGGCCCGCACATGTGCTGGGGACAGCACAGACCCTGGCGGGATCCCGCTGAGGCCCACAGTCCTGCCTCCCTCCTGATGCGCCTGTCACTTCACTGCCCCCCCTGCCCCCGGGAGAACCGGCTCTGACCCCTGCCGGCTCCGGACATACCTTCAGAACTGCTCTGCCTCTGCTCCGGCTCCCGCCAGTGCCCAGCTCAGCTCTGATTACGGGAGATTCACGGAGCCAGAACTTCCACATTCCTGCGGAGCCAGGGCAGATTAGGCTGACCTGCCTCACGGCTTTCCCACCGCAGCTGCCCCCGCCTGTGGGGCTGCCCAAAGAAGACACCCCGGCTCCCTCAGGCTCAATGGGACTGGATGTTCCCCGAGACACAAACCCACCTGCCCCAGCCCGGTGACACGCAGTGCTGTGCGGTCAGGAGGCTACCTGGAGAGTCCAACTTCCAGCAGGTCTGCCAGGCGGGGAGCCGAGAGCTCAGGGCAGTGCGCTGCCCGTGGTTCTCCCCGTGGGCTCGCCCGGCTCCGTGCGGAGCAGCCTGCAAAGGCAGGTGCCGAGGGCCCACTTGGCGGGGGCTCAGAACCCCCATCAGTGCTTAGCTTCTCCGCAGTAGGGAAGTAAAACCATCGCACTGGAGTCACTGGCCCCTGTGCCTGCCCTCCAGCTCTGACCGCTGCAGCCAGGGAGCTGGGGGCTTTGCATCCACCGCTGCCCACCCTGAGGGCTCTCCTCAGACAACATCCCAGAGACAGCCACCTCTGGGGACAGCAGGAGCAACCCTGCCCCTCCCTTTCCGAGCCCCCAGTGCCCCCAGGCTGTGTCCTGCCCAGCTAGTGCGAGCTGGGAGCCCTGCTCAGAGACCAACAGCACTGACCCCCCCACTGCTCCCCCGGAAGGGGGGTCGCCCCACACCCCCCAGCAGCTGAGACAGCCATTGGTTCCCCCCGCCCATACTCTGGGCCGCTCACCAGGCCTCAGGCCACACCAGGGGTGGAAGTCGGGGCTGGGGGGAGCAGCAGGCCCCAGGTGGGAGCTGGGATTCAGCACACGTCTCCCCTAGGTGCTGTGCGGAGCGAGGTACCTGGCTGGGCTCCACCTCGTGGCTGGGCAGCCCAGCTCAAGGCCCTGGACTGGAGCCTGGCCCCTAGCCAGGGATGTGGGGCCGCAGCACAGGGCAGCAACTTAGCTGAAGGCCTGGCCTTGCGTGCCAGTCCCCGCCTTCCTCTGCCCCGCCCAGCTACACGACAGGCACCTCCTTGCCAGGCCCCCAGCCTGCCTCACTGCATGTGGGCACCACAGCCTCCCCTGCCAGACCCATCTGCGGTCCTGCGTCACGGTCTGGCCCAGTCCCTGCAGCTCCTGTGGGCCTGAGCCTGCGCTGTCCCCTCCCCAGCCCGGCCCCACTCCACGGGCGTCCCTGGGCGTCGCAGCAGCTAGCGGAATAGGGCAGATGCTCTGCAAGGCCCAGTCGAGGGCAGCACACTCCCTTGGCCTTCGAGGGGACACCCCATGTACCCCGTGTGCTCACCCCAAGCCGCATTCTCCAGCCTCAGCACAGCCTGCCCGGGGCACCTGTCCTGGGAGCGCCGGGGAGAGGCCAGGGGAAGTCGGCCAGGGCTCAGTGGCACACGCGGGGCATCCACAGGGCTGGGGCATGCTGGCACGCTGGCCGCTCCTGTGAGATGAGAAGGTAAAATCCACAGAGGCGCCCGCAGCTCCTGCCCCAGGGGCTGGGGAGACCCTGCACCCCTCTGGCCACTGTCAGAGATGGGTCTGGACCCAGAGCCGACCCCCTCGGCCACCCCTACACAGCTCTTCCGCCAGCCCCCCCCCCCACCGTGCCATGAGCCCAGCCCCCAGCGCTGTGCCAGCTGTATGTGGGGGGGGGGGCACTGCCCTCCGCTGCTCTCGCTGGCCGGTGCCCGACCGGCCACATTCCTGCTGCTCCAGGCCCTAAGCCGCTTTGTTTAATGCTGGCAGCTCCTCAAGATTACAGCCCGTAAACACCCCGGGGATTGGCCAGTGCAGCCGAGCCCCGTTCTCACAGCCAGGAGCCCCCCACCCCAGCACCCCCAGGCACGGGGCCAGGCCCAACTCCTCCTCCCCCCCCCCCCAGCACCCCCAGGCACGGGGCCAGGCCCAACTCCTCCTCCCCCGCAGCACCCCCAGGCACGGGGTCAGGCCCAACTCCTCCTCCCCCGCCCCCCACCCCAGCACCCCTAGGCACGGGGTCAGGCCCAACTCCTCCTCCCCCGCCCCCCCCCCCCAGCACCCCCAGGCACGGGGCCAGGCCCAAATCCTCCGCCCCCCATCCTCGCCCCCCACCCCCGCACCCCGTTGCTCCCAGATCCCAGGGGCCGTCCTGCCCCGCAGCCTGGCCTCCCGCAGGAATTCGTGCCCAGCCCAGCCCGCCTGTTAGCAAGTCAGTGGCAAGCAGGCAGCAAGGCGCCCCGCCAAATGCAGCAGTGGGGGCTGCTGGAGGTAGTGGGGGGCAGGCAGATGGCAGCGCCGGGGGCGGTGGCCAGCCCAGGGCTCTGCAGAAAGCATGAGCTAGCTCCACGCACCGCGCCGGAAGGGGACAGGCAGCCAGCGGCACCGGGGGGGGGAGGCGCCCCCTGCCCGGGTGAGTCACCTGCTGAGCGAGGCGGGCGGGCGACAGGCCCTGCTGGAAACTGCTCAGCGCTTCGCCCTGGTGCCCGGAAAATGCGCGACCGGAGCCAGTGGCTGAGTCAGGCCGTTTCCCCTCAGCTGCGCCCCCCCCCCCCCCCACACACACACACACAAGGAGCTCGGGCGGGTCCCCTCCCCCACCCATGCCCAGGGGGAACAGGGCTCTGAGGGGCTGAGCCCATAAGCCCAGACGGTTAGCAGCTTCCTGAAGCGTCTCTGCACCTGCAGCTTTCCAGGAACAAGTCTGGGGCGCCGGCACTCAGCCTCAGCGGGTGGGACCAGCTCCCACGCCAGCCATGTCAGCCAGGCCTGTGCCTGGGGCAGCCCCTCGGCTGGGCTCTGGGGACACGGCCCCACTGCCTGCGGGCGGGGAGGGAGAGCTGGGCTGCTGGCTCCAGGGGACGTGTGCCCCGGGACAGAGCAGGGGCGCATGGGACTGTGAGCAGCAGGGGAGGCTGAGGCTGGACCCCAGGGGACACTCCCCAGTAGGAGAGGGGTCAGGCTGGGGCATCCTTGCCCGGAGCAGGGGGCACAGGGAGGATGGCACCAGTGCAGGGGTCAGCTCTTAACCAGCCACCAGACCCCGCTCTCCATGTTCTCTGCTGGGGGCCCTTGCTCTGCTTCGGGGGAGCTGTTGGTGGCTCTGTGGGGACGACCCAGCCAGCTGGGGTTCGCGGTCCCCGGCTCTGCCATTCTCACGGGCAGCGCCAATTCTCTTTGTTTCCACCCAGCCTGCTGAGTCAACGCCTCTGCCCTCCCCTGCTACCGCAGGCCCAGCAAGGCCCAGCCCAAGGGGGTCAGGCCCAAATCGTCCGCCCCCACAGGGACACACAGGGGACATGGCAGTCATGCCTGCAGCCCACCTTCCTCCCGGGGCTAGAGCAGCCTTTCCTGAGCCCCGACGAGCCGGGGAGCGGAGGGGGGCAGGCCCCGCAGGCCAGGGAGGCCCAGCGGGGAATGCAGAGCAGGGCAGGAACACCCCGAGAGAGACGGCCTCACACGCCCCATAGCAGAACTCTCCCAGCAAGACAGCTGGAACCCAGGCAATGCCAGGCTGGATCAGACCCAGGGCCCATCTAGCCCAGTCTCCGGTCCCCAGCGGCTGGCCTCCAATACCAGTCCCTATCCCACAGCACAGGGAGCATGGGGCAGCTTGGGCCAAGGGGGCCAGGACAAACCCCTACCATTACGGAAAGCCCTTGGAGTCTTCGCTGTCCCTGAGGATGACCAGGACTCCTGGGTTCTACCACAGCATCAGAGTCATAGGACTGGCAGGGATCTCACGAGGTCTCTACTCCCGTCCCCTGCACTGAGGCAGGACTAAGTATTATCCAGACCATCCCTGACAGGGGTTTGTCCAGCCTGCTCTTAAACATCCCCAGTGACGGAGACTCCACAACCTCCCTGGGCAATTTATTCCAGTGCTTAACCACCCTGACAGTTAGGAGGTTTTTCCTAATGTCCAAACTAAACCTCCCTTGCTGCAATTTAAGCCCATCGCTTCTTGTCCTATCCTCAGGGGTTAAGAAGAAATGTTTTTCTCCCTCCTCCTTTTATGTGCTTGAAAACTGTTCTCATGTCCCCTCTCAGTCTTCTCTGCTCCAGACCAAACAGACCCAGTTTTTTCAATCTTCCCTCGTAGGTCATGTTTTCTAGACCTTTCATAATTTTTGTTGCTCTTCTTTAGACTTTCTCCAATTTGTCCACATCTTTCCTGAAATGTGGCGCCCAGAACTGGACACAAGACTCCAGTTGAGGTCTAATCAGCGCGGAGCAGAGTGGAAGAATTACTCCTCGTGTCTTGCTTACAACACTCCTGCTAATACATCCCAGAATGATGGTTGCTTTTTTTGCAACAGCGTTACACTGTTGACTCATATTTAGCTTGTGAGCCACTATGACCCCCAGATCCCTTTCCGCGGGACTCCTTCCTAGGCAGTCATTTCCCATTTGTACGTGTGCAACTGATGGTTCCTTCCTAAGGGGAGCACTTTGCATTTGTCCTTATTGAATTTCATCCTATTTACTTCAGACTATTTCTCCATTTTGTCCAGAGCCGTTTGAATTTTAATCCTATCCTCCAAAGCACTTGCAACCCCTCCCAGCTTGGTATTGTCCGCACACTTTACAAGTGCATCTCTATGCCATTATCTAAATCAGTGAAGATATTGAACAGAACCGGCCCCAGAACCGATCCCTGCGGGACCTCACTCGTTATGCCCTTCCAGCATGACTGTGAACCACTGATAACTACAATCTGGGGACTATTTTCCAACCAGTTCTGCACCCACCTGAGCATATATTTGTCTAGGCTCTATTTCCCTCATTTGCTTTTAGAAAGTCACATAAGATAGTAACAACTTCCTTACTAAAGTCGAGGTACACCACATCTAGTGCTTTCTCCCATCCACAGGGCTTGTTACCCTGTCAAAGTTATCCCTGGCTCCAGCCGGGGAGGAGAGTCTAGATATTAGAGCAGGGGGACTGGGAGTCTGGACTCCTGGGTTCTCTCATAAGAATGGCCAGGCTGGGTCAGACCAAAGGCCCATCCAGCCCAGTATCATGTCTGCTGACAGTGACCAATGCAAGGTGCTTCAGAGGGAATGAACAGAACAGGCAGTCACCAAACGATCCATCCCCTGCTGCCCATTCCCAGCTTCTGGCAAACAGAGGTTTAGGGACACCCAGAGCATGGGGTTGCATCCCTGCCCATCCTGGCTAATCGCCATCGATGGATCAGGAACTGATCTAATTATTTTTTTGTACCTAGTTATAGTTTTGGCCTTCACAACATCCCCTGGCAATAAGTTCCACAGGTTGACTGTGTGTTGGGTGAAAAAATACTTCCTTTTGTTTGTTTTAAACCTGCTGCTTATTAATTTAATTGGGTGACCCCTTGTTCTTGACTTCTTCACTTTCTCCACACCCTTCATGATTTTACAGGCCTCTATCATATTCCCCCCTTAGTCATCTCTTTTCTAAGCTGAAAAGTCCCAGTCTTATTAATCGCTCCTCATACAGCAGCCATTCCATACCCCTAATCATTTTTGTTACCCTTTTCCAGTTCCAATACATCTTTTTTGAGAGGGGGCGACCACATCTGCACACAGTATTCAAGGTGTGGGCGTACCATGTGTGACGAACTGGGACTGTTCTTGCTGGGGTGTGGGAATGCTGACAGGGGAGTGTGACTAGGATGGTCTGCATCGGAGGATGGGAGTCGGCCCGAGGGAACATACCTGAGCTTGTAACATGAGAACCCAGGAGGGGGTTGGAGGTCAGGTGACTCCGGGGCCCGGGAAACTGAACAAAGGCTGTGGGAGGGGTCGCTGAAGGAGAGTGCGGGAAGCAGGCTGGAGAGATGGCTGGGAGGCAGAGATGGCTCTGACCCCCCAAGGGGGGTGGGCTGGCATGCCCTGGGACCCCAAGCTGGACCTAACTGAGGGGGGCCCCGTTGTCTGTGCCTGCAAGACCTGTCTTGGACTGTATTCCTGTCATCCAAATAAACCTTCTGCTTTACTGGCTGGCTGAGAGTCATGGTGAATCGCAGGAAGCCGGGGGTGCAGGGCCCTGAGTCCCCCAATACTCCGTGACAACTGGTGGCAGAGGTGGGATCTACTGCACCCCGTGGACGGCGCTTCCTGCAGTAAGTGACTGGGGAGCAGTAAAACGAAGGGGGATTGACGGGGACCAGGCCTGCTGAAGAGTGGGAGAGAGACGGTTATTACCCCTGGGAGTGTGTGACCAGCGAGAAGGACTTTTGCAGTAACAGGGTCCCCCGGGGGGATCGCAGCGAGTGGTCCCAGGGGCGGAGGAGTCTGCAGCTCGACCCTGGCAGAGAGGCGGTGACCTCGAGAAGGGCTGGCACACTAGGGGTCCCCCTGGGAACTGTGGGGAGCTGTGAGCACACAGGCCGGTGAGTGGCCAGCAGGAAGATGTATGCCAAGCGGCTTAAGAGCGACCTGGTGGAGCTGTGCAAGCAGAGGCGGCTGCGCATTGGGAGGCTCACCAAAGAACAGCTCATTGCCCAGCTGGAGGCGGAAGATCGCGCGAATGAACTGATCCCTGTGTCTCAGGGAAGCAGCCTGGCAAATGCAGCGCAGGCACCAGTGTTTGTCCCAGCTGGGAGTGGTCAGCCGGCTGCTGAGGGCTTCCCGAGACCCCTCCTTCCTATGCCTAGGGGAAGGGTGGGGAGGAGCCCAGCAAATACCGAGGGCGCCGTGACCCCCCCGGCCAGCAGGGGACCCTCCCGGCGACGTTCGGCATCCGTGGAGCGGAATTGGCTGGAATGGGAGAAAGAGCTAAAACTGAGAGAGCTGGAGGATCGTGAACGACAGAGACAGCATGAACGGGAGGAGAAAGAGAGACAGCATCAGCGTGAAGAGAGACAGAGACAGCATGAACGGGAGGAGAATGAGAGACAGCGTCAGCATGACCTGGAACTGGCGAGATTGAAGGGCAGCGAACCCCCGGCTGCGGTGAGTGAGGGGGGACCCAGGACTGCACGGAGCTTTGATAAGTGCATCATGGCCCCATACAAGGAGGGGGAGGACATGGATGACTTCCTGGAGGCCTTTGAGACGGCCTGCGAGCTGCACCGGGTTGATCCCGCGGACAGACTCCGGGTCCTTACCCCCTTACTGGACCCCAAAGCCGTGGCATTGTACCGCCAACTGGGAGAGGCAGAGAAAGGGGACTACGAACTATTCAAAAAGGCCCTGCTACGTGAGTTTGGGCTGACTCCTGAGATGTACCAGGAAAGGTTCCGGAGTCAAGATAAAACCCCTGAGATCTCATATCTGCAACTAGCCGTCCGCATGGAAAGATACGCCAGCAAGTGGGCTGGTGGGGCCCCGACGAAGGAGGACCTGATTAAACTGCTGGTACTGGAGCAACTGTATGAGCGGTGCCCATCCGACCTGAGGCTGTGGTTGGTGGACAGAAAGCCAGAGAACCCGCGACACGCCGGGCAGCTGGCTGATGAGTTTGTAAAGAGCCGGTCAGGGGGTGGCAGGGAGGAGCCCCAAAGGAACAGGCCCGCCGCGATGCAGAGAGAGAGTCACCCTGGGACCTCCCAAAGGGGGAATATGGGGAATCCCCTCCCACGGGGAATGCCCAGCATCAGGGACAACCGACCGGCTCGAGGGGACCCACGGGACCTGAGCTGCTATTACTGCGGCCGAAGAGGCCACGTTCGGGCCCAGTGCCCCAAGCTCAAGGACGGACTGAGCAGACCGAACCCGCACCGGGTTAACTTGGTAGAGGCCCAGACGGACGAGGGGCAGGCTTCCCACGCAAGAGGGGCTGGCAGCTTATCAACTGCTCAAGAGAGAGAAGGGCCCCCGGCCAGCTTCTCTGGGGGGCCAGATGCTCCGGATTCAAAGTTCTCCGTTTACAGGGTTGGCGCGGGGCTTTCCCTGCGGAGCGAGTGCCTTGTTCCCCTGGAGGTGGATGGGAAGAAAGTTTATGGATACTGGGACACGGGCGCAGAGGTGACACTGGCCCGGCCCGAGGTGGTGGCCCCAGATCGGGTGGTGCCCAACACCTTCCTGACCCTGACCGGGGTGGGCGGGACCCCATTCAAGGTTCCCGTAGCGAGGGTACACCTGAAATGGGGGGCCAAGGAAGGCCCCAAGGACGTGGGAGTGCACCACCATTTGCCCACTGAGGTGTTGATGGGGGGGGACCTAGAGGACTGGCCAAGCAACCCCCAAAAGGCACTGGTTGTGACCCGCAGTCAGAGCCGGCGAGGGGCCCTGCGCCCTGGCCTTGGGGGGGGTGCCTTGCCTGAGGCGCAGGACCCTAACCTGGTGGGGAGGGAACGCCCAGGGACACGGCTCAGGGAGGCTGTAGCTTCAGACCCAGCGGGCGAGAAAGAGCAGGTGGCCATCCCTGTCCCAGCTGCTGAGTTCCAGGCCGAGTTGCAGAGAGATCCCTCCTTGCGGAAGATAAGGGACCTGGCCGACCTCAATGCGGTACAGACCATGGGACGAGGTGGCCGGAAAAGGTTCCTGTGGGAGAAGGGGTTCCTGTACCGAGAATGGGCTCCCCCAGGGAAAATGGAGTCAGGGGGGATCAGGAGGCAGCTGGTGGTACCCCAGAAGTATCGCCGCCAGCTGCTGTGCCGGGCCCATGACATTCCCCTCTCAGGGCACCAGGGAACCTGGCGTACCCAGCAGAGGCTGCTAGGGAGCTTTTACTGGCCTGGGGTCTTTGTTACTGTCCGACAGTACTGCGGATCCTGTGACCCCTGTCAGAGGGGGAGGAAGGCCTGGGACAAGGGGAAAACAGCTTTAGGACCCTTGCCCAGCATAGAGGAGCCTTTCCAGAGGGTGGCCAAGGTTAAAGGGGCGGCTCTAAACCAAGAGAGCCCAAAGCACAGACCTCCAGACTGGAGCGCTGGGAGAAGACCACAGCCCAGTTGGAACCCCAGAGGTATGGGGGTGGGAAAAGGGCACAGGCCGCATAAACCTTCCCACATGCGAACTGCGAGTGCCATCAAGCACCCCGACCTAAGGGGGGGCGTGAAACTGAAGGGGCCTGGTGTAATTCCCACCAAGGAACTGGAGGGATGCGGGGGCATCCATGGGAACGGGGGTAGGTTCGAACTTCCCCAGGTCACTGGCTAAAGTGACCCCGCTCAGTTCGGTCTCGAAGGGGGGAGAGATGTGACGAACTGGGACTGTTCTTGCTGGGGTGTGGGAATGCTGACAGGGGAGTGTGACTAGGATGGTCTGCATCGGAGGATGGGAGTCGGCCCGAGGGAACATACCTGAGCTTGTAACATGAGAACCCAGGAGGGGGTTGGAGGTCAGGTGACTCCGGGGCCCGGGAAACTGAACAAAGGCTGTGGGAGGGGTCGCTGAAGGAGAGTGCGGGAAGCAGGCTGGAGAGATGGCTGGGAGGCAGAGATGGCTCTGACCCCCCAAGGGGGGTGGGCTGGCATGCCCTGGGACCCCAAGCTGGACCTAACTGAGGGGGGCCCCGTTGTCTGTGCCTGCAAGACCTGTCTTGGACTGTATTCCTGTCATCCAAATAAACCTTCTGCTTTACTGGCTGGCTGAGAGTCATGGTGAATCGCAGGAAGCCGGGGGTGCAGGGCCCTGAGTCCCCCAATACTCCGTGACACCATGGATTTATATAGAGGCAATATGATATTTTCTGTCTTATTATCTATCCCTTTCTTAATGATTCCCAACATTCTGTTCGCTTTTTTGACTGCCGCTGCCAATTGAGTGGATGTTTTCAGACAACTATCCACAGTGACTCTAAGATCTCTTTCTTGAGTGGTAACAGCCAATTTAGACCCCATCATTGTATAAGTATAGTTGGGATCATGCTTTCCAATGTTCATTACTTTGCATTTATCAGCATTGAATTTCATCTGCCATTTTGTTGCCCAGTCCCCCAGTTTTGGGGGATCCTTTTGTAGCTCTTCTCAGTCTGCCTGGGACTTAACTATCTTGAGCAGTTTTGTATACTCTGAAAATTTTGCCACCTCACTGTTTACCCCTTTTTCCAGATAATTTATGAATATGTTGAATAGGACTGGGATCAGAACAGACTCCTGGGGGACACCATTATTTACCTCTCTCCATTCTGAAAACTAACCATTTATTCCTACCCTTTGTTTTGTCTCTTTTAACCAGTTACCAATCCATGAGAGGACCTTCCTTCTTATCCCATGACTGCTTACTTTGCTTAAGAGCCTTTGGTGAGGGACCTTGTCAAAGGCTTTCTGAAAATCTAAATACACTATATCCACTGGATCCCCCTTGTTCACATGCTTGTTGACCCCTTCAAAGAATTCTAGTAGATTGGTGAGGCATGATTTCCCTTTACAAAAACCATGTTGACTCTTCCTCAACAAATTATGTTCATCTACATGTCTGACAATTTTGTCCTTTCCTATAGTTTCAACCAGTTTGCCCGGTACTAAAGTCAGGCTTACAGGCCTATAATTGCCCCTGGAGCCTTTTTAAAAAATTGGCATCACATTAGCTCTCCTCCAGTCATCTGGTACAGAAGCTGATTTAAATGATAGGTTACAGATGACAGTCGGTCAAAGAATAACTTCAGAATGCCACATCCAACCAATTCCAAAATGTCCGAGCGCATTCTTGGCACCAACAGTCAGACCCCCAGTCATCTGGGGGGAAAGTGAGGGGGAAATGTAGCACTCAGCCCCCGTTAGCACAGCCCCAGCACGCTCGTCTGCAGCTGGAGAACTGGCTGATGGCCTCATGAATGCCTTCAGCACAAGGCATAACACGCTGACACCCTCCCTGACTTCCCTCCCAGGAAGAACAAAGAGTAATGCCAGGGGAGTACACACAGCTGCAATGTGAGGGGAGAATGGGGGACCCCGGTCTGGGGTGCACAGGACCCCCACTATTTGGGGCAGAGGGAAAGAGGGCCCTATGGGGGGAAGTGGAAATGGAGAGAAGGGGGTAACGAAGGTTCATACAGAGCCTCTGCCAGGGGAGAACGGGGTGCTGGAAGGGGTGAGGAGGAGAATCGGGGGCTCTGCTGTGGGGGACACAGAACCTCTAGTGGGGGTGAGACTGGAGGACCCTGGTTTGGGGAAATGGCAGAAAGGGGGGATGGGGGTGCACACAGCCCCTGAGGTGGGGGACTGCGATGTGGGGGGAGGGGGCACCCAGAGATCCTGGGGAGGAGTCCCTGAAATGGAGGGGGCTGGGAGCATGGCACCCAGGCGTGTGGGGGGGATGGAGGGCTGCAGGGAGCCCCAGTGGTTAGAGCAGCCAGGCTGGGAGCCAGGACTCCTGGGTTCTGTTCCCAGGTCTGGTGCTCCCGCGCTGTGGGGCCTGGGGGAATGGGGCTGGGGGGAGTGGGGAGCAAGGGGAGGGAAAGCTACAGCCTGTCCCAGAGCCCCTCTGCCCCCTGCACTCTCTCTCGGGCGTCAGTGTGCGACAAGGCCCAGGCATGGCGTGAGACCGGCTGCTCCCACCTGAGCAGCAGGGGTCTGCAGGCCGGATGCAGGCCCCTCGGCAACTCCCCCCCAGGCTCCTCCCAAGGCAGTGCTCCCGGCTGCGCACAAAGGGCTCTTGTTTGCACAGAACAATCCAGCCAGATAAGCGGGGCAGGTCTGCAGATATGGAGATACGGCTGCCAAGGCTGCTGCTCACAAGCCCTGCCCGGCGCCGGGAATTACTGGCTGGCTCGGCTTAGTACGTGTGTGCCAGACAGCGCTGCAGCTCCTGCCACTCGCCGGAGTCACATTCCAGGGACTAGCCTCCACTCGCCTGCCTGAGCCTGATTAAGGCGATTATGGGGTGCGTTGTCTCCGCAGCCCCTAGCAGCACCACACCCCGTGCAGCGAGCCCTGGCCTCCCCAGCCGCCTGCCCGCAGGGCCCTGCTCCCTGGGACGGCCCCATCCCCGTTACCAGCTGGGGCAAGCATGGACAACCCCTGTCCCCGCCCAGCGGGGGGGGGAGCCAAACAAACCGGGAACAGAGGGAACGGGGAATGGCCCCCAGCCCGCACCGCACAGTGACCGCGCTCCAGGCGGGAGGGCCGGCCCATGGCGTGAGAGTCAGGGTCAGTCCCTGCGCCGTCATGGGCTCCTGTATGACCTTGGGCAGGGACCTCAGCCCAGGCCCTGCCCAAGGGTAACAGCCAGGCCTGCCGCACAGAGACATGGTGAGCAGCGATACATTCCCGGTGCTGCCTGCCAGAGACGGCGCGCATGGGCCTGTAAAGTAACTTAGAAACTCCCTGCTCCCCATGTGTCCGAATCTGCTCCCCGCCAGACCGCGCCACAGCATCACGGCTCCCCGCTCCCCGCCAGACCGCGCCACAGCATCACGGCTCCCCGCTCCCCGCCAGACCGCGCCGCGGCCTCACAGCTCCCCGCTCCCCCCCAGACCGCGCCGCGGCCTCACAGCTCCCCGCTCCCCCCCAGACTGCGCCGCGGCCTCACAGCTCCCCGCTCCCCCCCAGACTGCGCCGCGGCCACACAGCTCCCCGCTCCCCCCCAGACTGCGCCACAGCATCACGGCTCCCCGCTCCCCCCCAGACCGCGCCGCGGCCTCACAGCTCCCCGCTCCCCCCCAGACCGCGCCGCGGCCTCACAGCTCCCCGCTCCCCCCCAGACTGCGCCACAGCATCACGGCTCCCCGCTCCCCCCCAGACTGCGCCACAGCATCACGGCTCCCCGCTCCCCCCCAGACCGCGCCGCAGCCTCACAGCTCCCCGCTCCCCGCCAGACCGCGCCACAGCATCACAGCTCCCCGCTCCCCGCCAGACCGCGCCACAGCATCACGGCTCCCCGCTCTCCCCCAGACCGCGCCGCGGCCTCACAGCTCCCCGCTCCCCCCCAGATCGCGCCACAGCATCACGGCTCCCCGCTCCCCCCCAGACTGCGCCACAGCATCACGGCTCCCCGCTCCCCCCCAGACCGCGCCGCGGCCTCACAGCTCCCCGCTCCCCGCCAGACCGCGCCGCAGCATCACAGCTCTTCGCCTGCCCAAGGTCTGCTCTGTAGTTTCCTAGCCTGTCTCTAATCTCCCATCTCTGGGCATGTTCACCAAGTGGGGTGCCCAGGGCAGAGCGGCTGAGTGCCCAGCTGTGAGAAAATGGGACTGTTCTTAATGTTTTCTCTGAATACTGTGTGGGTGCCTCAGTTTCCCCTATGCAGTTCTTAAGTATCTAGGTGGTGGGATCAGGGTGTGTGATTGTTGCAGAGCCCTAGAGGGCCAGTGTGGTGGTGTCTGCACAGAGAATGGGCCGGCACTCTGTCTCCTGGCAAGATGCCAACCGAAGGTGTGGGAGAACGAAGAGATCAGGTGATCTTCTGGCCAAGGAAAGAGACAAAAGGCCAGAGGAGGGGCTGGAGGGAGTTTCAGTTTGGAGCTGGCTGGGGAAACGGGGGGAGGCCCAGAACTGGGATCTGGGCTCCCTGCCCCCAAGATGGACCTGATGAAAGAGGGGTCCTGGTCTCTGGACCTACAAGCTCTGTTTTGGACTGTGTTCCTGTCGTCTAATAAATCTTCTGTTTTATCAACTGGCTGAGAGTCACGTCTGACTGCGGAGTTGAGGTGCAGGGCCCACTGGCTTCCCCAGGACCCCGCCTGGGTGGACTCGCTGTGGGAAGCGCACGGAGGGGCATATGCTGAATGCTCCAAGGTCAGACCCAGGAGGTGAAGCCGTGTGAGCTTCTTGCCCTGAAAACAGTCTGCTCCATGGGAGAGGAGGCTCCCCAAAGTCCTGACTGGCTTCGTACGGAGCAGTTCCAGAGCATCGCCCAGTAACTCTGTGACAACTGGTGGCAGTGGTGGGATCTACTACACCCCACCGACCAAGCATCCAGCAGTAAGTGCCTGGGGAGCAGTAAAACGAAGGGGGACTGCGGCGAGCAATCCCAGGGGCGGAGGAGTCTGCAGCTTGACCCTGGGAGAGAGGTGGTGACCTGGAGAAGGGCTGGCACACTAGGGGTTCTTCCTGGAAACCATGTGGAACTGAGAGCACACGGGCCTCTGAGTCCACAACAACTTGGGAAGAGCGGAGTGATGGCCTATCACCATCTCCTCAAGAAGGACATTGTGATCCTGTGCAAAGAGAGGGTTACGCATTGGGAAGTTCACCAAAGCACAGTTAATCGTGCAGCTGGAGGACGATGACCGCTCTAAGGAGCAGATTCCTGATCCAGATGGGGCTGCAAGAGGATCTGGGAGCAGCGGGAGCCAGGCATCCCCAAGACTCCTGTCCCCAACCAGACGGGGGTCTTCACGATCGGGTTCCCCATCAGGGGATCAGAGATGGGTGGGATTGGAGCTGAGTCCGAGAGGGCTGGAGAACCGTGAGAAGGAGTGAGAGGACCGTGAGAGACAGCGAGAGCCCGAGGAAAAGCTGCAGGAGAAGCAGCGGCAGCATGGACTGGCGCTGGTGGAGCGGAGAGGCATAGGGGGCTCCCCAGGGGTGAGTGGGGATAGACCCCGGGCTGCCAGTTCCGCAGGGAGCCTCGACACTAAATTGCTGCCCCTGGTTAAGGGCGGGGGCGGGATGTGGATGCCCATCACACTGCCTTTGAGCAGGCTGGCAATTCGAACCAGGGGGACCCTGCGGAGAAGCCCCGGTATCTAGCTCCCTTGCTGGGTCCCAAGGCCATAGACGCTGTCAGCCAGATGGGTGGGATGGTGGACAGGCTCCCACTGCTGGTCCCGGCCTATATGTCAGCGTGGAGTCTCCTGGGCTCAGGCCCCTCGGACCCCCAGTGGGAGCGGAAGGTGGGGGTCAATGGGGAGACATGCCTGGGGTGGCGAGACCCTGGGACAGAGAGAACTGTTGTCAGGCCCCAGGGGGTGCAGCCACAGATGCTGAGGGGCTGTGTGACCTGGGTAAAGGTCCCACCTCTCTCCCAGGGTAAAGGTCCCTCGCCCTGCCTATGGCCCGGATCTCTGTGCAGACCCAGGAGGGGTCAGGCTGGCTGGTCATTGGGGTTCTCCAGGATATCGGCTGTGAGGTCCTGTTGGGGGGTGACTGTGTCTCTTTGGGACAGGATCCAGGCCCTGCTCCTGTAATGGCCGAGGATTTGAATTTGAATCCAGGGAACCAATTGGCTAAGGTGGAAATGGTCAGTGAAAATGCAAATGACCTGGCTGGCAGGGGGGAAGAGCTGCTAAGCTCGGGATACCTGCCTACCTGTAACCAGACCCCTGGGGCTGAGTGGGGGGACACACAGGCAGGGCAGGTCGGCTGCCAACCAGGTTTGCCTGGTCCAGAGGTGCTGCTGGGAAGTGATTCCATGGCAGGGAGGGAGCTACGGGACAGGGCTCCCCAGGAGGGGGCTGTGACCCCAGGCCCAGCCAGCGAGAGGGAGCAGGTCCCACTCCCTCCCCCAGCAGCTGAATTCCAGACCGAGCTGCAGAGGGATCCCTCCTTGGAGAAGCTGAGGGAACTTGCTGGCCACAGCGCTGCAAACCCCCTTGGGGACGGCTGCAGGGACAGAGTCCGGTGGGAGAAGGGATTCCTGTACCGGGAATGGGCTCCCCAAGGGGAAGTAGAACTGTGGGGGATCAGGAGGCAGCTGGTGGTGCCCCAGAAGTATCGCCGCAGGCTATTGTACCTGGCCCACGATGTCCCTCTCTCGGGACACCAGGGGATCCAGCGTCCCAGGCAGCAGCTGCTGCAGAACTTTTACTGGCCCGGAGTCTGTGTTGCCGTCCAGCAGAACTGCAGGTCCTGTGACCCCGGCCAGAGGGTGGGGAGGGCCCAGGATAAGGGTGAAACTCCCTTGAGACCCCTGCCCATCATAGAGGAGCCTTTCCAGCAGGTGGCTATGGACATAGTGGGGTCCCTCAGCAAGGAGACCCAGTCAGAGAAGAAATACATCTTGGTGGTGATGGATTACGCCACCCGCTAGCCAGAGGCAGTGGCTCTGTCCTCCACTGACGCAGACACCGTGGGGCTGGTCCCCAAGGACAGGTCGATCCAATTCTGAGAGGACTATCAGAAGCTTAATGCCATCATCATGTCCGATGCCTACCCCATGCCTAGGACTGGGGAGAGTCTAGACAAGCTGAGGGGGGCTCAGTACCTCTCTACTATGGATCTCAAATGCCAGGTTGAAATCTGCCTTCACCACCGCTTTGGGGCTCTTTGAGTTCCTGGTCCTGCCTTTTGACCTCAAGGGGGCGTCGGCCACCTCCCAGTGCCGGGTGGATCGGTCACTGAGAGGGATGGAGAACTTGGCCCTGCTGTGCATAGCCAGACCGGGGAGGAACAGGTGTCCCAGGTGAAGAGGGGGCTGGGCTGCCTCAAGGAGGCAGGACTGACGGTAAAAGCTGGAAAGTGTAAGGTGAGGATGGCAGAGGTGTCGTACCTGGGCCACAAGGTGGGGAGCGGCTGCCCCAGCCCAGAGCCGGCCAAGGTGGAGGTGATCAGAGATTGTCCCATTCCCCGGACTAAGCAGCAGGTCAAGGCCTTTATCAGGATGACAGGGTACTACCGGGGGTTTGTACCCCATGTTAGCCCCCTAGCTGCCCCCCCCCCCAATCCCTGAGCTATGCAAGAAGGAGAAGCCAGACGAGATGGTCTGGACCGAGCAGGGCCCGAGGGCTCTCTGTAGACTGAAGGAGACTCTAATCCAGGGCCCGGTAAATCCAGTAAACCCAGACTTTGCCAAGCCTTTTGCAGTGTTCACCGACGCCTCAGACACAGGGCAGGGCACAGTGCTGATGCAAACCGATGCTGAGGGGGGGAGACACCACATCGGGTACCTGAGCAAGAGACTGCTGCCCCGGGAGCAGAACTATGCGGCCTCAGAGAAGAAATGCCCGGCCATGGTGCAGGCCCTTAGAAAGCTGCAGCTGTATCTATTTGGGCAGCACTTTACTGTGTATACTGACCACTCTCCTCCGACGTGGCGGCGTCACATGCAAGGGGCTGAGGCCGAGCTGCTGGGGACAGAGACACCTGTTCAGAGGGTGGCCAAGGTCCAGATGGGGGCTCTTAACCAAGAGAGCCCGAATTGCAGCTCTCCAGACCAGAGTGCTGGGAAAAGACCCAATCCCAGTTTAAACCCCAGGAGTTTCTGCATAAACCTTCCCACATGCAGCCTGCAAGCGCCATCAAGCACACCAGACCTACAGGAGGGTGTAAAACTGGAAGGGCCTGGTGTAACTCCCACCAAGGAATGGGAGAGATGATGGGGCATCCATGGGAACGTTGGTGGGTTCGAACTTCCCCAGGTCACCAGCTAAAGTGACCTCGCTCAGTTCAGTCTCAAAGTGGGGAGAGATGTGACAAAGTGGGACTGTTCTTAATGTTTCCTCTAAATACTGTAGGGGTGCCTCAGTTTCCCCAATGCTTTTCTTAAGTATCAAGGTGGGGGGATCAGGGTGTGCGATTGTTGCAGAGCCCTAGAGGGCAGGTGTGATGGTGTCTGCACAGAGAATAGCCGACACCCTGTCTCCTGGTAACTAATGGCCTGGGCCCCTCCCCTGCAAGATGTCAACTGAAGATGTTGGAGAACAAAGAGATCAGGTGGCCTCCTGGCCCAGGAAAGAGACAAAGGCCAGAGGAGGGGCTTGAGAGTTTCAGTTTGGAGCTGGCTGGGGAAATGGAGGGAGGCCCAGAGCCTGGGTCTGGGCTCCCCACCCCCCAAGATGGACCTGACTGAGGGCTCCTGTTCTCTGTACCTACAAGCTCTGTTTTAGACCGTGTTCTTGTCATCTAATAAACCTCCGTTTTCCTGGCTGGCTGAGAGTCACATCTGACTGCAGAGTTGGGGTGCAGGACCCTCTGGCTTCCCCAGGACCCCGCCTGGGTGGACTCGCTGTGGGAAGCGCATGGAGAGGCATATGCTGAATGCTCCAAGGTCAGACCCAGGAGGTGAAGCCGTGTGAGCTTCTTGCCCTGGAGACAGTCTGCTCCGAGGGAGATGAGGCTCCCCAAAGTCCTGACTGGCTTTGTGGGGAGCAGTTCCAGAGCATCGCCCGGGAACACCGTGACACCAGCATCCCAGGGCCATGCCATGCGGCATACACACCTCCTCTCCAGCACACTCAGTTACACCCAGTGGCCCAGGAGCCACGCGCCTTCCCCCCGCTGGACACGTGCTCTGGGCTGTCGAAGCAGTCACGGTGTCTGAGCTCTGTCCAGCCACGCAGCAGCCCCCGGCCTAGCAGCGGTTCGTTCTCTCTAGCCCTCTCCCCAGGAGGAGCTGCGCAGCGTATGAGTGGGGCTGGGGCTTTTCTAACTAACCCCTAGGTGCCCTGCGCTGGGGGTCTAGCCCTGTGTCACGGAGTGTGGGGGGGACACAAGGCCCTACACCCCCGGCTTCCTGCAATTCACCATGACTCTCAGCCAGCCCGTAAAGCAGAAGGTTTATTTGGATGACAGGAATACAGTCCAAGACAGGTCTTGCAGGCACAGACAACAGGACCCCCTCAGTTAGGTCCATCTTGGGGTCTCAGGGCACCCCAGCCCCTTGGGAGGTCAGAGCCCCGTCTGCCTCCCAGCCATGTCACCAGCCAGCTCTGAACTTTCTCTCCAGCCTTTGTTCAGTTTCCCGGGCAAAGGTGTCACCTGGCCTCTAACCCCTTCCTGGGTTCTCATGTTCCATGCTCAGGTATTCTCTGTCCGTCAGTCTCCCATCCCCCAATGCAGACTATCCTAGCCACACTCCCCTGTCAGCATTCAAAGACCACAGTAAGAACAGTCCCAGTTCGTCACACCCTGCACGGGGCTGGGGACCTCCACCAGCAGCGTCTGCACAATCCCGTCGCTGCTCCCTGAGCTAGAACCAACAGGGAGGCCTCCCAGTGACCCCGAACCCGCCACGTGCCCTGGGCTGCTGTTCCCAAGGGGGAGGGACTTTCATCTTGTTGCTAGATTCAGCTGCCAGCCCTCGGTGTCTGCCAGACTACAGAGCCCCCATCACCAGACACCTCCTCCCACACCACAATCGAGTCACCTCTGGGCCGTGACCTGGACAAACCAATGAGTGAGTCACTAGACTCGGACTCTCAATCAGCGTTTCCAGGCCTTGACTCCTCCTTGGGGCTCTTTTCTGAACCTTTCCAGTGCGTCCAATGACCTTTGCTGAGCGTAGCCCCAGGGCTGGTCTCACTGGAGTAGCCCACACAGGCAATTCCACCTCCGGCCACTCCTGGCGTCAGCCCTGCTCACCCTCCCAGGAGCCCCTCTGGGCTACATGCCGCACGGGCCTGTGTTCGGCTGCTTTCCCCACGACCCCCAGGTCCTTCCCCGAGCCACTGCTCCCCAGGATACAGCCCCAGCTGGGGAGCACGACCCCCACCCTGGCCCCCGCAGTTAGCCGGATTAAAGCACATTAAAACATCTGCCAAGGATGGTCTAGAGCAGGGGTTGGCAGTGGTGTGCCAAGTCTTCATTTATTCACTCTGATTTAAGGTTCCCCGTGCCAGTCATACATTTTAACGTTTTCAGAAGGTCTCTTTCTATAAGTCTATAATACATAACTAAACTATTGTTGTATGTAAAGTAAATAAGGTTTTTAAAATGTTTAAGAAGCTTCATTTAAAATTAAATTAAAATGCAGAGCCCCTCGGACCGGTGGCAAGGACCCAAGCAGTGTGAGTGCCACTGAAAATCAGCTCGCGTGCCGCCTTCAGCACGTGTGCCATAGGTTGCCTACCCCTGGTCTAGAGAATACTTAGTCCTGCCCCGCGTGCAGGGGACTGGATTACGTGACCTTTCGAGGTCCTTCCCAGCCCTACGACTCTGTGATTCTATGATCTCGTTCACAATATCTTTATGAAGGCTGTGTGTGCCTCAGTTTCCCCACATGCTGCACTGTTACCTGGGGAGGGGGAAGGCCTGTCTGCTCTCAGGGCAGGCTGGGAGTCGCTAGCTGCCGGGGCCCTAATCTCATAGCAGTGCAGCATGAGAGGACAAGGGCAAATCCAATGGCCAGGACCTGGACACCCAGCAACCCAAGCTCCAGAGAGATCTGGACCCCCTGAGCTACAGCCCCCAGCTCGGGATCACAGGACAGGGACGGGGGTTACGTGGGGCTGCGGGAACCAATTGGGGCCCATGTGGGAACTGACCAAGGAGGCCGCACAGACAGACAGAGCCGGACCCCAGGGTTCCCCACAGCCGGGCTGGGCTCAGGGCTGGCCAGGACGGACCCTGCTTCACCCTTCATTGCCTCGGGCTGCCCTAAGGCCCCTAGGCCGGGCGCCCGCTAACAACTGAACCCGGCTGTGCCCGCGCTGGCAGTGTCCCTGCCGGGGCTGGGCGAGGGGCCCTGATCCCTGCGAGCGGCCGAGTCTCCCGCAGGGGTGTCTCCGGGGGACTCGCTGCGTGGAGCTCGGGGGGGGGGGGGAGCTGCAGGCGCAAGGGCCAGTCTAGGGGGCGGTGAGGCCGGATGGCTCATGCTGGAGGCAAAGCGGGACCCCCGGGGGGCTGGCCCAGTGAAGGGGCCTCCCAGAGACCGTCCCAAAGCTGGGGGTGCAGCCCTGACCCTGTGGATCTGTGACAGAGCCCCTCTTCCCCAGCAATGCCGGGTGCTCTGGGGAACTGACCCCACTCAAAACGCCCCCGTGGAGAATGGTTCCCCATTTACAGCTTTTTTAGAGATGGCGGATGGGAATGCGCCCGGCATGGGGAGCGGAAGGCGGGGAGCTCTGGGATGGTCCATGGGTCCTGTGGGGTTCACTCCGTGCGCTTGGACTGGCCCAGAGCAGCTTTCCCCTGCACTGGACACCGCTGCACCCCCAGAGCCGAGCTGCCGACTGCAGTCTTCAGCCCCGAGCTTTGGGCTCTTTTAGCCATCCCTGGCCCAGGTCACTAAGGTCAGAGACCACGACAGGGGCAGGCTGGGTTAGGGCTAGGGTCCAGAGGGACCTAGACAAATTGGAGGATTGGGCCAAAAGAAATCTGATGAGGTTCAACAAGGACAAGTGCAGAGTCCTGCACTTAGGATGGAAGAATCCCATGCACCACTACAGACTAGGGACCGAAAGGCTAGGAAGCAGTTCTGCAGAAAAGGACCTAGGTGTCACAGTGGACGAGAAGCTGAATATGAGTTGACAGTGTGCCCTTGTTGCCAAGAAGGCTAACGGCATTTTGGGCTGTATAAGTAGGGGCATTGCCAGCAGATCGAGGAACGTGATCATTCCCCTTTATTCGGTATTGGACTGTGTCCAGATGAGTACGCGTTACTACAAGAAGGATGTGGAAAAATTGGAAAGAGTCCAGCGGAGGGTAACAAAAATGATTAGGGGACTGGAGCACATGACTTACGAGGAGAGGCTGAGGGAACTGGGATTGTTTAGTCTCCAGAAGAGAAGAATGAGGGGGGGATTTGATAGCAGCCTTCAACTACCTGAAGGGGGATCCAAAGAGGATGGATCTAGACTGTTCTCAGTGGTGGCAGATGACAGAACAAGGAGCAATGGTCTCAAGTTGCAGTGGGGGAGGTCTAGGTTGGATATTCAGAAACACTTTTTCACTAGGAGGGTGGTGAAGCACTGGAATGGGTTCCCTAGGGAGGTGGTGGAATCTCCTTCCTTAAAAACCTCTAAGGTCAGGCTTGACAAAGCCCTGGCTGGGATGATTTAGTTGGGAATTGGTCCTGCTTTGAGCAGGGGGTTGGACCAGATACCTCCTGAGATCTCTTCCAACCCTGATATTCTATGACTGAGACCACGGCAGCGCCTTACCCTGGGCCCTGCCCCTCCCTCGGGCAGCACAGCCGTGTCCCAGGGCCGACAGTGCTGGGTACAGGAGTAGCCGAGTCTGCCTCTCTCCACTGCCAGCAGCAGATCCCCATCACAGCCAGTCGGGCGGTTTCTGTCCCACGCCCTGGTCTCAATCCGGGTTGTCCCAGGCCCATGGTTTCCTAGCTGTCTTGGGCTCCCAGCTAGGAGCTGCTCAGGATTGTCATTGGGCTGCGTTTGCTCCTTCATCCCACCCAGGTCCCCGAGGGCATCCCTGGACCCTCGTCCTGGTGGACTGCCACAAGCTCGTACCGTCTCCTCCATGGCAGATCCCCAGGGAGCGGCCCCTTGGCCTGCAGGGCCTGCCAGGATGACAAGCGGTCCCTGCAGCTGAGCCCAGCAAGGCTGAGCAGGCAGCGGAGGGGGAATGACAGACATCCTGGCTACTTCTGCGCCGGGGCGCTGGCTGAGGCAGAGCTCTGGGCAACACTAGCCCCATCATGGCATCCGGCAGTGCCCAAAACTCCTCCCATGTTGGGGGTCTCTGGACGCATCCCGGCCATCCGCACGGCCTCCACAAGGATCTCCCTGGTCCGCCGGGGGCCAGCAGCCTGCCTCCCACCTGTGCCTGGGACATGCCTGTGATCAGCGCGCTCTGGGGGAGCCAGCAACGAGCTGCTGGCTGTGGCGAGCAGCAGGAGCCCATCTCTCCCCCTGCCTAGAGCCCAGCGCAGGACACCCCTCAGCACAGCTCTCTGCCCCGTGCCCAGCAGCAGGCAAGGAGCAGAGCTGGAAAGGAACCACCACCAGGATACGATACCGCCTGCGTCTGCAGCTCACAGGACAGGCTCAGAGACGGGCGGGGAGCACTCGAGCCTGCCGGAGCAGGGACTGCTCAGCATGGCTGGATACAGATGGGCCAGCGAAGGTGGACCGCGGGCTCCCGTTTGCCCTCTCACAACACAAGGACAAGGGACCCTGCCAGACTGAAAGGCAGCACATTGAAAACGGATCCCACAGCAGCCAATTAACCTGTGGAACTCACTGGCACAGGCCCCAGCTAGCCAGGTGCTTACGTGGTCCCTATCCCATGCTCAGCGGGAACTGACGGACAGGCCGGCAGACCCCATGCAGCGCACTGGAGCCTGCCAGGAAGACATGGGTCCCAAGCAGAGGCTGCGGGTTCCACCCGACTGCACTAGCAGCAGCCCCCCCCGACCCTCCACATGCCCACAGCTCCGCCAGCCTTGGGGGGCAGAGCCCCAGGAGGCAGCTGCTTTGCCTCACTGCCAGCATGGCCCGGGCTCAAGGCTCTGCTCACCCTCGGCGGGTGCCAGCGAAAAGGAGGAATTCAGCCGTAACAGGCACTAATCCCCACGGCTGCTTTTCATCCAGCACATTCCTCACAGGCTCTAATGTTCCACAGTTAAAGAGCCACCAGGAACCGGCCCAGGCAGGACGAGGCCCCAGCCCCTCCCGGTTGCCCTCGAACACAGCACCCTGGGGAGGGAGGGAGGCACGGCCTGCCCCCTCCCCTGCCCCCAAAGCTCAGGTTTCGCTCGCCGGTCCCGTCCCAGGAGAGCTGCGCTGACGTGCGGGCCACAGTGAGCTCACACCCCCAAGCGGAGGGGCAGAACCCCTCAGCCCAGTGCTGGCCTGACGCTCCCCACCCCGAGGAGGCTACCAGCAGGCATTAGCACTGGCACCCAGGCGCCCCAGCCATGGGCCAGGCCCCAGCATGGCCCAGAGAGGGGACGGCCTGCTCTGACCTCCCACCCTGCCTCGGCACCCAGGGCCTGTGAGGAGTCCCAGGAGACATGCAGCCCTTCCCCCTGCACTGAGATGTACTCACTCCCTTCCCGACCCATGGGCACCTGCCAGCCCCCCAGCTCCTGCCCCACCCCACTGGCACTTTCCAATCCCCAGGCCCTGAATACCAAACGGGAGAGGTTTGCTGCTCTCTGGAGAGGCCTTTGACTCAGTCCTGCTTCCACCGCTGAGCCCGGGGCAGAGCGGGGGGAAATCCCGACCCAGCCCAGCGCTCACCGGCGCAGCGTGGGACAAAGGCTCTGAACCGCGGGAGCAGCCGGCCCCTGCCCACCTCTCTCCTCCCCAGCGGGAAGGCACCTTGCAATGCACATCTATGGAAATCAGCCCCGGCAGCGCTCACCACAACACAACCCGAGCCCTGACCAGAGACCAGGTGCAGTCAGGAGACACGCCCCCCCGCCCCAGAACCAGCAGCAGGAGGCCCCCGCCAACAGCTGGAAAGGTGCAACCCAAGGCAGCTGTCGGGGGTGCCCCAGAGGCAGGGCTGGGATCTGATGGGGCCGCACTAGGTCTGCCAGCAAGAAGGGGGCGAGGAACCCCATTCCCCAAGCTCAGCTGGGGCAGAGAGTCAACGAGGTCCAGAGCCTTCCTGCTGCCCAGAGCACCCGGGAGCTCCCACCCTCGGCAGAGAGGCCCTGGCATCCCCGGACTCCAGCGGAGCGCCGAATGCTGGGAGACGGCGCTGCAGGCCACCCCCATTTCTACAGCCAGCTGGGGCCCCACTCCACAGGCTGGCTTCCTCCCCCAGCGCCCCACACAGCTTGGCCCCTGCCAGGCGAGCGGAGGGCCCTGCCCCTCCCAGCCCACACGGCCTCGCCCAGCCTTTGGGTCTCGTGCTCTGTCCTGGGATGCCAGGCTCTGCGCATGTCTCAGGCCCAGCAGGGCCCCTGCCTGCAAACCAACCCCTTCTGCCCAGTCACAGCCAGGCCAGGGAGCTCTGTCTTCCCTCCCATGTCCATGGTGAGAATTGAGGCGTCTCCAGACAGGGCAAGCCTGGCCCATGAGCCCACCTGCTCAGCACCCCCTGCCAGCCCCCAGCAGCCTCCCCAGACCGTCCTGTGTCCGACAGAGATCTCAACACTGTGACTCCAGCAGCACCATTCCAACATCCCTGCCCCTCCGCAAAGCAACCCCGCTCCACAAGACCGAGTGCAAAGCCGGCACGCCCAGGGGGGCGCGAGGGGCCTGCAGAACGGCTGGCCTGAAGCACAGAGGGAGGCAACATAGGCTGCAGAGCACCTGGGCACAATGCAGCGTTCCCAGGGTGCTGGCAGAGGTCCATGCCAGGCAGACGGCTAGCAGGTGAGTGGGGGCGGCTAGCACTGCTCTGTCTCTGGACCTACTAGCTACAGTGGGCTGGGCGGTCTGGCCCTTGGGCAGCGAGACATCCCCTGAGGGCCTGCGGGAGGGAGGGAGGCTGCGGGAGCCCATGCGGCAGGTGACAGAGGGTTTCTGATCACCCTGTTGCCAGGCCTCATGCCCAGCCTGTCACCACCTCCCGTCACTCTCGGCTCGTCCCAGGGCCAGGGGAGGTACCACACCAGGAGCCGGTAGCCGTTACCTGGCACCGCAGGGCGTGAAGTCAGTGGGGAAACCCGCCCAGGGAGCAGCATAGTCTGGACCCTCTCCAGCCCCCACCAGTGTCTCCGCCCCCAGCACAGGGACCCCAGAGTCCAGCTCCGAGACCCCTGAGCTCTGGTGGGCACCTTGCCCCCTGCCAGACACTTCTCCCCAGCAGCGGCTGAGCCCCAAAGAATGCCAGCCCGGAGGGGAGGCCCATGGAGGCTGCCGGCCGCAGCAAGTGCAGCTTGGTTCCAGCTGGAGCACTGCAAGCTGGGAGCTGTAGTTCTCACGTGCCTGGCCATAGGGCCCAGCTGGACCACGTCTGGCCCTGGGTTCACACAGTGGCCTGCTCTGACCAGAGTAACTGGCCCCAACCAGCCTCCTTCCCCCAGGCAGAGCGGGGGGTCGTGCAATAGCTCCCTGCTACACGCCCCCTCTCCACCTCACCTGGTGACCGCCCCCTCCCCCGGGACGCGGCGCACCCCTCCCCACATTCCCCCTCCCCGGCGCACCCGTCTGCTAAGTGAGACCGGGGCCCAGGCGCGAGGGAGTCCCTAGTCCAGCTCTGGTGGCACAGCCTGGCTCCGGTGCCCCGGCTCCGCTGGCACGCACAGAGCTGCAGCAAATCGCACGGGCAGCGGCCCCAGCACAGCTCCCAGTGCCCTCCTCTTCCCCCACAACCGGAGAGGCGCCAAGCCCCCGCAGGGCAGGGGAGCACCTGCACCCCACTCACCCCACAGCATGGCCTCCCGCGCAGGGATCCCGGGCACCCAGCCTCACAGGCTTTGCTTCTCAGCAAGTTGCTTCTTGCTTAATGCAGAGGCTGCTGGGGCGTCTGCCCACCTCCGGGAGAGCCCTGGAAGGAGGAGCAGGCGACACAGCTGGGCAGCCGGGGGCCCCTCAGCCAGGAGTGGGAGCTGCCATCCCACCCCACAGGCCGGGACTGCTGCTGCCCGTTTGCTGGGGCAGAGCTAGCTCTGCCGGCCCAGCCCAGTGCCAACGCTGGACCTGGGTGCAAGGGCGCCACCTCTCCGTCCTGTCCCAGCGAGCGCTGCCCAGCGGCTCCGAACCCGCACGCCTGCCTCACGCTGGAGGCTTTTATACTCGTGTGAAAGGGAAAAGCAGCCGCGGCCAGACTTTGTTTCAGCAAGTCTGTAACAGGCGCGTTCCCCAAACAAGGCTGCCGGTGCCAAGTCTCTGTAACTGCTCCTCCGAGCCCGGCGGCTGCAGCGAGCCCACCCGCTGGGCACAGCCAGCCTGCGCTGGGCGGGGAGCCTGGCTCGCAGCACAAAGGAGGCCAATGTCCAGCACTGGCTGCAGAGCGGGGGTGGGAGAGAGGAGGAAAAGGAGCAGCAGAGGAGTGAATGTAACCACTTCACCTGGGTCCGAGGGGGAGGCGCTCAGCTACCCTGGCAAGGGGGCCATGAGTCAGGGCAATGGGGCGAGATTAGGGAGGGGCTGGGGATCCGGCCCGAGCGCACCCAGCGCTGGCAGGCGGGAGGAGAGGCTGGATCAGGCCCCACAGGGGGGCTGGGGAGCTGGCCAAGTGCACCCAGTGTGGGAGGCAGGGCCAGCTCTGGCCCTGCAGGAATTCCACAGGAGCCGAACGCAGAACCTGGGGAATCTCGCCAAGTGCCAGGCCTGGAAAGGCAGCAGCAGCTTCTCGGAGAATGCTCACTGGCCAAAAGGGCGCCGGAGCAGGACTCCAGACTGGGTCAACCTGCCTTCCATCTCCCCTGTGAGAGGGCCCTTGCCAGAGCAGGTCCCACTGCCCAGACACTCTGCCCCACAGGACTCTTTCCAATTTTTCCACATCCTTCTTGTAGTGTGGGGCTCAAAACTGGACACAGTATTCCAGATGAGGCCTCACCAATGTCGAATAGAGGGGAACGATCACGTCCCTCGATCTGCTGGCAATGCCCCTACTTATACAGCCCAATATGCTGTTAGCCTTCTTGGCAACAAGAGCACACTGTTGACTCATCTCCAGCTTCTCGTCCACTGTAACCCCTAGGTCCTTTTCTGCAGAACTGCTACCTAGCCATTCGGTCCCTAGTCTGTAAGAGTGCATGGGATTCTTCCGTCCTAAGTGCAGGACTCTGCACTTGTCCTTGAATCTCAGCAGATTTATTTTGTCTACTGGACCCTATCCCTGCTCCCCCGCCAGGAGAGCTGTACAGGAATCCGCATGTTGCCACAGGAGTCCCCCCCGCTGGCCTGTTCAGTATCTGATACAACATCCTGCAGCAGGAAGTTGCACAGGTAGCTGGAATCGCAGGCAGGTCTGAGTCTCCAAGCTTGGGCTTTTGCAATTCCCTTCCCATGCTGCACCGACAAAGCGCTGGGCCTTCCCACCCGCCAAGGGAGCACCGCATCCATCCAGCGTGCAGCTACGCTCCCCCAGAGCAGTGCCAACGAGTCACACAGCCATGACTGGTGAGGAAACTGCATCCCGTCCGGGTGCACAAGGACCAAGCCCCAGTGACACACGGATCTGTCACCTGCCAGATGGACTCGGCCGTGTTGCCTGGCTAAGTGTCAAGTGGCCATCTCGGGAAACTCCAATGAGTACAGAGCGTGCAGCTCAGCTGGCGAGCTGCCACTGGCTACCAGCACATCGCACCCAGCCTCCATTCGCTGCACTTGTGCCCCCCAGAATAGCAAGTCCAGGCGTCGATCCTCATCCTCCAGGTTATCTGAAAGGGTCCACAGCTCGGCTCTGTCCAGCGCCTGGGCAAGGGACGGAGCTTGCTCAGGGGCCAGGCCCAGCCTGGAGCAAACCCCACAGGACCAACAGACCAACCTAGAGCTCCCCACCTTCCGCTTCCCATGCCGGGTGCACTCCTCCGACCTGCCGTCTCTCCTACACAGAGAGCACAGGGTACAAGCAGCCTCCCCCCTACGTCCATACTTACAGGAGGGGGGGGTATCGCAGGAAGCCGGGACCCTGGAGGTCCGGAGGCACAGGCTGCTGCCCTGTGGCCTTCCCGGGATTGGCTGCGGGAGCTTGATGGAGTTTGCGTAACAAGAAGTTTGGGGGGACGATCCCAGGCTTTAAGGAACTACCTGGGGAACCAAGGTTTGATGGGGGCTCTTCCCTCGAGCAGAGCTGGCCAAGCTCCAGGTCGGAGAGAAGGCGAGCATTTCTAACAGGGAGGGAAGGGAGCCACTCACCAAAGCTGCAGACGAGCCTCTGTTGCTGGCAATGTTGAAATCAGGCTTGGCTGGTTTTCTAAAAGCCCTGCTCTAGTCCAGCCGGGAATGAATGCAGGCTAGCCCTGGGGCCAAGGTCAGGATCACAGGCCCCAGAACCGCTGGTCCCCTCGGGGTGGGGGAGAGACGGAGGACAAGCTGCCCACGGCAGACCCCCTGGTGCGGAGAGCTGTGTACAGATGTGAACAGCTCGGGGCACAGAAAGCGCTGCAGCCTTCCGGCCCGAACCATCCGCTTAGGAACCCCAGCGAAGGGGCACAAGGATGGCCCGCGGGTGGGGGCTGCTGTATTTTCTGTGTCAGTCAGTCCAGAGCTCCTGGGCACCAGGCGCTCGCAGCCCCAGCCTGGCACTGCTGAGCCGGTGCAGTTTGCTCTACGTCCCATATGGGAAGCCCCCAGAGGAGCTCTTGGCGCCGACGCCACGAGGGCCCCGGAGAGCTGGCACTGGCAGTAACAGCACGGGCTCCGCTCCTCGCCATGGGAAGGGCTGCCCGGCCCAGCGCTGGGGAACCCTCCTCCCCTCTTCGCCCAAACGCCAGGGACTCCAGAGTTCTCAAGCCCAATCCCATGCTGGGATCCAGGGACCAGAGCCGAGTGCAGAGTCCCAGGGAGTTTCTCCAGAGCCCCCCAGAGGGGCTGTCCCCTCTCAGTCCCGGAGCAGAGGTCTCTGTGTGCAGCCTCACCCTCCACGGGGCTCCAGCCCCTCCTGCGGCCACCTCGCCTGATCTGCTGCCCCCAGCCGCTCCCCCTCCTATTCACGCCTTCCCCTGTGAATCGTCACCACAAGACTTGCTTCCTCCCTGCCCAAACTGTCCAGCCAAGGGGCCTCCTGGTGAACCCAGCAAGACCCTGCCGGTCCCCCTGCAGCCCGTGTCAGCGGGCGGGGTGTCCTCATGGAGAGACCCCCAGGCCGCCCCACCCCTTCGGGTAGCTGCAGCAAAGGCACTGGCAGCTGCTCCCTGCTCTAGCCGCCACCCCTCATGGCTAGAGGGTCCCCAGCCCAGCAGGGAAGGACTCGGAAGGTTAACAGCACCCAGCCTCGCAGCAGGCCTTGGAGGGTAGGAGGCAGAGCGGAGCAGCCTAGCTGGGCACCCATCCCCTACAGAACGAGGCAGCCCAGCTGGGAATGGGGACAGTGCGAGGTAGGGCCCTGACAGGTGTGACTCACCAGCCCCCCAGGGCAGCGCACGCCTGGGCCAGCGCCCATCTGCCTAGCTCAGGGGCCAAGAGCCGCGACAGCCGCAGACCCAAGGACATGCCTGGGCTGCAGTTCCACTGCCCGGGGGACCTAAGCTAAGCTGGGTGGGGTCCGTCTGCACCCACCCCATTGGACTGCAGCAGGGACAGAGCAGAGACGGGCGCCCCTCGAGGGAGCCATCCAAGCACCTGTGCCCTGGAGCAGGGGGATTGCCAACTTGCTTCCCGTGGCGCCCGCCCAGGCAGAAGCCGCGACTGAAGGAAACGGATTGAGGTGCCACCCAGAGGGCTGTGCCGGGAGCTGCTCCGGCCCAGCGGCAGGGCGGAGACTGACAGGTGCCAGCCAGGGCGGATCGTTAGGGCAATGAAATCCCTCTGCCTTTGGCAGCCTGCTTGAAGCACTCCAGTGACCCCGAAGAGCCTGAAAGGGGGCTTGTGACGGAGCAGGGAGCAGGGCAGATTTGACCTGGGAATGTTGCAGGGGGGTTGCAGTGGGGATGTGGGACTTCCCTTGAAGGAAGCTACCTGAGCTGTAACCTGAGCCAGGAACGGGGGTGGGGAGAATTAACACCTTCTGCCCGGGAGACTGAACAAAGGAGAGGAGCAGCGGGAGGGGCTGGGAGTTTAGTTTCGGTTGGGGCTGGGTGGTGCAACGCAGGGAACCCCAAGCTGGGGTCCAAGCTCCCTGAACCTCCCCGAGGGACCTAATTGAGGGGGTCTGGTCGTACCTACACGCTCTGCTTGAGACTGTGTTCCTGTCCTTAAATAAACCTTCTGCTTTACTGGCTGGCTGAGAGTCACAGTGAATCTCGGGAAGAGGGGTGCAGGGCCCTAACTCCCCCACAATCCGCAACAACTGGTGGCAGCGGTGGGATCTACTGCACCCCGTGGACGGCGCTTCCTGCAGTAAGTGACTGGGGAGCAGTAAAACGAAGGGGGATTGACGGGGACCAGGCGCGCTGAAGAGTGAGAGAGAGACGGTTATTACCCCTGGGAGTGTGTGACCAGCGAGAAGGACTTTTGCAGTAACAGGGTCCCCCGAGGGGATCGCAGCGAGTGGTCCCAGGGGCGGAGGAGTCTGCAGCTCGACCCTGGCAGAGAGGTGGTGACCTCGAGAAGGGCTGGCACACTAGGGGGCCCCCTGGGAACTGTGGGGAGCTGTGAGCACACAGGCCGGTGAGTGGCCAGCAGGAAGATGTATGCCAAGCGGCTTAAGAGCGACCTGGTGGAGCTGTGCAAGCGGAGGCAGCTGCGCATTGGGAGGCTCACCAAAGAACAGCTCATTGCCCAGCTGGAGGCAGAAGATCGCGCGAATGAACTGATCCCTGTGTCTCAGGGAAGCAGCCTGGCAAATGCAGCGCAGGCCCCAGTGTCTGTCCCAGCTGGGAGTGGTCAGCCGGCTGCTGAGGGCGTCCCGAGACCCCTCCTTCCTATGCCTAGGGGAAGGGTGGGGAGGAGCCCAGCAAATACCGAAGGCGCCGTGGCCCCCCCGGCCAGCAGGGGGTCCCCCCGGCGAAGCTCGCCGGCCAGCAGAGGATCCTCCCGGCGACGTTCGGCATCCGGGGAGCGGAATTGGCTGGAATGGGAGAAAGAGCTAAAACTGAGAGAGCTGGAGGATCGTGAACAACAGAGACAGCATGAACGGGAGGAGAAAGAGAGACAGAGACAGCATGAACGGGAGGAGAAAGAGAGACAGAGACAGGAGAATGAGAGACAGCGTCAGCATGACCTGGAACTGGCGAGATTGAAGGGCAGCGAACCCCCGGCTGCGGTGAGTGAGGGAGGACCCAGGACTGCACGGAGCTTTGATAAGTGCATCATGGCCCCATACAAGGAGGGGGAGGACATGGATGACTTCCTGGAGGCCTTTGAGACGGCCTGCGAGCTGCACCGGGTGGATCCCGCGGACAGACTCCGGGTCCTTACCCCCTTACTGGACCCCAAATCCGTGGCATTGTACCGCCAACTGGGAGAGGCAGAGAAAGGGGACTACGAACTATTCAAAAAGGCCCTGCTACGAGAGTTTGGGCTGACTCCTGAGATGTACCGGGAAAGGTTCCGGAGTCAAGATAAAACCCCTGAGATCTCATATCTGCAACTAGCCGTCCGCATGGAAAGATACGCCAGCAAGTGGGCTGGTGGGGCCCAGACGAAGGAGGACCTGATTAAACTGCTGGTACTGGAGCAACTGTATGAGCGGTGCCCATCCGACCTGAGGCTGTGGTTGGTGGACAGAAAGCCAGAGAACCCGCGACACGCCGGGCAGCTGGCTGATGAGTTTGTAAAGAGCCGGTCAGGGGGTGGCAGGGAGGAGCCCCAAAGGAACAGGCCCGCCGCGATGCAGAGAGAGAGTCACCCTGGGACCTCCCAAAGGGGGAATATGGGGAATCCCCTCCCACGGGGAAGGCCCAGCATCAGGGACAACCGACCGGCTCGAGGGGACCCACGGGACCTGAGCTGCTATTACTGCGGCCGAAGAGGCCACGTTCGGGCCCAGTGCCCCAAGCTCAAGGACAGACTGAGCAGACCGAACCCGCACCGGGTTAACTTGGTAGAGGCCCAGACGGACGAGGGGCCGGCTTCCCACGCAAGAGGGGCTGGCAGCTTATCAACTGCTCAAGAGAGAGAAGGGCCCCCGGCCAGCTTCTCTGGGGGGCCAGATGCTCCGGATTCAAAGTTCTCCGTTTACAGGGTTGGCGCGGGGCTGTCCCTGCGGAGCGAGTGCCTTGTTCCCCTGGAGGTGGATGGGAAGAAAGTTTATGGATACTGGGACACGGGCGCAGAGGTGACACTGGCCCGGCCCGAGGTGGTGGCCCCAGATCGGGTGGTGCCCAACACCTTCCTGACCCTGACCGGGGTGGGCGGGACCCCATTCAAGGTTCCCGTAGCGAGGGTACACCTGAAATGGGGGGCCAAGGAGGGCCCCAAGGACGTGGGAGTGCACCACCATTTGCCCACTGAGGTGTTGATGGGGGGGGACCTAGAGTACTGGCCAAGCAGCCCCCAGACCGCCTTAGTCGTGACCCGTAGCCAGAGCCGGCGAGGGGCACTACGCCCTGACCTTGGGAAGGATGTCCCACCGGAGGCACCGAACCCTTCCCGGGTGGGGAGGGAACACCCAAGGACAGGCCACGGGGTGGCTGGGGCTTCCGACCCAGCCGACGAGAGGGAGCAGGTCCCCATCCCTTCCCCAGCCGCCGAGTTCCAGGCCGAGTTGCAGAAGGACCCCTCCCTGCGGAAGCTAAGGGGCCTGGCTGACCTCAGTGTGGTACAGACCATGAGGAGAGGATGCAAGGAGAGGTTCCTGTGGGAGAAGGGGTTCCTGTACCGAGAGTGGGCTCCCCCGGGGGAAGTGGAGTCGTGGGGGATCAGGAGGCAGCTGGTGGTTCCCCAGAAGTTTCGCCACAAGCTACTGTACCTGGCCCATGACATCCCTCTCGCAGGGCACCAGGGGATCCGGCGCACCAGGCAGAGGCTGCTACAGAACTTTTACTGGCCCGGGGTCTTCACCAACGTCCGGCAGTACTGCCGATCCTGTGACCCCTGCCAGAGGGTGGGGAAGGCCCGGGACAAGGGGAAGGCAGCATTGAGACCTTTGCCCATCATAGAGGAGCCTTTCCAGAAGGTGGCCATGGACATAGTGGGACCTCTCAGCAAGACGACCCGGTCTGGGAAGAAATACATCCTGGTGGTGGTAGATTTCGCCACCCGCTACCCCGAGGCAGTGCCCTTATCGTCCATTGAAGCAGACACTGTGGCGGATGCGCTGCTGACCATTTTCAGCCGAGTGGGGTTCCCCAAGGAAGTCTTGACGGACCAAGGGTCCAACTTCATGTCGGCCCTACTCCGGTGCTTGTGGGAGAGATGTGGGGTCCGGCACAACTGGGCCTCAGCATATCACCCCCAATCCAACGGGCTGGTGGAAAGGTTCAATGGGACGCTAAAAATGATGCTGAAAACATTTATGAATCAGCACCCGCAGGACTGGGACAAGTACTTACCTCACCTGCTGTTTGCGTACAGGGAGGTACCCCAGGAGTCTACCGGGTTTTCGCCTTTCGAACTGCTATATGGAAGGCGGGTAAGGGGGCCCCTGGACCTGATGAGAGACGAATGGGAGGGGAAGGCCACTCCTGACGGAGAGTCGGTGGTGGAGTATGTCCTGACCTTCCGGGAACGACTTGCCGAGCTCATGGGCCTGGCCAGGGAGAATCTGGCCAGAGCCCAGAGGAAGCAGAAGGTCTGGTATGACCGCACAGCACGGGCCCGCACCTTCGCCACTGGGGATCAGGTGATGGTCCTCATCCCCGTGAGGAAAAACAAACTCCAGGCCGCCTGGGAAGGGCCCTTCAAGGTTGTCAAGCAACTAAACGAGGTAAACTATGTGGTGGAGCTGTCGAACCGGGCACACCACCACCGGGTGTACCATGTGAATATGATGAAGCCATATTATGACAGGGGGAATATGGTGTTGGCCGTGTGTGGACAGTGGGAGGGGCAGGGAGATGACCCTTTAGTAGATCTATTCCCTGGGACAAGAGTTGGCTTCCCCCTGGAAGCAATTCCCCTCTCTGATCGGCTAACCCCTGCCCAGCGAGCTGAGATCGGAGGGGTGCTGCATCTGTACCAGCAGCTGTTTTCCAACCAGCCTGGACGCACTAATCTGACTGTCCACCGGGTGCAGACAGGATCGCACCCGCCTATAAAATGCTCCCCCTTCCGAGCCACAGGGAAAACTGCTCAGGACCTGGAAAGAGAGGTCAATGACATGCTGGCTTTGGGGGTGATCCAGCCGTCTTCCAGCCCTTGGGCCTCGCCGGTGGTGCTGGTCCCCAAAAAGGACGGGTCGATCCGGTTCTGTGTGGACTATCGGAAGCTCAATGCCATCACTGTAGCCGATGCCTACCCCATGCCCAGGCCGGACGAGCTCCTAGACAAGCTGGGAGGTGCTCGGTACCTTACCACCATGGATCTTACAAAGGGCTATTGGCAAGTGCCGCTGGATGCAGATGCCAGGCTGAAATCGGCCTTTGTCACCCCTCTGGGGCTCTATGAGTTCCTGACCCTGCCCTTCGGCCTCAAGGGAGCGCCGGCCACCTTCCAGCGCCTGGTGGATCAGCTACTGAGGGGGATGGAGAGTTTTGCCGTGGCGTATATTGATGACATCTGTGTCTTTAGCCAGACCTGGGAGGACCACATATCCCAGGTTAGACAAGTGCTGGACCGACTCCAGAAGGCTGGGCTGACCGTAAAACCGGAGAAGTGCAAGGTGGGGATGGCTGAGGTATCCTACCTAGGCCACCGGGTGGGAAGCGGCTGCCTAAAGCCGGAACCAGCCAAAGTGGAGGTGATCAGAGACTGGCCCGCTCCTCAAACCAAAAAGCAGGTCCAAGCCTTTATTGGGATGGCAGGGTACTATCGGAGGTTCGTGCCCCACTTTAGCGCCATAGCCGCCCCCATCACTGAGCTGTGCAAGAAGGGGAAGCCAGACAAAGTGGTCTGGACCGAGGAGTGCCAGGAGGCTCTCCGGGCGCTGAAGGAGGCTCTGGTCAGTGGCCCAGTTCTGGCAAACCCAAACTTTGACAAGCCCTTTATGGTGTTCACCGACGCCTCAGACACAGGACTGGGGGCGGTGTTAATGCAGGAGGATGAAAAGGGGGAGAGACACCCCATCGTGTACCTGAGCAAGAAGTTGCTACCCCGGGAGCAGAACTACGCGGCCATCGAGAAGGAATGCCTGGCCATGGTGTGGGCCCTCAAGAAACTAGAGCCATATCTCTTTGGGCGTCACTTCACCGTGCACACCGACCACTCTCCCCTGACCTGGCTGCACCAGATGAAAGGAGCCAACGCCAAGCTCCTGAGGTGGAGCCTGCTCCTGCAGGATTATGACATGGACGTGGTCCATGTGAAGGGACGTGACAACGTGATAGCGGACGCGTTGTCCCGGAGAGGGAGCCCTGAACTTCCCCAGGTCACTGGTCAGAGTGACCCCGCTCAGTTCAGTCTCGAAGGGGGGAGAGATGTGACGGAGCAGGGAGCAGGGCAGATTTGACCTGGGAATGTTGCAGGGGGGTTGCAGTGGGGATGTGGGACTTCCCTTGAAGGAAGCTACCTGAGCTGTAACCTGAGCCAGGAACGGGGGTGGGGAGAATTAACACCTTCTGCCCGGGAGACTGAACAAAGGAGAGGAGCAGCGGGAGGGGCTGGGAGTTTAGTTTCGGTTGGGGCTGGGTGGTGCAACGCAGGGAACCCCAAGCTGGGGTCCAAGCTCCCTGAACCTCCCCGAGGGACCTAATTGAGGGGGTCTGGTCGTACCTACACGCTCTGCTTGAGACTGTGTTCCTGTCCTTAAATAAACCTTCTGCTTTACTGGCTGGCTGAGAGTCACAGTGAATCTCGGGAAGAGGGGTGCAGGGCCCTAACTCCCCCACAATCCGCAACAGGGCTGGGCGCCCGGCCCCCTGAGGGCAGTGGGGCTAATTGCTCTAACAGAGCATGCTCCGCACAGACCCCCCCCAGCAGCCGAGGGAGCCTCAGACAGGCTGTACCGTGGGGGGGAGCCCTTCCCCCTCCCAGCCCGGCCTTCCTGGCTCCACACAAAGCGACCCGACGCCACGGGGAGCGGTGCTAATGAGAGTCCGAGCTGCGGGAGGAGTGGCCCCACCCCCACACTCTGCTGGGAGGAACACGGCACGGGCAACGCCGTCCCCACGCAGCTCCAGGAGCCCTCGCCCCTGCGCCCCCAGCACTGCCAGCGCCCTGGGACCCTGGCCCCACTGCTACCCCCATCCCCTGCCACCCCCCACACAGTCAGCGCCCCAGGACCCAGGCCCCACTGCTACCCCCATCCCCCTGCCACCCCCCACACACACACACTGTCAGCGCTTCCGGAGCTCTCGCCCCTTCGCCCCCGCAGCACTGCTGCTACCCGGGACCCTAGCCCCACTGCTACCCCTATCACCCCACACACACCCCCTGCCAGTGCCTCAGGGACCCTGGCCCCAGCGCTACCCCATCCCCCGCACACACAGTCACTCCCCCCACAGCTGGCACCACCCCCACCACATGGTCAGCGCCTCAGCCCAGCAGGCAGCGCGGCAGAGAACACTCTCATCTTCTTCCCCCCAGCGGTGACCCCCTGGGCCCCACAGACAGACGCAGTGGCAGGACACCGGCACTGGGGCCCGTGGAACAGGCGGCAGAAAGCCACGTCCGGCACATCAACAAGGGAGAGGAATCGGGCTGGACAAGTGCCCCCTACATCGCTCAACCGCTCCCAGCATCACGCAGCCACAAGGTGCCACCCTTACCCAGCGCGGGACACAGCACACGCCCACAGGCTGGCCACTAGCCCCCCAGGCCTGCAAGGGGCCACCAGCGACATGAATCAGCAACTCTCAGCAGAGCCCAGGAACCTTTGAGCGCAGCAAACGCATGTCATGGGCTAGCCAACTCCTCAGCAGAGCAGGGCTGGATGAGCTGGGGGCAGGGACAGAGCTGGGGAGGGGAGCCCAGGGCTGGACAAGCGGCGGGCAGGGACAGAGCTGGGGAAGGGAGCCCAGGGCTGGACGAGCGGCGGGCAGGGACAGAGCTGGGGAAGGGAGCCCAGGGCTGGACGAGCGGCGGGCAGGGACAGAGCTGGGGAGGGGAGCCCAGGGCTGGACGAGCGGCGGGCAGGGGCAGGGACAGAGCTGGGGAAGGGAGCCCAGGGCTGGACGAGCGGCGGGCAGGGGCAGGGACAGAGCTGGGGAGGGGAGCCCAGGGCTGGACGAGCGGCGGGCAGGGACAGAGCTGGGGAGGGGAGCCCAGGGCTGGACGAGCGGCGGGCAGGGGCAGGGACAGAGCTGGGGAAGGGAGCCCAGGGCTGGACGAGCGGCGGGCAGGGGCAGGGACAGAGCTGGGGAGGGGAGCCCAGGGCTGGACGAGCGGCGGGCAGGGACAGGGGCAGGGACAGAGCTGGGGAGGGGAGCCCAGGGCTGGATGAGCGGCGGGCAGGGGCAGGGACAGAGCTGGGGAGGGGAGCCCAGGGCTGGACGAGCGGCGGGCAGGGGCAGGGACAGAGCTGGGGAAGGGAGCCCAGGGCTGGACGAGCGGCGGGCAGGGGCAGGGACAGAGCTGGGGAGGGGAGCCCAGGGCTGGACGAGCGGCGGGCAGGGGCAGGGACAGAGCTGGGGAGGGGAGCCCAGGGCTGGACGAGCGGCGGGCAGGGACAGGGGCAGGGACAGAGCTGGGGAGGGGAGCCCAGGGCTGGATGAGCGGCGGGCAGGGGCAGGGACAGAGCTGGGGAGGGGAGCCCAGGGCTGGACGAGCGGCGGGCAGGGGCAGGGACAGAGCTGGGGAAGGGAGCCCAGGGCTGGACGAGCGGCGGGCAGGGGCAGGGACAGAGCTGGGGAGGGGAGCCCAGGGCTGGACGAGCAGCGGGCAGGGGCAGGGACAGAGCTGGGGAGGGGAGCCCAGGGCTGGATGAGCGGCGGGCAGGGGCAGGGACAGAGCTGGGGAGGGGAGCCCAGGGCTGGACGAGCAGGGGGCTGCGAGTCAGGAGTGAGGAGCACTGCAGTTGGATGGAGGAACCTTGGCCTGGAAGAGCAGGAGGCTGGAAAGGTGTGGCACTGACAGAGCTGAGGAGATACCTGGCTCGGAGGTGCACCTTGCAGCCCCGAACTGTCCCTCCCATACATGGCTGTCAGCCGGCCATGGGAGGTCTCTGAAGCAGACAGAACAGCTGCAGTACCCGGGGGTGTCTACCCAACATCATTGTCCTACGTCAACCCAAAGGTCTGGAGCTTCCCGCACACTCCCTGCGCCCCAGCAATGAGCCACCTCCGCCTGGGCGCAGCGTACGGACAGACTCACCTGCACAGTGACTTCCAGCGCCGCTGGAGCTCAGGACGGGCAGCGCAGAGAAGGGACTGATCCACTCAGCACCATTCCACCAGTCACTGAAATACAGAAAGGACAGTAAGGGGTTAACAGCAGTGTCCCTGGCCCCACTTCACTGCCTTCCCCAGATCTCCCTTCTCTCCAGGTGACACCAACGCCAACCCTCGGGGTGCTAGCGCCAAGCACAGGAACCCCAAAGTGGCTCCAGTCACAATTGTATGGTACCATCGCTCCCCAAAGCATGCAGGGAGAAGATTCGCAGAGCCAGGGTGGATCAGGGCATTAGACATGGGATCGATACCCTCAAGGGGACTCTGGCTCCAATCCGTCCCCAAGGCATGGGGAACAGCTGGCTCAGGGGGGCAGGGAATGGGGACACGGGGCTTTTCCTCTCTAGGGGACACCAGCTCCAGTCCTGCCCCAAGGCAGGGGCCTGGCTGGCTCAGGGGAGGAGTAAGGAATGGACACAGAGAATGTCATGTCCAGGGTGATCCAGGCATTCCCGGTTTCCAGGCTTGATTGCTGAGACTTATTATAGAGGTTCTCTGAAAGCCACTCGTTAGGGCTGCGTGCTGAAATAGGCTTCAAATCCCTGTTTCTGGCCCTGCTCCAGACGCCCCTTGACCCAAACGACCGTCACTCACATTCGAAGGCCAGAAGGGACCCGTTTGCCCAGAGAACCACACCAGGGCTGGTAAAGGAACGGCCACCCCCCTATCCCAGCATCCAACCTGGCACTGCGGTGTGTGCTGGAGTGGGCCTGGCAGAGAGCTGCCCAGGTGGGAGGGGCTGGCGAAGGGCACAAGGCAGGCAGAGTTCAGGCTGGGCTGGTGGAACGGGGGAGCCTCTGGCTGGGCCAGGGCTAGATCCACATTCATCTCCTTGCACTTGTGGGCATGAGTCAGGCACGCCGTGTGTGCCACAAACCGAACTGCTTCACACCCGCGCTCCTGCACGTGCACTGCCCCTGAAGATGCGCTGGACAGCCTCAGAAAGCTCCCGCTGGTGCAGAACACAGCAGCCTGTCTGCTCAGCAGCATAGGACTGGCTCCAATAACAGTTCTCCACTCTGCACCTTCTCCCCACTGAACAGAGGCTAATTCAAGGTTTCTGCCCTGATTTGCAAAGCCCTCCATGGGGCTGGCCCTAGCTCCGAGAGCCCTTGTGACAAAGTGGGAATTGTTTGTAATTTTTCCCTGAAACCAGCATGTGCCTTGGTTTCCCCTACACTTTGCATGGCTGCGAGGGGGGGTGGGGGGTGGACAGAATTACCATCTGGATGGAATGAAGAGTCATTAAGGATCTGGTTGAAACCACCCCAGGTCACCAAGGGGGTCAGTGAGACAATGGAGCAGCAGCTCCTCGAGGATTTCCCTGCCGAGGGTTGAGCTCCCAGCTGAAGAACAAAGGCCTGAGGGGTGAGTGTTGGCTTCTGAAGGAAGCTCTCTCACCTGAAAATGGGGTTCCCGGCAGCTTGGCTGGTGTGCGGGGCTGACCAGCATGGACTCGGCTTTGCCCTTCAGCACTGGCGCATGGCATTGGCGCACAGACACTAATAAACCCGACTGTATACATGCTGAGGTACAGCGGTCCCTGCGGAGCGGGTGAGTCTCTGCTAGGAGTCTGGCTCAGTTGCTCTCGCTGGGCAGAGCTCACGGGGTGCAGTGGGGGGCTGGCACCCCAGAGGTTCAGTTTCAGCAGGCGGTGAGGCCTGCCCCGGAGGCTGAGTGAGACCCCTGGGGCTCTGGCACACTGAAGGGGTTCCTCCATCAGACTGTTGTGAAACTGGAGAGGTTGCCCCGATCCTGTGGGTACATGACCCTTCCCTCCACAACCCCAAGCTCACACCACAGCTCAGTTCTGACAGAACAATTCTACTGTCGCCCAACTGGAGAAGACTCACAAGTGCAGGAGACAAGTGTAGGAACTGGCCCTAGCCTCAGGAACTCTCTGCCACCAGGGACAAGAGACCCGTAGCTACACCGCGCTGCTCTCAGACTCTGCTTCCTCGAGCCAGGCTAAAGGCAAATAAACCTGGTACCCACTGAAGCCATCTCTCTCTGACGGGCCAGGCAGGCAGAGGAATTGTTGCGACTCTATTTTTACCTCCTAGGGTGGTGCTCAGACAGCGAGGGGACGAGACAATTAGATGAGGCAGAATGGAGCAGCAGGAGACAGCGCTGTGTTCGCAGCAGCGTGGAATGGCTGGAGAGAAAGTGACAGTGACCAGGGCACGGACACAGGGAAAGGGAGACAAAGCTGACAGCGAGTTGATGGGCAAGGGAGACAGGAGCAGTCATGGAAATGCCAGGTGGGGGAGAGGAGTCCCGAGGAGGAGGAGAAAGGCGGCTAGACACCTCAGGGCAGAGAGGCAGAGGCCCAGCTCAGAGAGATTTGAGAAGCCCCATTGGACCGGTGGTGATGGAAACACTAGGGCAAACGAGGCCTCCAAGAGGACAAACCTGAGTGACACCAACAGGCCTGGGGGAGAGGGGCGGCCCAGCCAGGGACAGGGAGCCAGCGAGCAGACAGGCATGGAACTAAGCGGGCAGGAAGAGGAGGGAGCAGAGACTTACAGCATGGAGGAGGGCGCCAAGGAGAGCTGAAGCCAGCTTGGAGGGGAGCAGGCAGGGAGCTGGAGGAGACGCAGCCCAAGCCCGGAGAGTGGGAGGAATCCGGGTGAGAAGGGAGCAGAGCGACAGGCGGGGACGCGGTCAGGGGGTTACAGGCTGACCGGGCACGTGGGAGCAGGAGGAGGAGGAAGCAAGTTCTTGGGAGCTGGTGACAAGTTTGTTTCCTTTACAGCTGGCCGGGGAAGGGGGGGGGTCAGCAGCGAGCGGGGGGGGGGGGGGAGGCTGGAGGCAAGAGAGCGACTGAGGAAGGAGTGAAGCTGCATAGGCTGGGGACGGAGAGGATGCCGGGGCAGTCACAGGATGCTCCCTGGCGGCTGTGCAGGAGCCCAGGCTATGCAAAGCAGGGTCCAGGTTTGGGGGGTGATCTCCCCTCTGTGCCCTGAGTCAGGGCCCTTGCCTGGGGAATTCCCCACTACCAGAAGCCCTCCCCCTCCAGGGTACAGAGGCTAGACTCACCTCCTCCCAGGAGGGTGCAGGATGGCCCTGGCCAGGGGGCGCTCGGATGGGATCCTTCTCCTTTCTCCGAGAGAGGCTGCAGGGAGAGGGGGAGGGAGGGAGAGTTTGTTCCTCTTCCTGGAGGGAATGAACATGCTGCTAAAGTTACGCAAGAGCCGCATCCCATGGGGAGCCGCCTCCCAGCCGGGCAGCAGGGAGCAGCACCTGCCCACCCCCACCCCCATCCCCATCCCCACGCCACTAGCCCTCACCCCCAGCCCAGGGGACTCCACCCCCTGGGGCCGAGCCCAGGGCTTTTCACTCCAGGGGGCCCAGTCACTAACCCAGGCCACCAGGGAGCTGCTGCTCCCTGCCCGCTCTCCAGCCGGCCTGGGGGGGACCTGGCAGGGATTCCCTGGCAACTCTCCTTCCCGTCCCTTCCTTCCTAACACCTGCCCCTGGCTCCCGGCCAGCTCTGCAGCCTGCCCCCCCACCCCCCAGGGTTCTGCGCCCCCCAGCTCTGCAGCCTGCCCCCCCCACCCCCTGGGTTCTGCCCCCCACCCCCTGGGTTCTGCGCCCCCCAGCTCTGCAGCCAGCCCCCCCAGCCCCCCCCGGGTTCTGCGCCCCCCAGCTCTGCAGCCAGCCCCCCCAGCCCCCCCGGGTTCTGCGCTCCCCAGCTCTGCAGCCTGCCCCCCACCCCCCTGGGTCCTGCGCCCCCCAGCTCTGCAGCCTGCCCCCCACCCCCCCGGGTTCTGCGCCCCCCAGCTCTGCAGCCTGCCCCCCACCCCCCCGGGTTCTGCGCTCCCCAGCTCTGCAGCCTGCCCCCCACCCCCCTGGGTCCTGCGCCCCCCAGCTCTGCAGCCTGCCCCCCACCCCCCCGGGTTCTGCGCCCCCCAGCTCTGCAGCCTGCCCCCCCACCCCCCCGGGTTCTGCGCCCCCCAGCTCTGCAGCCTGCCCCCCCCACCCCCTGGGTTCTGCCCCCCACCCCCTGGGTTCTGCGCCCCCCAGCTCTGCAGCCAGCCCCCCCAGCCCCCCCCGGGTTCTGCGCCCCCCAGCTCTGCAGCCTGCCCCCCCACCCCCCCGGGTTCTGCGCCCCCCAGCTCTGCAGCCTGCCCCCCCCACCCCCCGGGTTCTGCCCCCCACCCCCCGGGTTCTGCCTTTCCAGCAGGGCTGCTCCTGGCACAGCGACGCCCCCTCTGGGAGCTGCCACAACACACACCATTAGCACCACCAACCATGCGAACTGGGCAGCTCCCGGCCAGCCGGGGGCATCTGCACGGCTCTGCCCCACATTCTCCCAATCTCCCCGCCCCACTGAACACCCCCTGCCCCACCATTCCCTCCGTATCCCCCCTCAACTGCCCACAGGCCCCCTTCGTCATGCGCACTCCTTCAGACTTCTGTCCCCCCCACCTGGCCCACACACACCCAGCCATCCCCCACATCCCCCCACCCCATTCCCCTGCCCAGCCAACCCATCCCCCAGCCACCCCCCAGCCAGCCCATCCCCCCCACATACCCCCACCCCATTCCCCTGCCCAGCCAACCCATCCCCCAGCCACCCCCCCCAGCCAGCCCATCCCCCCCACATACCCCTGCCCAGACACCCCCTGCCCCATCCCCCCCTCAGCCAGCCCATCTCCCCAGCCGTCCCCCACATCCCCCCACCCCATTCCCCTGCCCAGCCAACCCATCCCCCAGCCACCCCCCCCAGCCAGCCCATCCCCCCCACATACCCCTGCCCAGACACCCCCTGCCCCATCCCCCCCTCAGCCAGCCCATCTCCCCAGCCGTCCCCCACATCCCCCCACCCCATTCCCCTGCCCAGCCAACCCATCCCCCAGCCACCCCCCCCAGCCAGCCCATCCCCCCCACATACCCCTGCCCAGACACCCCCTGCCCCATCCCCCCCTCAGCCAGCCCATCTCCCCAGCCGTCCCCCACATCCCCCCACCCCATTCCCCTGCCCAGCCAACCCATCCCCCAGCCACCCCCCCCAGCCAGCCCATCCCCCCCACATACCCCTGCCCAGACACCCCCTGCCCCATCCCCCCCTCAGCCAGCCCATCTCCCCAGCCGTCCCCCACATACCCCCACCCCATTCCCCTGCCCAGCCAACCCATCCCCCAGCCACCCCCCCCAGCCAGCCCATCCCCCCCACATACCCCTGCCCAGACACCCCCTGCCCCATCCCCCCCTCAGCCAGCCCATCTCCCCAGCCGTCCCCCACATCCCCCCACCCCATTCCCCTGCCCAGCCAACCCATCCCCCAGCCACCCCCCCCAGCCAGCCCATCCCCCCCACATACCCCTGCCCAGACACCCCCTGCCCCATCCCCCCCTCAGCCAGCCCATCTCCCCAGCCACCCCCCACATACCCCTGCCCCATCCCCCCTGCCCAGCCAGCCCATCCCCATCCCCCCCCCGCCCCCCTCGGCGCAGCCAGCCCGCGCTCCCGGCTCCACTCCCCCACTCATTCTCCCTGCCCCCCCCCCACGGGCTGCGGGCTCCTGCGCGGGCATCGGGAGCGCGCTTCCCGCACGTGCACGCGCCCCTTCCCGCGCGTGGAGCTCGCTCCAGCCCCAGCCTACCTGAGGCGGCTCCTCCTCCGCGCGCCCGGGGATGAGCGGGGCCTGCGCGCGCCCGAGGCAGGGGGCGGGGCCAGCGGAGGAGCGATGGTGCGCGCTCCCGAGCGTCCCAAGCGCTGAAACTTTCCACGTGTCAGGAATATGCGCGTGCCCGCCCGCCCAAAGAGACCCCCAACCCGCCCCACACAGAGACCCACCACCAGCCCCCTGCACCGAGACCCCCGACCCACCCCACCCACTGGGACAAGCCCCCCGCCTCCAGTCCCAGCCCCCCAACCCGCCCCACACAGAGACCCACCACCAGCCCCTGCCCCAAGACCCCCAGATCTCAGCCCCCTGCACCGAGACCCCCAACCCACCCCACACACTGAGACTGACCACCCCCCTAGTCCCCTCCAGAATCCAGCCCCCCCCACTGCAACCCCTCAAGTCCCCACTCTCAGACCCCCCAATACCAGATCCCTCCAATCTCAGCCCCCCACCATGATCCCCCAAACTCCAACCCATCCCCTGCACCGACACCCTAAAGCAACCCCCTACATCAACCCCCCCACCAGTCCTCTACACCAAAGCCTCCCAATCCACACCAATTCCACATGTTGAGACCCCTATCAGCCCCTTGTGTCAATACTTCCAAAACCTCTCAAATCAGACACCCCCACTGAGACCCCCAAATCCCAGAGCCCCCCACACCACAACCCTATCCGCACCCTCAATCCCAGACCCCCACCAACTTCCTACACAGAGACCCCCATCAGCCCCCTATGTCGACACCCCCAACGCCTCCCAAATACCAGACCCCTCTGCACTGAGACCCTCAACAAGCGCTAAATCCCAGACACCCCCACCCACCCCCCACACTGAGACCCCCAAATCCCAGCCCCCTACAAGGCACACAAACACCCCCCATCCCTGGCCCCCCAACACCCTCTACTGAGACACGCCCCCCCAAGTCCCAGAGATCCCTAATTCCCCTCCCTGCACCAAGGTAAACAACAGCCCCCTCCAAGAATCTGCACTGAGCCCCACAGGGGCAGGTGGGTCCAGAGGCCTCGCCCCCCCTGCCCCATACACACATGCCTGCGGTGAGCCCGTGCTGCCCCCTGCTGAGCGACAGGCAGCAGTGCAGGGATGCTGCAGCCAGAGGGAACAAAGAGTCCCGTGGCACCTTACCGACGTATTGGAGCATGACCTTTCGTGGGTGAATACCCACTTCGTCAGACGCATGTGACGCGAGTATTCACCCACAAAAGCTGTTAGTCTATAAAGTGCCACAGGACTCTTTGTCGCTTTTTACAGATCCAGACTAACACGGCTACCCCTCTGATACTTGCAGCCAGGAGCGGCCGAGGGGGGCTGGGCAGCCAGGCACTAAGGGGGCTCAGCAGAAACCATGGCCCTGCCCGTGCCCAGCCCCAGGGGAAACTGAGGCCTATGTGGGGAGAGCCTGCTGCTCCTATTGCTAAGTGCTGCCAAGCTGTGGCTCCACACAGGCACTCGCTCTCCCAAGCCAGGGTGTCTCCCTCTTTATTTACCTGTGGCATGGAACAGCCCCACTGAGAGACAGGCCCTGCCCGGGCCACGGCCAGCCCCCCTGATCCATTGGTCAGCACAGGAAACAGAAATATCATCTCTGCCAGTCAGCATGGTTTCGAGGAAGTTGGGGCGTGTTTTGGGTGGTTGTTTTTTTCACAGGATTGCAGATCTGGCTGATAAAGGTCACTGCGTTGGTATCGTGTGCTTGGTGTCTCCAAGGCATTTAACGTAATGTGTGGCATTTTGATGAAAAAGCTATGTGGAATTATCAGGGCACATGATTAGATTAAAACCAGGCTCACGGGCAGATCTCAGAATGTACTTGGTCATGGGGAGAGATCAACTGGTGCGGCAGTTTCTAGTTGATGTTATCAAATCGTGCAGATGAGAAAGGTTGGCAGAGTGATAAATATTGAGAAGAACAGGTCACTGTTAGAGTGCTCGGAATCGCCTGGTTAAATGGTCACAGCCCAACACAAGGCAATACAGGAGCCAAGCACAGGGGTCATACGTACAGAATGGGAGAGCACGGACTCGGAGTCATTGCAGACAGGAGCTCTTGGTGCCAGGTTGTGGTGCAAAGGGCTAACGTGATCCTTGGCTGTGTAAAAGGGGAATATCAAGTAGAAATAGGGACGCGATCCTGGTAAGATCACTCGTAGAATACTACTGGCAGTTCTGGTGACCACACTTTGAGGAGGAGGTGGAAATACTGCAGAGTGCCAAAGGGGGCCACAGGAATGACCCAGGGCTGGAAAACAAGCCATATAATGCAAGGCTAAAGGAGCTCAATGTATTCAGCTTATTGAAGCTGAGAGGTGACCGATCAGTGTCTAGGCACCAACACATGGACAAGAGATCTGGTAGAGGGGGCTTTGCAATGCTGCTGACTACAGGTCTGTGCCCCTGGGATCGCGGTGTGTGACTGCAGCAGGGGGGAAGATACCTCAGTGAGCGAGCGAGCTTGGGTAGCAACTGCAATGGAGCCACGGTAGCCCGGGCTACCTGCTGGAGCACACACCCAGGCCAGGCTGTCCAGCCTGGGCTGCCGCAGCATCACTGGTGTTCTCAGAGCTGCTGCAGTCACCCCTCCCACTGCACTGTGGACGGACCCTGACTCAGCAAGATTATAACGCTTCTGGTTTTAAACTCTATTCACTCCTGAGCGGGCACAGACCTGGCGCACCGCAGGCCCTGCCCCGAGGGAGCCGAGCGGGTCAAAGACCCGGCACCGCGGGCCCTGCCCCGAGGGAGCCGAGCGGGGCACAGACCCGGCACCGCGGGCCCTGCCCCGAGGGAGCCGAGCGGGGCACAGACCCGGCACCGCGGGCCCTGCCCCGAGGGAGCCGAGCGGGGCACAGACCCGGCACCGCGGGCCCTGCCCCGAGGGAGCCGAGCGGGGCACAGACCCGGCACCGCGGGCCCTGCCCCGAGGGAGCCGAGCGGGGCACAGACCCGGCACCGCGGGCCCTGCCCCGAGGGAGCCGAGCGGGGCACAGGCGTAGCGCACTGCAGGCCCTGCCCCGAGGGAGCCGAGCGGGTCACAGACCCGGCACCGCGGGCCCTGCCCCGAGGGAGCCGAGCGGGGCACAGACCCGGCACCGCGGGCCCTGCCCCGAGGGAGCCGAGCAGGGCACAGGCGTAGCGCACTGCAGGCCCTGCCCCGAGGGAGCCGAGCGGGTCACAGGCCTGGTGTGCCGCGGGCCCTGCCCCGAGGGAGCCGAGCAGGGCGTGGACCTGCCCCGAGGGAGCAGAGTGGGCCGCAGACCTGGCCGAGGGAACTGAGCGGGACGCGGACCTGGTGCGCCGCGGGCCCTGCCCTGAGGGAGCTGAGCGGGTCACAGACCTGGTGCGCCGCTGAGCCCTGCTCCAGAGTCAGGGAACACCCCGCCCCTCAGAGCGAATTCCCACGCCCCTGGAGGCAGAGCGTGGAGTGCAGGCTTTTGGGGGGACATCCTGGAGACAGAGGGGAGCAGCCTGTGCCATGGCGGGGGGAGGGGAGGGGCGGGCAGGCCCCACGGGCTGTGCCGGGGCGGGGGGAGGGGCGGGCTGTGCCAGGGCGGGGGGAGGGGCGGGCAGGCCCCACGGGCTGTGCCGGGGCGGGGGGAGGGGAGGGGCGGGCAGGCCCCACGGGCTGTGCCGGGGCGGGGGGAGGGGCTGTGCCAGGGCGGGCTATTATTGGAGAAGCGCCCGGGGGGGTCCGGGTCCGGGTCCCCTGTGACCTGGCGGGGCGGGACCTGGGCCAGAGCCAGGACCACAAACACCCGGACCGGCCTGGAAGCGCGGGGGCTGCCGGGAGCCGTGGGGGGGGGAAGTGAGCCGCGGGGGCTGCCGGGAGCGGGGCGGGGGCCGGGGACGCGCGGGGGCTGCCGGGAGGTGTGCGGGGGGGGGGGGGGGGGCGCGGGGGCTGCTGGGAGCTGTGGGGGGGCGGGGCCGCGCGGGGGCTGCTGGGAGCTGTGGGGGGGGCGGGGCCGCGCGGGGGCTGCCGGGAGCGGGGCCGCGCGGGGGCTGCCGGGAGGGGGGCGGGGCCGCGCGGGGGCTGCCGGGAGCGGGGGGGCGGGGCCGCGCGGGGGCTGCCGGGAGCTGTGGGGAGGCGGGGCCGCGCGGGGGCTGCCGGGAGCGGGGGGGAGGGGCCGCGCGGGGGCTGCCGGGAGCGGGGGGGAGGGGCCGCGCGGGGGCTGCCGGGAGCTGTGGGGGGGCGGGGCCGCGCGGGGGCTGCCGGGAGGTGTGCGGGGGGCGGGGCCGCGCGGGGGCTGCCGGGAGGTGTGCGGGGGGCGGGGCCGCGCGGGGGCTGCCGGGAGCTGTAGTCCGGGCGGGCCCGGTGCGGAGCGATGCAGAAATACGAGAAGCTGGAGAAGATCGGGGAAGGTACCGGGGGGGCCGCGGCGCGTCCCGTCTGCCCGGGCTGTGCATCGCCCCCGCTCGGCTCACAGCCGGCAGCTGGGGTTGCGGGGGGGCCGGGCTGGGGTTGCGGTGGGGCCGGGCTGGGGTTGCGGGGGGGGGCAGTGATGCAGCAGGGCCGGGCTGGGGTTGCGGGGGGGCCGGGCTGGGGTTGCGGGGGGGGGGGCAGTGATGCAGCAGGGCCGGGCTGGGGTTGCGGGGGGGCCGGGCTGGGGTTGCGGGGGGGGGCAGTGATGCAGCAGGGCCGGGCTGGGGTTGCGGGGGGGCCGGGCTGGGGTTGCGGGGGGGGGGCAGTGATGCAGCAGGGCCGGGCTGGGGTTGCGGGGGGGGGGTAGTGATGCAGCGGGGCCGGGCTGGGGTTGCGGGGGGGCCGGGCTGGGGTTGCGGGGGGGGCAGGCTGGGAGACGGGTGCTGCAATTGCTGTATGGTTGAGCTCGAGGTTGCGGGGCTGGCACTGGCGTGCCTGGTTTTCACGGCCTCTCCCCACAGGGACCTACGGGACCGTGTTCAAAGCCAAGAACAGGGAGACCCATGAGATCGTGGCGTTGAAGAGGGTCCGGCTAGATGATGACGACGAGGTGACCAGCCCGCTCTGCTTTAGTGCCCAGTGGTGGCCGGTGCCGCTGCTTCGGCCCCATAGTGCCTCCAGTATTAAGGGGGTGGCCGTTCCCCTCAGGGACCAGATGGGGGCTGCAGCCGCCAGCAGATGTTCCCAGCTGCCGGGGAACAGGTTTGGGCCCAAGCCTTGCCATGGCTGCCTATCCTGGGGGCTCACCAGCCTTTGTGGTTCCTGGGCCCTGTTCTACTGTTTCTGCCCCACTGGGCTTGAGGCTAATGCCTCTCTGTGCATTTGGCCAATGCCCTGCTGGGGGCACGTAGGGTCCCGGCTGTGTGGGGCAGAATGTGCTGATAACCTCTCTCTCTCCTTCTCTAGGGTGTTCCCAGCTCTGCTCTGCGGGAGATCTGCCTGCTCAAGGAGCTGAAACACAAGAACATCGTCAGGCAAGGACGTTCCTTGTGCCAGGCAGGCCAGGGGGCTCCGGATGGGGCTGGGGTTGGATCTGGACACGTGGAGCTCCTGGGTGCTGTGTGGCATTGTCCCCCCTCTGCTCTCCTCTCCATGAGTCCCATATGAGCTGTGGGGAGCTGCTCAGGGCTGGGGGATGGGAAAGTGTTTGTCCCTTTCACAGCAGGGCTGCCACTGGGGTGACCTGCTTGTTTTCCACCCAGGACCCCGGCCCCCTGAGGCAAACGGCCGGGGGCCAGTGCTGGACCCCCCCCGGGGGGGGGCATGCTCTTGGCACTGGGGCTGGTAGGAGGCCCCGTTTGCTGTTGAAGGGCCCATGGGTTCCTGCTGGGGGCGCTCACTGGGTTTTCCCTGCATTGCAGGCTGCACGATGTCCTGCACAGTGACAAGAAGCTGACGCTGGTGTTTGAGTTCTGTGACCAGGTGAGCTGGGGAGGGGGAGCCCACAAGGCACTGAAGGCCCTGGGGGTCCGTATGCTCCCCTGCCTCCAGGAGGGAAATGGGGAGCCCGGGGTGAATTCCACTGTCATCCCCGAGGGGGAGCAGAGTTGTCTGGGTGCCCCTGAGCTCCCCAGCTCCCCTCTGACCCAGGCGTGTTGTACTTAAAGTACTGCACAGGATCTTTTCAGGGGGAATAAGGCAAAATGCCACATTTATTAGTAATACATGTATTCATTAACACTGTATTATATGCATATAATATATTACACTTACACTCACACACACACACACACAAACACACTCCGTCTTGTTGTTACCAATTAGTTGCTCCCCTTAACTTCACTGGCCAGGTGAGTTAGATGGGGGAGGGGGTGGAGCCGGGCTTCTGCCGATCCGGATCAATGCTCCCATGTTGACAAGACGAGACCCGGGGTCCTCTGCAAGACACCTCACTTTTATAGCAGCTTTCCTCTTATGCAAATCTATACCAGATTCAAACTCTGTGTCTGTGTCCATTGGTCCTTTGTGCTGCTTTCTTTTGAGTGTTGTCCCAATGCTGCAAAGAGGGTGTTTCCAAAAGAAGGTGCTTGCTTCTAACCCCGGAGGCCGTGGGTATGTCTGCTTGTCTTTAATGAGCCCACTTGACACGTTTTATTGTCCTTGGGTCTGGCTCCCAGCCCCTCTCCAACAGTTGAGGCTGTCTGGAGGTGCTGCCTTCCATGCCTTGCTCATCCACACCTCATTCATTCAACAGGGCAATTGATTAAGAGTGGGGGCGGGGAGAGCTCTTGTTCTACTGCTAGCAAAAAGAATTTTTTCTTCTATCTTATTCTATCCTTAGGGGCTATAATATTATACCAAGGGCAATGCAAAGTTTCTAAATGAGGCTTTGATACAAAGTCCCATGAAAACAGAGGTCACACGTGGGTAGACCCACCACAAGGTTATACGAAGAGGCACAATGTAAAGTTATATGAAAATTATCAGAGATTGATCTACAGGCGTCCCTCTTTTCCTGCTAGGACCTGAAGAAATACTTTGACAGCTGCAATGGGGACCTGGACCCTGAGAATGTCAAGGTGGGTTTGCAGGGCTGGGCTATGATGGGGCCTCGCAGAGGGGCGGGGGGTCAGTCACCGCGCCCAGTTCGGTGGCCCCCATAAGCAGCCCCTTTCCAGGGGTGGTTCTGAGTTGGCAGCTCCCCAGGCTCACAGCATCACAAGCTGCTGCTCCCAGACAGTGGGTCTTGGTTCCCTTGGGCCTGGCGGGGAGAATTCCCTGTCCTGGCTGGGGCACGGGTAAGGCTGGGTTCCAACTGCAGCGTGCTCAGCGCTGCTCTCTCTTTCAGTCCTTCATGTACCAGCTGCTGAAGGGCCTGGCCTTCTGCCACAGCCGGAACGTGCTGCACAGAGACCTCAAACCCCAGAACCTGCTGATCAACAGAGTGAGTGCCCCACACAGCCCAAACGGGGGGGCCATTGCTGCTGCTGGGCTGGCGTGTGGGGCATTGCCAGGGCTGGCGGGATCCCAGGGCTGGGCTGGCAGGGACTGAGGGTTGGGATTGAGGGGGGCCCAGGGCAGGGCTGGCGGGATCCCAGGGCTGGTCTGGCAGGGGCTCAGGGTCGGGATTGAGGGGGGTCCAGTGCAGGGCTGGCAGGGGTTGAGGGTTGGGATTGAGGGGGGTCCAGGGCAGGGCTGGTGGGATCCCAGGGCTGGGCTGGCAGGGGCTCAGGGTCGGGCTTGAGGGGGGCCCAGGGAAGGGCTGGCAGGGGCTGAGGGTCGGGATTGAGGGGGGGCCCAGGGCAGGGCTGGCAGGGGCTCAGGGTCGGGATTGAGGGGGGCCCAGGGCAGGGCTGGCAGGGGCTCAGGGTCGGGATTGAGGGGGGCCCAGGGCTGGGCTGGCGGGATCCCAGGGCTGGGCTGGCAGGGGCTCAGGGTCGGGCTTGAGGGGGGCCCAGGGCAGGGCTGGCAGGGGCTCAGGGTCGGGATTGAGGGGGGCTCAGGGTCGGGATTGAGGGGGGCCCAGGGCAGGGCTGGCGGGATCCCAGGGCAGGGCTGGCAGGGGCTGAGGGTCGGGATTGAGGGGGGCCCAGGGCAGGGCTGGCAGGGACTGCTCGTTGTGTCCTCTCACCCGCTCCTCTCGGGGCTCTAGTCTCTGCCTTCTGGGTGGCAGCCGCAGTTCCTGGCGGGCAGCGCGCTCTGCAGGGCTGATTCGCAATGGCTGGTTCATCTCCTTCTCTCGGCAGAACGGGGAGCTCAAACTGGCCGACTTTGGCTTGGCTCGGGCCTTCGGGATCCCTGTGCGCTGTTATTCGGCAGAGGTGAGCGGTCGGGGATATCGTGGGGGCCCCTTCCGCAAGTTGGCTGGTGTGTGCGGCTGTTCTGCAGGGGACTCGCCCTTAGTGCTGTGCAAGGAGAGCACAGCCCCCCCCCCCCCCCGGGGCAGTGGGGCCAGCACTCACTGCGAGGGGAGAGCGCCCCCTGCTGAGCCCACCTAGAGCTGCACTGATGCCCGGGGGGCAGCGCTGACGGGGGGAGAGCGCCCGGTAGTGGTGGTTCATGGGGATGGGCTGTTCCCATCCTCTCTTCCCTGCTTAGCCGGTGCCTCTGCTCGGATCACACGGCAGCTGGGGTAAAACTAGGAAGCTGCTGCTGGCTCTGGGGGGTGTTGGCCAGCCCCATTCGCCGCAGGGGGACGGGTCAGCAACCATGGCGGGGTGCTAAAGCAGCCATGGAAGGGGGCTATGGGAGGAGGGGGAAGCCACCCAGTGGCCCGCCCAGCTGCCCAGAGCTTGGGGCCAGATGTGGTCCTCAGGCCGGCAGCTCAGCTGCGCCTCCCGCGGGCTGTTCTCGCGCAGTGGGGGTCTGACCGCCTGTCTCCACCCCCTGCAGGTTGTCACGCTGTGGTACCGTCCCCCTGATGTGCTGTTTGGTGCCAAGCTCTACTCCACCTCCATAGACATGTGGTCAGCGGGCTGCATCTTTGCAGGTATGCGGTGCCCGGCTCCCCGCTGTGGAGGGGCTGTGCTCTGAGCGCAGGGGGGCGCAGGGCTTCCTGGGCTCAGCCCCGTCTCTCTCCCCGCAGAGCTGGCCAATGCTGGGCGGCCCCTGTTCCCGGGGAACGACGTGGACGACCAGCTGAAGAGGATTTTCCGATATCCTTTTTAACCTGGTGTTTGGGAGGATTTGTTTAGCAAGGGGAGGGAAGAACAAAAGGCCCAGGCAGGACGACAGCCTGGGTTTCCTGCCCTCCTTCGGGTGGGAGGGGCATGTGGCTCCCAGGGGGGATGGCCTCCCCCTGCCCGAAGGAGCCCGTAGGGGGTGGTAGGATGTGCCTTGGGCACGGCCTGGCTCTGCCTGTGGGCCGGAGCTGAGGTGCTCCCCTCCCCTCCCCCAGTTGGCTGTCTGGGGTCTGTGGGGGCAGAGATGGTCCTTAACCCACCCAACGTTGCTGGGAACCCCAACTGAAGAGCAGTGGCCGGCCATGACCAAGCTCCCAGACTACAAGGTGAGTCCCAGGCTGGGGATGGGCGCCCAGGGCCTGGCCCATTGAGGGGGCCGCTCTGGGGCCCGCCCTGTTCTCGGGGGCAGGGGGCACGGAGCTGCCCCCTCCAGCCACAAGCTGCAGCTCTTAGGTCCGTGTCAGTGGGAGCCACAAACGACGTGTGACAGGTGTGAGCCCGGCTCAACGGGCAGGCCCCGGGTCCGCTGGAGACGAGCGTATGTAGGGGCTGGCTGGGCTCTCGGAGCATCAGGGCCAGGGAGGGAGCAGTTGCCAGGCCCAGTCTGGGGGTTAGTGCCTGGGGGGCGGGGGGGCAGGCTTAGTGTCTGGAGGGGGAAAGGGAGGCGGGCTGGCCCTGTCTCCTGGGGGGGATGAGTGCTGGGTCAAGGTTAGTGGGCAGGTGGGGGCAGGTTGGCCTGTCTCCAGGGGGAGGTGGGGCTTGGCCTGTCTCCAGGGGGGGATTAGTGCTGGGGGGTGTCCTAGCTGTCTCCCTCTCTCCCCTCAGCCGTACCCCATGTACCCTGCAACAACGTCGCTGCTCAACGTGGTGCCCAAACTCAATGCCACAGGTCGAGACCTGCTCCAGGTGAGGACCCAGCCCCATAGCACGCAGTGGGGACGGCTGGCCCCAGGAAGGGGCAGGCCTGTCCCCGGGGGACTGCTGGGGTCCTGTGACTGACCATGACGGTTTTGGGGCACCTTGGCCCAGGCCCTTCACGTACGTACCGCTGACAGCCCCCCTCTGCGTTCCCCGTGGGTGGGGGCAGCAGCTGGGCAGCCAGGTGGCTTCTCTGCCTCTCCTCGCCCTCCCCTGTGGGGCTACCCCAGACAGCCCCCTCCCCAGGGTGGGGAATGGGCTTCTGACCCTCCCCCAGCTCCAGGGGTGGGGGGCGCCTAGCCCCATTGCCCATCCCCCAGCCCCTCTCCTACCTCCACAGAACCTGCTGAAGTGCAACCCGGTGCAGCGGATCTCGGCCGAGGAGGCGCTGCAGCATTCCTACTTCACCGACTTCTGCCTCCCGTAGAGACGCCCGGAGCCGGGCCTGCCGGCTAGCCTCCACCCTGCTCCACTGGCGTGTGGGGGAGGGGATGTCCCGGGGCCGGGCCTGCCGGCCAGCCCTCCCCCCTGCTCCACCGGCGTGTGGGGGAGGGGATGTCCCGGGGCCGGGCCTGCCGGCCAGCCTCCCCCCTGCTCCACTGGCGTGTGGGGGAGGGGATGTCCCGGGGCCAGGGCACTGGGTGATGGGCACGGCCCTGTGTCCCACCCCCCACCCCCTCCCCCAAGGTATTTATTAGGTTTTTAACCCATTGCAGCGCCTGGTTTTCTACCAGTCTCTGCTGGGACTCCATGGACAGGAGCCAGCCCCCTCCTTGCCCTGCTGCGAGTGCTCATCGCCCCGGTACCCTGCAGCGTCACCGGCCTCCCACGGGACAGGGACGGCCCTGGGGTTCCCGCGGGGCACAGGAAAGGGGGGAGCCACTGCTGTCGCTTCCTTTGCCGGGGATCCAGGGGCAAGAGACAGCTCCTGCTGGGCTGGCATGGGACGTGGTGCCCCCGGCGCAGGCTGCCCCTTCTTGCCACGGCCCCCACAGGCCCCTGGGTGGGGCCCCCCTCCAGCTGGGACTCCTTGGGGGGCCGGGCAGCTTCCCTCCCCCTCGTACCGTGCTCCTGTGTGGCTGATGGTGTATGTTTAATTTCATAAACTGTTCCCCTCCCCCAGCCTGCGTCCTGCGCTCTTGTCCCTTCCGTGGTGGGCGGGGAGGGCTGCTGGGGCCGCCCCGGGCATTACACTCAGCCTGGGCCAGTCCTGTGGGTCAGAATGCTGACGCGCCTGCCCTGCTGTTCGTGGGAGCGGCAGCGAGTCTGGGGGGTTGTGGCTGAAAGGTGGGGGGCTGCTGCTACACCAGGGCCCTGCGAGGCCTGGGGAGAGCCTGGTTGTGGTGACGAGGGCGTGTCGGCTCCGGGGTCCTGCGGGGTGAGCGGAGCATGGCGATGGGGCAGCCCCCCCCCCCCCCCCCCCCCACACACACACACACCAGGTGGCAGCCCATGGGCTGCTAGCAGAGAGCTGGACGTGCCCCTTCACTGCAGGCCCAGCCTAGCACCCTTCCCTCGAGCCCCATGTGGGCCCTGCAGGGCCCCCCAGGCCTGTCCAGCCCTGCCTCCCCCTCCCCCCCCAACGGCACACGGCTGCTTAGAGCCCTCCCAGCCTGGAACTGACCAAGCAGAGATGGGAAGTTGGAACCGCCAGGCGGGTTTTTAATGATACACAGGATCTGCGCTAGGCTGGAGAGTGCAAGCTGCAGCTGTCTCTATGCTGGGGGGGCACAGGTGTGGGGGAGCAGGGCAGGGGGCACAGATGGGCAAGGGGGGTGCTTCAAGCAGCTCATGCAGATATGTGGCCAGCGGGCCTGTCAGACAGGGTCACCAACACAACGGGCCTGGTTAGTCCCTGGGGCCTCCCAGTCTCCATGTGCCCCAGCAGAGGGGCCCCAGGCCACCCCCTGCCTCTCGCCGTTGCAGGGTCCAGGAAGACCAGGAGTGCAAGCCCTGCCCAGCCCCAGGGGTCAGCCGTCCTGAGTGAGTTGTGAGGGTGCTGGTGCCCCGGGGCGGGGGAGCCCTGGGGGCGGTTCCCCGGGGAGGGGCTGCAGGCAGCGGGAGGCTATGCCAAGCTCAGTGCTGGGGTAGAGGCTCCCTGGGGAGGGGAGAGCTGGCTCCACTCTCTGTGCCTTGGCAGGGACGCTGGGCAGCAGCCAGACACCCTGGCTTGTCGGAGGTGCTGCCTCCCATCCCTGGGGCAGCTGGCGTGATCCTGGCCAGGCCAGGGCACTCCAGTGCTGGGCTCAGCACCCCCCTGCCCGCAGAGGGGCTGACCCCTGGGGACCCCAATCTCCCCCCCCCCCTTCCATGGGGCAGGGGGGAAACCAGAGCATGAGTTCCCCGGGCGGGGGCCGTGCATGCAGCCACAGCTCGCCCCAGGCCCCACTGAGCCCAGTGTGGGCAAACCCAGGACTGCACCACTGCTGATGTCTCCTTCCCAGGGGCTGCCCTAGTGCCCTCTCCACTGCCAAGCCGCGGATGCCTGGCCGGAGCAGCTCGGGTCTTGCTGGAGGCGAGAGGCCGGTGGGCTGGGTCTGCAAGGCGCAGCCGCCCCCTCAGCAGGCAAACTCCTCGAAGTTGCCGAGAGCTGGGTGCCGAGGTAGCATGTTCGGGGTGTAGCCGAGACTGTCCGAGTGGCTCCGCAGTGTGTTACAGGTGCTCTGGGGAGGAACAGGGGGTGAGAAGCAGGCAGTGTCTCCGTCCGTCCGCCCGCCCACCCCCTCCCAGATCCCTGCCCTGCTGCCCCTACAGCCGTGGTCTGCCTCCCCTCCCTACGTTCCTGGGTCCCTGGCTGGGGCTGGCTGCTGCTGCCATGACCCTCCTGGCGTGCTCTGATGCCAGGGCCGTGCCAAGCTCCCCCAGTTCTGGGCCGGGAGGGTCTGTGGGAGCCACATGCAATTGGCCTAGGCTGTGTCTGTAACATGGCGTCGCTGATGGCACAGGACGCGGAGGGTGCTAGTAAAACGTGCTGATGAGACAGGCGGGGCGGTCAGCCGGGCACTGGAGGAGCCCAAGGCAGAGAAGGAGCAGGGGGAAGAGGGGCAGCGGGGGCTGCTGGGCCGAGCAGCCGGGGGCTTTTGGGGGCTGAGCAGTGAGGGCAGGAGGGTGCTTGGGGCTCGGGGGGCTGTTGGGCTGAGCGGTGGGGGCAGGAGGGTGCTGGGCGGAGCAGCTGGGGGCTCGGGGGGCTGTTGGGCTGAGTGGTGAGGGCAGGAGGGTGCTGGGCTGAGCAGCTGGGGGCTCGGGGGCTGTTGGGCTGAGTGGTGAGGGCAGGAGGGTGCTGGGCGGAGCTCGGGGCAGCTGGTGTGAGGGTGGAGTGGATCAGGTTGCGAGGGGGATGATGGGTCGGGGTTGCCTGCACTAGCAGGGGCCTGGCCTCAGTGCCAGGAGCTCACTCCCCAGCCTGCATTCCTGTGTGGCTGTTGCAGGAGTGGGGTTGTCCCCACGCTCGCCTGACAGCTGCAGGCCCCCTGAGCGGTGCCAGCACTGGGGAATGGCTCCACCAAAGGGCCAGCTCCAGCTGCCACAGTCCCAGGTCCTGCCCTGCCTGTGGGGTGACAGCCTGGGCAGGGACCACTTGGCCTCCCACAGAGCCCAGGGCAGGGCCCTGCCCCCAGGACTCCTGCATCCGGCCCTGCCAGCTGAGGTAGAGTGGGGCTGTGGGAGACACGCCCGGCCCGGAGTCACTGACCCTGTGTGACAGAGACACCCCTCCCTCCCCCCAGTCAGTTGTTCCAATGGGGGCGACCCTCCCCGGGGAAAATCGGCTCCTTATTCCCAGCCGGGACGGGGCCAGTTCAGCTCCAGCCAGCGGCTCTCATCTAGGCCCTGCCGGCGGGAGCCAAGGGCCATCTGCCGCAGAGCCCCCCTGCCCAGACCGGGCTCCGGGCACCTGCAGCCCGCGCTCACGGCACCGCTGACCCCTCCCCTGCCCTGCACAGACCGGGCACCTGCAGCCCGCGCTCACGGCACCGCTGACCCCTGCCCAGACCGGGCTCCGGGCACCTGCAGCCCACGCTCACGGCACCGCTGACCCCTCCCCTGCCCAGACTAAGGCAGCTTAACCTATGCGGCAGGATCTGCAGAGCTCGACCCCTCACTGGCTCTTTTCTGAGCTCTGCCACTTGGTCAATCCCAGTTCTGAGGAGCAGGTGCCAGTGCCGGCAGCAGCCCGGGATGGCTCCGGAACGGGCTGAATCACCGGGCTCCTCCTTCGCGCCCGGGCAGCCCTGCTGGGTGGGCTCCACCCTGGTCCCAGGCCCCTTTTCGAACGCCCAGCCCCCACGCTGGGCTTGTGCCCAGCCCTGCTGCTCCCTAGCAGCGAGCTGTCCTAAACCCTCCGTCCCTTTGGCAGGCATGAGCCCAGCCAGCTGTCCCGGGCAGAGATCCCAGGCCGGGGCTGAAGGCAAAGCCAAGCCCTCCCAAGAGCTGCAGTGCCCAGAACCCGGCACTCAGCCCCAGCCGCTCGGGCTCCCGCCTGGCCCTGGTGCCGTGGAACCCGCAGCTGGGATATGCTGCACTTAGGGGTCTGGGTTTAGCTGCACCCACAGAACTAATGAACTCACGGGTGCAAAGGGGCACACACACTACCCCAGTGGACCACGGCAGGTGAGTATGGGGGGGCTCACTCTCCTGCACTCCCAGGACCCCCCTGCCGCACTGGGGCAGGATGAGGGGGTGGGGCTAGGTGGAGGGTGCTGCTGCGGGTGGTCAGGCCACCCACTGAATCAGGAGGAACATAGGGGAGCCTGCCCCCCGCTGCCGGGGATGAGGGACCCTGCTCCGTGCTCGCTCACGGCTGGCTGTGGCAGGGTGCACCATGCACGAGAGGGGCCTGGCATAGTGGCTCGTCCAGGTGCCGCAACCTGGCAGTCAGTGCCCGCAGCCCAGTGCCGCCGCCTTGCGTGGACACAGCCCTGCTCCCCCATCCGCGCGGACACTGCAGCAGCACCTCAGCTAGACCAGTTGTGACGAACTGGGAATGTTCTTAATGTTTTCTCTGAATACTGTGTGGGTGCCTCAGTTTCCCCTATGCAGTTCTTAAGTCTCTAGGGGGTGGGATCAGGGTGTATGGTTGCTGCAGAGCAAAGGGCCAGGGTACATAAATGCCCGACACTCTGTCTCCTGGCAACTGATGGCCTGGGCCCCTCCTCTGCAAAGGTGCCAACTGAAGGTTTTGGAGACAAAGAGATCAGGTGACCACCTGGCCCGGGAATGAGACAAAGGCCAGAAAGAAGGGGCTGGAGGGGGTTTCAGTTTGGAGCTGGCTGAGAACTAGAAGTGAGGGCAGACGTGGGTGTCTGGCTCTCTGAACCCCATAGTGGACCCGGCCGAGGGGTCCCATTCGCCGCTGTACCTACAAGCTCTGTTTTAGACCGTGTTCCTGTCATCTAATAAACCTCTGTTTTACTGGCTGGCTGAGAGTCACGTCTGACTGCGAAGTGGGGGGTGCAGGACCCTCTGGCTTCCCCAGGACCCCGCCTGGGCGGACTCGCTGTGGGAAGCGCACGGAGGGGCATATGCTGAATGCTCCAAGGTCAGACCCAGGAGGTGAAGCCGTGTGAGCTTCTTGCCCTGAAGACAGTCTGCTCCATGGGAGAGGAGGCTCCCGAGTCCTGACTGGCTTTGTGGGGAGCAGTTCCAGAGCATTGCCCTGGGGACTCCGTGACAACTGGTGGCAGTGGTGGGATTCATAGATTCATAGATTCTAGGACTGGAAGGGACCTTGAGAGGTCATCAAGTCCAGTCCCCTGCCCGCATGGCAGGACCAAATACTGTCTAGACCATCCCTGATAGACATTTATTTAACCTACTCTTAATGGGATGTACTGCACCCGGTGAATGGCGCTTCTTGCAGTAAGTGACTGGGGAGCAGTAAAACAAAGGGGGGATAATGAGGACCAGGCGTGCTGAAGGCTCAGAGAGGGACGGTTTCAGAGGGTGATTAACCTCTGGGAATGTGTGACCAGCGAGAAGGACTGTTGGAGTAACTGCAGCGAGCAGTCTCAGGGGCGGAGGAGCCTGCCGCTCGACCTGGGAGAGAGAAGGACGTTTGCAGTAACAGGGTTCCCCTGGGGATTGCAGCGAGCAGTCCCGGGGCGGAGGAGTCTGAAGCTCGACCCTGGCAAAGAGGTGGTGACCTCGAGAGAAGGGCTGGCACACTCGGGGTTCTTCCTGGAAACCATGGGGGAGCTGAGAGCACACGGGCCTCTGAGTCCAAAGCAACTTGGGAACAGTGAAGTGATGGCCTATCACCATCTCCTCAAGAAGGACATTGTGATCCTGTGCAAGAAGAGAGGGTTACGCATTGGGAAGTTCAGCAAGGCCCAGTTAATCGTGCAGCTGGAGGACGAGGAGCGCTCTAAGGAGCAGATTCCTGACCCAGACGGGGCTACAAGAGGATCTGGGAGCAGCTGGAGCAGTAGCCAGGCATCCCCAAGAGTCTGGTCCCCAATCAGACGGGGGTCTTCACGATCGGGTTCCCCATCAGGGGATCAGAGATGGGTGGGATTGGAGCTGAGTCCAAGAGGGCTGGAGAACCGTGAGAAGGAGCGAGAGGACCGTGAGAGAGAGCAAGCGCCCAAGGAAAAGCTGCAGGAGAAGCAGCGGCAGCATGGACTGGCGCTGGTGGAGCGGAGAGGCCTAGGGGGCTCCCCAGGGGTGAGTGGGGATAGACCCCGGGCTGCCAGTTCCACAGGGAGCCTCGACACTAAATTGCTGCCCCTGGTTAAGGAGGGGGGGGGGGAGGGGATGTGGATGCCCATCACACGGCCTTCACACAGGCTGGTGATTTGAACCGGGGGACCCTGCGGAAAAGCCCCGGTATCTAGCTCCCTTGCTTGGTCCCAAGGCCATAGATGCCGTCAGCCAGATGGGTGGGGTGGTGGACAGGCTCCCACTCCTGGCTCCAGCCTATATGTCGGCGTAAAGTCTCCTGAGCTCAGGCCCCTCGGACCCGCAGTGGGAGCGGAAGGTGGTGGTCAATGGGGAGACCTGCCTGGGGTGGCAAGACGCTGGGACAGAGAGAACTGTTGTTGGGCCCCGGGGGGTGCAGCCACAGATGCTGAGGGATTGTGTGACCTGGGGGAAGGTCCCTGGCACGAAGCCCCTCGCCCTGTCTATAGCCCGGATCTCTGTGCAGACCCAGGAGGGGTCGGGCTGGCTGGTCATTGGGGTTCTCCAGGATATCGGCTGTGAGGTCCTGTTGGGGGGTGACTGTGTCTCTTTGGGACAGGATCCAGGCCCTGCCCCTGTAACGGCCGAGGATTTGAATTTGAATCCCGCTAACCAATTGGCTAAGATGGAAATGGTCAGTGAAAATGCAAATGACCTGGCTGGCGGGGGGAGGTGCTGCTGGGCGCAGGATACCTGCCTACCTGTAACCAGACCCCTGGGGCTGAGTGGGAGGGAGAGATGCTCCCCGCCCCCCTGCACACCGGAGAGGGGGCTCACGCTGGTTCTGATGCTGTGACCAGAGCAGAGAGCTCGCTGCCTGCCCCCACTGGGACAACAAGGACAGTGCTGGGCACGGTGGGAGCTGAGACCCCAGCTGAGTGGGGAGACACCCAGGCAGGGCAGGTCGGCTGCCACCCAGGTTTGCCTGGTCCAGACATGCTGCTAGGAAGTGAAAAGAACAGGAGTACTTGTGGCACCTTAGAGACTAACAAATTTATTAGAGCATAAGCTTTCGTGGGCTACAGCCCACTTCTTCGGATGCATACAGAGTGGAATAAATATTGAGGAGATATATATATACACACATACAGAGAGCATAAACAGGTGGGAGTTGTCTTACCAATTCTGAGAGACCAATCAAGCAAGAGAAAAAAAACTTTTGAAGTGATAATCAAGATAGCCCAGCACAGACAGTTCGATAAGAAGTGTGAGAACACCTACAAGGGGAGATAGATTCAATGTTTGTACATTGAGACTATCTCCCCCTGCAAGCACTCTCACACTTCCCATCAAACTGTCTGCACTGGGCCATCCCGACCATCACCTCAAAAGTCTTTCCTCTCCAACCTAACTGGTCTCCCAGAATTGGCAAGACAACTCTCACCCGTCCACGCTCTCTGCATGTGTGTGTATACATCTCCCCAATATCTATTCCACTCCGCATGCATCCGAAGAAGTGGGCTGCAGTCCACGAAAGCCCATGCTCCAACAAACTTGCTAGTCCCTAAGGTGCCACAAGTACTCCTGTTCCCTTGTACAGACTAACACGGCTGCTACTCTGAAACCTGCTAGGAAGTGATTACACAGCAGGGAGGGAGCTACCAGGGACAGGGCTCAGAGGGGCTGTGACCCCAGGACAGACCAAGTTGCAGAGGGATCCCTCCTTGGAGAAGCTGAGGGAACTTGCTGGCCACAGCGCTGCAAACCCCCTTGGGGACGGCTGCAGGGACAGAGTCCTGTGGGAGAAGGGATTTCTGTACCGGGAATGGGCTCCCCAAGGGGAAGTAGAACTGGGGGGAATCGGGAGGCAGCTGGTGGTGCCCCAGGAATCCACGGGGTTCTTCTCTTTCGAGCTGCTGTAGGGAGGAGAGTGAGGGGACCCCTGAACCTAAAAAGGGAGGATTGGGAGAAGGGGGAAGACCCCTGGGTGGATCTCTTCCCTGAGGTGGGAGCCAATCTCCCCATCAGGTGTTCCCCGTTCAGAGTCACTGGGAAAGGAGCCCAGAACCTGGAGAGAGAGGTCAAGGACATGCTGGCTTTAGATGTGATCCAGTCGTTCAACAGCCCACAGGCCTCACCCGTGGGGCTGGTCCCCATGGAAGATGGGATGATCTGGTTCTGTGGGGACTATCGGAAGCTTAAAGCCATCACCGTGTGCGATGCCCACCCCATGCCTAGGCCTGGGGAGATTCTAGACAAGCTGAGGGGGATGGAGAACTTGGCCCTGGCGTACATCAATGACGTGTGTCTTTAGCCAGACGGGGGAGGAACATGTGTCCCAGGTGAAAAGGGGGCTGGGCTGCCTCAAGGAGGCAGGACTGACGCTAAAAGCCGAAAAGTGCAAGGTGGAGATGATCAGAGATTGGCCCATTCCCCAGACCAAGAAACAAGTCCAGGCCTTTATTAAGATGGCGGGGTGCTACCGGAGGTTTGTACCTCACGTTAGCCCCCTAGCTGCCCCCATCCCTGATCTATGTGAGAAGAAGCCAGACGAGATGGTCTGGACCGAGCAGGGCCCGAGGGCTCTCTGTAGACTGAAGGAGACTCTAATCCAGGGCCCGGTAAATCCAGTAAACCCAGACTTTGCCAAGCCTTTTGCAGTGTTCACCGACGCCTCAGACACAGGGCAGGGCACAGTGCTGATGCAAACCGATGCTGAGGGGGGGAGACACCACATCGGGTACCTGAGCAAGAGACTGCTGCCCCGGGAGCAGAACTATGCGGCCTCAGAGAAGAAATGCCCGGCCATGGTGCAGGCCCTTAGAAAGCTGCAGCTGTATCTATTTGGGCAGCACTTTACTGTGTATACTGACCACTCTCCTCCGACGTGGCGGCGTCACATGCAAGGGGCTGAGGCCGAGCTGCTGGGGACAGAGACACCTGTTCAGAGGGTGGCCAAGGTCCAGATGGGGGCTCTTAACCAAGAGAGCCCGAATTGCAGCTCTCCAGACCAGAGTGCTGGGAGAAGACCTAATCCCAGTTTGAACCTCAGAGGCATTGGGCTGGCAAAAGGGCACGGGCCGCATAAACCTTCCCACATGCGGCCTGCAAGTGCCATCAAGCACACTCGACCTAAGGAAGGGCCTGGTGTAACTCCCACCCAGAAATGGGAGGGATGCGGGGGCATCCATGGGAACGTTGGTGGGTTCGAACTTCCCCAGGTCACTGGCTAAAGTGACCCTGCTCAGTTTGGTCTCGAAGGGGGGAGAGAGACCCAGGCCATCAGTTGCTAGGAGACAAAGTGTCGGTGTGAGGAAGTGGGACTGTTCTTAACGTTTTCCTCAGTTTCCCCTATGCAGTTCTTAAGTATCTAGGGGGTGGGATCAGGGTGTCTGGTTGCTGCAGAGCGAAGGGTCAGGGTACATAAATGCCCGACACTCTGTCTCCTGGCAACTGATGGCCTGGGCCCCTCCTCTGCAAAGGTGCCAACTGAAGGTGTTGGAGACAAAGGGGTCAGGTGACCTCCTGGCCTGGGAAAGAGACAAAGCCCAGAGGAGGGGCTGGACGGGGGGTTGGAGTTTGGAGCTAGCTGGGGACGGGGAGTGAGGGCAGACGGGGGTGTCTGCCTCGCCAGACCCCAGAATGGACCCGGCTGAGGGGTCCTGTTCTCTGTACCTACAAGCTCTGTTTTAGACCGTGTTCCTGTCGTCTAATAAACCTCTGTGTCCCTGGCTGGCTGAGAGTCACGTCTGACTATGAAGTGGGGGGTGCAGGACCCTCTGGCTTCCCCAGGACCCCGCCTGGGCGGACTCGCTGTGGGAAGCGCACGGAGGGGCATATGCTGAATGCTCCCAGGAGAAACCCAGGAGGTGAAGCCGTGTGAGCTTCTTGCCCTGAGAACAGTCTGCTCCATGGGAGAGGAGGCTCCCCAGAGTCCTGACTGGCTTTGTGGGGAGCAGTTCCAGAGCATCGCCCGGGGACTCCATGACAGTCGTGCATTTAGGTGCACTGGCCCTTTGCTCTGCAGCAAGCACACGCCCTGATCCCACCATCTAGATACTTAAGAACTGCATAGGGGAAACTGTGGCACCCACCCAGTATTCAGAGAAAACATTAAGAACATTCCCAGTTCGTCACACCAGTCGTTTTCAAACTTGTTTTCTGGTGACCCAGTTGAAAATTGTTGATGCCCGTGACCTAACAGAGCTAGGGGTGGGGGGGGCTCTGGGCTGGGGCAGAGGGTTGGGGTGCAGGCAGTGAGGGCTGTGGGGTGGGGCCAGGAATGAGGGGTTCAGCATGTAGGAGGGGCTCTGGGTTGGGGCGCAGGAGGGGGTCAGGGCTCTGGGCTGGGGGTGAGGGATTTGGGGTGCAGGAGGGGGCTCTGGGTGGGGGTCAGCGGTGCAGCAGGGGTGCTAAGGCCGTCTTCCTGCCTGTCCTGGCACCTGGACTGCGCTGCGCCTCAGAAGCGGCCAGAAGCAGCTCCAGCTCCTAGGCGGAGACACGCAAGCAGCTCCTCGCGGCTTTGGCCTGCAGGCATCGCCCCCCCCCCCCCATTGGCCAGGAAGCGGAGCCAATGCTCGGGGCGGGGGCAGCACGTGGAGTCCCGTGCCCCCCCCCTTGGAGCCGGACCAGCTGCTGGCCGTTCCCGGAGCGCAGCGCGGTGTCGGACCAGCCTGCCTTAGCCAGGCAGCACCACCAATGGGATTTTAATGGCCCAGTCGGCGGGGGTCACCAGAGCCGCCGTGACCCAGTCCTGGGTCACCACCCGCAGTTTGAGACCCACTGGATTAGAGGAAAGGGGGCAGGTCCACGGGTGCTAACATGCCCCAGGCTGGCTGGGGGGCTCTCCCGGGTGGCGCTGAATCCGGCGTCACCAGCAGGTGCTGCGGCAGGGCCAGGACCAGCCCCGGGAGTGTCCCAGCCTGCGCGGAGGGGCCCCAGGGAGCTGAGTGAGCCGCGAGCAGACGGGCTGGGAAGGAATCTGCGCGGGGAGCTTTGCTGGTGCTGGGGAGGCGTCCTGCTCCCCACGCCGCCCCCCACACAACGGCAGCAGCAGAGGGGGGGAGGCCAACACCCCAGCTGAGCAGGAGCGGCAGCGGCTCCCTGGGGCTCTTTGGCACGTGGCAAAGCCGCAGGCTCCAGCCCGGCATGTCCCCGGGGCACTGGAGGGTCTGTCCTGCCGCCCGCTTGCAGCACGGAAGGGCCCTGGGCCGGCCCCTGGCTTGGGGCAGGAGCAGGGAAGTGGGTGACGGCGCACTCAGCCCTCCGGCCTGCAGGGACCCACTGCCCCAGCGCCTGCAGGAACGGGCTGGGGGTGGCTCTGCTGGCACCTGGGCACGACGCCCACCCAGGAGGACCCCACCCCGCCAGCGCAGCCTGCTGAGCTCACAGGTGAGAGCAGGTCACGCAGCGCCGTGGCAGGGACTGGTGCTGGGGCTGTTCTGATTCACCTCCGGCCGCTCGGGCCCCCCAGCCAAGGGGGCTGCCCCCACCCCCAGCACCCTAGCGGGAGGTCCCTGAGAGCAGTCTGCTGCTGCGCTGCCCCCGGCTCTGTCGGGGGCTCCCACGTGCTGGGCTCCAGCGGGCAAAGGGCCTGGCCGGCCACGCGTGTCAATGGGGCGGGAGGGAGCGGGAGGCCAGGGCTCTCGGGGTGCTCCTGGCACAGCCCCGCGGGGCAGACAGACAGACAGACAGAGGCGGGACGATGAGGCGAGGGACAGCCTGGAATGCAGAGGGGGCTGGCACAGGGGGGCAAGGCATGGGGGTGACAATGGGGTGACACAGACCCTCCCCTTGAGCAGACAGGCCAGGCAGAGAGGAGCCAGAAACCCCCTGGGCTGCCCCAAAGGCCCCCCCGCCCCCCGGGTGGGAGCCAATTGCCCCTGCTCTGGCCCTTCCAGACCCGCGCCCCCTCCCACCCTGGCTCACCACCTTGCGTGTGTCTGGGAAGGGGCTGCCCCTTCCCCTGCCTGGGCGCCAGTCCCTTGGGGCAGTCCTGTGCTGAGACGCGATGCGACGGGGGAGCCCTGGGACAGGGGGAGATGCTCTGTGCCCCATGGGGGGTCTGGCACCTCCCCTCCCCCATGGATTGTCTGAGACAGCAGCAGCCCCACCCCACAGCCTGGAGCAGCCCCAGTGGTGCTGGGCCGGGCGGTTCTGGGGGGACGGGGGAAGCTCAAGGGCCCCTCCCCTGGCCGGGCTGTTCTGGGGGTACAGGGGAAGCTCAAGGGCCCCTCCCCTGGCCGGGCGGTTCTGGGGGGATGGGGGTGTGACGAAGTGGGGGATTTTCTTGTTTTCTGTGGTTTTCCAATGGTTGCATGCCGAGCGGGTGGGACTCAGTGTCCTTGGGTGTTACTTGTTTAACAAGGTGAGGGGAGAGGGAGTTTGTTGTTACAGGGGACCAGAGAGGGAACTTGGGACCCCAGCCAATGGCCTGGAGGACGGATACCCCAGCGACTGGTGACCTGGCGACCTGGAGGCCCAGCTCGGGAGTCACAGCCGGTTCTGGCCAGTGGGAGGACAATGGGCTGCGGAGAGAGGACCCCAGTGACCTGACCAGCCGGTTCCAGCCAGAGGGGCCAGAGGACAGAAGCAGGAGAGGAGGCCCCGGTTTACGACCCTGTTTACCTGGAGAGAAGACAATGAACAGAGGCGGGGCCTGGGGCCGGGGATCTCAGAGGCCCAGCTGCGAGCAGGGGGGCTCGGGGCTGGAGAGGGGGCGCAGGCAGAGCCCACCTGGATGCAGAGAGACTGGGATGTGCTGGGCTGAGAGAGGCCAGGCCTGAGGCCCGGAGAGTTTCCTGTGCTGTGTTCAACACTCAATAACCCTCCTGTGTTACGCTGGCTGAGAGTCACTCCGGTCTAGAGAACAGGGGGTATCAACCCCTTCGGGGGGTGGAGGCCCCAGGAGTCCAGAGCGAGGGGACTCCCTGAGGGGGCCCACGGCAGACAGACGTGCTAAGGCTCAGAGAGGTGTGGCTCCAGGAGGTGGAGGGGCCTGACCCTGGGAAAGAGTGGACCTCCGAGAAGGGCTGTCTCACTGAAAGGGGCACCCCCCGCGGACCACACGGGGCCAAGAGTGGGCACGGTCTGTGAGTCCGTGACAGGGGGAAGCTCGGGCCCCTCCCGTGGCTGGGCGGTTCTGGGGGGATGGGGGAAGCTCAGGGGCCCCTCCCCTGGCCGGGCGGTTCTGGGGGGACGGGGGAAGCTCAGGGGCCCCTCCCCTGGCCGGGCGCCCGGGGGCTGGTTACCAGGTTGTCGCTGTTACTCCTCTGGGGTCTCTTCTTGTTCTTGTAAAAGCTGAGGAGTTTGTCCCGAAACACCTGCGGGGCAGATAACTGGGTCATCACCAATGCGGGGGGGAGGGCAGGGGGGCTCTGCAGTGACCTCTCGGGGGGTCCCCATTGTTGGGGGGTCCTAGCCCCTTTGTACTTCCCCTGCTCGCTGTGCCTCCCTGGGAGAGTCCAGGGGGCCGGCACTAGCCTGAGTGGCGGGAGTCCCGGTTTCAAGTCCCGGTTCACCGTGTGGGGCGCTGGGCAGCCCCATGGGGGCACAGCCCAGCCCTGCTTCTCAGGGGCGGGGAAATGCATGAAGGGGTGAGCCGTGCCCGATGCTGCAGTGAGGGGCAGAGCTGGGCCATGGACACCTCTGTGACCAAGTAGGAATTGTTCGTAATATTTAATCATGCCTGTGTGGGCCTCAGTTTCCCCTACATGCTGCATTGTTACCTGTCGGTGAGGGGAAGGCATGGTGGGGGGGCACGGGCGTGGGACGGGGTTGGGGGCACATGCACTGGGGGCTGTGGCTGTGGTCAGCATTGAAGCTGAACTAGTCCCAGGAGCGTTGTCGAGGGGGAAGGCTCGGGGGGCACCAAGAGCCCCCTGCCCACCGCTGCTCGGCCCCACAGCCTCACCTCGTACAGGTAGTCGAAGATCTCCAGGATGGTGAGGATGCTGGCCCCGATGAACAGCCCCATCTGGCCCCCGATGTCCCCTGGGGGCAGGGGCAGAGTGTGAGTGGGCAGCCGGGCCACGCGCACCCAATGCTGCTCCTGCAGCGTGGCCATGACAGGCGGGGGCCACCCCACCCACGCCCACCCAGAGCCAGGAGGAGGCACTGCTCCCCCCTGGCCGCAGGATTCCAGGTCCTCTGGGGCACCCTGCCCCACTGCGAGTGCTCCCCCAGCACCCCCGGGCAATCACCCAGCCCCCCAGGCACTCCCCCAGCCCCCCCGTGCACTCCCCCAGCCCCCCCAGGCACTCCCCCAGCCCCCCCGTGCACTCCCCCAGTCCCCCCAGGCACTCCCCCAGCCCCCCCATGCACTCCCCCAGCCCCCCAGGCACTCCCCCAGCCCCCCCGTGCACTCCCCCAGTCCCCCCAGGCCATCCCCCAGCCCCCCCGGGCACTCACCCAGCCCCCCCGGGCACTCACCCAGCAGCCCTGCCACCTCATATGCTTTCTTCTGCTCGATGGTCTCATAGTTCAAGGCTTCAAAGAAAACGTCCAGCACCAGCACATTGTCCCTGGGGGGCGCCAGCGGGGCCGGGGCCGGACACAGACAGACAGACAGACAGGGGTGAGTCCAAGTGACCAGTGTGGTGACACCAGGGCCCCGCAGGGCTAGTGTGGGCACTGGGGGGCAGGCTGGGAGGAGCAAAAGGGGAGGTGCACCATGTGGGGCTGTGGTATGTTGAGGGGGTCACTCATAGGGGGCATGCTGTCCGCAGCGGGGGGGTGTACTGGGGGGTTGTGCTGTGCATGGGGGTGATGTCTGGGGGAGCTGTGTGCGGAGGGGCTGTCTGGGGGGTGCTGGGGGGGGCGTGCTGCATGCGGGGGGGACTCACGACATGTACTGCGTGCGGGGGGGCTGTCTGGGGGGTGCTGGGGGGGCGTGCTGCATGCGGGGGGGACTCACGACATGTACTGCGTGCGGGGGGGCTGTCTGGAGGGGGCTGGGGGGCGTGCTGCATGCGGGGGGGACTCACGACATGTACTGCATGCGGGGGGGCTGTCTGGGGGGGCACTGGGGGGCGTGCTGCATGCGTGGGGGGACTCACGACATGTACTGTGTGCGGGGGGGCTGTCTGGAGGGGTGCTGGGGGGGCATGCTGCATACGGGGGGACTCACGAGATGTACTGCGTGCGGGGGGGCTGTCTGAGGGGTGCTTGGGGGTGCTGGGGGGGGGCGTGCTGCATGCGGGGGGGACTCACGACATGTACTGCGTGCGGGGGGGCTGTCTGGGGGGGTGCTGGGGGGGGCGTGCTGCATGCGGGGGGGGGGGACGACTCACGAGATGTACTGCTCGCTCTTGTTGTACTTCTTGGCCAGGTACTTGGCCGAGGCCTTGCTGGGGATCTTGACCATGGAGAGCTCCTTGCCGTAGCGCACCATGTCGCAGGGCGTGCGGCACACGCAGAACTCGCTGTCCTTCTTCACCAGGAAATCTGGAGTGCGAGGACGGGCGTGAGCCGAGAACAGCCTGACCTATGGGCCGGAGAGCGATGGGAACAGGGACGGGGACGGCCCGAGAGCTATGGGGATGGGATGGGGATGGGACGGAGAGCGATGGGGACAAGGCGTGAGCCAGCACTGCCCCGACGGGCCGGAGACCCAAGGGGTCGGGACGGAGAGTCACAGGGATGGGGCGTGAGCCAGCAGCACCCTGACGGGCCGGAGATCCCCAGAAACTGGGCCCATACACAAGCCCTCAACTGCTTGAGCAACAGGGCCAAGGGGGTCCAGTCCCTCCCCTCTCGGGCAGCGACACGGGCTGGGGAGGAGACTCTGGAGGTTCCCCAGGGGTCTCCGGCCCTGCTTCCCATGTCCCCCAGGGGCAGCCCCAGTGCCGGGGATGGGTTGAGCTGGAGCAGGGGCGTGGGTGTCAGGATCCTGGCCGGGTGTGGGAGGGGTGCAGGGGACGAGGCACGGCCCAAGGGACGGGCCGCGGCGAGTACATACCCAGGGCAGGGTCGGCGCACTCCTTGTACTGCTCTGGCGTGCACACGTTGGCGTTCCCTGGGGAAGGGGGCACAGGGTCACTCGGGGGCGTGGCGGGGGGTGGGGGGCTGCAGGAGCCATGTGGGCGGTCGGGGGCTGCTTCTCATTAGAGCCCCGTGTCTGAGGCTTGGGGAAGGCCGAGCCCAGGAGCACTGGGGGGGCGCCCTCCTCCTCCTGCCCCCAGGACCAGCACTTCTCTCCCCAGCAGCCCCCTGCCCTCTCCTCCCCTCCCAGCTCCCACTTGCATGCAGCATGGGGCCTACCCACATCGCCCCTCCCCCAGCATGGGGTCTCCCTGCAGCCCCCCTCCCCCCCCTCCCCCACCACGGGACCTCCCCACAGCCCGGCCCGCGCCCCTCACCGGGCATGTGCACCATGCGGCAGTTGCAGTTCTCGGCCAGGTAGCGGGTCTCGCAGTCCAGGCGGCAGGCCGTGATGCTGTAGCTGGTGAAGAAGTCGGATTCAATCGGGGTGGATTTGCAGTCCCCCCAGGGGGGCGGGAGGTAGACCAGCTATAACACACACAGGGTTAAGGAAAAGGCGGGGAGTGGCCAGGACCCCTGCCCCCCGCCCCTCACCCCCGCCCCTGTGCTGTGATGTGACCCCCCTGCCCCTGCGCTGTGATGTGACCCCCTCACCCCCGCCCCTGCGCTGTGATGTGACCCCCCTGCCCCCGCCCCTGCACTGCGATGTGACCCCCTCGCCTCTGCGCTGCGATGTGACCCCCCTGCCCCTCGCCTCTGTGCTGCGATGTGACCCCCCTGCCCCCTCGCCCCTGCGCTGCGATGTGACCCCCCTGCCCCCTCACCCCTGCGCTGTGATGTGACCCCCTCGCCTCTGCGCTGCGATGTGATGTGACCCCCCTGTCCCCTCGCCCCTGTGCTGTGATGTGACCCCCTCGCCCCTCGCCTCTGTGCTGCAATGTGACACCCCCATCTGTACCATAGCAGCAGCAGGGCCCCCCCCCAGAATGGCAGCTGGGCATTTCACAGGCTGGCACGTGGGCACACGCAGCACACATGGCACCACACTCACTTCTGTGCACACACGCTACAGGGCTGCAAATGCACACGCATTCGACATGCATGTGCAGACATGGCGCTGCAGGCCCCCATGCACACACAACGCGGCGAGCAGGGCATTGTGGGTAACGCCAAGGGGAACAACTGCTGGAGGAGGGCAGCAGAGAGGGACAGCACGAGGAGGGGGGCAAGGTGTTGCGTGCCCGTGTCCCGAGGCGGCTGAGCGGGGTGGCGCGGGGAGCGGGCCGAGTGGGTGCTGTACAGAGACAAGGGAGGCTGCTTCCCTTACAGTAACTGGCTCAGCGAGTCCTCATCCGCATGGACCCCACTTGAGGCGCAGGTGCCTCGGGCGTGAGATCAGACTCTTTGGCCAGCAGAGTCCGGGGGGGCCACGCTGCACCCACACGTCCTACAGTCCCACCCCATCCTGCCGCTCCCTCACTTCTCCCAATCCGGGCTCTGAAGGAGGGGCTGCCTGCAGGCGCGGCTGGTGGGATCCACACGGAGAAATCATCACCAAGAACTGCAGAGCCTGTCACCCATCTCACTCCGGGGAGTCTCTGTCTCACCCAGCCCCCCCAGGGGCACTCACCCAGCACAGACCCTGGCGTGGAGTGCCAAACTGTATCCTACTGCCCCGCCGGCAGGTGTGTGACATACCTTATTGAAGGGAACCTCAGCTGTGCCTGGCCGAGCACTGAAGGATGAACACACCTGGTGTGTATGAGCAAGCGCTGTGGCCAGTCTGTACCTGATATCGGAGCAGGACATGGTGTCAGGAGTAAATAAGAACAGCAACAGAAGGAACAACAACAAAGGTTGCAGGAGCTCATCAACATGCTACTCTTCAGTGCCCCAGACTCCTTCAGCTTTGACAAACCTTCCCAAGGGACAGACCAAAACCAATATTTCACAAGATTTTCCATTGCTACCAAGCTCCACAAGGAAACTAATCATATCCAGGTATCTTCTTTATTTTATGCTATGGGGAAGCAAACAGAGCATCTCTTTAAATCCTTTGACTTTACTGACGATGGTGGCAGAGACGACTAGGAACGGGTTCTGGCTGTGTTTGATGTCCACTTCATACCTCAGAGCAATGTGCTTGATGAAAGAGCATGTTTCCACCAGAGACTTCAAGAACCAGGGAAAATGCTGAGAGTTTTATAAGAGCTCTGCATACATTGGCTGAAAACGGGGATTTTAGGAACGCAAACCATAAAAATAACAGAGACAGGCTGGTCATTGGGTTAACAGATAAAAACCTTTCACAGCAGCTGTAATTGAAGAGAGATTTAGCCCTAGCCACGGCTATCCAGAGAGCAAAGCATTCTGAGCTGGTGAGACACCAAAACCTAGGGCAACTCGAGAACCTTGGAAAACTGGAAACTAGCTTAGGGCTCGTCTACACCGGCCACACTAAAGCGCTACCACAGCGGCACTGCCACGGCAGTGCTTTAACGTGCCTTGTGTGCATTAATGGCTATTAGCCGGGATGGGTAAGGAACGGTGTCCCTAGCCTCTGTCTGTCAGAGGGTGGAGATGGATGGCAGGAGAGAGATCACCTGATCATTACCTGTTAGGTTCACTCCCTCTGGGGCACCTGGCATTGGCCACTGTCGGCAGACAGGATACTGGGCTAGATGGACCTTTGATCTGACCCAGTACGGCCGTTCTTATGCTCTTATGTTCTTATGTGTGGTCACGGCGCAGCGCTGGGAGCGCGGCTCAAAAAAACACCTCAATGAGGGGCGTAGCTCCCAGCGCTGGTGCCTTGTCTACACTGGCGCTTTAGAGCGCTGAAACTTGCTGTGCTTAGGGGGGTGTTTTTTCACACCCCTGAGCAAGAAAACTGCAGCGCTGTTAATTGCCAGTGTAGACAAGCCCTTAGAAACTGTAAACAGACACTCATTATCATCAAACCCCTGAGGCAAGGAGAGAGAATGCCCAGGCTAAGAGGGACAAATTCCAGCCTAGGTGCAGAAGATGTGGAACAGGTCATATCCCGAGAGATGATGCATGTCCAGCCAGAGATGCAGGGTGTAAAAAATGCACAAAATGTGGACATCTTGCAGCTGTTTGCTGCACCAAAGCAGTCAGTGGGTTGACTCATTGTGATGTTATTGATATAATCTGGGACCATATAGATCAGGTGTAGAGAGGAGGGGTTTACATTCATTAGGAACTGGGGAAACTTTTGGGATGGAGGGAGCCTGTACAGGAGAGATGGGTTCCACCTAAACCAAAGTGGAACCAGACTGCTGGCACTGAACATTAAGAAGGTTGTAGAGCAGTTTTTAAACTAGGAGATGGGGGAAAGCCAACTGCTGCAGAGGAGCATGTGGCTCGGACAGAGACTTCTCTTAGGGGAGAGTCTAATGATAGAGAATCTCCAGGTTATAGTCAGGAGCAGAGGATGGAGGAGGATAATGTAAGGGCCAGATCAGATGAGAAACTTGTCTATATTGTAACTTCTGTTCACTGTTTGCCATATTGTAATTCAAACCCCATTTTAAAACGCTCACTCCATTTTGCAAACCCTGCTGCAACCTTCATTGTTGCAAACCCTGCTGTAATCTTATTAGTTTAGTTTAGATGTGTGAATGAGGTAAGTATGGATGATGGAATCAACCTCCAGCCCCAGCCTGTCCTGATTAAATAGAGTTCAAACACCAACGGCTGAAGATGCAGACAAAAGCCCTAACAAAGTAAGAAGAATCCACCCTAAAAAGAAAAGGTACAATAGAAGGAAGATCAAAGCCAGGTCCGAGGCTGAAAGTCAGGTCTGCAATTGACGGGTGATCAATCACCAAACCCAGAGGCAGCGTGACACAGCAAGACCTATAGACTCTGGATTCAAACTGAAGCCTACAAAAAGGATGGGTGAGATGGAAAACTTTGGAGGAGGGTAACATTCTGCTGCCAACATGGAAGGGCATCGGTGCGCCCAACAGAGACCCAGCTCGTCCTTGTGCCCGGCTTTCCTGGCCAGTTACCGACACAAGCTACGAACCCAAGCTACAAACTCAAGCAGGACTGGTAACTATGCAGCAGCTGCAGAACATCTGATGGATGTGTGTGTGTGTGTGTGGGTGGGTATTAGGTATAATGTGTGTGTATTAGGATTAAGATATTAGTTATTGGTCATAAATCAAATTGTTATCATAACAAATGTGGCATCTTTATCTTGTCCCCTTTAATAAGATCCTGCTAGTTTTTATTGGTATAACATGGTTAGCCAGTGGGGTGAGACCGAAGTCCTCTTAGTCTGGCTGGTTTGGTGCCTTAGTAGTGAAGGACCCCCAGCCTTGGGCTGTAACTGCCCTGCTCTAAGCCAGTGGTCTTTTTTGATCACGCACCCCATCAGTAAAAAATATTTGAGCAGGCACCCCCTGACGCGTCAGCTCCACAATTTTTGCCAAAGCAAAAAAAAAAGGCCACTTGGACTCCCGCCCGAACTGACGAAGCAGCAAAAAAACAAAAAAACCCGCTCCTCCTGCCGCGCACCCCAAAGGATCCTCTTGCGCACCCCCTGGGGTGCGTGCACCCCACTTTGGAGACCACTGCTCTAAGCAATTTGTCCTGAATTCAAGTATCAGAGGGGCAGCCGTGTTAGTCTGAATCTGTAAAAAGCAACAGAGGGTCCTGTGGCACCTTTGAGTCTCAAAGGTGCCACAGGACCCTCTGTTGCTTTGTCCTGAATTGGTACTCTCAATTGGGTCCCAGTGAGCCAGCACTGTTACACTCATATTACAAATAACCAAGAGACATTGTTTCTGGGATCTGTCCCTGGTGAGGACACAGAGCCTGCCTGGAAAGTGAAACTGAATATTCCTGGCAAGATTGTTTGTCTGTGCAAAAAAGCTGTTTGTCTGTGAATGAAGTGTCGGAATGTCTGTCTAATGTCTCAGAAGTGAATCTGGAATTAGATAAAGAGCAGAAAGGTCTCGTTGGTCAGGACAATGTTTCTCAGGAGCAGATTAAAGTGGATGGTCAGGTGGAAGCCCTAACTGAGAAAGGAAAGGGTGGATTTTGGATGGGTGATGGATTGTTGGCTGATACAGCTTGTAAAAGGGAACCTGAAAAGGGTAACACTGATTTGCTGGAAGTAGCTCAGTGTAGTGGGAAGAGCAGCAGTTTGTCTGTTGGGCGTGGCCGTGTGCCTGGTAGGGAAAGTTTGGATGGGCCTAGGCAGCCTTGTGAGCTGATGGCTGTATCTAGTCAGCAGTTTGGGAAGGCAAGGAGAGTGGAAGATGAGTGTCCCTATACCCTACCTGTTTCCTGTGCGAAGAATAGTGACAGTGAAGGAAATGTGCCTGTGTCTCCAAGCAGTTGTCTGTGAACAGCCCTGTGTGCTGGGACAAGGGAAATGAAATCCCAAACTGTGTGTCTGCTAAAGGAAAATGTGTCTTCAACTCTTCTTTGTCTGTGTAGCAGACAGAAGGTGCCTTTCGGCCTGTGATGGTTGAGGTTAGTGCAGTTGTCTCAGAGTTGGTTCTGGATTCAACTCAAGCCCAGGAGGGGAATGGTCCTAAGTCTGTGTCTGCTGGGGAGAATGGCACTGGAACTAAGTTGCATCCAGTGAGTGTCTTAGCAAAATCCCAGAGAACAGACAATTCTGGTGCTTGTATTTTGCCTGTTGCTCATGTGTGGTTGGAGAAGGGTGTAACAACTCTGTCTGATCAGGGTGATACCCTAGCCAGGGCACAAGGAGAGCAGAAAGGTGATTTGGTTGTGTTACCTACTGACAGTTTGGAAACTTGTAGCAAGAAGGAAAAGATTTCTGAACTTGTGTGTGGCAAAGGGAAGGAAAATACTTCTGACCCTTTGACTATGAAATCCAGCAGTTTGCCTGAAAGGGGATTGGGTAGGAATCCACCTGCTGGGCCAGAGGTGATTCTGGATGTAAGTGAAACTCCGGCGTTGATAATGGCTCAGCAGAGCAATGCTTCTGTGGAGCAAGGTAAAGGTGAATTGGTGCTTAGAAAGTTAGAAAATTCCTGAAAAGAAAAATTTTCAGGGTAGTCTTTGCAAGCAGTTTGCTGTAGCTGAAGGGTGTGGAAGTGATTTGATCAAGGAAGTTTCAGTTCCTAACAGCCAGAAATGTTCGGTGGTGAATGGATCCACTGACTGTCCTTTTGAAAGATCCAGTGTGGGTAGCTTTGAGACAGTCTCAGATGGAGTAAAAGCTCTTAAGGAAGTTGAATAGCCCTATAACCAAGTGGCTGTGCTTGACCAGTTTGTTGGGGAGACAATGTTGTTGAGAGAGGAATGTCTCCATGCTAATTCTGTAAGTGAGCAGTCTGTGCTTCAGGGTCTAAGGACAGATTTGGTTACTGGTGTCAGAGCAGAACAGTTTTATGGCGAAATGCTTGAGGATGCGGGGGAGAGCAAGCAAACTCTCACCCTCAGACTCGGGATTTGTGTGGTGTCTCTGTAAGACAGAGTGCAGCCTTGGAGATGATAGCAGTTAATGATCTGAAAACTGGTAAACTGGTTCCTGTCTGTGTTGATGCAAATTACCTGGCTGGCAGGGAGAAGAAAGACTTACTAATAGCTGTTAGCACAGAGAGCCCACCCCATCAGCCAGTGGATTCTGTTAAGCAAGAGAAATCAGGGTTTGATCCTTCAGGACAAGGAGGAAAGAGAGACCTTAATTTTGCAAAGGGAAACCACAGGGTAACCCTAAAACTCCAAAACTCCAATGGTATTGAGCCAAAGGTGTGGCATGACAAAAATGATTGTAAACGGACACTTGCAATGGATTTGTTGTTATTGCTAATGGTGATTTTTGTAACTAATGTGTTGCTATTACCAAGAACTGTAAAAATGTACAATGTGCCGAATCTTTTGGAGAATCCCTTGAACATGTTAAGAATGATACATAAAAACACACTTTGTATTAAAAGGCCTTGTAATGCTGATGTTGCACAGTTAGTACCTGTAAACTGTAAACAGTATTGGAACTTTTCACAGGAAAAATGACATTCCAGACCTGACGTGCTGTATGAAAAGGGAAACCGAGGCACGCTACCATATTGCTTTCATGGCTAAATGCCAAGATTCCTGTACTATAAACAACCTTAATATCTACATTGTCTTGATGTTAATTGGGTTCCAAACATTTACCAGAGCTTGTATGGATAAAGTAGCTATGATCTTTAGCTCTTGGCAAGATCACATGAGACATACAGGAACCATGCTGCAAGAGCAGATCCAATCCACTGTTGTTCTAACCAAGTTTTACCTTGAGTTTGTAAAAAGATTGAATCATGTTATTGAACATGACTTTGATAAACCATTTCTGTTATACACTGGTACGGCTTCTAACCCAATACTAGCTGTAGTGAGACAGACCCAAGGACGGGGAGCTCTTGGGATGCAGTCAGTGATATTTGTGTCATCCCTTCCTGCATCCATTTTGCATTGGGGGTGTGACGTTATTGATATAATCTGGGACTGTATAGATCATTGTTGCAACCAAGGTCCTGTAGTGGCACCAAATCTTGTCCAAAGGGGGTCAAGGAAGATGTCTATGAAAAGGTTATGATTTGCTGGTTATGATTATGCTGTCTGTATGTGTGTATCATTTTTGTATTTAAAGTTATGAATGTTGGCTATGTACTTGTATCTCAGTGTGTTTGATTCTAAGTAGCACCAGTGAAGCATTTGGTCAGTTTCTTGAGAAGGGACTATTCTCAGTAAGTGCCCAATCAAGAAACACTTAACTGACAATGGACCTTGGGAGACTCCAATCCACATCTGAGGAGCCTCCCTGGGAACGTTCAAGATAGAATCATAGAATCATAGAATATCAGGGTTGAAGGGACCTCAGGAGGCATCTAGTCCAACCCCCTGCTCAAAGCAGGACCAATTCCCAACTAAATCATCCCAGCCAGGGCTTTGTCAAGCCGGGCCTTAAAAACCTCCAAGGAAGGAGACTCCACCACCTCCCTAGGTAACGCATTCCAGTGCTTCACCACCCTCCTAGTGAAAAAGTGTTTCCTAATATCCAACCTGGACCTCCCCCACTGCAACTTGAGACCATTGCTCCTTGTTCTGTCATCTGCCACCATTGAAAACAGCCGAGCTCCATCCTCTTTGGAACCCCCCTTCAGGTAGTTGAAGGCTGCTATCAAATCCCCCCTCATTCTTCTCTTCTGGAGACTAAACAATCCCAGTTCCCTCAGCCTCTCCTCATAAGTCATGTGCTCCAGTCCCCTAATCATTTTTGTTGCCCTCTGCTGGACTCTTTCCAATTTTTCCACATCCTTCTTGTAGTGTGGGGCCCAAAACTGGACACAGTACTCCAGATGAGGCCTCACCAATGTCGAATAAAGGGGAATGATCACGTCCCTCGATCTGCTGGCAATGCCCCTGCTTATACAGCCCAAAATGCCGTTAGCCTTCTTGACAACAAGGGCACACTGTTGACTCATATCCAGCTTCTCGTCCACTGTGACCCCTAGGTCCTTTTCTGCAGAAGTGAGCATGTGAGCAATGGCTGCCGCCTGCAAACGGAGTCATGCCTGGACACGTGACTTGCCCATGTGACTCCAAACTCCATCTCGCTGCTGTGATTTTCCACAGTAAGAACAAAGGGGTCTTTCCACATGGCAGAGGATATAAAAGGCCCTGGAAACCCCTCCATCTTGTCTTCAGTCCTGCTTCTGACCTCTGGAGGAACCTTGCTACAAACTGAAGCTCTGAACAAAGGACTGAATGACCCATCCCAGCTGGGGATGTTCCAGAGACTTGATTTGAACCTGCAGTTTATTCTATCGCTGCTGCAAGCCTGAACCAAGAACTTTGCCATTACTAGGGTTACCATATTTAGTGCCTCCGAAAGGAGGACACTCCACGGGGCCCCGGCCCCGCCCCCAGCCCCGCCCACACACACCCCTCCCCAACTCCGCCCCCTCCCCAAAGTCTCCGCCCCCTCCCCTGCTTCCCGCGAACATTTGAGTCGCAGGAAGCCTGAAGCAGGTAAGAGGGGGTGTGGGGGGAGGAGGCGCGGCCCACCCCCGGCACCGCACCGCTGGTCCCCAGCCCGTCCCCCGGCACCGCCGGCCCGTCCCCCGAGCCCCCGGCCCGGCCCGGCACCGCTGGCCGAGCCCCCGAGCCCCCGGCCCAGCCCGGCACCGCCGTCCCGTCCCCCGAGCCCCCGGCTCGGCCCGGCACCGCCGGCCGAGCCCCCGAGCCCCCGGCACCGCACGGCCGGCCCGGCCCCGGAGCCCCCAGCCCGGCCCGGCCCCCGAGCTCCCGGCCTGGCACCGCATGTCCCGATTTTCCCAGACATGTCCGGCTTTTGGGGATTTCCCCCCGGACGGGGATTTGGAGCCCAAAAAGACGGACATGTCCGGGAAAATCCGGACGTATGGTAACCCTAGCCATTACTGTATGTCATTGATTCCATTTAACCAATTCTAGCTCTCATCTATATCTGTTTCCTTTTATGAATAAACCTTTAGATTTTAGATCCTAAAGGATTTGCAACAGCGTGATTTGTGGGTAAGATCTAACTGGTATATTGACCTGGATCCTTTGGGATCGGGAGAACTTTTTTTCTTTTACTGGGGTATTGGTTTTCATAACCATTCATCCCCATAACGAGTGGCCCTGGTGGTGATACTGGGAAACTGGAGTGTCTAAGGGAATTGCTTGTGTGACTTGTGGTGAGCCAGTGGGGTAAAACCAAAGTCTTCTCATTCGGGCTGGTTTGGTTTGCCTTGGTGTGCAAAGGAACCCCAGCCTTGGGCTGTGATTGCCCTGCTCTGAGCAATTTGTCCTGAATTGATACTCTTAGTTGGGTCCCACCAAAGGCCGCTTCATTACACCAACCAACACCAGCTACTAACCCAACCCAACCACCATCCCCAACCAACACACTCCAGCTATAAATGCAATCCAGCCATCATCCCCAACCAACTAACCCTAACCCAACCCCAGCTACTAACCCACCCCACCATTTCAACCCACCACAACCAACTAACTTTAACCTACCAAAACCAACCAACTGCAACTATGGACAGACAGATGGAAGGACGGATACCCATGGTGCTAACCCCACACACCATCTGAACCCCAACCAATCAACCCTAACCCACCATCCCAACCAACCAAACCCCAACTACCAACCCCAACTAATGCTAACCAACCCACCATCCCACCCCAGCCATTTCCAATCAACCAAACCCAACCAATCGTAACTAACTATCAATATTTCATATTTGCAAGTGCCTGAGGACAAGGTGCTAGAGTGGACCTGGTGGAATGCGAGTCCCACCTCACTGCCACAGGTACCAAGCGGGGAGAGCAGTCAGGGTCACTTTGCCTCTACCTGCCCCCAGTGGGTGGCACCAGGACACGCAGACACAGAGGGCCCCCCCCCGACACTGGTGGCCAAAGATTCCGATCACACGTGTATGGGGAGCCTGCCTGGAGAGGGGGATCCACACGGCCAGGGCCTGGGGGAAGAAACGGCTCCTGACCTCCCTTGCAGAGAATGGGCAGCCTCATACCAGCAGCCCCTCCCCAGGGATCCCTGAGGAGCTGACCCCCCCTTTCTGTCATCATCAGGGCTCCCTCCCTCCCAGGCTGCCTGCCCCACGAGCACTGGGGTGATGGGCAGGACCCCTGCTGGCCCGCGGGCCCGGGAATGGACAGACCGATGGAAGGACGGATACCCTCTGCTGCTGGCAGGACACGAAGGTCTGGAAGCCGGGCGCCACGCCGAAGCCCAGCTGGTCGATGAAGGGCGGCTCCTCCTGGCTATGGATCTGCACCTTGACCCCGGCTTCGTAGGAGATCTCGTCTGCAAACACAGCAGAGCACAGAGCACGGGGGTGTTACTGGGGACGGGTGGGGCACCCGGGGGCCAAGGGGGTGGGAGAGGGCTCCTGTTCTGTGCGGGAGCTGGCTAAACCTGATTTCTGCCCTCGGGGAGGGGGATGAGATAAGCCTGTCCATGCCAGGGGTGTTGCTCTCTGGGGGGAGGGAGGCATAGAAAGGCCTGTGTGTGTCGGATGTTGCTGTCTGGGGGGTGTTTCTGTCCCAGGGACAGGGTCAGGCAGGGCTGTCCGTGTCGGATGTTGCTGTCTGGGGGGGGTGTTGCAGTCCCAGGGACAGGGTCAGGGAGGGCTGTCCGTGCCGGGTGTTGCTGTCTCGGGGGTGTTTCTGTCCCAGGGACAGGGTCAGGGAGGGCTGTCCATGCCAGGTGTTGCTGTCTGGGGGGTGTTGCTGTCCCAGGGACAGGGTCAGGGAGGGCTGTCCATGCCAGGTGTTGCTGTCTGGGGGGTGTTTCTGTCCCAGGGACAGGGTCAGGGAGGGCTGTCCATGCCGGGTGTTGCTGTCTCAGGGGTGTTTCTGTCCCAGGGACAGGGTCAGGGAGGGCTGTCCGTGCCGGGTGTTGCTGTCTGGGCGGTGTTGCTGTCCCAGGGACAGGGTCAGGGAGGGATGTCCATGCAGGTGTTGCTGTCTGGGGGGTGTTGCTGTCCCAGGGACAGGGTCAGGGAGGGCTGTCCATGCCGGGTGTTGCTGTCTGGGGGGTGTTGCTGTCCCAGGGAGGGGGTCAGGCAGGGCTGTCTGTGCCGGGTGTTGCTGTCTGGGGGGTGTTGCGGTCCCAGGGACAGGGTCAGGGAGGGCTGTCCGTTCCGGATGTTGCTGTCTGGGGGGTGTTGCAGTCCCAGGGACAGGGTCAGGGAGGGCTGTCCATGCCGGGTGTTGCTGTCTGGGGGGTGTTTCTGTCCCAGGGACAGGGTCAGGGAGGGCTGTCCGTGCCGGGTGTTGCTGTCTGGGGGGTGTTGCTGTCGCAGGGACGGGGTCAGGCAGGGCTGTCCATGCAGGTGTTGCTGTCCCCCGTGTGTGTGTGGGAGCCCTGTGCCCAGTGCCCAGCCTCACCGCTCTCCCCCCAGACGGGCAGGTACTCCTCCTGCTGGATGTTCAGCATGAGCTCCAGCCCGTTGCCGGAGCCACCCTTGACGGTGGTGAGGAGCTCGTTGCCTGGCACCCCTGCGTTGAAGGTGTAGCACTTCCCCAGGCGCGTGAAGATCTGCAGGGGAGACAGAGCCGGGCATGAGGTCAGCCCCAGCCCAGCCCAGGGAGATGCTGCACCGGGACCAGACCGCGCTGGGGGGGCTGTGCCATGTGCAGAGCTGTGCTGTGTCTGGAGGGGGGGCTGGGCCCGTCTGCACTGCCGTTAGCCCAGGGCTGGTGGGAGTCGACCCACCTGTCCTGTGTTAGAGAACCCGGGGCGGGCGCGTCTACACTAGTTCTGAACCCCGCGTTAACAGGGGCTCTGGCATCCTGGCCGCTCACAGCCCCGAGTCAAACCAGCCTGAAACGGGGCCACTCCCACCCTCGGGCCATGGGGCGCTGACTGTCCACCCTGCACGGGCAGCTGCCAGCCCCGCCCGCTGAGCTGCCGTTCTGGTCTGTGCCCTCCCAGTGCCAGCCACGCGGAGGAGGCTCCTTTGGCCAAACCTCTCTGGCTTGCGCGGTCACTCACCTGGCAGGAGCTCGGCGAGGGCCAGGGGACACTTGGGCGGCGCTTTGACCCACCCAAGGGACCTGGCGGATTTAATGACAGAGCAGGGGGAGGAGGAAGAGGAGGAGGCAGAGGAGGAGGAAGAGTACCTGGCATCACAGCACAGCCGCTAATGCCCAGTCCGTGGCCGGGCACGGCTGGCGCCAGGCCACAAGCAGAGCCGGTGGGGCCCAGCACCATGCACCCCGGGGTGAGACCTGGCGCCGGAGGAAAGCCTGTTTCTGGAGCGTGGGAGCAGGTTGGGGCCGCACCCCTCTGGGTAAAGACACCCCCAGGAGGCCCCCTGGGTGGCCAGAAGCCGACTGCCCCAGATGGCTACAGCTCCCCTGCGCTGGAGCTGGGGGGTCGACTCTGGGCCAGGCACGGCAGAGGTGTCTGAGCAGCCAGGCGTGTGGTTTACCCCGAGCGGCGGCAGTAACGCTAGTCCGGAGGCATTGCCGGTGTTGAGAATAGCCCGTGGATGGGACCCATGTGCCCATGGTTTGCCCCCAAGAGCATATGGGCACGACGCTGTTGGTACGCAGGCCCTTGGGCCCCACAGAGGCCGATTTACGAGCAGCAGCGTGGGCTGCACTGGGGACGTTCACAATGCCAGGGTTTGTCGCCAGTCGACATTCAGGGACAGGCTGGGATGCTATTCCCATGGCAGGACCCTGTCACAAGCGGCGTTCCTGTCCCCACCGTGTGACGCCCTCCTGCCTGGGCTTGTGAAACCAGGCCCTGACCCATGCTCAGCTGGTGCAGAGCGGCTGTGGGATGCGCTGTGGGCAGGTGGCTACACACCCGTTTGGATGCCAGGGTCTGTATCACTGCAGTTGCTGGGCTCGTCCCAGGCCTCGGGGAGCCGATTCCCCCCGACTGGCCCTGTGACTGCGAGGGGCTCTGGCGCCGGTCCCCTCGGCCAGGTTGCTGGATGTACCTGGACACTAGGAGTCAGGGATGCTCTGCGCTCCCACGCCATGGACTGCCTGGCCCAATGGCACTGGGGGAGAGAATCACAGCACGGCTGCCGGGGTGGCTAGTCTAACCCCCGGACGAGATGTAGGATTTGTTGGGTCTGTCCCATCCCAGACAGACGGCTCCAGCCTCCTTCGGAAAACCTCCAGTGAAGGAGCTTCCACAACCCCCTGAGGCGTCTGTTCCACCGTCCCACTGTTCTCACAGCTGGGAAGTTTTCCCTGAGATTTCATCTAACTCTGCTGGGCTGTAGTTTGAACCCGCTGCCTCTTGTCCTGCCGCTGTGGCCAGAGAGAGCAGCTTTTCTCTATCTTTTTTATGGCAGCCTTTCAAGTATTCGAAGATCGCTGTCATGTCCCCCTTCATCTCCTTTTTTCCAAAGCAAACGTACCCAGGTCGTAGGGCTTGCACTAGTACCGGTAGGAATCTTTGAGACTAACAGAAGTATTGGGAGCATAAGCTTTCGTGGGTAAGAACCTCACTTCTTCAGATGCAAGTAAGGTGATGAAGAAGTGAGGTTCTTACCCACGAAAGCTTATGCTCCCAATACTTCTGTTAGTCTCAAAGGTGCCACAGGACCCTCTGTTGCTTTTTACAGATTCAGACTAACACGGCTACCCCTCTGATACCGGTAGGAATGTGTTTGTGGGGAGAAAGGGGGGGGGGGGGGGGCAGTGGTTGGGGGCGGGGCCTTGCTTGTCATGCAATGTCCTTACCAATGACATCCTGGATAAAGGGGGTGTGAATCCATGGGCCCATCCTTGCTCCTGATCCGGGGTTTAGCGTCATTATCTCAGCTCTTGTCTGTCTGTCTGTTGCAGCGACAGCCAGAACCTTTTGTGATGCCATAAAAGGCTTTGTCTGCAGCGGGTCTAACGGGGCCACACTCAGTCAGCCGCCTTCCAACCCCCAGCCCAAGCCACAGCAGAACATTTCCACAACAAGCCGACAGAAAGCGCAGGACACACAACCCCCCACACACACACACACACGCTGCATGTGCCCAAGCCCCACAGCTCCTGGCCCTGTTTCTATGCCAGGCAGCCAGGCAGGGCCGTCACTCAAGGAGCAGGTCAGTAGCTGGTCTGGGCCTGACAGCACCCCCCCTTCGGGGTTGGCTCCCAGGAGAGCTTGGGCCAGTTCCTCGGGGCAGGCCCAGTGGAAGGCGCGCAGGAGATCTGGGACACGGACTTGTTCTTCCCCCAAATGCTCCTCTGGGCCATATCCCTCCCAATCTTCCCCGGCCTCGGCGGGAGCGCTGGGTCTGCTGGAGCACGCTGCCCTCTGGGCCCGGGGCAGTTAATGGTGACAGGAGAGGAGCTGGAGGCATGGAGAAAAGGGTTCGGGAGGGAGATGTACAACACGGGGGAAAGCTACTCCGGGATTGCAAATGGCCCCAGGTCTTTGGGGTCCAGTTTCATGAGCAGCCAGACCTGGTCCCCTGACCCAAGGGCAGGGATCGGCTGACGGCGTCCGTTGGCCTGGCACTTGTGCTCTCTCGTAGCCGCTTCTAACCGGTGAGTTCCCGGTGGCCGCGCTCAGCAATGGTGGGCGCTGGGGAGCCGAGGGGATTTTGGGGGGATGCTGAGGGTGGAACCCGGACTTCGGGAAGAATGGGCTCCGCTGGGTTGCGGCGGGGGGGCTGTTGTGGGCGAATTGAGGGGCAGCCAGTCACCCTGCTGGTAATTTAGGAACCAGCGTGGGGCCTGGTCCGGGACCTGACTGCGCCTGCCCATCGGTACGAGGGTGCAGAGCAGGCGAGGTGCCAGGTTGGATGTCCGGGAGGTGCAGAAATTCCTACCAAAAGCGGGAAGCAAACGGGCAGCCCCGGTCAGATCCAGGAAGGTGGAAGTCCTTGTCTTTGAAGAGACAGGCTGCGTCCTGGGTGATGGGGGCCGCGACACGGGATAAATGCCCCAGCGCTGGGGTGCACCCTTGGGAGGGAGGCTGCGCCATGAGGAAGTCCATCGACACGCTAGGCTGAATGAGACCCAGCGCTCTCCCACGGGGGATTTGGGCCAGGTCAGAGGTCACAGGCATGGATGTAGGGTGCTACCAAAGCATGACGGGCCGGCCACCAGGAACGCCGCGACACCAGCGCCTGGGCTGTGAAGCGGCCGGAGCGACCTGCCAGAGGAGCATCGTAGCAGACTTGCAGCCTGGGTCGGCCAGCGGGTATGTACACGTGCCCATCCACACACCAGCAGGGAGCAAAAGTCACAGACCCAGGGGCTAAGGGCAGCAGGCCAGGCATGCCCAGGGGGTGACCAGAGTGTGGGGCTTGACTCAACCCATGCTGAAGAGTCTCCGGTGCCCTGAAGGGTAATGACCTAAGGGGGTGGTCTAGTGGGTGAGGGTGCCAGGAGTGACCCATCAGCGGTTCCCACCAGAGCCGGGGGATTCTTACCCATGGCCGGGAGCCCGGGGGCCTTAGTCACAGTTGGATCCATAAAATTACCGAAGGTCCGTGAGTTTTCTCGGAACACTGTGTGTGTGCCTCAGTTTCCCCTGTGTTACTCAAGTGTCCAGGTGGTGGGATCGGGGTGTGTGATCCTGCAGAGACCCCTAGAGGACAGGTGTGAGTACCACCGGCACAGAGAATGGCTGACAGCCCCCTTCTCTGCAAGGTGTTGGGAACAGAGATCAGGTGATCTGTTTGCCTGGGAAAGGGGCAAAGGACCGAGGAGGGGCTACAGGGGGTCGGAGGCTGGGCTTGTGGAAGCTGGTTGGGACTCAGGGAGGGGGGGCTCAGGGGCACCAGGCCCTGGATCCCCCCCAAGCTGGACTTGGCTGTAACTTCCTGCGCCCTGTGCTCGCCCCACTCCCTCTGCCCCTAGGGCACAGGGCAAGGCCCACAGGGGCCCTCTGCATGGGGAAGGGGGGGAGTAGAGACCCCAAACCAGCTTCACCAGGCAAAGCACAGCACCAAGGCGCTGCCGGGCCTGTACAGCACACCCGCCGGGGAGCAGGGGGCGGGATGGCTGATGGCCGGGGGGAGTGGGGGACTGGCCCATGGCCCGGGGGGAGTGGGCAGCTGGCCGATGGCCCGGGGGGAGTGGGGGACTGGCCCATGGCCCGGGGGGAGTGGGGGACTGGCCGATGAGGAGAGTGGGGGAGTGGGGTACTGGCCGATGGCCCGGGGTGAGTGGGGGACTGGCCGATGGCCCGGGGAGGGAGTGGGGGACTGGCCGATGGCCTGGGGGGAGTGGGGGAGTGGGCGGCTGGCCAGAAAACAAGGGCCACTCCAATTGCCCGGACGTTTGGCACCCATGGCCCGGCCCCTCCGCAGGAGGCCAGCCAGGTGTGACCAGCGGGAGGACAAGGGCTGACGAGGAGGCAGGTGACCACGTTCATGGGGAACAAGGACAAAGGGCTGAGGAGGGGCTGGTGGGTGTTAAGTGGGGGCTGCTGGAACCAGAAGCGCCTGGCCTGGGCCCAGGGAGGGGTCCTGCAGCGCTGGACTCTGGACCGACCCAGCTGGACTTGGCTGTAACTTTCTGTTCTCTGTGGTAACTACAGACTGTCTGCGCTGGGTCCAGACGCCCACCGACCCCCGGCTCTCCCACACTGGCCGAGCGTCACTGCAGTCAGGAACTGGGGGGGCAGGACTCCCTTTCGGGGTGCAGCCTCCCGCAGGCGTCTGGCTCCAGGAGGCCTTGAGGGGAGCTCACGGCGAGGAGCAGGCGGGCTGAAGGCTCCGAGGGTGGGTCCCAGGAGGCGGGGGGGGGGGTTCCCGTTAGTGAAAGAGGGAGCCCCCGAGGGGGCTGAGACACAGGGGTTCTCCCAGGGACGGTTCCGGAGTTGGGCGAGAGCACCGGGCCTAGGGATCTGTGACACCCCTGCACCCCATAGCCCAGTGGTCCCCAGACTGGGGGGCATGGAGGAACATATGGGGAGCGCACAGCAGGGCCCAGGCCAGCCCCCATGGGGGTCAGGGGGCAGGAGGGAGCCCCACCCAGCCCAGCTCCGGCGCTGGCCCAGCTCCACTCCGCCCCCCAGCCCAGCCCCACCATTAGTCCCAGCACCTCCCCCATCCCCAGTTCTGTCCCCAGCTCCACTGCCGAGCCACCTGCAGCAATGGGCGGAGGGGAACCAGATTCCATTACTGGTAAGGGGGGGGGATGATGGGAAAAGTTTGGGTACCACAGCCAGAGCCAGACGCCCCTGCACCCCACAGCCAGAGACCCCCCATAGCCAGAACAACGCTCCACAGTCAGAGACCCTCACACACCCCATAGCCAGAGAAACTTCCCCCATAGCGACTCCCCCCCGCACACTGCATTGGCAGAGCGCCCCTGCCCCCACCAAAATCCAGCCACTCCTCTTTACCCGTGGCCAGAGAGACCCCTGCCCCCGTGGGGTACAGACCCCCCATGCCTTGGGGTGTTGGTGATGAGTGGTGGCCCCTTTCCCCCAGGAGGCCCCAGCCTGAATCTGGCCCCTCAGACCCTGCAGCCGGCTGGCAGCCGGGCTCGGACTCCTGGGGGTGGCAGGCACATTTTCAAGAGCTTGGGCAGGGGAAGCTCCCCTGCGGGATCCAGAGGGCCTAGGTTCATGCCCTGCTGCCCCCGGGGTGTAACTGGGGCCACTGGGGTAACTGGTGTGACGAACTGGGACTGTTCTTACTGTGGTCTTTGAATGCTGACAGGGGAGTGTGGCTAGGATAGTCTGCATTGGGGGATGGGAGACTGACCGACGGAGAATACCTGAGCATGTAACATGAGAACCCAGGAAGGGGTTAGAGGCCAGGTGACACCTTGGCCTGGGAAACTGAACAAAGGCTGTGGGAGGGGTCACTGAAGGGAGAGTTTCAGGAGCTGGCTGGTGACATGGCTGGGAGGCAGACGGAGCTCTGACCTCCCAAGGGGCTGGGGTGCCCTGAGACCCCAAGATGGACCTAACTGAGGGGGATCCTGTGGTCTGTGCCTGCAAGACCTGTCTTGGACTGTGTCCCTGTCATCTAAATAAACCTTCTGCTTTACTGGTGTGACGGAGCAGGGAGCAGGGCAGATTTGACCTGGGAATGTTGCAGGGGGGTTGCAGTGGGAATGTGGGACTTCCCTTGAAGGAAGCTACCTGAGCTGTAACCTGAGCCAGGAACGGGGGTGGGGAGAATTAACACCTTCTGCCCGGGAGACTGGACAAAGGAGAGGAGCAGCGGGAGGGGCTTGGAGTTTTAGTTTCGGTTGGGGCTGGGTGGTGCAACGCAGGGAACCCCAAGCTGGGGTCTAAGCTCCCTGAACCTCCCAGAGGGACCTAATTGAGGGGGTCTGGTCGTACCTACACGCTCTGCTTGAGACGGTGTTCCTGTCCTTAAATAAACCTTCTGCTTTACTGGCTGGTTGAGAGTCGCAGTGAATCTCGGGAAGAGGGGTGCAGGGCCCTAACTCCCCCACACTCTGCAACAACTGGCTGGCTGAGAGTCATGGTGAATCGCAGGAAGCCGGGGGTGCAGGGCCCTAACTCCCCCACACTCCGCAACAACTGGTGGCAGAGGCGGGATCTACTGCACCCCGTGGACGGCGCTTCCTGCAGTAAGTGACTGGGGAGCAGTAAAACGAAGGGGGATTGACGGGGACCAGGCCTGCTGAAGAGTGGGAGAGAGACGGTTATTACCCCTGGGAGTGTGTGACCAGCGAGAAGGACTTTTGCAGTAACAGGGTCCCCCGGGGGGATCGCAGCGAGTGGTCCCAGGGGTGGAGGAGTCTGCAGCTCGACCCTGGCAGAGAGGCGGTGTGACGGAGCAGGGAGCAGGGCAGATTTGACCTGGGAATGTTGCAGGGGGGTTGCAGTGGGGATGTGGGACTTCCCTTGAAGGAAGCTACCTGAGCTGTAACCTGAGCCAGGAACGGGGGTGGGGAGAATTAACACCTTCTGCCCGGGAGACTGAACAAAGGAGAGGAGCAGCGGGAGGGGCTTGGAGTTTAGTTTCGGTTGGGGCTGGGTGGTGCAACGCAGGGAACCCCAAGCTGGGGTCCAAGCTCCCTGAACCTCCCCGAGGGACCTAATTGAGGGGGGTCTGGTCGTACCTACACGCTCTGCTTGAGACTGTGTTCCTGTCCTTAAATAAACCTTCTGCTTTACTGGCTGGCTGAGAGTCACAGTGAATCTCGGGAAGAGGGGTGCAGGGCCCTAACTCCCCCACAATCCGCAACAGGCGGTGACCTCGAGAAGGGCTGGCACACTAGGGGTCCCCCTGGGAACTGTGGGGAGCTGTGAGCACAGAGGCCGGTGAGTGGCCGGCAGGAAGATGTATGCCAAGCGGCTTAAGAGCGACCTGGTGGAGCTGTGCAAGCAGAGGCGGCTGCGCATTGGGAGGCTCACCAAAGAACAGCTCATTGCCCAGCTAGAGGCGGAAGATCGCGCGAATGAACTGATCCCTGTGTCTCAGGGAAGCAGCCTGGCAATTGCAGCGCAGGCACCAGTGTCTGTCCCAGCTGGGAGTGGTCAGCCGGCTGCTGAGGGCTTCCCGAGACCCCTCCTTCCTATGCCTAGGGGAAGGGTGGGGAGGAGCCCAGCAAATACCGAAGGCGCCGTGACCCCCCCGGCCAGCAGGGGACCCTCCCGGCGAAGCTCGCCGGCCAGCAGAGGATCCTCCCGGCGACGTTCGGCATCCGTGGAGCGGAATTGGCTGGAATGGGAGAAAGAGCTAAAACTGAGAGAGCTGGAGGATCGTGAACAACAGAGACAGCATGAACGGGAGGAGAAAGAGAGACAGAGACAGGAGAATGAGAGACAGCATCAGCATGAAGAGAGACAGAGACAGCATGAACGGGAGGAGAATGAGAGACAGCGTCAGCATGACCTGGAACTGGCGAGATTGAAGGGCAGCGAACCCCCGGCTGCGGTGAGTGAGGGGGGACCCAGGACTGCACGGAGCTTTGATAAGTGCATCATGGCCCCATACAAGGAGGGGGAGGACATGGATGACTTCCTGGAGGCCTTTGAGACGGCCTGCGAGCTGCACCGGGTTGATCCCGCGGACAGACTCCGGGTCCTTACCCCCTTACTGGACCCCAAAGCCGTGGCATTGTACCGCCAACTGGGAGAGGCAGAGAAAGGGGACTACAAACTATTCAAAAAGGCCCTGCTACGTGAGTTTGGGCTGACTCCTGAGATGTACCGGGAAAGGTTCCGGAGTCAAGATAAAACCCCTGAGATCTCATATCTGCAACTAGCCGTCCGCATGGAAAGATACGCCAGCAAGTGGGCTGGTGGGGCCCAGACGAAGGAGGACCTGATTAAACTGCTGGTACTGGAGCAACTGTATGAGCGGTGCCCATCCGACCTGAGGCTATGGTTGGCGGACAGAAAGCCAGAGAACCCACGACACGCCGGGCAGCTGGCTGATGAGTTTGTAAAGAGCCGGTCAGGGGGTGGCAGGGAGGAGCCCCAAAGGAACAGGCCCGCCGCGATGCAGAGAGAGAGTCACCCTGGGACCTCCCAAAGGGGGAATATGGGGAATCCCCTCCCACGGGGAATGCCCAGCATCAGGGACAACCGACCGGCTCGAGGGGACCCACGGGACATGAGCTGCTATTACTGCGGCCGAAGAGGCCACGTTCGGGCCCAGTGCCCCAAGCTCAAAGACAGACTGAGCAGACCGAACCCGCACCGGGTTAACTTGGTAGAGGCCCAGACGGACGAGGGGCAGGCTTCCCACGCAAGAGGGGCTGGCAGCTTATCAACTGCTCAAGAGAAAGAAGGGCCCCCGGCCAGCTTCTCTGGGGGGCCAGATGCTCCGGATTCAAAGTTCTCCGTTTACAGGGTTGGCGCGGGGCTGTCCCTGCGGAGCGAGTGCCTTGTTCCCCTGGAGGTGGATGGGAAGAAAGTTTATGGATACTGGGACACGGGCGCAGAGGTGACACTGGCCCGGCCCGAGGTGGTGGCCCCAGATCGGGTGGTGCCCAACACCTTCCTGACCCTGTCCGGGGTGGGCGGGACCCCATTCAAGGTTCCCGTAGCGAGGGTACACCTGAAATGGGGGGCCAAGGAGGGCCCCAAGGACGTGGGAGTGCACCACCATTTGCCCACTGAGGTGTTGATGGGGGGGGACCTAGAGGACTGGCCAAGCAGCCCCCAGACCGCCTTAGTCGTGACCCGTAGCCAGAGCCGGCGAGGGGCACTACGCCCTGACCTTGGGAAGGATGTCCCACTGGAGGCACCGAACCCTTCCCGGGTGGGGAGGGAACACCCAAGGACAGGCCGCGGGGTGGCTGGGGCTTCCGACCCAGCCGACGAGAGGGAGCAGGTCCCCATCCCTTCCCCAGCCGCCGAGTTCCAGGCCGAGTTGCAGAAGGACCCCTCCCTGCGGAAGCTAAGGGGCCTGGCTGACCTCAGTGTGGTACAGACCATGAGGAGAGGATGCAAGGAGAGGTTCCTGTGGGAGAAGGGGTTCCTGTACCGAGAGTGGGCTCCCCCGGGGGAAGTGGAGTCGTGGGGGATCAGGAGGCAGCTGGTGGTTCCCCAGAAGTTTCGCCACAAGCTACTGTACCTGGCCCATGACATCCCTCTCGCAGGGCACCAGGGGATCCGGCGCACCAGGCAGAGGCTGCTACAGAACTTTTACTGGCCCGGGGTCTTCACCAACGTCCGGCAGTACTGCCGATCCTGTGACCCCTGCCAGAGGGTGGGGAAGGCCCGGGACAAGGGGAAGGCAGCATTGAGACCTTTGCCCATCATAGAGGAGCCTTTCCAGAAGGTGGCCATGGACATAGTGGGACCTCTCAGCAAGGCGACCCGGTCTGGGAAGAAATACATCCTGGTGGTGGTCGATTTCGCCACCCGCTACCCCGAGGCAGTGCCCTTATCGTCCATTGAAGCAGACACTGTGGCGTATCGCTGCTGACCATTTTCAGCCGAGTGGGGTTCCCCAAGGAAGTCTTGACGGACCAAGGGTCCAACTTCATGTCGGCCCTACTCCGGTGCTTGTGGGAGAGATGTGGGGTCCGGCACAACTGGGCCTCAGCATATCACCCCCAATCCAACGGGCTGGTGGAGAGGTTCAATGGGACGCTAAAAATGATGCTGAAAACATTTATGAATCAGCACCCGCAGGACTGGGACAAGTACTTACCTCACCTGCTGTTTGCGTACAGGGAGGTACCCCAGGAGTCTACCGGGTTTTCGCCTTTCGAACTGCTATATGGAAGGCGGGTAAGGGGGCCCCTGGACCTGATGAGAGACGAATGGGAGGGGAAGGCCACTCCTGACGGAGAGTCGGTGGTGGAGTATGTCCTGACCTTCCGGGAACGACTTGCCGAGCTCATGGGCCTGGCCAGGGAGAATCTGGCCAGAGCCCAGAGGAAGCAGAAGGTCTGGTATGACCGCACAGCACGGGCCCGCGCCTTCGCCACTGGGGATCAGGTGATGGTCCTCATCCCCGTGAGGAAAAACAAACTCCAGGCCGCCTGGGAAGGGCCCTTCAAGGTTGTCAAGCAACTAAACGAGGTAAACTATGTGGTGGAGCTGTCGAACCGGGCACACCACCACCGGGTGTACCATGTGAATATGATGAAGCCATATTATGACAGGGGGAATATGGTGTTGGCCGTGTGTGGACAGTGGGAGGGGCAGGGAGATGACCCTTTAGTAGATCTATTCCCTGGGACAAGAGTTGGCTTCCCCCTGGAAGCAATTCCCCTCTCTGATCGGCTAACCCCTGCCCAGCGAGCTGAGATCGGAGGGGTGCTGCATCTGTACCAGCAGCTGTTTTCCAACCAGCCTGGACGCACTAATCTGACTGTCCACCGGGTGCAGACAGGATCGCACCCGCCTATAAAATGCTCCCCCTTCCGAGCCACAGGGAAAACTGCTCAGGACCTGGAAAGAGAGGTCAATGACATGCTGGCTTTGGGGGTGATCCAGCCGTCTTCCAGCCCTTGGGCCTCGCCGGTGGTGCTGGTCCCCAAAAAGGACGGGTCGATCCGGTTCTGTGTGGACTATCGGAAGCTCAATGCCATCACTGTAGCCGATGCCTACCCCATGCCCAGGCCGGACGAGCTCCTAGACAAGCTGGGAGGTGCTCGGTACCTTACCACCATGGATCTTACAAAGGGCTATTGGCAAGTGCCGCTGGATGCAGATGCCAGGCTGAAATCGGCCTTTGTCACCCCTCTGGGGCTCTATGAGTTCCTGACCCTGCCCTTCGGCCTCAAGGGAGCGCCGGCCACCTTCCAGCGCCTGGTGGATCAGCTACTGAGGGGGATGGAGAGTTTTGCCGTGGCGTATATTGATGACATCTGTGTCTTTAGCCAGACCTGGGAGGACCACATATCCCAGGTTAGACAAGTGCTGGACCGACTCCAGAAGGCTGGGCTGACCGTAAAACCGGAGAAGTGCAAGGTGGGGATGGCTGAGGTATCCTACCTAGGCCACCGGGTGGGAAGCGGCTGCCTAAAGCCGGAACCAGCCAAAGTGGAGGTGATCAGAGACTGGCCCGCTCCTCAAACCAAAAAGCAGGTCCAAGCCTTTATTGGGATGGCAGGGTACTATCGGAGGTTCGTGCCCCACTTTAGCGCCATAGCCGCCCCCATCACTGAGCTGTGCAAGAAGGGGAAGCCAGACAAAGTGGTCTGGACCGAGGAGTGCCAGGAGGCTCTCCGGGCACTGAAGGAGGCTCTGGTCAGTGGCCCAGTTCTGGCAAACCCAGACTTTGACAAGCCCTTTATGGTGTTCACCGACGCCTCAGACACAGGATTGGGGGCGGTGTTAATGCAGGAGGATGAAAAGGGGGAGAGACACCCCATCGTGTACCTGAGCAAGAAGTTGCTACCGCGGGAGCAGAACTACGCGGCCATCGAGAAGGAATGCCTGGCCATGGTGTGGGCCCTCAAGAAACTAGAGCCATATCTCTTTGGGCGTCACTTCACCGTGCACACCGACCACTCTCCCCTGACCTGGCTGCACCAGATGAAAGGAGCCAACGCCAAGCTCCTGAGATGGAGCCTGCTCCTGCAGGATTATGACATGGACGTGGTCCATGTGAAGGGACGTGACAACCTGATAGCGGACGCATTGTCCCGGAGAGGGAGCCCTGAACTTCCCCAGGTCACTGGTCAGAGTGACCCCGCTCAGTTCAGTCTCGAAGGGGGTTGAGATGTGACGGAGCAGGGCAGATTTGACCTGGGAATGTTGCAGGGGGGTTGCAGTGGGGATGTGGGACTTCCCTTGAAGGAAGCTACCTGAGCTGTAACCTGAGCCAGGAACGGGGGTGGGGAGAATTAACACCTTCTGCCCGGGAGACTGAACAAAGGAGAGGAGCAGCGGGAGGAGTTTTGAGTTTAGTTTTCGGTTGGGGCTGGGTGGTGCAACGCAGGGAACCCCAAGCTGGGGTCTAAGCTCCCTGAACCTCCCAGAGGGACCTAATTGAGGGGGTCTGGTCGTACCTACACGCTCTGCTTGAGACTGTGTTCCTGTCCTTAAATAAACCTTCTGCTTTACTGGCTGGTTGAGAGTCGCAGTGAATCTCGGGAAGAGGGGTGCAGGGCCGTAACTCCCCCACACTCTGCAACAACTGGCTGGCTGAGAGTCATGGTGAATCGCAGGAAGCTGGGGGTGCAAGGCCCTGAGTCCCCCCACACTCCGTGACAACTGGTGGCAGAGGTGGGATCTACTGCACCCCGTGGATGGTGCTTCCTGCAGTAAGTGACTGGGGAGCAGTAAAACGAAGGGGGATTGATGGGGACCAGGCATGCTGAAGAGTGAGAGAGAGACAGTTATCACCCTTGGGAGTGTGTGACCAGCGAGAAGGACTTTTGCAGTAACAGGGTCCCCCGGGGGGATCGCAGCGAGTGGTCCCAGGGGCGGAGGAGTCTGCAGCTCGACCCTGGCAGAGAGGTGGTGACCTCGAGAAGGGCTGGCACACTAGGGGTCTCCCTGGGAACTGTGGGGAGCTGTGAGCACACAGGCCGGTGAGTGGCCGGCAGGAAGATGTATGCCAAGCGGCTTAAGAGCGACCTGGTGGAGCTGTGCAAGCAGAGGGGGCTGTGCATTGGGAGGCTCACCAAAGAACAGCTCATTGCCCGGCTGGAGGCGGAAGATCGCGCGAATGAACTGATCCCTGTGTCTCAGGGAAGCAGCCTGGCAAATGCAGCGCAGGCACCAGTGTCTGTCCCAGCTGGGAGTGGTCAGCCGGCTGCTGAGGGCTTCCCGAGACCCCTCCTTCCTATGCCTAGGGGAAGGGTGGGCAGGAGCCCAGCAAATACCGAGGGCGCTGTGACCCCCCCGGCTGGCAGGGGATCCTCCCGGCGAAGCTCGGCATTCGTGGAGCGGAATTGGCTGGAATGGGAGAAAGAGCTAAAACTGAGAGAGCTGGAGGATCGTGAACAACAGAGACAGCATGAACGGGAGGAGAATGAGAGACAGAGACAGCATGAACTGGAACTGGCGAGATTGAGGGGCAGCGAACCCCCGGCTGCGGTGAGTGAGGGGGGGACCCAGGACTGCACGGAGCTTTGATAAGTGCATCCTGGCCCCACGCAAGGAGGGGGAGGACATGGATGACTTCCTGGATGCCTTTGAGACGGCCTGCGAGCTGCACCGGGTTGATCCTGCGGACAGGCTCCGGGTTCTCACCCTCTTACTGGACCCCAAAGCCGTGGCATTGTACCGCCAACTGGAAGAGGCAGAGAAAGGGGACTATGAACTATTCCAAAAGGCCCTGCTACGTGAGTTTGGGCTGACTCCTGAGATGTACCGGGAAAGGTTCTGGAGTCAGGATAAAACCCCTGAGATCTCCTATCTGCAACTAGCCGTCCGCATGGAAGGATACGCCAGCAAGTGGGCTGATGGGGCCCAGACGAAGGAGGACCTGGTTAAACTGCTGGTACTGGAGCAACTGTATGAGCGGTGCCCATCCGACCTGAGGCTGTGGTTGGTGGACAGAAAGCCAGAGAACCCGCGACATGCAGGGCGGCTGGCCGATGAGTTTGTGAAGAGCCGGTCAGGGGGTGGCAGGGAGGAGTCCCAAAGGAACAGGCCCGCCGCGACGCAGAGAGAGAGTCACCATGGGACCTCCCCGTGGGAAAATACGGAAAATCCCCATCAAGGGGGAACATCCGGCGTCAGGGCCATCCGACCCACTCAAGGGGACCCATGGGACATGGGCTGCTATCACTGTGGCCAGAGAGGCCACATACGGGCCCAGTGCCCTAGGCTCAGGGACAGACTGAGCAGACCGAACCCACAGAGGGTTGACTGGGTAGAGACCCAGCCGGGCAAGAGGCAGCATTCCCAGGGAATGGGGGCTGGCAGAGTACCACCAGCTAAGGAGGGAGGAGAGCTCCAGGCCAGCTCCTCTGGGGGGCTGGATGCTCCAGACTCAGGGTTTTTGGTTTATACGGTGGGCGCGGGGCTGTCCCTCCGGAGAGAGTACCTTGTTCCCCTGGAGGTGGATGGGAGGAAGGTCAATGGATACTCAAAAAGAAGAACAGGAGTACTTGTGGCACCTTAGAGACTAACAAATTTATTAGAGCATAAGCTTTCGTGGACTACAGCCCACTTCCGCATATAGAATGGAACATATAATGAGGATATCTCCTCATTATATGTTCCATTCTATATGCATCCGAAGAAGTGGGCTGTAGTCCACGAAAGCTTATGCTCTAATAAATTTGTTAGTCTCTAAGGTGCCACAAGTACTCCTGTTCTTCTTTTTGCGGATACAGACTAACACGGCTGTTACTCTGAAACTTGTCAATGGATACTGGGATACGGGTGCAGAGGTGACGCTGGCCCGGCCCGAGGTGGTGGCCCCAGATCAGGTGGTGCCCAACACCTACCTGACCCTGACGGGGGTGGGCGGGACACCAGTCAAAGTGCCCGTGGCGAGGGTACACCTGAAGTGGGGGGCCAAGGAGGGCCCCAAGGATGTGGGGGTACACCCGTATTTGCCCACTGAGGTGTTGATGGGGGGGGACCTGGAGGACTGGCCAAGCAACCCCCAGGGTGCCCTAGTTGTGACCCGCAGTCAGAACCGGCGAGGGGCCCTGCGCCCTGGCCTTGGGGGGGGTGCCTTGCCCGAGGCGCAGGACCCTAACCTGGTGGGGAGGGAACACCCAGGGACACGGCTCAGGGAGGCTGCGGCTTCAGACCCAGGCGGCGAGAGAGAGCAGGTGGCCATCCCTGTCCCAGCTGCTGAGTTCCAGGCCGAGGTGCAGAAAGATCCCTCCTTGCGGAAGATAAGGGACCTGGCCGACCTCAATGCGGTACAGACCATGGGACGAGGTGGCCGGAAAAGGTTCCTGTGGGAGAAGGGGTTCCTGTACCGAGAATGGGCTCCCCCAGGGAAAATGGAGTCAGGGGGGATCAGGAGGCAGCTGGTGGTACCCCAGAAGTATCGCCGCCAGCTGCTGTGCCGGGCCCATGACATTCCCCTCTCAGGGCACCAGGGAACCTGGCATACCCAGCAGAGGCTGCTACGGAGCTTTTACTGGCCTGGGGTCTTTGTTACTGTCCGACAGTACTGCGGATCCTGTGACCCCTGTCAGAGGGGGAGGAAGGCCTGGGACAAGGGGAAAACAGCTTTAGGACCCTTGCCCAGCATAGAGGAACCTTTCCGGAGGGTGGCCAAGGTTAAAAGGGGGGCTCTGAACCAAGTTGTCACGGAGTATGGGGGGACTCAGGGCCCTGCACCCCCGGCTTCCTGCGATTCACCATGACTCTCAGCCAGCCAGTAAAGCAGAAGGTTTATTTAGATGACAGGAACACAGTCCAAAACAGGTCTTGCAGGCACAGACCACAGGATCCCCCTCAGTTAGGTCCATCTTGGGGTCCCAGGGCACCCCAGCCCCCTTGGGAGGTTAGAGCCCCGTCTGCCTCCCAGCCATTCCACCAGCCAGCTCCTGAAACTCTCCCTTCAGCGACCCCTCCCACAGCCTTTGTTCAGTTTCCCGGGCCAAGGTGTCACCTGGCCTCTAACCCCTTCCTGGGTTCTCATGTTCCATGCTCAGGTATTCTCCGTCGGTCAGTCTCCCATCCCCCAATGCAGACCATCCTAGCCACACTCGCCTGTCAGCATTCACAGACCACAGTAAGAACAGTCCTAGTTCGTCACAACTGGGAATTGTTTGTAATAGCTGTATGCAGTCTTGGCCTGCCTCAGTTTCCCTCGGGGCATGGCATTGCTGCCCAATGGGCTGACACTCCTGGGAGAGCGCAGGGGTGGGGTGGGGGGGCACGGTGCTGTCTGGGGATGGACAAAGTCACTACAGAACCGGTCCAAATCTACAGAGGGGCCCGCAGGGCAAGGAGATGCCAAGGCCTGACCGACCCCCACCAAGCAATGGGCCACCCGGCAGGACTTGGTTACGGAGCTGGCAGCCCAGGGCAGGTGGCTGGGGAAGGGGCTCTTTGGAGGGACTCCGGCGCCTGGGGTGGGGAGACAAAGGGGACAACAGCGAGTGAACTCTGGGGCCGGGGCGGGCGCCGCTTGGCTAGCCTGGCAGGTACTGGCCCGCGGCTGCACTCCTGCCTCGCTGCGCTGACCTCGGCCTGTCAGACTGGCCAGACGACTGTCGACGGATCCTGGTTGGCACAGGTGGCCCGCGTGGCAGTGAACGTGCCCGGGAACTTTGCCCCTGGCAGGGCCCAGCACGGCCTCCCGCAGGCCTCGCTGCTGGGAGCACGGAGAGACGGGGCACTGGGGCCTTGGAGTGTGGAGGCCACAGGCGGGTCCCTAGGGAACTGGGGTCCCTGGGCCCGGCCTGCTAAGGGGTCCCGCCCCGGAACCTCTGACAGGCCAGGCACAGCCCAGACCCTGCAGCTCTGTGTCAGTGACCCACTGAGACTTCTGGGGTCCTCCATGGCCACCCCGGCACTGCGTAGAACGGGCTGCCTGGCCAGGGACAGGCCCCCCTTCCCCAGGAAGCCCTGCCTTGGCCAGGGCAGGTGCAGGCCAGCGGGGTGAGTGGTGCCGGCTGGGGGGAGCTGGCCCAGCACTGCACCGGCCCCGGGACTGGCTCTGGGGCAGCTCGGGGGGTTAACAGGAATGCCCAAGCTGGGTAAAGGCCTGGTGCATCCTGGGGGAGGGAAGGGTCCATACACCCACACACACACCCCCGTCTGGGACACCCCGAAATGGCAACTGGGCCCTGGGTTGGAGCCTTTCACCCCCGTGCCCTGGGTAGGGGTGTGATGGGCGCAGCAGGCCCGTGTGGGTACCGCGGCACCCAACCCACACCAGGGACGCTGTCCTGGTAACTGGGCTGCACAGGTAAGGGAGGGGAGGCATCGCCATGGCAACGGCTGCACTGAAAGAGGGGAGCCATTGCCATGGTAACAAGGGATCCATCTAAGGAAGGGGGAGAGGGGGCCATGGCGACGTGTGGGCGGGGAGCCGCCTCCATGACCAGCTGTGTCCAGTCTCCGTTGAATGCTCCTTGCAGGCCCCATGGGGCTCGGGGGAGCGGGGGTCATGCCTGCTATTGTGGGGTTGGCCCCACAGGCTCCCTGTGCTTGGGGGGGACCCCAGCTGCAGTGAGAGCTGAGCGCAGGGTGGGCACTGCCAGGCGGTGCTGTGAGCTTGGGGCTGCCCCTTCAGGCCAGGGTCATATGGGGCAGGGAAGTGTCGCAGGACTCCCTCATCGCCCCCTCCATGGGCCTGTCCCCTCTCCAGCCTCCCACGCCCTTCGCGTCCCTGATCTGCCTGCTCCCCATCCCCCAAGCTGCCAGGCCGGCCCGGCCCAGCGGGGCCAGGCCCAGCAGCTCCAAGGGACCCCACGCAGACGGAGACACCCCAAGCCCATAGCGGAGGCTGGCCCAGTGCTGCCGCTGGATGCCTCCCGGGGTCTCTGGAAAGTCTTGTTATCCACTGCAACGTCCAACACTCTGACCATACCTGAGTGCTTGGCCTGAGCGAGACCCTGTGGCAGGGAGTTCCACCGGCTCAGTGTGGGTGGGGACAGAGGGATCCCTCCCCCAGCCTGGAGCGTGCGGCCTGCCTGACCTGTGCGGGAGATGGAGAGTCTGCACCCAGTGCCCCTCTGCCCTGCGTCCTCGGCCCCATGCGAAGGTCCCGGTCTGTCGCCCTGCTAGGGCAGGGGCCACCCTAGGCATCAAACACTCTCAACGCCTGGTGTGACGAAGTAGGGGAGTCTCTTGTTTTTCCGTGTTTTTCCAATGGTTTGCATGCAGAGGGGGTGGGACTCAGTGTCCTTGGGTGTTACTGGTTTAACGAGGTGAGGGGAGAGGGAGTTTGTTGTTACAGGGGACCAGAGAGGGAACTTGGGACCCCAGCCAATGGCCTGGAAGACGGATACCCCAGCGACTGGTGACCATAAGGCCCCGCTCAGGAGTTGCAGCCGGTTCTGGCCAGTGGGAGGACAATGGGCTTGTGCCGAACTGGGACTGTTCTTAATGTGGTCTGTGAATGCTGTGTGGGGAGTGTTGGCCTGGGAAGGTGGCAGGGGTTTGGCTGGGACGGTCTGCATTGGGGGATGGGAGACTGGCCTTGAGGGATGATACCTGAGCATGTAACATGAGAACCCAGGAGGGGGCTGGAGCCAGGTGACACCTTTGCCCAGGAAATGGGGGGGAGGCTCAGTGAGAGACGCTGGAGAGAGTTAGGGTTTTGGAGCTGGCTGGTGAAATGGAGGAAGGCCCAGATGGGGCTCTGCGCCACCCCCGCTCTGGGGCTGTGGTGTCCTTGGGGCCCCTAGATGGACCAAACTAAGGGGGTCCTGTTGTCTGTACCTGCAAGACCTGTCTTGAGCCGTGTTCCTGTCGTCTAAATAAACCTTCTGCTTTACTGGCTTGCTGAGAGTCATGGTGAATCGCAGGAAGCCGGGGGTGCAGGGCCTTGTGTCCCCCCACACTCCGTGACAAGGCTGCGAAGAGAGGACCCTGGTGACCTGACCAGCCGGTTCCAGCCAGAGGACAGAAGAGGGGAGAGGAGGCCCAGGTTTACGACCCTGTTTACCTGGAGAGAAGACAATGGACAGAGGCCGGGCTTGGGGCCGGGGATCTCAGATGCCCAGCAGGGAAGCAGGGGGGCTCTGGGCTGGAGAGGGGAAACAGGCAGAGCCCACCTGGATGCAGGGAGACTGGGATGTGCTGGGCTGAGGGAAGCCAGGCCTGAGGCCCTGAGAGTTTCCTGTGCTGTGTTCAATGCTCAATAACCCTCCTGTGTTATGCTGGCTGAGAGTCACTCCGGGCTAGAGAACAGGGGGCATCAACCCCTTTGGGGGTGGAGGCCCCGGGGGTCCAGAGCGAGGGGACTCCCTGAGGGGGCCCACGGCAGAGACAGACGTGCTAAGGCTCCGAGAGGTGCGGCTCCAGGAGGTGGAGGGGCCTGACCCCGAGAGAGAGCGGACCCCCGAGAAGGGCTGTCGCACTGAAGGGGCCCCCCCCACGGACCGCACAGGACCACGAGTGGGCACGAACAGTGAGTCCGTGACACCTGGCTCCATCCACAGCTCTGCTCACCCCGTTCCACAACAGCTCAGTCCCGAGTCTCCCGCGGTCCCTCAGTCGCTGCAGCCCACGCACCTGCCCTGGCCCACAGCGCCCCCTGCTGGGAGAGGCGGGAGCTGAAATATCTGGGAGCTCCCCCAACCAGGGCTCCTGCCCTGCCCCAAACACTGTCTGCCCCACCCCGTTCTTAAAGGAGCAGCACCCAGCAAACAACAGGCCAAGGCCGGGCGCCTGCAGCAGGCCCCTGACACAGCTAGCACAGGGCCCAGCTCCGCCCAGCCTGGGGCATCAGCAGGGTCTGCACCCACGCTCCGGCGTCTGCTCCCGAGGGCAGGCCCCAGCCCCCGTGCGGAGCAGCCTGGTCAGGGAGCCACAACGCACAGACCTGCGCACACACTGCCCCATGTCACACGTGCACACATGGCCCCTGCATCACACACGCATGCACACACAGCCCGCGCTTTACACAAGTGTGCACACATGGCTCCCGTGTCACACACGGCCTGCGCTTTACACAAGTGTGCACACCTGGCTCCCGTGTCACACACGGCCCGCGCTTTACACAAGTGTGCACACATGGCTCCCGTGTCACACACGGCCTGCGCTTTACACAAGTGTGCACACATGGCTCCCGTGTCACACACGGCCTGCGCTTTACACAAGTGTGCACACATGGCTCCCGTGTCACACACGGCCCGCGCTTCACACAAGTGTGCACACATGGCTCCCGTGTCACACACGGCCCACGCTTTACACAAGTGTGTGACAGCAGCGACGATGCTGTCAGCGGGATTCTTGGTTTCTGCTCCTGGCACTAGGGTCCGAGCACAGTCCGGTGGGTGCAAACGACGCACTGAGCTCCCCCCCGTTCGGGCCGCCTGCAGGAACTGAGGCCACGGCGAGCCAGCACCGCCTGCCCCACCCGGGCTGGAGGTCAGGGTGCGCTCCGCCCAGCACCGAGTGCCAGGGACGGGCCAGAGGGAGGGCAAGGCGGCGCTCGCTGGCCAGTGAGGTGAGTGGCGTGCGGCCGAGAAGTGGCTTTGCTGGGGGTGCAGCGAGTGTTCCCAAGGGGTCAGGTCCATGTCACTGCAATGGTTTCAGCTGGGCCAGGCCAGCTGGGGAGCGCGCCGCGAGGAGGTGTCTGAGCCACGTGGCCGCGGACCGGCACCGAGCAATGCGGCTGGCAGGGTGCATGGGATATGAATGGGGTCAGAGCGGCCAGCGTCGCTCAGCTGGCCGGCTGGACAGCCAGGCCCACGGGCCAGCTGGTGAAGCGGGGGGCTCGTAGCCAGGCTGCAGGGCCAGGTCATTGCTTGTGGTGCACGGGCCCGTCCTGCGAGGAGGGCTGTAGTGACGCTGGCGCGGCGTCCGGGGCGTCTCCTTTGGGAAACGCCCGGCAGCCTGCGGCCCAGAAAGGTGCTTCGGGGAATTGTCGGCTCAGCCTTAGCTCCAGCCCCGGCTCCCGAATGTCGCGAAGCTCGTGGCACCAGAGACGGCGGGGTGCCCGCGCCCCGGGGTGGGGCCGGCAGCTCCGTGGCTGGCAGGGGCCGGAGACCCACAGCTGCGGGGTACCAGAGGCAGAGGGGAGCCTGGCACGTCCGCAGACAGCAGGGCTAGGGAACGGATGAGCCCAGGAGCGGGGCCTGGTCTGGCCGGGCTGCGGGGCGGGTTTTAGCTCCAGAGATGGGGGATGAGCCCAGGGGGCAGTGGCCCAGCCATGGGGGGAGCAGGAATCCCATGCCCAGTACTAGGCACATGGGGGAGGGGTGGATCGTCACCCCGTTCCCTCTCTGATGCCCTGGGAGTGCAGCAGTGCCAACAGCACGACCCCCCCCCAAGTGACTGACAGACCCAGGTCAGGACCCTCTCCCTGCCCCACGAGCTGTCCCCTAAGCCTGGAGTCAAACATCCCCCCACCTTGCCCAATGCCCCGTGGCAGACCCCCCCCCCCCAAGCCGTCCCCCGAGGCAGAGCCGCGCCCGGGCCTGAGGCAGGCTGTGGCCGGTCCGGTGGGGGCCGCACTCACCGCGGTGAAGTTCTGGGCGGTGCAGTCGGTGCCGCGGAAGCTGCACTGTAGCAGCATCTCGGCCATGTCGTGGCCCGTGCGGTTGTAGAAGTCGGCCATGTCGAAGGGCTTGGCTTTGAAGTTGCGGAAGTTGGCCTTGTCCCGCAGGGCGGCCAGCAGCTGGGGCTCGGCCAGGTGGGGGCTGCGGATCTCGTAGCGGTCGCTGAGCAGGGCCAGCAGCTGGCCCACGTGGTACAGGTCGTTGCGGGTGATGCGGGAGAAGCGGAACTCGTTGAGGTTGCAGATGGTGATGGCGGGGAAGGTCAGGTTGGGCGCGGCCACCTCGTCCAGCTTGGTGACGTGCGGGTAGGAGAAGAAGTAGGTGACGCGCTCCATGCAGACCACCAGCAGCAGCCCCAGTGAGCCCAGGAAGAAGAGGGCCCAGAGCACGCGGCGCAGTGAGAGCGAGCCGTGCCGGAAGATGTGGCTGATGCCGTGCAGCGAGGAGTTGTTGGCGAAGACCTGGAGGCTGGAGAGCCGCTCGGCCCGCGCGCTGCCCTGTGAGCAGGCCCTCATGGTGGCTCCAGTCCCTGTCCCCGGCAGTGCCTCACGCCCCGGCGCCGGGCCGGGCGCCTGGGCTCCCCGCTGCCCACCCTGGCCTGGGCTGCCCGCGGTGCCCGCCCATGCTCAGCTGTCAGGCAGCCGGGTCCCGGGCTCCCCCTGCACCCAGCGCGGCCAGAGCAGGACCCTGCTCCCACCAATCGCAGGCGCTGGCAACCGCAGCCCCGGATCACCACGGCGATGGAATGTGGCCTGGGACCCCGTCGCCGGGCTGCGCCCCCCCTCGCTGGCCACCCGCGCGGCAGCTGCTCAGCAGCCCATTGTGTGCCCGGCTCCGGGGCTGCCGCCGGCGCGATGGCTCCAGCTCCTTAGCAGTCTGCTGCTCCCCCGCCACTGAACATGCTCACACAGCCGCGCGACTCCCCAGCCTGAGCCAGCCCGGCCCCCCCGGCCCCAGCCCGAGCGCACAGCAGCCGGCACGGCCCCCCCCGGCACGCCCAGCTGGGCTAAACCCGGCACGGCACCCATCTGTGGGTGGGCGAGAGCCGCAGCCCTGGGAGAGCGGCCTAGGGAGCTAGAAGGGGGGGCTGGGAGCCGGACTCCTGGGTTCTCGCCTGGCTCGGGGGGGCTGGGAGCCGGACTCCTGGGTTTCATTCCTGGCTCTGGGGGGCAGTGGGGTCTGGGAGGTAGGGGGCAGGGGGTCTGGGAGCCAGGACTCCTGGGTTCTCGCCTGGCTCTGGGGGTTGGCAGTGGGGTCTGGTGGGTTACAGCAGGGGGCTGGGAGCCAGGACTCCTGGGTTCCCTCCCGGCTCTGGGGGGCTGGGAGCAAGGACTCCTGGGTTCCATTCCTGGCTCTGGGGGGCAGTGGGGTCTGGGGGGTTACAGCAGGGGGTCTGGGAGCCAGGACTCCTGGGTTCTCGCCTGGCTCTGGGGGGTGGCAGTGGAGTCTGGTGGGTTACAGCACGGGGCTGGGAGCCAGGACTCCTGGGTTCTCGCCTGGCTCTGGGGGGCAGTGGGGTCTGGGGGGTTAGAGCAGGGGGGCTGGGAACCAGGACTCCTGGGTTCCATCTCTGGCCTTGCTGCTCACTCTGTGTGACCTGGGGGAGACACACTCTCTGGCAGGTTCCCAGCAGTAATGCTGCCTGGGCTCAGGGCAGGGGGCCAGATCTCTGCCCCATCCACAGGTACCTCCTCCAGGGCCTTGCCAGGAACACGGCCTCCGGCCAGTGCCCCCAGCTCCCCCGGCCAGAGCTGCCCGCAGACCCAGGAAGGTGAAGGACACAGGGGGAAGGGCACGGGGGAAGAGTGAAGTGGTGGCAGCAGCTCCTGGCATGCTGACGAGCCTGTGCCCTGGCAGCGGCACCCCCAGGCCACGTCGTCCTGCCCTGAGCTGCAGAGAACCGCCAGTTGGTGCCCCCCTCCAGGGCAGCTGGCACCAGACCCAGGCCCGACAATGCTTCCCCTTTCCTCTCCGAGCCCCCCCTTCACTCAGCAGAGAGACCTGGGAACAAGGCTGGACCCACGGGACCGTGGCTGCCCCACAGGGACCCAGCCCCTCCCTCTCTGGGGCAGCCCACCCCACGGGGACCAGCCCTCCCGCTGCAGGAGGGCACTGCTCTGGGGAAGCTTGCACCGCTGGGGTCCCTGCCTGCTCTGGTGTTCCCCAGGTGACGGGCATGGGCCGGGGCCGGCAGTAGCTGGGTGTGTGAGGCGAGGGCAGGGCCCTCTATGGGTTACGCCCTCCCCATGGGCCAGGGGGGCTGAGCGCAGCTGGCAGGCGGGGGGCTGGGGCCCACAGACCAGCACCAGGCAATACAATGGACAGAAAAATGACCATGGAGCCTTAACATGCACATGTGGGCCCCTCGAGCAGAGGCAGCAGCACCTGCCCCACCCCAAAACCCACCTCCTCTCCAGGAGACCCCCACATCCTGGGCAGGGAGAGGCTGACCCCTGTGCTCAGCTCCAGCACCCTCAAACCAGGGGTCGGGGAGGCAGCGCCTGGGGACACCCCCCCCTCCCAGGACCAGCACTGCACGGAGGGGTGGGGCGCTGCGAGATGGGCCCCAGACCAGCTGGCCTGGCCCATCCCCACCCCCCCCTCTGCCAGGCCCACCCTGCGGGTCTTGTTCGGGGGCGGTGGGAAGGGCTGACTGCAGAGGCCATATTGCCCCAGAACAGCCCCTCCCCAACGGGGCTCTGGCTTAGGATGCCCCAGCGCTGGGACAGAGCCCTGGCGCAGGGTGGGGGCTGCAGGGCAGCCTGGCCCAGTGATGCTGGGAACCTGTTCTTTGCCCTGGGGGGCTCGTGGCTCTGGCAGCGCCACTGTGGGGAAGTCCAATGCGAGGCCCCACAGCTGGCCAACGGGATGGGCAGCTCCCCACACGCCTCCCCTGCAGGGTGTGCTGACTGCTACCCCCACCTGGACACTGAGAGCTGTATCATTGGCGAGCTCAGCGCCCTGGTGCCGGGGGGGGGGTGGGGGACACAGGCACAGCCGGGGGGGGGGGGGACAACACAGCATCTCCCCAGCACAGTGCCCCCTGGTGCCAGGGTGGGGGACACAGGCACAGCTGTGTGGGGGGGGGGGACAGCACCTCCCCAGCACAGCGCCCCCTGGTGCCAGGGTGGGGGACACAGGCACAGCCGGGCACCCTGCCCCCCACCTGCCCGTGTCCAGCCCCTGCTAGCCCAGCCCTGGGCAGTGTCTGGCACTTGTGCTAGTTTCTGCTGACTGTCACCCCGTGAATGGCAGCTGCTGCCAAAGGAGACCCCCCAACTCACTGCACAGGTCACTGCTGAGTGCCCCCCTCCCCACCCGCTCAGCTGGACGCTGCACCAGCCCCCGGCTGCCTCAGCCTTGCCGGGGCTGGCCCTGGGGCGCTCTGGCTGCCGGGGCTGAGGCCAGAGCCAACCTGGCTGAAGGGGAGGGAACGGGAATCCAGGCGGTTACACGACAGCAGGTGCCCTGCCCTGGAGCAGCGAGACCAACACGTGCCAGAGGCTGCAGGGCTCCAGTGCCCCCGGCCTCCACAACGCCAGCCCCAGTGCGCACAGTACAGAGCCAGCCCGGGGCCTGGCCTCTGCCATCAGGGGCCCGGGGCAGGGCTGTGGGGGAGCTCCCGGCTACTCCAGTCCCAGCACAGGGCGCTGTGGGGGGCAGGACAGGGGGCTGGCTGAGGGGGGGAAGCTCCCGGCTACTCCAGTCCCGGCACGGGGCGCTGTGGGGGCGGTCAGGGCAGGTGGCTGGCTGCGGGGAGTTCCCGGCTACTCCAGTCCCGGCACGGGGCGCTGTGGGGGGGGTCAGGGCAGGTGGCTGGCTGCGGGGAGTTCCCGGCTACTCCAGTCCCGGCACGGGGCGCTGTGGGGGCGGTCAGGGCAGGTGGCTGGCTGCGGGGAGTTCCCGGCTACTCCAGTCCCGGCCCGGGGCGCTGTGGGGGCGGTCAGGGCAGGTGGCTGGCTGGGGGGGGGGAGTTCCCGGCTACTCCAGTCCCGGCCCGGGCCGCTGGGGGGGGGGGGGGGGGAGGGGGAAGGGAGAGCTCCTGGCTACTCCAGTCCCAGCAGGGGCACAGTGCAGGGCAGTGGGATACACTCTCATTGCCGTGTCTGTGAGGCTCGTGGTGTGGGGCAGGGGAGCTGTGGCTGCAGAAGGGGCAGTTGCTGGGGCTCTCAGCCCAGCATGGCACCCACACTCCAGTCTCGCAGCGGGAGGGGAAGGTCGGCAGCGCCTCTGCAAACCCCCCCCTGTGCCTAGCTCTGCCTGGAGCCAACCCCCTCCCAGCCCAGGGTGTAACAGACCTGCCGTGGGGCTGGGGGCACCTTGGGTGTGCAAGGCACAAGCCCAGGCCCGCTGGAGCCAGGTGCAGGGCTCCCCAAGGCCCAGCCTTCTCTCTCCAGCAGGTCTGTGCCCTGCCTCTCAGCATGGTGCGGGGGAGCCTGGCGGGCCGCTCACCTGCCCCAGGCCAGGGAGGAAAGGGTACAGGAGTCGATTTTGACCCAGGTGCCCCTGGGTGCCAACAGGGAGGGGCCCAGAGAGGTGCACAGGGTTACAAGGAGATCCTGTGTCTGGGGTGCACATCCTAATGCACCAGAGACTGGCACGGGAGGGCTCCAGTGACAGCCCGTGTCTCACTAGTCTCCAACCTGTGTGTGAAATGCACGTACAGATCCCACGGGAGGGGTCACTGCCGTACCCAGCAGCCACGCTCGCCACGCCTGCGGCTGTGGGACGAGAACCGCCCACCTGTAAATGGAGGAGTCTGGTTGCCGATGGGTCTCCTTCCCAGGCTGAACCAAATGCTGACGCAGGAGTGTGAAAAGGGCAGAGAAAAGTACCAGGAAGACGTACACAGCTGGGGGGCGGACCACGATTACCAACTTTCTAATCACACAAAACCAAACATCCCTGCCCCACCCACGCCACTCACTATCCCACACCCCCACTCACTTTCACCAGGCTGGGGCACGGGGTTGGGGTGTGGAAGGGCTCCAGGATGGGGCCAGAAACGAGAGGTTCAGGGCTGGGGTTTGGGGTGCAGGCTCCAGCTGGGGGTGTGGGCTCAGGGATGAGGGGTTTGGGCTGGGTAGGGCTCAGGGGGTTGTGGTGAGGACTCTGGGGGAGAGTTCGGGTGCGGGAAGGGGTTCCAACCTGGGGCAGGGGGTTGGGGTGCAGGCTCCACTTACCTCAGGCAGCTCCCAGGCAGCAGCGCAGCGGGGCTAAGGCAGGTTTGCCCTGGCTCCGCACTGCTCCCGGTAGCGGACGCTGTCTGGCCCCTAGACCAGGGGTCAGCAACCTTTCAGAAGAGTTATGCCGAGTCTTCATTTATTCACTCCAATTTAAGGTTTTGTGTGCCAGTAATACATTTTAACGTTTTCAGAAGGTCTCTTTCTATAAGTCTATAATATAGAACTAAACTATTGTTGTATATAAAGTAAATAAGGTTTTTAAAATGTTTAATAAACTTCATTTAAAATTCAATTAAAATGCAGAGCCCCCCCAACCAGTGGCCAGGACCCGGGCAGTGTGAGTGCCACTGAAAATCAGCTCTCGTGCCGCCTTCAGCACGCGTGCCATAGGTTGCCTACCCCTGGTCTAGATGCAGGGGCAGCCAGGTGGGTCTGTGCACTGCCGTGGTTGCCGGCCAATGGGAGCTGCGGGGGCAGTGCACGGAGCTTCCCTGATGGCCCCTCCACCTAGGGGGCGCAGGGACCTGCTGGTAGCTTCCAGGGCGCAGCGCAGTGCCAGGACAGGTAGGGACTGGCCTGCCTTAGCCCTGCTGCACCGCCGACTGGACTTTAAATGGTCTCGTCAGCAGTGCTGACCGGAGCCGCCAGTGTCCCTTAAGACTGGGCATTCGGGTCAAAAACCGGACGCCTGGCAAGCCTAGGGCAGGACTGTCTCAAGGCCACATCAAAGGTTTGCTCTAGTACATTTGGCGCACAAAGATGACACCGTCATCCTCTCCAGGGGAAGGAACCGGACAGCGAGTTTGCTTCGTGAAAGGGGCGTCCAGCAGGTGGCGAGAACTTAGACTGAAACAAGCGTTGTTAGACAAGAGGGTCATGTGTTCGTTAAGTTCAGGCTCTAAGAAGCGAGTTATAATTTTGTTTTATATGTAACCGTTTGTTTCCAATGTTCTTACTCAGTATCCCCCAAATCTTGTTTTCACTGTCAATATATCTCAGTGCTGCGTGTTCCGCTGGCTGGAGCCGACTCCTCCCCTCTGGTGTGGTCAGCAGCAGGCCTGGGGATTTGGAGAGATCAGTGCACCACAGAGCAACCCCGAGGGCTCGGAGGTTGGTTGTGCCCATCGCTGCCTGTACAGAGGACCAGGCCTGTGGGGGCCTGGAGGGCAGGGCTGGCCTGCCTAGAGGCTGGTGGGTCCAGGGAGCCAAGCCACAGCAGGCCCAGACCTGACCCCTTCAAGCCAAGGGCAGGCGGTGGAGCGGTGCCTCTCAAGGCTGGGTACCCGGGGAGCACCACACTGACCTCCAGGGCATTGGCTGCCCCATCGTCTGCAACGAGGGAGGGGCAGGTGCCCGGCCTGGGAAATGGGAACTCTCCGGGGGGAGGCCACGCTGGCCTGGGGTAGTGCTGCCCACACTATGAGCCCCAGGGAGCTGGGACTCAACATGTCACCACCCTCAGGGCTGGGGACGGGGCTCCCCTAGTCTCAGCCCTGGGGGGGCACAGAGCGTCCGTGGGGACAGGGCTCCCGTAGCTTCAGCTGGGCCGAGCAGGGAAACGCGTCTCCCTCCTGCTCCTACAGAGGCTGGCGTCCCATCTTCACTCTCGCCCGCCTCCGGCCTGGCTCCCTTGGCACCGACCTGCTCCTCTCCTGCCCCCCGCCCGGCGCAGGCAGCCTCATGGCCCAGCGGGGTTAGCTCCTAGGGGAGGGGCTCCTGTGCGCTGCAGGGAGACAGGAGCTGGCTCAGCCTCTCTGGGGCAGAAGGGGGTTGCTACTGCGGGTTGAACCCCCGTCTGACACACTCAGGCCCTGCTTGCACCAGGCAGCCCCGGGGGGGCTCAGGGTCGGGGAAGGTGGTTTGTAGGGGGGGCCTTTCCGTAGGGCTCCCCGCACTGGCGGGTGCCAGAGCCGGCTGGGAGAGCAGGGCCCCGACGCCTCTCCCCAGGCACAGGAGGAGAACTCAGTCAGAGGATCCTGCTTTATTCAACGCACCCCCAAACCGGACCCCCCGGCCTGCGGCAGGACGCTGTGCGCCCAGGGGGCTGTGGGAGGAGCCTGTCCGGCCCTGCAGCCCCACGCCCCCCACCGGGCTTGGACGCTGAGCCCTGCAGAGCCGGGGCTGTGATGGGGAGGGGCCGCCGGGGCTAACTGGGGAGCTCCTCGTCCGACAGCTGCTCGGGGGACAACGCCTGCAGGTGGCTGGCCCGGATGCTGACGATGCTGGGGCAGGCGGCCAGGAGGCTGGCCACACCGGCCGCCGTCACCCCGGAGCCGTCCAGGTTCACCTGAGCGATGGGCACTTGGCGGAGGTAACGCAGCCCTAGAGCAGAGAGAGGCGAGGGGTTAGCCCAGGCAGCAGGACCCAGCCAGCTGGCACAGGGGGCACCCAGCTCCTTCCCATTCCCCACCCCCCAGAACGGGCCTGGGGCTGGTCCCCCACCCCTTCCCCATGCTGCCCCGGGGCAAGTGGGAGCCCTCCCCACCGGCGTCCGGCCTGGCGGGGGCTCACCTCGGTCGGTGACACGTGTGCGGCTCAGGTTCACCTTGTGGAGCTGTTGGCAGCGGCTGATACCCAGCCTCACCACGCTGTCTCCCACGGGCGTGCTCGCCAGGCCCAGCACCTGGGACAGCAGGCTGGCGTCAGAACACGCTGTGCCCCGCGGCCTGCACCCGCCCAGCCCCGCCCCCCAGGCCGAGGGGCCAGCGAGTAACCAGCAGCCCTTGTGCCACTGCTGCCCCATAGCCTGCTGGGAGCAGCCGTCCATCCATGCCCCACAGCTCCTCCCCAGCGCTGCCCGCCTGTGCTCTGGAGTGAGCAGCAGCTCCATCTCCTGGGCACGCAGGCAGGAGCCCCAGGCAGGCCACAGGCCCCCCGCAGCCCCGCCCGACCTCCGCTGCCATGGGCCACAACCTGGCCTGCTTGGGGGTGGGGTGTCCCAGCCGTTCCCATGGGGGACAGTGTCTGGGCCAAGCACCTTGGGGACGTTGCCAGGGCACCAGCTCTGCCCACGTGTCAGGAACCCCCAGACCCAGCTGGGGCAGAGACTTTTCACAGGGGAAGGGGAGGGGATACCCGGGGAGAACCCAGGTACCAGCCTTCCCCGCTAGCCCTGGGCCGCCCTGCTGTGCCCGCCTTGCCCGGTACCTGCAGGAGGGGCAGCTGGGTGATGCAGCGGGCCACGCCTGCGCTGGAGACAGTGGTGCGGTCCAGGCACAGCTCCTCGAGGTGCTGCAAGCCCTGCAGGTGCTGCAGCCCGGAGTCGGTCACCGGAGTGTTGCAGAGGGAGAGTCGCCGCAGCCTGGGGCAGGGACAGGGGCATCAGCAGGGCCGGCGGCTCCCTCCCCCATGGGGACCTAGTGCCCAGCGCCTCCCCCCAGTGTCACTGCCCGGGTGCAGATCGCAGAGGCTCAGGATGTGCACGTGGGTCCATCCCGGGCCTGCCTGGGAGCCCACCCTGAGCCCTGACCCCACCAGCCCCTGCTCTGCTGGGCTCCTCACCCCAACCTGCAGCCGGGCTCGCCACGCCTCAGAGAACCTGCCCCAGCCAGCCAGGGGGGCCTTATTCCAAGTCCCAGTGCCCAGGTCAGAGCGCCCGGCAGACCCCAGCGCACGCCTGCCGCCAACCAGGGACCCGGGGGGAAGGGCGCCCGCAGGGGCTGGGCAGGGGCTGGACGCCTCCCTCTTCTCCCAGGCACCTGTGCAGCTGGGGCAGATGGCGCAGCCCCTCGTCAGTGATGTGGGTGAAATCGGTCAGGTCCAGCTCCAGCAGCCCCTCCAGGCGGCACAGGAAGTGCAGGCCGGAGTCGGTGACTGTGTGCCGGCTCGGCAGGCTCAGCTGGGCCAGTGGCAGGCCTGAAACAGCCAGCAGATGAGTGGCCCTCACCCCAGCCCCCCCGCGCCGGCAGCACAGCTCTGGGGCTCCCGCCGGTCCCACCCACCGCTCTGGGATCTGGGGCAGCCGAGCTGGCCCGGCCCAGCCTCTCGCCCAGAGCCCGGCTCCGGCTGGGGGACACCACACACAGAGCACACGAAGGGCCCTTGAGGCGGTGGACACGCCTTGGGTGGCCGCAGCACCATGAGGGCAGGACCCTGCCCCGGCCGTGCACGGGCAGCTAGTCACTGCTTCTCCATGGGGCCCGGGGCCCTGCTCCGGCTTCTCGGGGCTCCTGCCGAGCTCGGCCAGGGACCCCCCCCAGGGCACTCCTACCTGACACCAGCTGCAGCGCCCGGTCGCCATCCACGGACTGCACGCCAGACAGGGTGAGCGTGGAGAGGGCAGGGTGGGAGGCCAGGGCCGCCAGGGAGGCTTGGCTCACGCGGGTGTCATCCAGGTGGAGCGTGTGCAGGTGGCTCAGCTGCTGCAAGGCGGAGAAATCCGAGATCTGCCAGAGACCCACTGCCTGTCAGAACCACGCCCAGGGCAACCCCGCCCCCGCCCTGCCTAGAGGGGAACGGCCTCCTACCCCATCCCCTGCCCCCGGGGCTGGATGGGAGCCAGCGCCCCCTAGAGGGGAAAGGCCCCGTGCCCCATTCCCTGCCCCCGTAAGCCAGCCAGTCTCCACCCTGGGGCTGGATCGGGGCCGGTGTCCCTTACAGGGAAAAGGCCCCGTGCCCCATTCCCCGCCCCCCGAGCCAGCTGGGGTGGGATCGGAGGCGGTGCCCCATTCCCCGCCCCCCGAACCAGCTGGGGTGGGATCAGAGGCGGTGCCCCATTCCCCGCCCCCCGAGCCAGCTGGGGTGGGATCAGAGGCGGTGCCCCATTCCCCGCCCCCCAAGCCAGCTGGGGTGGGATCGGAGGTGGTGCCCCTTACAGGGGAACGGCCCCGAGCCCCATTCCCCGCCCCCCGAGCCAGCTGGGGTGGGATCGGAGGCGGTGCCCCATTCCCCGCCCCCCGAGCCAGCTGGGGTGGGATCAGAGGCGGTGCCCCATTCCCCGCCCCCCGAGCCAGCTGGGGTGGGATCAGAGGCGGTGCCCCATTCCCCGCCCCCCGAGCCAGCTGGGGTGGGATCGGAGGTGGTGCCCCTTACAGGGGAACGGCCCCGAGCCCCACTCCCCGCCCCCCGAGCCAGCTGGGGTGGGATCGGAGGCGGTGCCCCATTCCCCGCCCCCCGAGCCAGCTGGGGTGGGATCGGAGGTGGTGCCCCTTACAGGGGAACGGCCCCGAGCCCCATTCCCCGCCCCCCGAGCCAGCTGGGGTGGGATCAGAGGCGGTGCCCCATTCCCCGCCCCCCGAGCCAGCTGGGGTGGGATCAGAGGCGGTGCCCCATTCCCCGCCCCCCGAGCCAGCTGGGGTGGGATCAGAGGCGGTGCCCCATTCCCCGCCCCCCGAGCCAGCTGGGGTGGGATCGGAGGTGGTGCCCCTTACAGGGGAACGGCCCCGAGCCCCACTCCCCGCCCCCCGAGCCAGCTGGGGTGGGATCGGAGGCGGTGCCCCATTCCCCGCCCCCCGAGCCAGCTGGGGTGGGATCGGAGGTGGTGCCCCTTACAGGGGAACGGCCCCGAGCCCCATTCCCCGCCCCCCGAGCCAGCTGGGGTGGGATCAGAGGCGGTGCCCCATTCCCCGCCCCCCGAGCCAGCTGGGGTGGGATCAGAGGCGGTGCCCCATTCCCCGCCCCCCGAGCCAGCTGGGGTGGGATCAGAGGCGGTGCCCCATTCCCCGCCCCCCGAGCCAGCTGGGGTGGGATCGGAGGTGGTGCCCCTTACAGGGGAACGGCCCCGAGCCCCACTCCCCGCCCCCCGAGCCAGCTGGGGTGGGATCGGAGGCGGTGCCCCATTCCCCGCCCCCCGAGCCAGCTGGGGTGGGATCGGAGGCAGTGCCCCACTCCCTGCCCCCCACTCATGGCCCATCACCTCGGTCTGCTTGAGGCCGAGTAGCACCAGGCCGGGCGCGCACTGGGGCAGCAGGCGCAGCGTGCGCTCTGTGATCGCCGTCCTGTTGAGACTCAGGTGGCTGAGTGCGGAGGGAGCCGAGTGCAGGTAATCCGCCATGCCGCAATCGCTGATTTTGGTCTGGTCCAGAGTCAGGTGCGAGAGGTGCGGGAGCCCTGGGGGAGCAGATGTTACCAGGGGCAGAGACGGGCACAGCCTGAGGACAAAGCCAGTGTGTGTGTGTGTGTGGGGGGGGGGGGTCCAGCCGCAATGGGGGGAGCAGGTGGGAGGGGACATGGGGACGGAGGAGAGGTGGGAGGGGGCGGGGCCAGGAGGGACGAGTGATGGGAGGGGGCGGGGCCACGAGCCAGGAGGGACGAGCGGTGGGAGGGGCGGGGCCACGAGGGACGAGCGGTGGGAGGGGCGATGCAGGGGGTCGGCCCCCTGCAGCCATGGGGCAGGCTGCCCACGCACTGTACCTTTAATGAAGTGCAGGCAGGCATCCGTGAGCTTGACACAGGCCGAGAGGTTGAGGTGCTGAAGTCTCTGCAGGTGCCTCACCACGGACAGCCCCTGGTCTGCAGGGAGGGTGGGGGACACATCAGGGCCGGGGCTGCAGACCTCACACCACCGCCACGCTGGGTCCATCCCGCCCAAGGGGCCTTGTGGGAATCAGGGGGCGGATCCTGACCAGTGTACACAGGGATCCCTTTCCCCACGGCCGGAGCACCTTGACCCCGCCAAGAGCACAGAGCTCTGCCCCCCTGCGTAATAATATCCCAACAGTCCAGGCAGCCCAGGGCCATCGGCTGCAACAGGGGCTTCAGCAGGCGTGAACAGTACAGGACAGTTATCGAGTGATCCGTCCTGGTCGCCCACTCCCAGCCTCCGGCAGCCAGAGGTTTAGGGACATCCAGGGCATGGGGTTGTGTTCCTGCCCATCCTGGCTAACAGCCATTGATGGACCTATCCTCCATGAATTTATCTAGTTCTTTTTTGAACCCTGTTATAGTCTTGGCCTTCACAACATCCCCTGGCAAGGAGTTCCACAGGTTGACTGTGTGTTGTGTGAATACTTCCTTTTGTTTGTTTTAAACCTGCTGCCTATTAATTTCATTTGGTGACCCCTAGTTCTTGTTTTATGAGAAGGAGTAAACAACACTTCCTTATTTACTTTCTCCACCAGTCATGATTTTATAGACCTCTATCATATCCCCCCCCAGTCGCCTCTTTTCCAAGCTGAAAAGTCCCAGTTTTATTAATCTCTCCTCATACGGCAGCCATTCCATACCCCTAATCATTTTTGTTGCCCTTTTCTGAACCTTTTCCAATTCCAATAGATCTTTTTTGAGATGGGGCAACCACATCTGCACGCAGTATTCAAGGTGTGGGCGTACTATGGATTTATATAGAGGCAATATGATATTTACTAACTTCCTATCTATCCCTTTCCCAATGGTTCTCAACATTCTGTTCGCTTTCTTGACTGCTGCTGCCCATTGAGTGGATGTTTTCAGAGAACTATCCACAGTGACTCCAAGATCTTTCTTGAGCGGTAACAGCCAATTTAGACCATCATTTTATATGTATAGCTGGGATTATGTTTTCCAATGTGCATTATTTGCATTTATCAACATTGAATTTCATCTGCCATTTTGTTACCCAGTCACCCAGTTTTGTGAGATCCCCTTGTAGCTCTTCGCAGTCTGCCTGGGACTTAACTATCTTGAGTAGTTTTGTATCCGCTGAAAATTTTGCTACCTCACTGTTTACCCCTTTTTCCAGATCATTTATGAATATGTTGAATAGGACTGGGCCCAGTACAGACCCCTGGGGGACACCACTATTTACCAGCCCCCCCCGCCCCAATACTGGTGAGCCAGCCCTGCCCCATACCAGCGAGCCAGTTCCCTCCCCGATACTGGTGACCCAGGCCTGCCCCATACCAGCGAGCCAGCCCCCCACCCCAATACTGGTGAGCCAGGCCTGCCCCGTACCAGCGAGCCAGCGCCGCCCCCGCACCCAATACTGGTGAGCCAGGCCTGCCCCGTACCAACGAGCCAGCCCCCCGCCCCCCAATACCGGTGAGCCAGGCCTGCCCCGTACCAGCGAGCCAGCCCCCCCCCCCCGTACCGGTGAGCCAGGCCTGCCCCGTACCAGTGAGCCAGCCCCCGCCCCCCCCAATACTGGTGAGCCAAGCCTGCCCCGTACCAGCGAGCCAGCCCCCGCCCCCCCAATACTGGTGAGCCAGGCCTGCCCCGTACCAGCGAGCCAGCCCCCCCCCCCCAATACTGGTGAGCCAGGCCTGCCCCGTACCAGCGAGCCAGCCCCCCCCCCCCCCAATACTGGTGAGCCAGGCCTGCCCCGTACCAGCGAGCCAGCCCCCCCCCCCCCCCCAATACTGGTGAGCCAGGCCTGCCCCGTACCAGTGAGCCAGCCCCCCACCCCAATACTGGTGAGCCAGGCCTGCCCCATACCAGCGAGCCAGCCCCCCCCCAATACTGGTGAGCCAGGCCTGCCCCATACCAGCGAGCCAGCCCCCCCCCCCCCAATACTGGTGAGCCAGGCCTGCCCCGTACCAGCGAGCCAGCCCCCCCCCCCATACTGGTGAGCCAGCCCCCCCCAATACTGGTGAGCCAGCCTGCCCCGTACCAGCGAGCCAGCCCCCCCCCCAATACTGGTAAGCCAGGCCTGCCCCGTACCAGCGAGCCAGCCCCCCACCCCAATACTGGTGAGCCAGGCCTGCCCCGTACCAGCGAGCCAGCCCCCCCCCCCCCCCCCAATACTGGTGAGCCAGGCCTGCCCCGTACCAGCGAGCCAGCCTCCCCCCCCCCCCGGTGAGCCAGGCCTGCCCCGTACCAGCGAGCCAGCCCCCCCCCAATACTGGTGAGCCAGGCCTGCCCCATACCAGCGAGCCAGCCCCCCCCCAATACTGGTGAGCCAGGCCTGCCCCATACCAGCGAGCCAGCCCCCCACCCCAATACTGGTGAGCCAGGCCTGCCCCGTACCAGCGAGCCAGCCCCCCCCCCCATACTGGTGAGCCAGCCCCCCCCAATACTGGTGAGCCAGCCTGCCCCGTACCAGCGAGCCAGCCCCCCCCCCCCATACTGGTGAGCCAGCCCCCCCCAATACTGGTGAGCCAGCCTGCCCCGTACCAGCGAGCCAGCCCCCCCCCCCCATACTGGTGAGCCAGGCCTGTCCCGTACCAGCGAGCCAGCCTCCCCCCCCCCGGTGAGCCAGGCCTGCCCCGTACCAGCGAGCCAGCCCCCCCCCAATACTGGTGAGTCAGGCCTGCCCCGTACCAGCGAGCCAGCCCCCCCCCCCCCAATACTGGTGAGCCAGCCCTGCCCCGTACCAGTGAGCCAGCCCCCCACCCCAATACTGGTGAGCCAGCCCCCCCCCAATACTGGTGAGCCAGGCCTGCCCCATACCAGCGAGCCAGCCCCCCCCCAATACTGGTGAGCCAGGCCTGCCCCATACCAGCGAGCCAGCCCCCCCCCCAATACTGGTGAGCCAGCCTGCCCCGTACCAACGAGCCAGCCCCCCCCAATACTGGTGAGCCAGGCCTGCCCCGTACCAGCGAGCCAGCCCCCCCCCCCCCAAATACTGGTGAGCCAGGCCTGCCCCGTACCAGCGAGCCAGCCTCCCCCCCCCCCGGTGAGCCAGGCCTGCCCCGTACCAGCGAGCCAGCCTCCCCCCAATACTGGTGAGCCAGGCCTGCCCCGTACCAGCGAGCCAGCCCCCCCTCAATACTGGTGAGTCAGTGTCACGGAGTATTGGGGGACTCAGGGCCCTGCACCCCCGGCTTCCTGCGATTCACCATGACTCTCAGCCAGCCAGTAAAGCAGAAGGTTTATTTGGATGACAGGAATACAGTCCAAGACAGGTCTTGCAGGCACAGACAACGGGGCCCCCCTCAGTTAGGTCCAGCTTGGGGTCCCAGGGCATGCCAGCCCACCCCCCTTTGGGGGGTCAGAGCCATCTCTGCCTCCTTCCAGCCTGCTTCCAGCACTCCCCTCTCCGCGACCCCTCCCACAGCCTTTGTTCAGTTTCCCGGGCCCCGGAGTCACCTGACCTCCAACCCCCTCCTGGGTTCTCATGTTACAAGCTCAGGTATGTTCCCTTGGGCAGATTCCCATCCCCCGATGCAGACCATCCTAGTCACACTCCCCTGTCAGCATTCCCACACCCCAGCAAGAACAGTCCCAGTTCGTCACAGTCAGGCCTGCCCCGTACCAGCGAGCCAGCCCCCCCCCAATACTGGTGAGCCAGGCCTGCCCCATACCAGCGAGCCAGCCCCCCCCCAATACTGGTGAGCCAGGCCTGCCCCATACCAGCGAGCCAGCCCCCCCCCCCAATACTGGTGAGCCAGGCCTGCCCCGTACCAGCGAGCCAGCCCCCCCCCCCATACTGGTGAGCCAGCCCCCCCCAACACTGGTGAGCCAGCCTGCCCCGTACCAGCGAGCCAGCCCCCCCCCCCATACTGGTGAGCCAGCCCCCCCCAATACTGGTGAGCCAGCCTGCCCCGTACCAGCGAGCCAGCCCCCCCCCCCATACTGGTGAGCCAGGCCTGCCCCGTACCAGCGAGCCAGCCTCCCCCCCCCCGGTGAGCCAGGCCTGCCCCGTACCAGCGAGCCAGCCCCCCCCCCAATACTGGTGAGTCAGGCCTGCCCCGTACCAGCGAGCCAGCCCCCCCCCCCCCCAATACTGGTGAGCCAGCCCTGCCCCGTACCAGTGAGCCAGCCCCCCACCCCAATACTGGTGAGCCAGCCCCCCCCCAATACTGGTGAGCCAGGCCTGCCCCATACCAGCGAGCCAGCCCCCCCCCCAATACTGGTGAGCCAGGCCTGCCCCATACCAGCGAGCCAGCCCCCCCCCCAATACTGGTGAGCCAGCCTGCCCCGTACCAACGAGCCAGCCCCCCCCAATACTGGTGAGCCAGGCCTGCCCCGTACCAGCGAGCCAGCCCCCCCCCCCCCCCAAATACTGGTGAGCCAGGCCTGCCCCGTACCAGCGAGCCAGCCTCCCCCCCCCCCGGTGAGCCAGGCCTGCCCCGTACCAGCGAGCCAGCCTCCCCCCAATACTGGTGAGCCAGGCCTGCCCCGTACCAGCGAGCCAGCCCCCCCTCAATACTGGTGAGTCAGTGTCACGGAGTATTGGGGGACTCAGGGCCCTGCACCCCCGGCTTCCTGCGATTCACCATGACTCTCAGCCAGCCAGTAAAGCAGAAGGTTTATTTGGATGACAGGAATACAGTCCAAGACAGGTCTTGCAGGCACAGACAACAGGGCCCCCCTCAGTTAGGTCCAGCTTGGGGTCCCAGGGCATCCAAGCCCAGCCCCCCTTGGGAGGTCAGAGCCATCTCTGCCTCCTTCCAGCCTGCTTCCAGCACTCCCCTCTCCGCGACCCCTCCCACAGCCTTTGTTCAGTTTCCCGGGCCCCGGAGTCACCTGACCTCCAACCCCCTCCTGGGTTCTCATGTTACAAGCTCAGGTATGTTCCCTTGGGCAGATTCCCATCCCCCGATGCAGACCATCCTAGTCACACTCCCCTGTCAGCATTCCCACACCCCAGCAAGAACAGTCCCAGTTCGTCACAGTCAGGCCTGCCCCGTACCAGCGAGCCAGCCCCCCCCCCAATACTGGTGAGCCAGCCCTGCCCCGTACCAGTGAGCCAGCCCCCCACCCCAATACTGGTGAGCCAGCCCCCCCCCCAATACTGGTGAGCCAGGCCTGCCCCATACCAGCGAGCCAGCCTCCCCCCCCCCCGGTGAGCCAGGCCTGCCCCGTACCAGCGAGCCAGCCCCCCCTCAATACTGGTGAGCCAGGCCTGCCCCGTACCAGCGAGCCAGCCCCCCCTCAATACTGGTGAGCCAGGCCTGCCCCGTACCAGCGAGCCAGCCCCCCCTCAATACTGGTGAGCCAGGCCTGCCCCGTACCAGCGAGCCAGCCTCCCCCCCCCCGGTGAGCCAGGCCTGCCCCGTACCAGCGAGCCAGCCTCCCCCCCCCCGGTGAGCCAGGCCTGCCCCGTACCAGCGAGCCAGCCCCCCACCCCAATACTGGTGAGCCAGGCCTGCCCCGTACCAGCGAGCCAGCCCCCCCGCCCCGTACCGGTGAGCAGGGAGCAGGAGACCAGGCTGAGGTGCCGGAGGCTCTGGAAGGCCCGCAGCTGGCGCAGCAGCTCGTTGGTGGCGTAGGGGTAACAGCTGAGGACCAGGGTCTGGATGTGGCAGCCGAAGAAGAGCTCCAGGGTCTTGGGGCGCAGCCGCCGGTGGAGGATCATGTCGGCCAGGAGGCGCTCAGCCAGGGGGGGCGTCAGGGAGGCCAGGCTGCTGCAGTACTGTTTTCGGGGTGCTGTGGAGGAGACACCAGGTAAGGTGCTGGGGGGCACTGGGCTGGGGGCAGGGCCATGGGGCTGTACCTGTCAGCAGGGCCACGGCCGCCCGCAGGGCCATGTGGAAGAGCGGAGGCACGTGGGAGAGGCGGGGGGGGTTCCTGTGCCCTGGGGGTGGGGCCAGCTCCTCTTGGCCCCGCAAGGCATTGTGGAAGCGCTGCTCCGCTGCCTGGGCCACGGCGCCTGGCAGGTCCGAGGGGCCCACACCACGCCCATCGTCTGCAGCCCTGCAAGGAGGAGCTGGGTCAGGCCATGGCCACCGTCCTTGGGGAGAGGTGCCTTCAGCTGGCTCCTCCCCGGGGCCCCGGCCCAAACCCCAGGCAGCAAACTCCCTGCCCCACAGCTCACGCCTTGCAAACAGGCCAGTGCTGGAGTCCCTGGGATTCCCACGGCCGAGCAGAACTCTGCCATGACCCCCAGGCCTTCTGCACCCCAGGCTGCCACCCACAGCCGCCGGCACATACCTGAGCCTGTTGCCCTCTGCCGGCCACTGGTGCTGCGGCTCCACCGGGCCCCGGCTCGGAGACAGCAGCAAAGGAGCCGGCCCTGAGCCTGCATATCAGAGCAGATCACGTCAGCGGAGGGGGGAGCCGCGTTGGGAAAGGGGCAGCCATCCCCCAACTATCTATCATGGAGCTCCTGGCACCTCAGCCCCCATTAACCCAGTGGGCAGCGCAGGGAGCTGTGGGCGCCCAGGGCAAGCAGGCACCTTCGTGCCATCTCCCGATGCCCACGCAGGGCCGACTGCGATGCCAGTGCAGAGGCGGAGTCCGCTGGGTCCTGACGTGCGCGCAGGGGCCCTGGCACCACATGGTGCCCGCTGGCCAGATAGATGTGGTGGGACCAGGCCGCCCTCCTCATCACAGACTGGGCTGCCCGTTAACACGGGCGATGGGGCTGTCACGGCCAGAGCAGACACACCCCTGGCACGAGGGATCCCCAACAGGGCAGCCCAGGACTCAGAAACACCACGGGGCCTGCCCCACACCGACAGTCCCCTCACTGGGACTGCACCCTGTCCACATGGCTCTGCGCCCTCCCCCCACCCCCTGCATGCCCTCCGGCCCTGCTGACCTGGGGGGGACAGCTCCTCGGCCAGCGGGCTGCACACCGTGGGTGCTGCGGGTGCTTGCTCTGGATTTTCTAGTGTCAGCCGCTGTCCCTGGCCTGCGGGAGGGGCAAACAACAGCCAATCCAACAGGGCTCATGCTGCCCTCCCCCTGCGAGGGAAGGACAGAGCCCCCTTCTCATCTCCCCGCTCCCCCCGGGGACAGGCCTGGCAAACAACAGCCAATCCAACAGGGCTCACGCTGCCCTCCCCCTGCGAGGGAAGGACAGAGCCCCCGTCTCATCTCCCCGCTCCCCCCCAGGGACAAGGGGCAGGCCTGGCAAACGGCAGCCCCCCAAGGAGTCCCCAGAGCCAGGCCCCCCAGCCCCTCACTAGCCAGTGGGCACGAAGCCTCCCCAAGGCCCCTTCCCCCACCGGCAGGCTGGCAGCTTACCCCAGTGATGGTGCGATGGGGAAGTCGACTCCCAAAGGACATGGACCCCGGGTTTCCCCGGCACCACCCTGCGCGCAGGGGAGCTCAGCGCCAGCCGCAGCTCCTCGGCCTCTGGGAACATCCCTTCGGCCATGGCCTGCTCCGGCACGAGGCTCAGGATCTCGCCCTTGCCCCAGGCGTGCTCCTCCACGGGCAAGGCCTGAGGCCCGGGGGGCTGCACGGGCTCGTCTCTGGCCTGGGGGACTGCCAGGGCGCAGGTGCCCGACGGGAGCGGCTCGGTGGCCAGGACGCACAGGGTAGCGCTGGGGGTCAGGCCCAGAGCCTGCAGGCTGCAGGGCAGCTCGGCCGGGCCGAAGCGGCGCTTGGGGAAGCCCTGAAGGAGCGTGAAGGGCGGCAGGTCGGGGTGCAGAGTCGAGAGGCGCTGCGTGACATGCTGCAGAGGGCAGTCGGCTGGGAAACGCTCTCGCAGGCACTGGCCCGAGGGCAGGCGGATCTGGGGGCAGAGAGAGCACAGCGGTGAGGCACAGCATCCCAGGCACAGGGCACCGGCAGCCCGGCTCCGTGCCCAGACAAAACCCACGTGAGGCCAGGAGAGGAGACGGTACTGGCTGCTGCCCATTCCCCCCTCAGAGCAAAGGAGGGGCAGCACGGGGCTCAACTCCTGTTCCTGCCAGGTCATCAGGTATAGCGTAAGATGCAGCTGTCTCTAGGGTGGAACATGAAAGCTGCGTGTACGGGGTCACTGCCCCAGCACTGCCAGGACACAGGGATGCAGCATCAGCATCTCAGCTGGCAGGAGAGCGAACGAGCACAAGGGGCCAGGCCCTGCTTTGTGCACCTGCAATACAGCGGCCATGGCCCTGGGCTCAGCACTGACAAAAACAGGAGAGCACCCCCTGCTGAGCAGCGCCCCGGGGCATCGGGGCCAGCGCTGACTGAGGGGAGAGCGCCCCCGCCCCCCGGGGCATCGGGGCCAGCGCTGACTGAGGGGAGAGCGTCCCCCCACCCCCCGGGACATCGGGGCCAGCGCTGACTGAGGGGAGAGCGCCCCCGCCCCCCGGGGCATCGGGGCCAGCGCTGACTGAGGGGAGAGCGCCCCCGCCCCCCGGGGCATCGGGGCCAGCGCTGACTGAGGGGAGAGCGCCCCGCCCCGGGACATCGGGGCCAGCGCTGACTGAGGGGAGAGCGCCCCCCCCCCCCCGGGACATCGGGGCCAGCGGTGACTGAGGGGAGAGCGCCCCCCCCCGGGACATCGGGGCCAGCGCTGACTGAGGGGAGAGCGCCCCCCCCCGGGACATCGGGGCCAGCGCTGACTGAGGGGAGAGCGCCCCGCCCCGGGACATCGGGGCCAGCGCTGACTGAGGGGAGAGCGCCCCCCCCCCCGGGGCATCGGGGCCAGCGCTGACTGAGGGGAGAGCGTCCCCCCACCCCCCGGGACATCGGGGCCAGCGCTGACTGAGGGGAGAGCGTCCCCCCACCCCCCGGGACATCGGGGCCAGCGCTGACTGAGGGGAGAGCGCCCCCCCCCGGGACATCGGGGCCAGCGCTGACTGAGGGGAGAGCGCCCCCCCCCCCGGGACATCGGGGCCAGCGCTGACTGAGGGGAGAGCGCCCCCCCCCCGGGACATCGGGGCCAGCGCTGACTGAGGGGAGAGCGCCCCCCCCCCCGGGACATCGGGGCCAGCGCTGACTGAGGGGAGAGCGCCCCCCCCCCCCCGGGACATCGGGGCCAGCGCTGACTGAGGGGAGAGCGCCCCCTCCCCCGGGACATCGGGCCCAGCGCTGACTGAGGGGAGAGCGCCCCCTCCCCCGGGACATCGGGCCCAGCGCTGACTGAGGGGAGAGCGCCCCCCCCCCCGGGGCATTGGGGCCAGCGCTGACTGAGGGGAGAGCGCCCCCCCCCGGGCATTGGGGCCAGCGCTGACTGAGGGGAGAGCACCCCCCCCCCGGGCATCGGGCCCAGCGCTGACTGAGGGGAGAGCGTCCCCCCGGGGCATCGGGGCCAGCGCTGACTGAGGGGAGAGCGCCCCCCCCCCGGGGCATTGGGGCCAGCGCTGACTGAGGGGAGAGCGTCCTCCCGGGGCATTGGGGCCAGCGCTGACTGAGGGGAGAGCGTCCTCCCGGGGCATTGGGGCCAGCGCTGACTGAGGGGAGAGCGTCCCCTGCTCAGACCCCACTCAGCTCCGGGTTTTCTCTTGGAGTCTCCCATGCCAACCCCACCCCACTCACCGGAGGTGGTGGGATCTAGCCCAGGGCTGGATGCTCTCAGGGGAAGCCGGAGGTTTTGCATATCCAGGGAGGGGCTCCCTTTGCCCTCTGATTGGCAGCACCTCCTCAGCCTGGGCCTCCCCTCGTCAGAGGAGGGGCTCAGCTCTCTGGGGCAGGGCCCCCCAGGGACTTAGATCCTCCGGCCAGACCAGCTCTGCAGCAGGAGTTCAGGACTCACCATCAGCAGGCACTGCCCGTCACTCGCCAGCTGCGCTCTGCCCTCCGGCCTGTGGCCCTGGGCAGCCGGGGGGTCTGTTATCTGGGCCCACTGGGTCTTTGCCTGGACGCTTCTCCGGTCGTCAGCGATTCTCTGCAGCACCAGCTCCCGCTCCTGGGGGAAGAGGCTGGGCATGACTGCTGGGAGCTTCCCCACCCGCTGGCACCTCGCCATGCTCCGTCCTGCCCTGCCTCAGCGGGGCACAGCCTGCGGCTGAGGGGCAGAGACGCTGCCAGAGACTCAGGGGCTTCTCCAAAGCCTGAGTCTGCAAAGCCAACTGCGGTCACTCCCCCGGGGGGTGCGGCCGGCCACAGGAGCAGCTGGAGACGCTGCGGGCGGCAGCGCTGGGAGCAGACAGCACGTGCCAGGAGTGTCCAGGGCGGCTGCCCTCCGCCGCCCCTGCTCCTCTCAGTCCCAAACGCAGCCCCTCACTCCCGCCCCATGGCGCTCACCTTCTGCTTGTTCTGCTTCTCGGCTTTCGCCTCCTGAGCCAGCTGTTCCCGCTGCTGCTCTTCCAACTCCTTCCGGCTTGCCTTCATCCTGCAGCTGGGCCCAGCCTCGGGCCCTGGCCCCCTTGGGGAGCTGGGCCCTGGGGGCGCAGAGAGAGAGAGTGATGGAGACGCCCCCTCAGTCGCCTGCCAGGGAGAGGAGCCAAGCGGAGCGGGGGGGCATGCACCTGGCAAGCGGAGCTTGGCGCTGGGAGCCTCTGACCCCAAAGGCACCTCCTGGAGCTTGGGAAGGTTGAAAGCTGCAATTGCTCCTCCTGGCTCTTCGGGAGGCGCTGTCTGGAGCCGCTGCCCCCTCTCCTGAAGTAACCTGCAAAGCACAGAGAACGAGGGGGGAGCTGAGGACCCCCAGCATCATTCTCCAGCCCACTTGCCTGCACACCCTGCAGGTGGCTTTAGGGCCAGCAGTGATCAGTGCCTGCCCCCTTTAGAGGGGAAAGACTCCATGAGCTGGGGGGGCTAGACCGGCTCTGCATCCCCACCCCCCGCTCCTGCTGGCAGTGCGTTCGGCCAAGCAGAGGGTCTTGTGCTCCCTGGCCTGGGGGTCTCCAGGCAGTAGCTCAGGCGAGGCGAACGCTGGCGGCTGGGGGCCTGGATTTGCTGCGACTAAGGACGTCTCAGCCAGGCAGCGATGGGACCAGAACAAAACCTGCTGCTGTTTGGAGACCTTTCACCCAAATGGAGAGCCAAGCTCCCCGGGCCTCTGACGCTGCACTTCTGGGCACAATGCCCCGGCCAGCTCCAATCCCTCTGCCACATGGGGGCTCAGGCGCAGGGCCCCACGCTGCAGAGCTTGCACATTCCCACGGGCCGTGAAGACAGCATGGGGTCACCACCGAGAGCGGGCGATATTCACAAGAGCTGCTCTGAGCACGAGCCACAGAAACGCCCTCTCCTTTGGAAACAGTGGTGCCCCAGTGCGGTTTATTACGCCTGTAAATGTCTGTTCCTTTTCTGAGCCCTGCGGAGCCCTTGGCATAATTATATCATGAAGCATGGAGTTCCACAGGCTAACGGGGCATCATGTATACAAGTATTTGCTCTCCCACGATTTCAGGTTTTTGGGATGTCCCCTCATCCTTGTGTTATGAGAGGGCAAACAGGAGCCCCACACCCACCCCTCTGACCCATTAGTTGTGTTGTATCCAGTCGGTCTGTCCTTGTCTACACTGAGCAATCCCAGCCTCTCATGCCGTCCTCGGGCAGGCCTGACAACCCACCTCTCACAAAACGCCTCTGAGATCTTTAATGAGCACAACGCAAATGGCCAGGACATCAGCTCTCCACATCACCTGAAAGATTACATCCCCCCGCCGAGCCCCCGGCCCGCTCCCCGCAGCCCAGCGCCACCCCCGCCCCCCGCAGCCCAGCACCCCCCCCCACCAAGTCCCCGGCCCGCTCCCCAGCGTCCCCGCCGAGCCCCCGCCCCGCTCCCCGCTCCCCCTGCCAAGCCCCCGCCCCGCTCCCCGCAGCCTGGTGCCCCTAGCACCGCCCCAGGGCAGTGACTGAGGGCAGAGCACCCATCCTGGGCCGCGCCAGGCAGTTGCAAGGTGGGGCTGGCTGTGGCCGACGGAGGCTCGCTCCACCGGGCAGCGCCCAGCTGGGCCGAGGGGCCAGGCTGCCCCCGGGGCCGGGCGCTCTGCCCTGCAGGCTGGTGGGGACGAGGCCACTCACCATTCGGTGGCCTCCTGCAGGCTGAGGGAGCCGGCCTGGACGGCCGCACGCGCCTGCCCCTCGGTGAAGCCCATCTCGGTGAGTGCCAGGAGCAGGTCGCCCAGAGTCTGGGGAGAAACAGCACGGATGGGTCACGGCTCGCCCAGAGCCCGGGACGGGGGCAGCGGGGGGCACGGGTTGCCGGGGGCGGGTGCTGGGGGGGCATGGGGCGGTGTTGGGGGGCAGGGGTTGCCGGGGGGAGGTACTGGGGGGAGCAGGGGCGGTGCTGGGGGGCAGGGGTTGCCGGGGGGGTGCTGGGGGGGGCAGGGGTTGCCGGGGGGGATACTGGGGGGGCATGGGGCGGTGCTGGGGGGCAGGGGTTGCCGGGGGCGGGTGCTGGGGGGGCATGGGGCGGTGCTGGGGGGCAGGGGTTGCCGCGGGAGCCCCGGGGGGCATGGGGCGGTGCTGGGGGGCAGTGGGGTGCCGGGGGGGTGCTGGGGGGGCAGGGGCGGTGCTGGGGGGCAGGGGTTGCCGGGGGGAGGTACTGGGGGGAGCAGGGGCGGTGCTGGGGGGCAGGGGTTGCCGGGGGGGTGCTGGGGGGGGCAGGGGGCGGTGCTGGGGGGCAGCGGGCTGTCCGGCGGGCAATGGGGGGGCGGGGACTGACCAAGTTGCCCCAGGGCGGGTTTGGCTCCTTCCCGGTGCCCCCCTGGGTCAGAGCGAGGGGGGCCGGAGCCGGGGGGGGATCAGTGGGGGGAGGGGCCGGAGCCGGGCGGGGGGGGGATCAGTGGGGGGAGGGGCCGGAGCCGGGGGGGGATCAGTGGGGGGAGGGGCCGGAGCCGGGGGGGGGGGTTAGTGGGGGGCGGGGCGGGCCGGGGGGGCAATGGGGGGAGCGGGTCCCGGGTCTCACCGCGGGCCGGTCCATGGCGGGTCCCGGGGGCGCAGCGCTGCGGGCGGGTCCATCCGCTCCCGGCAGCCCCGAGCCCGGAAGTGCCGCGGCGGTTCCGCCCCCACATGGCCCGGCCACGTGCCGGGGGGGGGGCAGCGATGGGGGGGGCGTTCCAGGGGTGCAGTGTGTGTGTGTGTGTGTGTGTGGGGGGGGGGGGGGGTGTTCCGGGGGTGTGTGTGTTCCAGTGGCGCAGGGGGGGAGGGGTGTTCCAGTGGTGCAGTGTATGGGGGGGTTCCAGTGGAGCAGTGCGGGGGGGGGTGTTCCAGTGGCGCAGTGTATGGGGGGGTTCCAGTGACGCAGGGGGGGAGGGGTGTTCCAGTGGCGCAGTGTATGGGGGGGTTCCAGTGACGCAGGGGGGGAGGGGTGTTCCAGTGGTGCAGTGTATGGGGGGGTTCCAGTGGAGCAGTGCGGGGGGGGGGTGTTCCAGTGACGCAGGGGGGGAGGGGTGTTCCAGTGGCGCAGTGTATGGGGGGGTTCCAGTGACGCAGGGGGGGAGGGGTGTTCCAGTGGCGCAGTGGGGGGAGGTGTTCCAGTGGCGCAGGGGGGGAGGGGTGTTCCAGTGGCGCAGTGTATGGGGGGGTTCCAGTGACGCAGGGGGGGAGGGGTGTTCCAGTGGCGCAGTGGGGGGAGGTGTTCCAGTGGCGCAGGGGGGAGGGGTGTTCCAGTGGTGCAGTGTATGGGGGGGTTCCAGTGGCGCAGTGTGGTCTCTCGTGGGAGGTTTTGGCAGCACATGCTGGGGCAGTAACTAGTTGTGCTACAGTGACTGGGGACAAGGTGTCACCCAGCACGAGCTGTCTCCATCCCATCATGTCGTCTCTGCCGGCACCATTGTCACAGTGTTGCAAGCCCAGGCCGCTTAATCCCCGGTCTGTGCAGAGCTTCCGAAGAGCGGAAGCACAGGGAACGTGACATGCTTGGGGGACAGATTGCTGTGGGACATAGCGAGCCCCAATTCACAGAGCAGTTGCAGGTTGTGGAGATACGCTTGTGGGCCTGCTGACTTGTCTACGCCACAAAATCAGGTCAACTTAATTTAGGTCGATCTCCAGCCACTGCAGTAATTCAGTCGGCTGTTGGTGTCCACACGACCCTCCTGCCCGGGCTACGTGTCCTCACCAGGAGCACTTGCACCGACTGAAGTGGGGCATCGTGGGGCACTGACTGCCCAGTGTGGACCCACCCTGCCATTCTGGTCAGTTTCACATCTGCTTTGTCTGGCTCAGAGCAGCGGCACTCTGAGAGCTGCTGGCGCTCCTAGGGGAGCTGGGAGCCTGGGTTCCCAGTACCAGGCAGCCGGGCTCCCAGCTGGGAGCTCTGAGGGGAACTGGGAGCCCAGATCTCAGGGCTGGGCAGCAGCAGCTGGAGCTGTGAAATTGACAAGAATCTCCTTTTCACTGCTGGTAGGCTCCTTGCTGTGAAAGGGAGCTGGGCACAGGGCTCCCAGCTCTTGTCTCTCAGGGAGGGGCAGGGGCCAGCTGTGAGCCTCAGACTGGGTTCCAGTTCACAGCAGGGAGCCTATCCGCAGTGAAACTGACATTCTTGTCAATTTCAGGGCTCCAGCTGTGAGCCTGTTGCCCAGGGATGACAGCCAACAGCGGATGTAAGTAACGCAGTGTCTACACAGACACTGCATCGCCCTAACTACACCGACATACGCGCTACGCCTCTTGTGGAGCCAGGTGGAGTTAGGTTGGCGTAGTAGGCCACTTACTTGGGTGGAAGCAACATTCTAGCCTGGACACTGACATAATTAGGTCGATGTTAGCTGCTTTACGTCGACTTAACTGTCATGTAGACCAAGCCTGAGAAACGAACACTTGCAGTAACCCTGACACTGGCACCTGCTCCAGCTGCGATGCAGCTGCCCCGAACGCTGTCCTGGGGGAGAGACAGCCAGCAAGGGGGCAGCTTGAGCTGGGGAGGTGGCTCGGAACACGCCCAAAGGGGGCAGTTGGCAAAAGCTGTCAGGGGAGGAGAAGAACCTAGATACTGAGCTAGCGGCAGACCCAGAGCTGGGGGCGGAGGTGAGGTGATAAAAGAACAGGAGAATAAAAGCAGAGCACTGGGAAGTGAGAAGGCGAAAAGAAGGAAAATAGAAAAGATTTCGGGTCAGGAGAAGCAGAAAAAACTAGAGCTGGGTACGTGAGCAGAGACTCTTCGAGAAGAGAAGTGGAGGGAAATAAAATCTACAGATGTCCTGGAGTGAGAGAATCAAGGGAAAACACTGAAAGGAAAGATAACTGGTGAAAAAGGGACTTGATCCAACAGCTGGGTTAGATGAAAACAGATCCTGAAAACAGTAACTGAGAAGCCCACTCACATAGGGCCTAACGTATATGAACAGAGAGAATGTCTGAACAGTTTTTGAAGGAATACAGTCCAAAGATCGCTAATGGATAAGTGAGGGCCCACTTGCTGAAGAAACCCAGCCAGGCACAAGGGTTATTTAAAGAGCTCTGAGATGAGCTGTGTGGTTCAGGGAGGCTTTGGAAGAGCACTTCATCCATGAGAGTAGTTAAGAATTCGATAGCATTCATCACGTATAATTCTGATAGGTTTCCGCACCCCTTTTGGTTTATGTCCCACGCTCCGGTCTCATAGTTGGACATGTATGCTTTGGCACAGGAATGGTCCAGGTGCCAGGCTCTGGCAGGCAGCGAGGCCTGAGACCCCACCTGGCTGGAGTCACGGCGTCAGAGGCCGGGATGGTCTGGGTGCCAAGCTCCGGCAGCAGCAGGGCCAGGCTCTGTGGAGCATGAGGAGGCAGCATCAGCAGAGCTCAGGGGCTGTTCTGGATAGTGGATGTGCCACATCCCCTCCCAACTCTGTCATTGCTTGGCTCTGAGCTGCCCCCCCCCCCCGCCTCCCTGTGAGCAAACTGCGGAAATGGGGGGGGGGGGAGGAGGGGACAGATTCCATTACTGGTAAGGGAAGGTGTGATGGGAAAAGTTTGGGCACTACTGCCTTAGAGTGACAGACTTGAGGAACTCAATTTAGCTTAACGAAGAGAAGGTTTGGGGTGACTTGATTACAGTGTAAAGTACCAATATAGGGAACAAATATTTAATACCAGGCTCTGCAATCTAGCAGAGAAAGGTGTAACACCATCCAATGGCTGGAATTTGAGGCTAGACAAATTCAGACTGGAAATAAGATGTAAATTGTTAACTGAGAGAGTAGCTACCCACGGGAACGATTCACCAAGGGGCAGAGTGGGTTCTCCATCACTGGCACTTGTTAACTCCAGGCTGGATGTTTCTCTAACTGCTCTAGGAATGATGTGGGGCAGGGCTCTGGCCCGTGGTACACAGGGGGTCAGAGGAGATGATCACAAGAATCTCTAAGGCTCTCAGCTTTCATTTAAAAAAGGGGGATGTTTCTTGCCCGCCTGGCTGTGAAAAGAGCCTTGGAAATGTGACTCGTGCCAGCTGGAGTGCCTGAACCAGCAACTCCCAGAGAGGCCAGTGGCTCCATTCCCTGGGGCCTGCTTTTAAGGGGTTAATATTATTAATTTGGCTAGTATCGGTGATAAGCTCGTCAATTCATCTGATAGAAGATAATAAGGTTCTTGTCCCAGAATCAGGCTACGCAGTTTGCAAAGGACCCTTGGGGGTATGACAAGAACTCTCACACTGAGACAGATGTAGCCTTAAAGACTTTTATTGAGATAAATGGAATAACAATCAAACAGCAATCCAATGGTAAACGAATCAGTTACAAGTGCAGTAATACTGCTCTACAGACACATGTGATATTGTGCTCTATAAAGCTTTGGTTAATATACTCACACCCTTCCTTGATAACCTGGTGTTGAGAGACCAAGGACCAGCCTCACCTCTGGCATGCCAAGAGAGCTCAGGTCCAGGTTCCTCAGTTCTCGAGTGGGAGAAGCAAGAGAGCTAAGAGTTATCGAGAGTCTGACCCGACTTAAAACTTACACTTCAGACTAACAGACAAACAAAGGAGCCTGAAACTCAAGCTTTGGCGCTCAGCAAAACTGGAACTTAGAAGCTCAGAAGCTACCTTCCCTCTTACAGAGCTTGAACATCAGGCCCTCCTATGTCCAAACGTGGTTTCCTCACCCTCAAACTGCTGGGGTGCACTTACTCCATAGGCGGCTCTGTTTGTACATATTGACGACACATACACACATTCATGACTTTAGCTTGTTCTCACATCACTTATTTCTGTCCTAAGGGGTTATTTTGGCTCTTTCCTTGTGGGGTACCTGGTAAGTTTAAAAGGATATGAACTTCGGAAGCCCCCTGTGCCAACCTGCTTCAGCACATCCTTTACCTATGTTAAAGGGCACACCATACACGGACCTTCTGCTTTAACTCATCACTATCGATCTGGGTGAAAGATCCCAGACACGTCTGCTAACCCTAACCCTCAGCTCAACCTACAGGATGTGGCCTGTAGGGCCCTTGTGTCACAGCCAAACTACTTTAATAACAACCAACTATAAATCTGTTATAATAAAACAAATAAAACCATAAGAAAAGATCTGTACAGGCAAGCAAGCAGGCTACACCCCTCCCTGGGGAGCAGACTGAGAATCCAAAAATGGACTGTAAGGTGGATAGAAAGCTGGCTAGATCATCGGACTCAACGGGTAGTGATCAATGGCTCCATGTCTAGTTGGCAGCTGGTTTCATGCGGAGTGCCCCAAGGGTCGGTCCTGGGGCTGGTTTTGTTCAATATCTTCATTAATGATCTGGAGGATGGCGTGGACTGCACTCTCAGCAAGTTTGCAGATGACACTAAACTGGGAGGAGTGGTAGATACGCTGGGGAGTAGGGATAGGATACAGAGGGACCTAGACAAATTAGAGGATTGGGCCAAAAGAAACCTGATGAGGTTCAACAAGGATAAGTGCAGAGTCCTGCCCTTTAGGATGGAAGAATCCCATGCACTGCTACAGACTAGGGACCGAGTGGCTAGGCAGCAGTTCTGCAGAAAAGGACCTAGGGGTTACAGTGAACGAGAAGCTGGATATGAGTCAACAGTGTGCCCTTGTTGCCAAGAAGGCTAACGGCATTTTGGGCTGTATAAGTAGGAACATTGCTAGCAGATCGAGGGACGTGATCATTCCTCTCTCTTCGGCATTGGTGAGGCCTCATCTGGAGTATTGTGTCCAGTTTTGGGCCCCACACTACAAGAAGGATGTGGAAAAATTGGAGAGTCCAGCGGAGGGCAACAAAAATGATTAGGGGTCTGGAGCACATGGCTTATGAGGAGAGGCTGAGGGAACTGGGATTGTTTAGTCTGCAGAAGAGAAGAGTGAGGGGGGATTTGATAGCTGCTTTCAACTACCTGAAGGGGGGTTCCAAAGAGGATGGATCTAGACTGTTCTCAGTGGTGGCAGATGACAGAACAAGGAGTAATGGTCTCAAGTTGCAGTGGGGGAGGTCTAGGTTGGATATTAGGAAAAACTATTTCACTAGGAGGGTGGTGAAGCACTGGAATGGGTTCCCTAGGGAGGTGATGGAATCTCCATCCTTAGAGGTTTTTAAGGCCCAGCTTGACAAAGCCCTGGCTGGGATGATTTAGTTGGGGTTGGTCCTGCTTTGAGCAGGGGGTTGGACTAGATACCTCCTGAAGTCCCTTCCAACCCTGAGACTCTCTGATTCTACAGGGGAGAGTGTGTTAAATAAGAGACTTTACCGTCATGGCTGTGCTGAGGGTGCTGTTCAAGCCGTGCTGAATCACACAGCCGTAGGACTGGAAGGGACCTCGAGAGGTTACCCAGTCCAGTCCCCTGCACTGAGGTAGCACTGCGCATTATCCAGGCCAGTCATTCTCAACCAGGGGTCCACGACCCCCTGTTGGTCCACAAACTCTTTCAGGGGGTCCACGGGACCCCGTGGCTAAAACCCAGAGCCTGAGCCCCAGCACCTGCTGCAGGACTGAAACCGGGAGCAGCAGGGCTGAATTCCGGAGCCCTGGCGCTCCCCACGGGCAGAAGCCCTGAGCCCCTGGGCGTGTTTCCCCCCCAAACTACAGTGCAAGAGCAGGACAGTCCTGGAGCAGCTCCACCCCCTTCTCTCCCCTCCCGCCCCCTGGCCAGGTCGGAAGCCAGAGCCGGACAGAGCGGGACAGCGGCCACTGCTCTGGCTGGTGCCGTGGAGCCGGGACCCTGCTCCTCAGCTCCCTTTGCTCCCGCAGCCAGTAAGAGCCACCGGGGGGCAGGGGACCCAGCTCCAGGGCTGGCAGAGCCCTCAGGGAACAAGGACCGCAGGGGAGCCCTCCCGGCAGAGAGCCCCTAGCTACTGCCGCCTGCAAAGATCTGCCCCCTCCCTGCACCTGAGCTACCCCCTACCCCCACACAGCCCCTAGCTACCCCCTCCCTGCACCCCGAGCTACCCTCTGCCTGCCCCGCCCCGAGCCACCCCCTGCCTGCCCTGCCCCGAGCCACCCCCTGCAAAGATCTGCCCCTCCCTGCACCTGAGCTACCCCTTCCCTGCACAGCCCCTAGCTACCCCCTCCCTGCACCCCGAGCTACCCCCTGCCTGCCCTGCCCCGAGCCGCCCCGTCCCGGCACAGAGCCCCTAGCCACCCCCTGCAAAGATCTGCCCCCTCCCTGCACCTGAGCTACCCCTTCCCTGCACAGCCCCTAGCTACCCCCTCCCTGCACCCCGAGCTACCCCCTGCCTGCCCTGCCCCGAGCCGCCCCGTCCCGGCACAGAGCCCCGAGCCACCCCCTGCAAAGATCTGCCCCTCCCTGCACCTGAGCTACCCCCTCCCTGCACAGCCCCTAGCTACCCCCTCCCTGCACCCCGAGCTACCCCCTGCCTGCCCTGCCCTGAGCCGCCCCGTCCCGGCACAGAGCCCCGAGCCACCCCCTGCAAAGATCTGCCCCTCCCTGCACCTGAGCTACCCCCTCCCTGCACCCCGAGCTACCCCCTGGCTACCGCGCGCTCGGCCCCGGGCAGCGAGAGCCGGGGGGGGGGCCCGGCCCCCAGACGCGCTTCACGCGCAGAGCCCGCCTGGGGCGCGCCAGGGCCCGCTCGGCCGAAGGTCCCGGCATGCAGCGCGGCCGCGGCGTTCCCTCCCGGCATGCAGCGCGCTAGGTTCCCCCCTCCCCCGCTCCCGGCATGCAGCGCGCTAGCCCCCCCCCACTCCCGGCATGCAGCGCGCTAGCCCCCCCCCCCCCACTCCCGGCATGCAGCGCGCTAGGTTCCCCCCGCTCCCGGCATGCAGCGCGCTGCCCCCCCCCCCACTCCCGGCATGCAGCGCGCTAGCCCCCCCCACTCCCGGCATGCAGCGCGCTAGCCCCCCCCCCACTCCCGGCATGCAGCGCGCTAGGTTCCCCCCGCTCCCGGCATGCAGCGCGGCCGCGGCGTTCCCTCCCGGCATGCAGCGCGCTAGGTTCCCCCCTCCCCCGCTCCCGGCATGCAGCGCGCTAGCCCCCCCCCACTCCCGGCATGCAGCGCGCTAGGTTCCCCCCGCTCCCGGCATGCAGCGCGGCCGCGGCGTTCCTTCCCGGCATGCAGCGCGCTAGGTTCCCCCCCCCGCTCCCGGCATGCAGCGCGGCGGGCGGGGCCGGAGCCGCCGTTGGAGCCGGCACTGGGCGAGGCCCCGCCCCCGCAAGCTCTGGCCACGCCCCCAACATGGCCCGGGCCAGGGGCGCGCAGGTGAGGGCTGCCTCGATCTTGGCCGTTGCTATGGGAACGGGGGCGACAACTCAGCTCCCCCCCCCGCGCAGGGCCCGGCCGGGACCGGGGTGTGACCCCCCCCAATGCAGGGCGGGACCGGGGTGTGACCCCCCCCCAATGCAGGGCGGGACCGGGGTGTGACCCCCCCCCCAATGCAGGGCGGGACCGGGGTGTGACCCCCCCCCCAATGCAGGGCGGGACCGGGGTGTGACCCCCCCCCAGTGCAGGGCGGGACCGGGGTGTGACCCCCCCCATCAGGGTCCGGCGGGGCTGTGACCCCCCCAATGCAGGGCGGGATCGGGGTGTGACCCCCCCCATCAGGGTCCGGGGGGGTGTGACCCCCCATACGGATCCCAGGCCCAGGGGTGCTGAGCTGTGTCCCCTCTGTTGCAGGTACTGGTGCCTAGTGAGGACGTCTCCGGCCCTGCAGGCGTGGGTGGAATTCGTGGCGTGGCAGAGCCGTGGGCCAGTGACGGTGGAGCCTGTGGCCTGGCGGTGGGAGGATAAAGCCGCGTGAATTACAGGTGGGACAGACCCCTCGAACACAGCTTGCCTAGGTGGGCTCCTGCCGGTGCCTGGAGTGGGTGCACAGACCCGGTCTCTGCAAAGCGGCTCACGTGGGCTACTTGGAGTGAAAAGGGCCCCGTGGCCCTGAGTGCCCTGCTGGGGCTGCCTGCTGGTGCCCACCGTGCGGGCCTCTCGCTAAGGGAATGGAGATGCCATGTGTCCGAGAGGCTTGAGCCAGAACATCTGGAAATAGCCAAGCCACAAGCCCCAGCTTTGACTGTGCTCTGAGCTGCCTCCAGCATCCCAGAGCGATTCCAGGGCTGGGAATCCAGCTGGAGCTCGCTGGGTTAGTGCCTCCAGGGGACGGGTCAGCGGTGCCGTGAGTGCGATTTGCAGGTGCCCGGAGCCCGGTCTGGGCAGGGGAGGGGTCAGCGGTGCCGTGAGCGCGATCTGCAGGTGCCCGGAGCTCGGCCTGGGCAGGGGACGGGTCAGCGGTGCCGTGAGCGCGGCTGCAGGTGCCCGGAGCCCGGTCTGGGCAGGGGAGGGGTCAGCGGTGCCGTGAGCGCGGGCTGCAGGTGCCCGGAGCCCGGTCTGGGCAGGGGAGGGGTCAGCGGTGCCGTGAGCGCGGGCTGCAGGTGCCCGGAGCTCGGCCTGGGCAGGGGACGGGTCAGCGGTGCCGTGAGCGCGGCTGCAGGTGCCCGGAGCCCGGTCTGGGCAGGGGAGGGGTCAGCGGTGCCGTGAGCGCGGGCTGCAGGTGCCCGGAGCCCGGTCTGGGCAGGGGAGGGGTCAGCGGTGCCGTGAGCGCGGGCTGCAGGTGCCCGGAGCCCGGTCTGGGCAGGGGAGGGGTCAGCGGTGCTGTGAGCGCGGGCTGCAGGTGCCCGGAGCCCGGTCTGGGCAGGGGAGGGGTCAGCGGTGCCGTGAGCGCGGGCTGCAGGTGCCCGGAGCCCGGTCTGGGCAGGGGAGGGGTCAGCGGTGCCGTGAGCGCGGGCTGCAGGTGCCCGGAGCCCGGTCTGGGCAGGGGAGGGGTCAGCGGTGCCGTGAGCGCGGGCTGCAGGTGCCCAGAGACCAATCTGGGCAGGGGAGGGGGCTCTGCGGCAGGCGGCCCTTGGCTCTGGCAGGCAGGGCCTGGACGAGAGCTGCCCCGGCTGGGAATAAGGAGCAGACTTTCCCTGTGGAGGGTCACCCCCTTTGGAACAACTGAGCTGGTGGGGGAGTGTATGTCAGTGAATCCAGGCCAGGCGTCTCTCTGACAGCCCCACTCTAGATCAGTCGGCTGAGCTGGGCCGGGTGCAGGAGTGCCTGGGGGAGAGCCCTGCCCTGGGCTTTGCGGGAGGCTGAGTGGGATGGCAGAACGGTTCCCCAGCTTGACATCTCTGACCCCGGGGAAGCTCCCTGCTAGTCTGCAAGCTGCGAACCCATAGCTACTTATAGCGGGTATACCTGCCCTGCCCCCCTGCAGCATCTTTCTGACCCCTGTGCACTGCGTTCGTAGTTCCCCCATTTACCCTCCCTATACAGGCACAGGTTCCAGCTAGGCTCAGACTCGGAGAGTAACTCTTTCTGCACCAAATTGATAGCACAGGCTGAGGATCTCAGGTACTTCACACACCCTTGCTTGTGAGCACCAAGATCCCCTGGGCTGAGGGGTCAGAGTTAAGGGGAGGGTAAGCGAGGGGGTGGGGCAGAGTTCAGGCTCGTAGACCTCCCAGCCTGCGGGGTGTGGTGAGCTGTCTAATCTCATCGTCAGACTTGTTCTAGCTCTGTGCTGGCAAGTGGATGCCCTGGCCTGGCTCGGAGCTGGGCGGGGGGCAGTGGTTCTGGACCCAGGGCTCAGAACTGCTCTTTGTTTCTGTAAACGCCCTTTGCTGTCCGTAATGAGTCGCATTAGAGAAGGCAGCGAGTGGGCAACGCTCGCAGGTGCGGGGGGAGGAGTAGCAGGGACAGCAAAGCTGCCCTTGCTGCATGCTTGGGGGCCTACGGAGCAGTGCAGCCACTCGGCTCCCCCCAGCCCACTTGCCTGGCTGGTGCTTCCACCAGAACTGCCGAGCTTGAAACCCGGCTCGTCTGCTGGCCTGAACCAGACCCGCCCGGAACACAGCACACCTGGCTGGGGAGCTGTGAATTAACTGCCTGTCTCCTGGTCACACCTTCCAGCCGTCACCCCTTCCCACTCCAAAGCCGCCTGGCAGCGTCTCCAGGGAACGTGCCTGTGACCTCGGTGTCTCTGCAGATCCCGCCCCAGAGGGCGCCTCTGAGATGGAGCCAAGTGTTGGGGGCAGAGGAATCCCAGATGCTCCTGGCGCGGGTGAGTGATGCTGACCCAGCGCAGAGGGCACCGCCCTGGTAGCAAAATGCCAACAGACAGGCACCCCGCACTAGTGCTCCAGGCGCAGCAGCCTGGCTGGAGCTGGCCTGTGGGGTGCTGAGCCAGCCCCGGGCCCACCCTTTCTGGGGAGCAGGTGTCATGGCAGTACTCAGGCTGGGCTGTTCGTGGAGTTCCTGGGGCAGCCCTCAGTGCCGCGAACCCTGGGTTAGTCCTGGCCCCAGCATCTCCACTCCCAGGACAGACCCCTGCCTGAAGGCACCGCCCAGAACGACTCCAACACCTCCTGCTCGCAGCTGGTGCCAGAGCAGTTGGGAGATGCCCACAGGCTGGGCATGGGGAGCCAAGGGGAGAGGGGGGCCTGCAGGGGGTGAGGTGGAGCTGGGGATCCCCACAGGGTGTGCTGGGGTGTGGGGGCTCTGGCCCAACATGGGGGGTTTGCATCCCAGCCGCTCTGGGCTCCTTCCTGATTCTGTTTTCGCAGCAGGCGCTGGGGGCTGGAACATCAGAGAGGAGCAGAGCGACACGCCAGGATCCTGGGCAGTGAAAGCAGAGAGCGCGTCCCAGAGCCTGGGCTGTGGGGAGCTCCTGGCCCCGGGGAGCGGCCGTGTCGGGGACGTGCTGCTGATCTGCACTGAGTGCGGGGAGAGCTTCGGGCATCACGAGGCCCTGATCGCCCACCAGCGAGGCCACGCTGGGCAGGGGGCCGGGCCCTTCACCTGCCCCCAGTGCCAGAAGGGCTTCAAGCACAGAGCCAGCCTTGTGGCACACCAGCGCGTGCACACGGGCGAGCGCCCCTACGCCTGTGCCCAGTGTGGGAGGGGCTTCCGCTACAAGACCTGCCTGGTGGTGCACCAGCGCGCCCACTCCGGCCAGCGCCCCCACAAGTGCCCGCAGTGCGGCAGAGCCTTCCTACAGCGTGGGGACCTGCGTGCCCACCTGCGCACGCACACGGGCGAGCGCCCCTTTGCCTGCTCTGAGTGCGGCCTCCGCTTCCCGTCCCGCCGGAACCTCGCCTGTCACCAGCGTCAGCACCCAGACCTGGGCCCCCACCAGTGCCAGCAGTGCGGGCGCAGCTTCCGCCACAAGCGCAACTTGGTGCGGCACCAGCGCGGCCATGCTGGCACCCAGCCCTACCGCTGCCCCGAGTGCGGGGACGGCTTCTGCTACAAACAGAGCCTGGTGGCCCACCAGCGGGAGCACGCCACCCCCCGGCCCTACCCCTGCCCCCAGTGCGGCACCAGCTTCCAGCACCAAGCCAACCTGGCCATCCACCAGCAGAGCCACGCCCCCCCGGCCACCTACACCTGCCCACACTGCCAGCAGAGCTTCAAGTACAAGGGCTACCTGCGCATGCACCAGCGGAAGCACTCGGCCCCCGAGGCCGAGGGGCGGGAGCGCCAGGCCCTGCCCGGCGGCGGGAGGCTCTTTACCTGCGCCCAGTGTGGGAAAGGCTTCAAGAACAACGGCTTCCTCATCATCCACCAGCGAGCCCACGCGGTCGGGGCACGGAGCGCCAGCCCCACCTCTTGGGGTACCTAGCCCCTCTACCAGGCCTCATGCCATCAGCAAAGGGGCAGCGTTGCCAAGGGAGCTCTGAGCGTGGCCAGGAGGGGCCCAGCGTGCCGACAGGGCACAGTGTTAGAGGGAGGGGAGGGCCAGGCCCCTCAAACCCAGGGTGGCCAACTTGGGCTACTGGGCGTTGTCTGAAAGCACCAGCTCCGGAGTGCTGGGAGAACGTCAGCTTTGGACTCAAAGCACGGCTGTGGTGCCGGCAGGCGAAGGGCTAGTGGGGTGTCTGAGCACATGGGGTTTGCGGGTTCTGCTGTTGCCGGGTGCGTGTCCCAGCCCTGTCTGGTGCCCCTAATTCTCTCTGGACCCCTCGGCCCCGTTTGCCCTTCAGGGAAGAGGCTGCTGAGGCGGGCTGGGAAGTCCCTGGATGTGGCCGCGGAGGGGGAGGGGGGCTGGCAGTCGTGCCACACGCCCAGCTGTGAGGGGCTTTGCCTCGGCACGGCCCCGGGGAGGCAGCTGCTGGAACGCGGAGTCCAGTGCTGGGGGCCAAAGAGCCCCGAGCGTGTGTGGCTGGAGGAAACACCTGCCCGGAGAGGCTCCAGAGCGGCGTCCTGCAGAGAACCAGCCGCTGGCGCAGCGCTGACACCGCCCCCCTTCAAACTGAAATAACAGCCCATTCCCCCCAAACCTCACCCCCACAACAAGCTGCCCAGATGTGGGAGGCCTGCCCCCGTGGCCAGGGGATGGGCAGGGGCCCTGGCCCTAGAGGTGTGGGGCTCCTGCAGGAGGGAGCTGTTAGTGGTTGCTGGAGCCCTGTGGCCAGACCCAGGCATCCCCCTGGGCTCTGCTCCATACAGGGCCGGCTGCATGGGTCGCCTTGCTGGAGCAGAGGCAGGGCCAGCCCGCCGTGGCTAATCACAACCTCCCCGCTGAGGCTGGTGTTTCAGGGGCCGGTGCTTACCTGGGCCCCAGGCGAGGCAGCAAGTGCTCAGTAGGCTGAGAGCTGGGAGGCTCCTTCAGGAGCGTCTGGGCCAGGGGCCAGCCCCCAGCTTGGCTCCACTCGACCCCCAGGCTGAGGGGCTCCAGCGGCCAGAGCTGGGGGGAGATCGGCCCCTGCAGCCCCGGGCTGGGGGAGGGACACGGCGGGTGTGTTTGGAGAAATAAAGCTGAAGCGCTGCAGGTAGGGCCTGGGATCCGGCTGGTGCGTGTTCTGTGCTGCAGGCGCTGCTGAGCTCACCCACAGCTAAGTGATCCCCCTGCCCTCTAGGCCTGCCCCTCGCACCCGGGGCTCCTGGCCTAATGCGCAGCCGCTGGGGTCCAGAGCGTCCCCTGGCCTGGGGCTGGGGTCCAGAGTGTCCCCCCCCGTTCAACACACCTCGAGCTGTGCAGGGGGAGAAGCAGGAAGCCTGGGGCTGACCAGCTATCCCAGCAGAGCCCGCGGGGCTCTGACCGCACCCCCCATCTCCCAGTCCGAAGAGCTTTCTGGGCAGAGCCCGTAGCTCTGTGTGCCCCAAGAGTGCACTTGCCTTGACCTATCGCTGTATTTACTGTAGGCAGAGCCGACAGCCTGGACGCCCCACGGGGCCTGGCCGTCCCATTGTAAAAGTGTCTGGTTCCCGTTGCTTAGAGCCTCACCAGGCTGCAGTTCCCCCGCTGGGGGTCTGCCTCACGCTGAACGCTATTGGAAAGCTTCAGCAGCTGCTGCAGCCGTGTCCGAGCGGGGTCAGCGGAAATGCGCCCGTCTGCCCCGGGGAGACTATTCTGCTGGGTTGTTGGGAAGCTCCCTGCCTTGGCGCAGGGCCTGGAGCCAGGGATGTCCCTTTTGCTGTTCCCATGGAAAGTCAGCAAGTGACAAGCCTGGAGCAGTTGTGGTTCACGTGCGCAGTAGAGGATGGGCAAGGCCCAGAGCCAGCTCCAGGGAGGTGACTGGCAAGCATCGCGCACAACCGCTGAGACGGGCAGACGCCACTTCTCCAGGCAACAGTCAGCTGCCTTACCCATGAACCCATCCTCCCCCAATCCCCGTCTCGTTCAATGCGCACCTTCCCCCTCCTGCAGCCAGTCCTGCCGAGCACAGCTGGGTTTGTCCCCACGGCCCTGGCCGTCCTGTGCCCCCAAGGAGGCGGGGACCTGTGGGAAGTACAGTGTGTGATCCTAATGCCGACCCCCGAGGGACCAAGGGAGGGGTGGCAGGAAAGCTTCACTCTGGCATCTCCTAACTTCAGGGCTGGGCTTTCACACCCTCATGCTCTTCCGATGTATTTATTAAATAAGGTTAAATCCCCTCCAGCTGCCCATCCATGGCCAGCGTATGACTGGGTTGGGTGTGGGGGTGTCACATCTTTACACAATGCGCACGCGGGCTGTGGAACTCACTGCCACAAGGCATTGGGGAGAGCCAGCACCTAGCAGGACTCAAAAGGGGGCTGGGCATTTCCCTGGGGAATGAGAACATGGCGCTCGGAGAGGAAGGGAGCTGGGAGAAAGACTGCTGCTCTGGGGCCGAGACTGCCTCTCCCAGCAGGGCCAGGGACTGCATTGGGGCTGCCTTCACTCTTGGCTAGTGAGGATGGGGAGGGATGCAGATCCCGGAAAAAGGCTGAAGTGACCAGGCGCGGCACAGCAAGGTCCCACAGCAGAGTCGGTCTCTTCCTGGCAGATCCAAGTCCACGTCCGATGGGCAGAGCTCAGCTCGACTGTTGTATTCCTTTCGCTGGAATAAAACCCCCAGTCGCTATCCAGTGTTAGCGTCAAGGACCTCAGCCTGCTTAGCACAATGGCAAATGCACCATCAAAAATCCTTTTAACCCAACACACAGAAGCAGGGAAGCCAGTTAAAGCCCTTGAAATGTGAAGTCTTGAGTCAGGCTTTGAACGTCCTCCTATATTGCCTTTCCCTGGAGCTGGAGTGAGTTTTTGAAGGGAAAACACCCTGGTTGACAGCCTGTTACATGGACAAAGTGCGGGAGGGAATCCTTTGACCGGATCAATTTCTGTGGGGGATCGAGACAAGCTTTCGAGCCGCGCCGAGCTCTTTGTCAGGGCTGGAAAAGACGCTCCAAGCGCACAGCGGAACAGATTGTTTAGTGTAAGGAATTAGCTCATATTCTAAGAGACCATTAATGCCTCTCCAAGCGTAGGAGGAAAAAAGGGGGGTGGTTAGTGGGTGACAGATTGTTGTCATAAGCCCGAAATCCACCCCAAACACAGTATCAACCTCATCCACTGCATCCTCCCCCACAATCAGCTTACATTCAGCAACAACCACTTTGCCCAGCCAGTCCGGGATATACCCCTTACCACACTGAAGAGAAGTAGATCGCGTCATGGAACAGACTACCCAGGTACCCTAAACGTGTAAGCTGTGAGGCTTCTGCAATAAAAACAGCCGTGACCAAGAAACAAAGTCATATCCCCACATTCCATCTAAATTACATTAAAACAATGCAACATCGGGCTGTTCAGAAGACTCCTGTCCTAATAGCACCCACCGTCCCCAAATACAGAAACGGAGATTAAGATGGTTACAGAAAACTTCGTTTGATGGCGTTCTGTCCGGCAAGAAATCACTTATCAACAGTTGTGACTGTGAAATCCTGACTTTATTATTGTTTTGTCTTTATGGTCCCCATTTCGCTATTGTTTAGCTGTCTGTTGTATGAAGGCAGTGGGGTCTGAGCTGGGGAAGAAGCATTTCACCGTATATTAGGCTTGGTTAAAGAATTGTTTCGTGACCAGGACTGGCTAACATACAGCTAGGCAGAATGTAAGGTTCACTATAAAACTTGGGGTCCCAGAGGAAATGGCGGAAGAACTCACCTCCAGGACACCGCCCAGCTCAAATTAAAGCTGCCAGAAGACCCTGCATGACCCTGCAGTGCAGCAACCGGAGCTCCAGACGACCTGACCCTTGCCTGGCCGGTAGCGGGGCGATCGGCTGTGTACGCGGGAGTGGGGAGCATTGGATGCTCGGCATGGGCATTCTGTCTGGGAACCGTTCGTTAAGGAAATTATTGTTTAAGGGTCTTTCACTGGGGAAAGGCCCTGCAGAGCCCTGACTCCACTGGGAATGGGTGTTAGCCCGGAGCCCATGGAGGGGTAAAGTGGGTCCCTTACTTCCTGAATACCCAAAAGAGAGAGTAGGGGGGTGAGAGCCCTAAATTGTGTGGATAAGAACAAAAAAAACCCAAAAGCCATTCAGTTGGGTTCCAGTGTGGGACAGTAGGTGACATATGCGGTATCTTTAAACAGTTGCAACCCATAGTCAGTGGGGACCCCATCGTAGAAGAAATCTTTCCCGAACCCCCTCTTCTGGCCTTCAAGCAACCCCCCAAGCTCACCATCAGAAGCAAGCTCCCCACAGACCAGGACACACCAACTCAAAGCAGCACCAGATGCTGCCTGAACTATAGATGGAAAACCTGCAGCCATATCTCCACTGTTACAATGATCAGCACGCCCCCCCCCATGACACACCTTTCAAGGTCCATGGGTCCTACACATGTCTATCACAACATGGGGTGTACCTCATCCGGGGCACTAAATGCCCCATTAACAGCTATGTGGGTGAAACCAGACAATCACTGTGCACTCAAATGACTTCACACAGGAAAATGATAAAAGACAAAAACATCCTATCACCTGTGGTGAACACGGCTCACAATGCAGCCACTCGATATCTGTCCTATCAGCCCTCGTCCTCACAGGAAACCAGCACAACTCTTTCAACAGACGAGCCTGGGAACTTGACATTCATAACTTTGCTAGACACTAAAACTCATGGTCAAACTCAAGACACTGACAATGGCGTATTACAACAATCTGTAACCCCCCTTTCTGGGCCTATGACTGCAGACGGGTGAATGGGCCACTTCTCCTCAGTGGCCTCTTAGACTCGGTACGAACTCCTGCTAAACCGTGGTGCACCCTGGAGCTAGCTGTGCTGCCCTGCGTATGTCTACACTGCAGTGTGAGCCCAGGGCTCAGACTGAGTCAAGCCTCCCCTGCCTTCTGTCTACATACAAATCGCACTAACCCAGGGCTCGGTCCCAGGGTGCCACGGGGATGAAGGGGCTAAACCTGAGTCAAGCCGCGACCCGGGGTCAAGCCCTGTTGCTTTGTAGTTTAGATGCAGCCCCCCCTACTGGACTTGTGCTCTGGGACTCTGCCAACAGCATCCTGCAGGCCCCGGGGTCGACGGTCAGTCACGGGCTCCCCTGTTGCACCACAGACAAAGGGCTAGACTGGCCCCATTTGGGGTGGGCACTAGGCAGTCTGGGATACGGGGTTGGACTCGGCTCCAGATAATGCAGTGTGGACGCTGGAAGCCAGGGCTCGTCAATTACTGGGCTGGGGTCACACACGAGTGTAGCTGTTCGGTCCCTAGGCTAACAAACCCCGGGGCTGGTACCTCACGTTCTAACCCTGGGCAAGCCTGGCAGTGTAGACAGCCCCGTCGAGCACTTCCCAGCCCTGTAGCCACGCTCTGGGTGAGCTCGTCTCTCCCCCCAGCAGACGCTGAGCCCAGAAAAGCTCTGACCTCGCCCCCCTTGGCTCTCTCATGCCCTGGGACCGGCAGGGCTGCAGCTACGCCAAAAGCAGCCTTTAGCTGGTAACTGGTGTGACGGAGCAGGGAGCAGGGCAGATTTGACCTGGGAATGTTGCAGGGGGATTGCAGTGAGGAGGGGGGACTTCCCTTGAAGGAAGCTACCTGAGCTGTAACCTGAGCCAGGAACGGGGGTGGGGAGAATTAACACCTTCTGCCCGGGAGACTGAACAAAGGAGAGAAGGAGCTGGGGGGAGGGGGAAGAGAGGAGCTGCAGGAGGAGTTTTGGTTTGGTTTCAGTTTGGGCTGGGTGGTGCAACGCAGGGAACCCCAAGCTGGGGTCTAAGCTCCCTGAACCTCCCAGAGGGACCTAATTGAGGGGGTCTGGTCGGACCTACACGCTCTGCTTGAGACTGTGTTCCTGTCCTTAAATAAACCTTCTGCTTTACTGGCTGGTTGAGAGTCGCAGTGAATCTCAGGAAGAGGGGTGCAGGGCCCTGACTCCCCCACACTCCTCTACAACTGGTGGCAGAGGTGGGATCTACTGCACCCCGTGGACGGCGCTTCCTGCAGTAAGTGACTGGGGAGCAGTAAAACGAAGGGGGATTGACGGGGACCAGGCGTGCTGAAGAGTGAGAGAGAGACGGTTATTACCCCTGGGAGTGTGTGACCAGCGAGAAGGACTTTTGCAGTAACAGGGTCCCCCGGGGGGATCGCAGCGAGTGGTCCCAGGGGCGGAGGAGTCTGCAGCTCGACCCTGGCAGAGAGGTGGTGACCTCGAGAAGGGCTGGCACACTAGGGGTCCCCCTGGGAACTGTGGGGAGCTGTGAGCACACAGGCCGGTGAGTGGCCAGCAGGAAGATGTATGCCAAGCGGCTTAAGAGCGACCTGGTGGAGCTGTGCAAGCAGAGGCGGCTGCGCATTGGGAGGCTCACCAAAGAACAGCTCATTGCCCGGCTGGAGGCGGAAGATCGCGCAAATGAACTGATCCCTGTGTCTCAGGGAAGCAGCCTGGCAAATGCAGCGCAGGCACCAGTGTCTGTCCCAGCTGGGAGTGGTCAGCCGGCTGCTGAGGGCTTCCTGAGACCCCTCCTTCCTATGCCTAGGGGAAGGGTGGGGAGGAGCCCAGCAAATACCGAGGGCGCTGTGACCCCCCCGGCCAGCAGGGGATCCTCCCGGCGAAGCTCGCCGGCCAGCAGAGGATCCTCCCGGCGACGTTCGGCATCCGTGGAGCGGAATTGGCTGGAATGGGAGAAAGAGCTAAAACAGAGAGAGCTGGAGGATCGTGAACAACAGAGACAGCATGAAGAGAGACAGCGTCAGCATGAAGAGAGACAGCGTCAGCATGAACCGGAGGAGAAAGAGAGACAGAGACAGCATGAAGAGAGACAGCGTCAGCATGAACTGGAACTGGCAAGATTGAAGGGCAGCGAACCCCCGGCTGCGGTGAGTGAGGGGGGACCCAGGACTGCACGGAGCTTTGATAAGTGCATCCTAGCCCCACACAAGGAGGGGGAGGACATGGATGACTTCCTGGAGGCCTTTGAGACGGCCTGCGAGCTGCACCGGGTTGATCCCGCGGACAGACTCCGGGTCCTTACCCCCTTACTGGACTGCAAAGCCGTGGCATTGTACCGCCAACTGGAATCATAGAATCATAGAATCATAGAATATCAGAGTTGGAAGGGACCTCAAGAGGTCATCTAGTCCAACCCCCTGCTCAAAGCAGGACCAATTCCCAGCTAAATCATCCCAGCCAGGGCTTTGTCAAGCCGGGCCTTAAAAACCTCCAAGGAAGGAGACTCCACCACCTCCCTAGGTAACGCATTCCAGTGTTTCACCACCCTCCTAGTGAAATAGTTTTTCCTGATATCCAACCTGGACCTCCCCCACTGCAACTTGAGACCATTGCTCCTTGTTCTGTCATCTGCCACCACTGAGAACAGCCGAGCTCCATCCTCTTTGGAACCCCCCTTCAGGTAGTTGAAGGCTGCTATCAAATCCCCCCTCATTCTTCTCTTCTGGAGACTAAACAATCCCAGTTCCCTCAGCCTCTCCTCATAAGTCATGTGCTCCAGACCCCTAATCATTTTTGTTGCCCTCCGCTGGACTCTTTCCAATTTTTCCACATCCTTCTTGTAGTGTGGGGCCCAAAACTGGACACAGTATTCCAGATGAGTCCTCACCAATGTCGAATAAAGGGGAACGATCACGTCCCTCGATCTGCTGGCAATGCCCCTACTTATACAGCCCAAAATGCCGTTAGCCTTCTTGGCAACAAGAGCACACTGTTGACTCATATCCAGCTTCTCGTCCACTGTTACCCCTAGGTCCTTTTCAGCAGAACTGCTACCTAGCCATTCGGTCCCTAGTCTGTAGCAGTGCATAGGATTCTTCCGTCCTAAGTGCAGGACTCTGCACTTGTCCTTGTTGAACCTCATCAGGTTTTTTTCGGCCCAATCTTCTAATTTGTCTAGGTCCCTCTGTATCCGATCCCTACCCTCTAGTGTATCTACCACTCCTCCCAGTTTAGTGTCATCTGCAAACTTGCTGAGAGTGCAGTCCACACCATCCTCCAGATCATTAATAAAGATATTAAACAAAACCGGCCCCAGGACCGACCCTTGGGGCACTCCGCTTGAAACCGGCTGCCAACTAGACATGGAGCCATTGATCACTACCCGTTGAGCCCGATGATCTAGCCAGCTTCCTATCCACCTTACAGTCCATTCATCCAGCCCATACTTCTTTAACTTGGCGGCAAGAATACTGTGGGAGACCGTATCAAAAGCTTTGCTAAAGTCAAGGAATAACACATCCACTGCTTTCCCCTCATCCACACAGCCAGTTATCTCATCATAGAAGGCAATTAGGTTAGTCAGGCACGACTTCCCCTTGGTGAATCCATGCTGACTGTTCCTGATCACTTTCCTCTCCTCTAAATGTTTCATAATTGATTCCTTGAGGACCTGCTCCATGATTTTTCCAGGGACTGAGGTGAGGCTGACTGGCCTGTAGTTCCCCGGATCCTCCTTCTTCCCTTTTTTAAAGATGGGCACTACATTAGCCTTTTTCCAGTCATCCGGGACCTCCCCCGATCGCCATGAGTTTTCAAAAATAATGGCTAATGGCTCTGCAATCTCACCCGCCAACTCCTTTAGCACCCTCGGATGCAGCGCATCCGGCCCCATGGACTTGTGCACGTCCAGTTTTTCTAAATAGTCCCGAACCACTTCTTTCTCCACAGAGGGTTGGTCACCTTCTCCCCATACTGTGCTGCCCAGTGCAGCAGTCTGGGAGCTGACCTTGTTCGTGAAGACAGAGGCAAAAAAATCATTGAGTACATGAGCTTTTTCCACATCCTCGGTCACTAGGTTGCCTCCCTCATTCAGTAAGGGGCCCACACTTTCCTTGATTTTCTTCTTGTTGCTAACATGCCTGAAGAAACCCTTCTTGTTACTCTTAACATCTCTTGCTAACTGAAACTCCAAGTGTGATTTGGCCTTCCTGATTTCACTCCTGCACGCCTGAGCAATATTTTTATACTCCTCCCTGGTCATTTGTCCAATCTTCCACTTCTTGTAAGCTTCTTTTTTGCGTTTAAGATCAGCAAGGATTTCGCTGTTTAGCCAAGCTGGTCGCCTGCCATATTTACTATTCTTTCTACACATCGGGATGGTTTGTTCCTGCAACCTCAAAACTGGAAGAGGCAGAGAAAGGGGACTACGAACTATTCAAAAAGGCCCTGCTACGTGAGTTTGGGCTGACTCCTGAGATGTACCGGGAAAGGTTCCGGAGTCAGGATAAAACCCCTGAGATCTCATATCTGCAACTAGCCGTCCGCATGGAAAGATACGCCAGCAAGTGGACTGATGGGGGGGCCCAGATGAAGGAGGACCTGATTAAACTGCTGGTACTGGAGCAACTGTATGAGCGGTGCCCATCCGACCTGAGGCTGTGGTTGGTGGACAGAAAGCCAGATAACTCGCGACACGCAGGGCGGCTGGCCGATGAGTTTGTAAAGAGCCGGTCAGGGGGTGGCAGGGAGGAGCCCCAAAGGAACAGGCCCGCCGCGATGCAGAGAGAGAGTCACCCTGGGACCTCCCAAAGGGGGAATATGGGGAATCCCCTCCCACGGGGAATGCCCAGCGTCAGGGACAACTGACCGGCTCGAGGGGACCCACGGGACATGAGCTGCTATTACTGCGGCCGAAGAGGCCACGTTCGGGCCCAGTGCCCTAAGCTCAAGGACAGACTGAGCAGACCGAACCCGCACCGGGTTAACTTGGTAGAGGCCCAGATGGACGAGGGGCAGGCTTCTCACGCAAGAGGGGCTGGCAGCTTATCAACTGCTCAAGAGAGAGAAGGGCCCCAGGCCAGCTTCTCTGGGGGGCCAGATGCTCCGGATTCAAAGTTCTCCGTTTACAGGGTTGGCGCGGGGCTGTCCCTGCGGAGCGAGTGCCTTGTTCCCCTGGAGGTGGATGGGAAGAAAGTTTATGGATACTGGGACACAGGCGCAGAGGTGACACTGGCCCGGCCCGAGGTGGTGGCCCCAGATCGGGTGGTGCCCAACACCTTCCTGACCCTGACCGGGGTGGGCGGGACCCCATTCAAGGTTCCCATAGCGAGGGTACACCTGAAATGGGGGGCCAAGGAGGGCCCCAAGGACGTGGGAGTGCACCACCATTTGCCCACTGAGGTGTTGATGGGGGGGGACCTAGAGGACTGGCCAAGCAGCCCCCAGACCGCCTTAGTCGTGACCCGTAGCCAGAGCCGGCGAGGGGCACTACGCCCTGACCTTGGGAAGGATGTCCCACCGGAGGCACCGAACCCTACCCGGGTGGGGAGGGAACACCCAAGGACAAGGCTCGGGGTGGCTGGGGCTTCCGACCCAGCCGACGAGAAGGAGCAGGTCCCCATCCCTTCCCCAGCCGCCGAGTTCCAGGCCGAGTTGCAGAAGGACCCCTCCCTGCGGAAGCTAAGGGGCCTGGCTGACCTCAGTGTGGTACAGACCATGAGGAGAGGATGCAAGGAGAGGTTCCTGTGGGAGAAGGGGTTCCTGTACCGAGAGTGGGCTCCCCCAGGAGAAGTGGAGTTGTGGGGGATCAGGAGGCAGCTGGTGGTTCCCCAGAAGTTTCGCCACAAGCTACAGTACCTGGCCCATGACATCCCTCTCGCAGGGCACCAGGGGATCCGGCGCACCAGGCAGAGGCTGCTACAGAACTTTTACTGGCCCGGGATCTTCACCAACGTCCGGCAGTACTGCCGATCCTGTGACCCCTGTCAGAGGGTGGGGAAGGCCCGGGACAAGGGGAAAGCGGTGTTGAGACCTTTGCCCATCATAGAGGAGCCTTCCCAGAAGGTGGCCATGGACATAGTGGGACCTCTCAGCAAGATGACCCGGTCTGGGAAGAAATACATCCTGGTGGTGGTAGATTTTGCCACTCGCTACCCCGAGGCAGTGCCCTTATCGTCCATCGAAGCAGACACTGTGGCAGATGCGCTGCTGACCATTTTCAGCCGAGTGGGGTTCCCCAAGGAAGTCTTGACGGACCAAGGGTCCAACTTCATGTCGGCCCTACTCCGGTGCTTGTGGGAGAGATGTGGGGTCCGGCACAACTGGGCCTCAGCATATCACCCCCAATCCAACGGGCTGGTGGAGAGGTTCAATGGGACGCTAAAAATGATGCTGAAAACATTTATGAATCAGCACCCGCAGGACTGGGACAAGTACTTACCTCACCTGCTGTTTGTGTACAGGGAGGTACCCCAGGAGTCTACCGGGTTTTCGCCTTTCGAACTGCTATATGGAAGGCGGGTAAGGGGGCCCCTGGACCTGATGAGAGACGAATGGGAGGGGAAGGCCACTCCTGACGGAGAGTCGGTGGTGGAGTATGTCCTGACCTTCCGGGAACGACTTGCCGAGCTCATGGACCTGGCCAGGGAGAGTCTGGCCAGAGCCCAGAGGAAGCAGAAGGTCTGGTATGACCGCACAGCACGGGCCCGCCCCTTCGCCACTGGGGATCAGGTGATGGTGCTCATCCCCGTGAGGAAAAACAAACTCCAGGCCGCCTGGGAAGGGCCCTTCAAGGTTGTCAAGCAACTAAACGAGGTAAACTATGTGGTGGAGCTGTCGAACCGGGCACACCACCACCGGGTGTACCATGTGAATATGATGAAGCCATATTATGACAGGGGGAATATGGTGTTGGCCGTGTGTGGACAGTGGGAGGGGCAGGGAGATGACCCTTTAGTAGATCTATTCCCTGGGACAAGAGTTGGCTTCCCCCTGGAAGCAATTCCCCTCTCTGATCGGCTAACCCCTGCCCAGCGAGCTGAGATCGGAGGGGTGCTGCATCTGAACCAACAGTTGTTTTCCAACCAGCCTGGACGCACTAATCTGACTGTCCACTGGGTGCAGACAGGATCGCACCCGCCTATAAAATGCTCCCCCTTCCGAGTCACAGGGAAAACTGCTCAGGACCTGGAAAGAGAGGTCAATGACATGCTGGCTTTGGGGGTGATCCAGCCGTCTTCCAGCCCTTGGGCCTTGCCGGTGGTGCTGGTCCCCAAAAAGGACGGGTCGATCCGGTTCTGTGTGGACTATCGGAAGCTCAATGCCATCACTGTAGCCGATGCCTACCCCATGCCCAGGCCGGACGAGCTCCTAGACAAGCTGGGAGGCGCTCGGTACCTTACCACCATGGATCTTACAAAGGGCTATTGGCAAGTGCCGCTGGATGCAGATGCCAGGCTGAAATCGGCCTTTGTCACCCCTCTGGGGCTCTATGAGTTCCTGACCCTGCCCTTCGGCCTCAAGGGAGCGCCGGCCACCTTCCAGCGCCTGGTGGATCAGCTACTGAGGGGGATGGAGAGTTTTGCCGTGGCGTATATCGATGACATCTGTGTCTTTAGCCAGACCTGGGAGGACCACATGTCCCAGGTTAGACAAGTGCTGGACCGACTCCAGAAGGCTGGGCTGACCGTAAAACCGGAGAAGTGCAAGGTGGGGATGGCTGAGGTATCCTACCTAGGCCACCGGGTGGGAAGCGGCTGCCTAAAGCCGGAACCAGCCAAAGTGGAGGTGATCAGAGACTGGCCCGCTCCTCAAACCAAAAAGCAGGTCCAAGCCTTTATTGGGATGGCAGGGTACTATCGGAGGTTCGTGCCCCACTTTAGCGCCATAGCCGCCCCCATCACTGAGCAGTGCAAGAAGGGGAAGCCAGACAAGGTGGTCTGGACCGAGGAGTGCCAGGAGGCTCTCCGGGCGCTGAAGGAGGCTCTGGTCAGTGGCCCAGTTCTGGCAAACCCAGACTTTGACAAGCCCTTTATGGTGTTCACCGACGCCTCAGACACAGGACTGGGGGCGGTGTTAATGCAGGAGGATGAAAAGGGGGAGAGACACCCCATCGTGTACCTGAGCAAGAAGTTGCTACCCCGGGAGCAGAACTACGCGGCCATCGAGAAGGAATGCCTGACCATGGTGTGGGCCCTCAAGAAACTAGAGCCATATCTCTTTGGGCGACACTTCACCGTGCACACCGACCACTCTCCCCTGACCTGGCTGCACCAGATGAAAGGAGCCAACGCCAAGCTCCTGAGATGGAGCCTGCTCCTGCAGGATTATGACATGGACGTGGTCCATGTGAAGGGACGTGACAACCTGATAGCGGACGCATTGTCCCGGAGAGGGAGCCCTGAACTTCACCAGGTCACTGGTCAGAGTGGCCCCGCTCAGTTCAGTCTCGAAGGGGGGAGAGATGTGACGGAGCAGGGAGCAGGGCAGATTTGACCTGGGAATGTTGCAGGGGGGTTGCAGTGGGGATGTGGGACTTCCCTTGAAGGAAGCTACCTGAGCTGTAACCTGAGCCAGGAACGGGGGTGGGGAGAATTAACACCTTCTGCCCGGGAGACTGAACAAAGGAGAGGAGGAGCTGGGGGAGGGGAAAGAGAGGAGCTGCAGGAGTATGATTCTATGATTCTATGGTTGAGAGTCGCAGTGAATCTCAGGAAGAGGGGTGCAGGGCCCTGACTCCCCCACACTCCTCTACAACTTGTGTGCAGGGAGTGGGAGGAAAGACCGGCAGTTCGGGTTTGTCTCCACGGGAAAGGTGGCCGTGGCCCCGCTGCGGCTGTGCTCTGTCGCGCAGTAACTACAGTGAGCGAAGGGCTCTTCCGGCCCCAGGAAATACACCTCTCCACAGAGGCAGTGGCTGGGGTGATGGAATAATTCCACCATCGCCCGAGCCAGGCCTACCCCGGGCCGTAGGTCGGCTTACCCCCCTCGCAGGGAGTGGGCCCTTTCCCCAGGCTCTGAGCAGCGCCGGTCGGGCGACCTGACTGGGCAGCGTAGCCCAGGCCGTAGCCGAGGGGCGGGAGCTGTCTCTGGGCCGGCGCAAGGCCAACTCTGTTTCCCACCAAACACCTGCACATGGGGGGGGGGGGGGGAAGAAAAGCAACAAACATGGAAAATGCGTGTCTGTGTCTGGTCTTGACATGCCCCCTCCCTGCTGGAGCAAGCCAGGCCCAGCCCCCGGCTGCGCAACCACCTGGCAACTCGGCATCCTGGAGCTGTCAGGCCAGGACCTTGCGGTGTCACCAGAGGCCCCCCCCCGTGTGGAGCAGCCCGAACGACACCCAGCCCATCCCTTGGTAATGCTGCTGCCAACCCAGGCGGTGGGTTTAGTGCCCTTTTTCTGGTCACAGGCTCCCGGCAGCGGTGCAAACTCTCCAGCCCTGGCCGGCCTCGTCTCGACAGGAGGCAGCCGGCGAGGGATGGGGAGGGAAGAGAGGAGTAGGGATGGACGGGGGGGGCGCTCAGCAGGGACAAAGCCGCGCGTCCCAGGGTGGCACCGGAGTTCCTCTCTCCAGCCTGGTCAGGACACCGCTCAGGACCAGGCCAAGGCAGCACAAGGCTGAGGCCCAGGAGATGCAGCCGGTCGTGGTGCCACCCGCTCCGGCCTCTCGTCTTGCAGCCAGGCTGCCATCGCCAGCTTCCCCCAAAGGGAGTGAGGGCGGAACAGCCCAGCCCCCCGGTACTTCACCTCGTTCCCAGCACACGGATTCCCGGCCCCACACGTCCCTTGTCTGCCCGGCCTGGATTTCACGGTGCCAGGCGGAGGCAGGGGCTGGGATGGAGGAACCCTTTGTTTCGAGGCCCCTCCCGCACTGGGAGCGGACACCCGGCGGCTCAGCTGCACCTGACTCTCCCCGGGCCCCAGTGCAGGGTGCAGCTGTCTGGTAGCAGAAGGGCTGGAGAAGGGCACTCGCCTGTGCACGGGATGGTGGATGTCCCAGCTCACTGTCGCTGTGGCAGGGGGCTCTCCCTGCTGTGCACACGCAGGACTCCCTGCTGCAGGTGGTGCCCGCACTGGGTACAGGGGAAGGGCACATCCTGGCCCGACCCGCCTTCCCACACGGAGGGGTTCAGCATGAAGCTCTGGCCCTGCAAAGGGCCCGGCTGGCCCCCTAACCCAGCAAGGCCTCTCTAGTGGAGGACCAGGGTGAGGTGGCACCTGCTGGCCATTGCCTGGGGGCAGGAGCTGCCCTCCCTGGGGGACGCTCTCCCCCCCACCCCAGCCTCTCGGCCGCTCTTTGCTGTCACCCCCGGGATCCCGGCGCGTCACTCTGCTCTTCGGTGCTCCAGGCCAGAGACAAACTCCCCTGCGGGGTCAGAGCCCCTGTGTGCTCCCTGTTCAGGGATAAACCTGCCGGGACCCCCAACGCCTGCTCCCCTGATGCAGGCCTCAGCCGGGAGCCGTCAGAGGAGTGAGCCCCCCCAGCCCATGGGGCATCTCAAGGAAGCTGGTGGGGCCTCTTGGGCTCAGTGTGCGCCCTGCTGGGCTGTCACTGATGCCCAGGGGCTTGGGGAGCAGCCAAGGGGCCCCCGACCTGCCTCCAGGCTGGGGCCCTGGGGAGAGGGGTCAAGAGGGCAGGGCCACCCATGGATTCTCAGGGAGCTTTTCCTGCCAGTGCCCCCATGCTGGAGGGGGCAGAAGGCTCTGCCCTGATCTGGTACGGGACTGACCCTGTACTGGGGGACAGGCTGGGACAGGCCAAGGCTCCCCCAGCCCCAGTGGTTCAGAGGAGGGGTTTCCTTGAGGCTGGTGCTTCCTCCTGGGCCCTGGCTGGGGGTGTCCCCTCCCCCCCCCCCCCCCCCAGGACCCTTCCTCTCGGCCCAGCCGTGCACCACATTTCGCTTTGGGGCCCACAGCTCCCGCGCAGGGGCAAACAGGTGAAATTAGCCCAATGCAAACCAGGCCTGTCTCTTCTCTCCTGCTGGAGGCAGCTCCCCAGAGCGGGACCCCCACCCTCAGCCCCTCGGGGAACGTCTTTGCTAATATTTGCCCCAGGGCCTTAGGGGGGGCTCCAGGCTCACCCAGCGAGGCCCCCAGCTCTGCAGCATGGCCCCCTGTGCCAGCCCACTAACCCCACCTGCTCCTGTGGGGAGAACCAGACCCCATGCCCCCAAACGCCGCCAGCATCTGCACCAGAGCAGCCCCCCCCCCCACGCCCAGTCCCTCGGGCACATGTCTGGGGTGCTGCCAAGTGACCCCTGGGAAAAGGCTGGGCAAAAGCTGTCAGAGAAGAAGGAGGGAAGGAGAAGAACCTAGATCTGCGCTAGCGGCGGAACCGGAGCTGGGGGCAGAGGATAAAAACAGGGGACTGGGACATGAGAAGGCAGAAAGGAGGAAAATAGAAAAGGTTTCGGGTAAGGAGAAGCACAAAAGACCAGAGCTGGGTACGTGAGCAGAGACTCTTCGAGAAGGGAAATAAAATCTCCAGCCGTACCGGAGCCAAAGTCAAAACAACTGAGGAGAGTTGGCAGTTTTTCAAAGGGACACTATTAAGGGCCCAAAAGCAAGCTATTCCGCTGGTTAGGAAAGATAGAAAATGTGGCAAAAGACCACCTTGGCTTAACCACGAGATCTTGCACGATCTAAAAAATAAAAAGGAGTCATATAAAAAATGGAAACTAGGACAGATTACAAAGGATGAATATAGGCAAACAACACAGGAATGCAGGGGCAAGATTAGAAAGGCAAAGGCACAAAATGAGCTCAAACTAGCTACGGGAATAAAAGGAAACAAGAAGACTTTTTATCAATACATTAGAAGCAAGAGGAAGACCAAAGACAGGGTAGGCCCACTGCTTAGTGAAGAGGGAGAAACAGTAACAGGAAACTTGGAAATGGCAGAGATGCTTAATGACTTCTTTGTTTCGGTCTTCACCGAGAAGTCTGAAGGAATGCCTAACATAGTGAATGCTAATGGGAAGGGGGTAGGTTTAGCGGATAAAATAAAAAAAGAACAAGTTAAACATCACTTAGAAAAGTTAGATGCCTGCAAGTCACCCGGGCCTGATGAAATGCATCCTAGAATACTCAAGGAGCTAATAGAGGAGGTATCTGAGCCTCTAGCTATTATCTTTGGAAAGTCATGGGAGACGGGAGAGATTCCAGAAGACTGGAAAAGGGCAAATATAGTGCCCATCTATAAAAAGGGAAATAAAAACAACCCAGGTAACTACAGACCAGTTAGTTTAACTTCTGTGCCAGGGAAGATAATGGAGCAAGTAATTAAGGAAATCGTCTGCCAACACTTGGAAGGTGGAAAGGTGATAGGGAACAGCCAGCATGGATTTGTAAAGAACAAATCATGTCAAACCAATCTGATAGCTTTCTTTGATAGGATAACGAGCCTTGTGGATAAGGGTGAAGCGGTGGATGTGGTATACCTAGACTTTAGTAAGGCATTTGATACGGTCTCGCATGATATTCTTATCGATAAACTAGGCAAATACAAATTAGATGGGGCTACTATAAGGTGGGTGCATAACTGGCTGGATAATCGTACTCAGAGAGTTGTTATTAATGGTTCCCAATCCTGCTGGAAAGGCGTAACGAGTGGGGTACCGCAGGGGTCTGTTTTGGGACCGGCTCTGTTCAATATCTTCATCAACGACTTAGATATTGGCATAGAAAGTACGCTTATTAAGTTTGCGGATGATACCAAACTGGGAGGGATTGCAACTACTTTGGAGGACAGGGTCATAATTCAAAATGATCTGGACAAATTGGAGAAATGGTCTGAGTTAAACAGGATGAAGTTTAACAAAGACAAATGCAAAGTGCTCCACTTAGGAAGGAAAAATCAATTTCACACATACAGAATGGGAAAAGACTGTCTAGGAAGGAGTACGGCAGAAAGGGATCTAGGGGTTATAGTGGACCACAAGCTAAATATGAGTCAACAGTGTGATGCTGTTGCAAAAAAAGCAAATATGATTCTGGGATGCATTAACAGGTGTGTTGTGAGCAAGACACGAGAAGTCATTCTTCCGCTCTACTCTGCTCTGGTTAGGCCTCAGCTGGAGTATTGTGTCCAGTTCTGGGCGCCGCATTTTAAAAAAGATGTGGAGAAACTGGAAAGGGTCCAAAGAAGAGCAACAAGAATGATTAAAGGTCTTGAGAACATGACCTATGAAGGAAGGCTGAAAGAATTGGGTTTGTTTAGTTTGGAAAAGAGAAGACTGAGAGGGGACATGATAGCAGTTTTCAGGTATATAAAAGGGTGTCATAAGGAGGAGGGAGAGAACTTGTTCACCTTAGCCTCTAAGGATAGAACCAGAAACAATGGGTTTAAACTGCAGCAAGGGAGGTCTAGGTTGGACATTAGGAAAAAGTTCCTAACTGTCAGGGTGGTTAAACACTGGAACAAATTGCCTAGGGAGGTTGTGGAATCTCCGTCTCTGGAGATATTTAAGAGTAGGTTAGATAAATGTCTATTAGGGATGGTCTAGGCAGTATTTGGTCCTGCCATGCGGGCAGGGGACTGGACTCGATGACCTCTCGAGGTCCCTTCCAGTCCTAGAATCTATGAATCTATGAATCAAGGGGAAAAACTGAACGGAAATATAATGAAGGGAAAAGGAATTGACTGAAAAGCTGGGTTAGATGAAAATGAGAAACCCTCCCCCACAGGACCCACAATTAACAGGCAGCTGGTTCAAAACACCCAAAGGGAAGTGATTCATCACCCAACACACAGTCAACCTGTGGAACTCACAGCCAGGGGATGCTGAAGGCCAAGACTATAACAGGGTTCAAAAAGGAACTGGATCAGTTCCTGAAGCGTAGGTCCCTCAATGGCGATTTGCCGGGCTGGGCAGGGACACGAGCCCGTGTTCTGAGTGTCCCCAGCCTGTTTGCCAGAAGCTGGGGCTGGACGACAGAGAACGGATCACCCCATATTGCCCTGTTCAAGCCCCTGGCACTGACCCGGTGGCAGGCAGGATCCTGGGCTAGCAGCCACGGGGCTGCCCTAGTCTGGCCGTTCTGATGACTAAGCAGCTGTTGAAGGAATCCAGCTGAAGGGGGCTTAGGGACAAGACACCCGGCTTTTGGCCACTGGGCGGAAGAGGTGCAGCGGCGGGAACGTCCTCTCTCTGGAGCACGTCAAGCCGAAGGGCAGCCGGAGCAGAAGAGCTGATGCTACAGGGGGCCCCGCTGCCAGGGGAGGATGAGCAGCGCGTGGGAGCTCACACAGCGCAGGGGGTAGCAGCACCGGTAGGACGTGCTGGGAACGGGCTGTGTTACCAGGCCTGGGACTATTGGGTGGAACCACTTAGAACGGCCCCTTTGCCCTGGTTTGCCTCGGTGGCTCCTCAGTTACCCCACCCAGGCCAAGCGCCCTGAGCGGGCATGCAGGGTCCTGTCCCAAATGCATGGGGGGAGGGGGACAAGGGGCTGGGGGGCCCAAGGAGCTCCGTAACCCGTGGGACGAGACCCCTGAGCAGATGGGGTCCGGAGACTTCTCAGAGACATGAGACCCAAGGGCCTGGCCTGGGTCCCCAACCAGCCCCTGGGGGCTTGGCCCCTCATCCCCCAGCCCATTACTCTGCGTGCCTGAGCCCCCGCACAGCCTGAGTGTGTGTGTGGGGGTTCTGAGTCGCAGCCCCCCCATGGCAACCCCCAGACCCCTGGGAGCCCTCACCTGTTGGGGGGGAGGGGGCAGATGAGATGAGATCACAGGCCAATCGCCATGGTAATGAAATGGGGCACCCCATGACACCCTCTCCCCCCAGGACTCAGCCCCACCCCCTGCCCCAGACGAGAGCTGCAGCTGCACTTGGCTTTTATTGGCGGACAGGGCACAACATGAACCTGGCCACTCACCACCTTCCTGCGGCCATGGGCCAGGTCCTGCCCGGCGTCGGGGGGCGGAGCCAAGGCCCAGGCCCAGCCTGGGGACAGACCAGAGGGAGGCCGGGAGCTCCGCCCGGGGGCAGAGGTAGGGGGCCCGTGGCCAGGCAGGGCCCCAGCCCCAGAGGTAGGTGCACAGATCCAGTGTCTGCGCCGGGCTCGGCACAGCTCAGGCGGGAGCCGCGTGGGCGCCAGGTCCAGTCTGTGCAGCCGCCACGGCCAGGCTGGGCTCGTCCCCGCTCAGGGCTGCTCCGTGGCCTGTCTGCGGACGAGCTCAGCGTACAGCCCGCCCCGGCGCAGCAGCTCCGCGTGGGTCCCGGCCTGGGGAGAGACCGGGGGGGAAGGGGGGTGTCACCAGAGCCTGCAACGCCCAACGGCTGCTCTGCCCAGCCATGGCCCTGTGGCCTCTGTACCCCCCGAATACCTCTGTGCCCCTCCCATCTGGGGACCACCCCGCTGCGCGCCCTTGTACCCCCAACCCAGGGACCGCCTCACCCCAGAACACCCCATATCCCCAGAACACCCGTCTCGTCCCCGCGCTCTCATACCGCCCCCAGAACAACACCTTGTGCCCCTCCCTCGAGGACCCCCCCAAGGGACCACCCCACCCCAGAACACTGTCCCACAGAGCTGCCAACCCCCCCCCTTGCAGGACTCTGTCCCCCCTCACCTCGGCCACACAGCCCCGGGCCAGCACCACGATGAGGTCGGCGCACTGGATGGTGCTGAGGCGGTGGGCGATGACCAGCACGGTGCGGCCAGCCATGGCCCGCTCCAGCGCCTCCTGCACCAGCTGCTCCGACTCCGTGTCCAGCGCACTCGTGGCCTCATCCAGGATCAGCACCGCCGGGTTCTTGAGGAGGGCCCGGGCGATGGCCACGCGCTGCTTCTGGCCCCCCGACAGCATCACGCCGCGCTCGCCTGCGGGGACAGGGTCAGTGCTCCGGGGGGTGATCGATTTCAGGCCACAGGGTCGTTATGCCCATCGCAGGGCAGGGACCCTCCCCCCAGGACCCCGGCTCTGGCCTCTGGCACCCGCTGACCTAGAGCACGGCTGACCCCGTGTGACGGAGACCTGCCTCCCCAGCCGTATTCCCACTTGCAGTGGGTCTGGCGGCTGCAGCCAGCGGCTCTGCGTCTGCCAGACGGAGACGGAGCTACTGGCCCACGGCAGCCACCCCCCACGGACGCCGCCCACTTGGCTCCAGAGCCGCGGGCAGCGATGGGTGAGCGGGGGGCATAGGAAGGTGCCAGGGCCCTGCGCTCACCCACGATGGTGCCATAGCCCTGGGGGAAGCTGCGGATGAAGCTGTCGGCATTGGCCAGCTGGGCCGCGGCGTAGACCTCGGCGTCAGATGCGTCGGGCTTTCCAAAGCGGATGTTCTCCAGGATGCTCGTTCCAAAGAGCGCAGGCTCCTGGGGGGGGAGGGGGAGACACTGCTTCAGTACCAGGAGCAGCCTGACCTCCGCCACGCCCCCCCTTGCACCCCACTCCCCCGCCTCACTATGCCCCATTCCCCGCCAAGCCCTGCTCCCCCTGCACCCCGCTCCCCCCATGCCCCACTCCCCCCACCGTACCGCCTCACTGTGCCCCATTCCCCGCCAAGCCCTGCTCCCCCTGCACCCCGCTCCCCCCATGCCCCACTCCCCACTGCGCCCCGTTCCCCCTGTGCCCCGCTCCCCACCGCACTCCGCTCCCCCCCATGCCCCGCTCCCCCCACCGTACCGCCTCACTGTGCCCCATTCCCCGCCAAGCCCTGCTCCCCCTGCACCCCGCTCCCCCCATGCCCCACTCCCCACTGCGCCCCGTTCCCCCTGCGCCCCGCTCCCCACCGCACTCCGCTCCCCCCCATGCCCCGCTCCCCCCACCGTACCGCCTCACTGTGCCCCATTCCCCGCCAAGCCCTGCTCCCCCTGCGCCCCGCTCCCCCCATGCCCCACTCCCCACTGTGCCCCATTTCCCCTGCGCCCCGCTCCCCACCGCACTCCGCTCCCCCTGCGCTCTCCCGCCCCCTCACCTGGCTGATGAAGCCAATGACCTGCCCCCGTAGCCACGAGGGGTCCAGGGTGCAGAGCTCACATCCGTCCAGCGTGATGGCCCCCTGCGTGGGCTCATAGAAACGCTCCAGCAGTGCCACCACCGTTGACTTCCCTGCAGGGCAAGGGGATGAGGCTGGCAGCAGCATGGGCCACGGCCCGGCCCGGGCACACAGCGCCCCAGGCACTGCCCACAGCCAGGCAAGGGCAGGGGACAGGGGGCACCTGACCCGAGGTGGTGCCGAGACAGTCGCTGTTCGGGACTCCTGGATTCTGGCCCCGGCTCTGGGGTGCAGGGGGCCTGAGTAGGCTGGGAACCAGAATGTCTGGGTTCTATCCCAGCTCTGGGAGGGCGGGGGGGCTGGGAGCCAGGACCATTCCCCCGTTCCCTGTGAGACCTTGGCTCCCCCTCCCCTCTCTGGCTTGGCTGCCCTGCGAGACCCCACCTGTGACAGACTCGGGTGGGGGGTGCTCAGGGCCCAGGGGCAGTCAGGGGGTGAGGGGAGGAACCTGGGCACTTCCTGTGGTACCTCCTCCCGACTCGCCCACGATGGCCACTGTCTTGCGAGGGGGCAGGGTGAGGCTGAAGTTCCGCAGCACTGGGCAGCCGGGGCGCGTGGGGTAACTGCGATAGCAAGAAGAGAGGGGTCAGGCTGGGCAGGGCAGACAGGGTGGCCATGCGCTGGGCAAGTGCGAAGCAGGACAGGCCTTGGGAGAAGCTGTACAATTGGGAGTGAGGGGCACTGGCGGAGCTGGCAGGGTCACCCGGAGCTGGGCTAGCAGGGGCTGCGAGTAGGGAGGGGCACTGGCAGAGCTGTGGGGACAGGGCTGGGCTGGCAGGGGCTGCGGGTTGGGAGTGAGGGGCACCGGCAGAGCTGGGGGGGCAGGGCTGGGCTGGCAGGGGCTGCGGGTCGGGAGTGAGGGGCACTGGCAGAGCTGCGGGGGCAGGGCTGGGGTTGCAGGGGCTGTGGGTTGGGAGTGGGGGGCACCGGCGGGGCTGGGGAAAGGGCAGTACAGAGGGTGAGGAGGACAAGTGCCCATGTCCTAGTGCCCAGTGGCACAGACCATGCCCCCCCCCAGGCTGCCCTCACCTGAAGCAGACGTCCCGGAAACAGATGTGGCCAAGCAGGGAGTGGCTGGGGATCTGGTCCCCCCCGGTCAGGGACACGGTTGGCTCCAGGGTCATGAACTCAAAGACACGGGCTCCAGCGCTGAGGCCTCGCACGACCTGCGGGGACAGCGATGAGGTGGGACTGCCTGATGCCCTGGTCACCATGTTATTGGGGCAGCCCCGAGCACGGCCCCATTTGCGTCACCCCCCCCCATGGCCACATGGCGCCGTGTGCTGGAAGGGCCCTGGGCAGTGGGGGCCCGGCCCTTCTCCCTTGCCCACCTGACAGTCTGGGGCCAGGACAGGGGTGCAGCAGGAACCCCCGTCACCACCGTTGTGCCTCAGGGGTCCCTGCCTCAGTTTACAAGGTGCAGCAGCCGGGCCAGAGCAGGGCGTACAGATAAAGAACCACCAGCTGCACCTTCAACCAGCCGGACAGCCCGGCGCTTGTCCCAGCGCCCTCTGCCCAGCAGCCATCCCGGGCCAGGATCCCAGAAGCAGCAGGCAAGCCCTGTGAACCGGCTGCTGGGACGGGTCACCCCAGCCTTGGCAGGCTGTGTCATGGTGCTAGCCCCACAAGAGCGGGGTGGTGTCAAGTGGGGCCCGAGCCAGCCCCTGCCCCACCTACCTGTCCAAACAGAACGGAGATGTTGGCCATGGACCTGCCGAGACAAGGGGAGAGCGCTCTGCTCAGCACTGGGCATGGGGACAGAGAACCGTAGGACTGGCAGGGACCTCGCGAGGTCTCTACTCCCATCCCCTGCACTCACGCCAGGGCCAAGTATTATCCAGACCATCCCTGACAGGGGTTTGTCCAGCCTGCCTTAAACATCCCCAGTGACGGAGATTCCACAACCTCCCTGGGCAATTTATTCCAGTGCCTAACCACACTGACAGGTAGGAAGTTTTTCCTAATGTCCAAACTAAACCTCCCTTGCTGCAATTTAAGCCCATCGCTTCTTGTCCTATCTTCAGAGGTTAAGAAGAACAATTCTTCTCTCTCCTCCTTGTAACAACCTTTTATGTGCTTGAAAACTGTTATGTCCCCTCCCAGTCTTTTCTTCTCCAGACTAAATAAACCCATTTTTTTCAATCTTCCCTCATAGGTCATGTTTTCTAGACCTTTCATCAGTTTTGTTGCTCTTCTCTGGACTTTCTCCAATTTGTTCACATCTTTCCTGAAATGTGGTGCCCAGAACTGGACACAATACTCCAGCTGAGACCTAATCAGCGTGGAGTAGAGCGGAAGAATAACTTCTCGTGTCTTGCTTCCAACACTCCTGCTAATACATCCCAGAATGATGGTTGCTTTTTTTTGCAACAGCATCACACTGTTGACTCATATTTAGCTTGTGAGCCACTATGACCCCCCAGATCCCTTTCCGCGGGACTGCTTCCTAGGCAGTCATTTCCCATTTGTACGTGTGCAACTGATGGTTCCTTCCTAAGGGGAGCACTTTGCATTTGTCCTTATTGAATTTCATCCTGTTTACTTCAGACCATTTCTCCAGTTTGTCCAGATCATTTTGAATTTTAATTCTATCCTCCAAAGCACTTGCAACCCCTCCCAGCTTGGTATTGTCCGCACACTTTACAAGTGCATCTCTATGCCATTATCTAAATCAGTGAAGATATTGAACAGAACCGGCCCCAGAACTGATCCCTGCGGGACCCCACTCGTTATGCCCTTCCAGCCTGATTGTGAACCCCTGATAACTACTCTCATGCTGAGCCCCACCCCCCAGACCCCGCACCGGGGGTGCAATGCACACGACCTTTGCTGTCTGACCTTTGCACTGTCTGCGAAGCCACCATGAAGGACATGAGGTCTCCAGGTGAGAGCTCCTCCCCAGCCATGAGGGATCCCCCCACAAAGATGGTGCCCAGCACGATACCTGCAGGGGCAGAGAGCGGCACGGCGACATGAGGGTCCCTGGCCCCCACACAGGGACCGGGACACAGGAGAGAGGAGTGTCACGGGAGCAGCCTGCAGCCCCCCTCAGACGCATGGGCTGGCACGGCACCCTCATGCCAAGGGATGCCGAAGCATTTCCCTAACAACCTGGAAAGGCAGCCACCTCCAGGGTGGAGCGCAGCAGCTGACGCCCGGCTGAGTGCACAAGGGCGGGCTGACCAGGCCAGGGGGCTCATGGAGGGCAGCTGGCTCCGCGTGGTCCAGGCACACCTCGTGGGAATTCTCCGCATCCCAGTGAGTCTGTCCCTAGGGCCTGGGGGTTGTTCTCTCCCTGTGCCACGGGGGTCAGGGTGAGGTGGAGATATACCTATCTCCTAGAACTGGAAGGGACCCCGAAAGGTCATCGAGTCCAGCCCCCTGCCTTCACTAGCAGGACCAAGTACTGATTTTGCTCCAGATCCCTAAGTAGCCCCCTCAAGGATTGAACTCACAACCCTGGGTTTAGCAGGCCAATGTTCAAACCACTGAGCTATCCCTCCCCCCACTAGGGCTGCCTAGAGGCCCCCTACATAGACTCACTGACTGCAGGTTAACCTGGAGCCAACTGCTCCCCCAGGTCTCTGCAGGGAGCCGAGCCGAGCCCCTAGCCAGAGCAGGGCTGGGGGAGAGGGGGGGTCACAACCATGGGGCTCGTGGGGGATGGGACAGGAGAGGGGTCACCAGGGCCCTACAGTAGCATGGCTGACGGGAGCCCTTGGGGTGGCCAGTCCGGACTGCGTCTCTGGGCTACTGAGGGCTTGTTCCAGGCAACTGAGAAACCTGCTCTGGGGGGAAAGTCTCCTGGTGCCGGGGCTGATCCTGGCTGGGCGAGTCGGTCCCTGCAGAGCACACGAGGCTCCCCCAGAGCCCGGCTCAGAGGGACTCGCTGGCAGCGCTCGCGGGGGGAAGGGGGAGGGCTGGAGCCCCCCGGCTCTGTCAGGGGCTGTGTGGCCCACCTTTGTGAACGGCCAGGACCTGGGGGTCTGGTGAACTGCACGGGGCGCTCCCGGGGACTGGTTACAGCAGGGCCTAGTCACGCGCCATCCACTTACAGTTCAACACCACGTTGGACAGCCCCTGGAAGACAGCGATGCCCATGCCCAGCTTCTCGTTCAGCCAGCTCGACCGATCCACCTCGTGGCAGTACAGGCTGCAAGGCAGGGGAGAGGCGGCGTCCCACACCAGGGCATCAGGGGTGGGGCTGGCAGCTGCAAGACCTTCCTTACAGCACCTCCCCGCACAGCGCCCCCGGTGCCTACGGGAACCAGCCAGGGCCTGGGGGTGGCACCCCCCCCCGCACAGCGCCCCCGGTGCCTACGGGAACCAGCCAGGGCCTGGGGGTGGCACCCCCCCCCGCACAGCGCCCCCGGTGCCTACGGGAACCAGCCAGGGCCTGGGGGTGGCACCCCCCCGCACAGCCCCCCCTTGTGCTAGGCTGGGGGGCAGGAAGTGGGCCCAGATGGGAAGGAACAAGGTACAAGGGCCCAGCTTTGGGGTCTGGGCAGCAGGGAGCATGTGTGCGTGGGGCTGGCGGAAGTGGGGCGGGTGGGGACAAAGCTACTGCCCCGTACTTACGCCACCTCTCTGTCCTCCATGGCAAAGGCCCGCACGGTCCGCACGTTTCCCAGCGCCTCGTCTGCCACCCCCGTGGCCTTGGCCACCTGCAGAGACAGTCACAAGCCACCTTGCTCTGCAGGCTGGCTGATGGGGGAGGTGCCATGGCCGGGGCATCTGCCACCTCAACGCTCCCTCCGTACCGGGGACCCACAAATGCACAGCCACTGTGTGCACCTGGCAGTCCTGGGGGCTGTATGTTACCGGCCCCTGGGCCTGGTGGCGGGGGGCGATGTTGCACTCCTTAATGTTTTATGGAAATACGCTTATGAGTGGGAATATGATGTAACTGGAATATGCTTTATGGAAAAGGTCTCATAAGGTATCATTACAAAGGTTATTACCTACTGAATACATTCCTCCTATTTGTATGTATGTAGGGGATTGGACTAGATACCTCCTAAGGTCTCTCCCAACCCTAATCTTCTAGGATTCTTGTATCTGAAGCTAGAAATATGAAGTATTACTCTGGGGTCCTAGTGTAATTATGCAAAGTGTGGGCCATTAATGGTGGTTCCGAATCTTGATGGCTCCCATTGACTAGGGTCATTGGTTGTAGATGGTTTATTTACCTGCAGGCCTTCCTGTGTACGCGTGGGCCAGCCCATGGGGAATGAAAAATAAAGTCTCACAAGACACATGACCATGTCACATGATACTGGAATCCATCTTAAATCTGGTACTTTTCCATTTAGAAGGAGGGGTGGGGACCCAGAGAGACAAAAGATTCCCACCTTGGGCCAAAGCTATAAAAGGGGGTGGAACAGAACAAAGGGGGCCAGTCATGAGAACACCCCTAGTTTTGACCTAACATGTCTGCTGGAACTAACAAGGACTGTACCAGGGGGAAGGATTGGGCCCAGACTAGGAAGGAGTCTAGTCTGTGAAAGCATCTTATTGGAACATCTCCAAGGGTGAGATTTACCTGTAAACAGTTTCTTAACGTATTAGGCTTAGACTTGCAGGTTTTGGTTTATTTTGCTTGGTAATTTACTTTGTTCTGTGTGTTATTACTTGAGACCACTTAAATCCTACTTTTTATACTTAATAAAATCACATTTGTTTAATATTAAACTCAGAGTAAGTGATTAATACCTGGGGGAGCAAACAGCTGTGCATATCAGTGTTCTAGAGGGCAGACAGTTTATGAGCTTAGCCTGGCTAAGCTTTATACAGAGTAAAACGGATTTATTTGGGGTTTAGATCCCATTGGGAACTGGGTGTCTGGGTGCTGGAGACAGACAGGCTAAGCTGTTTTCAGTTAAACCTGCAGCTTTGGGGGCGTGGCCCAGACCCTGGGTCTGTGTTGTAGCAGGCTGGCGTCTCTGGCTCCACAAGGCAGGGTTCTGGAGTCCCGAGCTGGCAGGGAAAACGGGCTCAGAGGTAACTTCAGCACGTCAAGTGATAGTCCCAAGGGGGTCTCTGTGACTGAACACGTCACAGGGGGTGTTACCTGTTCCTGGGCCTGGCGGGATAGGCTGCGCAGGACGGAACCAATCAGGGCGCCGGTGCCCACCAGGCTGGGCATCACCACCAGCAGGAGCCCGGTCAGCTTGGGCGAGAGCAGGTAGAGCGAGGCGAAGCAGCCCACAGTCTGCGTGACGCTGCGCAGGCCCTGGAGGTAGAGACTCAGTCAGCGGGATCCCGCGTGGCCCCCAGGCCCTCCCAGCAGTGCCAGGAGATGCCAAGGGTGGGGCTCATGTGGGCACTCAGCACCCAGGGTGGCTGGGAGAGGACGGGGCTGCCCGGGGGGGACACCCAGGGCTGCTCCGATCGGCCTCACCTGGGAGATGACGAGTTTGAAGGAGGATTTGAACTCCTGGATGTCGGTCGTGAGCCGATTCACCAGCTGCCCTGTCCGGTTGGCATCAAAGAACGCCACGTCCTGCCTGTGGGGGGCAGACAGGAGCTGGGGGGCGGGGCCTGCAGGAGCTGCTGCCTCCAACCCCCCCACCCTTCCAGCCCCGCTAACCACCCCACACCCCCTTCCTCCCAAGCAACCGCAGTCATTACCCCACCCCTTGCTCCCCAAACATACCCCCCACACTGCAGCCATTGCCCCCAGCCCCCCCCCAAGCCCACTCCTACCCTTTCCCCTGCAGGCATCACCCCCCCAACCCCCGAGCGGGAGGATTTACCGCAGCAGGGATGCGAAGAGGGACTTGCGCATGCTGCCGGCCACCCGCTCCCCGACCCGCGCCAGCAGCACGATGTAGCCGAAGGTCAGCAGCCCCTGGGGATGGAGGAATGGCCACAGCAGGTCAGCCCTGAGGCCAGCCCAGCGCCCTGCCCAACAGCTCCTGCGGAAGCCCCACCGCCGCAGATCTGGGGTGACCAGCCCCTCCTGGAGTCTCATCCCAACCACAGCAGGCAGGGACCAGCAGCGGCTTTCACATCCCTGCCACACAGGTGGTGCCAGGACTTAAAACATTCCTGGGTGTTGCACCCTGCGCGGGACTAGTGCAGAGCCCTGCTGCGGGGCTGGGATCCCACTGGCCCCGCTGCCATACTAGCGGAGAGGGATTAAACAACAGTCCCGCCCAGGGCTCTACCTGGGTATTTTTGGTACCTACATAAACCTCCACTCTGAATCTTCCTCAGGCCCTGGCCTCAACAACCTCCTGTGGCAGAGAGTTCCACAGTCCAATCGCACATTGTGCGACTGTATTTCCTCGGATCAGTTTGGAACGTCCCACCATTTAATTTCATGGACTAGCCCCTTGTGTTATGAGTCAGGGAGCACTGCCAGGCACGATCCCACTGATCTAGGCCAGTCGTTATTTTATAGACTTCTCACGCCGCCTCTCTACGGTAACAATCCCAGTCATTCCAATCTCTCTTTGTAACAGAGCGTTTCCAGGTCCGGGGTCATCTCTGTGGCCCTTGTCTGAAACCCCTCCAGCTCTGCATATCCCGCCTGGGACAGAGCGGCCGTGCTGCACACAGGGTCTGGATGAGGCTGCGCCATTGGCTTATAAAAAGGCATTCGAATAGTCTCTGTTATTCACCACCCTAGTCCTTACGCATCCCAGCATCACCTCAGCTGTGCGCTGAGCAGAGATCTCCACTGAGCTGTCGGCAGTGACGCCCAGATCCCTTTCCTGGGCTGACACAGTTAATGTCGAGCCCCGTCAGGTGGACAAGTCCTTGGTACACCTCTACCTCGACATAACGCTGTCCTCGGGAGCCAAAAAATCTTACTGTGTTATAGGTGAAACCGCGTTATATCGAACTTGCTTTGATCTGCTGGAGTGCGCAGCAGATGTTCTATCGGGGTAGAGGTGTATTTTCCCCTCCAATGCGCATTACTTAGTATTTATCAACAGTGAACTTCACTGGCTGTCCTGCAGCCCTTTCACCCAGCTGGGCTTGGGATCTCTGAGTTCCTCACCGCCCTCTCTAGGCCTGACTCACCTAAATAACTTAGCAGCTGCCAATGCTGTTACTTCCCCGCTTACCCTCCTTTCCAGACCACTGATAAATTCATTAAACACTGGACCTAGCCTGGAGCTTCAGGCCCCGCTGTTAACCTCTTATCCTTTAGTCCTGCTCTCGCTTTCTGTGCCCAGCCAGCCTTTGATCCACGACAGCACTCTCTCTCTCACCCCAGGATGACTTTGCTTCTTTAGCCACCTCTTGTGGGGGACCTTGGAAAAGGCCTTTTGAAAGTCTAAATTACGTCCGTTGGATCAATAGATGAGTGAGACGTGATTTTCCTTGGCCAAAATCACGCTGGTTAGACCCTGTGAAACCGAGTTCTTCCTGGTCTTTTAATAGACGGTTGTTAATGATCGTTTCAACCAGTTTGCCGGGGACAGATGTAAGGCTGACTGCTCTAATTCCCCGGATCACCCCAGGGCCTTTTTGAGATCTGGGTACAGCCTGGGCCCCTCTGGTCGTCCGGGACAGGGGCTGCATGGTTCTGCTAGAGAGGACGGGGGTTGGGAAGCCCCCGCTCACCTGCAGGCTGTAGAGCAGGAGCAGGCGGAGGGCAGGCCGGCGCACCGCCCGCAGGTAGTGCCCAGCCTGCCCCCGGGTGCAGCGCGCCACCACGTCGACCAGCTCCCCCAGGAGCAGGGGGATGCGGATGTTGAGCAGGGCCACGCCCAGGGCAAGCTGCGGAGAGAGACCAGAGCCCGGCGCTGAGCCCGGGGGCCACGGGCCGGGCCGGGCCAGGGGGGCATCACCCCCGGGCCCGGCTCCGGCTCCAGCCCCAGACTGGCCCGGCGGCGCCGCCCCGGGAGGCTCTTACCAGGACGGCGGCGGACAGGGCCCGCAGCTGCGGGCGCAGGAAGGTCCAGAGCTCGGCCCAGGCGCAGCCGGGCTCCGGGCCGGGGGCGGCGGGGGGCAGGGCGGGGCTCCCCGCCCCCTGGCATCGCGCCCGGCCGCCGGAGAGCGCGGCCCCCAGGCCCAGCCCGGCGCCGAGGCCCCGCAGGAGCGCGCCGGGGCCCGGGGGCGGCGGGGGCGGCCGGGCGGGGCGGGCGGGCGCCCGGAGCAGGCAGGAGACTCGGGCGCCGCTGCCCGCGGCCCTGCAAGAGACTCGGGTGAGGGGCCGCGACCCGACCGAGCGTGTCACGCGCGCGCGTGCCCGGGGGGGGGCAGCTACCGGGACCCCCCCGGCTCCCCCCGCCCCGCCCCCCCCGGGGGGGCAGCGCCCTGCGGCTCCTGCCCCCGGCCCCGCCCCCCCCCGGGGGACCCAGGCGTCCGGGGGACGCGGTACCTGGCCGCGGGGCGCAGCGCCGAGCGGGCCCAGAGCAGCAGCATGACGGCCCCGGCCGGCGGCCCACAATGCACCGCGCCACTGGCGGGGCGCCCGGGTCGTCACCACGGCAACAGCGAGAGAGCGCGAGCTTCCGGGCCAGAGCCCCGCCCCTCCGCCGGAGCGACCCCGCCCCCAGGCCAGAGCCACGCCCCTCCTCCGGAGCGACCCCGCCCCCAGGCCAGAGCCCCACCCCTCCCCTGACTGACACCGCCCCCAGGCCAGAGCCCCGCCCCTCCCCTGACTGACTCCGCCCCCTGTGCCCGAGCCCCGCCCCTACCGGACTGACCCCGCCCCCAACCAGAGCCCCGCCCCTACCGGACTGACCCCGCCCCCAACCAGAGCCCCGCCCCTACCGGACTGACCCCGCCCCCAACCAGAGCCCCGCCCATCCAAGCAATGGCCCCGCTCCGCGGACTGGAGACTGGGCGCTGCTGCCTGCGGCCGAGGCTCTGTGACCCCCAGCTCTGCACCCTGCTCGGTGGCTGGGCTGCAGAGTCTGAATGTGGGGCCCTGCCCTCACAGCTGGGCTGGGCCCCAGAGCATGGGGGCGCGGGAGGCCACCCCTGACCCGGGGCCACCCCCAGGCACTGGCGCATCGTGGGAAATGACAAACTACAATTATCAAAACTAAATGCTTTATTGGGGGCTCTGGGGGGGGGGAGCAGCAATGGGGCAAAGGGCCCTGCCCCCACCCCATGGGCCGAGGAGCCAGGGGCCACTCAGGGGGCAGGGTCCAGCAGGCTCCGCGCCTGCGCCGAGAAGGACTGCGAGCGGATCAGCGAGGCCACCTCCTGCGTGCGGAACGTCAGGCCGAAGATGTCCTCGTGGTAGCGGTTCTGGTCCTGGGGAGAGACCCACGGTGAGGGAGCGCCGGGCAGGGCAGCGCCCGCAGGGCAGCGAGACTGTTACCCAGGGAGCCCTGCAAGTCCAGCCCGCCCTCAGTCCTGACCCGCACCCCTATCCCAGCCCTGAGGTCCCCCTGCCCCCCAGCTCTGCCGACACTCCTCCATCCCGACCCGCACCCCTATCCCAGCCCTGGGGTCCCCCCGCCCCCCAGCTCTGTCAGCACCCCTCCATCCCAACCCGCAGCCTCTATCCCAGCCCTGGGGTTCCCCCAGCTCTGCTGGCACCCCTCAGTCCTGACCCGCACCCCTATCCCAGCCCTGAGGTCCCCCTGCCCCCCAGCTCTGCCGACACTCCTCCATCCCGACCCGCACCCCTATCCCAGCCCTGGGGTCCCCCCGCCCCCCAGCTCTGTCAGCACCCCTCAGTCCCGACCCGCACCCCTATCCCAGCCCTGAGGTCCCCCTGCCCCCCAGCTCTGCCGGCACCTCTCCATCCCGACCCGCACCCCTATCCTAGCCCTGAGGTCCCCTTGCCCCCCAGCTCTGCTGGCACTCCTCCATCCCGACCCGCACCCCTATCCCAGCCCTGGGATCCCCCCGCCCCCCAGCTCTGTCGGCACCCCTCCATCCCGACCCGCACCCCTATCCCAGCCCTGGGGTCCCCACACCTCCAGCTGTGCCGGTGCCTCTCAGTCCCGACCCGCAGCCCCCCCAGTAGCCCAGGCCAGGCTCCCCACGTCCCCGTGCCGCCAGCTGGAGCTGCTCCCCCACCCCGTACCCGGAGTTCACTGATTAAGTCTCCAGCCTCGGCCAGCGTCATGCCTCCTTCCTGGGCCAGGATCTGCTGCACCGTCTGCAGGACGCCGGTAGCCATGGTGACGTCCCCACAGACGTAGAGGTGGCCCCCGCGCTGGCACAGCACCTGGTACACGTCGCCCACCAGCTGCGTCCGCAGGATGTCCTGCACGTAGGCCTGGGGCAGGGCAGAGTGTCACCGTGAGCCGCCCTGGCCCACCCCAGCCAGCCCCCCTGGGCGCAGCCCCCGTTACCTTGGGGACGTCGGGGTCCCTGGAGAAGGCCGTCAGCACCCGGCTCAGCGCCCCCTTCTGCTGGGCCTCCAGCACCTCCTGCTGGTAGAGGTGGTCGAGGCGGGCGCAGCGGCAGCCAAACACCAGAGTCATCTCACCCACCCGGAGGCCTGGAGGGCAGGGGCAGGGTTAGGGGCAATGCTGGCCCCCAGCCCCGGGAACCTGCCTGCTCTGGCCCTGCTGAGACCCCTCCCGGACACAACCGGCCCTCCCAGTGCCCCCTCGGCAAGGTGCACCAAGTCCCCCCGACCAAGAGCCCTAGGGACCCCCAGCTCCCCTGCCTAATCCAGGCCCCTCTGCCTCCACGCAACCCCCCATCCCCAGGCCCTGCCCCCAGACTGCCAACCTTCGCAGGCCATGAGCCCTAGGGACCCCCAACCTCCCCCGCCCAATCCAGGCCCCTCTGCCTCCATGCAACCCCCCATCCCCAGGTCCTGCCCCCAGACTGCCAACCTTCCCAGGCCATGAGCCCTAGGGACCCCCAGCCCCCCTGCCCAATCCAGGCCCCTCTGCCTCCACGCAACCCCCCATCCCCAGGCCCTGCCCCCAGACTGCCAGCCTTCCCAGGTCCTGAGCTCTAGGGACCCCCAACCTCCCCCGCCCAATCCAGGCCCCTCTGCCTCCACGCAACCCCCCATCCCCAGGCCCTGCCCCCAGACTGCCAACCTTCCTAGGCCATGAGCCCTAGAGACCCCCAACCTCCCCTGCCCAATCCAGGCCCCTCTGCCTCCACGCAACCCCCCATCCCCAGGCCCTGCCCCCAGACTGCCAACCTTCCCAGGTCCTGAGCCCTAGGGACCCCCAACCTCCCCCGCCCAGTCCAGGCCCCTCTGCCTCCACGCAACCCCCCATCCCCAGGCCCTGCCCCCAGACTGCCAACCTTCCTAGGCCATGAGCCCTAGGGACCCCCAACCTCCCCCGCCCAATCCAGGCCCCTCTGCCTCCACGCAACCCCCCATCCCCAGGCCCTGCCCCCAGACTGCCAACCTTCCTAGGCCATGACACTAGGGACCCCCAGCCCCCCCGCCCAATCCAGGCCCCTCTGCCTCCACGCAACCCCCCATCCCCAGGCCCTGCCCCCAGACTGCCAACCTTCCCAGGTCCTGAGCCCTAGGGACCCCCAACCTCCCCCGCCCAGTCCAGGCCCCTCTGCCTCCACGCAACCCCCCATCCCCAGACCCTGCCCCCAGACTGCCAACCTTCCTAGGCCATGACACTAGGGACCCCCAGCCCCCCCGCCCAATCCAGGCCCCTCTGCCTCCACGCAACCCCCCATCCCCAGGCCCTGCCCCCAGACTGCCAACCTTCCCAGGCCATGAGCCCTAGGGACCCCCAGCCCCACCCCAGCTGTGCCCCCTGGCCCGTCTGACCTTCCGTCTCCATGTCGTGCAGCCGCTGCTGCCAGAAGCCCCGGAATGGGGCGATGCCGGTGCCTGGACCCACCAGGATACAGGGGACGCTGGGGTCCTGCGGGAGCCGGAAGGACGGGGCCCTGTGCGGGGAGTGACGGTGTCTGGGCCGTGGCACCAGGTTGGGCACCCAGCTCTGCCCGCAGCCAGTGCACTGCAGGGGCCTCGGGGCAGGGGCCACGGAAGCAGAAAGGGTTAATGGGAGGAGGAGGGGTCCCCAGAATAGGGGTGGAACAGGGCATGCTGGGAGCTGTAGTCCCTGTGGGGTAAATGGGGCTCAGAAGGGAGCAGGGCATGCTGGGAGCTGTTGGGTCTGTGGGGTGGAAGAGCCACACGAGGGAGCATGCAGGCAGGGTCCCAGCCCCACCAGCCCCCACCCTGTGCCCCATGCAGGGTCCCAGCCCTGCAAGCCCCCATCCAGGCTCTGTGCCCCGGGCAGGGTCCTGGCCTCCCTTACCCTCTGATGAAGGCGGGCACCGTGTCCCCCTCCTGCAGCTGGGCCAGCCAGGTGGAACAGACGCCGAAGTGCAGGGGCCCCTGGCCATCTGCGGGACACACAGGAGGAGGGGCAGGGTGCTCAGGAGACTGATGGGGATGGCACCTGCCCCCCATGTCCCCTCCCCTTCCACCCGGTGCCCTCCCCACGTTCCCTCCCCCCCTTAGATACCCTCCCCCAACCCCCCCATCTCATGCACCTTCTCCCATCCCAGCTCCATCTCCCCAGGGAGTGGGGGGAAGAGGCGGGCTCCTCACCTCGCTGCGGCGTTGCCCTGGCCGTGGGGGTATCACTCACTCCGGCTGTGGGGGGTGTTGCTCACCCTTGCTGGGGGTGGTGGGGTCACCCCCTGGCTGTGTGGGGCGGAAGGGGGGTTGCTCCCTTGGCTGGGGGGGGAAGGGGGTGTAATATTCAAGGAATAGCTGTGATGTATTTTACACAAGAGAGGTCATGTGAGAGATCAGTGAAACGGTTCTAATTTTCTGAATGCAGTTATCCTAGTTGTGTGCATGTATCACTTTTGTATCTGAAGTTAGGAATACTGACTCTGTATCTGTATGAGAAATGTGTTTACACCCGGGGAACGCCCACTGGTAGGCAGAATGCACTCAGTCTAGATCAGCGGCTCTCACACTTTTGTACTGGTGACCCCTTTCACACAGCACGCCTCTGAGTGCAGCCCCCCTTATAAATTAAACACACTTGTTTATATATTTCACACCATTATAAATGCTGGAGGCAAAGCGGGGTTTGGGGTGGAGGCTGACAGCTCGCGACCCCCCATGTAATGACCTTGTGACCCCCTGAGGGGTCCCGACCCCCACTTTGAGAACCCCTGGGCTAGATGGCTGGCTGGGAAGGGCCATTAAAGAAAACAATAGGCCTTAGAAGAAGTTTATCTCCCACCTGGGAGCTTTCCTGAGGCTGCTCTAAACAGCCTCTGACTCATGGCTGCTAGAACTACAGGATCATGTGACCGGGTCACCTGGTGCGGGACTCCATCTTGGGATGTCAGTACTTTTCCACTGACTGGCATGGGAACCAGGCTTTGAAACAGGGTTCCCGCCCGCTGCAAAAGCTACATAAGGCAGGGGAGTGACATCATCAGGGTTCTTCGTCACTGACTCCCCACCCAAATCGACTCCTGGAAACACCTGAGGAACAAGGACTGAACTGGGGGAAGTGCTGGACCCAGGCGAGAGGGATTGGAACAACTGGGGATTCCAAGCTGTGAGCAAGTGCAGTTTGCCCCCTAAGAATCTGCAGCCTGCCTGTATCATCTCTTAGGGTGAGAATCTGCTATTCATAGCCAATCTATCTAGCATATTAAGCTTAAGAACATAAGAACGTCCATACACGGTCAGACCAAGGTCCATCTAGCCCAGTATCCTGTCTGCCGACAGTGGCCAATGCCAGGTGCCCCAGAGGGAATGAACAGAACAGGTAATCATTCAGTGATCTCTCTCCTGTTGCCCATTCCCAGCTTCTGGCAAACAGGGGCTAGGGACACCATCCCTGCCCATCCTGGCTAACAGCCATTGATAGACCTATCCTCCATGAACTTATCTAGTTCTTTTTTGAACCCTGTCATAGTCTTGGAATTCACAACATCCCCTGGCAAGGAGTTCCACAGGTTGACTGTGTGTTGTGTGGAAAAATACTTCCTTTTGTTTGTTTTAAACCTGCTGCCTATTAATTTCATTTGGTGACCCCTAGTTCTTGTGTTATGAGGAATAAATAACACTTCCTTATTTACTTTCTCCACACCAGTCACGATTTTATAGACCTCTATCATATCCCCCTTAATTGTCTATTTTCCGAGCTGAAAAGTCCCAGTCTTATTAATCTCTCCTCATATGGCAGACGTTCCATACCCCTAATCATTTTTGTTGCTCTTTTCTGAACCTTTTCCAATTCCAGTATATCTTTTTTGAGATGGGGTGACCACATCTGTACACGGTATTCAAGATGTGGGTGTACCATGGATTTATATAGCGGCAATATGATATTTTCTGTCTTATTTTCTATCCCTTTCCTAATGATTCCCAACATTCTGTTCACTTTTTTGAATGCCGCTGCACATTGAGTGGATGATTTCAGAGAACTATCCACAATGACTCTAAGATCTCTTTCTGGAGTGGTAACAGCTAATTTAGACACCATCATTTTATATGTATAGTTGGGATTATGTTTTCCAATGTGCATTATTTGCATTTATCAGCATTGACTTTCATCTGCCATTTTGTTACCCAGTCCCCCAGTTTTGTGAGATCCCCTTGTAGCTCTTCACAGTCTGCCTGGGACTATCTTAAGTAGTTTTGTTTCATCTGCAAATTTTGCCACCTCACTGTTTACCCCTTTTTCCAGATCATTTATGAATATGTTGAACAGCCCTGGTCCCAGTACAGAGCCTTGGGGGACACCACTATTTACCTCTCTCCATTCTGAAAACTGACCTTTTATTCCTACCCTTTGTTTCCTATCTTTTAACCAATTACCAATCCATGAGAGCACCTTCCCTCTTATCCCATGATAGCTTACTTTGCATAAGAGCCTTTAGTGAGGGACCTTGTCAAAGGCTTTCTGAAAATCTAAGTATGCTATTGTGATGTTATTGACACAAACTGGGACCGTATAGATCATTGTTGCAATCAAGGTCCTGTAGTGGCACCAAATCTTGTATAAAGGGGGTCAAATGGGGTGTCTAGGACAAGGTTATGGTTTGCTGGTTATGATTATGCTGTCTATATGTGTGTATCAATTTTGTATTTAAAGTTATAATATTGGCTCTAGACTGTCTGTATTTCAAACTTGTGCTGTGCTTCTGGGTGACACCCCAGACAATTTGGTGTTAGCTCTGCCTAGCCTGCTTGATGGCCCATTAAAGACCATCAGCTACACAACTGACCCATTGAGAGAAGGCAGATACACCTATGGACATGCCTATGGACAGAACTCTGAGGTATTTCTATGCCATGTGCTGGGCAGCTTGTCTTTGGAACAAAGAAATCAGAGACCACATGGCAAGAGACTATAAAAGGCTGCTGCATCTCCTCCATCTTGTCTTCAATCCTTCTTCTGACCTCTGGAGGGACTTTGCTACAAACTGAAGCTCTGAACAAAGGACTGAGGACCCATCCCAGCTGGGGATGTTCCAGAGACTTGATTTGAACCTGCAGTTTATTCCATCGCTGCTGCAAGCCTGAACCAAGAACTTTGCCATTACTGTATGTCATTGATTGCATGTAACCAATTTTAGCTCTCATCTATATTTCTTTCTTTTTATGAATAAATCTTTAGATTCTAAAGGACTGGCAACAGCGTGATTTGTGGGTAAGATCTGACTTGTATATTGACCTGGGTCTGGGGCTTGGTCCTTTGGGATCAGGAGAATCTTTTTCTTTTACTGGGGTATTGGTTTTCATAACCATTTGTCCCCATAACGAGTGGCACTGGTGATGATACTGGGAAACTGGAGTGTCTGAGGGAATTGCTTGTGTGACGTGTGGTTAGCCAGTGGGGTGAGACCGAAGTCCTCTCGGTTTGGCTTATTTGGTGCCTTAGAGGTGGAGAAACCCCAGCCTGGGGCTGTGACTGCCCTGCTCTGAGCAATTTGTCCTGAATTGACACTCTCAGTTGGGTCCCACCAGAACCAGCATCGTTACAACTATATCCACTGGATCTCCTTTGTCCACATGCTTGTTGACCCCCTCAAACAATTCTAGTAGATTGGTGAGGCATGATTTCCCTTTACAAAAGCCATGTTGACTCTTCCCCAACAAATTATGTTCATCTATGTGTCTGACAATTCTGCTCTACGGGCCTGTAATTGCCGGGATCACCTCTGGAGCCCTTTTTAAAAATTGGCATCACATTAGCTCTTCTCCAGTCATCTGGTACAGACTACAGCGTTATATTGAGGTAAAGGTGTACTTTTTGAGTCTTTGACTAGCTGTTTTTCAGATTCTTTTTTGGTCTTCCTAATTGTATTTTTACACTTCATGTGCCAGAGTTTATGCTCCGTTCTATTTTCCTCACTAGGATTTAACTTCCACTATTTAAAAGATGCCTTTTTGTCTCTCGCTGTTCTTTAACTTTGTTGTTTAACCACGGTGGCTCTTTTTTAGTTCTCTTACGATGTTTTTAAATTGGGGGATACATTTAAGTTGAGCCTCTACTATGGTGTCTTTAAAAAGTTTCCACACAGCTTACAGAGATTTCACTTTTGGCACTGGACCTTTTAATTTCTGTTTAACCTCCTCATTTTTGTGTAGTTCCCCTTTCTGAAATTAAATGCTCCAGTGTTGGGCTGCTGTGGTGTTTTCCCTGCCACCGGGATGTTAAATTTAATTATATTGTGGTCACTATTACCAAGCGGTCCAGCTATATTCACCTCTGGGACCTGATCCTGTGCTCCACTTAGGACTAAATCAAGAATTGCCTCTCCTCTGGTGGGTTCCAGGACCAGCTGCTCCAAGAAGCAGTCATTTAAGGTGTCAAGAAACTTTTTCTCTGCATCCCATCCTGAGGTGACCTGTACCCAGTCAATATGGGGATAATTGAAACCCCCCATTATTATTTTTTATATTAATAGCCCTCTCTAATCTCCCTGAGCATTTCACAGTCACTATCACCATCCTGGTCAGGTGATCGGTAATATATCCCTACTGCTGTATTCTTATTATTAGAGCATGGAATTACTATCCAGAGAGATTCTATGGTAGTTTGATTCATTGACAATTTTTACTTCTTTTGATTCTATGCTTTCTTTCATGTGTGGTGCCACTCCTCCACCAGCACGACCTGTTCTGTGCTTTTGATATATTTTGTACCCTGGTATTACTGTGTCCCATTGATTATCTTCATTCCACCAGGTTTCTGCTTAGATTGTGTTTTTGTTTATTTGCTAGGTAACTTGCTTTGATCTGTTTGCTATCCCTTATAGTCACTTAAAATCTATCTTTTGTAGTTAATAAACTTGGTTTTGTTTTGTCCAAAACTAGTGTGTGGGAATCATAACTTGGGGCAGAAAGCTGTGTATATTCCTCTCCACATTGAGGGAGGGGGCAACTTTCAGGAGCTTACGTTGTACAGATCTCTGGGCAGCGCAAGACGGTATAATTGTGGGTTTACACTTGGGAGCGGGGTCCGTGCCTTAGGAACTGGGAGGTGCCTTAGCTGTGCCTTCCCATGCAGGGGCTGGTTAAAGAACCGGTGTGTATGTAACTGCAGCTGGGTGTGTCCCTATCTGTGTGTGTGCTGGAGCCTGGCACAGGGCTTGACAGGCTGGTCACAGCAACACAATGTAAAGGGAGCAAGGCTGGTGGGTCGGGGGGGCTCAGTGATACCCCAGTTCAATGAGACACCCTGGGGGGAAGCTGTTCCAGTAGGTTGCTCACTCTGCCTGGGGGTCATGCTCCTGGCTGGGGGGGGGGGGGGAAGGGGGAGGGGCGCTTACCCTGGCTGTGGTAGGCCAGCACGGCCACGGTGAGGTGGATCTGGCCGGGGTGGGCGCTGGGCGCGGAGCTGACTGAGTAGTAACGCGGTTGCAGCAGAGGCAGCTGGGTGAGCAGCAGGGAGGCGGGCAGCGCCAGCGAGGGGAACTGCTCCAGCACCTGGCCCAGCGTGGGATACCGGAACCACTTCCACTCCTCGTATTGCCGGGCGTCCTGCAACAGCAGCCAGCTGGGACCCACCAAGCCCCCCATGCTCTCCCTCCCCGAGCCCAACGGCAGCCAGGCTGGGACCCCCCGAACTCCCCACACTCTCCCTCCCCGAGCCCAACGGCAGCCAGGCTGGGTCCCCCCGAACTCCCCACGCTCTCCCTCCCCGAGCCCAACGGCAGCCAGGCTGGGACCCCCCGAGCCCCCCACATTCTCCCTCCCCGAGCCCAACGGCAGCCAGGCTGGGACCCCCCACACTCTCCCTCCCCCGAGCCCAACGGCAGCCGGGCTGGGACCCCCAGAGCCCCAACCACAGCCCCTCCCATGCCCCCCACCTTCCCAACACTACCTCCCACTGCCCCCAATGGCCCTCTTCGACAATGCTAACCGCACCCCCACCCACAGCGCTGGGAGCCTGCGGACCCTCTCTCGCCCCCTGTGCTGCGCCTGGCACCTGGCTGCCCCCGTGGCCACCCCCACCCAGCACATGGCCATTGCCCATGCTGCTCCCCCGGCGATGTCCCAGACTGCGCCCCCCGGAGGCCCCTCGCACCTGGCTGAGCCGCTGCAACTGCTCCCGCTCGGCGCCGTCCTCGGCCAGCGTGGCCAGCAGCTGCAGGAGCTGGGGGCTGGGCGGGGTGGTGATGTCCAGGAAGAAGGTGAGGGCCTGGCGCAGGGTGCAGGGTGGCAGGCGGCTGAGGGGCACCCAGCTGGCCTTGGGGCTGGCGCGCCCGCCTGCAGAGAGACCGGGGGGAGGGGGGGACACGTCTGCCCTGTGATGCAGTGCACGTATTCTGGGATAGGACCCTAGCCATGCCTCAGTTTCCCTTTTAACTTTTTGTGGCTACCCCGAGGTGCTCAGCAGGGGGCAGGAGGGGTGTGCCCAGGGCCAGGAGCACGGAGTGAGATGGGGCGCAGGGGCCCGAGGCCCTGTCCCAGAGTGTGGAGGCCACGGGGCTGCCCTAGGGAACTGGGGGCCCTGGGCCTGGCCTGCTAAGGGATCACTCCCAAGGGCTAGTGACAGGCTGGGCACAGACCAGACCTGGGGGGTCCATGACGGAGCCCGAGCTCTGCTGCCAGTGGGGGCGGCCCCCCACGAGCCCAACCACAGAGTTGTTTTGGAGGGAGCAACACAGAGTCAGAACAAGAGGGGGCCCCAACTGCTGGATTCCTCCCCCCCCCCCATGGATCCCCCCAGGCGCTTGCACCGGGATCCCCCCATGGGATCCCCCAGAACTAGCACCAGGGTCCCTGCCCCCAGTGCTGGCTCTGGGGAGGAGCCCCTCGCCTCTCACCACTGGTCGCCGTCTCCAGGAACTCCACGCCCACTGGCTCCTCATCAGGGGGCGGGTCCTCCACGCGCTCCAGCAGCTCCTGCACCAGCTCCGGGCGGTTGGCGGGGAAGATGCCCACGTGGTCCCCGGGCAGGTACTGCAGCTCCGGCTGCCCGGCCGTGTCCAGGCGCACCAGGATGGTGGCGCGGCTGGGAGGAAGGGAGGGAGGGAGGCGTCAGAGCAGGCCCCAGCGCTAGGGGCGGGGGGCTCCGAGCACCAGGCAGGGCGGCCCGGGGGTGTGTGTGTGTGTCTCACCTGGACTCCTTGCTCTGCAGGTTCTGCACGGAAAGGACACGGCAGGGAAACACCCTGCGCTTGTGCACGTGGGATAAACCTGCCAACCAAGCACAGCCAGAGGGGTCAGTGGGGGGCCAGCCCCCAGCAGGGGGCACTGTGGGGAGGGGGTGGGAGTGCTGGCTGGTGGGGGTGGGGGTGGGGGGGCTGCTGGTGACTCCAGTCTCTGCCTCTCCCAGCAGAGGGTCTGGGTGTGTGTGTGTGGGGAGCTCCTGGCTACTCCCACCCTGGCCTCTCGCAGCAGGGGGTAGGGTGGGGGGCTCCCGGCTACTCCAGCCCCAGCCTCTCTCAGATCCATGGATGCCAAGGTCAGCAGCCCCAGCGTGTCCAGCTGGCCTGACCCTGCGTAACACGGGCCAGGGACCAGCGACTCCCAGAGTCGCGCTTCGAGCAAACGGCTGAGCCGGCCTGAAGCCCGGTGGTGACGGAGAATCCAGTCCGAGCCTGGCTCCATCGTCCCCGTGGCTAATGCCCCTCGGTGCTAACAACGTGCCCCAGTGCCCGGCTTTGTCTAGCTTCAGCTTCCGGCCACTGGCTCCTCTTGGACCAGCCGCTGCTCCAGCGTGGAGCCGGTGCTGGATCTATGCCCCGCGTGGGCGTCCCGGCCACGTCCGCACAAGCACTGTGGTCGGCTGGGGCGTGACCCCCCTCCTCCCCCCCGAGTGATGTGTCCCCGACAGCTGCACCGGTGTGCACAGCGCTAGGTCTCCCCTGGCCTTGCCTCTGCGCTCGCTGGGTGAGTTACACGGGCTGGAGGGACAGAGCTGCTCCACAGAGACCTTCCAGCAGCGCTGAGCCAGGCCCTCACACACTGATCCCCTCACCCCAAAGCGTGGCTGGGAGACGTTAACCAGACAAGCTCCCTTCCCGGGGTCTGGTACTGGCGGGTCCCCAGCCCCTCAATCGCTCTCTACGCCAACCTCCCTCTGGATATGTGGCCCCAGGGCTGGACCCGGCTACCCGGTCGCCCCAGGGCCAGTCCGAGGGAAAAGCACCTCCCTGTCCTTGCAGGAGATTGCCCAGGTCCTGCAGCCAGCATCGCACGGGCCCTTGTGACTACACCGTCGCACGGGGGGTCACGTCCAGCTGGTGACTGGCCCCCCAAGCTAGCGCCCCCTGCAGGGTGCGGGGGGACTGGCCGGCGGTTACCTGTCAGTGTGTCCGGGGGGTTGTCACGGACGCTCAGCTGGTATTTCTGGCGCTTCCAGCTTTGTCGCGTGGTGAAAATCTCCCTGGCAGCCTCCTCGGCGTCGTCCCCAACGCAGAAGGTGTCGCAGGCGGCCTGGGGGTGGGGGGTGTCACTGGGAGCCCAGATCTCTGATGTAACAACCCCCAGGCCCTGCTGTGGGGGGCCCAGAACCCCAGTACCACCTCTGGGGGCAGCTGGCTGCCAGCAGGACCTGAGCCGAGTGCACAGCAAGGGGGCGCCTTTCCTTCTACAGTGGGGGGAGGAGATCCTGGTACCCTTCCCCACCCCTCCTGGTCCTGTGCCACCCTCATCTCCCAGAACCCCAATCTTCCACTCCCGAGCCTGCCCTTCCCCTCCTGTGTGCACCAGTCCCCCTGTGCACCACAACTTCCCCTGCAACCAGCCCCTCCCTCTGCACCCCATTCCCCCTCTGCCCAGCTCCTCCCCTGCACCCCAATTCCCATCTGCCCTTCCAGCCCCATGCCCCCTGCACCCAGCCCCTCCCCCTCACGCCTGCCCCGCCCCGCTCACCTGAAAGACGTGTTTGGCCCAGGTGCGGAAGGCCTCCTCCTGGGCACACAGCTCGTCGCCCTCCCCCATGGCCAGGATGCGCTCGCCCCCCAGCTCCTCCAGCCGCGTGTCCACCGCGTGGGCGAAGGCACAGAAGTGGGGGTAGGCCCGGGAGCCCAGCCCGAAGACCGAGAACCTGGGGGGCACAGGGGACAGCAGCTGAGGCCCTGCTGGTGTTTTGCTCCGACCCCCGCTCCAGCCCCACCAAGAGAGGGACCCCAGGGCCGAGTGGGAACATACAGGTCACCCAGTCACTTCCCACCAGCCCAGGGGACACTCTGCAGGACGGGGGGAGCCCAGGGCTGGGCTGGCAGGGGCTGCGGGTCGGAGTGAGGGGCACTGGCAGCGCTGGGGGGCACAGGGCTGGGATTGCAGATAGACCAGGGTGCCCTCCTGCTCTAAGAGGCATCGGCAAAGGGGGCGCTGGCTGGGGCTGCCTCTGCCCCCAGGAGAGCAGGGGGCGCCAGGGCTCTTGGGGAGGCACTGAGAGTGGGGGGAGGGGTCTCACCAGATGCCCCCTGGCCCAAGTGTGACTTTCCCACTCCCATCGCCCACCTGCTGCCCTCACCCAGGGGGTGTTTCCTGGCCCTCACTGCCTTCCCCGAGTGCCAAAGGGAATTTTCGGTAACCTTTTTATGAAGCTTATGTCTGACTCAGTTTCCCCTGGACTTGTCATTGCTCTCCAGTGGGGGCAGAAGGGTTAATGCTGCGCTTGGAGCTGAGCTGGGGACATGGGCGGAGGGGGCCAAAGGAGGAGTTGGGTGATATCTGTATGACACCTGCACGTGCCTCAGTTTCCTTCTGCACTTTGCACTGTGACTGAAGGGTTGAGTCTCCTGGGGACCCAGCGTAGGCGGCAGGGGATTGGGGGCTCCCGACGGGGGGGTGGAGCGAACAGCGTCATGCACCGGCTGAAACTGACCCCGGCTCCACAGCACATCCCGCAACACAGAGACGCCAAGGCCCGAACCAGCCGTGCCTGGCAGCAGGAAACCTCCAGCAGATGGGTAGGAGGAGGGAGCTGGGGCTGGAGCTGGCACCGTTCGGCTGGCCCGGCGGGTACTGGCCCGCAGCTGCACTCCTGCCTTGCTGCGCTGACCTCGGCCCGTCAGACTGGCCTCGCGACAAGTCGACGGATCCCGGTTGGCACAGGCGGCCTGCGTGGCGGTGAACGCTCCCGGGAGCATTGCCCCCGGCAGGGCCCAGCACGGCCTTCCACAGGCCTCGCTGGTGGGAGCACGGAGAGACGGGGCGCTGGGGCAAAGGCCCAGCCTTGGAGTGTGGAGGCCACAGTGGGGTCCCTAGGGAACTGGGGGTCTAATATAATATCTCATTGAAAGGTGACAGGGTCAGAAAGAGTTAATTAACTCACAGACTGACGTGACCCATGGCCGAACTTTAGAGACTGGTTAGGAAGATACGTAAATGAATAGAGCTTTGAAATGCAAGTCTGCATTGTTAGAGGTAGAAGGGGAGATGTTTGCTCAGGGCTTGTGATGTAAGCAAACAAGTCTTGTCTATTGCTATAGCTTTAATTCAAAGATCAAAAAAGGAATATTAACATTTATGATGATACTTGAGTGCAATGGTATTATTGTCTATACGTCTCTTTGAAGGTTGTGGTAACCTGGATCTGAACTGTTTAATGGATAAATGACCCTGTGCTAATTGCCAGGATGTTTGGGAGAAGGAGAGTTAAGCCTATTGTTTTCTCAGGCCAAAAGGCTGCTGGAAATGTATAAGAACCCTGGGACACGATCCTGCTTCATCTCAGATCTGCTTTGGGTTTCAAGAGGGGGAAACCTTAAGCCACAAGGATTGAGATCCCCAGTCATTGACTGGAGTCACCCTGAATATGGACATTGAACTATAACCTATGGACTATTTCTAAAAGGACTTTTGGCAACTACAAGCTCATCTCTGCTATGTATCTGAACCTTAAGAATTGAATTCAAGTCTGTCTGTATATTGATCTTTTAACCAACACACTCTCTCTTTTCTTTTTTAATAAATTTTAGTTTACTGAATAAGAATTGGCTATAGTGTGTATTTTGGGTCAGATCTAAGTTATAATTGGACCTGGGTGTGTGGCTGATCCTTTGGGGTTGGAAGAACCTTTTCTTCTATATGATGAGATAAGTATCAGAGGGGTAGCCGTGTTAGTCTGAATCTGTAAAAAGTAACAGAGGGTCCTGTGGCACCTTTGAGACTAACAGAAGTACTGGGAGCATAAGCTTTCGTGGGTAAGAACCTCACTTCTTCAGATGCAAGTAAGAGATGCTTACTTGCATCTGAAGAAGTGAGGTTCTTACCCACGAAAGCTTATGCTCCCAGTACTTCTGTTAGTCTCAAAGATGATGAGATAAGATTTTCAGTAACCATCATCATATCTGACAGGTGTGTCTGGACGGAGGCCTGAGGCCGGGCACTTTAAGGGAACTGCATTGTTTGGACGTCTGAGTAACCAGTGAGGTACTACAGAAGCTGTTTTGGGCTGGTTGGTAAATCTAAGTATTGGAAGATCCACCAGCGTTTGGGGTTTGTCTGCCCCGTTCTGTTTGCAGTTCACCCTGATTGAGTGACCTCAGCTGGCTCCCACGGGCAGCACCGTCACAGTGGCGTAGTCGTGCAAGGATCCACAGAACCAGGTGAATTAGGCTTTGGGTCAGAACCCCGCGCTATCCAAATCTGAATTTTGGGATTGGGAGTTTTGTGGGTTAAGGAGCTGCTGCAATGGCTGAGCAAAGAGCAGATGAGGGTCTTGGCAAAAAAGCCCTGGAAAATTTGTGTTCAGAAAAGAGGATAAGCTTTAGAAAGAAAGCTACAAATCAAGAACTGAGAGATGTTAATGGCCAGTGATCAGGGGCAGGAGCACAGCCCTTCCCTGAGGCTACAGACGCTGCAGAAGCCATTGGAATGAAAAAGGCAGCAAATAAACTGCAACTGGAGCATGAACAGAAACGAGCAGCTCTTGGATTGCTGGAAAAGCAAAAAATAGCTGAATTAGAAAGAGAAGCTGCTGAGAGGAAGAAAGAAGCCGATCAAAGAAAGAAGGAGGCTGATGAGAGAGAAGAAGGAGCTCGTAAGGGGCGTCTGGAGCTGCCGGCTGCTGAGGAGAGCGTTCCCCAGATGCGACAAGAAACTGCCAGACTTCAGCTCCAGGTCAAAAAAGCAAGGGAAGAAAAGCAGAAACTGTATCCTCTTGAATGTCCAGTTTATAGCAATGTTGGTATGTTGTATAACTCTGAGCAGTTGTCTGGGTGTAACCAAATGTACCCCAACACTGCCACCTTTTATGTAAATGCTGTTACTGTGAGTTCAGTAGAAGGTGACCCCACAACTTGTGCCAATGCTCTGTATGGGAGTGGTAGTGAACAATTCCGAGAGAATGTAAAAGTCAATGGTAAAAGCTGTTTAGGGCAAATGATGGCTTCTAACATCACTCTGGTTAAAGCAGATCTTGTCAGAGAGGAAGATTATTTACCAAATCAGAGTGTGAATGTTGTAGTCTATGAGTTTACTGTCCGTGTGCCTTTAGCCAGAATCCACCTTGAATGGAATGGTGCTAAGCATGAGGTTATAGCTGGTGTAAGGAAGTTATTGCCTAAGGATCTTTTGATTGGGGAAGATGTTAAAGCTCTGTTCAGTCCAGGTAGCCAGTCACAGGACAGGAATGATCTTCAGCCTGTGTCTGTTACGGGCAATGATTTGCCTGGGGAGGGTTTCTCCAAAGCTTTGTCTGAGCTGAGGAAAAGAGCTGTGAATGAAGTGTCGGAATGTCTGTCCAATGTCTCAGAAGTGAATCTGGAATTAGATAAAGAGCAGAAAGGTCTCATTGGTCAGGACAATGTTTCTCTGGAGCAGATTAAAGTGGATGGTCAGGTGGAAGCCCTAACTGAGGAAGGAAAGGGTGGATTTTGGATGGGTGATGGATTGTTGGCTAGTACAGCTTGTAAAAGGGAACCTGAAAAGGGTAACACTGATTTGCTGGAGGCAGCTCAGTGTAGTGGGAAGAGCAGCAGTTTGTCTGTTGGGAATGGCCGTGTGCCTGGTAAGGAAGCTGCCCGACTCTCCCAGTATTTGTCTGAGCAGCCCTGTGTGCTGGGACAAGGGAGAGAACAAGCGTTTGAATGGGCCTAGGCAGCCTGGTGAGCTGATGGCTTTGTCTAGTCAGCAGTTTGGGAAGGCAGGGATAGTGGAAGGTGAGTGTCCCTATCCCTTACCTGTTACCTGTGTGGAGAACAGTGACAGTGAAGGGAATGGGCCTGTGTCTGTCAGGGGTATTGACTTGCCTATGGAGGAAGCTACCTTGGTCTCCAAGCAGTTGTCTGTGAACAGCCCTGTGTGCTGGGACAAGGGAAATGAAATCCCAAACTGTGTGTCTGGTAAAGGAAAATGTGTCTCCAGCTCTTCTTTGTCTGTGGAGCAGACAGAAGGTGCCTTTCAGCCTGTGATGGTTGAGAATAGTGCAGTTGTCTCAGAGTTGGTTCTGGATTCAACTAAAGCCCAGGAGGGGAATGGTCCTAAGTCTGTGTCTGCTGGGGAGAATGGCACTGGAACTAAGTTGCATCCAGTTAGTGTCACGGCAAAATCCCAGAGACCAGACAATTCTGGTGCTTGTATTTTGCCTGTTGCTAATGTGTGGTTGGAGAAGGGTGTAACAACTCTGTCTGATCAGGGTACTACCTTAGCCAGGGCACAAGGAGAGCAGAAAGGTGATTTGGTTGTGTTACCTACTGACCGTTTGGAAACTTATAGCAAGAAGGAAAAGATTTCTGAACTTGTGTGTGGCAAAGGGAAGGAAAATACTTCTGACCTTTCATCTAGTGAGTCTATGGGTTTGCCTGAAAGGGTGTTGTGTGGAAATCCACCTGCTGGGCCAAAGGTGATCCTGGATGAAAGTAAGACCCAGACAGAGTCTGTTGTTGCTCAGGAAAGTGTTCCTTTAGAGCAAGCCCTAGGTGAAGAGGGTAAGGGGAGAATTTCTCTGAGGGGTGAATTGGTGCTTAGAAAAGCTCCTCCGGAAAAAGATCCTCATGGTAATCAGTTTGCTACAGCTAAAGGGGATGAAAGTGATTTAATCAAGGAAAGAGCAACAAAGGGTCCTGTGGCACCTTTAAGACTAACAGATGTATTGGAGCATAAGCTTTCGTGGGTGACGTCTGATGAAGTGGGTATTCACCAACGAAAGCTTATGCTCCAATACATCTGTTAGTCTTAAAGGTGCCACAGGACTCTCTGTTGCTTTTTACAGATCCAGACTAACACGGCTCCCCTCTGATACTTAACCAAGGAAGTTTCAGTTCCTAACAGCCAGAAATGTTCTGTGTTGAATGGATCCACTGACTTTCCCTTTGAAAGATCCAGTGTGGGTAGCTTTGAGAAGGTCTCAGATGGAGTAAAAGCTGTTAAGAAAGTGGAGCAGCCCTATGACCAAGTGGCTGTGTGTGGCCAGCTTGTTGGGAAGACAATGGTGTTGGGACAGGACTGTCTCCATGCTGATTCTGTAAGTGAGCAGTCTGTGCTTCAGGGTCTGAGGACAGATTTGGTTACTGGTGTGTCAGAGCAGAACAGTTTTATGGCTAAATGCTTGAGGATGCAGGGGAGAGCAAGCAAACTCTCACCCTCAGACTCTTTGGATTTGTGTGGTATCTGTAAGGGCTGGTCTACACTGGGGAGGGGGAAATCAGTCCAAGATACGTAACTTCAGCTACGCAAATAGCGTAGCTGCAGTCAAAGTACCTTGGATCGAATTACCTGGGGTCCACACAGCGCGGGATCGACGGCCACGGCTCCCCCGTCGACTGCGCTACCGCCACTCGCTCAGGTGGAGTTCCGGAGTCGACGGTGAGCACGTTCGGGGATCGATATTGCGTCTTAACAAGACGCGATATATCGATCCCGGATAAATCGATTGCTACCCACTGATACGGCAGGTAGTGAAGACATACCCTAAGACAGAGTCCAGCTTTGGAATTGGTAGCAGCTGGAAATTTAAAAGCTAGCATATGTGTTGATGCAAATTACCTGGCTGGCAGGGAGAAGAAAGACTTGCTAATAGCTGTTAGCACAGAGAGCCCACCCCATCAGCCAGTGGATTCTGTTAAGCAAGAAGAATCAGGGTTTGATCCTTCAGGATAAACAGGAAAAAGAGAACTTGATTTTGCAAAGGGAAGCCACAGGGTAACCCTAAAAGGCCCAAACCCCAATGGTATTGAGCCAAAGGTGTGGCATGACAAAAATGATTGTAGATGGACACTTGCAATAAATTTGTTATTGCTAATGGGAATTTTTGTAACTAATATTTTGCCATTACCAAGATTTGTAAAAATGTACAATGTGCCTAATCTTTTGGAAAATCCCTTGAACATTCTGAAAGTGATACATAAGAACACACCTTATGTTAAAAGGCCTTGTAATGCTAATGTTGCACTGTTAATGTCTGTAAACAGTATTGAAACTTTTCACAGGAGATTCCAGACTTGATGTGCTGTATGAAAAGGGAAACTGAGGCACACTACCATATTGCTTTCATGGCTAAATGCCAAGATTCCCATACTATGGACAACATTAATATCTACTGTGACAAAGTTCCTCCTCTATCTATATGCATCTGAAGAAGTGGGCTGTAGCCCACGAAAGCTTATGCTCTAATAAATTTGTTAGTCTCTAAGGTGCCACAAGTACTCCTGTTCTTTTTGCGGATACAGACTAACACGGCTGTTACTCTGAAACTCCTCTATCTTGGTGGGTCCTGCACTTATTGGCAGATTTTCTTGCTTCAGAGATTCACCATGTGGGTTGGGGAACAGCCTAGAGACCTTCCCCTCTGGAAGAACCCACAGTCCAGGTCAGCTGGGAGGTTTGGGGGAACCCAGGCCCACCCTCTACTCCGGGTTCCAGCCCAGGGCCCTGTGGACTGCAGCTGTCTATAGTAGGGTTACCATATGTCCGGATTTTCCCGGACATGTCCGGCTTTTGGGGGCTCAAATCCCCGTCCGGGGGGAAATCCCCAAAAGCCGGGCATGTCCGGGAAAATCGGGAGGGCTCGGAGGTGCTCGGCTGGGGCCGGCGCCGGTGCGGGGCCGGGGGCATGGTGCCGGGCCGGGAACCAGTGGCGCAGTGCCGGGCCAGGGTCACAGTGCCAGGCCGGGCGCGGGGCCGGGCGGGGGGCCAGGGTCCGGGGAGCCGGTCAGCCGGGGTCTGGGGAGCTGGGGAGCCGAGCCCGCGGGGCCGGGAGCCGGGCCCGCGGGGCGGGGAGCCGGGAGCCGGGCCGGGAGCCGGGGAGCCGAGCCCGCGGGGCGGGGAGCCGGGAGCCGGGCTGGGAGCCGGGGGGTGCGCCGGGCCGCCGGGGGCCGGCAGTGCTGGGCGGGCTGGGGCTGGTCGGCCGGGGCCGGCACCCCAGGGCCCCAGCCAACCCAGGCTGGAGCTGCCGGGGGCCAGCCTGGGCCGCGCCTCCTCCCCCCACACCCCCCCTTACCTGCTTCAGGCTTCCCGCGAATCAAATATTCGCGGGAAGCAGGGGAGGGGGCGGAGACTTTGGGGAGGGGGCGGGGTTGGGGCGGGGGGGTGTGGGCGGGGCTGGGGGCGGTGGAGTGTCCTCCATTTGGAGGCACAAAATATGGTAACCCTAGTCTATAGGGCCTCCTGTAACAGCTGCATGACAGCTACAACTCCCTGGGCTACTTCCCCATGGCTGGAGCCAATTAAGAAGAAGCTGCTAGAATCAATTAAGGCAGGCTAATCAGGGCACCTGGGTTTTAAAAGGAGCTCACTTCAGTTTGTGGTGCGAGTGTGAGGAGCTGGGAGCAAGAGGTGCAAGGAACTGAGAGTGAGAGGGTGTGCTGCTGGAGGACTGAGGAGCACAAGTGTTATCAGACACCAGGAGGAAGGTCCTGTGGTGAGAATAAGGAAGGTGTCCTAATTAGCCTGCCTGCCTTAACTGGTTCTAGCAGGTTCCTGATTACTCTAGTGCAGCCCCTGCTCTGGTCACTCAGGGAACAGAAAACTACTCATCCAGTGACCAGTATATTTGCCCTCTACCAGACTCTTGTACCCCACTGGTCTGGGTCTGTCACACTACATTAACTTGATGTTAATTGGGTTCCAAACATTTACCAGAGCTTGTCTGGATAAAGCAGCTACGTTCTTTAGCTTTTGGCAAGATCACATGAGACATACAAAAAGAAGAACAGGAGTACTTGTGGCACCTTAGAGACTAACAAATTTATTAGAGCATAAGCTTTCGTGGACTACAGCCCACTTCTTCGGATGCATAGAGTGGGCTGTAGTCCACGAAAGCTTATGCTCTAATAAATGTGTTAGTCTCTAAGGTGCCACAAGTACTCCTGTTCTTCTTTTTGCGGATACAGACTAACACGGCTGTTACTCTGAAATGAGACATACAGGAACCATGCTGCAAGAGCAGATCCAATCCACTGTCGTTCTAACCAAGTTTTACCTTGAGTTTGTAAAGAGATTCAATCATGTTATTGAACATGAGTTGGGTGAACCATTTCTGTTATACACTGATACGGCTTCTAACCCAGTACAAGCTGTAGTGAGACAGAACCCAGGATGGGGAGCTCTTGGGATGTAGTCAGTGATGTTTGTGTCATCCCTTCCTGCATCCATTTTGCATTGGGGGTGTGACGTTGAGTGTAATATAATTTCATTGAAAGGTGACAGGGCCAGAAAGAGTTAATTAACTCACAGACTGACCTAACCCATGGCCGAACTTTAGAGACTGGTTAGGAAGATCTGTAAATGAACAGAGCTTTGAAATGCAAGTCTGCATTGTTAGAGGTAGAAGGGGAGATGTTTGCTCAGGGCTTGTGATGCAGCAAACAAGTTTTGTCTATTGCTATAGCTTTGATTCAAAGATCAAAAAAGGAATATTAACATTTAGGAAGATACTTGAGTGCAATGGTATTATTGTCTCTGTCTCTTTGAAGGTTGTGGTAACCTGTATCTGAACTGTTTAATGGATAAATTACGCTACGCTAATTGCCATGATGTTTGGGAGAAGGAAAGTTAAGCCTATTGTTTTCTCAGGCCGAAAGGCTGCAGGAAATGTATAAGACCCTGGGACACGATCCTGCTTCATCTCAGACCTGCTTTGGGTTTCAAGAGGGGGAACCTTAAGCCACAAGGATTGAGTCACTGGAGTCACCCCGAATATGGACATTGGACTATAACCTCCGGACTATTTCTAAAAGGACTTTTGTCAACTACAAGCTCATCTCTGCTATGTATCTGAACCTCAAGAACTGAATTCAAGTCTGTCTGTATATTGATCTTTTAACCAACACTCTCTCGCTTTTCTTTTTTAATAAATTTTAGTTTAGTTAATACAAATTGTCTATAAGCGTGTATTTTGGGTACGATCTAAGTTATAATTGGACCTGGGTATGTGGCTGATCCTTTGGGGTTGGAAGAACCTTTTCTTCTATATGATGAGATAAGATTTTCAGTAATCATCATCATATCTGACAGGTGTGTCTGGACGGAGGCCTGAGGCTGGGTACTTTAAGGGAACTGCGTTGTTTGGACTTCTGAATAACCAGTGAGGTACTATAGAAGCTGTTTTGTGCTGGTTGGTAAATCTAAGTATTGGAATATCCACCAGCGTTTGGGGTTTGTCTGCCCCGTTCTCTTTGCAGTTCACCCTCATTGAGTGACCTCAGCTGGCTCCCACGGGCAGCACCGTCAGAGGGTCCCTGGGCCCAGCCTGCCAAGGGGTCACGCCCTGGAGCCTGCCGACAGGCCAGGCACAGCCCAGACCCTGCAGCTCCATGACAAGGGGCGAGTCTGTCTCTCCCCACACCCAACAGACAAGGAAACGCAGCCAGAGCCAATCGCTAAAAGGGGCAGAGCTGGGCTGGCTCCCAGGTATCCTAGCGCCCCTACCGGAGCGTGCCCAGGGCCCCGGCGCTGTCCGTGTTGCTCGACTGTTTCCGCTTCTTCTTCCATGAGGCCACGAGCCCGTCGCTCTGCGAGACGCTGTTGAACCGGATCTTGTAGCTCCTAGGGGAGAATGCGCAGTGAGCCCCAGGCTTGGCAGGGCACCGCTGGGCCCCTCTTTCCGGCCCCAGAGCGGGGGCCGGCTGGCACGGTGGGCGGGGACTGGGATTGGGGCCTTTCCCTTCTAGGGGGCACCAGCTCCGATCCAACCCCCGGGGGCCTTTTCCCCCCTCAGGGGCGCTGGTGTGATGGGGGCATGTCCCAGGCATTCCCCAAGCCAAGGTTTGGAACGTGCCACCCGCAGCCTTGCCCCGGGTGCAGTGACCCCGGCCAGCCCAGGGACCTCACTAACCCCACAGCCCCGGGCACAGGGGGGCTTCAGCGCGGGCCCAGAGCTGCCCCTTACCCGCGGGAATCACTCACTTTTGTTGCTCGGGCTGCGTGGAGCTGACATAGGGGCAGGACATCTCCATCAGTGCCTTGGCAAAGCTCTGCCAAGAGAGAGGGGTCAGGGGCCTGGGCGGGTACCCTCCGGCCCCCTAGTGCTGCTCCCCTGGGCACCGATCCCCGGGCACCCCCAGCCCCCTAGCGCTGCTCCCCTGGGCACCGACCCCCCCCAGGCATCCCCTGGCCCCCTAGTGCTGCTGCCCCGGGCACCGATCCCTGGGCACCCACCTGGGCCTCTAGTGTTGCTCCCATGGGCACCCCCCGGCCCTCTAGTGCTGCCTGCCACCCCGGGCACCTCCCCGGCCCTCTAATGCCAGCTCCCCACCCAGCAACGATCTGTAGGTGCTGCCCCAAGACTCTGCCCCTGGGCCCCCTCACCTCCCCACTCTCCGGCGGGTCGCCGTTGCCGAAGGTGCTGGTCACGACCAGTACCAGGGTCTCATGCTCCAGGCTGACGATGTCGTACTCGTCCATGCAGAGCACCTAGGGGTGACACGGGGGGGTCAGTGTGGCCGGGGACACAGGGCAGCGGACGGGGCCGATGGGCACTGCTGTGCCCGTCTCCCATGCGGGGCAGGCAGGCCGCACACTCCAGGCTGGGGTGATGGATCCTTCTGGCCCCACCCACGCTGAGCCGGTGGAACTCCCTGCCACAGGTTCTCACTCAGGCCAAGCACTCAGGCATGGTCAGAGCGTCCGACGTTGCTGTGGATAATGAGACCGTCCAGAGCCCCTGGGGCATCCGGTCGGGCTGCCTGCGTCAGCGCTGGGCTGGCGTCCGCTAGGGGCTTCAGGGGGGGCTTTGGGGGGGTCTCCCTCTGGGTAGGGTCCCTTGCAGCTGCTGGGCCAGCCTCCGCTAGGGGTCCAGGGCACCTCACCTGAGCTGGTTATTCCATCACTGACCAATAGGGGTCTCCCTGCCTCCTCCGGAGCAGCCGGGCCAGGGGGCTACGGGGGCCCTGGGGCGGAGCTGCCAGCAGTGTCTGGATTCCCAGAGCAGGGTGGAACCCAGGCGTTCTGGTTCCCAGCTCCCCCTACTCTAGCCACCAGACCCCACTGCCCCCCCCAGAGCCAGAATAGAACTCAGGTGTCCTAGTTCCCTGCCCCCTCCCCCTCTGTACCCACCAGACTCTGCCCCCCCCGAGCTGGGAAGAGAACGCAGGAGCCCTGGGAAACCAAATGTGGCAGGTTCCCCTGCACCTGAAAAGCATTTGGGGAGATGGGGGAACCCGGCAAGGGGCCAACAATGTGACAGCCACAGCCAGCCCCCCATCCTCCCCCCACCAGCCCCCTGCCCACCAGCTCCCATCCTCCTCCAGGCCCCCATGTGCCCCCCACCCACCCCAGCCAGCCCCCGTTCATCCCCTGAACCCCAGCCAGCCCCCTGCCACTGCCCCTGGCAGCCCTGTCCTCACCCAGCCCCCCAGCCAGCCCCCCCCCCCTCAGCCAGATCCTCTTCCTCCCCCAGCCAATCTCCACCCCATACCCCCTGCCAGTCCCCCTCTTCCCCAGCCAGCCCTCAACCAATCCCCTGCTAACCCCCATCCACCCCAACCAGCCCCCCCATCCTGCCCCCGGCCATCCCCGACAACCAGCCCCCCGCCCCACAGGCAGTACCCTGCAGCCCCCAGCCCCTCCCCCTGTGCCCCAGCCCCACCTTGGGGTCGAAGGCGCGCCGGAACAGCTCGCCCAGGTTCCAGGCGTAGGTGCGGGACTTGCCCGTCTCGGTGGCGTACAGGATGGTGGCCTTGACGCGACGCGCCATCACTTGGACCATCAGCTTGGCTGAGAACTTCACCGCGCTGTGGGGAGGCCAGAGGGTGTCACCCAGGCCCGCCCCAGCCCATGCCCAGCGCCAGCTCCCTCCTGCAGGCCCCAGCCCTGGGCCCCTGCCAGGCCAGTGGTCTGAGCCAACCAGGGCAGTGGCCGGGCAGCCGGGTCCTACGGCTACAAGCCGCGGGGTGTGGGGAGGAGACAGCAATGGGGCAGGATATGGCCTCAGTGCCTCTGCCATAGCTTGGCCCGGGCAGAGCTGGCCAAGGCCTCTGTCAGCCCCCCAGCTCCTCTCGGCACCCTCCAAACCCCCGCTGTGCCCCTCATAGGGGTCAGGGATGCTGCAGCTCCTGGCACCTCTAAGCACCTGGCCATGCCCAGACACGATGCGCCCTGCTGCTCCTGCCACGCCCGGACACGCATCTCCACACCCTGCCAGTCCTGCCACGTCCTGCCGGTCCTGCCATGCTTAGACACACGTCTCCAGGCCTTGCCAGTCCAGCCATGCCCAGACATGTGTCTCGATGCCCTGCCAGTCCTGCCACGCCCGGACACCCATCTCCACACCCTGCCAGTCCTGCCATGCCCGGACACCCATCTCCACACCCTGCCGATCCTGCCACATCCTGCCGGTCCTGCCATGCTGTGACGAACTGGGACTGTTCTTACTGTGGTCTGTGAATGCTGACAGGGTGTGTGAGTGTGGCTAGGATAGTCTGCATTGGGGGATGGGAGTCGGCCCGAAGGCGAATACCTGAGCGTGTAACATGAGAGCCCAGGAAGGGGTTGGAGGCCAGGTGACTCCTGGGCCCGGGAAACTGAACAAAGGCTGTGGGAGGGGTCGCTGAAGGCAGAGGGCTGGAAGCGGGCTGGAGAGATGGCTGGGAGGCAGAGATGGCTCTGAACCCCCCCCAAAGGGGGGTGGGCTGGGATGCCCTGGGACCCCAAGCTGGACCTAACTGAGGGGGGCCCTGTTGTCTGTGCCTGCAAGACCTGTCTTGGACTGTATTCCTGTCATCCAAATAAACCTTCTGCTTTACTGGCTGGCTGAGAGTCATGGTGAATCGCAGGAAGCTGGGGGTGCAGGGCCCTGAGTCCCCCAATACTCCATGACACATGCTTAGACACACGTCTCCAGGCCTTGCCAGTCCAGCCATGTCCAGACATGTGTCTCGACGCCCTGCCAGTCCTGCCACGCCTGGACACGCGTCTCCATGCCCTGCCAGTCCTGTCACACCCTGACACACGTCTCCAGGCCTTGCCAGTCCAGCCATGCCCAGACATGTGTCTCGACGCCCTGCCAGTCCTGCCACGCCCGGACACCCATCTCCACACCCTGCCAGTCCTGCCACTCCCAGACACGCATCTCCACACCCTGCCAGTCCTGCCATGCCCGGACACCCATCTCCACACCCTGCCAGTCCTGCTACTCCCAGACATACCTAACCACACCCTGCCAGTCCAGTCACACCCAGAAACGACATTCCCTGCTGCTCCTGCCACACCCAGACACGCATCTCCACGCCCTGTCAGTCCCGCCACTCCCAGACACACCTATCCACGCCCTGTCAGTCCCGCCATGCCCAGACACACCTATCTATGGCCCTGGGGGGGGGGGGCGAGGGATGGGGGTAGGGCAGTGCAAGGGGTGGGGGCAGTGTGAGGTCCCGGGACCGAGAAGGGGAGTTCTGAGGGGACGGGCTCTGCCCTTTCTTATCCCTTACACTCCCGCCTTCCACCCCAGGGCTCTCACTCCCCCCCCGCTCACAGTCCCCCCGCCCGCTCATGGTGCCCTTCCCCCCCCGTTCCCCCCCACCCCTCATGCTCCTCCCACCCCACCCCTCTCCCCACCCCCACCCCCTCCCCCTATTCCCCCCCCCGAGGCCAGGCTGGCACCTACTTGGCCACTTCTTTGAAGGTTTTCTTCCTGGTGACGCTGGTGCCCTTCGCGGTATAAACCTTCCAGGCGTCCGGCTGCAAAGGAACCAGCCAGGTCAGCCCCGGGCAGCCGTGGGGAGGGGGCGGGGAAGCGGCCATGCAGCCCACCAGGGCCTGGGACCAGCCACGCCCGACGGTCTGGGGGCAGCCAGCCCCACTGCACAGGAGGATAGGAAGTGGTTGGCTGTGCGGCACCCCACGGAGGTGCTGGGGGGAGCCCTGGTGGGGGGGCTGGGCCCAGATGGGACTGGCTGGGAAGGAGAGGGTGTGTCTGGGGAGATGTGATCCCTGGGGTGGACTCGGGGGGAGGGGTAGTCCCTGGTGGGGAATGTTGGGGAGGGACGATCCAGGCAGGGCCGGATTAACTCTCCTGTGGGCCCGGGGCTGTTAGATTTTGTGGGGCCCCCGTATACCAGTCTTTTTCCTAATTTAAAATGAAATGATCACAGTTATGGCATCGAGGCTATTAACGCTGTACTAAACCTGCCTTTTCATTAACATAAAGCCTTTCTAGGGTTACATTTCAGACTTCAAACACGTGGAATACAGGGAATTCAAAATAGCTACTTCTTACCTTAGAAAAAACGGTTACTCATTTCCCATAACTGTTGTTCTTCGAGACGTGTTGTTCACGTCCGTTCCAATCAGGTGTGTGCGCGCCGCGGGCACACCAGCCGGAAAATTTTCTCCCGAGCGGCAACAGTAGGGTCGGCCTGGGTGCCCCCTGGAGTCGCGCCTTCATGGCATCCAATATAAGGTCCTGCCGACCCTCCACCCCCTTAGCTCCTTCTTTCCGGCTGCTCCGACAGAGGGGTAGGAGGGTGGGTATTGGAATGGACGTGAACAACACATCTCGAAGAACAACAGTTACGAGAAGGTGAGTAATCGTTTTTTCCACAACTCACTCTCGAGTGCTTGTTCATGTCAATTCCTATCAGGTGACTCACAAGCCCAAGTTCAGGAGACGGGATCGGAGTTGTCCACTGATTGGAGCACTGCTCGTCCGAAGGCCACGTCGTCTCTGGCCTGCTGCGTAATCGCACAGCGCGTGGTGAAAGTGTGGATCATAGAATCATAGAATCTCAGGGTTGGAAGGGACCTCAGGAGGTATCTAGTCCAACCCCTGCTCAAAGCAGGACCAATCCCCAACTAAATCATCCCAGCCAGGGCTTTGTCCTGCTTTGAGCAGGGGGTTGGACTAGATACCTCCTGAGGTCCCTTCCAACCCTGAGATTCTATGATTCTATGATTCTATGATTTGTCAAGCCTGACCTTAAAAACCTCCAAGGAAGGAGATTCCACCACCTCCCTAGGGAACCCATTCCAGTGCTACCACATCGCCACCCTGCAGATTTCCTGAGTGGGAACCTGAGCCAGGAATGCTGTTCATGGTGGAGTGCGCAGTGATTGGGGGTGTGGGAACCCCCGCCAGGTTGTAGCACTCACGGATTCAGGCTGTAATGCATGACGAAATGCGTTGTGATGACATGGGTAGGCCTTTCCATTCTGTCTGCTACCACCACGAACAGCTGGACCGATTTTTTGCTTCGTTCTTTCAATGTAGAAAGCTAGCGCCCTGCGGACATCTAGTGAGTGGAGTCTCTGCTCCCTGCTGCTAGAATGTGGCTTAGGGTAATGTGAAACTGTGATACCACCTTCGGGAGGAAAGCAAGAGGAGATCTGAGCTGCACCTTATCCTTATAGAACACAGTATAAGGGGGCTCTGAGGTTAGGGCCTTGAGTTCAGACACCCTCCTGGCTGAGGTTATCGCCACCAGGATCGCCACCTTTTAAGAGAGGTAGAGCAGGGAGCACGTCACCAAGGGCTCAAAGAGTGGTCCTGTGAGTCTAGACAGGACCACGTTGAGGTCCCAGACCGGGACAGGCTAACAGATGTTAGGGTATAGCCTGTCGAGCCCTTTTAAGAACAGGCTGACCGTCAGGTTAGCAAACACAGAGAGGCCCTCCTTGCCCGGGTAAAAGGCCGAAATGGCAGCTAAGTGCACCCTTAATGATGATAACGAAAGACCCTGCTGCTTCAGATGTAGGTGGTAGTCCAGAATAAGCGGCACTGAAGCTAGTGTTGGGCACAAATGATGCTGTGCCGACCAGATTGAAAATCTCACCCACTTGGCAAGGTATGTGTCTCTCGTAGAGGGTTTTCTGCTGCCAAGGATGACCTGTCTAACCTGATCTGAACAGGAAAGCTCCATCGGGTTCAACCATGGAGCTTCCACACTGTGAGGTGAAGTGACTCGAGGTTCGGATGTTGAAGATGACCGTGATCTTGTGTTAGAAGGTCCAGGAAGAGCGGCAGGGTCATTGGGGCTTCCATGGACATGTCTAGGAGAGATGTGTACAAGTGCTGATGGGGCCAAGCTGGTGGTATCAATATGACCTGAGCTCGTTCCCTCCGGATCTTGTGAACAAGCAGTGTTGGCAGAAAGGCGTATAGAAGACAACATTCCCAATGGAGGAGGAATGCGTCCGCGCTGGAGCCTGGGCTGTGGTTTTGGAAGGAGCAGAACTGCTGGCACTTCATTGTATCACGTGGCGAATAAGTCTATCTGGGGAAATCCCCATCTCTGGAAGACTGAAATTGTGACGGCCGGGTGAAGAGACCACTCATGGCCATGAAACAACCTGCTGAGGTGGTCCGCCAGCTCCTTCTGTACCCAGGGGAGGTACGACGCCTGCAGGTGTATTAAATGTTCTACACAGAAGTCCCAGAGCATGAGGGCTTCTTGGCAGAGGGGAGAGGAGCGTGCACCCCCCGTTTGTTGATATAGAACATTGCTGTGGTTTTGTCCGTTAAGTGTGCTCGGAAGGTCTGGCACGTCAGGCACACCGCTCTCAGGTCTCTGACATTGATGTGGAGAGCCAGATCTGTCTGAGACCAGAGACCTTGAGTCCTGCAGTCTCCTAGATGTGCTCCCCAGCCCAAGTCTGATGTGTCCATCACTAGCGACAGAGACGGCTGCAGACTGGCGAAGGGGATGCCTGAGCACACCTCTCGAGGGTCGAGCCACCTCAGGAGGGGGTCGAAGACCAGGCGAGGCAGGGTCACGATCCTGTCCAAGCTGTCCCGGGCTGGTCAATACACCGATGCTAACCATGACTGGCGCGGTCAAAGCCTGAGTCTGGTGCGCTGCACCACATAGGTACACGGCTTAGCTGCAGCCCCGAAAGCCCCTGCGCTAAGCCATGTGTGACGAACTGGGCCTGTTCTCAGTGTGGTCTGTGAATGCTGACAGGGGAGTGTGGCTGGAATAGTCTGCATTGGAGGATGGGAGACTGCCCGAGGGCGCATACCTGAGTGTGTAACATGAGAACCCAGGAAGGGGTTGGAGGCCAGGTGACTCCTTAGCCCGGGAAACTGAACAAAGGCTGTGGGAGGGGTCGCTGAAGGCAGAGTGCTGGAAGCGAGCTGGAGAGATGGCTGGGAGGCAGAGATGGCTCTGACCCCCCCCAAGGGGGGTGGGCTGGGATGCCCTGGGACCCCAAGCTGGACCTAACTGAGGGGGGCCCTGTTGTCTGTGCCTGCAAGACCTGTCTTGGACTGTATTCCTGTCATCCAAATAAACCTTCTGCTTTACTGGCTGGCTGAGAGTCATGGTGAATCGCAGGAAGCCGGGGGTGCAGGGCCCTGACTCCCCCACACTCCGCAACACCATGTGATCTAGAAGCTTCAGGCAGTTTCTTGCTGTGGTGGTGGGCAACTGTCTGAGGCTTCGAATGATACCGGCCAGGGTCCGGAACCTCGCTTGCGGCAGGTATGCCCTGGCCTGGGTCGAGTCCAATATCCTCTGGACCAGGGACAGAGTCAATTTTGCTCCGTTTAGAAGGAGACCCAAGTTGTCGAAGGTGGCCCTGATGAATCTGACCTGACCTTCCACTTGGGTCTGGGAGCGGCCCTGGATCAGCCGGTCATCGAGGTACGGGAACGCCTGTACCTGGTACCTGCACAGGAACGCAGCGATGACTGCCATGCACTTGGTGAAAACACGAGATGCTGCTGACAGGCTGAATGGGGAGCCTGTGAATTGGGAGTGAGTGTTGTTCACCACAAACCTGAGGTACTTCCTGCGGGGCTGGGTGATCGCGATATGAAAGTACGCGTCCTTCAAGTCGAGGGCGGCGTACCCGTCTGCTGGATCCAGTGAGCGGATGATGGAGGCCAACGAGACCATACGGAAGTTGAGTTTCTTCACGAACCTGTTGAATTCCTGCAGGTCCAGGGTGGGCCTGAGGCCGCCTTTGGCTTTCGGTATTAGGAAATACCATGAATAGAAGCCCTCACCCCTGAGGAACCTCCTCCACTGCCCCTAGCGAAAGGAGCGACTGCACCTCCTGTGTAAGGATTTGCTTGCGAGAGGGGTCCCTGAAGAGGGACGGGGAAGGAGGGGGGAAGGACGGGAAGGCACAGAATTGGATGGCGTATCCCCTCTCTACCGTGTGGAGCACCCAGCAGTCCGAGGTGATACGGGACTAGGCACAGTAGAAAGAGGATAGTTGGGATGAGAAGGTAAGGCGGGGTGGATCCAGTCTTTGGTGTGGTACACCGTCCTCAACCGTGCCTTCAAAGGCCGGTTTGGGCCCTGAAGACGGCTTGGGTTGTCCTGAGCACTGGCCAAAGGGTTGATGCGACCTTCTCCTGCCTGTCCTGTTTCTCCTTCTGAACCTGTCCTGGCAGTTCTGGTGACCAAACTGCTGAGGAGGCTGCAGACGGACGTGTCTCCACTGCATTGACGGTGTGTAGAGGCCCAGGGACCTGAGGGCGACTCTGGAGTCCTTTAGGCTGTTCAGCTTCTTGTCTATTTTCTCTGGAAAAAATCTCCCCCTCAAAAGGCAGGTCCTGTCTGGTCTGCGGGACCTCATAGGGGAGCCCAGAAACCTGGAGCCATGAGCCCCTTCTCATGGCCACTCCTGTGGTCATAACCCTGGTGGCAGCATCTGCCCCATCAAGTGCCACCTGCAGGGACACCCCGGAGATCAGTCTCCCCAAGATGGCACCACTCCAGGGGGCACCCAAGCCAACCCCACAGATGCTGGTAGGGTGAAAATCTTTCGGCTACGGTGCACATGTGTGCACACACACCTGATTGGAATGGACACAAACAAGCACTCGAACAGCTGTTATAGTGGTTTCTTTCTGGGAGGGAGTTTGGGTGCAGGAGGGGGCTCCGGGTTGGGGCAGGGGATGGGGTGAAGGAGGGGGTGCGAGGTGCAGGCTCCGTCCGGCCAGGAGGCGCTTACCACAGGTGGCTCCCAGCTGCCGGTGCAGCAGGGCTCAGGCAGGCTGCCTGCATGCCCTGGCCCCACGCCACTCCCGGAAGCAGCCGGCTGCTGGCACGTCTCTGCACGCTGCTGGCGGGAGGGGGACAGCATGTCTCCATGCACTGCCCGTGCCTGCAAGCACCACCCCTGCAGCGGAACTGGCCAATAGGAGCTGCGGGGATGGTGCTGGGGGCAGGGGCAGCATGCAGAGCCGCCTCCCCCTGGCCAGGGGCCGCAGAGACGTGCCAGCAGCTGGCTGCTTCCGGGAGCGGTGTGGGACACGGCATGCAGGCAGCCTGCCTGATCCCTGCAGCACCGGGGTCCCCTTAGCCCGGGGCCCTGGGCTGCAGCCCCTAAAGCCCCTGCGCTAATCCGGACCTGTATCCAGGGACCCACCTGGTACCGGAAGCAGGGCGAGAGCAGATAGTTGACCATCTCCTGGTGGAACACGGGCGTGAGGCTGCCCGAGATGGGGGGCACGATCCAGACCCAGTCGGCCGGGCACCCCCCGCGCATCTGCAGCTCGTTCTCCATGTGCTTGATGAAGGACTCCGTGGCCGCGTGGTGATCCACGATTGTCACCTTGGCAACCTGCGGGAGATGGCAGGAAAGGAACAGATGGCAGAGCCAGCCCCCCACCCCGCAGGGCACCAAGTCACACCCCCTGAGCCAGGCTCCCCCCATGGCAGGCAGCCAGGCCCCTCCCCAGGGCAGGGAACCAAATCACCCTCCCCGAGCTGGTGCCCATGTGAGGATGTGGGGTCTCTGAGCTGCGTGTGGGTCTGGGGCAGGCTGCCAACTCCCTTGGGAATGAGCAGCCCCCACCCCGCTCCGCACCCGGGGAACTGGGACCCCAAAGGCTGCCGGGACTGGGTGAGGGGTCCTGATCCCTGCGAGCGGCCGAGTCTCCCTCAGGGGTTGTCTCAGGGGCAGGGGCAGCTCTAGCTTTTTTGCCGCCCCAAGCATGGCAGGCAGGCTGCCTTCGGTGGCGTGCCTGCAGGAGGTCCCCGGTCCGCGGCTTCGGCAGCCTGCCTGTGGGAGGTCCCTGGTCCCACGGCTTCGGTGTACCTGCCGCTGAATTACCACCGAATCCGCGGGACCGGCGGACCTCCCGCAGGCAAGCTGCCGAAGGCAGCCTGCCTGCCACCCTCGCAGGGTGTGACGTTATGAGTGTAAAATAATATTTTATTGAAAGATGACAGGGCCAGAAAGAGTTAATTAACTCAGACTGACCTGACCCAGGGGTGAATTGTAGAAACTGGTTAGGAAGATCTGTAAATGAATAGAGCTTTGAAATGCAGTCTGCATTGTTAGAGATCTCAAGGGTAGATGTTTGCTCAGGTCTTGTAATGTAAGCAAACTAATCTTGTCTATTGCTGTAACTTTAATTCGAAGATCAAAAAGGAATATTAACATTTATGATAAAAGAAGAACAGGAGTACTTGTGGCACCTTAGAGACTAACAAATTTATTAGAGCATAAGCTTTCGTGGACTACAGCCCACTTCTTCGGATGCATATGCATCCGAAGAAGTGGGCTGTAGTCCACGAAAGCTTATGCTCTAATAAATTTGTTAGTCTCTAAGGTGCCACAAGTACTCCTGTTCTTCTTTTTGCGGATACAGACTAACACGGCTGTTACTCTGAAACATTTATGATGATACTTGAGTGAAATAGTATTATTGTCTCTATGTCTCTTTGAAGGTTGAGATAACCTGTATCTGAACTGTTTAATGGATAAATTACCCTGTGCTAATTGCCAGGATGTTTGGAAGGAGAGTTAAGCCTATTGTTTTCTCAGGCCGAAAGGCTGCTGGAAATGTATAAGACCCTGGGACACAATCCTGCTTCATTTCAGATCTGCTTTGGGTTTCAAGAAGGGGAAACCTTAAGCCACAAGGATTGAGATCCCCAGTCACTGACTGGAGCCACCCTGAATATGGACATTGAACTATAACCTATGGACTATTTCTAAAAGGACTTTTGGCAACTACAAACTCATCTCTGCTATGTATCTGAACCTCAAGAATTGAATTCAAGTCTGTCTGTATATTGATCTTTTAACCAACACTCTCTCTCTTTTCTTTTCTAATAAATTTTAGTTTAGTTAATAAGAATTGACTATAGCGTGTATTTTGGGTCAGATCTGAGTTGGACCTGGGTATGTGGCTGATCCTTTGGGGTTGGAAGAACCTTTTCTTCTATATGATGAGAGAAGATTTTCAATAATCATCATCATATCTGACAGGTGTGTCTGGACGGAGGCCTGAGCCTGGGCACTTTAAGGGAACTGTGTTGTTTGGACTTCTGAGTAACCAGGGAGGTAATACAGAGGCTGTTAGGTGCTGGTTGGTAAATCTAAGTATTGGAATATCCACCAGCGTTTGGGGTTTGTCTGCCCCGTTCTGTTTGCAGTTCACCCTGATTGAGTGATCTCAGCTGGCACCCATAGGCAGCACCGTCACACAGGGACTGGCAGGGTGCCCCCCGCGGCTTCCCGCCCCAGGCACATGCTTGGAGCGCTGGTGCCTGGAGCCGCCGCTGCTCAGGGGGACTCGCTGCCTGGAGTTCGCAGGGGGCAGAGGGGGGCTGCAGGCCCAGAGGGCCAGTCTAGGGGGCGGTGAGGCCACGTGGCTCACCCTGGAGGCAGAGCGGGACCACCGAGGGGCTGGCCCAGTGAAGCGGCCTCCCAGAGACCGTCCCAAAGCTGGGGCTGCAGCCCCGATACTGTGGGTCTCACAGCTGGCGAGGGCTTGCCTGTGTATGCATACATGTATGCGTGTGATCTGCTTCCCAGTTGCCCCGTGCTCCTGCCCCAGCTCTGAGAGGTTGTGGGACAGGGTGTGTCTGAGGGCAGGGGACTCCGGAGGCCCGGGAGTGAGGCAGGGGACCCAGCTCAAAGAGGGAGGGTGAGACCCAGGACCTGTGTCACACCAACAGACCCCGGTCAGCGGCAGGCGGGATTGAACCTGGGACATCTGGAGTTCAGTGCATGAGCTAAGGCTGTAGCAGACAGACTCCTTCATCTCTCTCTACGTAGTCTCGGTGCCACCAGAGGGACAGAACCCCATCCCCATGAGGTGTGTGGGTTACATTTGCACCCCATGAGTGGGGGAGGGACCCGAGACAGGGCCAGGGCTGTAGGGGCTTGGAACACCCCCCAATAGCTCTGTCCCCCCCGTGCTCCCCACACCCGGTCTCTCCTCCCGTCCCCATACCTGGAAGCTGTGCAGCACGGCCACGTTGATCTCCACAGCCACTTTGTCCTTCCACAGGGACGAGGTTTTCCCGGTGTCCAGCCCCATGTGCAGGGCCACCTCCTGCCACACAGGGATCATCACCCCAGCCCACTGCCCTGCCCCCACACCACCTCCTGCCCCACAGCGACCGTCACCCCCAGCCCCCTGCCCCCACACCACCGCCTGCCCCACAGCGACTGTCACCCCCAGCCCCCAGCCCTGCCCCCACACCACTGCCTGCCCCACAGGGACCGTCAACCCCAGCCCCTAGCCCTGCCCCCACACTACCGCCTGCCCCAAAGGGACCGCCACCCCCAGCCCCCTGCCCCCACACCACCGCCTGCCCTACAGGGACCGTCACCCCCAGCCCCCAGCCCTGCCCCCACACCACCTCCTGCCCCACAGGGACTGTCACCCCTAGCCCCCAGCCCTGCCCCCACACCACCTCCTGCCCCACAGCGACCATCACCCCCAGCCCTGTCCCCACACCACCTCCTGCCCCACAGGGACCGTCACCCCCAGCCCCCTGCCCTGCCCCCACAACACCTCCTGCCCCACAGCGACCGTCACCCCCAGCCCTGCCCTGCCCCCACACCACCTCATGCCCCACAGGGAACATCACCCCCAGCCCCCTGCGCTGCCCTCACACCACCTCCTGCCCCACAGGGACAGGCAGCCCGTACCTCCAGCAGGTTGTAGTGGGAGAGGTGGGGGGGGGAGGGGGAGCTGGGGGGCAGCCAGTACCTGCAGCAGGTTGTAGCAGTGGGGGGTGGGCGGCAGGGGGAGCTGGAGGGAGTGGGGGGAGGTGGGAGGCAGGGGGAGCTGGGGGGCAGAGGGGGGAGCTGGGGGGCAGCCCATACCTGCAGCAGGTTGTAGCGGTGGGGGGTGGGCGGCAGGGGGAGCTGGAGGGAGTGGGGGGAGGTGGGAGGCAGGGGGAGCTGGGGGGCAGTGGGGGAAGCTGGGGGGCAGCCCGTACCTGCAGCAGGTTGTAGTGGGAGAGGTGGGGGGGAGGGGGAGCTGGGGGGCAGCCCGTACCTGCAGCAGGTTGTAGTGGGAGAGGTGGGGGGGAGGGTGTGACGAACTGGGCCTGTTCTTGCTGGGGTGTGTGAATGCTGACAAGGAAGTGTGACTAGGATGGTCTGCATCGGGGGATGGGAGTCTGCCCCAGGGAACATACCTGAGCTTGTAACATGAGAACCCAGGAAGGGGTTGGAGGCCAGGTGACTCCGGGGCCCGGGAAACTGAACAAAGGCTGTGGGAGGGGTCGCTGAAAGCAGAGTGCTGGAAGCAGGCTGGAGAGATGGCTGGGAGGCAGGGATGGCTCTGACCCCCCAAGGGGGGTGGGCTGGCATGCCCTGGGACCCCAAGCTGGACCTAACTGAGGGGGGCCCTGTTGTCTGTGCCTGCAAGACCTGTCTTGGACTGTATTCCTGTCATCCAAATAAACCTTCTGCTTTACTGGCTGGCTGAGAGTCATGGTGAATCGCAGGAAGCCGGGGGTGCAGGGCCCTGAGTCCCCCAATACTCCGTGACAACTGGTGGCAGCGGCGGGATCTACTGCACCCCGGGGACGGCACTTCCTGCAGTAAGTGACTGTGGAGCAGTAAAATGAAGGGGGATTGACGGGGACCAGGCGTGCTGAAGAGTGGGAGAGAGACGGTTATTACCCCTGGGAGTGTGTGACCAGCGAGAAGGACTTTTGCAGTAACAGGGTCCCCCGGGGGGATCGCAGCGAGTGGTCCCAGGGGCGGAGGAGTCTGCAGCTCGACCCTGGCAGAGAGGTGGTGACCTCGAGAAGGGCTGGCACACTAGGGGACCCCCTGGGAACTGTGGGGAGCTGTGAGCACACAGGCTGGTGAGTGGCCAGCAGGAAGATGCATGCCAAGCGGCTTAAGAGCGACCTGGTGGAGCTGTGCAAGCAGAGGCGGCTGCGCATTGGGAGGCTCACCAAAGAACAGCTCATTGCCCAGCTGGAGGCGGAAGATCGTGCGAATGAACTGATCCCTGTGTCTCAGGGAAGCAGCCTGGCAAATGCAGCGCAGGCACCAGTGTCTGTCCCAGCTGGGAGTGGTCAGCCGGCTGCTGAGGGCTTCCCGAGACCCCTCCTTCCTATGCCTAGGGGAAGGGTGGGGAGGAGCCCAGCAAATACCGAGGGCGCCGTGACCCCCCCGGCCAGCAGGGGACCCTCCCGGCGAAGCTCGCCGGCCAGCAGAGGATCCTCCCGGCGACGTTCGGCATCCGTGGAGCGGAATTGGCTGGAATGGGAGAAAGAGCTAAAACTGAGAGAGCTGGAGGATCGTGAACGACAGAGACAGCATGAACGGGAGGAGAAAGAGAGACAGCATCAGCGTGAACGAGAGGAGAAAGAGAGACAGCGTCAGCATGACCTGGAACTGGCGAGATTGAAGGGCAGCGAACCCCCGGCTGCAGTGAGTGAGGGGGGACCCAGGACTGCACGGAGCTTTGATAAGTGCATCATGGCCCCATACAAGGACGGGGAGGACATGGATGACTTCCTGGAGGCCTTTGAGACGGCCTGCAAGCTGCACCGGGTTGATCCCGCGGACAGACTCCGGGTCCTTACCCCCTTACTGGACCCCAAATCCGTGGCATTGTACCGCCAACTGGGAGAGGCAGAGAAAGGGGACTACGAACTATTCAAAAAGGCCCTGCTACGAGAGTTTGGGCTGACTCCTGAGATGTACCGGGAAAGGTTCCGGAGTCAGGATAAAACCCCTGAGATCTCATATCTGCAACTAGCCGCCCGCATGGAAAGATACGCCAGCAAGTGGGCTGGTGGGGCCCAGACGAAGGAGGACCTGATTAAACTGCTGGTACTGGAGCAACTGTATGAGCGGTGCCCATCCGACCTGAGGCTGTGGTTGGTGGACAGAAAGCCAGAGACCCCGCGACAGGCAGGCCGGCTGGCCGATGAGTTTGTAAAGAGCCGGTCAGGAGATAAAAGGGAGGAGTCCCAAAGGAACAGTCCCACCACAACGCAGAGAGAGAGTCACCATGGGACCTCCCCATGGGAAAATACAGAAAAAACCCATCAGAGGGGAGCATCCGGCATCAGGACCATCCGACCTACTCAAGGGGACCCATGGGACATGGGCTGCTACCACTGTGGCCAAAAGGGCCACATACGGGCCCAGTGCCCTAGGCTCAGGGTCAGACTGAGCAGACCGAACCCACAGAGGGTTGACTGGGTAGAGACCCAGCCCGGCGAAAGGCAGCATTCCCAGGGAAGGGGGGCTGGCAGAGTACCACCTGCTAAGGAGGGAGGAGAGCTCCAGGCCAGCTCCTCTAGGGGGCTGGATGCTCCAGACTCAGGGTTTTTGGTTTATATGGTAGGCACGGGGCTGTCCCTCCGGAGAGAGTACCTTGTTCCCCTGGAGGTGGATGGGAGGAAGGTCAATGGATACTGGGATACGGGCGCAGAGGTGACGCTGGCCCGGCCCGAGGTGGTGGCCCCAGAACAGGTGGTGCCCAACACCTACCTGACCCTGACGGGGGTGGGCGGAACACCAGTCAAAGTGCCCGTGGCAAGGGTACACCTGAAGTGGGGGGCCAAGGAGGGCCCCAAGGATGTGGGGGTACACCCGTATTTGCCCACTGAGGTATTGATGGGGGGGGACCTGGAGAACTGGCCAAGCAACCCCCAAAAGGCACTGGTTGTGACCCACAGTCAGAGCCGGCGAGGGGCACTGCGCCCTGGCCTTGGGGGGGGTGCCTTGCCTGAGGCGCAGGACCCTAACCTGGTGGGGAGGGAACGCCCAGGGACGCGGCTCAGGGAGGCTGCAGCTTCAGGCCCAGCGGGCAAGGAAGAGCAGGTGGCCATCCCTGTCCCAGCTGCTGAGTTCCAGGCCGAGTTACAGAGAGACCCCTCCTTGCGGAAGATAAGGGACCTAGCCGACCTCAATGCGGTACAGACCATGGGACGAGGTGGCCGGAAAAGGTTCCTGTGGGAGAAGGGGTTCCTGTACCGAGAATGGGCTCCCCCAGGGAAAATGGAGTCAGGGGGGATCAGGAGGCAGCTGGTGGTACCCCAGAAGTATCGCCGCCAGCTGCTGTGCCGGGCCCATGACATTCCCCTCTCAGGGCACCAGGGAACCTGGCGTACCCAGCAGAGGCTGCTACGGAGCTTTTACTGGCCTGGGGTCTTTGTTACTGTCCGACAGTACTGCGGATCCTGTGACCCCTGTCAGAGGGGGAGGAAGGCCTGGGACAAGGGGAAAACAGCTTTAGGACCCTTGCCCAGCATAGAGGAGCCTTTCCGGAGGGTGGCCAAGGTTAAAAGGGCGGCTCTAAACCAAGAGAGCCCAAAGCACAGACCTCCAGACTGGAGCGCTGGGAGAAGACCACAGCCCAGTTGGAACCCCAGAGGTATGGGGGTGGGAAAAGGGCACAGGCCGCATAAACCTTCCCACATGCGAACTGCGAGTGCCATCAAGCACCCCGACCTAAGGGGGGGCATGAAACTGAAGGGGCCTGGTGTAATTCTCACCAAGGAATGGGAGGGATGCGGGGGCATCCATGGGAACGGGGGTAGGTTCGAACTTCCCTGGGTCACTGGCTAAAGTGACCCCGCTCAGTTCGGTCTCGAAGGGGGGAGAGATGTGACGAACTGGGACTGTTCTTGCTGGGGTGTGGGAATGCTGACAGGGGAGTGTGACTAGGATGGTCTGCATCGGGGGAGGGGAGTCGGCCCGAGGGAACATACCTGAGCTTGTAACATGAGAACCCAGGAGGGGATTGGAGGTCAGGTGACTCCGGCTGAACAAAGGCTGTGGGAGGGGTCGCTGAAAGCAGAGTGCTGGAAGCAGGCTGGAGAGATGGCTGGGAGGCAGGGATGGCTCTGACCCCCCAAGGGGGGTGGGCTGGCATGCCCTGTGACCCCAAGCTGGACCTAACTGAGAGGGGCCCTGTTGTCTGTGCCTGCAAGACCTGTCTTGGACTGTATTCCTGTCATCCAAATAAACCTTCTGCTTTACTGGCTGGCTGAGAGTCATGGTGAATCGCAGGAAGCCGGGGGTGCAGGGCCCTGAGTCCCCCAATACTCCGTGACAGAGGGGGAGCTGGGGGGCAGTGGGGGGAGCTGGGGGGGCAGCCCGTACCTGCAGCAGGTTGTAGTGGGAGAGGTGGGGGGGAGGGGGAGCTGGGGGGCAGCCCGTACCTGCAGCAGGTTGTAGTGGGAGAGGTGGGGGGAGGGAGAGCTGGGGGGCAGTGGGGGGAGCTGGGGGGGCAGCCTGTACCTGCAGCAGGTTGTAGTGGGAGAGGTGGGGGGAGGGGGAGCTGGGGGGCAGTGGGGGGAGCTGGGGGGGCAGCCTGTACCTGCAGCAGGTTGTAGTGGGAGAGGTGGGGGGAGGGGGAGCTGGGGGGCAGCCCGTACCTGCAGCAGGTTGTAGTGGGAGGGGTGGGGGGGAGGGGGAGCTGGGGGGCAGCCCGTACCTGCAGCAGGTTGTAGTGGGAGGGGTGGGAGGCAGGGGGAGCTGGGGGGCAGTGGGGGGAGCTGGGGGGCAGCCCGTACCTGCAGCAGGTTGTAGTGGGAGGGGTGGGGGGAGGGGGAGCTGGGGGGCAGTCTGTACCTGCAACAGGTTGTAGTGGGGGGGAGGGGGAGCTGGGGGGCAGCCCGTACCTGCACCAGGTTGTAGTGGGAGAGGTGGGGGGAGGTGGAGCTGGGGGGCAGTGGGGGGAGCTGGGGGGGCAGCCCGTACCTGCAGCAGGTTGTAGTGGGAGGGGTGGGGGGGAGGGGGAGCTGGGGGGCAGCCCGTACCTGCAGCAGGTTGTAGTGGGAGGGGTGGGAGGCAGGGGGAGCTGGGGGGCAGTGGGGGGAGCTGGGGGGCAGCCAGTACCTGCAGCAGGTTGTAGTGGGAGAGTGTGACGGAGCAGGGAGCAGGGCAGATTTGACCTGGGAATGTTGCAGGGGGGTTGCAGTGGGGATGTGGGACTTCCCTTGAAGGAAGCTACCTGAGCTGTAACCTGAGCCAGGAACGGGGGTGGGGAGACTGAACAAAGGAGAGGAGGAGCTGGGGGAGGGGGAAGAGAGGAGCTGCAGGGGGAGTTTTGGTTTGGTTTCAGTTTGGGCTGGGTGGTGCAACGCAGGGAACCCCAAGCTGGGGTCTAAGCTCCCTGAACCTCCCAGAGGGACCTAATTGAGGGGGGTCTGGTCGTACCTACACGCTCTGCTTGAGACGGTGTTCCTGTCCTTAAATAAACCTTCTGCTTTACTGGCTGGTTGAGAGTCGCAGTGAATCTCGGGAAGAGGGGTGCAGGGCCCTAACTCCCCCACACTCCGCAACAGAGAGGTGCGGGGGAGGGGGAGCTGGGGGGCAGCCCGTACCTGCAGCAGGTTGTAGTGGGAGGGGTGGGAGGCAGGGGGAGCTGGGGGGCAGCCCGTACCTGCAGCAGGTTGTAGTGGGAGGGGTGGGGGGGAGGGGGAGCTGGGGGGCAGCCCGTACCTACAGCAGGTTGTAGTGGGAGAGGTGGGGGGAGGGGGAGCTGGGGGGCAGCCCGTACCTGCAGCAGGTTGTAGCGGTTGCTGTCACAGAAGTTGCGCATGCCGATCTCGCTGCCCACGTACCAGCCATTGAAGGGGGCAGCCGGGAACTGCAGGCCCCCGATCTCCAGCAGCATGTTGGCCACGGCGGGCAGCGCGTGCCAGCGCAGGCCCAGCTCCCCGAACCACGCCAGCCTGTGCCCGACACCACACTCAGGGCACGGGCAGGATGGAGCGAAGGGACGCGCCCCACGCCACACAGCCCATCCTACAGCACCGCCAGGAATGGGACCCAGGTGTCCTGGTGCCCAGCCCCCTGCTCTAAGCACCAGATCTGGCTCCCTCCCTGCCAGGTGGCTGGAGGATTAGTTTCCCCGGGGGCCTCCTTCTGCCCCCAGCCCAGTGGGGCCTGATGTTCTGGGACAGAACGGTCATCCCCATCACTAGGACCCCCAGCCTCAGTGCTGCCCCCTGGCACCACCCCCAGCCTCAGCCCTGCCCCCTGGCACCGCCCCCAGCCTCAGCCCTGCTCCCTGGCACCGCCCCCAGCCCCAGTGCTGCCCCTGGCACCGCCCCCAGCCTCAGCCCTGCCCCCCAGCACTGCCCCCAGCCCCAGTGCTGCCCCCTGGCATTGCCCCAATCCCAGCCCTGCCCCCAGGCACTGCCCCCAGCCTCAGCCCCGCCCCCTGGCACCGCCCCCAGCCCCAGCCCTGCCCCGCAGCACTGCCCCCAGCCCCAGCCCTGCCCCCAGGCACTGCTCCATGTCCAGCACTGCCCCCAGGCATCGCCTGTGCCCAGGGTCCCCAGCACACTACTAGGCAAGCTGCCCAAGGGGTTAGCAGGAACTGGCGCCTGCATTGCGGGACGGGGAGGACTTACGTGGGGTGCTGGATGGGCACCTCCAGGACCAGCTCGGGCGGCAGGAGGAAAAGCTCCGGGGCCTCGTCTGGCGCCTGCAGCAGCAGGGGCAGGACATCAAAGCGGCCGTGCCCAGGCGTCCAGCCGTGCTGGATGCAGAGCTGCAAGGGGAGAGTCTGTGAACACAGCCCGGCCGGGGGCTGAGAGCGGGGCAGGGTCAGCCCCCACTCGCCAGCCCCCATGGCCAGCCCCCACTCGCCAGCCCCCATGGCCAGCCCCCACTCCCCAGTCCCCATCGCCAGCCCCCACTCGCCAGCCCCCATCGCCAGCCCCCACTCGCCAGCCCCCATCGCCAGCCCCCATCGCCAGCCCCCACTCCCCAGCCCCCATCGCCAGCCCCAATCGCCAGCCCCCACTCGCCAGCCCCCATCGCCAGCCCCCACTTGCCAGCCCCCACTCGCCAGCCCCCACTCCCCAGCCCCCATCGCCAGCCCCCATCGCCAGCCCCCATCGCCAACCCCCACTCGCCAGCCCCCATCGCCAGCCCCCACTCCCCAGCCCCCACTCCCCAGCCCCCATCGCCAGCCCCCACTCCCCAGCCCCCATCGCCAGCCCCCATCGCCAGCCCACACTCGCCAGCCCCCACTCCCCAGCCCCCATCGCCAGCCCCCACTCCCCAGCCCACACTCGCCAGTCCCCATCGCCAGCCCCCACTCCCCAGCCCCCACTCCCCAGCCCCCACTCGCCAGCCCCCATCGCCAGCCCCCACTCGCCAGCCCCCACTCGCCAGCCCTCATCGCCAGCCCCCATCGCCAGCCCCCACTCCCCAGCCCCCATCGCCAGCCCCCATCGCCAGCCCCCACTCGCCAGCCCCCATCGCCAGCCCTCACTTGCCAGCCCCCACTCGCCAGCCCCCACTCCCCAGCCCCCATCGCCAGCCCCCACTCTCCAGCCCCCATCGCCAGCCCCCATCGCCAGCCCCCACTCCCCAGCCCCCATCGCCAGCCCCCACTCGCCAGCCCCCATCGCCAGCCCCCACTCCCCAGCCCCCATCGCCAGCCCCCATCGCCAGCCCCCACTCGCCAGTCCCCATCGCCAGCCCCCACTCCCCAGCCCCCATCGCCAGCCCCCATCGCCAGCCCCCACTCGCCAGCCCCCATCGCCAGCCCCCACTCGCCAGCCCCCACTCGCCAGCCCCCACTCCCCAGCCCCCATCGCCAGCCCCCACTCCCCAGCCCCCACTCGCCAGTCCCCATCGCCAGCCCCCACTCCCCAGCCCCCACTCCCCAGCCCCCACTCGCCAGCCCCCATCGCCAGCCCCCACTCGCCAGCCCCCACTCGCCAGCCCTCATCGCCAGCCCCCACTCGCCAGCCCCCATCGCCAGCCCCCACTCGCCAGTCCCCATCGCCAGCCCCCATCGCCAGCCCCCACTCCCCAGCCCCCACTTACCAGCCTCCATCGCCAGCCCCCATCGCCAGCCCCCACTCCCCAGCCCCCACTCCCCAGCCCCCACTCCCCAGCCCCCATCGCCAGCCCCCACTCCCCAGCCCCCATCGCCAGCCCCCATCGCCAGCCCCCACTCGCCAGCCCCCATCGCCAGCCCCCACTCGCCAGCCCCCACTCCCCAGCCCCCATCGCCAGCCCCCACTCCCCAGCCTCCACTCGCCAGTCCCCATCGCCAGCCCCCACTCCCCAGCCCCCACTCGCCAGCCCCCACTCGCCAGCCCCCACTCGCCAGCCCCCACTCGCCAGCCCTCATCGCCAGCCCCCACTCGCCAGCCCCCATCGCCAGCCCCCACTCGCCAGTCCCCATCGCCAGCCCCCATCGCCAGCCCCCACTCCCCAGCCCCCACTTACCAGCCTCCATCGCCAGCCCCCATCGCCAGCCCCCACTCCCCAGCCCCCACTCCCCAGCCCCCACTCGCCAGCCCCCATCGCCAGCCCCCATTCGCCAGCCCCCACTCCCCAGCCCCACTCCCCAGCCCCCATCGCCAGCCCCCACTCCCCAGCCCCCACTCGCCAGCCCCCATCGCCAGCCCCCACTCGCCAGCCCCCACTCCCCAGCCCCCATCGCCAGCCCCCATCGCCAGCCCCCACTCGCCAGCCCCCACTCCCCAGCCCCCATCGCCAGCCCCCACTCGCCAGCCCCCATCGCCAGCCCCCACTCGCCAGCCCCCACTCCCCAGCCCCCATCGCCAGCCCCCACTCCCCAGCCCCCTTCGCCAGCCCCCATCGCCAGCCCCCACTCGCCAGCCCCCACTCGCCAGCCCCCATCGCCAGCCCACACTCGCCAGCCCCATCGCCAGCCCCCACTCCCCAGCCCCCACTCGCCAGCCCCCATCGCCAGCCCCCATCGCCAGCCCCCACTCCCCAGCCCCCATCGCCAGCCCCCATCGCCAGCCCCCACTCGCCAGCCCCCATCGCCAGACCCCACTCCCCAGCCCCCACTCCCCAGCCCCCACTCGCCAGCCCCCATCGCCAGCCCCCACTCCCCAGCCCCCAGCCCCCAGCCCCCACTCGCCAGCCCCCACTCCCCAGCCCCCACTCCCCAGCCCCCATCGCCAGCCCCCATCGCCAGCCCCCACTCCCCAGCCCCCACTCGCCAGCCCCCATCGCCAGCCCCCACTCGCCAGTCCCCATCGCCAGCCCCCACTCGCCAGCCCCCACTCGCCAGCCCCCATCGCCAGCCCCCATCGCCAGCCCCCACTTCCCAGCCCCCATCGCCAGCCCCCACTCGCCAGCCCCCATCGCCAGCCCCCACTCCCCAGCCCCCACTCGCCAGCCCCCACTCGCCAGTCCCCACTCGCCAGCCCCCACTCGCCAGCCCCCATCGCCAGCCCCCACTCGCCAGCCCCCACTCGCCAGCCCCCATCGCCAGCCCCCACTCCCCAGCCCCCACTTGCCAGCCCCCATCGCCAGCCCCCACTCGCCAGTCCCCATCGCCAGCCCCCACTCCCCAGCCCCCATCGCCAGCCCCCATCGCCAGCCCCTACTCCCCAGTCCCCACTCCCCAGCCCCCACTCGCCAGCCCCTACTCCGCAGCCCCCATCGCCAGCCCCCATCGCCAGCCCCCACTCGCCAGCCCCTACTCCCCAGTCCCCACTCCCCAGCCCCCACTCCCCAGCCCCCATCGCCAGCCCCCACTCGCCAGCCCCCACTCGCCAGTCCCCATCGCCAGCCCCCACTCCCCAGCCCCCACTCGCCAGCCCCCATCGCCAGCCCCCACTCGCCAGCCCCCACTCGCCAGCCCCCACTCGCCAGCCCCCACTCCCCAACCCCCACTCGCCAGCCCCCATCGCCAGCCCCCACTCCCCAGCCCCCACTCGCCAGCCCCACTCGCCAGCCCCCACTCGCCAGCCCCCATCGCCAGCCCCCACTCGCCAGCCCCCACTCGCCAGCCCCCATCGCCAGCCCCCACTCCCCAGCCCCCACTCGCCAGCCCCCACTCCCCAGCCCCCACTCGCCAGCCCCCATCGCCAGCCCCCACTCCCCAGCCCCCACTCCCGAGCCCCCACTCGCCAGCCCCCATCGCCAGCCCCCACTCGCCAGCCCCCATCGCCAGCCCCCACTCCCCAGCCCCCACTCCCCAGTCCCCATCGCCAGCCCCCACTCCCCAGCCCCCACTCCCCAGCCCCCACTCGCCAGCCCCCATCGCCAGCCCCCACTCGCCAGCCCCCATCGCCAGCCCCCACTCCCCAGTCCCCATCGCCAGCCCCCACTCCCCAGCCCCCACTCCCCAGCCCCCATCGCCAGCCCCCACTCCCCAGCCCCCATCGCCAGCCCCCACTCGCCAGTCCCCACTCGCCAGCCCCCACTCCCCAGCCCCACTCACCAGCCCCCACTCGCCAGCCCCCACTCCCCAGCCCCCATCGCCAGCCCCCACTCCCCAGCCCCCACTCCCCAGCCCCCATCGCCAGCCCCCACTCCCCAGCCCCCACTCGCCAGCCCCCATCGCCAGCCCCCATCGCCAGCCCCCACTCCCCAGCCCCCATCGCCAGCCCCCACTCCCCAGCCCCCACTCCCCAGCCCCCACTCGCCAGCCCCCATCGCCAGCCCCCACTCGCCAGCCCCCACTCCCCAGCCCCCATCGCCAGCCCCCACTCCCCAGCCCCCATCGCCAGCCCCCACTCCCCAGCCCCCACTCCCCAGCCCCCACTCGCCAGCCCCCATCGCCAGCCCCCACTCGCCAGCCCCCACTCGCCAGCCCTCATCGCCAGCCCCCACTCGCCAGCCCCCATCGCCAGCCCCCACTCGCCAGTCCCCATCGCCAGCCCCCATCGCCAGCCCCCACTCCCCAGCCCCCACTTACCAGCCTCCATCGCCAGCCCCCATCGCCAGCCCCCACTCCCCAGCCCCCACTCCCCAGCCCCCACTCGCCAGCCCCCATCGCCAGCCCCCATTCGCCAGCCCCCACTCCCCAGCCCCACTCCCCAGCCCCCATCGCCAGCCCCCACTCCCCAGCCCCCACTCGCCAGCCCCCATCGCCAGCCCCCACTCGCCAGCCCCCACTCCCCAGCCCCCATCGCCAGCCCCCATCGCCAGCCCCCACTCGCCAGCCCCCACTCCCCAGCCCCCATCGCCAGCCCCCACTCGCCAGCCCCCATCGCCAGCCCCCACTCGCCAGCCCCCACTCCCCAGCCCCCATCGCCAGCCCCCACTCCCCAGCCCCCTTCGCCAGCCCCCATCGCCAGCCCCCACTCGCCAGCCCCCACTCGCCAGCCCCCATCGCCAGCCCACACTCGCCAGCCCCATCGCCAGCCCCCACTCCCCAGCCCCCACTCGCCAGCCCCCATCGCCAGCCCCCATCGCCAGCCCCCACTCCCCAGCCCCCATCGCCAGCCCCCACTCCCCAGCCCCCATCGCCAGCCCCCATCGCCAGCCCCCACTCGCCAGCCCCCATCGCCAGACCCCACTCCCCAGCCCCCACTCCCCAGCCCCCACTCGCCAGCCCCCATCGCCAGCCCCCACTCCCCAGCCCCCAGCCCCCAGCCCCCACTCGCCAGCCCCCACTCCCCAGCCCCCACTCCCCAGCCCCCATCGCCAGCCCCCATCGCCAGCCCCCACTCCCCAGCCCCCACTCGCCAGCCCCCATCGCCAGCCCCCACTCGCCAGTCCCCATCGCCAGCCCCCACTCGCCAGCCCCCACTCGCCAGCCCCCATCGCCAGCCCCCACTTCCCAGCCCCCATCGCCAGCCCCCACTCGCCAGCCCCCATCGCCAGCCCCCACTCCCCAGCCCCCACTCGCCAGTCCCCACTCGCCAGCCCCCACTCGCCAGCCCCCATCGCCAGCCCCCACTCGCCAGCCCCCACTCGCCAGCCCCCATCGCCAGCCCCCACTCCCCAGCCCCCACTTGCCAGCCCCCATCGCCAGCCCCCACTCGCCAGTCCCCATCGCCAGCCCCCACTCCCCAGCCCCCATCGCCAGCCCCCATCGCCAGCCCCTACTCCCCAGTCCCCACTCCCCAGCCCCCACTCGCCAGCCCCTACTCCGCAGCCCCCATCGCCAGCCCCCATCGCCAGCCCCCACTCGCCAGCCCCTACTCCCCAGTCCCCACTCCCCAGCCCCCACTCCCCAGCCCCCATCGCCAGCCCCCACTCGCCAGCCCCCACTCGCCAGTCCCCATCGCCAGCCCCCACTCCCCAGCCCCCACTCGCCAGCCCCCATCGCCAGCCCCCACTCGCCAGCCCCCACTCGCCAGCCCCCACTCGCCAGCCCCCACTCCCCAACCCCCACTCGCCAGCCCCCATCGCCAGCCCCCACTCCCCAGCCCCCACTCGCCAGCCCCACTCGCCAGCCCCCACTCGCCAGCCCCCATCGCCAGCCCCCACTCGCCAGCCCCCACTCGCCAGCCCCCATCGCCAGCCCCCACTCCCCAGCCCCCATCGCCAGCCCCCACTCCCCAGCCCCCACTCGCCAGCCCCCATCGCCAGCCCCCATCGCCAGCCCCCACTCCCCAGCCCCCACTCCCCAGCCCCCATCGCCAGCCCCCACTCCCCAGCCCCCACTCCCCAGCCCCCACTCCCCAGTCCCCACTCGCCAGCCCCCATCGCCAGCCCCCACTCGCCAGCCCCCATCGCCAGCCCCCACTCCCCAGCCCCCACTCCCCAGTCCCCATCGCCAGCCCCCACTCCCCAGCCCCCACTCCCCAGCCCCCATCGCCAGCCCCCACTCCCCAGCCCCCACTCCCCAGTCCCCATCGCCAGCCCCCACTCCCCAGCCCCCATCGCCAGCCCCCACTCCCCAGCCCCCACTCCCCAGCCCCCACTCGCCAGCCCCCATCGCCAGCCCCCACTCCCCAGCCCCCACTCGCCAGCCCCCATCGCCAGCCCCCACTCCCTAGCGCCCATCGCCAGCCCCCACTCCCCAGCCCCCATCGCCAGCCCCCACTCCCCAGCCCCCACTCGCCAGCCCCCATCGCCAGCCCCCACTCCCCAGCCCCCATCGCCAGCCCCCACTCCCCAGTCCCCATCGCTAGCCCCCACTCCCCAGCCCCCACTCCCCAGCCCCCAATGCCAGCCCCCAGCCCTCAGCCCCTACTCCCCAGCCCCCACTCCCCAGCCCCCATCACCAGCCCCCAGCCCTCAGCCCCTACTCCCCAGCCCCCACTCCCCAGCCCCCATCGCCAGCCCCCACTCGCCAGCCCCCATCGCCAGCCCCCACTCCCCAGCCCCCATCGCCAGCCCCCACTCCCCAGCCCCCACTCCCCAGTCCCCATCGCCAGCCCCCACTCCCCAGCCCCCACTCCCCAGCCCCCACTCCCCAGCCCCCATCGCCAGCCCCCAGCCCTCAGCCCCTACTCCCCAGCCCCCACTCCCCAGCCCCCATCACCAGCCCCCAGCCCTCAGCCCCTACTCCCCAGCCCCCACTCCCCAGCCCCCATCGCCAGCCCCCACTCCCCAGCCCCCACTCGCCAGCCCCCATCGCCAGCCCCCACTCCCCAGTCCCCATCGCCAGCCCCCACTCCCCAGCCCCCACTCCCCAGCCCCCATCGCCCGCCCCCAGCCCTCAGCCCCTACTCCCCAGCCCCCACTCCCCAGCCCCCATCACCAGCCCCCAGCCCTCAGCCCCTACTCCCCAGCCCCCACTCCCCAGCCCCCATCGCCAGCCCCCACTCCCCAGCCCCTACTCCCCAGCCCCTACTCCCCAGCCCCCACTCCCCAGCCCCCAGTCCCCAGCCCCTAGCCCCCAGCTCGGTGCTTGCCGGGACCGGGCACTGCCATGTGGCAGCAGCTGCAGCACAAAGGCGCGACAGCCCTGCTGTGGCAGGACGGGGGCTTCCTGTGTTGGGATCGGGGCCCCGCAGGTACGGGGGAGCCGAGGGACCCCCCCAGGGGAAGGACCATGGAGATGAGGCGTCGACCTCGCCCTTTGCACCCAGAGCTGGGGGCAGAGCCCCAGGGTTGGGCACAGGCTGGCTGCACCAGGCTCCGTGCTCGCCAGGGCAGCCCCATGGCAGGGGGACCCTGCCCAGCCCAGCTGGGGGTGCTCCAGTTCCCAGGCCTGGGCAGCGGGACTGCAGGGGGCTGGCCAGGGGGGGCCCCTGGGAGCATGAGCCCAGCCCCTCCTCACTCTCAGCCCCTCCTCGCTCTCAGCCCCCCCAATCCCCCCACTCTCAGCCCCCTGCACTCAGCCCCCCTCCCCCCCGCAGCTCTCAGACCCCAGCAGGAAGCTCACAGCCCCTGGGGCCCACATGGGGGACCCAGACCAGCAGCCTGGTGAGTGTCCAGCAGGGGAAGCTTGACCAGACCTGTGACGGGGCCCGGCAGGGGGCGCTGCCCCCCCAGTCTGTGCTGGCCCCTGTGCTGCCGAGAGTGGGGTGAGGGGCTCATCGGGGGATGCTGGAGTGCAGGGGGCTGGGCAGGGAAGGGGGGCAGGGCAGGGGGGTGCTGCGGGGAGGGGCAGTGGGCCCTGAGGGGCAGGGCGGAGGGTGCTGTGGGAGGGCAGGGGGCGCTGAGGGGCAGGGCATGGGGTGCTGTGGGAGGGGGGCAGGGGGCGCTGAGGGGCAGGGCAGGGGGCACTGAGGGGCAGGATGGGGGGTGCTGCGGGGAGCGGCAGGGGGCCCTGAGGGGCAGGGTGGGGAGTGCTGTGGGGGGGCAGGGGGCGCTGAGGGGCAGGGCAGGGGGTGCTGCGGGGGGGCAGGGGGCGCTGAGGGGCAGGGCAGGATAGGACAGGGGGCGCTGAGGGGCAGGGCCAGGGGCCACTGAGGGGCGGGGCGGGGGGTGCTGCGGGGGGGGGCAGGGGGCCCTGAGGGGCAGGGCAGGGGGCACTGAGGGGCAGGGCGGGGGGTGCTGTGGGGGGGGCAGGGGGCCCTGAGGGGCAGGGCGGAGGGTGCTGTGGGAGGGCAGGGGGCGCTGAGGGGCAGGGCGGGGGGTGCTATGGGGGGGGCAGGGGGCCCTGAGGGGCAGGGCAGGGCGCTCTCCCCAGTCACGGCTGCCCCACCTCGGTGATGTCGACGTTGGCTGGGTCCCCCAGCACGGAGCCATCGGGCTGCCGGTACCCGGCGTAGCGGATCAGCTGGCTGTTCCAGATGCGGAAGTCGCCCCGGCCCGGCGCGCGCTGCGGGAAGATGGTGATGGCCGACCTGTGAGAGAGGCGTGGGTCAGAGCCACCCGGCGGCACAGGCCCGGGTAGGCCAGTTGGCCCAGTGGGGGATGGACCTGGGTGGGTACAGGGAGGCGGGTGGCCCCATGGGGGGTGGTGCCGTGGGGGGGAGGGCCCCAGAGGCAGGTGGCCCTGTGGGGGGTGGGCCCGGGTGAGGGGTGGCGCCATGGGGGATGGGCCTGGGGAGGCGTGGGGGCCCAGGTGGGGGACGGGCATGGGGAGGCAGGTGGCCCCATGGGGGATTGGCCTGGGGAGATGGGTGGGTGGCTGGGTTGGGGGTGGCCCCCCGGGGGACGGGCCCAGGGAGGCAGGTGGCCCCAAGGGGGAAGGGCCCGGGGAGGTGGGTGGCCCCAAGGGGGAAGGGCCCGGGGAGGTGGGTGGGCCCAAGGGGGAAGGGCCCGGGGAGGTGGGTGGGCCCCAGGGGGAAGGGCCCGGGGAGGCGGGTGGGCCCCAGGGGGAAGGGCCCGGAGAGGCGGGTGGGCCCCAGGGGGAAGGGCCCGGGGAGGCGGGTGGCCCCAAGGGGGAAGGGCCCGGGGAGCTGGGTGGGCCCCAGGGGGAAGGGCCCGGAGAGGCGGGTGGGCCCCAGGGGGAAGGGCCCGGAGAGGCGGGCATCTCACCGGAGGTTGCCTCGGTTGGTGGCGTACTGGAGGTGGGTGCACAGGAAGCCGAACATCTCCTGGACGCTGGCGCAGTCGCGGGCGTCGAACACCTTCAGGGGGCAGCAGTTAGCGGCAGACCAGCACCCCCTCGGGCCCTCTGCACGACATCCCTCAGCTCTAACCCATAGGCCCCGCTGTCCTCCCTGGCCAGTGCTCACCACCAGTGGCATGGAAGTGCCTGTTCTTCCCTGATCCTGGGAGCAGGAGCCACAGGGGGCCCTGCTGGAGCGGGAGCGGAGCCCTGGGGGGGCCCTGTCCTGGGGGGCAGCAGGAACCCTGGGGGTCCCTGCCTGGGGGCGAGGGGGAGCCCTGGAGGGGCCCTGTCCTGGGGGGCAGCAGGAACCCTGGGGGTCCCTGCCTGGGTGGTTAGGGGGAGCCCTGGGGGGGCCCTGTCCTGGGGGGCAGCAGGAACCCTGGGTGGTCCTGCCTGGGGGTGAGGGGGAGCTCTGGGGGCCCTGTCCTGGGCATTGCCCTGTACTACCCAGATGGCAGCAGTGGTACCCCCCACACCTGCAGCTTGTTCCACTGGATGCGGCCCATGCAGCGGGCGGCGTTGCGCCAGGCCTGCTTGGCCCCAAAGATCAGCTCGGGCTCCAGCAGCTGGTAGGTGCCCGTGGCCTCGATCTCCTGCTCCACCTCCTGCAGCCGCTGCACGTGGACCCTGGAGTCAGCCCTATGGGGAGAGAACAGACAATGTGGGGTGATCCGTCCCGTCGCCCACTCCCAGCTCCTGGCAGGCAGAGGGTTAGGGACACCCAAAGCATGGGGTTGTGTCCCTGCCTGTCCTGGCTAATAGCCATCGATGGTCCTATCTTCTAGGAACTGGTCTAGTTCTTTTTTTGATCTCAGTTATAGTCTTGGCCTTCACAACATCCCCTGGCAGTGAGTTCCACTGGTTGTGTGTTGGGCAGAGGTGCTGGGACTGGGGGGGGGGGGGGGGGCTGCTGCGCCCCTGGCTTGAAGTGGTTTCCATGATATCCATATGGATAAATCTCTGATAATGTTCATATGACTTTACATTGTGCCCGTTCATATAACCTTGTAGTGGGTCTACCCACGTGCGACCTGTTTTCATGAGACTTTGTATCAAAGCCTCATGTAGAAACTTTGCATTGAACCTTGGTATAATATTATAGCCCCTAAGGATAGAATAAGATAAAAGAAAAATGTCTTTTTGCTAGGAGTAGAACAAGATCTCCCCCCCACACTCTTAATCAATTGCCCTGTTGAGGTGTGAATGAGGAAGGCAGCACCTCCAGACAGCTGCAACCCTTGGCGAGGGGCTGGGAGCCAGACCCAAGGACAATAAAATGTGTCAAGTGGGCTCACTGAAGAAGAGCAGACATACTGACGGCCTTGGGGGTTAGAAGCAAGCACCTTCTTTTGAAAACACCCTCTTTGAACAGCATTGGGACAACACCCAGAGGGAGCAGCACAAAGGACCAACGGACACAGACCCAGATTTTGAAGCTGGTACAGATTAGCATGAGAGGGAAGCTGCTGTAAAAGTGAGGTGTCTTGCAGAGGACCCCGGGTCTCGTCTTGTCAACATGGGAGCATCAATCCGGCTCCACCCCTCCCCCATCTAACTCACCTGGCCAGTGCAGTTAAGGGGAGCAACTGATTGGTAACAACAAGTCGACAAGGAGTCTGGTGGCACCTTAAAGACAGATTTATTTGTCAGCCTACTTATCATTGTGGGCCACAATTTGTTACCTGGGCCACAGGTTGAGAGCCACTGCGCCCCCCCAACCCCTATGCCTGGCACCCACCCTGCCCAGATGCAACTGAAGAAGTGAGGTTTTTACCCACGAAAGCTTATGCCCAAATAAATCTGTTAGTCTTTAAGGTGCCACCAGACTCCTTGTTGTTTTTGTAGATACAGACTAACACGGCTACCCCCTGATACTTAACAAGACAGAGTGTGCTTGTGTGTGTGTGTGTGTGTGTGTGTGTGTGTGTGTGAGTGAGTGCATGAGTGTAATATATACTGCTCCATCCCCCGATCCTCTTTGCTGCCCTTCTCTGACCCTTTTCCAGTTCCACTCGATCCTTGAGACCGGGCGTCCAGAGCTGGACACAGTGTTCAAGGTGTGGGCGCACCAGAAAAATGTAGGTTATCTAGTCCAGTCCCTGCACTGAGGCAGGACCATGTATTATCTAGCCCAGGGGTTCTCAGCCTACTTATCATTGTGGGCCACAATGTGTTACCTGGGCCACAGGTTGAGAGCCACTGCGCCCCCCCCAACCCCTATGCCTAGCACCCGCCCTGCCCAGAGACCCCTCCACAGAGTGGGGCCAAGAGTGGACCCCACTGCAGGGCAGCCCCGGCCCCTGCTGCTCGGAGCAGGGAAGGGCAGGGCAGCCCAGCAGCTCTGGACCCCGCCATGGGGGCAGGGCAGGCCCGGCGGCTACGGAACCCACTGTAGTAGTAGGATTTTATGTATGAATTTAATATAATTTAAAATAAAAAATAATAATGTAGCATGTCTTAAATGTATTGGTGTAGGATTTAACCGTATCCCGCCAGCCACCCTTTGTAAACAGCAGAAAGGAACGGCCTAATGGGCCATTGATAAAAATCCATCAGCGGGAATCTGTGTCTGGGTTAATTTCAAGGCAGTAACAGATCTTCGAGGGTCACCACTTTGTTGTAGGTTTAGTATTTTAAAATAACTAAAAGAATGCCAGGATTGTGTTCTTGTGCATCACAGCTTGATGTTCCTGTTCAAACGTTCTTTGTAAATCAGTTCTGTGTTGTGTGGGAATGTGGGTGTTAAAAAATAAATGTAAAGGCCATCGCCGAGCCAGACGTTGGAAAAAACCAAAACCAGATGCAAGAGCGCCAGCAAATTACAACCCGCCCCACTGAAATGTCAAAAAAGGGCAAATTAACAACGCTAAAAATAAAACAGGAGTACTTGTGGCACCTTAGAGACTAACAAATTTATTACAGCATAAGCTTTCGTGGGCTACAGTCCACTTCTTCACTTATGCTCTAATAAATTTGTTAGTCTCTAAGGTGCCACAAGTACTCCTGTTCTTTTTGTGGATACAGACTAACACAGCTGCTACTCTGAAACCTGTCAAAAATAAAACAAGCACCTATCAATGGGGACATGATAGCTGTAAACCAGCCTGGGGTAACTCCCTAAAAACAATAAAAAAACAAAATAATAAAATAAAAATTAAAAAAAACAAGCATTCGTCAAACAACAACTGATTACAGCATGACGGTGCAAAACTCATTGGTCCCAGTGAAGGAAAATCACTATATAAACCAGGTGCTTTGCCATGAAACTTTGGGTTCGTCCTGCCAAGACTTCCCCGGAGCATCGTGTCGCGAACAACAGAACCCGGCTCCTCGCTACCTGTGATCAACCTGGCTGGCCACTAGATTGATCCGGACTCTGGACTGGTAACTAGAACATCGACTGGCGGGACAGTGTGTGTGTGTGTGTGTGGTGTGATTAAATGCATATGCTAATTGTTGTATCTCCAATAAACGCGGCGTATTGCCTTTTCCCCTGAAAAACATCCCGTGTGCTTCTTATAAGCAAAACATTTTTGGTAGAGAATTGCGAGAGGGGCAAGACATGCACTGTGTCTGTTGAACACACTGTGACGTTATTGACATAAATTGGGACCGTATAGATCATTGTTGCAACCAAGGTCCTGTAGTGGCACCAAATCTTGTATAAAGGGGGTCAAATGGGGTGTCTAGGACAAGGTTATGGTTTGCTGGTTATGATTGTGCTGTTTGTGTGTGTGTATCAGTTTTGTAGTCGAAGTTATGAATATTGGCTCTATACTGTCTGTATGGCAAACTTATGCTATGCTGCTGGGTGACATCCCAGACAAGCTGAGATTAGCTCTGCCTAGCCTGCTTGATGGCCCATTAAGGACCATCAGCTATACAATGGACCCATTGAGAGAAGGCAGATACGCCTTGTAACTCAGCAAAGTATGCAGGGACTGGCCCATGTGACTCCAGACTCCATTTTGCTGTAATTTTCCACAGTAAGAACAAAGAGGTGTTCTTACACCTGGAAAAGACTATATAAGGCTGATGCCTCATCTCCATCTTGTCTTCAATCCTGCTTCTTACCTCTGGAGGAACTTTGCTACAAGCTGAAGCTCTGAACAAAGGACTGAATGACCCATCCCAGCTGGGGATGTATTCCAGAGACTTGATTTGAACCTGCAGTTTATTCCATCGCTGCTGCAAGCCTGAACCAAGAACTTTGCCATTACTGTATGTAATTGATTCCATTTAACCAATTCTAACTCTCATCTCTATCTTTTTCCTTTTATGAATAAACCTTTAGATTTTAGATTCTAAAGGATTGGCAGCAGCGTGATTTGTGGGTAAGATCTGACTTGTATATTGACCTGGGTCTGGGGCTTGGTCCTTTGGGATCAGGAGAACCTTTTTCTTTTACTGGGGTATTGGTTTTCATAACCATTTGTCCCCATAACGTGTGGCACTGGTGGTAATACTGGGAAACTGGAGTGTCTAAGGAGATTGCTTGTGAGACTTGCGGTTAGCCAGTGGGATGAGACCGAAGTCCTCCTAGTCTGGCTGGTTTGGTTTGCCTTAAAGGTGGAAAAACCCCAGCCTTGGGCTGTAACTGCCCTGTTTGAGCAATTTTGTCCTGAGTTGGCGCTCTCAGTTGGGTTCCGCCAGAACCGCATTGTCACAGTGGCGTAGTCGTGCTTGGATCCACAGAACCAGGTCAATTAAGCTTTGGGTCAGAACCCCACGCTGTCCAAATTTGAATTTTGGGATTGAGAGTTTTGTTGGTTAAAGAGCTGCTGCAATGGCTGAGCAAAGAGCATATGAGGGACTTGACAAAAAAGCCCTGGAAAATTTGTGTTCTGAAAAGAGGATAAGCTTTAGAAAGAAAGCTACAAATCAAGAACTGAGAAATCTGTTAATAGCCAGTGATCAGGGGGCAAGAGCACAGCCCTTACCTGAGGCTACAGAAGATGCAGAAAAAATTAGGATGCAAAGGGTGACAAGTAAACTGCAATTTGAGCATGAACAGAAGCTAGCAGATCTTCGATTGCTGGAGAAGCAAAAAATAGCAGAGTTAGAAAGAGAGAGAGAGAAAGAGGCTGCTGAGAGAGAAGAGAGAGCTCGTAAGGGGCGTCTAGAGCTGCTCGCTGCTGAGCAGGAGACTCACAAGATGGAACAGGAGACTCACAAGATGGAACAGGAGACGGCCAGACTTCAGCTCCAAGTAATGGAAGAGCGGAGAAAGTCATCCCCACCTGGTACTCCACTTCCCCCCCGCCATGAGAAAAACTGGGAAAGGATGTGTCCCATTTACAATGATACTGAGGATATAGAGGAGTTTTTGTCTACCTTTGAACGCCTCTTCAATCTGTACCAGATCCCTGAGGGTCAGCGAATGCCTGTCCTGCTGACCAGACTGACTGGAAAAGCCAGGGAGGTATTTAATGACTTGGGGGAACAAGAAGCCTTAGATTATGAGCGGTTTAAGGATTCTGTGTTAAGGCGGTTCAAGGTTACTCCTGAATCTTACAGAGTTAAGTTTAGAGAGTTTAAAATGTCTAAGGATTGTACTTTTGTAGAATGTGCTCATAAGCTGATGGGTTTTATTAAAAAGTGGGTTATGGGAGCCAAGGCGCATGGGAGTTTTGAAAAACTGCTGGATTTAATAACTTTGGAACAGTTCTTAGACATTGTGCCGGACAATGTGAGAGCAGCTGTGTGTGACAGGGACCCTGAGTCAGTCCTACGGGCAGCAGAGATTGCGGATGCCCATACCCAAAACAGGGCTCGAGAAGGGTGTAAAACCCGGGGGAAAACTAATCACCATTCTCCCCAGTTCAAGAGGAGGGAAGGATTTAAAAATAAACCTGACTCTTCTAAAGGAGTTCAAGGGGGCCCGGAGGGTAGGAACTCACATCCCAGGACGGAACAGGTTACATGCTATCACTGTGGTATGCTGGGCCACATGAGACCAGACTGCCCGACACTGAAGGGCAGCCCAAAACCAGCAACCCCAAATGCCACGGCCAATGCTAACCCTGTTGTTGTAAACTCACAGGCAAGCTACACAGAGCCCAGCATTGGTGCCCTGTGTGCAAATGCTGTTTCTGTGGTCTCGGAAGAATTTGACCTTAAAACTCACATTAAAGCTAAATATGGGGGAAATAACGCAGAGTTTATTAGCAGTGCAGAAGTGAATGGAGTGAGGTGTATGGCATGGAGGGACACCGCAGCAGATATTACTCTGGTTAAAGCAAGTCTTGTCAGGAAGGAAGATTATTTGCCAGGTGAAGATGTAACTGTTGTAGCCTTATCTAAGTATTTTGTCAGGGTGCCTTTGGCTAAAATCCATCTGAAATGGAAGGGTTTGGAGGGCACCATGGTTGTGGGAGTAAAAGACATAATCCCTAAGGATATTATGATTGGAAATGATATTAAAGCTATGGTCAGTCAAGTTAATACAAACCAGGCACAAGAGAGGATTGATCCTAAGGTTGTGCCTATGGAGGGTTTCTCCAAAAGTTTGTCTTTGGAAAGTAGCTGTTTGGCTGTGAATGAAGTTTCTGAATGTCTATCTAATGTCTCAGAAGTAAATCTGGAATTAGATCAAGCGAAAGGAGAGGAGAACAAGGAGATTTTGGATGAGCCTAGGCAGTCTTGTGAGCTGATGGCTTTATCTAGTCAGCAGTTTGGGGAGGCAAGGAGAGTGGAAGATGAGTGTCCCTATACTCCCAAGAGGAGGAGGAGGGTGGTGGTGGTCGGGGACTCCCTCCTCAGGGGGACTGAGTCATCTATCTGCCGCCCTGACCGGGAAAACCGAGAGGTCTGCTGCTTGCCAGGAGCTAGGATACACGATGTGACGGAGAGACTGCCGAGACTCATCAAGCCCTCGGATTGCTACCCCTTCCTGCTTCTCCACGTGGGCACCAATGATACTGCCAAGAATGACCTTGAGCGGATCACTGCAGACTACGTGGCTCTGGGAAGAAGGATAAAGGAGTTTGAGGCGCAAGTGGTGTTCTCGTCCATCCTCCCTGTGCAAGGAAAAGGCCGGGGTAGAGACCGTCGAATCGTGGAAGTCAACGAATGGCTACGCAGGTGGTGTCGGAGAGAAGGCTTTGGATTCTTCGACCATGGGATGGTGTTCCAAGAAGAAGGAGTGCTAGGCAGAGACGGGCTCCACCTAACGAAGAGAGGGAAGAGCATCTTCGCCAGCAGGCTGGCTAACCTAGTGAGGAGGGCTTTAAACTAGGTTCACCGGGGGAAGGAGACCAAAGCCCTGAGGTAAGTGGGGAAATGGGATCCTGGGAGGAAGCACAAGCAGGAGAGCGCAACAGGGGAGGACTCCTGTCTCATGCTGAGAAAGAGGGACGATCGTTGAGTTATCTTAAGTGCCTATACACAAATGCAAGAAGCCTGGGAAACAAGCAGGGAGAACTGGAAGTCCTGGCACAGTCAGGGAACTATGATGTGATTGGAATAACAGAGACTTGGTGGGATAACTCACATGACTGGAGTACTGTCATGGACGGATAGAAACTGTTCAGGAAGGACAGGCAGGGCAGAAAAGGTGGGGGAGTTGCATTGTATGTAAGAGAGGAGTATGACTGCTCAGAGCTCCGGTATGATACTGCAGAAAAACCTGAGAGTCTCTGGATAAAGTTGAGAAGTGTGAGCAACAAGGGTGATGTCGTGGTTGGAGTCTGCTATAGACCACCAGACCAGGGGGATGAGGTGGACGAGGCTTTCTTCTGGCAACTAGCAGAAGTTGCTAGATCACAGGCCCTGGTTCTCATGGGAGACTTTAATCACCCTGATATCTGCTGGGAGAGCAATACAGCGGTGCACAGGCAATCCAGGAAATTTTTGGAAAGTGTAGGGGACAATTTCCTGGTGCAAGTGCTGGAGGAACCAACTAGGGGCAAAGCTTTTCTTGACCTGCTCCTCACAAACAGGGAAGAACTAGTAGGGGAAGCAAAAGTGGATGGGAACCTGGGAGGCAGTGACCATGAGATGGTCGAGTTCAGGATCCTGACACAAGGAAGAAAGGAGAGCAGCAGAATACGGACCCTGGACTTCAGAAAAGCAGACTTTGACTCCCTCAGGGAACAGATGGGCGAATAACATGAGAGAATAACATGAAGGGCAAAGGGGTCCAGGAGAGCTGGCTGTATTTTAAAGAATCCTTATTGAGGTTGCAGGAACAAACCATCCCGATGTGTAGAAAGAATAGTAAATATGGCAGGCGACCAGCTTGGCTAAACAGTGAAATCCTTGCTGATCTTAAACGCAAAAAAGAAGCTTACAAGAAGTGGAAGATTGGACAAATGACCAGGGAGGAGTATAAAAATATTGCTCAGGCGTGCAGGAGTGAAATCAGGAAGGCCAAATCACACTTGGAGTTGCAGTTAGCAAGAGATGTTAAGAGTAACAAGAAGGGTTTCTTCAGGTATGTTAGCAACAAGAAGAAAATCAAGGAAAGTGTGGGCCCCTTACTGAATGAGGGAGGCAACCTAGTGACCGAGGATGTGGAAAAAGCTAATGTACTCAATGATTTTTTTGCCTCTGTCTTCACGCACAAGGTCAGCTCCCAGATTGCTGCACTGGGCAGTACAGCATGGGGAGAAGGTGACCAACCCTCTGTGGAGAAAGAAGTGGTTCGGGACTATTTAGAAAAACTGGACGTGCACAAGTCCATGGGGCCGGATGCGCTGCATCCGAGGGTGCTAAAGGAGTTGGCGGGTGAGATTGCAGAGCCATTAGCCATTATTTTTGAAAACTCATGGCGATCGGGGGAGGTCCCAGATGACTGGAAAAAGGCTAATGTAGTGCCCATCTTTAAAAAAGGGAAGAAGGAGGATCCGGGGAACTACAGGCCAGTCAGCCTCACCTCAGTCCCTGGAAAAATCATGGAGCAGGTCCTCAAGGAATCAATTATGAAACATTTAGAGGAGAGGAAAGTGATCAGGAACAGTCAGCATGGATTCACGAAGGGGAAGTCGTGCCTGACTAACCTAATTGCCTTCTATGATGAGATAACTGGCTCTGTGGATGAGGGGAAAGCAGTGGATGTGTTATTTCTTGACTTTAGCAAAGCTTTTGATACTGTCTCCCACAGTATTCTTGCCACCAAGTTAAAGAAGTATGGGCTGGATGAATGGACTGTAAGGTGGATAGAAAGCTGGCTAGATCGTCGGGCTCAACGGGTAGTGATCAATGGCTCCATGTCTAGTTGGCAGCCGGTTTCAAGTGGAGTGCCCCAAGGGTCGGTCCTGGGGCCGGTTTTGTTTAATATCTTTATTAATGATCTGGAGGATGGTGTGGACTGCACTCTCAGCAAGTTTGCAGATGACACGAAACTAGGAGGCGTGGTAGATACACTAGAGGGTAGGGATCGGATACAGAGGGACCTAGACAAATTAGAGGATTGGGCAGAAAAAAACCTGATGAGGTTCAACAAGGACAAGTGCAGAGTCCTGCACTTAGGACGGAAGAATCCCATGCACTGCTACAGACTAGGGACCGAATGGCTAGGTAGCAGTTCTGCTGAAAAGGACCTAGGGGTAACAGTGGACGAGAAGCTGGATATGAGTCAACAGTGTGCTCTTGTTGCCAAGAAGGCTAACGGCATTTTGGGCTGTATAAGTAGGGGCATTGCCAGCAGATCGAGGAACGTGATCGTTCCCCTTTATTCGACATTGGTGAGGCCTCATCTGGAATACTGTGTCCAGTTTTGGTCCCCACACTACAAGAAGGATGTGGAAAAATTGGAAAGAGTCCAGCGGAGGGCAACAAAAATGATTAGGGGTCTGGAGCACATGACTTATGAGGAGAGGCTGAGAGAACTGGGATTGTTTAGTCTCCAGAAGAGAAGAATGAGGGGGGATTTGATAGCAGCCTTCAACTACCTGAAGGGGGGTTCCAAAGAGGATGGAGCTCGGCTGTTCTCAGTGGTGGCAGATGACAGAACAAGGAGCAATGGTCTCAAGTTGCAGTGGGGGAGGTCCAGGTTGGATATCAGGAAAAACTATTTCACTAGGAGGGTGGTGAAACACTGGAATGGGTTACCTAGGGAGGTGGTGGAGTCTCCTTCCTTGGAGGTTTTTAAGGCCCGGCTTGACAAAGCCCTGGCTGGGATGATTTAGCTGGGAATTGGTCCTGCTTTGAGCAGGGGGTTGGACTAGATGACCTCTTGAGGTCCCTTCCAACTCTGATATTCTATGATTCTATGATTCTATACCTTATCTGTTTCCTGTGCGAAGAATAGTGACAGTGAAGGAAATGTGCCTGTGTCTGTCAGGGGTATTGACTTGCCTATGGAGGAAGCTACCCCAGTCTCCAAGCAGTTGTCTGTGAACAGCCCGGTGTGCTGGGACAAGGGAAATGAAATCCCAAACTGTATGTCTAGTAAAGGAAAATGTGTCTCCAACTCTTCTTTGTCTGTGGAGCAGACAGAAGGTGCCTTTCGGCCTGTGATGGTTGAAAGTAATTTAGCTGTCTCAGAGTTGGTTCTGAATTCAACTAAAGCCCAGGAAGGGAATGGTCCTAAGTTTGCATCTGCTGGGGAGAATGGCACTGTAACTAGGTTGCATCCAGTTAGTGTCTTAGCAAAATCCCAGAGACCAGACAATTCTGGTGCTTGTATTTTGCCTGTTGCTCATGTGTGGTTGGAGAAGGGTGTAACAACTCTGTCTGATCAGGGTGATACCCTAGCCAGGGCACAAGGAGAGCAGAAAGGTAATTTGGTTGTGGTACCTACGGACAGTTTAACAACTTGTAGCAAAAAGGAAAAAATTCCTAAGCTGGTGTGTGGCAAAGAGAAGGGAAATATTTCTAACCTTTTATCTAGGAAGTCTATGCGTTTGCCTGAAAGGGGATTGTGTAGAGATCTGCTTGATGGGCCAAAGGTGATCCTGAATGTAAGTAAGACCCAGACAGAGTCTGTTGTTGCTCAGGAAAGTGTTCCTTTAGAGCAAGCCCTAGGTGAAGAGGGTAAGGGCAGAATTTCTGTGAGGGGTGAATTGCTGCTTAGAAAAGCTCCTGGAGAAAAGAATCCTCATGGTAATCGGTGCAAGCAGTTCCCTGCAACTGAAGGGTGTGAGAGTGATTTAATCAAGGAAGTTTCAGTTCCTAGCAGCCAAAAATTGTCTGTTGTGAATGGATCCACTAACTTTCTTTTTAAAAGATCCAGTGTGGGTAGCTTTGAGAAGGTCTCAGAGGAAGTAAAAGTTGTTAAGGAATTGAGGCAGCCCTATAACCAAGTGGCTGTGTGGGGCCAACATGTTGGGGAGACAATGGTGTTGGAACAGGAATGTCGCCACTCTGATTCTTTAAATGAGCAGTTTGTGCTTCAGGGTTTGAGGACAGATTTGGTTACTTATGTGTCAGAGCAGAGCAGTTTTATGGCAAAATGCTTGAGGATGTGGGGGAGAGCAAGCACACTCTCACCCGCAAACTCTTTGGATTTGTGTGGTATCTCTTTAAGACGGAGTCCAGCCTTGCAAATTATAGCAGTTACGAATATGAAAACTGGTGGACTGGCTCTGGTCTGGGATAGTGCAAATTACTTGCCTGGCTGGGAAAGGGAGGACTTGCTAATAGCTGTTAGCACAGAGAGCCCACCCCATCAGCCAGTGAATTCTGTTAAGCAAGAAAAATCAGGGTTTGATCCTGCTGGACAAGGGGGAAAGAGAAAACTGAATTTTGCAAAGGAAAGCCACAGGTTAACCCTAAAATGCCCAAACTCCAATGGTATTGAGCCAAAGGTGTGGCATGACAAACATGATTGTAGATGGACACTTGCAATGAACTTGTTGTTATTGCTAAATTTTGTAATGAATGTGTTGCTATTGCCACAGACTGTAAAAATGTACAATGTGCCTAATCTTTTGGAGGATCCCTTGAACGTGTTAAAAGGAATACATAAGAACACACGTTATGTTAAAAGGCCTTGTTACACTGGGGTTTCACAGTTCATGCCTATAAACAATATGGGAACTTTTCACAGGGGAAAAGACATTCCAGACCTAATGTGCTGTATGAAAAGGAAGACTGAGGCACACTACCATATTGCTTTCATGGCTAAATGCCAAGATTCCTGTACTATGAAGAACATTAATATCTGCATTTATTCAATGTTAATGGGGTTCCAAACATTTGCCCGAGTTTGTATGGATAAAGTAGCGGTTTTCTTTAGCTCTTGGCAAGATCACATGAGACATACAGGAACCATGCTGCCAGAGCAGATCCAATCCACTATTGTTCTAACTAAGTGTTACCTTTCAGAGTAACAGCCGTGTTAGTCTGTATCCGCAAAAAGAAGAACAGGAGTACTTGTGGCACCTTAGAGACTAACAAATTTATTAGAGCATAAGCTTTCGTGGACTACAGCCGAAGAAGTGGGCTGTAGTCCACGAAAGCTTATGCTCTAATAAATTTGTTAGTCTCTAAGGTGCCACAAGTACTCCTGTTCTTCTTTAAGTGTTACCTTGAGTTTGTAAAGAGGTTCAATCATGTGGTTGAACATGATTTTGATAAACCATTTCTGTTATACACTGGTACGGCTTCTAACCCAATACTAGCTGTAGTGAGATGGAACCCAGGATGGGGAGCTCTTGGGATGCAGTCAGGGATGTTTGTGTCATCCCTTCCTGCATCAATTTTGCGTTGGGGGTGTGACGTTATTGACATAAACTGGGACCGTATAGATCATTGTTGCAACCAAGGTCCTGTAGTGGCACCCAAATCTTGTATAAAGGGGGTCAAATGGGGTGTCTAGGACAAGGTTATGGTTTACTGGTTATGATTGTGCTGTCTGTGTGTGTGTATCAGTTTTGTAGTTGAAGTTATGAGTATTGGCTCTATACTGTCTGTATGGCAAACTTATGCTATGCTTCTGGATGACATCCCAGACAAGCTGAGATTAGCTCTGCCTAGCCTGCTTGATGGCCCATTAAGGACCATCAGCTATACAATGGACCCATTGAGAGAAGGCAGATACGCCTTGTACCTCAGCAAAGTATGCAGGAACTTGCCCATGTGACTCCAGACTCCATTTTGCTGTAATTTTCCACAGTAAGAACAAAGAGGTGTTCTTACACCTGGAAAAGACTATATAAGGCTGATTCCTCATCTCCATCTTGTCTTCAATCCTGCTTCTTACCTCTGGAGGAACTTTGCTACAAGCTGAAGCTCTGAACAAAGGGCTGAGGACCCATCCCAGCTGGGGATGTATTCCAGAGACTTGATTTGAACCTGCAGTTTATTCCATCGCTGCTGCAAGCCTGAACCAAGAACTTTGCCATTACTGTATGTAATTGATTCCATTTAACCAATTCTAACTCTCATCTCTATCTTTTTCCTTTTATGAATAAACCTTTAGATTTTAGATTCTAAAGGATTGGCAGCAGCGTGATTTGTGGGTAAGATCTGACTTGTATATTGACCTGGGTCTGGGGCTTGGTCCTTTGGGATCAGGAGAACCTTTTTCTTTTACTGGGGTATTGGTTTTTATAACCATTTGTCCCCATAACGTGTGGCACTGGTGGTAATACTGGGAAACTGGAGTGTCTAAGGAGATTGCTTGTGAGACTTGCGGTTAGCCAGTGGGATGAGACCGAAGTCCTCCTAGTCTGGCTGGTTTGGTTTGCCTTAGAGGTGGAAAAACCCCAGCCTTGGGCTGTAACTGCCCTGTTTGAGCAATTTTGTCCTGAGTTGGCGCTCTCAGTTGGGTTCCGCCAGAACCGCATTGTCACACACACTGATAAATATTGCTACAAGTTATCCCATCGGTATCCCAAGGTGATCGATCATACAGGTGTGCACCCCCCGGCTCGTAGAAATACCGGGCAATAGAGAGAGGATTAGAGTCCTCACTCTGACCCGTCTGTTGGGGAAAACTATATAGATAAAAGATATACAAACTGTCTAGGTATACACCCCTTTGGTCGTAGAAGTGCTGGGTCATAAGGGGAAGGGTTAGAGTCCTTGCTCCCACCCATCTGTCTGGGGAAAATTGCACAGGTGAATATACTCTCGGTCGTAGCAGGATTGAGCCCAAAAGGTAGGGGGCTTAGTGTTCCCCGCTCCTGTTCTGTCAGGCAGGGTTTTAGTGGGTACAGACTGTTTGTGTTAAGTAAGTCCCAGCGCAAGTGTGGGCACAGAAAAATTATAAAGGTAAAGAAAATTCATAAAAAAATATGTTCAGGGGAAAAGAATCCCCTAAAAACAAAGCTCAAAAAGAGCAGAAAAAAGTACTATGCTGTGACGTTATGAGTGTAATATAATATCTCATTGAAAGGTGACAGGGCCAGAAAGAGTTAATTAACTCACAGACTGTCCTGATCCATGGCGGAACTTTAGAGACTGGTTAGGAAGATGTGTAAATGAACAGAGCTGTGAAATGCAGCCGGCATTGTTAGAGGTAGAAGGGAAGATGTTTGCTCAGGTCTTGTGATGTCAGCAAACAAGTCTTGTCTATTGCTATAGCTTTGATTCAAAGATCAAAAAAGAAGTATTAACATTTAGGAAGACACTTAAGTGAAATAGTATTATTGTCTATACGTCTCTTTGAAGGTTGTGGTAACCTGTATCTGAACTGTTTAATGGATAAATGACCCTGTGCTAATTGCCAGGATGTTTGGGAGAAGGAGAGTTAGGCCTATTGTTTTCTCAGGGCAAAAGGCTGCTGGAAATGTAGAAGAACCCTGGGACACGATCCTGCTTCATCTCAGATCTGCTTTGGGTTTCCAGAGGAGGAAACCTTAAGCCACAAGGATTGAGATCCCCAGTCACTGACTGGAGTCACGCTGAATATGGACATTGGACTATAACCTCTGGACTATTTCTAAAAGGACTTTTGGCAACTACAAGCTCATCTCTGCTATGTACCTGAACCTCAAGAATTGAATTCAAGTCTGTCTGTATATTGATCTTTTAACCAACACTCTCTCTCTTTTCTTTTTTAATATATTTTAGCTTAGTGAATAAGAATTGGCTATAGCGAGTATTTTGGGTCAGATCTAATTTATAATTGGACCTGGTTATGTGGCTGACCCTTTGGGATTGGAAGAACCTTTTCTTTTATATGATGAGATAAGATTTTCAGTAATCATCATCATATCTGACAGGTGTGTCTGGACGGAGGCTTGAGGCTGGGCACTTTAAGGAAACTGCGTTGTTTGGACTTCTGAGTAACCAGGGAGGTAACACAGAAGCTGTTTTGGGCTGGTTGGTAAATCTAAGTATTGGAATAACCCCCAGCTTCTGGGGTTTGTCTGCCCCGTTTTGTTTGCAGTTCACCCTCATTGAGTGACCTCAGCTGGCTCCCACGGGCAGCATTGTCACACATGCATACAAGAAACGACTCCTTTTAGGAAAATTTTGCAAAAGTTTGGGCAGAGCCCATGGACTGAACAAGCATTAGCCGATGTCCATATTATAGCTGATTTGGAAGATAGATCAGCAAAATATCTATTGGTCTACAGGCCATCGACCCTGATAAAAAGAGACTCTGCTGCAATTTAGCTTCTGTGGCCGCCCCAGATCCCTCCATGCCGATGGGGCAACCTGGCAGCCTGGAACCCAGCCACGCGGGCCCTGCGGCCTTTAGCACACAGCTGGGCTGCAGCTGTGTGCTAACTGGGCCGCGCGTTGAGAACCACTGATCTAGACCATCTTTGTCTAACCTGCTCTTAAAAACCTCCAGTGACGGAGATTCCACGACCTCCCTGGGCAATTTATTCCAGGGCTTAACCACCCTGACAGTTAGGAGGTTTTTCCTAACGTCCAAGCTAAACCTCCCTTGCTGCAGTTTAAGCCCATTGCTTCTTGTCCTGTCCTCAGAAGTTAACGAGAACAATTTACCTCCCTCCTCCTTGTAACAACCTTTTATGTGCTTGAAAACTGTTCTCATGTCCCCTCTCAGTCTTCTCTGCTCCAGACCAAACAGACCCAGTTTTTTCAATCTTCCCCCATAGGTCATGTTTTCTAGAACTTTCATCAGTTCTGTTGCTCTTCTCTGGACTTTCTCCAATTTCTCCACATCTTTCCTGAAATGTGGAGCCGAGAACTGGACACAATACTCCAGTTGAGGCCGTATCAGATTAGGGTAGAGCGGAAGAATTACTTCTCATGTCCTGCTTATCACTGTAACAAAGTGGGTTTTCCCTGGTTATGCTGTATGTGAGTCTAACTGTTTTGCATGAATACTGTGTGTGTCTCAGTTTCCCTGTGTATTGCACCAATGCCTGGGTGGTCGGGATAAAGGATAAAGGTGTGTGACTTTTGCTGAGACCCTCGGGGCCACGTGAGGAGGCTCCAGCTGCCTGCACGTAAGGGATGGCAGATGCCCCTCGTTAACTGAGAAGCAGGAGGGGGATGCGACCAGGTGACCCTGAAAGGAGTCACGCTACGCAGACTCCTGGCTGGCTCCATTCAGAGCATCAGGCCTGTGACTGTCACAACAACACGCCTGCTAATACAGCTTATATTTAGCTTGTGAGCCACTATGACCCCCAGATCCCTTTCTGCAGGCCTCCTTCCTAGGCCGTCATTTCCCATTTGTACGTGTGCAACTGATGGTTCCTTCCTAAGGGGAGCACTTGGCATTTGTCCTTATTGAATTTCATCCTATTTACTTCAGACCATTTCTCCAGTTTGTCCAGATCATTTTGAATTTTAATCCTATCCTCCAAAGCACTTGTGTGATGAAGCAGGGGGTTTTCTTGTTTTTTCCAATGGTTTGCATGCAGAGCGGGTGGGACTCAGTTTCCCTGGGAGTTACTGGTTAAATGAGGTGGTGGGAGAGGGAGTTTGTTGTTTCAGAGGGCCAGCCAAAGGCCTGGAGGACGGATACCCCAGCGACTGGCGACCTGGTGACCGGGAGGCCCAGCTCGGGAGTCACAGCCGGTTCTGGCCAGTGGGAGGACAATGGTAGGGTTACCATATTTTAAGTGTCCCAAAAGAGGACACTCCACGGGGTCCTGGCCCGTCCCGACTCCACCCCTGTCCCGCCCCTTCCCGCCCCAACTCCACCCCCTCCCCTGAACGCTTCGCCCCCTGCCCCTCCCCCTCCCGTGCTTCCCACAAACATTTGATTCGCGGGAAGCCTGAAGCAGGCAGGCAACAGGTAAGCTGGGGCTGGGGGCGCGAGGAGGTGCGGCTCAGTCCGGCCCTCCCAGCCGAGCGGCTCCCTCTGGCGGCCGGCTGGCCCAGCCCAAGAGGCTCTGGCCCCGGCGCTGGCCCCCGGCCGAGCACCGCCGGCCCGGCCCCTGCCCCCGGCCAAGCACCCCCCGGCTGAACATAGCCGGCGCTGGCCCCAGCCCCGGCCCCCGACCCCGGCCCCGGCCCTGGCCCCGCACCACCGGCCCCGCGGCCCCCAGCCGAGCACTGCTGGCCCCAGCGGCTCCGGCCCCTGGGCCGAGCACCGCCGGCCCCTCCCTCCCTATTTTCCTGGACATAGAATCATAGAATCATAGAATATCAGAGTTGGAAGGGACCTCAAGGTTTTTCATTCATAGATTCATAGATTCTAGGACTGGAAGGGACCTCGAGAGGTCATCGAGTCCAGTCCCCTGCCCGCATGGCAGGACCAAATACTGTCTAGACCATCCCTGATAGACATTTATCTAACTTACTCTTAAATATCTCCAGAGATGGAGATTCCACAACCTCCCTAGGCAATTTATTCCAGTGTTTAACCACCCTGACAGTTAGGAACTTTTTCCTAATGTCCAACCTAGACCTCCCTTGCTGCAGTTTAAACCCATTGCTTCTTGTTCTATCCTTAGAGGCTAAGGTGAACAAGTTCTCTCCCTCCTCCTTATGACACCCTTTTAAATACCTGAAAACTGCTATCATGTCCCCTCTCAGTCTTCTCTTTTCCAAACTAAACAAACCCAATTCTTTCAGCCTTCCTTCATAGGTCATGTTCTCAAGACCTTTAATCATTCTTGTTGCTCTTCTTTGGACCCTTTCCAATTTCTCCACATCTTTTTTAAAATGCGGCGCCCAGAACTGGACACAATACTCCAGCTGAGGCCTAACCAGAGCAGAGTAGAGCGGAAGAATGACTTCTCGTGTCTTGCTCACAACACACCTGTTAATACATCCCAGAATCACGTTTGCTTTTTTTGCAACAGCATCACACTGTTGACTCATATTTAGCTTGTGGTCCACTATAATCCCTAGATCCCTTTCTGCCATACTCCTTCCTAGACAGTCTCTTCCCATTCTGTATGTGTGAAACTGATTTTTCCTTCCTAAGTGGAGCACTTTGCATTTGTCTTTGTTAAACTTCATCCTGTTTAACTCAGACCATTTCTCCAATTTGTCCAGATCATTTTGAATTATGACCCTGTCCTCCAAAGCAGTTGCAATCCCTCCCAGTTTGGTATCATCCGCAAACTTAATAAGCGTACTTTCTATGCCAATATCTAAGTCGTTGATGAAGATATTGAACAGAGCTGGTCCCAAAACAGACCCCTGTGGTACCCCACTCGTTATGCCTTTCCAGCAGGATTGGGAACCATTAATAACAACTCTCTGAGTACGGTTATCCAGCCAGTTATGCACCCACCTTATAGTAGCCCCATCTAAATTGTATTTGCCTAGTTTATCGATAAGATATCATGCGAGACCGTATCAAATGCCTTACTGAAGTCTAGGTATACCACATCCACAGCTTCACCCTTATCCACAAGGCTCGTTATCCTATCAAAGAAAGCTATCAGATTGGTTTTACACGATTTGTTCTTTACAAATCCATGCTGGCTGTTCCCTATCACCTTACCACCTTCCAAGTGTTTGCAGATGATTTCCTTAATTACTTGCTCCATTATCTTCCCTGGCACAGAAGTTAAACTAACTGGTCTGTAGTTTCCTGGGTTGTTTTTATTTCCCTTTTTATAGATGGGCACTATATTTGCCCTTTTCCAGTCTTCTGGAATCTCTCCCGTCTCCCATGATTTTCCAAAGATAATAGCTAGAGGCTCAGATACCTCCTCTATTAGCTCCTTGAGTATTCTAGGATGCATTTCATCAGGCCCTGGTGACTTGCAGGCATCTAACTTTTCTAAGTGATTTTTAACTTGTTCTTTTTTTATTTTATCTGCTAAACCTACCCCCTTCCCATTAGCATTCACTATGTTAGGCATTCCTTCAGACTTCTCGGTGAAGACCGAAACAAAGAAGTCATTAAGCATCTCTGCCATTTCCAAGCTTCCTGTTACTGTTTCTCCCTCTTCACTGAGCAGTGGGCCTACCCTGTCTTTGGTCTTCCTCTTGCTTCTAATGTATTGATAAAAAGTCTTCTTGTTTCCCTTTATTCCTTAGCTAGTTTGAGCTCATTTTGTGCCTTTACCTTTCTAATCTTGCCCCTGCATTCCTGTGTTGTTTGCCTATATTCATCCTTTGTAATCCGTCCTAGTTTCCATTTTTTATATGACTCCTTTTTATTTTTTAGATCATGCAAGATCTCGTGGTTAAGCCAAGGTGGTCTTTTGCCACATTTTCTATCTTTCCTAACCAGCGGAATAGTTTGCTTTTGGGCCCTTAATAGTGTCCCTTTGAAAAACTGCCAACTCTCCTCAGTTGTTTTTCCCCTCAGTCTTGATTCCCATGGGACCTTACCTATCAGCTCTCTGAGCTTCCCAAAATCTGCCTTCCTGAAATCCATTGTCTCTATTTTGCTGTTCTCCCTTCTACCCTTCCTTAGAATTGCAAACTCTATGATTTCATGATCACTTTCACCCAGGCTGCCTTCTACTTTCAAATTCTCAACGAGTTCCTCCCTATTTGTTAAAATCAAGTCTAGAACAGCTTCCCCCCTAGTAGCTTTTTCAACCTTCTGAAATAAAAAGTTGTCTCCAATGCAGTCCAGGAATTTGTTGGATAGTCTGTGCCCCGCTGTGTTATTTTCCCAACATATATCCGGATAGTTGAAGTCCCCCATCACCACCAAATCTTGGGCTTTGGATGATTTTGTTAGTTGCTTAAAAAAAGCCTCATCCACCTCTTCCACCTGGTTAGGTGGCCTGTAGTAGACTCCTAGCATGACATCTCCCTTGTTTTTTACCCCTTTTAGCCTAACCCAGAGACTCTCAACACTTCCGTCTCCTATGTCCATCTCTACCTCAGTCCTAGTGTGTACATTTTTAATATATAAGGCAACACTTCCTCCTTTTTTCCCCTGTCTATCCTTCCTGAGCAAGCTGTACCCATCCACACCAACATTCCAATCATGTGTATTATCCCACCAAGTTTCAGTGATGCCAACAATGTCATAGTTGTATTTATTTATTAGCACATCCAGTTCTTCCTGCTTATTCCCCATACTTATTCATAGATTCATAGATTATAGGACTGGAAGGGACCTCGAGAGGTCATCGAGTCCAGTCCCCTGCCCGCATGGCAGGACCAAATACTGCCTAGACCATCCCTAATAGACATTTATCTAACCTACTCTTAAATATCTCCAGAGACGGAGATTCCACAACCTCCCTAGGCAATTTGTTCCAGTGTTTAACCACCCTGACAGTTAGGAACTTTTTCCTAATGTCCAACCTAGACCTCCCTTGCTGCAGTTTAAACCCATTGTTTCTGGTTCTATCCTTAGAGGCTAAGGTGAACAAGTTCTCTCCCTCCTCCTTATGACACACCTTTATATACCTGAAAACTGCTATCATGTCCCCTCTCAGTCTTCTCTTTTCCAAACTAAACAAACCCAATTCTTTCAGCCTTCCTTCATAGGTCATGTTCTCAAGACCTTTAATCATTCTTGTTGCTCTTCTTTGGACCCTTTCCAGTTTCTCCACATCTTTTTTAAAATGCGGCGCCCAGAACTGGACACAATACTCCAGCTGAGGCCTAACCAGAGCAGAGTAGAGCGGAAGAATGACTTCTCGTGTCTTGCTCACAACACACCTGTTAATGCATCCCAGAATCATGTTTGCTTTTTTTGCAACAGCATCACACTGTTGACTCATATTTAGCTTGTGGTCCACTATAACCCCTAGATCCCTTTCTGCCGTACTCCTTCCTAGACAGTCTTTTCCCATTCTGTATGTGTGAAATTGATTTTTCCTTCCTAAGTGGAGCACTTTGCATTTGTCTTTGTTAAACTTCATCCTGTTTAACTCAGACCATTTCTCCAATTTGTCCAGATCATTTTGAATTATGACCCTGTCCTCCAAAGCAGTTGCAATCCCTCCCAGTTTGGTATCATCCGCAAACTTAATAAGCGTACTTTCTATGCCAATATCTAAGTCGTTGATGAAGATATTGAACAGAGCCGGTCCCAAAACAGACCCCTGCAGTACCCCACTCGTTACGCCTTTCCAGCAGGATTGGGAACCATTAATAACAACTCTCTGAGTACGATTATCCAGCCAGTTATGCACCCACCTTATAGTAGCCCCATCTAATTTGTATTTGCCTAGTTTATCAATAAGAATATCATGCGAGACCGTATCAAATGCCTTACTAAAGTCTAGGTAGACCACATCCACCGCTTCACCCTTATCCACAAGGCTCGTTATCCTATCAAAGAAAGCTATCAGATTGGTTTGACATGATTTGTTCTTCACAAATCCATGCTGGCTGGTCCCTATCACCTTACCACCTTCCAAGTGTTGGCAGATGATTTCCTTAATTACTTGCTCCAAATACTTCTCGCATTTGTATATAGGCATCTAAGATACTAGGTCATCTAGTCCAACCCCCTGCTCAAAGCAGGACCAATTCCTAGCTAAATCATCCCAGCCAGGGCTTTGTCCGGCTTTTGGGGATTTCCTCCTGGACGGTGATTTGAGGCCCAAAAAGCCGGACATGTCTGGGAAAATCCGGACGTATGGTAACCCTAGACAATGGGCTGTGAAGAGAGGACCCCGGTGACCTGACCAGCCAGTTTCAGCCAGAGGGGAGCAAAGGACGGCTGAGAGAGGAAGAGAGGAGGCCCAGGCAACCTGTTTACCTGGAACAGAAGACAAAGGACAGAGGCGGGACTTGGGGGGCGGTGATAAAGGATGCCCAGCTGGAAGCGGGGAGTGACGTTATTGACATGAACAGGGACCATATAGATCATTGTTGCAACCAAGGTCCTGTTGTGGCACCAAATCTTGTATAAAGGGGGTCAAATGAGGTGTCTCAGACAAGGTTCTGGTTTGCTGGTCATGGTTAGGCTCTCTGGGTGCATGGATCAGTTTTGTATTTAAAGTTACAAGATTGGCTCTAGACTGTCTGTATTTCACACTTGTGCTCTGCTTCTGCAGATAGACCTGGTGACTCAGCAAGGCAGGGCCAGGCCTAGGGACAGAACTCGGAGGTATTTCTATGCCATGTGCTGGGCAGCTTGTCTTTGGGACAAAGAAATCAGAGCCCACATGGCAAGAGACTATAAAAGGCTGCTGCAGATCCTCCATCTTGTCTTCAATCCTGCTTCTTACCTCTGGAGGAACTTTGCTACAAACTGAAGCTCTGAACAAAGGACTGAGGACCCATCCCAGCTGGGGATGTTCCAGAGACTTGATTTGAACCTGCAGTTTATTCCATCACTGCTACAAGCCTGAACCAAGAACTTTGCCATTACTGTATGGAATTGATTCCATTTAACCAATTCTAGCTCTCATCTATATCTTTTTCCTTTTATGAATAAACCTTTTGATTTTAGATTCTAAAGGATTGGCAACAGTGTGATTTGTGGGTAAGATCTGATTTGTATATTGACCTGGGTCTGGGGCTTGGTCCTTTGGGATCAGGAAAACCGTTTTTCTTTTACTGGGGTGTGACGGAGCAGGGAGCAGGGCAGATTTGACCTGGGAATGTTGCAGGGGGGTTGCAGTGGGGATGTGGGACTTCCCTTGAAGGAAGCTACCTGAGCTGTAACCTGAGCCAGGAACGGGGGTGGGGAGAATTAACACCTTCTGCCCGGGAGACTGAACAAAGGAGAGGAGCAGCGGGAGGGGCTTGGGGTTTAGTTTCGGTTTGAGCTGGGTGGTGCAACGCAGGGAACCCCAAGCTGGGGTCTAAGCTCCCTGAACCTCCCAGAGGGACCTAATTGAGGGGGTCTGGTCGTACCTACACGCTCTGCTTGAGACTGTGTTCCTGTCCTTAAATAAACCTTCTGCTTTACTGGCTGGCTGAGAGTCGCAGTGAATCTCGGGAAGAGGGGTGCAGGGCCCTAACTCCCCCACAATCCGCAACAACTGGTGGCAGCGGCGGGATCTACTGCACCCCGTGGACGGCGCTTCCTGCAGTAAGTGACTGGGGAGCAGTAAAACGAAGGGGGATTGACGGGGACCAGGCGTGCTGAAGAGTGAGAGAGAGACGGTTATTACCCCTGGGAGTGTGTGACCAGCGAGAAGGACTTTTGCAGTAACAGGGTCCCCCGGGGGGATCGCAGCGAGTGGTCCCAGGGGCGGAGGAGTCTGCAGCTCGACCCTGGCAGAGAGGTGGTGACCTCGAGAAGGGCTGGCACACTAGGGGGCCCCCTGGGAACTGTGGGGAGCTGTGAGCACACAAGCCGGTGAGTGGCCAGCAGGAAGATGTATGCCAAGCGGCTTAAGAGCGACCTGGTGGAGCTGTGCAAGCAGAGGCGGCTGCGCATTGGGAGGCTCACCAAAGAACAGCTCATTGCCCAGCTGGAGGCGGAAGATCGCGCGAATGAACTGATCCCTGTGTCTCAGGGAAGCAGCCTGGCAAATGCAGCGCAGGCACCAGTGTCTGTCCCAGCTGGGAGTGGTCAGCCGGCTGCTGAGGGCTTCCCGAGACCCCTCCTTCCTATGCCTAGGGGAAGGGTGGGGAGGAGCCCAGCAAATACCGAAGGCGCCGTGAACCCCCCGGCCAGCAGGGGGTCCCCCCGGCGAAGCCCACCGGCCAGCAGAGGATCCTCCCGGCGGCGTTCGGCATCCGGGGAGCGGAATTGGCTGGAATGGGAGAAAGAGCTAAAACTGAGAGAGCTGGAGGATCGTGAACAACAGAGACAGCATGAACGGGAGGAGAAAGAGAGACAGAGACAGCATGAAGAGAGACAGCGTCAGCATGAACGGGAGGAGAAAGAGAGACAGCATCAGCGTGAACGGGAGGAGAATGAGAGACAGCGTCAGCATGAAGAGAGACAGAGACAGGAGAATGAGAGACAGCGTCAGCATGACCTGGAACTGGCGAGATTGAAGGGCAGCGAACCCCCGGCTGCGGTGTGTGAGGGGGGACCCAGGACTGCACGGAGCTTTGATAAGTGCATCATGGCCCCATACAAGGAGGGGGAGGACATGGATGACTTCCTGGAGGCCTTTGAGACGGCCTGCGAGCTGCACCGGGTGGATCCCGCGGACAGACTCCGGGTCCTTACCCCCTTACTGGACCCCAAATCCGTGGCATTGTACCGCCAACTGGGAGAGGCAGAGAAAGGGGACTACGAACTATTCAAAAGGGCCCTGCTACGAGAGTTTGGGCTGACTCCTGAGATGTACCGGGAAAGGTTCCGGAGTCAAGATAAAACCCCTGAGATCTCATATCTGCAACTAGCCGTCCGCATGGAAAGATACGCCAGCAAGTGGGCTGGTGGGGCCCAGACGAAGGAGGACCTGATTAAACTGCTGGTACTGGAGCAACTGTATGAGCGGTGCCCATCCGACCTGAGGCTGTGGTTGGTGGACAGAAAGCCAGAGAACCCGCGACACGCCGGGCAGCTGGCTGATGAGTTTGTAAAGAGCCGGTCAGGGGGTGGCAGGGAGGAGCCCCAAAGGAACAGGCCCGCCGCGATGCAGAGAGAGAGTCACCCTGGGACCTCCCAAAGGGGGAATATGGGGAATCCCCTCCCACGGGGAAGGCCCAGCATCAGGGACAACCGACCGGCTCGAGGGGACCCACGGGACCTGAGCTGCTATTACTGCGGCCGAAGAGGCCACATTCGGGCCCAGTGCCCCAAGCTCAAGGACAGACTGAGCAGACCGAACCCGCACCGGGTTAACTTGGTAGAGGCCCAGACGGACGAGGGGCAGGCTTCCCACGCAAGAGGGGCTGGCAGCTTATCAACTGCTCAAGAGAGAGAAGGGCCCCAGGCCAGCTTCTCTGGGGGGCCAGATGCTCCGGATTCAAAGTTCTCCGTTTACAGGGTTGGCGCGGGGCTGTCCCTGCGGAGCGAGTGCCTTGTTCCCCTGGAGGTGGATGGGAAGAAAGTTTATGGATACTGGGACACGGGCGCAGAGGTGACACTGGCCCGGCCCGAGGTGGTGGCCCCAGATCGGGTGGTGCCCAACACCTTCCTGACCCTGACCGGGGTGGGCGGGACCCCATTCAAGGTTCCCGTAGCGAGGGTACACCTGAAATGGGGGGCCAAGGAGGGCCCCAAGGACGTGGGAGTGCACCACCATTTGCCCACTGAGGTGTTGATGGGGGGGGACCTAGAGGACTGGCCAAGCAGCCCCCAGACCGCCTTAGTCGTGACCCGTAGCCAGAGCTGGCGAGGGGCACTACGCCCGGACTCTGGGAAGGATGTCCCACCGGAGGCACCGAACCCTTCCCGGGTGGGGAGGGAACACCCAAGGACAGGCCGCGGGGTGGCTGGGGCTTCCGACCCAGCCGACAAGAGGGAGCAGGTCCCCATCCCTTCCCCAGCCGCCGAGTTCCAGGCCGAGTTGCAGAAGGACCCCTCCCTGCGGAAGCTAAGGGGCCTGGCTGACCTCAGTGTGGTACAGACCATGAGGAGAGGATGCAAGGAGAGGTTCCTGTGGGAGAAGGGGTTCCTGTACCGAGAGTGGGCTCCCCCGGGGGAAGTGGAGTCGTGGGGGATCAGGAGGCAGCTGGTGGTTCCCCAGAAGTTTCGCCACAAGCTACTGTACCTGGCCCATGACATCCCTCTCGCAGGGCACCAGGGGATCCGGCGCACCAGGCAGAGGCTGCTACAGAACTTTTACTGGCCCGGAGTCTTCACCAACGTCCGGCAGTACTGCCGATCCTGTGACCCCTGCCAGAGGGTGGGGAAGGCCCGGGACAAGGGGAAAGCAGCATTGAGACCTTTGCCCATCATAGAGGAGCCTTTCCAGAAGGTGGCCATGGACATAGTGGGACCTCTCAGCAAGACGACCCGGTCTGGGAAGAAATACATCCTGGTGGTGGTAGATTTCGCCACCCGCTACCCCGAGGCAGTGCCCTTATCATCCATTGAAGCAGACACTGTGGCGGATGCGCTGCTGACCATTTTCAGCCGAGTGGGGTTCCCCAAGGAAGTCTTGACGGACCAAGGGTCCAACTTCATGTCGGCCCTACTCCGGTGCTTGTGGGAGAGATGTGGGGTCCGGCACAACTGGGCCTCAGCATATCACCCCCAATCCAACGGGCTGGTGGAGAGGTTCAATGGGACGCTAAAAATGATGCTGAAAACATTTATGAATCAGCACCCGCAGGACTGGGACAAGTACTTACCTCACCTGCTGTTTGCGTACAGGGAGGTACCCCAGGAGTCTACCGGGTTTTCGCCTTTCGAACTGCTATATGGAAGGCGGGTAAGGGGGCCCCTGGACCTGATGAGAGACGAATGGGAGGGGAAGGCCACTCCTGACGGAGAGTCGGTGGTGGAGTATGTCCTGACCTTCCGGGAATGACTTGCCGAGCTCATGGGCCTGGCCAGGGAGAATCTGGCCAGGGCCCAGAGGAAGCAGAAGGTCTGGTATGACCGCACAGCACGGGCCCGCGCCTTCGCCACTGGGGATCAGGTGATGGTCCTCATCCCCATGAGGAAAAACAAACTCCAGGCCGCCTGGGAAGGGCCCTTCAAGGTTGTCAAGCAACTAAACGAGGTAAACTATGTGGTGGAGCTGTCGAACCGGGCACACCACCACCGGGTGTACCATGTGAATATGATGAAGCCATATTATGACAGGGGGAATATGGTGTTGGCCGTGTGTGGACAGTGGGAGGGGCAGGGAGATGACCCTTTAGTAGATCTATTCCCTGGGACAAGAGTTGGCTTCCCCCTGGAAGCAATTCCCCTCTCTGATCGGCTAACCCCTGCCCAGCGAGCTGAGATCGGAGGGGTGCTGCATCTGTACCAGCAGCTGTTTTCCAACCAGCCTGGACGCACTAATCTGACTGTCCACCGGGTGCAGACAGGATCGCACCCGCCTATAAAATGCTCCCCCTTCCGAGCCACAGGGAAAACTGCTCAGGACCTGGAAAGAGAGGTCAATGACATGCTGGCTTTGGGGGTGATCCAGCCGTCTTCCAGCCCTTGGGCCTCGCCGGTGGTGCTGGTCCCCAAAAAGGACGGGTCGATCTGGTTCTGTGTGGACTATCGGAAGCTCAATGCCATCACTGTGGCCGATGCCTACCCCATGCCCAGGCCGGACGAGCTCCTAGACAAGCTGGGAGGTGCTCGGTACCTTACCACCATGGATCTTACAAAGGGCTATTGGCAAGTGCCGCTGGATGCAGATGCCAGGCTGAAATCGGCCTTTGTCACCCCTCTGGGGCTCTATGAGTTCCTGACCCTGCCCTTCGGCCTCAAGGGAGCGCCGGCCACCTTCCAGCGCCTGGTGGATCAGCTACTGAGGGGGATGGAGAGTTTTGCCGTGGCGTATATCGATGACATCTGTGTCTTTAGCCAGACCTGGGAGGACCACATATCCCAGGTTAGACAAGTGCTGGACCGACTCCAGAAGGCTGGGCTGACCGTAAAACCGGAGAAGTGCAAGGTGGGGATGGCTGAGGTATCCTACCTCGGCCACCGGGTGGGAAGCGGCTGCCTAAAGCCGGAACCAGCCAAAGTGGAGGTGATCAGAGACTGGCCCGCTCCTCAAACCAAAAAGCAGGTCCAAGCCTTTATTGGGATGGCAGGATACTATCGGAGGTTCGTGCCCCACTTTAGCGCCATAGCCGCCCCCATCACTGAGCTGTGCAAGAAGGGGAAGCCAGACAAAGTGGTCTGGACCGAGGAGTGCCAGGAGGCTCTCCGGGCGCTGAAGGAGGCTCTGGTCAGTGGCCCAGTTCTGGCAAACCCAGACTTTGACAAGCCCTTTATGGTGTTCACCGACGCCTCAGACACAGGACTGGGGGCGGTGTTAATGCAGGAGGATGAAAAGGGGGAGAGACACCCCATCGTGTACCTGAGCAAGAAGTTGCTACCCCGGGAGCAGAACTACGCGGCCATCGAGAAGGAATGCCTGGCCATGGTGTGGGCCCTCAAGAAACTAGAGCCATATCTCTTTGGGCGTCACTTCACCGTGCACACCGACCACTCTCCCCTGACCTGGCTGCACCAGATGAAAGGAGCCAACGCCAAGCTCCTGAGATGGAGCCTGCTCCTGCAGGATTATGACATGGACGTGGTCCATGTGAAGGGACGTGACAACCTGATAGCGGACGCGTTGTCCCGGAGAGGGAGCCCTGAACTTCCCCAGGTCACTGGTCAGAGTGACCCCGCTCAGTTCAGTCTCGAAGGGGGGAGAGATGTGACGGAGCAGGGAGCAGGGCAGATTTGACCTGGGAATGTTGCAGGGGGGTTGCAGTGGGGATGTGGGACTTCCCTTGAAGGAAGCTACCTGAGCTGTAACCTGAGCCAGGAACGGGGGTGGGGAGAATTAACACCTTCTGCCCGGGAGACTGAACAAAGGAGAGGAGCAGCGGGAGGGGCTTGGGGTTTAGTTTCGGTTTGAGCTGGGTGGTGCAACGCAGGGAACCCCAAGCTGGGGTCTAAGCTCCCTGAACCTCCCAGAGGGACCTAATTGAGGGGGTCTGGTCGTACCTACACGCTCTGCTTGAGACTGTGTTCCTGTCCTTAAATAAACCTTCTGCTTTACTGGCTGGCTGAGAGTCGCAGTGAATCTCGGGAAGAGGGGTGCAGGGCCCTAACTCCCCCACAATCCGCAACATGGGGTATTGGTTTTCATAACCATTTGTCCCCATAACGAGTGGTACTGGTGGTGATACTGGGAAACTGGAGTGTCTAAGGGGATTGCTTGTGAGACTTGTGGTTCGCCAGTGGGGTGAGACCAAAGTCCTCTTTGTCTCGCTGATTTGGTGCCTTAGAAGTAAAGGAAACCTTTACTGTGACTGCCCTGCTCTGAGCAATTTGTCCTGAATTGATATTCTCAGAAGTGTCCCGCCAGGGGGGCTTTGGGCTGGGGGGAGAGAGCAGGCAGAGCCCCCCTGGATGCGGGACAGATCTAGGTGTGCTGTGCTGAGGGAGGCCAGGTCTGAGGCCTGGAGAGTTTCCCATACTGGGTTCAGATGCTCAATAAACCCTCCTGCTTTACGCCGGCTGAGAGTCGCTTTGGTTTAGAGACTGGGGGGGGGGGACATTGCTCCCTCTGGGGGTGGAGGCCCCGGGGGCCAGAGCGAGGGGACTCCCCGAGGGGGCCCACGGCAGACAGACGTGCTAAGGCTCAGAGAGGTGCGGCTCCAGGAGGTGGAGGGGCCTGACCCCGAGAGAGAGCAGACCCCTGAGAAGGGCTGTCGCACTGAAGGGGGTTCCCCCCACGAACCGCACGGAGCTGAGAAAGCCCGAGTCCTGGGAGTCCGTGACCATTGTAAGTGGAGTCTCTGCGCCATGATCTAGGTCAGTGACGAGGATATTGAACAGAACCGGCCCCAGAACGATCCTGCGGGATCCTTCTCCCATTTCGAATTCCCAACCAGCTCCTCCCTATTGTCCCAGTCGCAGGCCGAGCCGCCTCTTCTCAGGCGCCTTCTCCCCCCACAGCAGGAAGCTGCCTCCGCGCAGGATCTGGCCCCGCTGTGTCACTTCCCCAGCGGCGTCTGGGCAGCTGAATCCCGCCCCCGAGTCCTGGGCTTCCGAGGGGTTTGTTGGTTGCTTATGAAAAGCCCCCCCGCCCCTGCGCGCTGGGCTTCCCTTCTGGCCGTCTGGCAGTCCCTGCGGGGGGTGGGGGGGCACTCACCGCTTGATGGAGCTGTAGTACTGGTGGATGAAGTCCCGGGCCAGGGGCAGCAGCTTCTCCTTGGGTGGGGGCCCCTCGTCTGCCTGGCAAACCATCTGCTTGGGGAACATGAGGGAGCCCAGACACCGCTTCCCACTGCAGGGCAGCTCCTGGAGTACAGACAGACAGACAGACTATTGGAGTCAGATCCAGTATGGACCCCAGCTCCGGTGCTGCAGGGCCCCTCTCCCCCCACCAGTACCCCGACCCACAGCCCGCTGCTAGCCCAGCCCTGGGATCCCCCCTCCACAGCCCTGCCGGTGCCCCTCAGTCCTGACCCACAGCCCCTGCTAGCCCAGCCCTGGGATCCCCCCATCCCCGCCGGTGCCCCTCACTCCCGACCCGCAGCCGCCTGCTAGCCCAGCCCTGGGATCCCCCTCCACAGCCCTGCCGGTGCCCCTCACTCCCGACCCACAGCCCGCTGCTAGCCCAGCCCTGGGATCCCCCCTCCACAGCCCTGCCGGTGCCCCTCATTCCCGACCCGCAGCCCCTGCTAGTCCAGCCCTGGGATCCCCCCTCCACAGCCCTGCCGGTGCCCCTCAGTCCTGACCCGCAGCCCCTGCTAGCCCAGCCCTGGGATCCCCCCTCCACAGCCCTGCCAGTGCCCCTCAGTCCTGACCCACAGCCCCTGCTAGCCCAGCCCTGGGATCCCCCCTCCACAGCCCTGCCGGTGCCCCTCAGTCCTGACCCACAGCCCCTGCTAGCCCAGCCCTGGGATCCCCCCATCCCCACAGGTGCCCCTCACTCCCAACCCGCAGCCCCCTGCTAGCCCAGCCCTGGGATCCCCCCTCCACAGCCCTGCCAGTGCCCCTCAGTCCTGACCCACAGCCCGCTGCTAGCCCAGCCTTGGGATCCCCCTCCACAGCCCTGCCGGTGCCCCTCAGTCCTGACCCACAGCCCGCTGCTAGCCCAGCCCTGGGATCCCCCCCTCCACAGCCCTGCCGGTGCCCCTCAGTCCCGACCCACAGCCCGCTGCTAGCCCAGCCCTGGGATCCCCCCTCCACAGCCCTGCCGGTGCCCCTCAGTCCTGACCCACAGCCCCCTGCTAGTCCAGCCCTGGGATCCCCCCTCCACAGCCCTGCCGGTGCCCCTCAGTCCTGACCCACAGCCCCTGCTAGCCCAGCCCTGGGATCCCCCCATCCCCGCCGGTGCCCCTCACTCCCCACTCGCAGCCCCCTGCTAGCCCAGCCCTGGGATCTCCCCTCCACAGCCCTGCCGGTGCCCCTCAGTCCTGACCCACAGCCCCTGCTAGCCCAGCCCTGGGATCTCCCCTCCACAGCCCTGCCGGTGCCCCTCAGTCCTGACCCACAGCCCCTGCTAGCCCAGCCCTGGGATCTCCCCTCCACAGCCCTGCCGGTGCCCCTCAGTCCTGACCCACAGCCCCCTGCTAGTGCAGCCGTGGGATCCCCCCATCCTTCTTCCCAATGCCTGTGAGGAGTGGGGAAGTTTTGTAATATGTTTATGTCCACCAGGCACGGCTACACTTTGGGTGGAAACAGCTGCCTCGCCATCGCCCCACTCCTGAAAGGAAGCAGCCACTCAACATGCTCAGCAAAAGGGAGGTGCAGGGTGGGAGCAGGTCAGTCCCTGGCAGGGACCAGGGGGCAGGGCAGGGCAGGAAGGGTCAGAGCAGGGTGGGACAAGGCAAGGAGGAGTGGGGCAGGACAGGTTAGTGCAAGGAGGGTAGCACCGACCCTGCAGATCCATGACAGCTGGTGGCAGAGGTGGGATGGTGACTCCACCAGGAGTACTTTGCAGCAGTAAACCAAGGGTAGTGAAAGGAAACAGCAAGACAATGGCGTGCAACCACCTCCCTATGGTCATCGCAATCCTGGACAGGGAGACAGCCAAGAGCTGGGAAGCTGAACAAGGCGCAGGTGAAGGCATGGCTGGAGACAGATGGCTGGTCCAAGAAGCCGGTTCCAGACCCAGCAGGGTTCCAAGAGGGTCTGGAAGCAGCAGAGGCAGCAGCAGGGTGTCCACAAGACCTGGTTCCCCGTCCAGCAGGGGGTCTTCATGGCCAGGCTCCCCCTTGATACTGGGAGTTGGAGCCGAGAGCAAAGCAGCTACTAGCGCACGAGAAGCAGCAACAACTGGAGCTGGAGAAGCCGAGGGGCAAGAGGCCCCACTAGGGGTATGTGGGGAAAGGCCCCAGTTTAACTGGGGGGGGGGGGGGGCTACAGGTGCTGACCTCACTGCCTTTGGGAAGGCCTGGGATTTGAACCAGGCTGGCCTTGCAGACTGGCTCTGCAGTCTCACACCCTCGTTCGGCCCCATGGCCATAGAGGTGGGGCAGGGGGTTCGCCTCCCCGAATGGGGGGTGCACATGCCGCCCAAGCAGAGAGGCGCCCAGCCAGACGGAGGAGGTGGAGACAGGGGACTATGAACTGTTCACAAAGGCTCCAGGCCCCGGAGGCTCATGGGAAATGGTTTTGGGGGTGCAGAAGACCCCGGTGTGACTACATAGGAGCCGGCAGCCTGCTGGGCGGATCTCTCCGCAGATGGGGTGCGGGGTTTGTACAGTGATATCTGTTCCCCTGGCTGAGCCTGGTCCCCATCTCAGTGAGACAACGGCAAATCCAGTCACCCGGACATGGACACCCGGCAACCCAGGGGGCTGAACACTCAGCCAAACATCTGTCAGCATCTAATCCCGGTGTGATGTTATTGACATAAACTGGGACTGTATAGATCATTGTTGCAACCAAGGTCCTGTAGTGGCACCAAATCTTGTATAAAGGGGGTCAAATGGGGTGTCTAGGACAAGGTTATGGTTTGCTGGTTATGATTGTGCTGTCTGTGTGTGTGTATCAGTTTTGTGGTTGAAGTTATGAGTGTTGGCTCTATACTGTCTGTATGGCAAACTTATGCTATGCTTCTGGGTGACATCCCAGACAAGCTGAGATGAGCTCTGCCTAGCCTGCTTGATGGCCCATTAAGGACCATCAGCTATACAATGGACCCATTGAGAGAAGGCAGATACGCCTTGTAACTCAGCAAAGTATGCAGGGACTGGCCCATGTGACTCCAGACTCCATTTTGCTGTAATTTTCCACAGTAAGAACAAAGAGGTGTTCTTACACCTGGAAAAGACTATTCATCTCCATCTTGAATTCAATCCTGCTTCTTACCTCTGGAGGAACTTTGCTACAAGCTGAAGCTTTGAACAAAGGACTGAGGACCCATCCCAGCGGGGGATGTATTCCAGAGACTTGATTTGAACCTGCAGTTTATTCCATCGCTGCTGCAAGCCTGAACCAAGAACTTTGCCATTACTGTATGGAATTGATTCCATTTAACCAATTCTAGCTCTCATCTCTATCTTTTTCCTTTTATGAATAAACCTTTAGATTTTAGATTCTAAAGGATTGGCAGTAGCGTGATTTGTGGGTAAGGTCTGACTTGTATATTGACCTGGGTCTGGGGCTTGGTCCTTTGGGATCAGGAGAACCTTTTTCTTTTACTGGGGTATTGGTTTTTATAACCATTTGTCCCCATAACGTGTGGCACTGGTGGTAATACTGGGAAACTGGAGCGTCTAAGGAGATTGCTTGTGAGACTTGCGGTTAGCCAGTGGGGTGAGACCGAAGTCTTAGTCTGGCTGGTTTGGTTTGCCTTAGAGGTGGAAAAACCCCGGCCTTGGGCTGTAACTGCCCTGTTTTAGCAATTTGTCCTGAGTTGGTGCTCTCAGTTGGGTTCCGCCAGAACCGCATTGTCACACCCGGGCTTCCTGCTGAACTGACATCTGGGTCCTTCCCCACTTACCCCACAGCAAGTCCTCTTGGCCTGCCTCTCCTCCAAGTCCAGTTCCTGTTCTCATTGCTCCGAGCGGTCACCTAGCCTCCGCTCCTTCAGCTCCAGCTCCTTCACTCTCAGCACCAGTTCCCATCTCTTCACATCCACTGGGGGGAACCCCGGTGGGAAGCCCCCCTCCTGGCTGGGGAACTGGGTCCCGGACCCCCTGCTGCTCCCCAGCTCTCCGGGTAGCTGGGGACTTGGGACAGGCTCCAGTAACCGCCAAAGAGCTGACCCCAGAGACTGGAAGGCAGAGGGGGCTGGAGCTAGTGAACAGCTGAATGGCCTGGCCGGTGGGGCGGAGGGAATTTCCTCTGTGAAGTCCAGGTTACCTGCCTGTCTGTAGCCAGACCCCTGGGTGGACCCAGACCCAGTAGTGCTCAATGCATACCTAGCCCTGGGGGGTGGTGGTGGTCAGGCCCCTGGTTAAGGTCCTGTAGTGAAGATACATCTGAAATGGGGGGCCCAGAGAGGTTGGGCTGCACGACCTGCGGAGGTGCAGATGGGGGATGGATTGGAGACCTGGCCAGACAGCCCCTGGACCTTGGCTGTGGCTGAAGGGAGTGGGGTGGTGCTTGGCCTGGCACCGGCAATGGGTGGAACTTCCAATGGGGGGAGGCGATTACCAGGAACCGTGCTTAACAGGGCTGGGAACGAGGCTTTGTCCTGAGGTGGGGAAACTGAGGCACAGCCCGCGGGGGCTGGGCCCAAACCCAGCAGCTGAGCTCCAGACCGAGCAGCAGAAGAATCCCTCCTTGAAGAAGCTGAGGGCCCTTGTGGGCCCCAGTGTTGCAAGACCCTGGGGAAGAATGGCAGGGAAAGATCCCTGTAAGCAAAGGGATCTGGTACTGGGAAAACTGAACCTTGTGGGATCAGGGGGCAGCTGGTGGTTGCCCAGAAGTACCATGCCCCTCCCTGTATACATCAGGGGGCTAGTGGTGTATGGAAGGACAGTGAGAGTGGGAGGGGAATTGGGGGTGGAGTACGTCCCGGGGAAAGCTCACCGAGCCCATGGGCTTGGCCAGGAAGACCCTAGCCAGGGCCCAAGGGAAGCAGAGAGGCTGGTACGACAGCGTGCTGCCTCCTCTGGCACGGGGACCAGGGCAGGGGTCTCAGCTCCGTGCGAAGGGCGCCTGGGATGGGCCCTGTGAAATCATGAACCAGCAGAAGGAGGTGAGTCATGTCCTGGTGCAGCCCACTCGGTCGCATGTCCCATGTGGACACAAGAAGCCACACGTTGACAGGGAGCAGTGGGTGCTGGTTGTGTGTGGGCACGGGGAGGAGAAGGCGGGTGGGGGGGTCCCCCGTGGGTCTCTTCCCTGAGACAGGAGCCAGCCTCCCGCTGGAATCAAGCCCCCTCTGCCCAGCCAACCCCTGCCCGCAGCTGCCCCCCAGCCAGCCTGGGCTCACTAGTCTAGCTGTCCACGGGGAAGGGGAGACAACACCTCCCCCCCACCAGGTGTTCCCCATTCCCAGTCACCAGGAAACAGCCCAGGCCCGGGCGAGAGAGGTCAGAGACATGCTGGCTCTAGGGGAGGGCCAGCCACCCACCAGCTCTGGGCCTCTCCCGTGGGGCTGGTCCCCAAGGCCGGGTCCATCAGACTCTGTGTGGACTCTCGGAAGCGCAATGCCATCACCGTGTCCGATGCCTGCCCCATGCCTCGGCCTGACAAGATCCTAAACAAGTGACCTCACTCCAGGGACCTCACCAAAGGCTATTGGCTGGTACCTTGGCACCCAGATGCTGGGTTGGAATCATCTCCCATCACCCCATGGGGCTTTTGGGGTTCCTGGTCCTGCCTGTCAGCCTCCAGGGGGCACCTGCCACCTCCCAGGGCCTGGGGGATCAGTTCCTGAGGGGGGTGGAGAGGTGTGCCCGGGAGAGTGTCTTCAGGCCAGCTGGGGAGAACCATGTCCCCTGTGAGGAGGAGCTGGGACACCAGGATGCTGGACAACTATAGAGACTGGAAGGGGAAGGTGGGGATGGCAGAGGCGTCGTATCTGGGCCACAAGGTGGGAAGCGTCCGTCTAAAGCCAGAGCCGGCCAAGGTGAGGGGGATCAGAGAGTGGCCCATTTCTCAAAGCAAGAAGCAGGCCCAGGTCTCTCATGGATGGCAGGTCTGTGTGAGAAGGGCGAGCCGGTCGGGGAAGTCTGGACCAGTGCCGGGCGCTCTGTGCACCGAAGGAGGCTCTAACCCAGGGGTAGACCCAGACTTGGAGAAGCTCAGACGCAGAGCGGGCTGCACCAACTGACAGGGGCTAATGCCCAGCCCTACGATGGGGTCTGATCCCCCAGGGTTATGAGATGGACGTGATCCATGTTGATAAAAGTTCAAACGTTCTAGACAACGCGTTGTCCCGGAGTGGGGGCCCTGAACTTCCCCAGGCACCGGCTGGAGTGACCCCACTCAGTTCAGACTGGAAGGGGGATGAAGTGGGGGATTTTCTTAGTGTTTTGCATGAATACGGTGTGTGCCTCAGTTTCCCGGTGTGTTGCGAGTGTGACGAAGGGGTGGGGGTGGGGCTCGTTGGTGTGACCTCGCCCAGCAGTCGGGACCCCGAACAACAGCTGGGAGATGGGGGACCTAGCAACCAGCTTGGCAATTAGCCGGTTCCGGCCAGTGTGCGGACAATGGGCTGCAGAGTGAGGACCCAGTGACCTGACCAGCCGGTTCCAGCCAGAGGACAGAAGCAGGAGCGGAGGCCCCGGTTTACAACCCTGTTTCCCTGGAGAGAAGACAATGGACAGAGGCGGGGCTTGGCCCCGGGGGTATCAGATGCCCAGCTGGGAGGCAGGGGGGCTCTGGGCTGGAGAGGGGGAGCAGGCAGAGCCCACCTGGATGCAGAGAGACTGGGATGTGCTGGGCTGCGGGAGGCCAAGCCTGAGGCCCAGAGAGTTTCCTGTGCTGTGTTCAACTCTCAATAAACCCTCCTGTTTTACACTGGCTGAGAGTTGCTCCGGGCTAGAGAACAGGGGGCATCGTCCCCTTCGGGGGGTGGGGAGATGAGGGGGCATCGCTCCCTCTGGGGGGGGAATTGGGGGGGTATTGCTCCCTCTGGGGGTGGGGAGATCGGGGGGGGGTATCGCTGCCTCTGGGGATGGGAGCACTGGGGGCCCACGGCAGAGCCAGGCTGCTGGAGGCTCAGAGGTGCAGGCCCAGGAGGCCGAGGGGCTTAACCCCGAGAGAGAGCGGCCCCCCGAGAAGGGCTGTTGCCCTGACGGGGTTTCCCCCGGGGACCGTACGGAGCCGAGAGAGCCGAGTCCTGGGAGTCCGGGACAGGGCGGGCAGAGGACCCGCGAGGACATGGCGTGTCAGCCGCTCCTGAGGGAGACGATTCCCGACTGTGCGCCCAGGGTCGTGGAAGAGCTGGAGCAGGACAATGGGGTCGGGAACGAGGGGCCAGGCCCAGCGGGGCCCAGGCCAGAGGCAGCCTCCAGGCCAGCTGCCCGTCTCAGGCGCTGCAGGGGCTCTGGCTGGAGGCACCCAGCTGAGCTCTGGTCAGGCCCACGAGGTTTACAGCCCCCCGAGATGCAGGGAGCCAGAGGCTTGGACTCCCCCCAGCAGCCTGGCACCCAGCCGATGGGTGACAGCTCCTCAAGCCCACCTGCACCCCCTCCCACGGGCCTGGGTCCCATCCCCCACCCCACGTGCCCCACGGCGCCGCCCTCACCTGCGTGGCCTGGGCGCTGAGCGTGTCGTAGGCGATGGTACCCGCTTCCCAGTTCTTGATCCGTGAGTATCTCGGGGGCTCAATGGGGCGGGCGGGCACAGAGCTGGGGGCAGTAGAGGGGGGGCACAGTCAGCGAGGGGACCCTGTGTGAGAACATCACCCCCAGCAGCTCCTCTCCTGCCCCCAGCAGCGCCCCTCCTGCCCCCTCTTCCTACCCCCCTCTCCTGCCCCCAGCAGCGCCCCTCCTGCCCCTCTCTTCCTACCCCCCTCTCCTGTCCCCAGCAGCGCCCCTCCTGCCCCCCTCTTACTACCCCCCCCTGACCCCCAGCAGCTCCCCTCCTGTCCCCCCCAGCAGTGCTCCTCCTGCCCCCAGCAGCACTACTCCTGCCCCCCCAGCAGCGCCCCTCCTGCCCCCAGCAGCGCTGCTCCTGCCCCCCAGCAGCACTGCTCCTGCCCCCCAGCAGCACTGCTCCTGCCCCCCCAGCAGTGCCCCTCCTCCCCTCCCCAGCAACACCCTTCCTGCCCCCTCCTCCTGCCGCCCCAGCAGCGCCCCTCCTGCCCCCAGCAGCGCTGCTCCTGCCCCCCCAGCAGCGCCCCTCCTGCCCCCAGCAGCACTGCTCCTGCCCCCCAGCAGCTCCCCTCCTGCCCCCAGCAGCGCTGCTCCTGCCCCCCCAGCAGCTCCCCTCCTGTCCCCCCCAGCAGTGCTCCTCCTGCCCCCAGCAGCACTGCTCCTGCCCCCCCAGCAGCGCCCCTCCTGCCCCCAGCAGCGCTGCTCCTGCCCCCCAGCAGCACTGCTCCTGCCCCCCCAGCAGCGCCCCTCCTCCCCTCCCCAGCAACACCCTTCCTGCCCCCTCCTCCTGCCGCCCCAGCAGCGCTGCTCCTGCCCCCGCAGCAGCGCCCCTCCTGCCCCCAGCAGCACTGCTCCTGCCCCCCAGCAGCTCCCCTCCTGCCCCCAGCAGCGCTGCTCCTGCCCCCCCAGCAGCTCCCCTCCTGCCCCCCCAGCAGCGCTCCTCCTGCCCCCAGCAGCGCCCCTCCTGCTCTCTAGCAGCTCCCCTCCTGCCCCCAGCAGCTCCCCTCCTGCCCCCCCAGCAGCTCCCCTCCTGCCCCCAGCAGCTCCCCTCCTGCCCCCCCAGCAGCGCCCCTCCTGCCCCCAGCTGCGCCCCTCCTGCTCTCTAGCAGCGCCCCTCCTGCCCCCCCAGCAGCTCCCCTCTCTCTAGGGGGTCAGTGGGGGTGCCGTCGGGGAGGGACTCGGGGTCGCTGGAGGTTCTGTCTCTCACACCCATCTCTCGGGGACCCTTTTCCGGTCTCCGTCACGCAGCGTCTGGGCATCTCCCTGCCATCGGGTCTCTGCTCCTCGGGGGGCAGGGGGCAGGGCTGGGCCGTCACCCCCGGCCCAGGATCCCGTGGGGAGCATGTGGCAGAGCGGGAACTGGAGCCCATCCCCCGTGACTGCCAGCCCAGTGCCAGGGCCTGGGCGAACGGGGCTGTGGGCAGGGCAGGGCAGCTCACCCCGGTGTCCCCTCAGCCCTTACCTGGCCTTGGCGCAGCCGGCGCCGTCGTCGGGCACGGAGCCCCGTTGCCGGGAGCAGAGGCTGAGGGCACAGGTGCGGGCGGGCTCGTGCAGCACTCCCTGCAGGTTCCCCATCGCGCCTCGACTGAGCTCCAGGTCAACTGAGCTCCGGGCCGGGACCGGCAACAGTCACTTCCTCTGCAGGGGACGAACCGGGGACCTTTGAGTCACTCCCACGCCTCTGCCCGGCACACAATGGGGAGGGGTGGGCATGGAGCCAGGACTCCTGGGTTCTAGCCCCACCCTGGGGGCAGTGGGGGCTAGTGGTTAGAGCAGGAGGGTGTGGGGCATGGAGCCAGGACTCCTGGGTTCTAGCCCAGCCCTGGGAGCAGGGGGCTAGTGGTAAGAGTGGGGGTGGGGCAGCAGTCAGGACTCCTGGGTTCTCTCCCAGCTCTACACCTGATTTCTCATCTGTGCGGCAGATTAGCTGGTCCCTGGGGCAGGGCGCGTATCAGCGCCCGCCCTGCACTGCTCCGTGAGGCCGGGACACACGGGCTGGGCTTCCTCCCCTCCTGCAGTCCTGCTGGCGTTGGCAGCTGATTCGGAGCCAGGTTGTCCCCCTGGGGCTGAGGTGTCAGGAAAGCCCAGGGCCCCGCAGCCAGCGTGGGCCGGCTGAACGCTGCACACGTGCCCCAGGAAGGGACCAAGCCAGCAGCAGCCACACACCCTGTGTCCAGCCCCGAGCCCCCCCAGCGCAGGGCAGTGCCGGCCCACGTCTGCAGATCCCACATGCCCCCGTGTCCAGCCCTGAACCCCAGCAGCGCCAGCCCGTGTCTGCAGACCCCACACCCCCCTGTGTCCAGCCCCGAGCCCCCCCCAGCGCAGGGGAGTGCCGGCCCGTGTCTGCAGGCCCCACACCCCCCTGTGCCGAGCCCCAGCAGTGCCAGCCCATGTCTGCAGGTCCCCCCATGGCCCCCGTGTCCAGCCCCGAGCCCCCACAGCGCAGGGCAGCGCCAGTCCATGTCTGCAGACCCCACATCCCTGTGCCCAGCCCCGAACCCTGGCAGTGCTGGCCCGTGTCTGCAGGCCCCCCTCCCCACCCCCAATGCCCAGTCCCGAGCCCCCCCAGTGCAGGGCAGTGCCGGCCCATGGTGCCTAGCCTTGAGCCCCCGGCCCCAGCACAGGGCATTGCCAGCTCATGTCTGTGCACCCCACACACACCCTGCGCCCGGCTCTAAGCCCCTGGTCCCAGCACAGGGCAGCGCCGGCCCGTGTCTGCAGGCCCCACACAGCCCAAACCTGGGGCTGGGGCGACTGGCTTGAATCCCCAGGGGCTGCCTGGTGGCTGTAGGGCCTGGCTCCGGAGCCCTGAGGGGCTGCCTGAGACTGGTGGGGGGTTCCCAGCCACATGGCTGCTGCCCGGCTGCCCCTTCCACAGAGCCCTACTGGGCTCTGCCAGGCACGAGTCTTAGAATCACAGAATATCAGGGTTGGAAGGGACCTCAGGAGGTATCTAGTCCAACCCCCTGCTCAAAGCAGGACCAATCCTCAATTGTCCAGTCCTCATTGTCTTCTCTCCAGGAAAACAGGGTCATCTGGGCCTCCTCTCCTCTCTTCTGTCCTCTGGCCCCTCTGGCTGGAACCGGCTGATCAGGTCACTGGGGTCCTCTCTCCGCAGCCCATTGTCCTCCCACTGGCCAGAACCGCTGTGACTTCCGAGCTGGGCCTCCAGGTCGCCATGTCACCAGTCGCTGGGGTATCCATCCTCCCGGCCATTGGCTGGGGTCCCAAGTTCCCTCTCCGGTCCCCTGTAACAACAAACTCCCTCTCCCCTCCCCTCGTTAAACCAGTAACACCCAGGGGCACTGAGTCCCACCCGCTCTGCATGCAACCATTGGAAAAACACAGAAAAAACAAGAAAATCCCCCACTTCGTCACAGACACATTCCTCTTTAGCAGACACAGAGCTTGGGGTCTCATTTCCCTTGTCCCAGCACACAGGACAATACACAGACAACTGCTTGGAGACTGAGGTAGCTCCCTCCATAGGCAAGTCAATACCCCTGACAGACACAGGCCCATTCCCTTCACTGTCACTATTCTCCACACAGATAACAGGTAAGGTCTAGGTATCAGAGGGGAGCCATGTTAGTCTGAATCTGTAAAAAGCAACAAAGGGTCCTGTGGCACCTTTAAGACCAACAGAAGTATTGGAGCAGAAGCTTTCGTGGGTGAATGCCCACTTCACCAGACGCAAGGTAAGGTCTAGAGACACTCATCTTCCACTATCCTGCTGACTAGACAAACCATCAGCTCACCAGACTGCCTAGGCCCATCCAAACTTTCCCTGCCTTCCTCTCCCTTGTCCCTGCACACAGGGCTGGTTACAGACAAAGCCTGGGAGAGTCGGGCAGCTTCTTTACCAGGTAAACTGCTGCTCTCCACACGACACTGAGCTACTCCCAGCAAATCACAGTCACCTTTTTCAGGTTCCCTTTTACAAGCTGTACCAGCCACCAATCCATCACCCATCAAAAATCCACCCTTTCCTTCCTCAGTTAGGGCTTTACCCTCACCGGCACGGTCGCTGCCCCCTCCCCGGCACCGTCGCTGCCCCCTCCCCGGCACCGTCGCTGCCCCCTCCCCGGCACAGTCTCAGCCTCAGACTCTTCCTGACCTCGACCCCTCTGGCTCCCTGGGCCTTTGCATTATTCTGGCTATAGATTGGTAGGTTTTAAAGCCAGAAGGGACCATTCTGACCATCCTGCATGACAAAGGACAGAGACAACTTCTGGTGATAACTTCTGGATGAGCCTTGCAATGGTCTTCCCGGCTGAGGACGTGAGGGAGATTCCCACACCTGAGCCATTCTTTGTAGGTGACAGATCTGAGGAACTGTCCCAGATTGAGGTGTCATTAGAGGAGGTTTGGGAACAAATTGACAAATTAAACAGCAATAAGTCACCAGGACCAGATGGGATTCACCCAAGAGTTCTGAAGGAACTCAAATGTGAAATTGTAGAACTACTAACGGTCGTCTGTAACCTATCATTTAAATCAGCTTCTGTACCAGATGACTGGAGGGTAGCTAAAGTGACGCCAATTTTTAAAAAGGGCTCCAGAGGTGATCCCGGCAATTACTGTAAGCCTGACTTCAGTACTGGGCAAACTGATTGAAACTATAGGAAAGGACAAAATTGTCAGACACAGAGATGCATATAACTTATTGGGGAAGAGTCAACATGGTTTTAGTAAAGGGAAATCATGCCTCACCAATCTACTAGAATTCTTCGAGGGGTCAACAAGCATGCAGACGAAGGAGATCCAGTGGATATAGTGTATTTAGATTTTCAGAAAGCCTTTGACAAGGTCCCTCACCAAAGGCTCTTAAGCAAAGTAAGCTGTCATGGGATATGAGGGAAGGTCCTCTCATGGACTGGTAACTGGTTAAAAGACAGGAAACAAAGGGGGGGAATAAATGGTTAGTTTTCAGAATGGAGAGAGGTAAATAGTGGTGTCCCCCAGGGGTTTGTACTAGGACCAGTGCTGCTCAAATGATCTGAAGCTAAAATGATGGCGTCTAAATTGGCTGTTACCACTCAAGAAAGATCTTGGAGTCATTGTGGATAGTTCTCTGAAATCATCCATTCAATGTGCAGTGGCAGTCAAAAAAGTGAACAGAATGTTGGGAATCATTAGGAAAGGGATAGATAATAAGACAGAAAATATCATATTGCCGCTATATAAATCCATGGTACACCCACATCTTAAATACTGTGCGCAGATGTGGTTGCCCCATCTCAAAGAAAGATATACTGGAATTGGAAAAGGTTCAGAAAAGGGCAACAAAAATGATTAGGGGTATGGAACGTCTGCCATATGAGGACAGATTAATAAAATTGGAACTGTTTACCTTAGAAATGAGACGACTAAGTGGGGTTATGATAGAGGTTTATAAAATCATGACTAGTGTGGAGAAAGTAAATAAAAAAGTGTTATTTACTCTTTCTCATAACACAAGAACTAGGCGTCACCAAATGAAATTAATAGGCAGCAGGTTTAAAACAAACAAAAGGAAGTATTTTTTTTGTACAAAGCAGTCAGCCTGTGGAACTCCTTGCTAGAGGATGCTGTGAAGGGCCAAGACTATAACAGGGTTCAGTGACATTATTGACATACACTGTGACCGTATAGATCATTGTTGCAACCAAGGGCCTATAATTGCACCAAATCTTGTACAAAGGAGGTCCAGTAAGGTGTCTACGAAAAGGTTATGATTTGCTGGTTATGATTATGCTGTCTGTATGTGTGTATCGTTTTTGTATTTGAAGTTATGAATATTGGCTATGTATTTGTATCTCAGTGTGTTTGATTCTAAGTAGCACCAATGAAGCATTTGGTCAGTTTCTTGAGAAGGGACTATTCTCAGTAAGTGCCCAGTCAAGAAACACTTAACGGACAATGGACCTTGGGAGACTCCAATCCACGTATGAGGATCCTCCCTGGGAATGTTCAAGGTGGCATGTGAGCAATGGCTGCTCTACCTGCAAACTGAGTCATGCCTGGACATGTGACTTGCCCATGTGACTCCAAACTCCATCTTGCTGCTGTGATTTTCTACAGTAAGAACAAAGGAGTGTCCTTCCACATGGCAGAGCAGATAAAAGGCCCTGGAAACCCCTCCATTTTGTCTTCAATCCTGCTTCTTGCCTCTGGAGGGACTTTGGTACAAACTGAAGCTCTGAACAAAGGACTGAATGACCCATCCCAGCTGGGGATGTTCCAGAGACTTGATTTGAACCTGCAGTTTATTCTATCGCTGCTGCAAGCCTGAACCAAGAACTTTGCCATGAGTGTATGTCATTGATTCCATTTAACCAATTCTAGCTCTCGTCTCTATCTTTTTCCTTTTATGAATAAACTTTTAGATTTTAGATTCTAAAGGATTGACAATAGTGTGATTTGTGGGTAAGATCTGATTTGTATATTGACCTAGGTCTGGGGCTTGTTCCTTTGGGATCAGGAGAATCTTTTTTCTTTTGCTGGGGTATTGGTTTTCATAACCATTTGTCCCCATAACGAGTGGCACTGGTGGTGATACTGGGAAACTGGAGTGTCTAAGGGAATTGCTTGTGTGACTTGTGGTTAGCCAGTGGGGTGAGACCAAAGTCTTCTCTGTCTGGCTGGTTTGGTGCCTTAGAAGTGGAGAAACCCCAGCCTTGGGCTGTAACTGCCCTGCTCTAAGCAATTTGTCCTGAGTTGATACTCTCAGTTGTGTCCCGCCAGAGGCCACATCGTTACAGGTTCAAGAAAGAACTAGATCAGTTCACAGAGGATAGGTCCACCACTGGGTATTAGCCAGGCTGGGCAGGGATGGGGTCCCTGGCCTCTGTTTGCCAGAAGCTGGGAATGGGCGACAGGGGACGGATCACTCAAAAATTGCCCTGTTCTGTCCATTCCCACTGAAGCCCCTGGCACTGGCCCCGTCAGCAGACAGGATACTGGGCTAGACGGATCTTTGGGCTGACCCAGCCTGGCTGCTCTTACATTCAGTGCAGCCCCTCACGCTGCTCCCAGCCTGAGCCTCCCTGCCCCCCCCCACATCGCCCCCCAGCTTGTGCCTCCCTGCCCCCCACAGCAGTGCCCCACCCAGTGCCTGGAATCGATGCTGCTGGCCTTGTGCCCAGGGTCCCTCCCTGCCCCCTTGGGCTGGGCATCCCGCTCTCTGTGCCCCTCCCATGGGCACCCCGCTGGGATGCCCCTGCCCTTCCCAGCTCCGGGACGGGGACTTATGAGCCCCTAGCTCCGGGGGTGTGGGGGGGGAGGTAGCTGCTGGGCAGGGCTTTGCTGGGAGCAGCGTTGGGGGCCTGTGCTGAGGCAGGGGTAGGGAGGCTGTGGGGGGGAGTGGGACTGGGGGGAGGGGGGGCTGTGCTGCCAGCCCTGCCCCCACCCTTCCAGCGGGCCCAGTGTGTTGTTCCCGATCTGCAGACGGGAAGCCGCACCCGGATCACCCACAGGGAGGTTTCCTTCCTGAGCCTTGGGAGGAATAACGCAAAAGGCAGGAGGAGGGAAGCGGGGGATGAGGGGCGCTGCTGGGCAGGGACTGGCAGGACCAGGAGGGAAGGCAAGGAGCGGAGCAGCGGGGCTGGGGGGGAGCAGCAGGGCTGGGGGGGAGCATCATGGGGGGCATCCAAGCTCAAGCATCAAACATCCAGGGTCTGGCCCCCAAACCCCGACTGGCTTTGAAATGGGGCGATTTTTCTCCTACTATCCTGGTCTATTCTTTCCTTTCATCTGCTGGCTGGAACCCTGGGGGCTGCTCACCCATGTGCAGGGCCGGCGGCACCACGGTGTGACCCAGTGGGAATGTTTTGAAACACTGTGTGTGCCTCAGTTTCCCCTATGTGCCACATTGTTCTGCAGTGTGTGAAAGGGGAGTGGCTGCTCTCGGGGCAGGTGTGAACAGCGTCTGGCTCTCTGGGGCTTGGGCCCCACATCAGTGGAGCTCTTGAGAAGACCATGGCAAATTCAAGCACCAGGACTTTGCCATAGACCAGAGAGATCTGGACCCCCCCACCCCCTTCTGCAGCCGCATTCCCCAGCTCATGACCAAAGGACTGGGGGAGGGAAGGGGGTTACTTGGGGCTGCGGGAAGAGTCGGGCTCTCACCTGGAGTCTGACCAAGGAGGCCGCACAGACAGACAGATCCGGACCCCAGGGTTCCCCACAGCCGGACTGGGCTCGGGGTTGGCCAGGACGGACCCTGCTTCACCCTTCATTGCCCCGGGCTGCCCTAAGGCCCCTAGGCCGGGCGCCCGCTAATGACTGAACCCGGCTGTGCCCACGCTGGCAGTGTCCCTGCCGGGGCTGGGCGAGGGGCCCTGATCCCTGCGAGCGGCCGAGTCTCCCTCAGGGGCGTCTCCAGGGGACTCGCTGCCCGGAGCTTACGGGGGAGCAGGGGCTGCAGGCCCAGAGGGCCAGTCTAGGGGGTGGTGGGGCCGTGTGGCTCACCCTGGAGGCAGAGTGGGACCCCTGGGGGGCTGGCCCAGTGAAGGGGCCTCCCAGAGACCGTCCCAAAGCTGGGGGCGTAGCCCCAAGCCTGTAGCTCCATGACACATGGCCCCACAGGCTCTGTGCCGTGCCTTGGACTGCAGACAGTCCCTGGGAGGAACCCCTCAGCTGCCCTAGCCCAGGGGTCTGTGACGTTACGGACATGAACTGGGACCGTAGAGATCATTGGTGCAACCTAGCGCCTGTAGTGACACCAAATATTGTATAAAGGGGGTCAAATGAGGTGCCTAAGACAAGGTTCTGGTTTGCTGGTCATGGTTAGGCTCTCTGGGTGCATGAATCAGTTTTGTATTTAAAGTTACAAGATTGGCTCTAGACTGTCTGTATTTCACACTTGTGCTGTGCTTCCGGGTGACACCCCAGACAACGTGGCGTCAGCTCGGCCTAGCCTGCTGGATGGTCCATTAAGGACCATCGACTACAACTGACCCATTGAGAGAAGCAGATTTGCCTGGTGACTCAGCAAGGCAGGGCCAGGCCTAGGGACAGAACTCGGAGGTATTTCTATGCCATGTGCTGGGCAGCTTGTCTTTGGGACAAAGAAATCAGAGGCCACATGGCAAGAGACTATAAAAGGCTGCTGCATCTCCTCCATCTTGTCTTCAATCCTGCTTCTGACCTCTGGAGGCCATAACGAGTGGCACTGGTGATGATACTGGGAAACTGGAATGTTTGAGGGAATTGCTTGTGTGACTTGTGGTTAGCCAGTGGGGTGAGACCGAAGTCCTCTTTCTCTGGCTGCTTTGGTGCCTTAGAGGTGGAGAAACCCCACCCTGGGGCTGTAACTGCCCTGCTCTAAGCAATTTGTCCTGAACTGATACTCTCAGTTGGGTCCCACCAGAACCACCATTGTTACAGGGTCCCTCTCCAGGGCCAGCCATGCGGCCTCCCCGGCTCTGAGACGCGGCCTCTGGGCTCCAGCCCTCCTGCTCCCCCCTCGATCTCTGCCAGCGAGTCCCACGGAGCTGGGCTCTGGGAAAGTCTTGTTCGCTCTGCAGGGACCAACGTGCCCAGCCTCAACTTGCAGCGCCCCTCACCTAGCGCGGGCCCAACTGCCGGGTTTGCCAGTCACCTGGCGCACGGCCTAGGGGGCCCTCAGGGTAGCGCCAAGCGAAGCAGAGTCAGAGACCAGCCCGGCTGTAGGGAACCCTTGGTCCAAGCTCAGTCTGTCTGTCCGGCCTCCTTGGGCAGACCCCAGTGTAGATAAATCTCTGATAATTTTCATATGACTTTACATTATGCCTCTTCATATAACCTTGTGGTGGGTCTACCCACGTGTGACCTCTGTTTTCATGGGACTTTGTATCAAAGCCTTATTTAGAAACTTTGCATTGCCCTTGGTATAATATTATAGCCCCTAAGGATAGAATAAGATAGAAGAAAAATTTCTTTTTGCTAGAGGTAGAACAAGAGCTCTCCCCCCCCACTCTTAATCAATTGCCCTGTTGAATGAATGAATGTGGATGAGCAAGGCATGGAAGGCAGCACCTCCAGACAGCCTCAACTGTTGGAGAGGGGCTGGGAGCCAGACCCAAGAACAATAAAACGTGTCAAGTGGGCTCATTAAAGACAAGCAGACATACCGACGGCCTCGGGGGGATGGGGGGGGGGGTTAGAAGCAAGCACCTTCTTTTGGAAACACCCTCTTTGCAGCATTGGAACAACACTCAAAAGAAAGCAGCACAAAGAACCAATAAACACAGACACAGAGTTTAAATCTGGTCTAAATTTGCATAAAAGAAAAGCTGCTATAAAAGTGAGGTGTCTTGCACAGGACCCCGGGTCTCATCTTGTCAACATGGGAGCATTGATCCGGATCGGCAGAAGCCCGGCTCCACCCCCTCCCCCATCTAACTCACCTGGCCAGTGAAGTTAAGGGGAGCAACTAATTGGTAACAACAAGACGGAGTGTGTTTGTGTGTGTGAGAGTGTAAGTGTAATATATTATATGCATATGATACAGTGTTAATGAATACATGTATTACTAATAAATGTGGCGTTCTGCCTTATTCCCCTGAAAAGATCCTGTGCAGTACTTTAAGTACAACATTTTGGTGGAGAATGCGAAAGGGGGAGCAAGCATAGAACCCACAGTTATTATAAAACTGGTGTGCACACCGCCAGCTTTAGCAAGCCTGGCACTAGAGGAAAAAGAGCGTAAACTTTCAGTTAATTAACCAAACTCTGAAGGATATAGGAGTTTAGGTTTAAATTGTGTTCATGACTGAGCTAAAGAGGAGAACTTAGTGTTTCTCACTCTGATCCGGGGAAGGATTAACCAAACTCTGAAGGATATAGGAGTTTAGGTTTAAATTGTGTTGTAGAGGTACATACACCCTCAGCCGTAGGAAGGCTGAGCTAAAGAGAAGAACTTAGTGTTTCTCACTCTGATCCGGGGAAGGATCTAATCCGGGGAAGGATTTGTATAATTGGTGTATGAACCCTCGGTGGTAGCAGACCGAGTAATACAGAGGGAAGCTTAGCGTCTCTCCCTCTGGCCCAGAGTGGGTTAAAAACATAAGATGCAAATCTTGTTCTGTTAAACCAAACTCTGAAGGATATAGGAGTTTGGGCAGTGTAGTGTGGTTTATGTTTGTTTGTTTTGTTTTGGTAAGTAATATTGTGGTAATTTCACAATTTAAAAAAAAAATGTTTAAGAAACGGAACCAGGAAGGGTGGGGGCTAGTTAAAAAGCCCACCCTCCTTGCTAAATTGGTAGTGGAACAAGGCTTGTGCCCATGTAAAGGAACTGTTTATTGGAAAAAGCAGGATTGGGCCCAGGCAAGCAACAGATAGAGAAACTGAAAAACAGGTTGGGTACAGAGAGTTAAAACAGCACTCTCAAATCTTACAGCAGCAGTAACATCAGGAAAAGAAACATTTGAGACCCCAGAAGGGGGCAGACCTTTGGGACCCCTCTGGAGATTGGGAAGGGGATATTTGGAATATTTGGGTAAATTCCTCGTCCCAGGGCCAAAATGCCATTAAAACAGTTAACAACAGTGCCTGCTTCTGCCTCAGATCTCCAGGCCATGGCAAAATGGCTGGAGATTTTAAAACAAAATTTTTTTTCTAGATGGAGTGTTAACGCCCTTTTACTGAGAGAAAGGGAGGATTTATACTCACAAGAAATGCACCACTTAATTAGCATTTGTGCAGCCCCAAGTACCAAACACACTGTGGCAGAGACCAAGCAGGTTCTGCCAGGGTGAAAGCACTGTGCTAATTTGTTTCCAAGCTTCTATCTTTCAGGCTCTGAACCAGAACATCAGGAGAGCTGGTACCAGCTGAAGAGTTATAAAATACCATGGTTATAGTGTCATGACAAAGTCTGTGTTCAGTGTTCTGTGTTGCATGTTCTGTGTCTGTTATACCAATAGAATAAAAACCAGCAGGATCTTATTCATAGATTCATAGATTCTAGGACTGGAAGGGACCTCGAGAGGTCATCGAGTCCAGTCCCCTGCCCGCATGGCAGGACCAAATACTGCCTAGACCATCCCTAATAGACATTTATCTAACCTACTCTTAAATATCTCCAGAGACGGAGATTCCACAACCTCCCTAGGCAATTTGTTCCAGTGTTTAACCACCCTGACAGTTAGGAACTTTTTCCTAATGTCCAATCTAGACCTCCCTTGCTGCAGTTTAAACCCATTGTTTCTGGTTCTATCCTTAGAGGCTAAGGTGAACAAGTTCTCTCCCTCCTCCTTATGACACCCTTTTATATACCTGAAAACTGCTATCATGTCCCCTCTCAGTCTTCTCTTTTCCAAACTAAACAAACCCAATTCTTTCAGCCTTCCTTCATAGGTCATGTTCTCAAGACCTTTAATCATTCTTGTTGCTCTTCTTTGGACCCTTTCCAGTTTCTCCACATCTTTTTTAAAATGCGGCGCCCAGAACTGGACACAATACTCCAGCTGAGGCCTAACCAGAGCAGAGTAGAGCGGAAGAATGACTTCTCGTGTCTTGCTCACAACACACCTGTTAATGCATCCCAGAATCATGTTTGCTTTTTTTGCAACAGCATCACACTGTTGACTCATATTTAGCTTGTGGTCCACTATAACCCCTAGATCCCTTTCTGCCGTACTCCTTCCTAGACAGTCTTTTCCCATTCTGTATGTGTGAAATTGATTTTTCCTTCCTAAGTGGAGCACTTTGCATTTGTCTTTGTTAAACTTCATCCTGTTTAACTCAGACCATTTCTCCAATTTGTCCAGATCATTTTGAATTATGACCCTGTCCTCCAAAGTAGTTGCAATCCCTCCCAGTTTGGTATCATCCGCAAACTTAATAAGCGTACTTTCTATGCCAATATCTAAGTCGTTGATGAAGATATTGAACAGAGCCGGTCCCAAAACAGACCCCTGCGGTACCCCACTCGTTACGCCTTTCCAGCAGGATTGGGAACCATTAATAACAACTCTCTGAGTACGATTATCCAGCCAGTTATGCACCCACCTTATAGTAGCCCCATCTAATTTGTATTTGCCTAGTTTATCGATAAGAATATCATGCGAGACCGTATCAAATGCCTTACTAAAGTCTAGGTATACCACATCCACCGCTTCACCCTTATCCACAAGGCTCGTTATCCTATCAAAGAAAGCTATCAGATTGGTTTGACATGATTTGTTCTTCACAAATCCATGCTGGCTATTCCCTATCACCTTACCACCTTCCAAGTGTTGGCAGACGATTTCCTTAATTACTTGCTCCATTATCTTCCCTGGCACAGAAGTTAAACTAACTGGTCTGTAGTTACCTGGGTTGTTTTTATTTCCCTTTTTATAGATGGGCACTATATTTGCCCTTTTCCAGTCTTCTGGAATCTCTCCCGTCTCCCATGACTTTCCAAAGATAATAGCTAGAGGCTCAGATACCTCCTCTATTAGCTCCTTGAGTATTCTAGGATGCATTTCATCAGGCCCGGGTGACTTGCAGGCATCTAACTTTTCTAAGTGATGTTTAACTTGTTCTTTTTTTATTTTATCCGCTAAACCTACCCCCTTCCCATTAGCATTCACTATGTTAGGCATTCCTTCAGACTTCTCGGTGAAGACCGAAACAAAGAAGTCATTAAGCATCTCTGCCATTTCCAAGTTTCCTGTTACTGTTTCTCCCTCTTCACTAAGCAGTGGGCCTACCCTGTCTTTGGTCTTCCTCTTGCTTCTAATGTATTGATAAAAAGTCTTCTTGTTTCCTTTTATTCCCGTAGCTAGTTTGAGCTCATTTTGTGCCTTTGCCTTTCTAATCTTGCCCCTGCATTCCTGTGTTGTTTGCCTATATTCATCCTTTGTAATCTGTCCTAGTGTGACGTTATTGACATAAACTGGGACCATATAGATCATTGTTGCAACCAAGGTCCTGTAGTGGCACCCAAATCTTGTATAAAGGGGGTCAAATGGGGTGTCTAGGACAAGGTTATGGTTTACTGGTTATGATTATGCTGTCTATATGTGTGTATCAGTGTTGTAGTCGAAGTTATGAATATTGGCTCTATACTGTCTGTATGGCAAACTTATGCTATGCTTCTGGGGGACATCCCAGACAAGCTGAGATTAGCTCTGCCTAGCCTGCTTGATGGACCATTAAGGACCATCAGCTATACAATGGACCCATTGAGAGAAGGCAGATACGCCTTGTACCTCAGCAAAGTATGCAGGGACTGGCCCATGTGACTCCAGACTCGATTTTGCTGTAATTTTCCACAGTAAGAACAAAGAGGTGTTCTTACACCTGGAAGAGACTATATAAGGCTGATGCCTGATCTCCATCTTGTCTTCAATCCTGCTTCTTACCTCTGGAGGAACTTTGCTACAAACTGAAGCTCTGAACAAAGGACTGAATGACCCATCCCAGCGGGGGATGTTCCAGAGACTTGATTTGAACCTGCAGTTTATTCCATCGCTGCTGCAAGCCTGAACCAAGAACTGTGCCATTACTGTATGTAATTGATTCCATTTAACCAATTCTAACTCTCATCTCTATCTTTTTCCTTTTATGAATAAACCTTTAGATTTTAGATTCTAAAGGATTGGCAGTAGCGTGATTTGTGGGTAAGGTCTAACTTATATATTGACCTGGGTCTGGGGCTTGGTCCTTTGGGATCAGGAGAACCTTTTTCTTTTACTGGGGTATTGGTTTTATAACCATTTGTCCCCATAACGTGTGGCACTGGTGGTAATACTGGGAAACTGGAGTGTCTTAGGAGATTGCTTGTGAGACTTGCGGTTAGCCAGTGGGGTGAGACCGAAGTCTTAGTCTGGCTGGTTTGGTTTGCCTTAGAGGTGGAAAAACCCCGGCCTTGGGGCTGTAGCTGCCCTATTTGAGCAATTTGTCCTGAGTTGGCACTCTCAGTTGGGTTCCGCCAGAACCGCATTGTCACAGTGGCGTAGTCGTGCTTGGATCCACAGAACCAGGTCAATTAAGCTTTGGGTCAGAACCCCACGCTGTCCAAATTTGAGTTTTGGGATTGAGAGTTTTGTTGGTTAAAGAACTGCTGCAATGGCTGAGCAAAGAGCATATGAGGGACTTGGCAAAAAAGCCCTGGAAAATTTGTGTTCAGAAAAGAGGATATGCTTTAGAAAGAAAGCTACAAAGGAAGAACTGAGAAATCTGTTAATAGCCAGTGATCAGGGGGCAAGAGCACAGCCCTTACCTGAGGCTGCAGAAGATGCAGAAAAAATTAGGATGCAAAGGGTGACAAGTAAACTGCAATTTGAGCATGAACAGAAGCTAGCAGATCTTCGATTGCTGGAGAAGCAAAAAATAGCAGAATTAGAAAGAGAGAGAGAGAAGGAGGCTGCTGAGAGAGAGAAAGAAGCCGATCAAAGAAAGAAGGAGGCTGATGAGAGAGAAGAGAGAGCTCGTAAGGGACGTCTAGAGCTGCTCGCTGCTGAGCAGGAGACTCACAGGATGGAACAGGAGACGGCCAGACTTCAGCTCCAAGTAATGGAAGAGCGGAGAAAGTCATCCCCACCTGGTACTCCAATTCCCCCCCACCATGAGAAAAACTGGGAAAGGATGTGTCCCATTTACAATGATACTGAGGATATAGAGGAGTTTTTGTCTACCTTTGAACGCCTCTGCAATCTGTACCAGATCCCTGAGGGTCAGCGAATGCCTGTCCTGCTGACCAGACTGACTGGAAAAGCCAGGGAGGTGTTTAATGACTTGGGGGAACAAGAAGCCTTAGATTATGAGCGGTTTAAGGATTCTGTGTTAAGGCGGTTCAAGGTTACTCCTGAATCTTACAGAGTTAAGTTTAGAGAGTTTAAAATGTCTAAGGATTGTACTTTTGTAGAATGTGCTCATAAGCTGATGGGTTTTGTTAAAAAGTGGGTTATGGGAGCCAAGGTTCATGGGAGTTTTGAAAAACTGCTGGATTTAATAACTTTGGAACAGTTCTTAGACATTGTGCCGGACAATGTGAGAGCAGCTGTGTGTGACAGGGACCCTGAGTCAGTCCTACGGGCAGCAGAGATTGCGGATGCCCATACCCAAAACAGGGCTCGAGAAGGGTGTAAAACCCCGGGGAAAACTGATCACCATTCTCCCCAGTTCAAGAGGAGGGAAGGATTTAAAAATAAACCTGACTCTTCTAAAGGAGTTCAAGGGGTCCGGGGGGTAGGAACTCACATCCCAGGACGGAACAGGTTACATGCTATCACTGTGGTATGCTGGGCCACATGAGACCAGACTGCCCGACACTGAAGGGCAGCCCAAAACCAGCAACCCCAAATGCCACGGCCAATGCTAACCCTGTTGTTGTAAACTCACAGGCAAGCCACACAGAGCCCAGCATTGGTGCCCTGTGTGCAAATGCTGTTTCTGTGGTCTCGGAAGAATCTGACCTTAAAACTCACATTAGAGCTAAATATGGGGGAAATAATGCAGAGTTTATTAGCAGTGCAGAAGTAAATGGAGTGAGGTGTATGGCATGGAGGGACACCGCAGCAGATATTACTCTGGTTAAAGCAAGTCTGGTCAGGAAGGAAGATTATTTGCCAGGTGAAGATGTAACTGTTGTAGCCTTATCTAAGTATTTTGTCAGGGTGCCTTTGGCTAAAATCCACCTGAAATGGAAGGGATTGGAGGGCACCATGGTTGTGGGAGTAAAAGACATAATCCCTAAGGATATTATGATTGGAAATGATATTAAAGCTATGTTCAGTCAAGTTAATACAAACCAGGCACAAGAGAGGATTGATCCTAAGGTTGTGCCTATGGAGGGTTTCTCCAAAAGTTTGTCTTTGGAAAGTAGCTGTTTGGCTGTGAATGGAGTTTCTGAATATCTATCTAATGTCTCAGAAGTAAATCTGGAATTAGATCAAGCGAAGGGAGAGGAGAACAAGGAGATTTTGGATGAGCCTAGGCAGTCTTGTGAGCTGATGGCTTTATCTAGTCAGCAGTTTGGGAAGGCAAGGAGAGTGGAAGATGAGTGTCCCTATACCTTGTCTGTTTCCTGTGCGAAGAATAGTGACAGTGAAGGAAATGTGCCTGTGTCTGTCAGGGGTATTGACTTGCCTATGGAGGAAGCTACCCCAGTCTCCAAGCAGTTGTCTGTGAACAGCCCGGTGTGCTGGGACAAGGGAAATGAAATCCCAAACTATATGTCCAGTAAAGAAAAATGCGTCTCCAGCTCTTTTTTGTCTGTGGAGCAGACAGAAGGTGCCTTTCGGCCTATGATGGTTGAGAGTAATTTAGTTGTCTCAGAGTTGGTTCTGGATTCAACTAAAGCCCAGGAAGGGAATGGTCCTAAGTTTGCATCTGCTGGGGAGAATGGCACCGTAGCTAGGTTGCATCCAGTTAGTGTCTTAGCAAAATCCCAGAGACCAGACAATTCTGATGCTTGTATTGGGCCTGTTGCTCATGTGTGGTTGGAGAAGGGTGTAACAACTCTGTCTGATCCGGGTGATACCCTAGCCAGGGCACAAGGAGAGCAGAAAGGTAATTTGGTTGTGTTACCTACGGACAGTTTAACAACTTGTAGCAAAAAGGAAAAAATTCCTAAGCTGGTGTGTGGCAAAGAGAAGGGAAGTATTTCTAACCTTTTAACTAGGAAGCCTATGGGTTCACCTGAAAGGGGATTGTGTAGAGATCTGCCTGATGGGCCAGAGGTGATCCTGAATGTAAGTAAGACCCAGACAGAGTCTGTTGTTGCTCAGGAAAGTGTGCCTTTAGAGCAAGCCCTAGGTGAAGAGGGTAAGGGCAGAATTTCTGTGAGGGGTGAATTGCTGCTTAGAAAAGCTCCTGGAGAAAGGAATCCTCATGGTACTCGGTGGAAGCAGTTCCCTGCAACTGAAGGGTGTGAGAGTGATTTAATCAAGGAAGTTTCAGTTCCTAGCAGCCAAAAATTGTCTGTTGTGAATGGATCCTCTGACTTTCCTTTTAAAAGATCCAGTGTGGGTAGCTTTGAGAAGGTCTCAGAGGAAGTAAAAGTTGTTAAGGAATTGAGGCATCCCTATAACCGAGTGGCTGTGTGGGGCCAACTTGTTGGGGAGACAATGGTGTTGGAACAGGAATGTCTCCTTTCTGATTCTTTAAATGAGCAGTTTGTGCTTCAGGGTTTGAGGACAGATTTGGTTACTGATGTGTCAGAGCAGAGCAGTTTTATGGCTAAATGCTTGAGGATGCGGGGGAGAGCAAGCAAACTCTCACCCGCAGACTCTTTGGATTTGTGTGGTATCTCTTTAAGACAGAGTCCAGCCTTGGAGATGATAGCAGTTACGAATATGAAAACTGGTGGACTGGCTCTGGTCTGGGGTAGTGCAAATTACTTGCCTGGCTGGGAAAGGAAGGACTTGCTAATAGCTGTTAGCACAGAGGGCCCACCCCATCAGCCAGTGAATTCTGTTAAGCAAGAGAAATCGGGGTTTGATCCTGCAGGACAAGGAGGAAAGAGAACGCTGAATTTTGCAAAGGGAAGCCACAGGTTAACCCTAAAATGCCCCAACTCCAATGGTATTGAGCCAAAGGTGTGGCATGACAAACATGACTGTAGATGGACACTTGCAATGAACTTGTTGTTATTGCTAAATTTTGTAATTAACAATGTGCCTAATCTTTTGGAGAATCCCTTGAACATGTTAAAAGGAATACATGAAAACACACGTTATGTTAAAAGGCCTTGTTACACTGGGGTTTCACAGGTAATGCCTATAAACAATATGGGAACTTTTCACAGGGGAAAAGACATTCCAGACCTAATGTGCTGTATGAAAAGGAAGACTGAGGCACACTACCATATTGCTTTCATGGCTAAATGCCAAGATTCCTGGACTATGAAGAACATTAATATCTGCATTTATTCGATGTTAATTGGGTTCCAAACATTTGCCCGAGCTTGTATGGATAAAGTAGCAGTCTTCTTTAGCTCTTGGCAAGATCACATGGCACATACAGGAACCATGCTGCCAGAGCAGATCCAATCCACTATTGTTCTAACTAAGTGTTACCTTGAGTTTGTAAAGAGGTTCAATCATGTGGTTGAACATGATTTTGATAAACCATTTCTGTTATACACTGGTACGGCTTCTAACCCAATACTAGCTGTAGTGAGACAGAACCCAGGATGGGGAGCTCTTGGGATGCAGTCAGTGATGTTTGTGTCATCCCTTCCTGCATCAATTTTGCGTTGGGGGTGTGACGTTATTGACATAAACTGGGACCATATAGATCATTGTTGCAACCAAGGTCCTGTAGTGGCACCCAAATCTTGTATAAAGGGGGTCAAATGGGGTGTCTAGGACAAGGTTATGGTTTACTGGTTATGATTATGCTGTCTATATGTATGTATCAGTTTTGTAGTCGAAGTTATGAATATTGGCTCTATACTGTCTGTATGGCAAACTTATGCTATGCTTCTGGGGGACATCCCAGACAAGCTGAGATTAGCTCTGCCTAGCCTGCTTGATGGACCATTAAGGACCATCAGCTATACAATGGACCCATTGAGAGAAGGCAGATACGCCTTGTACCTCAGCAAAGTATGCAGGGACTGGCCCATGTGACTCCAGACTCGATTTTGCTGTAACTTTCCACAGTAAGAACAAAGAGGTGACCTTACACCTGGAAGAGACTATATAAGGCTGATGCCTGATCTCCATCTTGTCTTCAATCCTGCTTCTTACCTCTGGAGAAACTTTGCTACAAACTGAAGCTCTGAACAAAGGACTGAATGACCCATCCCAGCTGGGGATGTATTCCAGAGACTTGATTTGAACCTGCAGTTTATTCCATCGCTGCTGCAAGCCTGAACCAAGAACTGTGCCATTACTGTATGTAATTGATTCCATTTAACCAATTCTAACTCTCATCTCTATCTTTTTCCTTTTATGAATAAACCTTTAGATTTTAGATTCTAAAGGATTGGCAGTAGCGTGATTTGTGGGTAAGGTCTAACTTATATATTGACCTGGGTCTGGGGCTTGGTCCTTTGGGATCAGGAGAACCTTTTTCTTTTACTGGGGTATTGGTTTTATAACCATTTGTCCCCATAACGTGTGGCACTGGTGGTAATACTGGGAAACTGGAGTGTCTTAGGAGATTGCTTGTGAGACTTGCGGTTAGCCAGTGGGGTGAGACCGAAGTCTTAGTCTGGCTGGTTTGGTTTGCCTTAGAGGTGGAAAAACCCCGGCCTTGGGGCTGTAGCTGCCCTATTTGAGCAATTTGTCCTGAGTTGGCACTCTCAGTTGGGTTCCGCCAGAACCGCATTGTCACACCTAGTTTCCATTTTTTATATGACTCCTTTTTATTTTTTAGATCGTGCAAGATCTCGTGGTTAAGCCAAGGTGGTCTTTTGCCACATTTTCTATCTTTCCTAACCAGCGGAATAGCTTGCTTTTGGGCCCTTAATAGTGTCCCTTTGAAAAACTGCCAACTCTCCTCAGTTGTTTTTCCCCTCAGTCTTGATTCCCATGGGACCTTACCTATCAGCTCTCTGAGCTTCCCAAAATCTGCCTTCCTGAAATCCATTGTCTCTATTTTGCTGTTCTCCCTTCTACCCTTCCTTAGAATTGCAAAGTCTATGATTTCATGATCACTTTCACCCAGGCTGCCTTCTACTTTCACATTCTCAACGAGTTCCTCCCTATTTGTTAAAATCAAGTCTAGAACAGCTTCCCCCCTAGTAGCTTTTTCAACCTTCTGAAATAAAAAGTTGTCTCCAATGCAGTCCAAGAATTTGTTGGATAGTCTGTTCCCCGCTGTGTTATTTTGCCAACATATATCCGGATAGTTGAAGTCCCCCATCACCACCAAATCTTGGGCTTTGGATGATTTTGTTAGTTGCTTGAAAAAAGCCTCATCCACCTCTTCCACCTGGTTAGGTGGCCTGTAGTAGACGCCTAGCATGACATCTCCCTTGTTTTTTGCCCCTTTAAGCCTAACCCAGAGACTCTCAACATTTCCGTCTCCTATGTCCATGGAGCGGCGAACAGCAGAGGCTAACAGCGGGAGTTTGCCTGGGAGCTGTCCGAGAGGAGGTACGCTAAGTGCTGCATTAGGGGGGCTGTGTTGGTGAGTATCTGAGTGTCTGCTGCTGGGACAGTTGGTCAGTTTGACCGTGTGCTTGATTGCTTGCTTGTTTGTTTGAAAAGTGTGAATTGGGAGTGCTTTGTTCCAGCTGGGCCTTGAGTGGGCCTGACTGGTATATAAGGGCAGTCAGCAGCGAACCAGCTGAGCGGCGAACAGCAGAGGCTAACAGCGGGAGTTTGCCTGGGAGCTGTCCGAGAGGAGGTACGCTAAGTGCTGCATTAGGGGGGCTGTGTTGGTGAGTATCTGAGTGTCTGCTGCTGGGACAGTTGGTCAGTTTGACCGTGTGCTTGATTGCTTGCTTGTTTGTTTGAAAAGTGTGAATTGGGAGTGCTTTGTTCCAGCTGGGCCTTGAGTGGGCCTGACTGGTATATAAGGGCAGTCAGCAGCGAACCAGCTGAGCGGCGAACAGCAGAGGCTAACAGCGGGAGTTTGCCTGGGAGCTGTCCGAGAGGAGGTACGCTAAGTGCTGCATTAGGGGGGCTGTGTTGGTGAGTATCTGAGTGTCTGCTGCTGGGACAGTTGGTCAGTTTGACCGTGTGCTTGATTGCTTGCTTGTTTGTTTGAAAAGTGTGAATTGGGAGTGCTTTGTTCCAGCTGGGCCTTGAGTGGGCCTGACTGGTATATAAGGGCAGTCAGCAGCGAACCAGCTGAGCGGCGAACAGCAGAGGCTAACAGCGGGAGTTTGCCTGGGAGCTGTCCGAGAGGAGGTACGCTAAGTGCTGCATTAGGGGGGCTGTGTTGGTGAGTATCTGAGTGTCTGCTGCTGGGACAGTTGGTCAGTTTGACCGTGTGCTTGATTGCTTGCTTGTTTGTTTGAAAAGTGTGAATTGGGAGTGCTTTGTTCCAGCTGGGCCTTGAGTGGGCCTGACTGGTATATAAGGGCAGTCAGCAGCGAACCAGCTGAGCGGCGAACAGCAGAGGCTAACAGCGGGAGTTTGCCTGGGAGCTGTCCGAGAGGAGGTACGCTAAGTGCTGCATTAGGGGGGCTGTGTTGGTGAGTATCTGAGTGTCTGCTGCTGGGACAGTTGGTCAGTTTGACCGTGTGCTTGATTGCTTGCTTGTTTGTTTGAAAAGTGTGAATTGGGAGTGCTTTGTTCCAGCTGGGCCTTGAGTGGGCCTGACTGGTATATAAGGGCAGTCAGCAGCGAACCAGCTGAGCGGCGAACAGCAGAGGCTAACAGCGGGAGTTTGCCTGGGAGCTGTCCGAGAGGAGGTACGCTAAGTGCTGCATTAGGGGGGCTGTGTTGGTGAGTATCTGAGTGTCTGCTGCTGGGACAGTTGGTCAGTTTGACCGTGTGCTTGATTGCTTGCTTGTTTGTTTGAAAAGTGTGAATTGGGAGTGCTTTGTTCCAGCTGGGCCTTGAGTGGGCCTGACTGGTATATAAGGGCAGTCAGCAGCGAACCAGCTGAGCGGCGAACAGCAGAGGCTAACAGCGGGAGTTTGCCTGGGAGCTGTCCGAGAGGAGGTACGCTAAGTGCTGCATTAGGGGGGCTGTGTTGGTGAGTATCTGAGTGTCTGCTGCTGGGACAGTTGGTCAGTTTGACCGTGTGCTTGATTGCTTGCTTGTTTGTTTGAAAAGTGTGAATTGGGAGTGCTTTGTTCCAGCTGGGCCTTGAGTGGGCCTGACTGGTATATAAGGGCAGTCAGCAGCGAACCAGCTGAGCGGCGAACAGCAGAGGCTAACAGCGGGAGTTTGCCTGGGAGCTGTCCGAGAGGAGGTACGCTAAGTGCTGCATTAGGGGGGCTGTGTTGGTGAGTATCTGAGTGTCTGCTGCTGGGACAGTTGGTCAGTTTGACCGTGTGCTTGATTGCTTGCTTGTTTGTTTGAAAAGTGTGAATTGGGAGTGCTTTGTTCCAGCTGGGCCTTGAGTGGGCCTGACTGGTATATAAGGGCAGTCAGCAGCGAACCAGCTGAGCGGCGAACAGCAGAGGCTAACAGCGGGAGTTTGCCTAGGGAGAGCGCACTGAGGCTTTCATCTGCAGGTTTCTCCCAGTAGTTCCTGCAACAGTTGAGGAAGCTCCTAAGAGGACGGTGATATGGAAGGTGAGCGATCAGCTGTTGTAACCTGCACAGGTTGTGCCATGTTTGTCTTTCTTCCGCAGGACAGAAGCGACTTTGTCTGCACAAAATGCAAGCTGGTCTCCATATTGGAGGAGAAGGTTCGAGGGCTGGAGAAACAAATATCGACTCTGCGTTGCATAAGGGAAAATGAAGATTTCCTGGACAGACGTCAGGAGATGCTTCTACGGCCACAATGTTCTGAAGATTCAGAGCAGGCGCAGCAGGGACAGAAGGTTTGTGAGGAGGTTTGGCAGCATGTGACCTCCAGAAGAAGAAAGAGGAGCGTCCATGCACCAGCAATGGAGATACAGGTGAGGAATCGTTTCCATGTTCTCTCTACAGGTGCTAATGCGGAGAGTGGACTAGATGGCCCATCTGAGGGAAGGGAGCAGAAGGAGACTCCACCGATTGGAAGGCAAAAGATGCACTGTCCTAGGGATGGGGGTTCCACGACCACCACTCCCAAGAGGAGGAGGAGGGTGGTGGTGGTCGGGGACTCCCTCCTCAGGGGGACTGAGTCATCTATCTGCCGTCCTGACCGGGAAAACCGAGAGGTCTGCTGCTTGCCAGGAGCTAGGATACACGATGTGACGGAGAGACTGCCGAGACTCATCAAGCCCTCGGATCGCTACCCCTTCCTGCTTCTCCACGTGGGCACCAATGATACTGCCAAGAATGACCTTGAGCGGATCACTGCAGACTACGTGGCTCTGGGAAGAAGGATAAAGGAGTTTGAGGCGCAAGTGGTGTTCTCGTCCATCCTCCCTGTGCAAGGAAAAGGCCGGGGTAGAGACCGTCGAATCGTGAAAGTCAACGAATGGCTACGCAGGTGGTGTCGGAGAGAAGGCTTTGGATTCTTCGACCATGGGATGGTGTTCCAAGAAGAAGGAGTGCTAGGCAGAGACGGGCTCCACCTAACGAAGAGAGGGAAGAGCATCTTCGCCAGCAGGCTGGCTAACCTAGTGAGGAGGGCTTTAAACTAGGTTCACCGGGGGAAGGAGACCAAAGCCCTGAGGTAAGTGGGGAAATGGGATCCTGGGAGGAAGCACAAGCAGGAGAGCGCAACAGGGGAGGACTCCTGTCTCATGCTGAGAAAGAGGGACGATCGTTGAGTTATCTTAAGTGCCTATACACAAATGCAAGAAGCCTGGGACACAAGCAGGGAGAACTGGAAGTCCTGGCACAGTCAGGGAACTATGATGTGATTGGAATAACAGAGACTTGGTGGGATAACTCACATGACTGGAGTACTGTCATGGATGGATATAAACTGTTCAGGAAGGACAGGCAGGGCAGAAAAGGTGGGGGAGTTGCGTTGTATGTAAGAGAGGAGTATGACTGCTCAGAGCTCCGGTATGATACTGCAGAAAAACCTGAGAGTCTCTGGATAAAGTTGAGAAGTGTGAGCAACAAGGGTGATGTCGTGGTTGGAGTCTGCTATAGACCACCAGACCAGGGGGACGAGGTGGACGAGGCTTTCTTCTGGCAACTAGCAGAAGTTGCTAGATCACAGGCCCTGGTTCTCATGGGAGACTTTAATCACCCTGATATCTGCTGGGAGAGCAATACAGCGGTGCACAGGCAATCCAGGAAATTTTTGGAAAGTGTAGGGGACAATTTCCTGGTGCAAGTGCTGGAGGAACCAACTAGGGGCAAAGCTTTTCTTGACCTGCTGCTCACAAACAGGGAAGAACTAGTAGGGGAAGCAAAAGTGGATGGGAACCTGGGAGGCAGTGACCATGAGATGGTCGAGTTCAGGATCCTGACACAAGGAAGAAAGGAGAGCAGCAGAATACGGACCCTGGACTTCAGAAAAGCAGACTTTGACTCCCTCAGGGAACAGATGGGCAGGATCCCCTGGGAGAATAACATGAAGGGCAAAGGGGTCCAGGAGAGCTGGCTGTATTTTAAAGAATCCTTATTGAGGTTGCAGGAACAAACCATCCCGATGTGTAGAAAGAATAGTAAATATGGCAGGCGACCAGCTTGGCTAAACAGTGAAATCCTTGCTGATCTTAAACGCAAAAAAGAGGCTTATAAGGAGTGGAAGATTGGACAAATGACCAGGGAGGAGTATAAAAATATTGCTCAGGCGTGCAGGAGTGAAATCAGGAAGGCCAAATCACACTTGGAGTTGCAGTTAGCAAGAGATGTTAAGAGTAACAAGAAGGGTTTCTTCAGGTATGTTAGCAACAAGAAGAAAATCAAGGAAAGTGTGGGCCCCTTACTGAATGAGGGAGGCAACCTAGTGACCGAGGATGTGGAAAAAGCTAATGTACTCAATGATTTTTTTGCCTCTGTCTTCACGCACAAGGTCAGCTCCCAGATTGCTGCACTGGGCAGTACAGCATGGGGAGAAGGTGGCCAACCCTCTGTGGAGAAAGAAGTGGTTCGGGACTATTTAGAAAAACTGGACGTGCACAAGTCCATGGGGCCGGATGCGCTGCATCCGAGGGTGCTAAAGGAGTTGGCGGGTGAGATTGCAGAGCCATTAGCCATTATTTTTGAAAACTCATGGCGATCGGGGGAGGTCCCAGATGACTGGAAAAAGGCTAATGTAGTGCCCATCTTTAAAAAAGGGAAGAAGGAGGATCCGGGGAACTACAGGCCAGTCAGCCTCACCTCAGTCCCTGGAAAAATCATGGAGCAGGTCCTCAAGGAATCAATTATGAAACATTTAGAGGAGAGGAAAGTGATCAGGAACAGTCAGCATGGATTCACGAAGGGGAAGTCGTGCCTGACTAACCTAATTGCCTTCTATGATGAGATAACTGGCTCTGTGGATGAGGGGAAAGCAGTGGATGTGTTATTTCTTGACTTTAGCAAAGCTTTTGATACTGTCTCCCACAGTATTCTTGCCACCAAGTTAAAGAAGTATGGGCTGGATGAATGGACTGTAAGGTGGATAGAAAGCTGGCTAGATCGTCGGGCTCAACGGGTAGTGATCAATGGCTCCATGTCTAGTTGGCAGCCGGTTTCAAGTGGAGTGCCCCAAGGGTCGGTCCTGGGGCCGGTTTTGTTTAATATCTTTATTAATGATCTGGAGGATGGTGTGGACTGCACTCTCAGCAAGTTTGCAGATGACACTAAACTAGGAGGCGTGGTAGATACACTAGAGGGTAGGGATCGGATACAGAGGGACCTAGACAAATTAGAGGATTGGGCAGAAAAAAACCTGATGAGGTTCAACAAGGACAAGTGCAGAGTCCTGCACTTAGGACGGAAGAATCCCATGCACTGCTACAGACTAGGGACCGAATGGCTAGGTAGCAGTTCTGCTGAAAAGGACCTAGGGGTCACAGTGGACGAGAAGCTGGATATGAGTCAACAGTGTGCTCTTGTTGCCAAGAAGGCTAATGGCATTTTGGGCTGTATAAGTAGGGGCATTGCCAGCAGATCGAGGAACGTGATCGTTCCCCTTTATTCGACATTGGTGAGGCCTCATCTGGAATACTGTGTCCAGTTTTGGTCCCCACACTACAAGAAGGATGTGGAAAAATTGGAAAGAGTCCAGCGGAGGGCAACAAAAATGATTAGGGGTCTGGAGCACATGACTTATGAGGAGAGGCTGAGAGAACTGGGATTGTTTAGTCTCCAGAAGAGAAGAATGAGGGGGGATTTGATAGCAGCCTTCAACTACCTGAAGGGGGGTTCCAAAGAGGATGGAGCTCGGCTGTTCTCAGTGGTGGCAGATGACAGAACAAGGAGCAATGGTCTCAAGTTGCAGTGGGGGAGGTCCAGGTTGGATATCAGGAAAAACTATTTCACTAGGAGGGTGGTGAAACACTGGAATGCGTTACCTAGGGAGGTGGTGGAGTCTCCTTCCTTGGAGGTTTTTAAGGCCCGGCTTGACAAAGCCCTGGCTGGGATGATTTAGCTGGGAATTGGTCCTGCTTTGAGCAGGGGGTTGGACTAGATGACCTCTTGAGGTCCCTTCCAACTCTGATATTCTATGATTCTATGATTCTATGATCTCTACCTCAGTCCAAGTGTGTACATTTTTAATATATAAGGCAACACCTCCTCCCTTTTTCCCCTGTCTATCCTTCCTGAGCAAGCTGTACCCATCCACACCAACATTCCAATCATGTGTATTATCCCACCAAGTTTCAGTGATGCCAACAATGTCATAGTTGTATTTATTTATTAGCACTTCCAGTTCTTCCTGCTTATTCCCCATACTTCTCGCATTTGTATATAGGCATCTAAGATACTCGTTTGATCTTTCCTCCCAGTTTTTTCCTGACTCTCCTTTCTCTCTGCCAATATAGCCCACACTCCCTCTTGTTTCCGACTCATTTCCCCGGTCTCCATGTTCCCCACTTACCTGTGGGCTTTGCTCACCTGTCCCCGTCGAACCTAGTTTAAAGTTTATTAAGAGGGATAAGGCAAAGATGCCACATTTATTGTAAATATACTGATAAAGCAAAAGATAAAAGTAAACAACGTTGTTTGACTACTTATTTCTTATACATACACACATACATACATATATATATAGAGAGAGAGAGATTCATTCACACAATCATTCATTCAAGTTCTGTATAAGTGTTATAGTTACCAGCCTAGAAGTTGCTCATGCCAAGTTACTGGCCAGGTATCTTGGTCATGAGGATGGAGCCGAGTCTGTGTCAGGTGCACCTGATGCTCCTGGAGGTTGGCAGCAGAACCAGAGACTCAAAGTCATCAGTCTTTAGAGTCCCTTCTTATAGGAATTAGTTCCTATGTTAGTCTATGGGAGCTGTTTCATCCTGCTGTTGCTGACTCAATCAGCAGATGGCACACATTCCTGTCCAAAGTGGCACATTCCTGGTGTCTCCACACTGTCCAAAGTTTGTGTTTCTCATCCTTCCAGGTGATGGGGTGGGTCCCAGTTTACCCTCCGGGGGTTTCTGGTCATCCACTTGACACATTCTTCGGCCGATGGATACTCCTTTTCTAGGCTGGCACCTCCCTAACCATCCATGTATATCAAGCATTCATCAGCATACATTCCATCCCTTAACCATATTTTAATTTACTGTCTCCACCACTTTCAGAGTGTGTGCTAATTCATTTGAGACTCCCGGCCCTTTAATCACAGAGGGTGGGGGTCTGTCCTAGGAGCCATTGAATGAAGTGAAAGTCACTTAACAGCTTATAGTGTTTGTTTACATTGTATAACAAAGTCAGTTAACTTGTTTGTAAGTTTTACATAGTAGTCACAGGATAGATATAATCAATGGTTTCTACAGACAGTAGCTTACAAGTTTTAACAGAAGACCCAAGAGATTTTTGTACTTGGTGAAACTGTTGGATTTTAAAGTGTGAGGGCCAAATTATGAGGGGGTCACTGTCTCTTGGGGGAATCACTGTTAGTACCTTCTTTAATATCCCTACATGTCTGTCTCTAGTGGTGTCCTGTGTTAGCATTGGGTCCAGAAAAAGAGGGGATACTACACTAGACAGGGCAAATGTCTTTTCCTCTCTCTACTTCCCCCATGTCCATCCAATTTATCAATCACCACTTGTGTCCAAAAAACTTTGGTCCCCAATGCATCAGGTTTATTTTTTGTTAGGTTCTCTAATAGTCATTTTGTTGTTAATTTTTGTTATTAATACATTTGTATTGTTAGTTACATTTGCTTGTATTGTTAATTCCACACTTTCCTCTATGCACTCTGGTTCTACTTCCCCAAGCCCTGAAGGGTAGTTCTTGGGCCCCCATAACCTGTAAGACCTTGGCCCATAATTGTATGGCCCCATCTTTCAGGTCCCCAGAAACCTCTGAGAACAACTGTTAAAAATAGGGAATTCTACAACATTTTAGCAACTAAATGTTAGTTTAAGTCCAAATCAGCTTAACCTTGCATAACAACTGTGGTACTCCTACAAAATCTTATTTGTTGTGTGTGCTTAAGAAGGTCCTGACCTCAGTGACTTTTATTGTTTGATGGCTATTGCAGCATCAAACTTGCGCCTCATTTTGTTTGTCAATGTACCCAATTATTGGAATGGTAATGGTTTTGTTGTATTTCCAATTATTATAATTATAATTGTTTGCATTTGTGTTTATGTTATATCTGGTGTTTAGTCAATTGTAATGGTTTTAGTTATATTCACCTGGTTATAATTGTTTGGTTTGTTTGCAACAAATACAAAAGATTTATATGGTGACCACTGAAGAATTGTTCTTGAGAGGTCAAAAGGGGGACAATGTAGATAAATCTCTGATAATTTTCATATGACTTTACATTGTGCCTCTTCATATAACCTTGTGGTGGGTCTACCCACGTGTGACCTCTGTTTTCATGGGACTTTGTATCAAAGCCTCATTTAGAAACTTTGCATTGCCCTTGGTATAATATTATAGCCCCTAAGGATAGAATAAGATAGAAGAAAAATTTCTTTTTGCTAGAGGTAGAACAAGAGCTCTCCCCCCCACACACACTCTTAATCAATTGCCCTGTTGAATGAATGAGGTGTGGATGAGCAAGGCATGGAAGGCAGCACCTCCAGACAGCCTCAACTGTTGGAGAGGGGCTGGGAGCCAGACCCAAGGACAATAAAACGTGTCAAGTGGGCTCATTAAAGACAAGCAGACATACCCACGGCCTGGGGGGGGGGGGGGGAGGGGGGGTTAGAAGCAAGCACCTTCTTTTGGAAACACCCTCTTTGCAGCATTGGAACAACACTCAAAAGAAAGCAGCACAAAGGACCAATGGACACAGACACAGAGTTTGAATCTGGTATAGATTTGCATAAGAGAAAAGCTGCTATAAAAGTGAGGTGTCTTGCACAGGACCCCGGGTCTCGTCTTGTCAACATGGGAGCATCGATCCGGATCGGCAGAAGCCCGGCTCCACCCCCTCCCCCATCTAACTCACCTGGCCAGTGAAGTTAAGGGGAGCAACTAATTGGTAACAACAAGACGGAATGGGTTTGTGTTTGTGTGTGTGAGAGTGTGAGTGTAATATATTATATGCATATAATACAGTGTTAATAAATACATGTATTACTAATAAATGTGGCGTTTTGCCTTATTCCCCCTGAAAAAATCCTGTGCAGTACTTTAAGTACAACACCAGGTGAGAGCCCCCAGCTTCCTTCAGAAGCCAACCCGGACCCTGCCCTCCCCCTTTTGTTCTACAGCAGGGGGCTTTGCTCCGATTCCCTGCCTAGAGTCACTGCAGCTGCCTTTGTCTCTCTGGCCCCACTGTTCATCTGGGTCAGTTTCAATCAGTTTCTTAACAACTCTTCCTTCCCCCTAGACAGGGAGGTGACCCAGACACCCCTGTCCCTTAGCCCCACCCTTACAGCAAACCATCCTTTTTTCTCCTACTGGGCAACACCACAAGGTTTAGGGGGAAACTGAGGCACACAGAGGGGTGTGGCAGGGCGATGACTCACCAGCACAGTGCCTCCTGCTGGTCGTCCAGGGAATTAGCTCACCAGCCTCCAGAGCACCCTCTGCAGGCCAGCATCTCGCCTGCCATTGGCCCCCATGTCCTTCCCAGACCCCATCTACATCAGGGTTCTGCTCTTAGCAGCAACCCACAATCTGGGTCTCCCCACTCAGGGAAACCCCCACCCACTATCCCCACCTCACCTCACCTCAGTATCAGGCTACTGCCAGTCACCATCTAGCCCCCGCTCCCTGGGGCAGACTGCAGTGTACACGCCACTCATCACAGGCAAGGGGGGTTTGGACCTGCTGCCTTGGCCTAGCCCTTGGGCTGCCCCCTGCAACCCCCAGTATCATTCTTGGCCTTTAGCAAGGCTTCCAGCCTGGGGGTTTGCCAGGCCAGAGCTGCCCAGTTCCTCTGGCCTTCCCCCAGCCCTGCTCCAGTCTTAGTACCCTCTCGGCAGCCAGGCCTGTCCCTCTCTACCACGAGAGCAAGAGTCTGTCTCTGGCTTCTGGCCCCAGCCCTCTTATAAGGGCCAGCTGGGCCCTCATTAAGCCAGCCTCGGCCTGATTGGGGCATGGCCCCCAGCTGAGGCTGCTTCCCCCAATCAGCCCCACTTTTCCTTCCCTGCCACAGCCCTCTCCCCGGGCTGTTTTAAGCCTTTTAAGGCAGGAGCAGGTGACCACCCTGCTACAAGGGGTCATAAAAATATACAGAAAATTCCCACTGCGTCACATCTCTTCCCCCGGCAAGGCGGGACTGAGCAGGGTCATTTTAACCAGCGACCTGGGGAAGTTCGACCCCCCCCAGTGTTACCCCCCCTCAGGCCGCAGCATCGTTCCCGTCCCCTGGGCACTGTCCTAGCTGGCACGTCCAGGGTTCTCCCGGCACCGGTGCTAGTCACTCAGCCTCGGTTCTCACACACGGCTCAGAGCAGGGTCACGACCTCCCTGTGCTCTGGGCAGATCGATGGCACCAGCAGGGGGTACAGGAGGAGTTTTCCTCCGCCCCCCCGCCCGTTGTCACCCCAAAACCTTTTGGTTTGACACTGGGCTGGGGTCCTGCCATGGCCCGTGCCCCTCACCTGCCAGGCTGTGAGGGGGGCAGTGAGCCGCCTGCCTCCGTGGGTCACCGCCCTGGCCGCCCCCTGGGCTGTCCTGAGCCCGAGCCTGGGGTAGGGAGTGACCCCAGGACACGTGTCCTTGACCCAGTAGCCACACGCCCACTGGGCACTTATAAGCCACGTGACTACTTTGAGGAAAAAGTATAAAAATCAAGCAAAGTAAATGACTGTTGGGGGGATTCCTTAATTGACGCTTGAAGACGCTGCTCGAGAGAGTAGCCGAAACTCTGCCCCGTGGGCTCGAGTGGGACTGTGACCAGAGGGGTCTCCAGGCAGCCAAGGCCTGGCCTCGGCGGGATCCGAGACAGAGCAGAGGGCTGAGGAGACCAGACCCGGCGAGAAGAAGCCGTCCCTAGAATTGGTAACCACCACCTCTGTTTGCCAAGCAGGGGCTGTGTGCGGCGAGCGCAGGGCCTGTCTGGGTATGGCTGGATAGGCTCGCTAAGAGGCATGTATCGCTCTTACTGTGTAGCTCTTGAATGTCTAACATAGGAGTTATGTGCTTAATGGGACCCGTTACTGCTGGTGTAATTCCTTCTCCATACCCTGCCGTGTGTGCAAGTGAATGACTGTGGGCGTTTCTCACTGGTGCGACAGTAACCGGCTCCGCTGGGAGCCATTAACGATCCATTCGGGGGTAGTAGCCCCCTGGTGCCAACATTTGGTAGCAGAGGATGGTTACTGAAGTGTACAAGAAAAAAATGGTCTTAAACTGAATCAAACTGTTTTCTGAACTGGTGGCCTTTGAGGAGCTTGGTATCCTGAATTACTGGTGTTAACCAACTAATCTAAATATTGTTCGGAATCAGTTCTGACTTATATTAATTTTAGCTCGGGGGACCAGATTTAATTACAGTATGCAGAGAGGGAAATATACCGGTAAGCGAGGCTGTATTGGGTGTTCCTGGAGTCGATGATATTTCACAAACGCAGACAGGGAAGGGTTGTCGAACCGGAAGCCGAGGGGGATGCCCCGAAGCCTCCGGGTGTGGTTGATGGGTGTTTGTTAAGACAGGTGTTTAAAAGCTTGGGGTCTGATCCATGTCTGCCTGATGCCGTCCCCACACTGCATGAGGAAGTTTTGGACCACTTGCTGTTGAGGTCCCGAAGGGGTTACACTCCCGAGTAAGCCCAACTAGCAGCACGTCATCTGTGCTATGTCTAGTGCTGCAGATAACCTTGTAAAGGAGTGCGATGTTGTGCAAGAAAGTTTGGAACAGGAAGTGGAAAAAACTAAACTTGCAGAATGAAAACCTGAAACATGACTTGCAAACGGCTGTAGCATCAGATGTACCCAGGGTTCAGCAGATAACAGCTTTAACCCATACATGTCTGGAAAGAATCACTTGACAGGTGGAAGAGGAAAAGGAGCCCCTGCCAGGGCCTCCCGCAGCCCAGCCAGTAGTGATAGCAAAATGCCTCCGTCGTCACGGAAATACGAGAGAAAGTAAATCGTCCTCGGACTGAAACTAAAAAACAGGCACTGGCTAGACAAATGGACTCTCTGACTAAGAGAACGTGTTTGTCTTGGCTGCTGGAATACATGGTTAGAAAACATTTAGATCCTGAAGACTTAAGGGAACTGATGATAACTTGTGCTGGCCCTACGAGGGAACGGCTTTGTTGGCAGAAATGGAGGCAGAGTCAAACCAAGGTGACAGAGACGGTGTTATCCAGAAGTAGCCTGATACTTTCTGACCCCCTCTGAACTGAGAACAGCTCTATTAATACATCAGAAGGAAGGGGAATCTGTTATGGCTCATTGTACTAGGTTGTTGTTGGTATGCTCCCTGGCTGAAACCGAGGAGAAACCGCTGACAGATTTGATCTATAATGGTTTAAGGGAACTGTAACGATGCTGGTTCTGGCGGGACCCAACTGAGAGCACCAATTCAGGACAAATTGCTTAAACAGGGCAGTTACAGCCCAAGGCTGGGGTTTTTCCACCTCTAAGGCAAACCAAACCAGCCAGACTAAGAGGACTTTGGTTTTACCCCACTGGCTCACCACAAGTCTCACAAGCAATTCCCTTAGACACTCCAGTTTCCCAGTATCACCACCAGTGCCACTCGTTATGGGGACGAATGGTTATAAAAACCAATATGCCAGTAAAAGAAAAAAGGTTCTCCTGATCCCAAAGGACTAAGCCCCAGAACCAGGTCAATATACAAATCAGATCTTACCCACAAATCACGCTGTTGCCAATCCTTTAGAGTCTAAAATCTAAAGGTTTATTCATAAAAGGAAAAAGATATGGATGAGAGCTAGAATTGGTTAAATGGAATCAAAGACATACAGTAATGGCAAAGTTCTTGGTTCTGGCTTGTAGCAGTGATAGAATAAACTGCAGGTTTAAATCAAGTCTTTGGAACATCCCCAGCTGGGATGGGTCATTCAGTCCTTTGTTCAGAGCTTCCATTTGTAGCAAAGTTCCTCCAGAGGTAAGAAGCAGGATTGAGGACAAGATGGAGATGATGCATCATCCTTTTATAGTCTTTTCCAGGTGTAAGAACACCTTGTGACATTATTGATATAATCTGGGACCATATAAAATTGATGCAACCAAGGTCCTGTAGTGGCACCAAATCTTGTATAAAGGGGGTCAAATGGGGTGTCTAAGACAAGGTTATGGTTTACTGGTTATGATTATGCTGTCTATATGTGTGTATCAATTTTGTAGTTGAAGTTATGAATATTGGCTCTACACTGTCTGTATTTCAAACTTATGCTATGCTGCTGGGTGACATCCCAGACAAACTGGTGTTAGCTCTGCCTAGCCTGCTTGATGGCCCATTAAGGACCATCAGCTATACAATGGACCCATTGAGAAAAGGCAAATATGCCTTGAGACTCAGCAAAGTATGCAGGAACTTGCCCATGTGACTCCAGACTCCATTTTGCTGTAATTTTCCACAGTAAGAACAAAGAGGTGTTCTTACACCTGGAAAAGACTATATAAGGCTGATGCCTCATCTCCATCTGGTCTTCAATCCTGCTTCTTACCTCTGGAGGGACTTTGCTACAAGCTGAAGCTTTGAACAAAGGACTGAGGACCCATCCCAGCGAGGGATGTGTTCCAGAGACTTGATTTGAACCTGCAGTTTATTCTATCGCTGCTGCAAGCCTGAACCAAGAACTTTGCCATTACTGTATGGAATTGATTCCATTTAACCAATTCTAACTCTCATCTCTATCTTTTTCCTTTTATGAATAAACCTTTAGATTCTAGATTCTAAAGGATTGGCAACAGCGTGATTTGTGGGTAAGATCTGATTTGTATGTTGACCTGGGTCTGGGGCTTGGTCCTTTGGGATCAAGAGAACCTTTTTCTTTTACTGGGGTATTGGTTTTCATAACCATTTGTCCCCATAACGAGTGGCACTGGTGGTGATACTGGGAAACTGGAGTGTCTAAGGAGATTGCTTGTGAGACTTGCGGTTAGCCAGTGGGGTGAGACCGAAGTCCTCCTAGTCTGGCTGGTTTGGTTTGCCTTAGAGGTGGAAAAACCCCAGCCTTGGGCTGGAACTGCCCTATTTAAGCAATTTGTCCTGAGTTGGCACTCTCAGTTGGGTTCCGCCAGAATTGCATCGTCACACACCTCTTTGTCCTTACTGTGGAAAATCACAGCAAAATGGAGTCTGGAGTCACATGGGCAAGTTCCTGCATACTTTGCTGAGTCACAAGGTGTATCTGCCTTCTCTCAATGGGTCAGTTGTGTAGCTGATGGTCCTTAATGGGCCATCAAGCAGGCTAGGCAGAGCTAACACCAGCTTGTCTGGGATGTCACCCAGCAGCATAGCATAAGTTTGAAATACAGACAGTATAGAGCCAATAGTCATAACTTCAACTACAAAAGTGATACACACATATAGACAGCATAATCATAACCAGTAAACCATAACCTTGTCTTAGACACCCCATTTGACCCCCTTTATACAAGATTTGGTGCCACTACAGTACCTTGGTTGCAACAATGATCTATATGGTCCCAGATTATGTCAATAATGTCACAGAAACCTATTAAGGTGTTCATAGGATCCTGGCAGGATTGAGATCAGGTTGAATTGATTAAAGGAGCTCGGGAGGCAGAAAGGGCAGTAAGTGGAGCAGGTGGTTATTCTCGGAAAGTGATTAGTGAGATTTCCTACAGGCTGAAATGGCTCCAGCCCCACTGATACGGGATGTGGCAGGTGCAATGAACTAGGATAAGGCCGAGGATGGTATGGTAGGAGACGTGGCGTGTTTAGTGGGGGATCATTGCGAGCACAGATGCGGGCTCAGCTTCAGGAAAGAGGAGCAGATACACGTCCCGTTTGGATGGGCAGCCTCTGGAGACTTTGCTAGCTGCTTTAAGTGATTTGCTGGCAAGGACTAGATCACAGTCGACGCTGCAGCCGGGAGTTAAGGCTGTGGGGAGTGTGGGAACAGGCCCAGAGATCTGCCGGTGAGTTCTTGTGGCTCGTTATCCCCGGAATTGGCTCCGATGAAATTAGCGGTTCCCTGTCAGGGTGGCTCCACATTTCAGTAACAATGCCTCGCCCTTAGCAACCCTTGTCCCCAGAGGTCAATGTTAGTAGCCCAATTACACCCCACATAACTGGTAAATCTTCCATGGAACAGGGGACAGAAGGAAACATGTAATGGTTCCTGACATTAATTAATACAGGAGCAAAGGCACCTTTGAGTATTAAAACACCTGCCGGGGGTAGTAGATCAAACTCAATTTTCAATAAATACAGTGGTTCGTAACCGCAGCACTGGCGAAGCTGTCTGACGTGTAGATCTGGTACAACAGGCCAAGTGCCTGATTCATGTGGCAGAAAGGCTGGTAGTGAAGCAAGAGACTGTAAAGAACCAGGTTGTTTCAGAAGGATTAAGCTGGGGCAGCTGGAGCACTGCCAGGCAGTAAGTGGAGAAGGGAAATTTCTCCTGGTTTGGGCGAGAACGAAAAGGCCGTGCAAAGATAGTGAAAAAAACGTGTAAAGCAGCTCGTCCGTACTCCTAGGCAGCAGAAGCTGTTCCCCACATTCAAAACCAACAGCCCCCGTTGCAGGATGTAAAAGCCCGAGGGGCAGTTGTGACGAACTGGGCCTGTTCTCACGGTGGTCTGTGAATGCTGACAGGGGAGTGTGCTGGGATAGTCTGCATTGGGGGATGGGAGACTGACCGAGGGCACATACCTGAGTGTGTAACATGAGAACCCAGGAAGGGGTTGGAGGCCAGGTGACACCTTGGCCCGGGAAACTGAACAAAGGCTGTGGGAGGGGTCACTGAAGGAGAGTGTTGGAAGCGGGCTGGAGAGATGGCTGGGAGGCAGAGATGGCCCTTTGGGGGGGGGAGGCTGGGATGCCCTGGGACCCCAAGCTGGACCTAACTGAGAGGGGGCCCTGTTGTCTGTGCCTGCAAGACCTGTCTTGGACTGTATTCCTGTCATCCAAATAAACCTTCTGCTTTACGGGCTGGCTGAGAGTCATGGTGAATCGCAGGAAGCCGGGGGTGCAGGGCCCTGAGTTCCCCAATACTCCGTGACAGCAGTAAAGTGTCAACGCCCCCGCAGCTCCCCCATCTGCTTGTACAGAAAGCGGATGGCAGACGCCATGCCATGATTATATTACAAATACAGAATTGTAAACCTGCCCTTGGCGTAGCCGACCGTCCACCTGTAATGGCCAGGGCTGGGTGGGTCTCTGGACTGAATTTGTTCTTTGTTATGTTACTAACCTCTTGGAATTAGTAACAGGCTAAATGATAAGAACTCCTGAATTCCTGTTACCACCAAAGAAACAAACGCCTGAGCAGGTACAGAAGAAGATCCGGGTAGCAAATTTGATGCAGACATTGGAAAACATTTGGACAGAGAAATCAACACAAACAAAAGGAAGAACCAAAGGCATTAAAATATCAATGACAAATAGAAAACACACTGTCACGGAGTGTGGGGGACAGTCCCAGTTCGTCACACACAGTAATGCTTAAAATTGGTAAAGAAAGGTAAAATAACCCCTATGTAAAGGAAACCCTTTCCAGTATAGGGCCAGTCCCGTGGCAGTTTTAGTAATCACTCCGGATGGAGACGTGTAAAACCATTCTGATCAAATCCAATTATACTTGCCAAGGGACTAACTATAACAATTTTCAGAAATGAATGCACAGTCTGTACTAACCTATAAGGTCCGGTCAGAGCCTTGTGTGTTTTGTTTTTGTTCTGTTTGCTTATGTTTTTGCAGGTTAATCTAGACATGTATGGAAGCAAGAAGTCTGCTGTGAAATGTGCTATGGCTTGTTGGCGATGTGATTACTAGACCTGTCTGTGCCACGGGATTCCAGCTGAAGAATAAGCCAGAAGATTGTTAAATTACTCAAATTTCAATACAGTGAGCACCCTTCTTAGGGGCACAAGCATCAAAACCGCTGAGTCAAACTAAAGGTCCATCTTACCCAGTGTCCTGTCTTTTAACAGTGACCAGTGCCAGGTGTTTCAGAGAAAATCAACAGAACAGGCAATGATCATAGAATATAGAATATCAGGGTTGGAAGGGACCTCAGGAGGTCATCTAGTCCAACCCCCTGCTCAAAGCAAGACCAACCCCAACTAAATCATCCCAGCCAGGGCTTTGTCAAGCCGGGCCTTAAAAACCTCTAAGGATGGAGATTCCACCACCTCCCTAGGTAATCCATTCCAGTGCTTCACCACCCTTCTAGGGAAATAGTGAAAATCATTGCAACCCATGCCCAGGTTCTGGCAAACAGAGGCCAGGGACACCGTCCCTGCCCATCCCGGCTGACAGCCTCTATGAATTGATCTCTTTCTTTTACAACAAAAAACACCTTGTTATAGTCTTGGCCTTTACAGCATTTTCTGACAAGAAGCTCCATAATAATTTTCCTGTATTTATTTCCTTTTCTTTATTTTAAACCTGCTGCTTAGCAATCTTAATTGGTAACCCCTAGTTCTTGTGTTCTAAAAACAAAGAGAAGTAAATAACACTCTTATTTACTTTCTCAACAACAGTCAGGATTCCATAGGCCTCTATTGTATTCCCCTTTCGTTATCTCTTTTCCAAGTTGGGAAGTCCTAGTCCTGTTAATCTTTTCTTATATAAAGTTGTTCCAGACCCCGGATTATTTTTTTTGTTTTTTTGCTGTGCTTTTTTTTCAGCTATGGCTGTTGCACATTAAGTGAATATTTTCTGGGATCTATACACAATGATTCCAGAATCGTTTTCCTTTTGGGTGGTAGCAGCTAATTTAAACCCCATTCTTCTATATGTATAGTTGGAATTATGTTTTCCCAACGTGCATTTCTTTGTATTTGTCAGCAATAAATTTCATCTGCTTAATCACCCAGTTTTGTAAAACCCCTTTGCAACTCTTTAAAGCCTGTTTTGGACTTGACTATCTTGAGGTTTTGTGTCGTCTGCAAATTTTTGCCACTTCATTGTTTGCCTTTTAAATATATAGATCATTTAACAGTATTACCTTTTCCCAGTACAGATAGAGTGACCAGACAGCAAGTATGAAAAATCGGGACAGAGAGTGGGGAGTAATAGATGCCCATATAAGAAAAAGCCCCGAATATCGGGACTGTCCCTATAAAATTGGGACATCTGGTCACCCTGAGTACAGACCCCTGGAAACGCTACTGTTTACCTCTCTCCATTCTAAAAACGAACCAGATATTCTTGCCTTTTGTCTCTTATCTTTTAACCAGTTATTAATCTATAAAGAACTTTCTGTCTTATCCTGTTACAGCTTACCGTGCCTAAAAACCTTCAGTAAGAGTTCAAAGACTTTCTGAAGATCTGAGTACACTATATTCACTAAATCACTTTGTCTATATCCTTGTTAATCCTCTCAAAGACTTCTAGTAAACGAATCTTTACTATAATTTCTTAACTGTAAAGATGAATGCAAATGTCTTTAGTTCTTCTATATTGGCTTTATTCTTCTTGGGTGTTTTAGGGTGCTAAGGAGACCTTAATTACCCAGTGGCCTTACTGGTTGTGTAATAGGCTTTCTGCTTTTGATATACTATCAGTATAGGAAAATCTCAAAATCTGAAAGCAGCCTCCAGGCTTAATTCTGTGAGGAGGGGAAAGTTTAAAAAAAAAAAAAAAAAGCTTTTGGAAAGTCTCAGTTCCAGTATTGGGATAGATAACGGTGCTGATTTAATCAAAGTCCTAGCCAAAGTAAACATTACTGTGAGCAGCAACTTGAAGCCAACCTCTGCAAAAAAATCCTGTACAAAACTCATGTTAGAGTTGTTTCCCTGCTAATGTTTACTCTAGCAGAATTTATTTCACTAGGATCAACGAGGGGGGGAAAGAAAGCAAAGTAAAAGGGAATAAAAGAAATTTCTATCCAGGTACTGATTTTCCAGTACAAACGCTCCCCACAATTCAAGAAAGGAATGTCAAGTTGCTAAACCCGGTAAAGGGGAGGCTAAGAGGGAAGTATGGGGAAGATAGGGAAACGTGGGACCCTGTGGTAACAGAATCTGTCATTCCCTTTGAGGCCATAAAAGACACTCCGGGAATGTGGACATTTCATGTACCAAATAAGGCCTGTAGTTCTGTGTGGGAACAGGGATTAACAGCCAAGATATTCACAAAACGGTGGCAAGAAGCAGGGCCGGCTCCAGGCCTTGGCTACACTTGGCTGCCGCGGCAGCGCTGTGAAGTGCGGGTGTAGTCGCGCCGCCAGCGCTGTGAGAGCTCTCTCGCAGCGCTGTATGTACTCCACCTCTCCGAGGGGAGTAGTTTGCAGTGCTGCGAGAGAGCTCTCCGAGAGGAGTAGTTTGCAGTGCTGTGAGAGAGCTCTCCGAGGGGAGTAGTTTGCAGTGCTGTGAGAGAGCTCTCCGAGGGGAGTAGTTTGCAGTGCTGCGAGCGAGCTCTCCGAGGGGAGTAGTTTGCAGCGCTGCGAGCGAGCTCTCCGAGGGGAATAGCTTGCAGCGCTGCGAGCGAGCTCTCCGAGGGGAATAGCTTGCAGTGCTGCGAGCGAGCTCTCCGAGGGGAGTAGTTTGCAGTGCTGTGAGAGAGCTCTCCGAGGGGAGTAGTTTGCAGTGCTGCGAGCGAGCTCTCCGAGGGGAGTAGTTTGCAGTGCTGCGAGCGAGCTCTCCGAGGGGAATAGCTTGCAGCGCTGTGAGGGAGCTCTCCGAGGGGAGTAGTTTGCAGCGCTGTGAGGGAGCTCTCCGAGGGGAGTAGTTTGCAGCGCTGTGAGGGAGCTCTCCGAGGGGAGTAGTTTGCAGTGCTGCGAGCGAGCTCTCCGAGGGGAGTAGTTTGCAGCGCTGTGAGGGAGCTCTCCGAGGGGAGTAGTTTGCAGTGCTGCGAGAGAGCTCTCCGAGGGGAGTAGTTTGCAGTGCTGTGAGGGAGCTCTCCGAGGGGAATAGTTTGCAGCGCTGTGAGGGAGCTCTCCGAGGGGAGTAGTTTGCAGCGCTGTGAGGGAGCTCTCCGAGGGGAGTAGTTTGCAGTGCTGCGAGCGAGCTCTCCGAGGGGAGTAGTTTGCAGCGCTGTGAGGGAGCTCTCCGAGGGGAGTAGTTTGCAGTGCTGCGAGAGAGCTCTCCGAGGGGAGTAGTTTGCAGTGCTGTGAGGGAGCTCTCCGAGGGGAATAGTTTGCAGCGCTGTGAGGGAGCTCTCCGAGGGGAGTAGTTTGCAGCGCTGTGAGGGAGCTCTCCGAGGGGAGTAGTTTGCAGTGCTGCGAGCGAGCTCTCCGAGGGGAGTAGTTTGCAGCGCTGTGAGGGAGCTCTCCGAGGGGAGTAGTTTGCAGCGCTGTGAGGGAGCTCTCCGAGGGGAATAGTTTGCAGCGCTGTGAGGGAGCTCTCCGAGGGGAGTAGTTTGCAGCGCTGTGAGGGAGCTCTCTGAGGGGAGTAGTTTGCAGTGCTGCGAGCGAGCTCTCCGAGGGGAGTAGTTTGCAGCGCTGTGAGGGAGCTCTCCGAGGGGAGTAGTTTGCAGTGCTGCGAGAGAGCTCTCCGAGGGGAGTAGTTTGCAGTGCTGTGAGGGAGCTCTCCGAGGGGAATAGTTTGCAGTGCTGCGAGCGAGCTCTCCGAGGGGAGTAGTTTGCAGTGCTGTGAGGGAGCTCTCCGAGGGGAGTAGTTTGCAGTGCTGCGAGAGAGCTCTCCGAGGGGAGTAGTTTGCAGCGCTGTGAGGGAGCTCTCCGAGGGGAGTAGTTTGCAGCGCTGTGAGGGAGCTCTCCGAGGGGAGTAGTTTGCAGCGCTGTGAGGGAGCTCTCCGAGGGGAGTAGTTTGCAGTGCTGCGAGAGAGCTCTCCGAGGGGAGTAGTTTGCAGTGCTGTGAGGGAGCTCTCCGAGGGGAATAGTTTGCAGTGCTGCGAGCGAGCTCTCCGAGGGGAGTAGTTTGCAGTGCTGTGAGGGAGCTCTCCGAGGGGAGTAGTTTGCAGTGCTGCGAGAGAGCTCTCCGAGGGGAGTAGTTTGCAGTGCTGTGAGGGAGCTCTCCGAGGGGAATAGTTTGCAGTGCTGCGAGCGAGCTCTCCGAGGGGAATAGCTTGCAGCGCTGTGAGGGAGCGTGCAGCGCTGCAGGCGCTGATTACACTGGTGCTTTACAGCGCTGCGCTCGGGGGAGAGGGGGGCGTTTTCACACCCCTGAGCGCAGCAAGTACAGCACCAGTGTAGCCAAGGCCTCAGGGTTTTGGCCGCCCCAAGCAGCCAAACAAATCAAACAAACAAACAAAAAGCCGCGATCGCGATCTGCGGTGGCTATTTGACAGAAAGTCCTTCGCTCCGAGCAGGAGTGAGGAACCGTCCGCCGAATTGCCGCGGAACAGCTGGACGTGGTGCCCCTCTCCGGAGCGGCCGCCCCAAGCACCTGCTTGGTAAGCTGGTGCCTGGAGCCGGCCCTGGCAAGAAGCTCAGGAAAACATTCTGTAGTAGCTCAGAGGGAATACAATCCAACTAACAAAAGGTGTTTAGGGACCTCAAGGGTAACAAATGGTGCATATGCATCGGGGGCCAACGTATCCCAGCAATTAATGCCACATAAAGAAACCCCTCAGACACCGACACCATCAGGAAAAAGCACCCCAAGAGTATATACTACGAGGGGCTTGGTTTAAAACTAAAACTAAAATTCCAGTCATAAATAGAGGATCAACTGTAAAATTGTAGAACATCACTGAGAATATGGCAATGTGTCACTGCAGATGTAATTGGTGCACACAGAACACACGTTTACTGGGGTCGGGGAATAAATCTGTATTTAAAGTGTCCAAACGAAAGTGTCCTGACATAAATGTGCTTTAAAATGCCATACTCATAGGGGGACAATCTGTAATATACGGAAGGATAAACTTGGGTTAATTTAACCAAACCAACACAAGACGTATGAAATGGTCCATTCCAGATTGTAATTCTAGTGTATACACACACACAAGGAATCTAAATGTCGGATTTCTGTAATCCGAGTCCCTAAGGAGTGGATAATCAACAGTCTGTCACAGAGTCACCAGGCTCCTGCTCTCAAACTGCTCTTTAAAAAGCCAGGCCTGCCTCCCCTCACACTGTTCCCGGGGTAAAACAGCCTGAACGATCTCGGCCTCCCTGTGTCTGGCCTCAGGGCATTTAGCATCCTCGCAGTGAGTCCGCCTGGGCATGGCTCCTGGGGAAGCCAAAGGGCCTTGCTCACCCCCTGGAACTCTCAGCCAGCGTTGTCAACTGGAGTGTTTATTAACGGGTACATGGTGTGGAGCGGACTTGGTGGCACAGGAATCGGTCACTTTTAGCCAAGTCCATCTTGGACTCCCCACCTTTCTCCCAACCACAGACTGTCCAGCGTCCAGCAACCCAACCTCCAACATGCCCATTGCCCCTCTCCTGGTCTTTGGCTCCCTTCCCGGGCAAAGTACCACCTGGTCGCTTCCCCCCTCCTAGGTTTTAGGTTATGAAGAGCACCTTCTATAGCTTACTACAGGCAACTGGAGTGGCTTTACCTGCCCTCAAGGGTCTTAGCAAGTCACACAACCTTGTTCCTACCACCGAAGCATTGGGGCAACATGCAGGAAAACTAAGGCACCACCCAGTATTTATGCAAACCAGTCAGCTCTCACATAGACTCACTTACAACAAAAACTGTACCAGCGCCTGGAAAATGAAACAGGTACTATGGTGTAGTACCAGAAGGAAATGGATTATGGTGAACACCCAACGTGAAATGATACAAATTGGGATATGAAAATACAACCTAATGAAGCCACACTAGACCAAACAGAACGGTCACTAGACTGATGATCTCTGTAGCAGGGATGCGTGCTCGAAAATATAAAATTGTTAAAAAACTGTAGGAAAAATAAGATTTCAAATGTGTGCTTGGTGTGTTGTATGTCAAGTAACAGCGTAAAATGGAGTTGAATGGGCAATGTTATTTCCAATCTCTAACACTGCAGCATTATTCCTTGTGTGTTTCTGATTTGAATACCAAATGTGTAAGCAATGTAAGAAAAAACAAGCTTTACAGAAAACTTATAAGATTGAGCTGTTCGACTATGCTACTAACAATTGCAAAAGAATGCTTTAAGTTTTCAAAAACCAGAAAAGGAGACACATGATCTAATAGTTAGTGTATAAACTGCGGGTATGATTGATGCGAGGTTACAATGACCTTTGGTAATTGAATATCGAATGGGGGACCGTTGCGATGGTGCCGAATTGTGTGGCCGTACTGAATGAATGGTGAGAACATGGCTTGACATGACTGAACTGCGGAAGAGGATTCTGGGAGCAGAATCCTTCTCTTAGCATCAGGCAGATGGCAGAGGTGAAACTGACGGGCTCCATGCTGCGTGTATGATCAATAGTGATCTTTGGGTCAGCAAATATGTCCACTTGTGTGACTGGGTCCTAGTGCGGAGCCAGCTCAGGTAACTCAATTAGGGTGAACTGCAGAGAATGGGGCAGACAATCCCCAAAAGCTGGTGGATATTCCAATACTTAGATTTACCAACCAGCACAAAACAGCCTCTGTGTTACCTCACTGGTTACTCACAAGTCCAAACAACACAGTTCCCTTAAAATGATCCAGCCTCAGCCCTCCGTCCAGGTGCCCACGTCAAATATGATGAAAATTTCTGTAAATCTTATTTCATCATATAAAAGGTTCTACCAATCCCAAAGGTTCGGACACATCACCCCCCACGTTAATGAATATTCCAGATCTTACCCAAATACACGCTACAGGCAGTTCTTACTAACTACACGAAGAGATCAATATACAGACAGACATGAGTTCAATCCATTGAGGTGCAGATTCATAGCAGAGATGGGGAGCTTTGTGGTTGCAAAGAGTTCCTTTAGAATTCAGTTCATAGGTTATAGTCCAATGTCCAAATCTCATAGCCAGGGCAAACCAGCATCACTGGGACCTCAGTCTCGAGACTCAAACTTCCCCTGATGAAGCCTAAGCAGATCTGAGATGACAGAATCAGGACGCAAGGATCTTTTATACAATTTCATGTCCTCTTTGACAAGTTGGGATTTCCTCAGGGAACAAAAGGTGTCACGGAGTGTGGGGGGACACAAGGCCCTGCACCCCCGGCTTCCTGCGATTCACCATGACTCTCAGCCAGCCAGTAAAGCAGAAGGTTTATTTAGACGACAGGAATACAGTCCAAGACAGGTCTTGCAGGCACAGACAACAGGGCCCCCCTCAGTTAGGTCCATCTTGGGGTCCCAGGGCACCCCAGCCCCCTTGGGAGGTCAGAGCCCTGTCCGCCTCCCAGCCATCTCCTGAAACTCTGCCTTCAGCGACCCCTCCCACAGCCTTTGTTCAGTTTCCCGGGCAAAGGTGTCACCTGGCCTCTAACCCCTTCCTGGGTTCTCATGTTCCATGCTCAGGTATTCTCCGTCGGTCAGTCTCCCATCTCCCAACGCAGACTATCCTAGCCACACTCCCTGTCAGCATTCACAGACCAGAGTAAGAACAGTCCCAGTTCGTCACAAAAGGTCATTAGGATGACTTTGAAGGAGGTCCATCACCGGTACTTAGCTATACGAATTAACATACGGCCATTTGCTGGTTCCTCCGCCATTCACAGTACATTTCAAAGAGAGATAAATACTGAGATAGCCCGTGTTTACAATTCATTGACATGCTAGGATGTTCTTTTGGCCTCTGAATGATCAGGATACAGCCTAGACAGGGACTGCTGATTACATCGTTGATCCTACTCATACATATGTAAACACACAGAAACACCAACATTATCTCCCCACATGTCTTTGGAGGGTCATTTACTCTGCAGGATGTTTAACCCTTTCTAGCCATACATCACACAAGACTGATCTTTGGGGCAGCGACTATGTCCCCTTGAAAGCAAATGACACATGTAGAACATCCCGAGTGGAGCATGGGCTGACGGGGGCATCTCGGCCCTGTTGAAGGACGTCATGCGGGGGCCTGAAGCGAATGATTGATACGGGAGTGAATGTGGGGTAAGGTTCAGTTGGCACCACTCTGCAGTCTCCTCCGAAAGTATCAATTAGGTAAAAATCAGGAGCCACACGCCCACTGGGCGCTTTCAAGACATGTGACTCCTTTGAGGAAACAGTATAAGAATCAAGCAAAGTAAATGACTGTTGGGGGGATTCCTTAATTGACGCTTGAAGACGCTGCTAGAGAGAGTAGCCAAAACTCTGCTCCATGGGCTCGAGTGGGACTGTGACCAGAGGGGTCTCCAGGCAGCCAAGGCCTGGCTCGAGGGGATCCGAGACAGAGCAGAGGGCTGAGGAGACCAGACCTGGCAAGAAGAAGCCGACCCTAGAATTGGTAACCACCACCTCTGTTTGCCAAGCAGGGGCTGTGTGCGGCGAGCGCAGGGCCTGTCTGGGTATGGCTGGATAGGCTCGCTAAGAGGCATGTATCGCTCTTACTGTGTAGCTCTTGAATGTCTAACATAGGAGTTATGTGCTTAATGGGACCCGTTACTGCTGGTGTAATTCCTTCTCCATACCCTGCCGTGTGTGCAAGTGAATGACTGTGGGCGTTTTTCACTGGTGTGACAGTAATAGGGTTACCATATTTAACAAATAAAAAAAGAGGACCCTCCACGGGCCCTGGCCCCGCCCATTTCCCACCCCCAGCCCCGCCCCAACCCCGCCCCCTCCTCCCTCCCACTCCCAGCCACGTGAAAAGGGCTGCCCGAGCGCTACCGGCTTCACGGTTTGCCGGGCAGCCCCCAGACTCTGCGCCCCCGGCCGGTGCTTCCCCAGCACAGCTGGAGCCCGGGAGGGGAAGCGCCCAGCCGGGGGCGCAGGGTCTGGAGGCTGCCCGGCAAACCGTGAAGCCGGTAGCACTTGGGCTTCGGGCAGCCCCTATGCCTCCGGACCCTGCACCCCCGGCCGGGCTCTTCCCCTCCCGGGCTCCAGCGGCGCAGGGTCTGGAGGCATGGGGGCTGCCCGAAGCCCGTAGCGCTCGGCTCTTAAACAGAGCCGAAGAGTCGGGGAGGAGCAGAGCCGCCGCGGGAGGGGAAGTGCCCGGCCGGCATTTTCCCGGACATGTTCAGCTTTTTGGCAATTCCCCCCGGACGGGGGTTTGAGTGCCGAAAAGCCAGACATGTCCGGGAAAAACCGGACATATGGTAACCCTAGACAGTAACCGGCTCCGCTGGGAGCCATTAACGATCCATTCAGGGGTAGTAGCCCCTGGTGCCAACAGTAGTGAGCCCCCTCTCCCTGGGCTGGGCCCCGGAAAGGGGGAATGGCCAGGCAGGCCGGAGGGAAGGAGCTGGGGGCACCTAGGGGGAAGCTGGGGGCCTGGGGACCGGAGGAGCGGCTATGCCAGGCCCAGGCTATGGGGAAGCTGCACCCAGCTCAGGGGTTGGCAGTGGCCCAAGGAAGCGGCAGCAGGTTGGAGGGAGTGGGCCCAGCTGCTCAGTGCAGGGTCCCTCGCCGAGCCCAGGGCAGAGGGTGGGCCTGGGTCCCACCAACTGGAGGGGGGGCGCCCATGCAGGAGTGGCGCCAGGGTTTTTGCTGCCCTAGGCGGGGGGTCCTTCCGCACTCCTGGTCTTCGGCGGCAATTCTGCGGCGGGTCCTTCACTTGCTCCGGGACCCGCCACCGAAGTGCCCCGAAGACCGGGAACACGGAAGGACCCCCTGTTGCGGATTGTGGGGGGGTTAGGGCCCTGCACCCCTCTTCCCGAGATTCACTGCGACTCTCAACCAGCCAGTAAAGCAGAAGGTTTATTTAAGGACAGGAACACAGTCTCAAGCAGAGCGTGTAGGTACGACCAGACCCCCTCAATTAGGTCCCTCTGGGAGGTTCAGGGAGCTTAGACCCCAGCTTGGGGTTCCCTGCGTTGCACCACCCAGCCCAAACCGAAACTAAACTCAAAACTCCTCCCGCTGCTCCTCTCCTTTGTTCAGTCTCCCGGGCAGAAGGTGTTAATTCTCCCCACCCCCGTTCCTGGCTCAGGTTACAGCTCAGGTAGCTTCCTTCAAGGGAAGTCCCACATCCCCACTGCAACCCCCCTGCAACATTCCCAGGTCAAATCTGCCCTGCTCCCTGCTCCGTCACACCCCCCGCCGCAGAATTGCTGCCCCCCAAATCCTGCTGCCCTAGGCGACTGCCTAGGTCGCCTAAATGGAAGGGCTGGCCCTGCGCCCACTCCTGATGCAAGGACAGTTGAGGCCGGGGAGCAGGGGTGAAGAAGCACCTCATGCGTGGGCGGAAGGAACAGCCCAGTGGCTGCGTAGGCCTGGCACCTCTCGGGGTCGGCTGTGGGGAGAAGCCTGGGGCACCGGAGCCTGACAGCCCTGGCCCGGGAGGCGGGGGGCCACGTGGCCTACCCTGGGGCACAGCGGGACCACTGGCACTGGCATGCTGTGTTGCCAGCTCCCCGGGGGACAGCAGGATGTTGGCATTGGAGCCCTGAATAGTCGCCAGATGTCGCTGTTTCAGCATTCGAAAGGCATCAAAAAAGTCACTCAGCAACATTTCCCCAGCGCTCCCCAGAGAGTGACAGAGCTGTGTGGGCGGCCAGAGGCCAGGCCCACCTGCGTAGCAGGCACAGCACCATGCCGGTGCTCCCTCCGGCTGGACAATCTGGACAACTGACACTGACTGGCTCTGTTGGGGTCTCTCAGCTCGTCAGGAGCTGGCAAGTGGTCTCTGGCAGTCCTGGTGTCACGGGGCAGGGCTGGGGTCCCCCCTGCCTCTAACCTGGCATTTGACTGCACCTCCAGCCCTTCTTTCGGGGCTCTGAACTGCCAGGCCCAGAGGTGCCGGGCTCTGAACCGCCAGGCCCAGAGGTGCCGGGCTCTGAACCGCCAGGCCCAGAGGTGCCGGGCTCTGAACCGCCAGGCCCAGAGGTGCTGGGCTCTGAACTGCCAGGCCCAGAGGTGCCGGGCTCTGAACCGCCAGGCCCAGAGGTGCCGGGGCTCTGAACTGCCAGGCCCGGAGGTGCCGGGCTCTGAACTGCCAGACCCAGAGGTGCCGGGGCTCTGAACTGCCAGGCCCAGAGGTGCCGGGCTCTGAACCACCAGGCCCAGAGGTGCCGGGCTCTGAACCGCCAGGCCCAGGGGTGCCGGGCTCTGAATTGCCAGGCCCTGAGGTGCTGGGTCTATGAACTGCCAGGCCCGGAGGTGCCGGGCTCTGAACCACCAGGCCCAGAGGTGCCGGGCTCTGAACTGCCAGGCCCAGAGGTGCCGGGCTCTGACCTGCCCGGCCCAGAGGTGCTGGCTCTGAATTGCCAGGCCCTGAGGTGCTGGGTCTACGAACCGCCAGGCCCAGAGGTGCCGGGCTCTGAACTGCCAGGCCCAGGGGTGCTGGGTCTACGAACCGCCAGGCCCAGAGGTGCCGGGCTCTGAACTGCCAGGCCCAGAGGTGCCGGGCTCTGAACTGCCAGGCCCAGAGGTGCTGGGCTCTGAACTGCCAGGCCCAGGGGTGCTGGGTCTACGAACCGCCAGGCCCAGAGGTGCCGGGCTCTGAACTGCCAGGCCCAGAGGTGCTGGGCTCTGAACTGCCAGGCCCAGAGGTGCCGGGCTCCGAACTGCCAGGCCCAGAGGTGCCGGGCTCTGAACTGCCAGGCCCGGAGGTGCCGGGCTCCGAACTGCCAGGCCCGGAGGTGCTGGGCTCTGAACTGCCAGGCCCGGAGGTGCCGGGCTCTGAACTGCCAGGCCCAGAGGTGCCGGGCTCCGAACTGCCAGGCCCAGAGGTGCCGGGCTCTGAACTGCCAGGCCCGGAGATGCCGGGGCTCTGAACCGCTAGGCCCAGAGGTGCCGGGCTCTGAACTGCCAGGCCCGGGGGTGCTGGTCTGGGCTCTGGTCTGGCCCGAGGCTGTGTGCCGTTGGAAGGGCAGATGAGAGAGGGCTAGGAGGTGACGCAGACACGCCAGTGCTCGCCAGTGGATCGCGGGAGGCGTGACTGCAGCGTGGAACGAAGCCTCTCCGTGATCTCAGCAGAGAACTCACAAACATCAGGAGAGCTCGGTGCCCAGATCACGAGTCAGGCTCCGTGTTACTTAGGAGCCGCCGGGGCGCCTGCTGCTCCACCCTCCAGGGCGTGCAGGCTCCCTGGCAGAAACCTGCCCTCTGTGCCCAGCACGGGCCCCTGCCTGGTGCCGCCGAGGGCAGGGGCTGGAGCTGGCCCAGAACAGCGGGAAAGGGGGACGGGTGGAGGCTGCGTGGCTCTGCCCAGCCAGTTCCTGTCCCTTCCCAGTGCAGCGTTTGTTGGGCGCTGCCATTCCCGGCTCAGCCCGTCTGGCCTGTGACCAAGCCAGGGACCCCCGGGGGCCTGGGATCCCGGCTGCACAGGTACAGGTTCCCTTTGGGTGCTGCGCCCCTTAGTGGACAGAGCCATGTACTGCAGCATCACCTTGCACCCCGAGCACAGGGCCGGGGGGTGGCTCAGCGTGGGCACCGGTTCCTGCTGAGTGAGCGGGCAGGAGCCCTGCAGGTGCCAGCCCCACGATGTGGGAGTGGAGAGTGGGGGGGCTGGGAAGGGCCCGTAGTGAGTGGGGCTGTGGGGCCGTGAGTGGGGGGCAGCCTCCATGGAACATGGGCCCATGGCCTGCGGGGGAGCTGGCGAGTGGGGAGGGGCAGGAAGAGAACTCAGAGTGAAGGGGAAAGGCCCAGGTAGGGGCAGCCCTTCCCCCTGGCTCTGGGGACACCCCTCAGGCCCAGGAGGTGCTCTGCCCTGGGCCCAGCCGTACACCCACGTGGGGTAGCCCCTCCTGAGAGGCCTTTGCCTGCGCGTGGGACCTGGCATGGAGCAAGTGGGGAAGTTGATAATATTTCTGTGAACTGTACGTGTGACTCAGTTTCCCCCAGCTGGCGTGCGAAGGGCTCATTTCTCCTCGGTGCCGCAGATGGGGCAGGCAGCTCTGGGTCCATGACCGGAGGGCCCAGAAGAGGCAATGGCAGCCCCATGGAGCGGGCACTAACTGGCACCCAGGAGCCAGCGAGCGGGCACAGCAAATCCCCCGCAGCAGGGGCAGAGCCCGAGGGGTGGATGCTGGCCTCAAAGCCCCAGAGGGGGCTGGGCTCTGGGAGCCCCCCGGGGAGCAAGGCAGGAGATGCTTTCCGGCTCCGGCTGAGTCTGCCTTTCCCCTCGGCCTGGGCTCCCAGCAGTTCCTTGGGCCACCCACCATGGCCTCGATGTCCAGGGCACAGTGTGTTCCCCGCCCGGGATACGCCAGGCGCTGAGTCCAGTCTCTCCTTGGAGTGTCCCTCTGCGCTCAGGGAGGGCCAGCGTGGGATGCAGAGCTGGTGCGGTGGGCCTGGCCGCTGGTCCCACGCTGGACCCTGTGCAGGGGAGCAGCTGGGACCAGAGGGGGGCCGGGTGCCATGCTGACCAGCAGCAGCCCCGGAGCCTTGCTGCCCCCCTCCCGCGGCCAGCCCCAAAGGCTCCAGCTCCTGGGGGCAGGCTGCAGGGTGTTATTGGGGGCTGCTGGGCAGGCTGGGCACAGCACCACTGCCATGGAGCAGAACCAGATGGGCCTGGGATGGGCTCAGTGCAGCCCCCTCTGGGGCAGGGCCGGCTCCACCCCAAGCGGCGAAGGAAATAAAAAAAAAAGCCGATTGAGCTGCCACCGAAGTGCTGCTAAAGATGACAAGAGGGAGTGAAGGACCCGCTGACGACGACCCGGTGTCACGGAGTGTGGGGGAGTCAGGGCCCTGCACCCCTCTTCCTGAGACTCGCCGGGACTCTCAGCCAGCCAGTAACACAGAAGGTTTATTAGATGACAGGAACACAGTCCCAAGCCGAGCGTGTAGGTACAACCAGAACCCCTCAATCAAGTCCTTCTGGGGGGTTTAGGGAGCTTAGACCCCAGCTTTGGGTTCCCTGCATTGCACCACCTGGCCCAAGACTGAAAACAAAACCTCCTCCAGCAGCTCTCTCCTCCCTCCCCTGCTCCTCCTCTCCTTTGTCCCGTCTCCGGGGCAGAAGGTGTCACTTCTCCCACCCCCTCCTGGCTCAGGTTACAGCTCAGGTAGCTTCCTGCAAGGGCAGTCCCCCATCCCCAATGCAATCCCCCTGCAACATTCCCAGGTCAAATCCACCCGCTCCCTGCTCCGTCACACCCAGCCATGCTGCCCCAACAACAGATGGAGAGTCGCCCCTTTCTATTGGCGCCCCAGGCACCTGCTTCCTTCGCTGGTGCCTGGAGCTGGCCATGTCTGGGGGGAGCCCCAGTGTGGGGCCCTACCCCGTTGTCAGCCTGGCCTGGCCTCCTGTGGCTGCCCAGGCTGGGGGCACGTGGGGCCCGGCAGGCTGGAGGCTGGGCTGGAGGCAGAGCGTGCGGCTCTGGGGGGCCGGCCCCTGCATGCAGAGGGCTCCAGGAGCCAGCAAGGGGTCCCCCAAGGCAGGGGAAGGACACGTCCCCAGTCCTGATGGATGAGGTGAGAGCACAGTTGCTGGCATTCCCCCCACCCCCCACCCCGAGAGCCAGGCTGGGGCCGGGGCCAGGCAGGGATTAGCCTTTCACCGAACTGGATAAGCTTCTCCAGAAAGTGTCCCCAACACCCTCCCAGCCTCCCCCCACCCCGCAGGGCAGGTGCAGCTGACAGGAGCCACTTCTGCAGCTGCTTCGCTAAAGGCCCATGACAGAGGGACAATGGTGGGGATGGGGGAGCCCAGGGCTGGACTACGGGGGGCTGCAGGTCAGGAAGGGGCACTGGCAGAGCTGGGGGGCAGAGCCCTGGGCTGGGCTAGCAGGGGGCTGCGGGTCGAGGGTGAGGGGCACTGGCAGAGCTGGGGGGGAGGGGGACCCCAGGGCTGGGCTAGCAGGGGGCTGTGGGTCGGGAGTGAGGGGCACCGGCGGGGATGGGGGGAGCCCAGGACTGCACTAGCAGGGGCCATGGCTTGGGGCTGAGGGCCACTGACAGAGCTGGGGTGGGAAGCCCTGTGGGTCCGAAGTGGCAGGTCAAGGGCAGAGAGGTTTCCCCTGAGATTTTTAATTTGAGCTTTTAGTCCTGAGGGAGCCGTGGGGAAGCTGCTGGGGGCTCTGGGAGTGGGCTGCCCCCAACGCTGCCAGTGGGTGCGGTATCACCTGGGGGTGCTGCAGCTCTGCCTGGCCCTGTGGCCGCCCAGCTGGGTCCTCAGGATGGAACCAGAGGCCCAGGGGAGTTTGCTGCAGAGCCGGGCCTGCCCTTGGCCCATGCGCTGTCTGGGGGGCAGGAGGGCTGCAGAAAGGGGAGGCGGCCTGGTTCTGTCCCAGGCTCCCCATGGCGGGCACTGGGGCTGGCAGCAGCAGCAGCTTAGAGGGCGCTGGCAGAAGGGGGTTCCCTGCAGGCTGACAGCAGTGAGGGCAGGGAGAGGGGACTGTGCCCAGTGCCCCTGGGAGACACCCCCAGAGGCCTCATCTGCTCCCCAGGGCCGCTTCTTGCCCCACTGCCCAGGGCTCTGTCCCACTTCAACCACCCGCCCTTCCCATGGGAGAAGCGCCCCCCGGGAACAATACCCCCGCTGCCCTGCCCTGGGCTCCTGCCAGGGGCCCCCATCTGTCCATGTCTGGGACAGAGGAGCCCAGGGGCCAGAAGGGTGCAGGGGGGGTCATCTCCCCAGAGCCTACAGGGCCCCTCCAGCTGGGTTCTGCTTTCTCCGAGTGAGTGTCTCCTGGCCCCGCGGGAGCCAGGCATTGCACCGAATGTGCCCAGGCCATGCCCTAGCAACCGTTCCCATGCAACAGCCTCTCGGGCATCCTGGCTCCCGCCACCTCTGGGCCCCTTGGGCTGGGGGCAGAGCTGGTGCACAGGGCACCCCACGGGAGCGGTGGAGCAGCCAGGCCAGGAAGCGCCGCCCTCCTCCCCAGCCAGCCCCTGTGCCCGGCCAACCTGGACCCATTCCCCCCACTGCCCAGGGTGCCTGTGTGTGTGGGAATAGGGGGCTCACCGCCCCTCCCCAAGGGGGCCGGCCTGGCAGGCCACGCCGGGCACTGTTCTGGCTGCAGCAGGCCCTGCCTCGCGGAGGCCCTGGCAGGGAACAGCGGGGATCGCGCTGCCACTGGAGAGATAGGGATGATGGATGAGGGGCTGGGGCCTGGCGCTCTCCGGCCTGCCAGACACACCAGATAAGGGGGATGGAACGCACAGGCCAAGGCCTGGCAGCTGGGACCAGAAGGGGGGCCGGGTGCCATGCTGCCCAGCAGCAGCCCTGAAGACCCAGAGCCTTGCTGCCCCCCTCCCGCGGCCAGCCCCAAAGGCTCCAGCTCCTGGGGGGCAGGCTGCAGGGTGTTATTGGGGGGCTGCCACAAGGCACAGGGGGGTCTTTGTATTCTAAGGGGAGGTGTCACCCTTGCAAGAACCCCACAGTGCACCCAACTCCCCAGGGACCCATCCCCGTATAGGGGCGGCCTCACGGCCTCCCCACCTCCGAGACACGGCCTCTGAGCTCCAGCCCTCCTGCTTCTCCCCTCGAGCTCTGCCAGCGAGTCCCACGCAGCCGGGCTCTGGGGGAGTCTCGTCTGCTCCGCAGGGACCGACGCGCCCAGCCAGGACCTGCAGCGACCCTCACCCAGCGCGGGCCCAGCCGCCTGGACACAGCCTGGAGCTGAGCGTAGGCCCCGTCTACACTAGACAATTAGGTCAGCATGACATCACCGAGGGGTGTGAAAACTCTTCCATCGACCCAGCCACCACCGCTTGGCAAGGCGGATTACCTGCCCCTCCCGGCAGCAAGGGAGCGGCTGCAGTAAAGTGTTGCAGCATGTCCCTGGAGACAGCCCTACGCTGACGGGGGTCATTAATCCACCGCCCTGACCGCCAGGTTACCTGAAGAATTCTTCCCTGGATGAGCGCTGGCTGCACCGGGGGTTAGGTTGGAATAGTCACGTGTGATAAAATAGGGGATTTTCTTAGCGTTTTGCATGAACACGGTGTGTGCCTCAGTTTCCCTGTGTACTGCATGTGTAAGGAGGGGGTGGGAGGGGGGTTTGCTGTTGCAGGGGACCAGGTCACAGGTGTGACCTCAAAGAGCAGCCAGGACCCCAGGCAATGGCCTGGAGATGGGGGGCCCAGCGACTGGTGACAGGGAGGCCCCCCCAGCTCAGGAGCAGCTGGTTCTGGCCAGTGGGGGGACAAAGGGCCGAGGAGAGAGGGGCCCGGTGACCTGACCAGCCGGTTCCAGCCAGGGGGGGAACAAAGGACGGAAGGGAGAGGGGGCCCTGGGGCAGAAGACAAAGGGTGGAGGAGAGGCTAGTGGGGGAGGGGATAGCGGCGCGGCTGGAAGGAGGGGGCTGGGCTGGGACAGGGACGCTGAGAGTCACTGCACGCTAGAGATCGGGGGGGGGCATCGCTCCCTCTGGGGCTGGGGAGATCGGGGGGAGGGCATTGCTCCCTCTGGGGCTGGGGGCCCAGAGCAAGTAGACTCCCTGAGGGGGCCCCCAATGAGGCTGGAGACTCAGAGAGGTGCGGTTCCAGGAGGCGAAGCCCAGGGCCTGACCCCCAGCAGAGAGCAGCCCCCCAGGAAGGGCTGTCGCAGGGACCCCCCAGGGCTGTACAGAGCGAGAGAGCCCGGGGCCTGGGAGTCCAGGACATCACAGCTCTCGGGAGTGGATTTTCACACCCCGAGCCGCCGCTGTGCCCCTGTCCCTGGTCCAGGCCGTGCGGCCCTTCCTGCCGGGTGGAGCCCGGTGGCTCTGTGAGTTCTGCTCTTGGCAGCACCTCATGACACCGCTGTCCACTGGCCTCAGCTGCCAGAAAACCACCCGGCGTTCAGCCTTGAGTGGCTCATTCTGCCCAGCCCAGCCAGCTACGGGGCACCAACCCTCCCGGGTCCCGCGGCGCCCCTGAGGAAGCTCTTTACTCCTGCACCCCGGGCGGCGATACCGAGCCCAACGGCTCGTAGACAGTCCCTCCTTCGGCACAGGACGCCAGGCTTGGCAGGGCAGGAGCTCGCTGCTTGGGGTCTGAGGGGAATCGGGCTGGGCAGGAGCCCCCCAGCTGTGCCGGTGCCCCTCAATCCTGACCCGCAGCCCCTGCTTTCTGTGGCCCTTGGGAGCCACCCAGGATGCCCTGTAGCTGCAGTGCAGCACCCTCTCGGCATGGGCTGCCAGAGGGTACGTGGGGCCGGCCCCCAGGTTGTCTCCTGAAGGGACCCAATATGCAATCACGGATCAGCCCACTGAGGGGAGGTATGGGACGGACTTCCCAAGAAAGCTGGGGGCACGGCCAGCACCAGCCCAGCGCCACACCTCTGCCACCAGCCCAGGCACCCTGTGCCACCCCACCGAGCACCCACTGGATCCCTGGGCTCCCGCAAACCCTCCACTCTAGGGAATGTCCACCGCAAACGGAGCCAGCGCCCAGCACCACAGCCACGCCCGCGGGCCAGGCTGAAGGAGCAACACCAGACCCATTTGCCCACCCCCAGCCTGCCGTGCACAGCCCCCCAGCCCAGCCCCTGGGAGCCCCCAGCTCTGCCCCCCAACCCTGCCCCTTGGATCCCCGCCCAGCCCTTGGGACGCCCCAGCTCTGCCCCCCAGCCCTGCCCCTTGGACCCCCGCCCAGCCCAGCCCCTGGGACCCCCCAGCTCTGCCCCCCAGCCCGGCCCCTGGGACCCCCCAGCTCTGCCCCCAGCCCAGGCCCCTGGATCCCAGCCCAGCCCCTGGGACGCCCCAGCTCAGCCCCCCACCCAGCCCCTTGGACCCCCGCCCAGCCCCTGGGAGCCCCCAGCTCTGCCCCCCAGCCTGGCCCCTGGGACCCCCCAGCTCAGCCCCCCACCCAGCCCCTTGGACCCCCGCCCAGCCCCTGGGAGCCCCCAGCTCTCCCCCCCAGGGTGGGGGCGGAGGGGTGAGGCGCTGTGGGGGCAGAGGGGGAAGTGCTGAGGGGGGAGGGGGCTCCCTGCTCGTTGAGTACTGGACGAGGCAGGGGCTCCCCGTTGGGCCATTACTGGGGTAACTGGCCTGGCCCTAGCACTGGTCACCCTGCTCCCCCCCTTGTCCCCCCAGCTGGCTGGGCCCGCCTGTAATTACACACGCTTCACGGCCCATTAGCTCCCTCCCGAGCTCCGCCTGGCTCCTTCCTGCTGTTCCCTGTGGGCCTGGAGGGCAGTGGAGCCACTGGCGCATGAGCCCCCTTCCCCCCTGCGCTGGCTGCCCAAGCCCTGCCTCCGGCTCCTCGCCAGGCCCGCGGCGAGCGCCTACCTGGGGGTGAGAAACATAGGCAAGGCCAGCTAGCGTCCCTGGCCCGGGGGGGGGGGGCAGAGAGCAGGAGGGGTCACTCACTAGGGACTTGTGCCTGCCTTCCTCCCCAGCCACCACCTGGACCCAGAGACTGCCAGGAGCCCAAGGCCCTCCAAGAGGAATAGCCTGCATGGCCCCAAGTGCCTGGCCCGACCCCCACGAGCAGGTAAGAACACAGCCTGCTCCCCCAGGAATCGCCACCTGCCTCCCTCTGTGCAGCCGGGCCCAGCCCCCCAACTCCGCCACCAGCAGTGACTCCCAGCCAGCGTGGGACACAGACGGGTTATTAGTCACCAGGAGCCCAGCATAGAGCAGAGCTTGTGAGCACAGGAAACCGGCAGTTACACCAAGTCCATCTTGGGGGGGGATCCAGAGCCCTATTGGGCTCCCCCACCCCGCCCAAGTCCCAGCCAGGAGACTGACCCACTTCCAGCAGCCCATTCTCAGTCACGCCCAGGTGCTCTCCTCCTTCTTTTGTGTCTTTCCTGGGGAAACAGGTCCCCTGGCCTCCACCTCTCACTTTCTTCTTCAACCCCTCCTGCTGATTCTTGCAGAGGACGGGCCTGGGCCATCAGTTGCCAGGATACGGAGTGTCGGTCTGGCAGCCAGTCGGCATCACACCTGCCCTCTAGGGGTCTCTGCAATGATCACACACCCTTATCCCGCCCGCCTAGACACTTGAGTAACACATAGGGGGAACTGAGGTGCACAGTATTCAGATGGAACATTAAGATCATTCCCACTTTGTCGCACTGGGGCAGGTGAGGTGGGAGACTACAGCTCCCAGCATGCAATGCTCCATCTTGAGCCAAGTGGCCATGCTTTGGGCTCCAAGTGGAGCATTGCATGCTGGGAGCTATGCTCCCCTTGGGCTGCACCTCCCCATGGTGGCTGCATTGCATGGCTGTGCAGACACGCTCTCCGGCCCGACCGTAGCCAGGGGGTCCAGTGGGGCAGAAACTGATGTTTGTGGTGCCACGGCATGAACCCCAAAGCTGTTGTTCCGCTCTGTCCTGGCGGATCCAGCTCCATCCTAGAAGCTCCTTGCTGATGGGATGCACCCCTCCTCTGTCCCCGCCAGTAGCTGTGGGTCCTCGAACCACAGGACATAGCTTTCAGCACCTTGGACAGATACCAGTGGAATGTGCTGATAGTCCTGGGACGAGCTGTCAGGGTCTGACATGACCCAGCGGCTGCTGCTTCTACTCCTGGAGCTACTCAGGCACTGACTGTCCTCATGGCCTTGGCATTATCTCACCAGTGCTGCACCGAACAGAGCAACGGGCCCCTCTAAACGGGTCCCACCCCCCATGCCCTCTTGCTGCCCTGGATCGGCCCGGTGGGCTCATCTGGCCTGGTTCCCCCCTCCCCACCCGATCAGCCCAGTGGGGTGGAATCCCAGAGTCAGCTGCTCTGGCTGTGGGCAGAAAGTGTCGTCCATCCCCCTCCCAGCCCTTCCAGAGCCCATGAGCCCCTTGCCCCTGCAGCTGTACTAGTGAGCTGCTGGGTGGCTCCTGCCTGCATGAGGGCAAAGCCTCGGACACCCCAGAGGGTGGGTGCCAGCGTCACGGCCCTGTCCAGGACAGAGATCTGGCTGGGGCGTGTCCCCAGGGGAGCGCTGGCAACACAAGGTCTTTTAGGGCCCAGCTCTGCCTGGCCCTGGGGGAGGCTCAGGATGGGCCCTTCCCACTCAAACTCTGTGTTTCTAGAGTGGTCCCCATGGGAAAAGGCAAGAACCCCGCTGATCTGTGGGCTGGGGCATGGCTCCCTCCAGCTGCCCCTGCCAGGGGTCATTTTTCCCTTCACATCCTCCATCCTTGTGCTGGTCTCAGCAGCAGCCTGGCCAATGGGGCAGCCTCCCCAGCAGCAGGAGTGAGAGCCCTTGAGGTGAGATGCAGCATGTGATGGGCTGGGATTCGAGCAGCAGCAGGGAGGAGCCACCAGACAGCCCGGGTGGCTGTGGCAGTGTAAAGTCAATGGGAGCAGCTCTGGAGAGGCCTGGGCACGGGGGTGCAGGGCAGGCTGCAGTCAGGGAGCGTCTTGGTGCTGCAGGACAGGAGAAGGTGCTGTCAGCTCAGAGACTGGGAGACATCAGGGCAGGGGGCAAGATTTGGTGGCGGTCTGGCTGTTTGTGGCCCTGACTCCTCCTGCAGCCTATGTGTCTGTGTACATGGGGAGACCCCCCTCAACACTGGCAGCAGCTCTGTACTGACGAGGACCCTCAGTGACAGCCTGACCCCATGGCACCACTGGTATTCTGCTCGCCCCCCGGGACAGCAGGAGCTGGTCTGGGTCCGAACGGTGATGGGCTATGGCTGCTGTCTGGGACCCGGCTCTGGGGAACCATGGAGCAGTGCTGGCGGTTCTCACTCTCCCCAGCCCTGCTCGCCTCCCATCTGGCTGCACATGCAGGGTTTGGAGATGGGCAGAGGCAGCCCGGCTGGCTTGGGAAGCTGGAGAGGGGTCTTCCACCCATCCCCTAAGCAGAGAGGAGACAGCTACAAGGGCAGCAGGCAGGCGTTCATCTCCCCCTGGCCCCTGCTAATCAGGAAATGAGGAGTGATCAGGGAGCTGGTCTGTGGTGGGGCCTGGGAGAATAGCAGGAGGGCTCGCCCACTAGGAGGGGCCCCTGGGGACCCAGAGAGGAGAATGGGGGACGGCCGAGTATTCACCCTGGGATCGGATTACTGCCAAGGGGCTGTGCCAAAGCAGTGGGGTTGCTGGGGGCGGGGGCAGAGGAGGGGAGGGAGAGGGCAGCGAGTGGCCATGGCTGCAGGGCTGGGGGTAACTGGGAGATCTCCAGGGGCTGGATGGGAGGGATCGAGCCAGGGCAGAGGAATGAATCAGTATGATAGGAGCTGCTAGAAGGCCCAGGTGTGAGCAGCTCGGCACAGAGCTAGTGAGAGACAGGCCCTGCTCCGGAGCACCTGGTCTAACCAGACAGACAGAGGGTGAGTTGCTGCAGTGTAACAAATGGGGACATGAGCCCTAGAGGTTGTGTCTTGCTGTGGGTCTCATGGGGTCTGACTGGGGCAGAACTGGGAGTTGAATGCAGAGCTCCTGGGTCCCAGGCCAGCCCTGGCCCAGGGCCAGCCTCCCTGGCAGGGGCAGAGCTGATCGTGACGGGATTCACAGATTTCAAGGCCAGAAGGGAGCACGGGTCATCCAGTCTTCTCTCCTGCCTAGCACCGGCCCTGGGACTGCCCTGAATTAACTCCTGCTTGGACGAGAGCAGATCCTTCCGAGTGTGCCCCTTGGTCTGAGACAGTCCCCTGGGTCCCCTTCCGGGCAGGTAAGGAGCAGGCCATGTTAAAGCCACAGTGTGTCCCAGACCGCGCTGTGTTTACATTGCAAATGCTTCCCTGCTCTTCCCCTGCTCACGCTATCTCCCAGTATGGCCTAGAGACGCCCAGCGTGTTTGGGTTTGTGGCCTTGCGGCAGGGAGAGCCTGCCAGGGCCTGGGGGAGGGGGAAGCTACTGAGAGAACTGTATAAAGAACCGTGTTCAGAAACATAAACTGACCTTGTGCCTCTGGCTGCTGGCTGGGCCGCAGTCTGGGGAGGGGACGGGCTGAGCAGGGTTATCAAGCTGCTCTTGTACTGGGGAGTGCGGAGGGAGACAGCAGGGGCAGGGCATAGCAAGGGAGAGGAAGGGTGCAGGGCACTCCAGGATCAGCCATGGATAGAAAATCACATGCAAGGGGCCTAGTCATCTCCTGGCAGCGGGATATTAACCCATTGCATGTTGCTGGGAAGCAGCAGCCTGGGGTAGGGGGGTGCCTGAGCAGGGGGGTGCAGTGAGTGAGGACCAGCTTGGGGGCAGTGAGCAGGGACCAGGAAGGGGGCAGTGAATGGGGACTAGGGTGTGTGCAGTGAGTAGGGGGGGTGCAGTAACGTGGGTGCAGTGAGCAGGGTGAGATTCCATGGTGTGGGGAATTGAGTGGGTGCAGTGAGTGGAGGGGGTTTCTATGGTGGCAGTGTGTGGGGACAGGGTGGGTGCAGGGAGCAGGGTGGGGTGGGTGTGGGGATCAGGGTGGGATTCCGTGGCGGTGGGGAGCAGGGTGGGTCCCTGGGGATAGCAGTATGACATTGCTGTCCTGGAAACCCAGTCTGTTCATAGGTGGTGCTGAGTGGGCGCTCTTGATGGCATAGTGGGTGAGGATCTGGGGTGTGGGCTGAGCAGGCTTGGGGGAGGACCATGGAGCAGCGTCACCCTGGGGCAGCCTTACTGGCTGGTGTGTGGGATGGATGCCTTCTGCTCCCCCAGTGGGGTGCCATGGGGGCTCCAGGGAACCTCTGCCCCAGCCCCATCTCCCTCTCATCGCTGGCTGGTGGGAGGCATGGACAATCCCGTGATGTGTTGCCCTTCCCTGAAATGGCCGCCCTCCTGGACTGCTCTCGCAGGGACCAGGACACACCACTAACATGGCCACTGCTAGGCCGCGCCCTCATCAGAGATGGCCGTCCCAAGGGAAGCCAAGTCAGGCTGACCCTGGGAAGATGGTGGCCCCTGCAGTGTGAGGGCAGGAGAACGTGGGGGGCACACAGGGGAGCTGTGTGGGGAAAGGAGAATCTGCAGGGGGTCGAGAATATGGGGGAAGGGACAGGGAGTGTGAAGGGTGGGAATAGGGTGACCAGATGTCCTGTTTTTAAAGGGACCGTCCTGATTTTGGGGACTTTTTCTTATATAGGTGCCTATTATCCCCCACCCCCATCCCGTTTTGTCACTGGTGCTATCTGGTACCCTAGGTGGGAAAGGACGGGCAAGCAGTGGTAGGTGGGGGCAGCAGACTGGAGATCGGGTTACAAGGCAGGGGTGGGCAGGGCTGGCAGGGTGAGGAGGCTGGAGGTTGGCCCTGCATAGCCTGCACGCGCCGTTTGGGTGAGGCTTCGGCTGCCCGGCAGGCAATGCCAGCCCTAGGCTTGCGGTGGGTTGTGGGGTCAGGCTGGGGGTTGGTGACGCAGGGAGAGATGCTCGGGGTGTCCAACCCTGCACAGGGACCCTGTGCCGAGGTTCTGGGAGCCGTGTCAGTGCCCAGGCCCTCCTGCCCCTCACGAGCCCCTGCCGGGGCACTGGCTGCAGGGCCTTGCCCTGGGGACTGTTGGGGGTTGGGACCAGGAGCCCGCAGGTGAGAGCACTGAGGCAGCTCGGCTCAGCTGCATGCAGGAGCAAGCGCTGCACAGGCGGGGAGGGTCTGTGCTGGGGGCTGCAGGGAGCCCCCACCGAGCCCCACCTCCGCCCCCCAAACCCTCGCAGCGTTTCTGCCTGGGGAGAGGTGGTTCTGCTCCGGGGCACGCTGGGTCTGGGTGCCAAGTCTGTTCCCCCCAGGACACGCTCACTGCCAGTGCCTCTCCCACAGGCCTGGGGCACCCGGCAGAAACGGAGCGGGCTCCGAGCACAGTTAGTCTCCGGGCCGCCCTCGCTCCTGCTAGCTGTCCGTGAGCAGCCGCATGGCCTGGGCCTGTGGGGAAAGCTGTGTCCCAGCAGGGCACACAAGCTTAGCCTTGGAGTGGGCCAGCGTCTGGGGCCGCAGCCATGGTGCTAGGCCCTGCGGGCGCACTTCACGTGCACCCAGCCCTGCGCACACACATCTGTGGGGGTGGCTGAAGTATCCCTCGTCAGCGAGAGGTGTGTGTGTGGGCCGGGGGGGACACTTGCTGACCTCTCCTGGTCCCATCCAGCCCTGCATCGCTGAGCGTGTTATTCTGTCGCGGCGCACCCAGGCCCGGCACACACCGCACAGGCCAGGGCCGGCCCCAGAGGTCTCTCACTGCAGGCTCAGACACTACACAGGGGCTGAATAGCCAGACGTGGGGAGGGCTGCAGGGGAATGAGGTAACAGGCAGACCAGCCTTTGCATCCAATAGGAGCCACCCGTGGTGGATCTGTGGATCCGGGGTGCTGTCCAGTCCCTCAGGGGTGTCTCTGAGGCCAAGCTGACATGGGACACATTGTGGCATATCAGTGTCGGCAGAGATGGGGCACAGGGGAGTAATGAGGTGTGGGGCAGGGGAAGTGCTGGGTGGGCACCATCGTGGTAACATAGGGAGGGATGGGGGCAGGGGTGGTTGGTGCTGGTGGGGGACATAGGGAGGGGAGACCATGGAGGAGCCTGGCTGGGGGGCAGTGCCTGGGGCCAAAGGGGGTCCAGTGGGGGGCAGGACCAGAGCAGCGTGGGGGATGGGGTGCCTGGGGCCAGAGGGGGTCCGGTGGGGGACAGGACCAGAGCAGGGTGGGGGAAGTGGCTGGGGGACAGTGCCTGGGGCCGGAGGGGAGCCGGTGGGGGGCAGGACCAGAGCAGGGTGGGGGAAGTGACTGGGGGGCAGTGCCTGGGGCCGGTGGGGGACAGGACCAGAGCAGGGTGGGGGAAGTGGCTGGGGGGCAGTGCCTGGGGCCGGAGGGGAGCCGGTGGGGGGCAGGACCAGAACAGGGTGGGGGAAGTGACTGGGGGGCAGTGCCTGGGGCCGGTGGGGGACGGCTGGGGGGCAGTGCCTGGGGCCGGTGGGGGACAGGACCAGAGCAGGGTGGGGGAAGTGGCTGGGGGGCAGTGCCTGGGGCCGGTGGGGGGCAGGACCAGAGCAGGGTGGGGGAAGTGGCTGGGGGGCAGTGCCTGGGGCCGGTGGGGGACAGGACCAGAGCAGGGTGGGGGAAGTGGCTGGGGGGCAGTGCCTGGGGCCGGTGGGGGGCAGGACCAGAGCAGGGTGGGGGAAGTGGCTGGGGGGCAGTGCCTGGGGCCGGTGGGGGGCAGGACCAGAGCAGGGTGGGGGAAGTGGCTGGGGGGCCGGACCCAGGCCCGGGTGCCGTGGCAGTGGGAAGGGGGCGAGGCCCCGCGCTCTGTGCGACCCCGCGCTCGGCTCCAGCCATTGGCTGTCAGCGCGCAGCGGCCCCCCGCCCCGCCCCGCCGCGCCCCCCGCCCGGGCCGGCTCCCCGCAGCGCAGCGCAGCGCAGCGCAGGGCCGGCTGGGGACCGCGGGCGGGCGGAGCAGGGCGCGGCGAATCGGACCCGTGTGCCGGCACCTCGCGCCGCCGCCGCGCCTCACAAGGGACGCTGCTGCCGCAGCCGCCGGGAGCCGAGCCGAGCCGGGACGCGGCGCTGCAGCCGGCGGCAGGTGCACGGGTCCCGGGGGGGTCCCCGCGCCCAGCCGGACCCGGACCCGGACCCGCAGCGCGCCCGAGGCGGGGGCTGGGCTCGGCTCGGCTCCGCGGGGTTCATCCCTCCGGGCCCGGCGGCGCAGCCCGCATCCTCCCGCAGCCGGGGCGCGGAGCCCGGCCCCGGCCCCGGCCCCGCCCCCTCGCCGCCGGGCGGCCGGAGCAGGCGCCGCGGACCGAGCCGCAGCCCCGGCCTGGGGAACCGCCCGCCGGAGCCCCGGAGTCGAGCGCAGCGGGACCCTCCGCCCGCGCCTCGGGGACTGACCGTGCGCCCGGGACAGACGGGCCCGGGCAGGGCCCTACTGGGGCGCCGGGTTAGTGGGGCCCCGGGGGCCGGGGCCGCCGGCCGCCCCCCATGGGCTAAGCAGCATGCCCGTCCGGCGCGGGCACGTCGCCCCCCAGAACACCTTCCTGGACACCATCATCCGCAAGTTCGAGGGGCAGAGTAAGTGCGGGCCGGGAGTGTCCCCCAGCCCCTGTGTGTGTGTGGGGGGGGTCCCCCTGAGTGTGGGGGTGCCCTGTGTGTGTCCCCCTCTGTGTGTGTGTGTGGGGGGGGGGGTGCCGTGTGTACCCCAGCCCCTGCGTATGTGTGTGTGTGGGGGGTGCCCTGTGTGTGTCCCCACACACACGGGGGGGGGGACACACACAGGGCACCCCCCACACACACGGGGGGGGGAGTGCCCTGCGTGTGCCCCTGTGTCCCCCAGCCCCTGCGTGCGTGTGTGTGTGTGTGGGGGGGGGTGCCCTGTGTGTGTGTGTCCCTGTGTGTGTGTGTGTGTGGGGGGGTGCCCTGTGTGTGTGTGTGTGTCCCTGTGTGTGTGTGTGTGTGGGGGGGTGCCCTGTGTGTGTGTGTGTGTCCCTGTGTGTGTGTGTGGGGGGGGGGGTGCCCTGTGTGTGTGTGTGTGTGTGTCCCTGTGTGTGTGTGTGTCCCTGTGTGTGTGTGTGTCCCTGTGTGTGTGTGTGTGTGGGGGGGTGCCCTGTGTGTGTGTGTGTGTGTCCCTGTGTGTGTGTGTGGGGGGGGTGCCCTGCCTGTGTCCCCCAGCCCCTGCGTGTGTGGGGGGGTGCCCCCCAGCCCCTGTGTGTGCCCCAGCCCTTGTGTATGTATGTGGGGGGAGGGTGCCCCTGCATGTGCTCAGGTGTGCATGTGCTCTGTGTGTGGGGGGGTGGGCAGAGGGTGCCCCTGTGTGTATGCGCTCAGGTGTGCGTGTGCGCATGTGCCCGGGAGGGGCAGAGGGTGTCCCTGCGTGTGTAGGGTGTTCATGTGCAGTGTGTATGTGTGCGTACGGGGGAGAGGGTGTCCCTGTGTGGCAGTGTGTAGGGTATGCATGTGCCGTGTGTGTGTGTGTGCGGGGGGAGAGGGCCCCCCTGAGGGGGGGTGAAAGGGATGCCCCAGGTTTGTGTGCTTGGCAGCGAGGTGTGTGGCCCGGTAGATTGCTGAGTCAGCGGCAGGGGAAATTGGATCTGTGCTTCCTGACTGAGTGAATGTGCCCAGGAGGCTGAGGGTGGGGAGAGGCCCGTGCCGTGGGGCACTGGAGGGTGCTAGAACGGGGGGCAGTTCCTGTCCGTGCCCAGTGCCAGCCCGGCAGATTGTGTGCCAGGCCGGGAGATGCCCTTGTGGACAGCTGGTCATTGTGGGGCTGGGCCTCGCAGCACCTGAGCTCGATGCCTGTCTCTGCCCTGGTGTAACCATGCCTCAGTTTCCCCATCTGTAGGGTGGGGCTGACCCTCCCTCCCATGCTCTGAAGGTGACTCTGAGGAGGCTCGGCTCTGCTGGGGTCTGGGGCTGGTTGGGGGACGGGATGGGCTGCAGGAGAATCACTCCGGCCAGGGCCAGCAGCCCGGCCTTTGACGAAGGGCTGGTACAGAGCTATGCCAGCTGCGACTGTTTGTGTGCGCATGTCCACTCCCATGCGTGACTGCCTGTGTACCTGGGAGTGACTCCTGCTCCGCACCAGCCCGCTGCACGGCGGGTGCTGGGGGTGGAAGAAGTCAGTCAGTTCTCAGCTTAGCGGTGGGGCGGCCCTGGTGTGGCGAGCGATGTCTGATGTAGGTGTGTGCTGTGGTGCGCTGTTCTTACACGCAGTAGCGTGGGGTGCGTCTCCCTTCCTTGCCCATGTTCCCTGGTCACGCTCCCATGGGCCTGCAGCCTCAGCCCACGCGCTGGTGGGAATCCTATTGTGCTGGGCTGGGGTAAGGGTTGGGACGTCCCTGCTCTGGGCAGATGCCCACATGGGAGCTGTGGCAGTGGCTGCGTGGCCAGCCTAGGGAGAAGGCCTCTTGCAGGGCTGCGCTGGCACCAGCAGAGAAGTGCTTCCCCCACCTGGGCAGGTAGGGCACTGCCAGAGACCCCAGGGCCCAGGAGCAGGGGGAAGCGAGGAAGCTGCTCCTGGGAGCCTGGGCTGGGGCCTGCAGGGAGGGGAGGCGAGGCAGCTTGCAGCCCAGGCCTCACGGTTGTTTATCCCCAGCATGCTGCTGCTGGCACCGACTGCCCTGGCAGGGCTGCGAATGCGAAGGCGGCTGCGGATGCGGCGAGTAAACAAGCAGTGAGAGACACTGCCGTGGCGGGGACAGTGCGAGGCGAGGCTCAGGACTAGGAAAGCAGGGAACTGGGGGTTGGGTTTGAGGGGCACCGGTGTCGGGCGGGCTGCGGGTCTGCAGTGAGGGGCTCCAGCAGAGCTAGGTTTGGGTGTCTCGGATTGCAGAGTCCGACCCATGACCCCCGCGCAGCCAGGCGGGGGCTGAAGTGTCTCCACTCGTCTGGAGCAGTGTGAAGGCCAGTGCAGGGAGGCGGGGGGTGGGGCTCTTCCCTCCTGCGCGGCTGGGCTGGGCACTGGCAGAATCAGCTGCTCCCAAGGGAGCTGGGCAATGCAGAGGCAGCATCTGCAGTGCTGGGTGTCTGGCGGACACTGTGGGCATCCGGTTGGTGGGGCCGGCCCCTCGTGCTGTGCATGGGGGGCAGCAGCGGGATCCGCGGCACCTGTGTTCCCCTGTGATTCCCTCCTGTGGGCGGCCGCGGGGCGTGGGCGGATGGAGTCCCTGGCCCCCCCGGCCTTGCCAGGACGCTGCGCTTCTCTGCAGTAAATCATAGAATATCAGGGTTGGAAGGGACCTCAGGAGGTATCTAGTCCAACCCCCTGCTCAAAACAGGACCAATTCCCAACTAAATCATCCCAGCCAGGGCTTTGTCAAGCCTGACCTCAGAGGTTTTTAAGGAAAGAGAATCCACCACCTCCCTAGATAACCCATTCCAGTGCTTCACCACCCTCCTAGTGAAATAGTGTTTCCTAATATCCAACTTAGACCTCCCCCACTGCAACTTGAGACCATTGCTCCTTGTTCTGTCATCTGGTACCACTGAGAACAGCCGAGCTCCATCCTCTTTGGAACCCCCTTTCAGGTAGTTGAAGGCTGCTATCAAATCCCCCCTCATTCTTCTCTTCTGCAGACTAAACAATCCCAGTTCCCTCATCATCGCCCCTGGTCCCCGAGGGGAGACCCCAGCAGGCTGGTGAACTCAGATTGAATGGAGGCAGGAGCTGCCTTGGGCTGGGTCTGACTGATGGGGGTGGGAGCCTGGCGCCTCTCTGGGCGGGGGTGGGAGTGGGCGGGCTGGGGGGGGGCAGCCCCATGGGTAGCCGTGCTGCCAGCCGCCCGTCCTCTCATTGCCTCTCCCCCACAGGCCGAAAGTTCATCATCGCCAACGCCCGGGTGGAGAATTGCGCCGTGATCTACTGCAACGATGGCTTCTGCGAGCTGTGCGGGTACACGCGGGCCGAGGTCATGCAGAAGCCCTGCACCTGTGACTTCCTGTATGGGCCCCGCACCCAGCGCAGCGCCGCCACCCAGATTGCGCAGGCCTTGCTGGGTTCCGAGGAGCGCAAGGTGGAGATCTGCTTCTACCGCAAGGATGGTAGGGACCCCCTGGGCTGCGCCGCCGTGCTGGGAGGTGGGGGGCCAAGCTGGGCGTGGGCATGCGGTGCTATGGTGGGGGGCCGGGCGTGGGCACATGGTGCCATGCTGGGAGGTGGGGGAGCTGGGCCGGGCAGGGGGGCACAGCGCCCTGCTGGAGTGGGGGGGGAGCTGGGTCCGGGCATGGGGGGCTGGGCAGGGGGACGTGGCACCTTGGGTGGCTGTGGAGGGCGGGGCTATGGGGATGCAGCACCACTTATAGATGTGAGGGGGGAAGGGAGGAGGTGGCACCCCTTCTGCCTCAGCACTGAGGTGACGGTCCGGTCCCAGGGCTGGGGGAGATGTTCAGAGCCGGTCCCTTCCTGCCCCCACAGTGTGCGCCGTCTCTGTGGGGTGGCAGGGCCTGTGCTGGGCGGACGGCATGATCGCTCCCATGAAGGGTGGTGGCCGGGGGGGCATGGAATGGCAGGCATCAGAGAGGCAACCTGCCGCCAGCCGCGGGGCCCAGTGTCCTGGGGTGTCTGTTGGAGCAGGGCATTGGGCCGTGGGGTCCCATGTTCTGTGCCAAAGCCAGAACACTGGGCTAGCCATTTGTCTGCAGGGGAATGGCCCCAGGTTCCGAACAGCCGGTCTCCTGCACTGGGGCCCAATCAGAAGCGGTGCCCCCTAGAGGGGAAAGGCCCTGAGTCCTGTCCCGCCTTCCAGAGCCAGCCAGTCCCCTGCCATGCCCACGTTCCAAGAGGGGTAGAGAGAGCCCAGGGGCCATGGGGGCAGGGCTGTGGGGCCTGGCAGTCTGTGGGATCCCCATGCCTGTCCCTGTGTGCTCTTGCACGTTCACCCACTGCGCTGCCTGGTGGCGATTTATGATTATTTGTGTGCGTGTGAAAGCGCCGTCCGTCACGGGCAGACAGGCCCTTGAGTTAACGGCCTGCTGAGGCCCGGCGGCGCGGCGTGGCGATCAGTCAGCGGTGCTGAGAATTGCTGCAGGGTGGGTGGCTCTTGGCGCCAGGGCAGCCCTTGGCATGATGTGCGCACAGCCAGCTGGGTGCTGGTTCGGGGGGCTGAGTGCCTGCGCTCCCCAGCACCTTCCGGCACTCAGCGGGCGAGAGCCATGGTCCCCACGTGGCCCTTGTAGCACGCCGTGTGTCTGGCGCCCCGGTCCCGGGCGCCCCGTCCTATGGCGCTGCCCTCACTGGCTGGGGAAGAGCAACGGAGCCAGGCACCTGCCAGTGTCTCTGCCTCCTGCCCAGTAAGCCCTGATCTGGCAGTGGGGTGGGGCAGGGAAAGGAGAGGCAGTCACCCCGTCCCTTCCTGTGGGGCGTTCCTCTTCCAACCACAGCTGTCTGGGGGACCCTGGGCAAGTCCCTCCCCGGCTGGAACCCGGGGCTGATGCTCCGGCCCTGCCCCAGCTGCTGGTGCAGAGCGCTGAGCCTTGCTGTAGCCCTGTGGCACTGGCTAGCCTGCCATGAGCTAGTGCCCACAGGCCCCCAGTGTGTGTGCCATTGCCCCACAGCCCTGCTTTGTATGGTCTCTTCCCTGCAGGCTGCCCAGGGAGGCTGAGTGCTCCCACGCAATGGAGTGGTGGCAGGCCGGCTGCTTTGCTGTTTGCCTCACCCCGTGGCTACCCCTGCTGCCACCTCACCCACTGCCTGCTCTAGTTCCACTGTCCTGCTGATGGTTGGGTGCCCAGCGAGGCTGGACTGCCGCGTGGGAGCAGCTGGCAGCTGCTTGGAGTGTGATGAACACTGTTGAAGTGCAGCTAGCTCTGGGGAGGGGGGCTGCCACCAGCTGTGCACGAGAATGTGGCTGGGCCCTGAGCCATGGCCCAGGTCTCGCAGTGGGGGGCTGCGGGGTATTGCTGGCCAGGCTCCGCAGAGGGGAGCGGAGATGCACACGTGGCCCCTGCAGTGTGGGGCTGAGTGGGGGCCATGGCCTAGGGGTCTGGCCCTTTGCTTGGTGCGAGGAGCCATCCTCCTGCAGGCCCCATGTGAGCGCTGGGCGTGGCTGCAGGGCCTGGAGCACGTCCCTGGGGGAGCTGGCCCTCCCACACCAGGTGTCTCTGCTCTCGCCCAGGCAGCTGCCTCCGGCTCTCAGCAGCCTTCCCCGGTTCCGGCCAGCAGCGTAAACAGATCTGGTTCCCAGCTGCCGGCCCCTCTTGGCTCTGCACCCGCAGAAGGGACCTAAGGACAACGGGTCCTGGCACAACTGGGCAATTCCTGCCCTGGGCTGGGGGGGGTGTCGGGGGTGATAGGCTGTGTCAGGTGCAGGCCTGACAGCCCCACTCCTGGGCTTCTCTCCCCATAAGCCAAGGGGGTCCCGCTGTAAGCCAGGTGGGACGTGAGCTGCTCTCTCAGGCCTGAGGGGGCAAGGAGCTGGAACATGGCGGTGGGTGACAGGGTCTAATGCTGGACTAGGGGGTTGGGGGCATGAGGAGGGGTTTGTAAAGCCAGGCGGGGGTGGCTGTCTGTAATGCTGGGTCGGGGACACGAAGGAGGGGTTGTAAAGGCGGGCGGGGGCTGGGACTCTGGGGCGGGAGGAGGGGGCTGTAAAGGCGGGCGGGGGCTGGGACTCTGGGGCGGGAGGAGGGGGCTGTAAAGCTGGGCGGGGGGGCTGTCTGTAATGCTGGGCCGGGGGCAGGAGAGGGGGGGGCTGTAAAGCTGGGGGGGGTGGCTGAGCAACAAGGAGAAGCTCCGGGGTTTGCACCTGGTGGGGGGCAGTGCTGGACGAGGGTCACTTACCCAGCATGCTCTGGGCTGCTCACTCCCATGACAGACAGACTCTGCCCTGGTGAAGGGGCTGGAGAAGCGCCACTGCTGGGGGGTGGCCCAGGGCTCCAGCTGGCCCGGTTCACCCTGATGCACTGCGGGAGGCCTGCTTTCTGGTGTCTTAGGTGCTGGGCGCTGCTGTTTTCGGTGCTTTCCCATCCATAGTTTAACTGACCTGGAGGTTGGCATCGCCCCGCTGGCCGAGGAGCCAAGCTGCAGCTAGCACCTCCTGCCCCCTTCCTGCCCGCTGGCCCTGCCACACCTCCCCAGGGCAGGGCAGGGCAGGTGGGCTCCTCCTGGGGCCGAGAGCTCCCCAGACTCAGACAGGTGATGTGACGAAGTGGGACTGTTCTTAATGTTTCCTCTGAATACTGTGTGGATGCCTCAGTTTCCGGCCGACCCTCTGTCACCTGGCAACTAATGGCCGGGGCCCTTCCCCCCTGCCAGGGGATAGCTAAAGGTGCGGGAGAACAAAGAGGTCAGGTGACCTCCTGGCCTGGGAAAGAGACAAAGCCCAGAGGAGAGGCTGGAGGGGGTTTCAGTTTGGAGCTGGCTGGGGATGGGGAGTGAGGGCAGACGGGGGTGTCTGGCTCGCTGGGCCCCAGGATGGACCCGGCTGAGGGGTCCTGTTCTCTGGACCTACAAGCTCTGGTTTAGACCGTGTTGCTGTCATCTAATAAAGCTGTTTTACTGGCTGGCTGAGAGTCACGTCTGACTGCGAAGTGGGGGTGCAGGACCCTCTGGTTTCCCCAGGACCCCGCCTGGGCGGACTCGCTGTGGGAAGCGCACGGAGGGGCATATGCTGAATGCTCCCAGGAGAGACCCAGGAGGTGAAGCCGTGTGAGCTTCTTGCCCTGAAAACAGTCTGCTCCGAGGGAGAGGAGGCTCCCGAGAGTCCTGACTGGCTTTGTGGGGAGCAGTTCCCGAGTGTCGCCCGGGGACTCTGTGACAGGTGGGGCCAGAGCCTGAGCCACCCAGAGGGCACCTGCAGCACCAGGACCTGGCACCTGATCCCTGGCTCCCTCGGGCCCTAGCTTGGCAAGATGCCCTTGGATCATCCCCTAGCTTGAGCACTGGCGCGTGTGCGTGTGTTGGGGAGAGACATGCCAAGCGGGCTCCAGGCCTGCTCGTAATAGGGCTTGGTGATGGAGCTTGGCTGGCACCACCGGCAAACAGTCGCCTCCCAGTAGGGCTGGTGAGTGGCCGGGAGGCAGGGCGTGGGGGAGGGGGTTTCTGGGTGTGTGTGTGCTGGGGTGGGGGGGCTGGAGGAAGATCTGTGTGTTGGGGCACTAGGCAGTGGGGGTTCTGTTGGGGGGTGCTGGGCAGGGGGGCACTGGGCATTTGTGTGGGGGGGTCAGGGGGACGCTGGGCATAGTGGGTCCGGGGGGGCTCTGGCCATAGGGAGTTGGGGGGGGTATTGGGCGGGGGCGCTGTGTGGCAGGCATAGGCCCACCCCCGAGGGGAAGGGGTACGCTGGCAGCACAGGGCCGGGCGGGCCATTGCGTGTCTGGCAGCTGCCGGTCTGTAAATAGTGCCCTCGCGCTGGGCTGGGCGGAGCGGGGCTGCCCCTGCCATGCCGTGCCCCATTGCCCCTGGCCGGCCCTTGCTCCGGGGACTGACCTCCCCGCGCCAGGCTCCACATGGGGGGCCACAAATATGTTTTTGACACTGAGCCCACAAAAGGTTAATCCGGCCCTGCCCCAAGGTGGCAATTTTTGGCCTGCAGGTTTGGCCGGCAGCAGGCCCCCATGCACGGGGAGGGGAGGACTGTCCGGTGTGGGGAACGGGGCCTTGGCCTGGGCCCCGAGCCGGAGGAGGCTGGGCCCTCGTGTGCGCTGCTGGCCAGCAGGGCTCCGGCTCCCCCTCCCCCCTTTGGCAGCAGGCGGCTCGCTGACAGCTGTGTATGCTTGTGTCTCCGGGCCGCTGCGGCTCTGGCCAGCGTCACTCAGCCCGTCCAGACCGGCTGAGGAATGAGGCACTGGGATAACAGGGGGAGGGGAGCTGGGCCTAATGCTCACTGCGCTCTGCCCTGATCCCAGCTGCCAACGCCCCCTCTGGCCCCGTAGCAAGTGGGGTGGGCCTGTGGGACGGCCTGGGCCTGCAGAGTGGGGTGGGCCTGTGGGGGGTTCTGTCCAGTGGTTCCTGCCTGCAGCACCCTGCCCTCTCTATCACCCTTGCCTGGGGTCGGGTTCCCCTTGGCCTCCTGGCTGGGTATGTGAGTGGGGGGTCCCTGGCAGGACAAGGGAATCGTGCCCACTTCCTCCTGCCTGGGCACTGGATGGGCAGTGCCTCTGTCCTACACGCTGGCTCCAGTCTGGGCTCTGTGCCCCGTCCCTGCCTGTTCCCCTCTAGTGGTGAGCTCTGTGCTCGGCCCATGTCCCTGCAGCGAGGGCTGGGCCGGGGAGGGAGTGGGTGCCATCTGCCTTGCTGCTGAGCACCATTGGCTCTGCCCAGCACCCTGCGGGCTGCTAACTGAGGGGCTGGCCTGGCAGCCTGGGGCCTGAGAGCTCATGTTTGTTCCCCTAATGCTGCATGTCCAGGAGGAGCTGCACGGGGCCCTGTGGGGCTGTCAGAAATCTGTGGGGTCAGGGCTGCACCTCCGCTTTCAAACAGTCCCTGGCAGGAACCCCAGGGACCCCCCTCCCCCTCCAGGGCAGGCCACATGGCCTACCCGCTGTTGCGGATTGTGGGGGAGTTAGGGCCCTGCACCCCTCTTCCCGAGATTCACTGTGACTCTCAGCCAGCCAGTAAAGCAGAAGGTTTATTTAAGGACAGGAACACAGTCTCAAGCAGAGCGTGTAGGTACGACCAGACCCCCCTCAATTAGGTCCCTCGGGGAGGTTCAGGGAGCTTGGACCCCAGCTTGGGGTTCCCTGCGTTGCACCACCCAGCCCCAACCGAAACTAAACTCCCAACTCCTCCCGCTGCTCCTCTCCTTTGTTCAGTCTCCCGGGCAGAAGGTGTTAATTCTCCCCACCCCCGTTCCTGGCTCAGGTTACAGCTCAGGTAGCTTCCTTCAAGGGAAGTCCCACATCCCCACTGCAACCCCCCTGCAACATTCCCAGGTCAAATCTGCCCTGCTCCCTGCTCCGTCACATCTCTCCCCCCTTCGAGACTGAACTGAGCGGGGTCACTCTGACCAGTGACCTGGGGAAGTTCAGGGCTCCCTCTCCGGGACAACGCGTCCGCTATCAGGTTGTCACGTCCCTTCACATGGACCACGTCCATGTCATAATCCTGCAGGAGCAGGCTCCATCTCAGGAGCTTGGCGTTGGCTCCTTTCATCTGGTGCAGCCAGGTCAGGGGAGAGTGGTCGGTGTGCACGGTGAAGTGTCGCCCAAAGAGATATGGCTCTAGTTTCTTGAGGGCCCACACCATGGCCAGGCATTCCTTCTCGATGGCCGCGTAGTTCTGCTCCCGGGGTAGCAACTTCTTGCTCAGGTACACGATGGGGTGTCTCTCCACCTTTTCATCCTCCTGCATTAACACCGCCCCCAGTCCTGTGTCTGAGGCGTCGGTGAACACCATAAAGGGCTTGTCAAAGTCTGGGTTTGCCAGAACTGGGCCACTGACCAGAGCCTCCTTCAGCGCCCGGAGAGCCTCCTGGCACTCCTCGGTCCAGACCACTTTGTCTGGCTTCCCCTTCTTGTACAGCTCAGTGATGGGGGCGGCTATGGCGCTAAAGTGGGGCACGAACCTCCGATAGTACCCTGCCATCCCAATAAAGGCTTGGATCTGCTTTTTGGTTTGAGGAGCGGGCCAGTCTCTGATCACCTCCACTTTGGCTGGTTCCGGCTTTAGGCAGCCGCTTCCCACCCGGTGGCCTAGGTAGGATACCTCAGCCATCCCCACCTTGCACTTCTCCGGTTTTACGGTCAGCCCAGCCTTCTGGAGTCGGTCCAGCACTTGTCTAACCTGGGATATGTGGTCCTCCCAGGTCTGGCTAAAGACACAGATGTCATCGATATACGCCACGGCAAAACTCTCCATCCCCCTCAGTAGCTGATCCACCAGGCGCTGGAAGGTGGCCGGCGCTCCCTTGAGGCCGGAGGGCAGGGTCAGGAACTCATAGAGCCCCAGAGGGGTGACAAAGGCCGATTTCAGCCTGGCATCTGCATCCAGCGGCACTTGCCAATAGCCCTTTGTAAGATCCATGGTGGTAAGGTACCGAGCACCTCCCAGCTTGTCTAGGAGCTCGTCCGGCCTGGGCATGGGGTAGGCATCGGCTACAGTGATGGCATTGAGCTTCCGATAGTCCACACAGAACCGGATCGACCCGTCCTTTTTGGGGACCAGCACCACCGGCGAGGCCCAAGGGCTGGAAGACGGCTGGATCACCCCCAAAGCCAGCATGTCATTGACCTCTCTTTCCAGGTCCTGAGCAGTTTTCCCTGTGGCTCGGAAGGGGGAGCATTTTATAGGCGGGTGCGATCCTGTCTGCACCCGGTGGACAGTCAGATTAGTGCGTCCAGGCTGGTTGGAAAACAGCTGCTGGTACAGATGCAGCACCCCTCCGATCTCAGCTCGCTGGGCAGGGGTTAGCCGATCAGAGAGGGGAATTGCTTCCAGGGGGAAGCCAACTCTTGTCCCAGGGAATAGATCTACTAAAGGGTCATCTCCCTGCCCCTCCCACTGTCCACACACGGCCAACACCATATTCCCCCTGTCATAATATGGCTTCATCATATTCACATGGTACACCCGGTGGTGGTGTGCCCGGTTCGACAGCTCCACCACATAGTTTACCTCGTTTAGTTGCTTGACAACCTTGAAGGGCCCTTCCCAGGCGGCCTGGAGTTTGTTTTTCCTCACGGGGATGAGGACCATCACCTGATCCCCAGTGGCGAAGGCGCGGGCCCGTGCTGTGCGGTCATACCAGACCTTCTGCTTCCTCTGGGCTCTGGCCAGATTCTCCCTGGCCAGGCCCATGAGCTCGGCAAGTCGTTCCCGGAAGGTCAGGACATACTCCACCACCGACTCTCCGTCAGGAGTGGCCTTCCCCTCCCATTCGTCTCTCATCAGGTCCAGGGGCCCCCTTACCCGCCTTCCATATAGCAGTTCGAAAGGCGAAAACCCGGTAGACTCCTGGGGTACCTCCCTGTACGCAAACAGCAGGTGAGGTAAGTACTTGTCCCAGTCCTGCGGGTGCTGATTCATAAATGTTTTCAGCATCATTTTTAGCGTCCCATTGAACCTCTCCACCAGCCCGTTGGATTGGGGGTGATATGCTGAGGCCCAGTTGTGTCGGACCCCACATCTCTCCCACAAGCACCGGAGTAGGGCCGACATGAAGTTGGACCCTTGGTCCATCAAGACTTCCTTGGGGAACCCCACTCGGCTGAAAATGGTCAGCAGCGCATCCGCCACAGTGTCTGCTTCAATGGACGATAAGGGCACTGCCTCGGGGTAGCGGGTGGCGAAATCGACCACCACCAGGATGTATTTCTTCCCAGACCGGGTCGTCTTGCTGAGAGGTCCCACTATGTCCATGGCCACCTTCTGGAAAGGCTCCTCTATGATGGGCAAAGGTCTCAATGCTGCCTTCCCCTTGTCCCGGGCCTTCCCCACCCTCTGGCAGGGGTCACAGGATCGGCAGTACTGCCGGACGTTGGTGAAGACCCCGGGCCAGTAAAAGTTCTGTAGCAGCCTCTGCCTGGTGCGCCGGATCCCCTGGTGCCCTGCGAGAGGGATGTCATGGGCCAGGTACAGTAGCTTGTGGCGAAACTTCCGGGAAACCACCAGCTGCCTCCTGATCCCCCACGACTCCACTTCCCCCGGGGGAGCCCACTCTCGGTACAGGAACCCCTTCTCCCACAGGAACCTCTCCTTGCATCCTCTCCTCATGGTCTGTGTCACGGAGTATTGGGGGACTCGGGGCCCTGCACCCCCGGCTTCCTGCGATTCACCATGACTCTCAGCCAGCCAGTAAAGCAGAAGGTTTATTTGGATGACAGGAATACAGTCCAAGACAGGTCTTGCAGGCACAGCCAACAGGGACCCCCTCAGTTTGGTCCATCTTGGGGTCCCAGCCCCCCTTGGGAGGTCAGAGCCATCTCTGCCCCCCAGCCATCTCTCCAGCCTGCTTCCCACACTCTGGCTTCAGCCACCCCTCCCACAGCCTTTGTTCAGTTTCCCGGGCTAAGGAGTCACCTGGCCTTCAACCACTCCCTGGGTTCTCGTGTTACACACTTAGGTATGCGCCCTCGGGCTGTCTCCCATCCCCCAATGCAGACTATTCAGCCACACTTCCCTGTCAGCATTCACAGACCACAGTGAGAACAGGCCCAGTTCGTCACAGTCTGTACCACACTGAGGTCAGCCAGGCCCCTTAGCTTCCGCAGGGAGGGGTCCTTCTGCAACTCGGCCTGGAACTCGGCGGCTGGGGAAGGGATGGGGACCTGCTCCCTCTCATCGGCTGGGTCGGAAGCTCGGAAGCCCCAGCCACCCCGCGGCCTGTCCTTGGGTGTTCCCTCCCCACCCGGGAAGGGTTCGGTGCCTCCGGTGGGACATCCTTCCCAAGGTCAGGGCGTAGTGCCCCTCGCCGGCTCTGGCTACGGGTCACGACTAAGGCGGTCTGGGGGCTGCTTGGCCAGTCCTCTAGGTCCCCCCCCATCAACACCTCAGTGGGCAAATGGTGGTGCACTCCCACGTCCTTGGGGCCCTCCTTGGCCCCCCATTTCAGGTGTACCCTCGCTACGGGAACCTTGAATGGGGTCCCGCCCACCCCGGTCAGGGTCAGGAAGGTGTTGGGCACCACCCGATCTGGGGCCACCACCTCGGGCCGGGCCAGTGTCACCTCTGCGCCCGTGTCCCAGTATCCATAAACTTTCTTCCCATCCACCTCCAGGGGAACAAGGCACTCGCTCCGCAGGGACAGCCCCGCGCCAACCCTGTAAACGGAGAACTTTGAATCCGGAACATCTGGCCCCCCAGAGAAGCTGGCCGGGGGCCCTTCTCTCTCTTGAGCAGTTGATAAGCTGCCAGCCCCTCTTGCGTGGGAAGCCTGCCCCTCATCCGTCTGGGCCTCTACCAAGTTAACCCGGTGCGGGTTCGGTCTGCTCAGTCTGTCCTTGAGCTTGGGGCACTGGGCCCGAACGTGGCCTCTTCGGCCGCAGTAATAGCAGCTCAGGTCCCGTGGGTCCCCTCGAGCTGGTCGGTTGTCCCTGATGCTGGGCCTTCCCCGTGGGAGGGGATTCCCCATATTCCCCCTTTGGGTGGTCCCAGGGTGACTCTCTCTCTGCATCGCGGCGGGCCTGTTCCTTTGGGGCTCCTCCCTGCCACCCCCTGACCGGCTCTTTACAAACTCATCAGCCAGCTGCCCGGCGTGTCGCGGGTTCTCTGGCTTTCTGTCCACCAACCACAGCCTCAGGTCGGATGGGCACCGCTCATACAGTTGCTCCAGTACCAGCAGTTTAATCAGGTCCTCCTTCGTCTGGGCCCCACCAGCCCACTTGCTGGCGTATCTTTCCATGCGGACGGCTAGTTGCAGATATGAGATCTCAGGGGTTTTATCTTGACTCCGGAACCTTTCCCGGTACATCTCAGGAGTCAGCCCAAACTCTCGTAGCAGGGCCTTTTTGAATAGTTCGTAGTCCCCTTTCTCTGCCTCTCCCAGTTGGCGGTACAATGCCACGGATTTGGGGTCCAGTAAGGGGGTAAGGACCCGGAGTCTGTCCGCGGGATCCACCCGGTGCAGCTCGCAGGCCGTCTCAAAGGCCTCCAGGAAGTCATCCATGTCCTCCCCCTCCTTGTATGGGGCCATGATGCACTTATCAAAGCTCCGTGCAGTCCTGGGTCCCCCCTCACTCACCGCAGCCGGGGGTTCGCTGCCCTTCAATCTCGCCAGTTCCAGGTCATGCTGACGCTGTCTCTCATTCTCCTCCCGTTCATGCTGTCTCTGTCTCTCTTCACGCTGATGCTGTCTCTCTTTCTCCTCCCGTTCACGCTGATGCTGTCTCTCTTTCTCCTCCCATTCACGCTGACGCTGTCTCTCTTCATGCTGTCTCTGTTGTTCATGATCCTCCAGCTCTCTCAGTTTTAGCTTTCTCCCATTCCAGCCAATTCCGCTCCCCGGATGCCGAACGTCGCCGGGAGGATCCTCTGCTGGCCGGCGAGCTTCGCCGGGGGGACCCCCTGCTGGCTGGGGGGGTCACGGCGCCTTCGGTATTTGCTGGGCTCCTCCCCACCCTTCCCCTAGGCATAGGAAGGAGGGGTCTCGGGAAGCCCTCAGCAGCCGGCTGACCACTCCCAGCTGGGACAGACACTGGTGCCTGCGCTGCATTTGCCAGGCTGCTTCCCTGAGACACAGGGATCAGTTCATTCGCGCGATCTTCCGCCTCCAGCTGGGCAATGAGCTGTTCTTTGGTGAGCCTCCCAATGCGCAGCCGCCTCTGCTTGCACAGCTCCACCAGGTCGCTCTTAAGCCGCTTGGCATACATCTTCCTGCTGGCCACTCACCGGCCTGTGTGCTCACAGCTCCCCACAGTTCCCAGGGGGCCCCCTAGTGTGCCAGCCCTTCTCGAGGTCACCACCTCTCTGCCAGGGTCGAGCTGCAGACTCCTCCACCCCTGGGACCACTCGCTGCGATCCCCCCGGGGGACCCTGTTACTGCAAAAGTCCTTCTCGCTGGTCACACACTCCCAGGGGTAATAACCGTCTCTCTCACTCTTCAGCACGCCTGGTCCCCGTCAATCCCCCTTCGTTTTACTGCTCCCCAGTCACTTACTGCAGGAAGCGCCGTCCACGGGGTGCAGTAGATCCCGCCGCTGCCACCAGTTGTTGCGGATTGTGGGGGAGTTAGGGCCCTGCACCCCTCTTCCCGAGATTCACTGTGACTCTCAGCCAGCCAGTAAAGCAGAAGGTTTATTTAAGGACAGGAACACAGTCTCAAGCAGAGCGTGTAGGTACGACCAGACCCCCCTCAATTAGGTCCCTCGGGGAGGTTCAGGGAGCTTGGACCCCAGCTTGGGGTTCCCTGCGTTGCACCACCCAGCCCCAACCGAAACTAAACTCCCAACTCCTCCCGCTGCTCCTCTCCTTTGTTCAGTCTCCCGGGCAGAAGGTGTTAATTCTCCCCACCCCCGTTCCTGGCTCAGGTTACAGCTCAGGTAGCTTCCTTCAAGGGAAGTCCCACATCCCCACTGCAACCCCCCTGCAACATTCCCAGGTCAAATCTGCCCTGCTCCCTGCTCCGTCACACCCGCCTCTGAGACAGAGCCTCTGGGCTCCAGCCCTCCTGCTTCAACGTGCAAATCCCACTGAGCTAGGCTCCTGTGGGGGGGCCTTGTCTACTCCGCAGGGACCCATGCGCTCAGCCAGGACCTGCAGCGACACCAGGCAGCCCTTCCCCCAGAGCAGTTGTGTCAGTCAACTGGGCCCAGCACCGGGAAGCCCAGAGAGGCAGCGGCTCCCCGGACTGCCCAGGCCAGCTGTCCCTGCGCGCGGCCAGGAGCTGCAGCATCCGGCTTGGTTGCCTTTGAGCACAGCTGCACCCCTGCAGCGCTTTACCGAAGATGCTCTCTGCTGCCGGGAAAGTGTAGTTAATCCACCTCCCTGGGGAAGCTCTCCCAGCGTAGCGCCGTCTGCATGGGGTAGGGACCCTCCCAGCCGCTTGCCTGAGTGTCCCCCTTCCCCCCGAGGCTCTTGCCCATCGCTGGGACCCTGCTGCCCCCCCACCCATGTTGGAACGCTGCCTCCCCCTGTGGGGGGCTGGCATCACCGCTTGTCCCTGTGACGTTGCACTCTATATGATTTTATAAAAATATGCTAATGAGTGAATATAATGTAACTGGAATATGCTTCATGCAAAAGGTCTCTTGTAAGGTATCATTACAAAGCTTATAATCTACTGAGTGTGATCATCTTATTTGTATAAATGTACCACTCTTGTATCTGGAACGAGAAATATGAAATATAACTCTGAGGGCCTATTGTAATTATGCAAAGTGTGGGCCATTAATAGTGGTTTGGAACCTTGATGACTCCCATTAACCAGGACCATTGTCTGCAGATGGCTGTGTTTACCTGTTAATCTTCCTGTATATGTGTGTGCTGTCAAGTGGGTAGTGAAGTCCTGCAGTGACATGTGATCCTGTCACCTGAACTGGAATCCATCTTTAACCTGCTGTCTTTCCAGTGGGAGGGAGGAGTGGTGTCACGGAGTGGGGGACATCAGGGCCCTGCCAGGGCCGGCTCCAGGCACCAGCCTAGCAAGCAGGTGCTTCGGGCGGCCGCTCCGGAGAGGGCCGGCACGCCCAGGTATTCGGCGGCAATTCGGCGGACGCTCCCTCACTCCTGCTCGGAGCAAAGGACCTCCCGCCGAATTGCCGCCGCAGATTGCGATCGCGGCTTTTTTTTTTTTTTTTGGCTGCTTGGGGCGGACAAAACCCTGGAGCCGGCCCTGGGCCCTGCACCCCTCTTCCTGCGATTCACCAGGACTCTCAGCCAGCCGGTAAAACAAAAGGTTTATTGGACAGTAGGAACGCAGTCTGAAACAGGGCTTGTAGCCAGAACCCCTCAGTCAAGTCCTTCTGGGGGCAGGGTGCTTAGACCCCAGCCTCGGGGTTCCCTGCGTTGCATCACCCAGCACAAAACTGAAACCAAAAACTCCTCCAGCAGCTCTCTTCTCCCCCTTCCCCCCCCCCCCCCCGCTCCTCCTCCTTTGTCCAGTCTCCCGGCCAGAAGGTGTCCCTTCTCCCAACCCCCCTCCTGGCTCAGGTAGCTTCCTTCCCATCCCCAATGTAACTCCCCTGCAACATTCCCAGGTCAAATCCGCCCCGCTCCTTGTTGCGTCACAGGTGGGAACCCAGAGAGGGACAAAGGGTTCCCCCTTATGCAAAAGATATATAAATGGGTAGAACAGAACAAAAGGGGGAGAGGAGCCATCATGAAGAATCCCCTGGCTACCACCTGAGCTGGAACAAGAGCTGTTCTAGAGGGCGAACAATGTATGCGTTTACCCCGTGTAAGCTTTATACCAAGTAAAACGGATGTATTTGGGTGTAGACTGCACATTCCCCCCTACCCCACTGAGTTGACAAAAGTGGGCATTTGTCCTGTTTCCTCTTGCCAACTGGTGAAGTGCGCAACAGCAAACAGGACAAATGCCTCCTTTTGGGGAAAAAAGTCGGGACAACCGGGACAGGGCTTAAAAAAGAGACTGTCCCAGCCAAAACGGGGGTGTGGTCACCCTAGCATGGGGGGTCAGGTCGGTGTGACTGTGTCGCTCAGAGGTGTGGCTATATCACAGCTGCAGCCTGCCCTGAGTACCTGTGTCTGTCACTCTCCGGGGACAGCCTGTGTCACGGAGCTCAGACACCCGACGCCGGGCATTGTCCTCGGCAGAGCTCTGCTCAGCTCCCTGCTCGCTGGCTGGAGCTTCCTGCTGGGGGGTGTCAGATGTCCAGTCCTGGGGGTTCCCCGAGTCCCCTTTGATCTGAGCTCCTTCTAGGCAGTCTTCACGGCCCCAGTCAGTAGGTGACCCAAGCATCTCCCCAGGAGCACTGTACCCTTCTGTGCCCGCCCAGGGTACCCGCCCGGCAGCAAGCCCTGCTCACTTCAGTCACTGCCGGGCACAGCATTCATTGAAACATCACAGAAAGTGCCCTATTGGTCACAGGGGCGCTGTGAGCTGGCTGTGGGGCGCTGGGGCTGTGAGCCAGGCCATGGGTCGCTGGGGCTGTGAGCTGGGCCATGGGGTGCTGGGGCTGTGGGCTCTCAGTGGGGTGCTGTGAGCGGGGCCGTGGGGCGCTGGGGCTGTGAGCTCTCAGGGGGGTGCTGTGAGCCCAGCCGTGGGTCGGTGGGAGCCCGGCCGTGGGCTCTCTGAGGCGCTGTGAGCCAGGCTGGGGCGTCTTTGGAGCTGTGGGCTCTCAGTGGGGCGCTGCTCCCAGTGCTGGGTCATTACTAGGCAGTTGCAGGATGGATGGTTCTCCCACCTTTGGATATGTGGGGCCGGGGCCAAATCCTGTTTCAGGGTCAGTGATGCTTTTGCCTGATCAGGCCCCACTCCCACTGCTGCCCTTTCTGTAGGAGAAAGCCCCATGGGCGACATTTCAGTGACATCTCTCGAAGTTCAGGTTCCCAAAAGGGCTCTTAAAGATGCCACATCAGTCGGGGTGGGAAGTTTTCCAATCAGTTCCCCCCGTTGTGCAGTTGGGGTTCGTCCCTCTTTTCCCAACATGACCCCTGCGTATTTTACCTCTTGCTGTGCCAGCTGGGCCTTGGCTCTGCTAGCCCGGAATCCGGTATCTTGGATCATCTGTAACATCTGCTCAGTGAACCTACCAACCTCCTCCCTGTGGTCCCCAGGCACCCGTATATCATCAACGTAAGAAATTACTCTTTTTAGGGCTTCAGGTGTCAATTTTCCCCACATTTTAACCACATGGGAGGGACAAATTGCAGGTGTGTTATGAAAACCCTGGGGTGTCACGGACTCACAGGGCGTGCCCATTCTTGGCCCCATGCAGTCCGTGGGGGGTGCCCCTTTCAATGCGACAACCCTTCTTGGGGGTCCACTCTCTCTTGGGGTCAGGCCCCTCCACCTCCTGGAGCTGCACCTCTTGGAGCCTTAGCACGTCTCTCTGCCGTGGGCCCCCTCGGGGAGTCCCTTCGCTCTGGGCCCCTGGGGCCTCCACTCCCCGAAGGGGTTGATGCCATCCTGTTCTCTAGACCGGAGTGACTCTCAGCCAGCGTAAAACAGGAGGGTTTAGTGAGTGTTGAACACAGCACAGGAAATCTCAGGGCCTCAGGCCTGGTCTCCCTCAGCCCAGCACATCCCAGTCTCTCTGCATCCAGGTGGGCTCTGCCTGTTCCCCCTCTCCAGCCCCGAGCCCCCCTGCTTCCCCGCTGGGCATCTGATACCCCCGGCCCCAAGCCCCGCCTCTGTCCATTGTCTTCACTCCAGGGAAACAGGGTCGTAAACCTGGTCGCTTGGGCCTCCTCTCCCCTCTTCTGTCCTCTGGCCCCTCTGGCTGGAACCGCCTGGTTAGGTCACCAGGGTCCTCTCTTTACAGCCCATTGTCCTCATAGACTTTATGGTCAGAAGGGACCATTATGATCATCTAGTCTGACCTCCTGCACAATGCAGGCCCCAGAATCTCACCCACCCACTCCTGTGTCAAACTTGTGTCTGAGCCATTGAAGTCCTCAAATCATGGTTTAAAGACCTCAAGGTGCAGAGAATCCTCCAGCAAGTGACCCATGCCCCACGCTGCAGAGGGAGGCGAAAAACCCCCAGGGCCTCTGCCAATCTGCCCTGGAGGAAAATTCCTTCCCGACCCCAAATATGGTGATCGGCTAAACCCTGAGCATGTGGGCAAGACTCACCAGCCAGCACCCAGGAAAGAATTCTCTGTAGTAACTCAGATCCCACCCCATCTAACATCCCATCACAGACCATTGGGCATATTTACCGCTAATAGTCAAAGATCAATTAATTGCCCAAATAGGCTATCCCATCATACCATCCCCTCCATAAACTTATCAAGCTTAGTCTTGAAGCCAGATATGTCTTTTGCCTCCACTGCTCCCCTTGGAAGGCTGTTCCAGAACTTCACTCCTCTGATGGTTAGAAACCTTCATCTAATTTCAAGTCTAAACTTCCTGATGGCCAGTTTATATCCATTTGTTCTTGTGTCCACATTGGTACTGAGCTTAAATAATTCCTCTCCCTCCCTGGTATTTATCCCTCTGATATATTTATAAAGAGCAATCATATCTCCCCTCAGCCTTCTTTTGGTTAGGCTAAACCAGCCGAGCTCTTTGAGTCTCCTTTCGAGGGGTGAGGGATAGCTCAGTGGTTTGAGCATTGGCCTGTTAAACCCCGGATTGTGAGTTCAGTCCTTGAGGGGACCACTTAGGGATCTGGGGCAAAATCAGTACTTGGTCCTGCTAGTGAAGGCAGGGGGCTGGACTCAATGACCTTTCAGGGTTCCTTCCAGCTCTATGAGATAGGTATATCTCCATATTAAAAAAAAAAAAAAGACAGGTTTTCCATTCCTCAGATCATCCTAGTAGCCCTTCTCTGTACCTGTTCCAGTTTGAATTCATCCTTCTTAAACATGGGAGACCAGAACTGCACACAGTATTCCAGATGAGGTTGTCACGGAGTGTGGGGGGGATACAAGGCCCTGCACCCCCGGCTTCCTGCAATTCACTATGACTCTCAGCCAGCCAGTAAAGCAGAAGGTTTATTTAGACGACAGGAATACAGTCCAAGACAGGTCTTGCAGGCACAGACAACAGGACCCCCTCAGTTAGGTCCATCTTGGGGTCCCACGGCACCCCAGCCCCTTGGGAGGTCAGAGCCCCATCTGCCTCCCAGCCATGTCACCAGCCAGCTCTGAACTCTCTCTCCAGCCTTTGTTCAGTTTCCTGGGCAAAGGTGTCACCTGGTCTTTAACCCCTTCCTGGGTTCTCCTGTTACATGCTCAGGTATCTTCCCTCGGCCAGTCTCCCATCCCCCAGTGAAGACCATCCTAGCCACACTCCCCTGTCAGCATTCAAAGACCACAGTAAGAACAGTCCCAGTTCGTCACATCTCTCCCCCCTTCGAGACCGAACTGAGCAGGGTCACTTTAGCCAGTGACCCGGGGAAGTTCGAACCTACCCCCATTCCCATGGATGCTCCAATATCCCTCCCATTCCTTGGTGAGAATTACACCAGGCCCCTCCAGTTTCACGCCCCCCCTTAGGTCGGGGGTGCTCGATTGCACTCGCAGTTCGCATGTGGGAAGGTTTATGCAGCCTGTGCCCTTTTCCCACCCCCATACCTCTGGGGTTCCAACTGGGCTGTGGTCTTCTCCCAGCGCTCCAGTCTGGAGGTCTGTGCTTTGGGCTCTCTTGGTTTAGAGCCGCCCTTTTAACCTCGGCCACCCTCCAGAAAGGATCCTTTATGCTGGGCAAGGGTCCTAAAGCTGTTTTCCCCTTGTCCCAGGCCTTCCTCCCCCTCTAACAGGGGTCACAGGATCCGCAGTACTGTCGGACAGTAACAAAGACCCCAGGCCAGTAAAAGCTCCGTAGCAGCCTCTGCTGGGTACGCCAGGTTCCCTGGTGCCCTGAGAGGGGAATGTCATGGGCCCGGTACAGCAGCTGGCAACGATACTTCTGGGGTACCACCAGCTGCCTCCTGATCCCCCCTGACTCCATTTTCCCTGGGGGAGCCCATTCTCGGTACAGGAACCCCTTTTCCCACAGGAACCTTTTCCGGGCACCTCGTCCCATGGTCTGTACCGCATCGAGGTCGGCCAGGTCCCTTATCTTCTGCAAGGAGGGATCTCTCTGCAACTCGGCCTGGAACTCAGCAGCTGGGACAGGGATGGCCACCTGCTCTTTCTCGCCGGCTGGGTCTGAAGCTGCAGCCTCCCTGAGCCGGGTCCCTGGGCGTTCCCTCCCCACCAGGTCAGGGTCCTGCGCCTCAGGCAAGGCACCCCCCCCAAGGCCAGGGCGCAGTGCCCCTCGCCGGCTCTGACTGCGGGTCACAACCCTTTGGGGGTTGCTTGGCCAGTTCTCCAGGTCCCCCCCCATCAACACCTCAGTGGGCAAATACGGGTGTACCCCCACATCCTTGGGGCCCTCCTTGGCCCCCCACTTCAGGTGTACCCTTGCCACGGGCACTTTGACTGGTGTCCCGCCCACCCCCGTCAGGGTCAGGTAGGTGTTGGGCACCACCTGATCTGGGGCCACCACCTCGGGCCGGCCAGCGTCACCTCTGCGCCCGTATCCCAGTATCCATTGACCTTCCTCCCATCCACCTCCAGGGGAACAAGGTACTCTCTCCGGAGGGACAGCCCCGCGCCTACCGTATAAACCAAAAACCCTGAGTCTGGAGCATCCAGCCCCCCAGAGGAGCTGGCCTGGAGCTCTCCTCCCTCCTTAGCAGGTGGTACTCTGCCAGCCCCCCTTCCCTGGGAATGCTGCCTCTCGCCGGGCTGGGTCTCTACCCAGTCGACCCTCTGTGGGTTCGGTCTGCTCCGTCTGTCCCTGAGCCTGGGGCACTGGGCCCGTATGTGGCCTTTCTGGCCATAGTGGTAGCAGCCCATGTCCCATGGGTCCCCTTGAGTGGGTCGGATGGTCCTGACGCCGGATGTTCCCTTTTTATGGGGTTTTTCTGTATTTTCCCACGGGGAGGTCCCAGGGTGACTCTCTCTCTGCGTTGTGGTGGGACTGTTCCTTTGGGACTCCTCCCTGTTACCTCCTGACCGGCTCTTTACAAACTCATCGGCCAGCCGGCCTGCCTGTCGCGGGTTCTCTGGCTTTCTGTCCACCAACCACAGCCTCAGGTCGGATGGGCACCGCTCATACAGTTGCTCCAGTACCAGCAGTTTGACCAGGTCCTCCTTCGTCTGGGCCCCATCAGCCCACTTGCTGGCGTATCCTTCCATGCGGACGGCTAGTTGCAGATATGAGATCTCAGGGGTTTTATCCTGACTCCGGAACCTTTCCCGGTACATCTCAGGAGTCAGCCCAAACTCACGTAGCAGGGCCTTTTTGAATAGTTCGTAGTCCCCTTTCTCTGCCTCTTCCAGTTGGCGGTACAATGCCACGGCTTTGGGGTCCAGTAAGGGGGTAAGGACCCGGAGTATGTCCGCGGGATCAAGCCGGTGCAGCTCACAGGCCATCTCAAAGGCCTCCAGGAAGTCATCCATGTCCTCCCCCTCCCTGCGTGGGGCCAGGATGCACTTATCAAAGCTCCGTGCAGTCCTGGGTCCCCCCTCACTCACCGCAGCCGGGGGTTCGCTGCCCTTCAATCTCGCCAGTTCCAGTTCATGCTGACGCTGTCTCTCTTCATGCTGTCTCTGTCTCTCTTTCTCCTCCCGTTCATGCTGATGCTGTCTCTCTTCATGCTGTCTCTGTTGTTCACGATCCTCCAGCTCTCTCAGTTTTAGCTTTTTCTCCCATTCCAGCCAATTCCGCTCCACGGATGCCGAACGTCGCCGGGAGGATCCTCTGCTGGCCGGCGAGCTTCACCGGGAGGATCCCCTGCTGGCCAGGGGGGTCACAGCGCCCTCGGTATTTGCTGGGCTCCTCCCCACCCTTCCCCTAGGCATAGGAAGGAGGGGTCTCGGGAAGCCCTCAGCAGCCGGCTGACCACTCTCAGCTGGGACAGACACTGGGGCCTGCGCTGCATTTGCCAGGCTGCTTCCCTGAGACACAGGGATCAGTTCATTCGCGCGATCTTCCGCCTCCAGCCGGGCAATGAGCTGTTCTTTGGTGAGCCTCCCACTGCGCAGCCCCCTCTGCTTGCACAGCTCCACCAGGTCGCTCTTAAGCTGCTTGGCATACATCTTCCTGCTGGCCACTCACCGGCCTGTGTGCTCACAGCTCCCCACAGTTCCCAGGGAGACCCCTAGTGTGCCAGCCCTTCTCGAGGTCACCACCTCTCTGCCAGGGTCGAGCTGCAGACTCCTCCGCCCCTGGGACCACTCGCTGCGATCCCCCCGGGGGACCCTGTTACTGCAAAAGTCCTTCTCGCTGGTCACACACTCCCAGGGGTAATAACCGTCTCTCTCTCACTCTCCAGCACGCCTGGTCCCCGTCAATCCCCCTTCGTTTTACTCCTCCCCAGTCACTTACTGCAGGAAGCGCCGTCCACGGGGTGCAGTAGATCCCACCGCTGCCACCAGTTGTCACGAAGTATTGGGGGACTCAGGGCCCTGCACCCCCTGCTTCCTGCGATTCACCATGACTCTCAGCCAGCCAGTAAAGCAGACGGTTTATTTGGATGACAGGAATACAGTCCAAGACAGGTCTTGCAGGCACAGACAACAGGGACCCCCTCAGTTTGGTCCATCTTGGGGTCCCAGGGCATCCCAGCCCCCCTTGGGAGGTCAGAGCAATCTCTGCCTCCCCACCATCTCACCACCCAGCTTCCAAGACTCTGCCTTCAGCGACCCCTCCCACAGCCTTTGTTCAGTTTCCCGGGCCAAGGTGTCACCTGGCCTCCAACCCCTTCCTGGGTTCTCATGTTACACGCTCAGGTATTCTCCCCCCCGGGCAGTCTCCCATCCCCCAATGCAGACTATCCTAGCCACACTCCCCTGTCAGCATTCACAGACCACAGTAAGAACAGTCCCAGTTCGTCACACTCCAGAACCTTGTTCGGTACATCTCAGGGGTCAGCCCAAACTCGCAGAGCAGGGCTTTTTTGAACAGTTCGTAGTCCCCCGTCTCCGCCCCTTTCAGTCGGCTGCACACCTCTCTGGCTGTGGAGTCCAGTGAGGGGATGAGAAACTGAGCCTGTCTGCAGGGTCAACCTGGAGCAGCTCGCAGGTATTCTCAAAGGCCGTCAGGAAGGTATCCATGTCCTCCCCCTCCTTACGCTGGTCCAGGAAGCACTTATCAAAGCTCTTTGCAGTCTTGGGTCCCCCCTCGCTCACCGCAGCCGGGGCCTCACTGCTCCTCAGCCTGGCCAGTTCCAGTTCATGCTGACGCTGCTTTTCCCGTTCTTCCCGCTCCTGCTTCAGTTCTTGCTGCCTTAACTCGAGCTCTTTCAGTCTCAACTCCCTGTCACATTCCAGTCGCATCCGCTCCCGGGACGGGGAGCTCCGCCGGGACGATCCCCTGCTGGCCGCCGGGGTCAGGGTGCCCTCGGTATTTGCTGGGCTTCCCCCAACCCCTCCCCTAGGTATAGGTAGGCAGGATCTCAGGATGTCCTCGGCAGCAGTCTGACCCCTCCCTGCCATGTCATGCCCCGGGGCCCCCGCTGCATCTGCCGAGCGGCTTCCTTCAGTGACAGGGCTCGGTTCATCCAAGCGATCCCTCTCCTCCAGCTGGGTAAATAGCGGTTCTTTGGTGGACCTCCCAATGTGCAGCCCCCTCTGCCTGCACAGCTCCACCATGTCGCTTTTAAGGCATTTAGCATACATCCTCCTGCTGGCCACTCGCCGGCCTGTGCTCTCCGCTTTCCACCGTTCCAGGGGGACCCCTAGTGTGCCAGCCCTTCTTCAGGTCACCACCTCTCTGCCAGGGTCGAGCTGCAGACTCCTCCGCCCCGGGACCGCTCGCTGCGATCCCCCGGGGGACCCTGTTAGTGCAACAGTCCTCTCTGGTCACACACTCCCAGGGGTTAATCGCCCCCTGAAACCGTCTCTCTCTGACTCTTCAGCCCACCTGGTCCCCGCCAATCCCCCTTCGTTTTACTGCTCCCCAGTACTTACTACAGGAAGCGCCACCCACAGGGTGCAATACATCCCACCGCTACCACCAGTTGTCACGGAGTGTGGGGGGAAACAAGGCCCTGCACCCCCGGCTTCCTGCAATTCACTATGACTCTCAGCCAGCCAGTAAAGCAGAAGGTTTATTTGGACAACAGGAGTACAGTCCAAGACAGGTCTTCCAGGCACAGACAACAGGACCCCCTCAGTTAGGTCCATCTTGGGGTCCCAGGGCACCCTAGCCCCCTTGGGAGGTCAGAGCCCCATCTGCCTCCCAGCCATGTCACCAGCCAGCTCTGAACTCTCTCTCCAGCCTTTGTTCAGTTTCCCAGGCCAAGGTGTCACCTGGCCTCTAACCCCTTCCTGGGTTCTCATGTTACACGCTCAGGTATTCTCCCCCCCGGGCAGTCTCCCATCCCCCAATGCAGACTATCCTAGCCACACTCCCCTGTCAGCATTCAAAGACCACAGTAAGAACAGTCCCAGTTCGTCACAGAGGTCTCACCAGTGCCTTGTATAATGGTACTAACACTTCCTTATCTTTACTGGAAATACCTCGCCTGATGCATCCTCCCTCTGGCCAGAACTGGCTACGACTCCTGAGCTGGGTGTCCGGGTCACCTGGTCGCCAGGACACCAGTCGCTGAGGTATCCGTCCTCCAGGCCATTGGCTGGGGTCCCAAGTTCCCTCTCTGGTCCTCTGTAACAACAAACTCCCTCTCCCCTCACCTCGTTAAACCAGTAACACCCAGGGAAATTGAGTCCCACCCCCTCTGCATGCAACCATTGGAAAAACATGGAAAGAACTAGAAATCCCCCACTTCGTCATATCGGTGGGGTTCCAGTTACTACTGGCACAACCCCGGTAGCCATGGCCAGTACACCTCTACCCCGATATAATACGGTAAAGCAGTGCTCCGGGGGGGCGGGGCTGTGCACTCCGGTGGATCAAAGCAAGTTCGATATAAGACGGTTTCACCTATAACACGGTCGGATTTTTTAGCTCCCAAGGACAGCCTTATATCGAGGTAGAGGTGTATCTCCTTTTTAATAACATACAATTCCGGGGAGTCACCAGGGCCCTGTTCTGTGACATGGAACAAGTTCCCCAGTTGTCGGGCAGGCATCCCTACCTTCATTACTTTCTTCGCCCAGTCCCATCCGGTAGCAAAAACACCGCTTGCACCTAACCGCCCCTCAGCGCTGTGTATTACTGCCCAGTCAGCACTAGTATAGGCCTGGGCTAGAACATCATCAGCTGCCGGCCTCCACCCAGTTCGTGCCAACACCTTCACCATCCAGTGCAGACACATGTCCCTTTCTAGGGGTCCCACTAACTGAGCAGCTGCCTGTATCTGGTCTGGGGTAAAATCAGAAATCTCTGTAATATTTTTCTTGTTTCCTTTTGTTGTTGTGGGTCATCTGGGACAGGTTCTGTTCTTGTTACGCCCTCATGGGAACTGGAGCCACAGGATTGAATTGTGCTTTTCATTTCAAATCCTGCAAGTCCCTTTTTGCAGGGGCGTCGGGCCCCTCAGGAAAAGCATGGGCGGTGGTGTATGAGCATCCAGGATCTCTCTGTTCGGGATCCATCCAACAATCCCATTCCAAGTGTCCTTCCAGGTGTCTGCATCCCCCAGGCCCACACTCACGCCTCCCCTTGCTGCTGCTACTGTGGCCCTTTGGGCTCCCAACGTTTTCCGGTCTCTCTGTTGGCTGCCTGCAGACTGTGAGGTCACTGCCTGTCCGGGCCCGATCTGTATGTCCCTGTAACACCATTCTGACAGCTGCTTGAGCATCCCCCAGCTTCATCTGCAGTGTAGATCCCTCCCCGTTCAGGTTTTGTACTTCCAGTCTCAGTGCTCACACTCTTCTGTTTCTGCCTGTAGAGCTGTTGCATTCTGTAATGGTGAAGCGGCACTGGCGCACTGAGATGCCTTATACTGAGCCAAATATCCTTAACTACATCCAAATCGAGTCTGGAATCCTCCAGTTGCCTTTCCTGGAGTGCTACCAGGCTGGAGAGATTAGTGACAGCTTTCCACAGTGCCCACCCAGCTGCAGCTTTGATAGCCGCCTTCTTTGGCTTGGGTTTCATGCACTCACAGAACGCTTCAAACCCCTGACAAGCGGACTCAAGGGCATCCCTCCCCTGGAAGGAATCTTGTCCCCATGAGCATGTTCCTCGTTCTGCTACCCATTTAGCAAGGGTGGGGGGGCTCTTCAGCTAATCCCCACCCCTCCTGGTCCCTTTGCTTTGTTTCCTTTTCCTCCTGTTGCTTCACTGTGAACATTCTGCCGAGCAGGTAGCGACCCTTTCTGACAAAATATCACTGATATTCTGCTGCTATTACTGTGTTAGGTTAGATCAATTGGGTCCAAATGACCTTAGGCTGCCCGCATTCTCCACCAAATCTGTTACCTGCACAAAATGATCTGTTACTCACGCACTCTAGGGCACTCACCTTTACTGTTGCGTGGGCTCAAGGCGTAACCTTAAAAGGGTCTCTAGAGGTGATCCCGGCAATTACAGACCGGTATGTCTAATGTCAGTACCCGGCAAATTAGTTGAAACAATCGTAAAGAATAAAATTGTCAGACACAGAAGAACATAACTTGTTCGGCAAAAGTCAACATGGTTTCTGTAAAGGGAAATCATGTCTTACTAATCTGTTAGAGTTCTTTGAAGGGGTCAACAAACATGTGGACAAGGGGGATCCAGTGGACATAGTGTACTTAGATTTCCAGAAAGCCTTTGACAAGGTCCCTCACCAAAGGCTCTTACGTAAATTAAGTTATCATGGGGTAAGAGGGAAGATCTTTACATGGATTGAGAAGTGGTTAAAAGACCGGGAACAAAGGGTAGGAAGTAATGGTAAATTCTCAGAATGGAGAGGGGTAATTAGTGGTGCTCCCCAAGGGCCAGTCCTCGGACCAATCCTATTCAACTTATTCGTAAATGATCTGGAGAAAGGGGTAAAAAGTGAGGTGGCAAAGTTTGCAGATGATACTAAACTGCTCAAGATAGTTAAGACCAAAGCAGACTGCTGGTTTTCAGGACCTTTTCCCAGTGAAAGAGCCTTGCACAGTAATTCCTTATCCTCTATTTATTAACAATTACCAAGCAGAATACACGCTAAGCATACAGTGCCGTGCTCACCACTGCTGATCAGGCAGGCGGACTTTCCCTGCAAGGTCTGTCTCGTCTGGATTCTGGGTGCTGCATGTCACGGTTGTGCAGAGGATTCTTAGCAGCTTTGATCTTAGGCTGTGACTTAGAGGTGAGTTCTTCTTCATCTTCCAGGTCTTTCCTTCTTATTTTTCTGTTCCTTCCGCTGGTCTCCTTCTTGGACCCCAATTTATATACTGCAACTTAAGTCCTGCTTGGCTGTACCTTAACCAATCATTTCACTAAATGATTACTGTCGCGGAGTGTGGGGGAGTCAGGGCCCTGCACCCCTTTTCCTGAGATTCACTGTGACTCTCAACCAGCCAGTAAAGCAGAAGGTTTATTTAAGGACAGGAACACAGTCTCAAGCAGAGCGTGTAGGTACGACCAGACCCCCTCAATTAGGTCCCTCTGGGAGGTTCAGGGAGCTTAGACCCCAGCTTGGGGTTCCCTGCGTTGCACCACCCAGCCCAAACTGAAACCAAACCAAAACTCCTCCTGCAGCTCCTCTCTTCCCCCTCCCCCCAGCTCCTCCTCTCCTTTGTTCAGTCTCCCGGGCAGAAGGTGTTAATTCTCCCCACCCCCGTTCCTGGCTCAGGTTACAGCTCAGGTAGCTTCCTTCAAGGGAAGTCCCACATCCCCACTGCAACCCCCCTGCAACATTCCCAGGTCAAATCTGCCCCGCTCCCTGCTCCGTCACATCTACTAACCAATTCTCTAACCAATCCTAACATATTGTCAAACAATCCTTTAAGCAATCCTACCCCACCACCTTCATTGATTTACACCTAGCAAAATTAGTTATGTAACAGACAGAAGCAATCAAAGAACCAGATAGAGGCCAGACAGATAAACAATAGCGAAATGGGGACCATAAAGACAAAACAATAATAAAGTCGGGATTTCACAGTCACAACTGTTGATAAGTGATTTCTTGCCGGACAGAACGCCATCAAACGACGTTTTCTGTAACCATCTTAAGCTCCGTTTCTGTATTTGGGGACGGTGGGTGCTATTAGGACAGGAGTCTTCTGAACAGCCCGATGTTGCATTGTTTTAATGTAATTTAGATGGAATGTGGGGATGTGACTTTCTGCTTCTTGGTCACGGCTGCTGTTTTCCTAATATGGCTGCAGACAAAGGCCTCAGACCTTAAACTATGGCTACAGGAAAAGGCCTTATCTTTACAGCTCCATGGTGTCGCTGGGGCTGTGAGCTCTCAGTGGCGTACTGCAAGTGAGCCGTGGGGTGCTGGGGCTGTGGGCTCTCAGTGGGGCGCTGGGGCTGTGGGCTTTCAGTGGGGCGCTGTGAGCCGGGCCGTGGGGCGCTGGGCTGTGAGCCGGGACATGGGTCTCTGGGGCTGTAGGCTCTTAGTGGCGTACTGCGAGTGAGCCGTGGGGTGCTGGGGCTGTGGGCTGTCAGTGGGGTGCTGTGAACTGGGCCGTGGGGCGCTGGGGCTGTGGGCTCTCAGTGGGGCGCTGTGAGCCGGGCCGTGGGGCGCTGGGGCTGTGGGCTCTCAGTGGGGTGCTGTGAACCGGGCTGGGGGATCTCTGGGGCTGTGAGCTGTCAGTGGGGCTCTGTGAGCGGGGCCGTGGGGTGCTGGGGCTGTGGGCTCTCAGTGGGGTGCGGTGAGCCGGGCTGGGGGATCTCTGGGGCTGTGGGCTCTCAGTGGGGTGCGGCGAGCTGGGCTGGGGGATCTCTGGGGCTGTGGGCTCTCAGTGGGGTGCTGTGAGCTGGGCCAGGGGGGTCTCTGGGGCTGTGAGATCTCAGTGGGGCGCTGTGAGCCGGGCTGAGGGGTCTCTGGGGCTGTGGGCTCTCAGTGGGGCGCTGTAAGCTGGCCATGGGGTGCCTGGGCTGTGGGTTCAGGGGGGAGTTGGTCCCCCGGCACCTACCCCCCCCGGCGAGCTCCGGGCAGCGAGTCCCCCGGAGACACCCCTGAGGGAGACTTGGCCGCTCGCAGGGATCAGGGCCCCTTGCCCAGCCCCGGCAGGGACACTGCCAGCGCGGGCACAGTTGGGGTCAGTCGTTAGCTGGCACCCGGCCTAGGGGCCTTAGGGCAGCCCGGGGCAATGAAGGGCGAAGCAGGGTCCGTCCTGGCCAGCCCCGAGCCCAGTCCCGAGCCCAGCCCGGCTGTGGGGAACCCTGGGGTCCGGCGCCGTCTGTCTGTGTGGCCTCCTTGGTCAGACTCCAGGTGAGAGCCCGAGTGCTTCCCGCAGCCCCACGTAACCCCCCTCTCCCCTCCCAGCCCTGGGTTCTCCGTGGGGAAATGCTGCTCAGTCCCCCTGAGGCAGGGCGTCCGTCTCCCGCGGGGTTGCTCCTTGCCGGGGGTCGTCTCCGATGCTGCACTGAGATGGGGTTAATGCCCCCTTAGACCCGGGCGGGTCTACACTGAAACCAGGCGTCAGCGGCAGCGCTTCACTGCATGCTCCAAGCTGCCGCAGGGACCCACCTCCCCGAGAGCCGGCGGCCGTGTGCGTGGGAGACACTCCCGTCCGTGTCGTTACCCCCGTCCCGCACTCGGGCTCTCTCGGCTCCGTGCGGTCCCTGGGGGGGAACTCCTGTCAGAGCAACAGCCCTTCTCGGGGGGCTGCTCTCTCTCGGGGGCTGTCATAGGCCCCTCCTCCTCCCGTGCCTGCACCTCTGAACCTCCAGCCGCCTGGCTCTGCTGTGGGCCCCTCAGGAAGTCCCCTTGCTCTGGCCCCCAGGGCCTCCACCCCCCGAGGGAGCGATGCCCCCCCCATCTACCCACCCCCCAAAGGGGTTGATGCCCCCTGTTCTCTAGACCGGAGCGACTCAGACAGTGTAAAACAGGAGGTTTATTGAGCATTTGAACCCAGCCCAGGAAACTCTCCGGGCCTCAGGTCTCAGGCTGGGGGGGCCTAGCATGCCCCAGCACAGTACATCCAGGGGGGCTCTGATTGCTCTCTGTCCAGTACAGCAGCCCCCTCCTTCCAGCCGAGCAGCCGATATCCTCTCCCCCAACAGCTCCTCCCCTGTCCTTTGTCTTCCGGCCCAGGTAAACAGGCTGCCTGGGCCCTCTCTCTTCCATCCTTTGTTCCCCTCTGGCTAGAACCAGCTGGTCAGGTCACCGGGCCCCTCTCCTCGGCCCTTTGTCCTCCCACTGGCCTGAACCGGCTGCTCCCGAGCTGGGCCTCCCAGTGACCTCACCAGATCACCAGGCGCTGGGGTCTCCATTCTCCAGGCCATTGTCCGGGTCCCGCTGGTCCTCTGCATGCAAACCATTGAAAATCCCTGCTGTGTCCCCCACCTCCCCAAGGGGCAGTGGGCGTGTGCAGGGGAGAAGCTCTCCCGTGGCCATAGCGCTGTTTACATGGGGGTCAGGTCGGGGGAACAGCATCGCAGGGGGATTTTCACTCCCCTGCACTGCGTAGTTACACCGCTGTAGGTCTCGGGTGTAGAGCAAAGCGTAGACAGCGAAGTGCCATTCAGCCCCGTGTCTTCGGCCAGCTGGACAGGTCGCGTTAGCTCCGTCGCTCGGGTGGGAAAGCTCCAGCCCCGTGAGCGCTACACTTACACCCACCGAACACCCGTGCAGGCGGCGCTGTTGTGGGACAGCTCCTCCCCCCGCTGCAGCGACTGCCCCTCGGGTAGGTGTGAACTGCACTCTCCTATCGGCCTCAGAGCATCTGCACTGGGGCACGACGGCTGCACCGCTGCAGGTTTTCCACCTTTCCCCTGCACTGAGAGCGCACAGCCTCCCCCCGCTAGCACACAAGGCAGCGTATAGGGGAAACTGAGGCACACACAAACTTCATAAACGTATTACAAAACATTCCCGCTTTGTTACCACCCCACATCCCCAGCCCACTCATGGTCACCTGGCTCAGGCCCCACATCCTCCTCCCCCCCCCCCGTATCACCTGGCTCAAGCCCTCCATCCCACCTAGTGTCACTCATTTCTGTTCTCCCCCCTCCCCCCCCAATGTGGATGATTAAGGTTGCAAGTGATACCAAACTGGGAGGGATTGCAACTGCTTTGGAGGACAGGGTCATAATTCAAAATGATCTGGACGAAGTGGAGAAATGGTCTGAGGTAAACAGGATGAAGTTTAACAAAGACAAATGCAAAGTGCTCCACTTAGGAAGAAAAAATCAGTTTCACACATACAGAATGGGAAGAGACTGTCTAGGAAGGAGTACGGCAGAAGGGATCTAGGGGTTATAGTGGACCACAAGCTAAATATGAGTCAACAGTGTGATGCTGTTGCAAAAAAAGCAAACATGATTCTGGGATGTATTAACAGGTGTGTTGTGAGCAAGACACGAGAAGTCATTCTTCCGCTCTACTCTGCTCTGGTTAGGCCTCAGCTGGAGTATTGTGTCCAGTTCTGGGCACCAAGTATCAGGGGGTAGCCATGTTAGTCTGTTTCTACAAAAACAACAAGGAGTCTGGTGGCACCTTAAAGACTAACAGATTTATTTGGGCATAAGCTTTCGTGAGTAAAAACCTCACTTCTTCGGATGCAAGAAGTTCTGGGCACCACATTTCAAGAAAGATGTGGAGAAATTGGACAGGGTCCAGAGAAGAGCAACAAGAATGATTAAAGGTCTTGAGAACATGACCTATGAAGGAAGGCTGAAAGAATTGGGTTTGTTTAGTTTGGAAAAGAGAAGACTGAGAGGGGACATGATAGCAGTTTTCAGGTATCTAAAAGGGTGTCATAAGGAGGAGGGAGAAAACTTGTTCACCTTAGCCTCTAAGGATAGAACAAGAAGCAATGGGCTTAAACTGCAGCAAGGGAGGTCTAGGTTGGACATTAGGAAAAAGTTCCTAACTGTCAGGGTGGTTAAACACTGGAATAAATTGCCTAGGGAGGTTGTGGAATCTCCGTCTCTGGAGATATTTAAGAGTAGGTTAGATAAATGTCTATTAGGGATGGTCTAGGCAGTATTTGGTCCTGCCATGCGGGCAGGGGACTGGACTCGATGACCTCTCGAGGTCCCTTCCAGTCCTAGAGTCTATGCTGGCACTGCTGTCTCCTTGCTCAGGGCCTGTCTCCCAGCTCCTCGGGCTCTGGTGCAGGTGAAAGGTACCTGCCATTTTCTGAGCCCCAAGGTCCTGGCCTGACCTGTCCCCCCGCCCCCATGGTTTGGCCAGCTCTGCTGGGTCCTAGCCCCTCTGCAGGCCCCAGTGCCCATGCGGGGGGGAGGGGCTCGTACTGCAGCAGCAGCATCGCCTAGACACTCCTTTCCCACTGATATTTATAGCCGGGCCAGCCAGAGCTGCATTTGGTGTGTGATAACTGGAGCCAAGCATGCTTAACCCTTCCCTGGCTGCGGGAGCCAGGCCCGAACTGCTCTGGGGGAGGCCCCATGCGTGGGCAGGAGGACAAGGGGACCCGAGCGCAGGGCTAGGGGCTCTCCCCTCAGTGCTGACACTGGTGCCCAGTGCAGTGCTAGGGGGTTCCATGGAGCAGGGCGGAGGCTCGGTGGGGGGCGCTGGGCCGTGGGAAGCGGGGGCTTGGCAGGGGGCGCTGGGGCTCGGCGGGGGGTGCTGGGCCGTGGGGAGCAGGGCGGGGTCTCGGCGGGGGCACTGGGCTGTGGGGAGCAGAGCAGGGTGGGGGCCCAGCGGGGGTCACTGGGCTGCGGGGAACGGGGCGGGGACTGATTGGGGGGTGCTGGGGAGCGGAGCGGGGTCTCTAGGGGGTTCTGGGCTGCAGGGAGCAGGGCAGGGGCTCGGCGGGGGGTGCTGGGCCACAGGGAGCGGGGCAGGGGCTCGGCGGGGGGCGCTGGGCCGCGGGGCAGGGGCCCGGTGGGGGTGCTGGGGAGTGGAGCGGGGGCCCGGCGGGGGTGCTGGGCCTCGGGGAGTGGGGCGAGGGCCAATTGGGGGGTGCTGGGAAGCAGAGCGGGGTCTCTATAGGGGCTTCTGGGCTGCAGGGAGCGGGGCAGGGGCCCATCGGGGGCGTTGGGCCAGGGGGAGCGGGGCGGGGGCTCAGCGGGGGGCACTGTGCAGCAGGCTATGGGCTCGGCAGGGGGTGCTCTCCGCACAGTCAGAGCTGGCCCCCATGGCAATGCCGAAGGGAGCTGAGACCGCCCCCCCAGAGAGATGAGCTCCCCAGGCAGGGGAGGGCCAGGCCGGGCGCAGCTGCCCGTGTTGTGTGCCCTTGCGCTGGCGGGCAGGTTTCAGGCCTGAGCTGGTGCTGCAGGGCGCGGGGTGGGGGCTTGGCGGGGGGCGGGGTCTGAGCAGGGAGGGGGGCGGCTCTGGGCTGCGGGAAGCGGGGCAGGGGCTGATTGTGGGGTGCTGGGGAGCAGAGCGGGATCTCTGTAGGGGGTGCTGGGCTGCAGGGCACAGGGTGCCCGGCCGTGCACTGCAGCGGCATGGTGCGGTTCTGCTCTGGGGCGCGGGAGCCTGGTGGGCTTTGTGCTTGTCTCCTCACCCCCCTCCGCTGGGCGAGCGGCTCGTGGGGTTGGTGCTGGCCAGAAGAGGGCCCAGACCCCTGCTCTCCTGGCTCTCTGGCTGCGGCCACTGCCTGGGGTCTGTGCCCAGCTCCCACCCCAGCCTGCGGCCGTGACTGGGGGTGTTTGGGGCAGGGAACTGGTGCCGTCCTTTCTGCTGGGGGCCTGGGGCTCTGCCTGAGATGCTGGCCTGGTGTCCTGGGCTTGCGGCGGGGGGGGAGGTTTGTGCTCTCATGGGGGGCTTCTCTAGTGCTGCCTGTCTGGGGGGGCAGTTGTGTGTGGGTCGGCAGGAGATGGGGCCCAGCTCTGTTCCTGAGGTGAGCACTGCAGCTTCTGGTCACCCAGGAGGGAAAGGGGTGTCTGCAGCGCTGCCATTGTGGGGTCACTTTGGGGTAGGGCCTGGGCTACCCCATCCTCGGCTCCAGCCCGTCCGCAGCACGCTCCCTTCCTTGGCTCCGGGCTTTGGGGGCTCAGTGCGCGGTGGCCACACGGCTGCCCGAGAGCCGCCAGCCAGTGCACCACATGGAACTGGAGCGGAGCCAGCGCCCCCTCCACCGCGGAGCTGCAGCCAGGCTGAGGATTGAATCCAGGTACTGGGCCTTCAGGCCAGCACTCCCACCCCCTAGTGCCAGCCCCACTGGCCACAGAGGGGAAAGGACCGTGTCCCGTTCCCTTCCTGCCCTCGGCTTGTCCATTCTCTCTGGCGTCGGGCGTGGGCTCCCTTGCTCTGTGCTCACGTGGCTCTGAGCCGCAGAGTGCGCGGCGGGGGCCTGTCCCGTGACGCACGGCCCTGCTGCGCCGGCCGGCGGCTCCGTCACATACCACCCGGCAGCGTCGTGTGTTTTGGCTGGAGCATGCGGCGCTTGGCTGGCGGGGGAGCCACATGCTGCCTTTTCCTGCCAAGCGCCGCTTGGAGCAACACCTTCGTCAGCGGCTTTGGAGCTGCGTGCTGCAGAGAGGCCACCTGCTGGCCCTGGGACCGAGCCCCGAGCCCCGACTCTCTGGAGCCAGAGCACTGCTGCCCGGGAGTCAGGATTCCCCTTCACCAGCTGTGCTGCCTAAGCTGTAGCCATGCTGGGACCTGGGTCCCTCGTAGCTGGGCCCACCCCAGGGGGGCACATCTCAGCACTGGGGGGCAACAGCCCTGTAAAACAGCCCGGATCCGGATGGCCGCGCCCCGGTCGGGGGGATCCGTGCCCCGGCACTAGCGCCGGGATTGCCGCGCCCCGGTCGGGGGGGGGGATCCGCGCCCCAGAACTAGCGCCGGGATTGCTGCACCCCGGTCAGTGGGATCCGCGCCCCAGAACTAGCGCCGGGATTGCTGCGCCCCGGTCAGTGGGATCCGCGCCCCAGAACTAGCGCCGGGATTGCCGCGCCCCGGTCGGGGGGATCCGTGCCCCGGCACTAGCGCCGGGATTGCCGCGCCCCGGTCAGTGGGATCCGCGCCCCGGCACTAACGCCGGGATTGCCGCGCCCCGGTCGGGGGGATCCGCGCCCCGGCACTAGCGCCGGGATTGCTGCGCCCCGGTCAGTGGGATCCGCGCCCCAGAACTAGCGCCGGGATTGCCGCGCCCCGGTCGGGGGGATCCGTGCCCCGGCACTAGCGCCGGGATTGCCGCGCCCCGGTCAGTGGGATCCGCGCCCCGGCACTAACGCCGGGATTGCCGCGCCCCGGTCGGGGGGATCCGCGCCCCGGCACTAACGCCGGGATTGCCGCGCCCCGGTCAGTGGGATCCGCGCCCCGGCACTAACGCCGGGATTGCCGCGCCCCGGTCAGTGGGATCCGCGCCCCAGAACTAGCGCCGGGATTGCCGCGCCCCGGTCAGTGGGATCCGCGCCCCAGAACTAGCGCCGGGATTGCCGCGCCCCGGTCGGGGGGATCCGCGCCCCGGCACTAGAGCCGGGATTGCCGCGCCCCGGTCGGCGGTTTCCCTGCCATGCTGTGTCCATTGCACTGGCCTGGGCTGCTAGTGAGGGCACATGGCAGAGCCTGGCTTTGCCTGACAGGCTGGGCAATCCCCATTCTCCTTGGGGGTGGGGGGTGTCCCCAGTTTGGGGCCTGCCCCCTCCCTCCCCCGACACCTGGGCCTTTCTCTGCAGCACTGGCTGGTCCCGGTGCAGGCTGAGAGGCTGCGGGGGGAGGGGGAGCTGGCGCTGGGCCCATGGTCCTGCAGTCTGAACGTGCACACAACATGCCCGACCAGAATTCTTCAGCCAGTGTGGCCCTTGGTTGGATCATTGGCTGAGTGGGCACGCGACATGCACGCCGACCCACGCCCCGGCCCTGCACTCAGCAGCCCTGGCAGCGCCCCATGCAGGTGGTCTGGCTCACGGATCCCCAGGGATGGGGCAGGGCATGGGCAGAGAGCAGCAGCTGTCCTGTCCCTGCTGGGTGCATGTGGCACTGGCTCTGGGCCTGGCACCAATCTACCTCCCTGGCCGTAGTCCGGGGAAGTGGGGACCGAGCCCCAGCTTGGCTGAGATGTGGGTAACGCCTGCCATCTGCTGGCCAAAGGCTGGGAGTGCTACCCTGGCTGCCGTTCCTGTGGGCCAGGCAGCCATCCCAGCGCCCTCTTGCCAGTCCAGGCACTAGCCAGTCATGCCCTGTGACGTGCTTCATCTCCATCGAACCCACCAGCCCCACTGCCCCCCAGAGCCAGGAGAGAGCCCAGGAGTCCTGGCTCCCAGCCCCCCAGAGCCGGGAGAGAGCCCAGGAGTCCTGGCTCCCAGCCCCCCTGCTCTAACCACCAGCCCCAACTGCCCCCCAGAGCCGGGAGAGAGCCCAGGAGTCCTGGCTCCCAGCCCCTCCTCTCCCCTGTTTGTAATCTCCGGGCCCTGTGAAGTCTCACTGTGCCCTGGCGGAGGTGTCTGGTGGTGAGAGTGGTGGAGTGTGCCATGCTCCAGAGCAGGGAGTGGGGGAGACTGGAGGGGCACACTGGGGGCAGCGAGGGGCTCCGTGGGGGTGCAGGGCACAGGGAGAGGCTGTGTGGCGGCTGGCAAAGCCTGCAGAGCAGCATGGCCCTGGAGGTTCCTAGTGCTCCCCTCCCCTCAGGCTGTCGTCTTGGGCCGTGTACTTAGTGCGTCAGCCCCTCGGGGCAGGCCCCTCTTCCGCTCTGGGTCTGTGCAGTGCCTGGCGGAGCAGGGTCCTGCTCTGGGGCTGGGGCTGGCTAATAGAAACAGTGAACCGTACCGGGAGGGCGTGGGTGCCAGGCGTGGCTGAGGGCACTACCGTGTGAGTTCTGGACAAGTCTCCCCTGCCTTCCCTCTGTGCTCCAAGCGGCCTTGGAGGGGGTGTCCGAGCTGCCCAATGCCACCCTGCCCTGAGGGGCCCAGGAGGGGCGTGGCACCGGGGGCGGAGAGCAGCGTCTCCTCCCCACCATTGCGGGACAGCAGCTTTCTGGGCAGGAGCAAGGCTCGCAGGCTGCGGCACGAGGGGGGCTGGACGGACACGCCCAGGGCTCCCAGGCTGGGTGCTCAGGAACCGCTCTGACTGAAGTCAGGCAGGACTCGGGTGCAGTGTGACTCCCCCCAGGGCAAGAAGCTGCCTCAGCTTCGGCGCTTCCTGGGTCCAACCTCGGAGAGCACAGTCCCCTGAACTCCCCGCAGCACGTCCCCTGGACGGGACCCTGGGGAGCCTCACGCCCCTCCAAAGGGCCCTGTCCCCCACTCCGCAGCCAGCAGTGACTCCCAGCCAGCGTGGGACAGACGGGTTATTAGTCACCAGGAGCCCAGCATAGAGCAGAGCTTGTGACACAGGGAGCAGGAACACTCAGCCAAGTCCATCTTGGGGGGGGGGGGGGGGGGATCCAGAGCCCTGGGCTCCAGGGCTCTGCAACAATCACACGCCCTGATCCCACCACCTAGATACTTAAGAACTGCATAGGGGAAACTGAGGTACCCACACAGTATTCAGACAAAACATTAAGAACATTCCCAGTTTGTGTCACATGCTCAGGGCCCCTGGGGATGGAGGCACAGATGCACCCAGGGCCGGGCCAGCCTGAAGCCAGCACTGGTAGGGGGCAGCTGCTGTGTGTGCCCCCCGGGGACGCCCCCGGGCTCAGAGGGGATCAGAGCGGATTAGGATTTCCCGCTGCACTAAAGCGTGGACGGGGAGGAAGCAAATCTGCCAGCACAGGGAGGGGCCATGTGTCTGCGGCTAATCCCCACACCCAGCCCCCCAGTCCTGCCAGGACCCCCAGCCCCTGCATGCCCCAGCCTATGGCTAATCCGTGTGCCCAGGCCCCCCCAGCTCCTGCTGGACCCCCCGGCCATGGCCTGCCCAGCCTGCGGCTAATCCGTGTGCCCAGCCCCTGCTGGACCCCCCGGCCATGGCCTGCCCAGCCTGCGGCTAATCCGTGTGCCCAGGCCCCGCAGCCCCTGCTGGACCCCTGGCCATGGCCTGCCCAGCCTGCGGCTAATCCGTGTGCCCAGGCCCCGCAGCCCGTGCTGGGCCCCCCGGCCATGGCCTGCCCCAGCCTGTGGCTAATCCGTGTGCCCAGGCCCCGCAGCCCGTGCTGGACCCCCCGGCCATGGCCTGCCCAGCCTGCGGCTAATCCGTGCCCCCAGCCCCTGCTGGGACCCCTGGCCATGGCCTGCCCCGGCCTGCGGCTAATCCGTGTGCCCAGGCCCCGCAGCCCCTGCTGGACCCCTGGCCATGGCCTGCCCAGCCTGCGGCTAATCCGTGTGCCCAGGCCCCGCAGCCCCTGCTGGACCCCCCGGCCATGGCCTGCCCAGCCTGCGGCTAATCCATGTGCCCAGGCCCCGCAGCCCCTGCTGGACCCCTGGCCATGGCCTGCCCAGCCTGCGGCTAATCCGTGTGCCCAGGCCCCGCAGCCCGTGCTGGGCCCCCCGGCCATGGCCTGCCCCAGCCTGTGGCTAATCCGTGTGCCCAGGCCCCGCAGCCCGTGCTGGACCCCCCGGCCATGGCCTGCCCAGCCTGCGGCTAATCCGTGCCCCCAGCCCCTGCTGGGACCCCTGGCCATGGCCTGCCCCGGCCTGCGGCTAATCCGTGTGCCCAGGCCCCGCAGCCCCTGCTGGACCCCTGGCCATGGCCTGCCCCGGCCTGCGGCTAATCCGTGTGCCCAGGCCCCGCAGCCCCTGCTGGACCCCCCGGCCATGGCCTGGCCCAGAACATGTGAGAGCTACCTGAGGTTGGCACATGCCCTGCTGTAGAGCCCCCTGGCTCCAGGTGGACGCCCATCTCCTGCTGCCAGGGGTGATCCCTCTGGGGTAGTGCGGGGCGGGAGCATGCCAAGCCACCTCTCCAGCCTGCACTGCATGGCTGGCTGGGCTGGGATTCCCCGGGTGGGCGGGAGCTGCTGTGCCAGCTGGTGTATTGTGTGCCGGGGCTCCCTGCCAGCCTTACCCTCACTGCCAGGCCTGGCATGAGACAGGGGAACCCGCCCACTCCTTGCCCCCGCACGCTGTGGGTGCTAGCAGAGGGGTTGGGCTGGGTGGCTGTGAGCTGTAGGAGTCTCCTGCCCTGCCAGCAGTGTGCCAGGGACCAGCCCGTGGTGTGGGCTAGTGGCCATGCTCTGCAGCCACATCTGGGGCGAGGGAACTTTCCCCAGCCACTGCGTGTTGGCAAACGGGCAGGCAGGGGAGTGTGACGTGGCTGGGCCGATAGGGGGCACCCTGCAGACTGGAGTATCTGACCTGACTGCCCGTGCCACGTGTCCCTCTGGCACAGCACAGCTGTGTTGTACTTAAAGTACTGCCCAGGATCTTTTCAGGGGGAATAAGGCAAAGCACCACATTTATTGGTAATACACTGTATCTTATGCATAGGATCTATATTACACTCATGCACTCACACACACACACACCGTCTTGTTGTTACCCACTAGTTGCTCCCCTTAACTGCACTGGCCAGGTGAGTTAGATGGGGGAGGGGTGGAGCCGGATCGATGCTCCCATGTTGACAAGACGAGACCCGGGGTCCTCTGCAAGACACCTCACTTTTATAGCAGCTTCCCTCTCATGCAAATCTGTATCAGATTCAAAATCTGGGTCTGTGTCTGTTGGTCCTTTGTGCTGCTTCCTCTGGGTGTTGTCCCAGTGCTGTTCAAAGAGGGTGTTTTCAAAAGAAGGTGCTGGCTCCTAACCCCTGAGGCCGTCAGTATGGCTGCTCTTCTTTAAAAAAAAGAAGAACAGGAGTACTTGTGGCACCTTAGAGACTAACAAATTTATTAGAGCATAAGCTTTCGTGGACTACAGCCCACGATATGCATCCGAAGAAGTGGGCTGTAGTCCACGAAAGCTTATGCTCTAATAAATTTGTTAGTCTCTAAGGTGCCACAAGTACTCCTGTTCTTCTTTTTGTGGATACAGACTAACACGGCTGCTACTCTGAAACCTGCTCTTCTTTAGTGAGCCCACTTGACACGTTTTATTGTCCTTGGCTCTGGCTTCCAGCCCATCTCCAAGGGCTGCAGCTGTTTGGAGGTGCTGCCTTCCTCATTCACACCTCGTTCATTCAACAGGGCAATTGATTAAGAGTGTGGGGGGGAGAGCTCTTGTTCTACTCCTAGCAAAAAGACATTTTTCTTCTATCTTATTCTATCCTTAGGGGCTATAACATTATACCAAGGAACAGAGGGTCCTAACAGAAGTATTGGGAGCATAAGCTTTTGTGGGTAAGAACCTCACTTCTTGCATATGAAGAAGTGACTTGCATCTGTAGAAGTGAGGTTCTTACCCACGAAAGCTTATGCTCCCAATACTTCTGTTAGTCTCAAAGGTGCCACAGGACCCTCTGTTGCTTTTTACATATTCAGACTAACACGGCTACCCCTCTGATACTATTATACCAAGGCTTAACACAAAGTTTCTACATGAGGCTTTGATACAAAGTTTCATGAAAACAGAGGTCGCACGTGGGTAGACCCACCACAAGGTTATATGAAGAGGCGCAATGTAAAGTCATATGAACATTATCAGAGATTTATCTACAGCTGTGGTTGCCCCAGATGGCATGTGTGCCCGGCCTTCCGCCAAGCCTGCCTGTTCTGTGCCCTGCCCTGCCCCCCAGCCTGCCTGCTATGTGTCCTACCCTGCCCCCCAGCCTGCCTGTTCTGTGCCCTGCCCTGCCCCCCAGCCTGCCTGCTGTGTGCCCTGCCCTGCCCCCCAGCCTGTCTGCTCTGTGCCCTACCCTGCCCCCCAGCCTGCCTGCTGTGTGCCCTGCCCTGCCCCCCAGCCTGTCTGCTCTGTGCCCTACCCTGCCCCCCAGCCTGCCTGCTCTGTGCCCTGCCCTGCCCCCCAGCCTGCCTGCTGTGTGCCCGGCCTTGCCCCCAGCCTGTGTGCTCTGTGCCCTACCCTGCCCCCCAGCCTGTCTGCTCTGTGCCCTGCCCGGCCCCCCAGCCTGTCTGCTCTGTGCCCTGCCCTGCCCCCCAGCCTGTCTGCTCTGTGCCCTACCCTGCCCCCCAGCCTGCCTGCTCTGTGCCCTGCCCTGCCCCCCAGCCTGCCTGCTGTGCGCCCGGCCTTGCCCCCAGCCTGTGTGCTCTGTGCCCTGCCCGTTGTGCGCCCCACTCTGCCACCCAGCCTTCCCACTGTGCACCTGCCCCAAGCTTGTCTGCTGTGATCCCCAAACTGCCCTGCCCCCCAGCCTGCCCACTGCGCTCTCTCTGGGGGCACTGGCTCCCATCTGGCCCTGGGTCCGGAACAGGTGTTGAGTGTCCTCGGCCCGTGTGAAGGGGCTGGGATCTCTCCCTGGCCCTGGCTGTGCCAGTGGGGCTGCCCGGGGCTGGCTGGCCGAGGGGTGAGACCCCTCATCCCTGGAGAGCTGCCAGCTGGAGGAGCCTCGTCTGCCCGGATTAACACAGCAGCTGTGAAAGTGCCTTGAGCGGCTTAGAGCACGTCCAGGGCCTCCACCCCCACTGGTGCAACACAGCCTGCCCGGGGCACCCGCTGGGCCCCTCCCCGGGGAGATAGTCCTGGCTGAGCCATCTCCAGGGGGGCTGCATGGAGATCCGCCCAATGCGCCCCTTCCTGGCCCCCGAGGACAGGTCTCCATTGTGCCGTCTGGCCTCTAGGGGCCTGGGGCTAAGGGCAGGCGGGTGGGGGCTGCCCCCCCTCCCGGGGCAGAGGCCTGTGTGTGCAGCCCCCACCCTGACCAGGCCTTTCCCTGCCACTTACACACCCCCGTCTAACCTGATTCCACAGCCCCTCTCTGCCCCACGGCCCAGTTTAGCCTGCCCCCCCCCACGGCCCCATCTAGCCTGCTCCCCAGCTCCTCCCCCCCATGGCCCCGTCTAGCCTGATTCCACAGCCCCTCTCTGCCCCACAGCCCTGTCTAGCCTGCCCTCCCCAATGGCTCTGTCTAGCCTGCCCCCCAGCTCCTCCCCCCACCACAGCCCTGTCTAGCCTGCCCTCCCCCGCGGCCCTGTCTAGCCTGCCCCCCAGCTCCTCCCCCCCACGGCCCCATCTAGCCTGATTCCACAGCCCCTCTCTTCCCCACGGCCCTGTCTAGCCTGCCCCCCAGCTCCTCCCCCCCCATGGCCCTGTCTAGCCTGCCCCCCAGCTCCTCCCCCCCACGGCCCCGTCTAGCCTGATTCCACAGCCCCTCTCTGCCCCACAGCCCTGTCTAGCCTGCCCTCCCCCATGGCTCTGTCTAGCCTGCCCTCCAGCTCCTCCCCCCCCCACGGCCCTGTCTAGCCTGCCCTCCCCCGCGGCCCTGTCTAGCCTGCCCCCCAGCTCCTCCCCCCCCCCCACGGCCCTGTCTAGCCTGCTCCCCAGCTCCCCCCCCATGGCCCTGTCTAACCTGCTCCCCGAGCTGCTCCCCCCCGCCCCATCTAGCTAGCTCCTCCGCCCCTCGCCCCCCCCAGTAGCTCCCCCCTGCCCTGAAGCTGCTGCCCCAGGCATATTAGCTGCACTGCCCCAGCTGAGCCCTGCTTGGATGTGGCCTGCCCAAGCCTCCCGTCTCCACCCCTTGGGGGTCTCTGAGGTTCATGACCCTGCCCCTGCTTGGGGAGCCCCTCCCCCGGCCCTGTTGGCCTGTTTTGCTGCTGGTTTGGGGCTGGTGTCTGAGTGGGCAGGCCCGTGTTGCTGGCAGGTTCTCCCCGGAGAGGCTGGCTGGGGTGTGGGGCAGGTGAAGGCTCTCTGGGGAGCCAGGCTCTGTGGCTGGCTGGGATGTGGGGCAGGGAGCAGGTGAAGGCTCTCGGGGGAGCCGGGCTCAGTGGCTGGCTGGGGTGTGGGGCAGGACAGGGGGCAGGTGAAGGCTCTCGGGGGAGCCGGGCTCTGTGGCTGGCTGGGGTGTGGGGCAGGGGGCAGGTGAAGGCTCTCGGGGGAGCCGGGCTCTGTAGCTGGCTGGGGTGTGGGGCAGGGGGCAGGTGAAGGCTCTCGGGGGAGCCGGGCTCAGTGGCTGGCTGGGGTGTGGGGCAGGACAGGGGGCAGGTGAAGGCTCTCGGGGGAGCCGGGCTCTGTGGCTGGCTGGGGTGTGGGGCAGGGGGCAGGTGAAGGCTCTCGGGGGAGCCGGGCTCTGTAGCTGGCTGGGGTGTGGGGCAGGGGGCAGGTGAAGGCTCTCGGGGGAGCCGGGCTCTGTAGCTGGCTGGGGTGTGGGGCAGGGGGCAGGTGAAGGCTCTCGGGGGAGCCGGGCTCAGTGGCTGGCTGGGGTGTGGGGCAGGGGGCAGGTGAAGGCTCTCGGGGGAGCCGGGCTCTGTAGCTGGCTGGGGTGTGGGGCAGGGGGCAGGTGAAGGCTCTCGGGGGAGCCGGGCTCAGTGGCTGGCTGGGGTGTGGGGCAGGACAGGGGGCAGGCGAAGGCTCTCGGGGGAGCCGGGCTCTGTGGCTGGCTGGGCTGTGGGGCAGGGGGCAGGCGAAGGCTTCCGGGGGGAGCTGGGCTGTGCCACTGGCGGGGGCTGGGACTGACTCTCTTGGTGCCCCCGCAGGCAGCTGCTTCCTATGCCTGGTGGACGTGGTGCCCGTGAAGAGCGAGGACGGGGCTGTGATCATGTTCATCCTCAACTTCGAGCTGGTGCTGGAGAAGGAGCTGCTGGGCTCCCCGGCCAAGGACACCAACCACTGGGTGACCCCCACCAACTGGTTCCCTGCAGGTAGGCCCCATCAGCACCCCACGGCTGGGGAGGGAGAGACCCCATCCTCTTGTCCCTCCTGTGGGGGGAACTGGGGTTACCATAGCAATGGGTGCCTGTCCCATGGGGGCACTGCCCGAGGCCTGGCACACTCCTGGCGCATGGAGCTGGACGTGTGCAGCCTGTGGACTCAGCGGTTCATGTCCCACAGAATGGGCCCCCCTGCTGGGCCCCCAGCCGAGCCTGTCCTGGGGCTGGCTCCTGTGACAAACTGGGACTGTTCTTACTGTGATCTTTGAATGCTGACAGGGGAGTGTGGCTAGGATAGTCTGCATTGGGGGATGGGAGACGGCCCGACGGAGAATACCTGAGCATGGAACATGAGAACCCAGGAAGGGGTTAGAGGCCAGGTGACACCTTTGCCCGGGAAACTGAACAAAGGCTGTGGGAGGGGTCGCTGAAGGCAGAGTTTCAGGAGATGGCTGGGGAGCTGGCTGGGAGGCAGACAGGGCTCTAACCTCCCAAGGGGGCTGGGATGCCCTGGGACCCCAAGATGGACCTAACTGAGGGGGGTCCTGTTGCCTGTGCCTGCAGGACCTGTCTTGGACTGTATTCCTGTCATCCAAATAAACCTTCTGCTTTACTGGCTGGCTGAGAGTCATGGTGAATCGCAGGAAGCCGGGGGTGCAGGGCCCTGAGTCCCCCATACTCTGTGACGGGGGATCCAGTGGACATAGTGTACTTAGATTTCCAGAAAGCCTTTGACAAGGTCCCTCACCAAAGGCTTTTACGTAAATTAAGTTGTCATGGGATAAGAGGGAAGATCTTTACATGGATTGAGAAGTGGTTAAAAGACAGGGAACAAAGGGTAGGAATGAACGGTAAATTTTCAGAATGGGGTCAGTCCTAGGACCAATCCTATTCAACTTATTCATAAATGATTTGGAGAAAGGGGTAAACAGTGAGGTGGCAAAGTTTGCAGATGATACTAAACTGCTCAAGATAGTTAAGACCAAAGCAGACTATGAAGCACTTCAAAAAGAGCTCACAAAACTAAGTGATTGGACAACAAAATGGCAAATGAAATGTAATGTGGATAAATGTAAAGTAATGCACATTGGAAAAAATAACCCCAACTATACATACAATATGATGGGGGCTAATTTAGCTACAACAAGTCAGGAAAAAGATCTTGGAGTCATTGTGGATAGTTCTCTGAAGACGTCCACGCAGTGTGCAGAGGCGGTCAAAAAAGCAAACAGGATGTTAGGAAACATTAAAAAGGGGATAGAGAATATATTATTGCCCTTATATAAATCCATGGTACGCCCACATCTTGAATATGGCGTACAGATGTGGTCTCATCTCAAAAAAGATATACTGACATTAGAAAAGGTTCAGAAAAGGGCAACTAAAATGATTAGGGGTTTGGAATGGGTCCCATATGAGGAGAGATTAAAGAGGCTAGGACTCTTCAGCTTGGAAAAAAGGAGACTTAGGCTTGGTCTACACTAACCCCCCAAATCGAACTAAGGTACGCAACTTCAGTTACGTGAATAACGTAGCTGAAGTTCGAAGTACCTTAGTTCGATCTTACCTCGGTCCACACGCGGCAGGCAGGTTCCCCCGTCGACTCCGCGGTACTCCTCTCGCCGAGCTGGAGTACCGCAGTCGACGGCGAGCACTTCCGGGTTTGACTTATCGCGTCCAGACAAGACGCGATAAGTCGAACCCAGAAGTTCGATTGCCAGCCGTCGAACTAGCGGCTGGGTATAGACGTACCCTAAGGGGGGATATGATAGAGGTCTATAAAATCATGAGTGATGTGGAGAAAGTGGATAAGGAAAAGTTATTTATTTATTCCCATAATACAAGAACTAGGGGCCACCAAATGAAATTAATAGGCAGCAGGTTTAAAACAAATAAAAGGAAGTTCTTCTTCACACAGCGCACAGTCAACCTGTGGAACTCCTTGCCTGAGGCGGTTGTGAAGGCTAGGACTATAACAGGGTTTAAAAGAGAACTAGATAAATTCATGGAGGTTAAGTCCATTAATGGCTATTAGCCAGGATGGGTAAGGAATGGTGTCCCTAGCCTCTGTTTGTCAGAGGGTGGAGATGGATGGCAGGAGAGAGATCACTTGATCATTACCTGTTAGGTTCACTCCCTCTGGGGCACCTGGCATTGGCCACTGTCGGCAGACAGGATACTGGGCTGGATGGACCTGACCCAGTACGGCCGTTCTTATGTTCTTATGATCTCCCCACCGCCAGAGGGAGTGATGCCCCCCCCCCCCGATCTCTAGCCTGCAGTGACTCTCAGCCAGCGTAACACGGGGGGTTTATTGAGCATCTGAACCCAGCCCAGGCAGTTCTCAGGGGGCTCGGCCTGGCCAGTCTCAGCCCCGGGCAGCTGGGTTTGGCCCCGTCCCCATGGGCTCAGGCTGCTCCCTGTCCCAGCCCAGCCCCCTCCTTCCAGCCGAGCCGCTATCCCCTCCCCCACCAGCCCCTCCTCCACCCTTTGTCTTCTGCCCCAGGCCCCCCTCTCCCTTCCGTCCTTTGTTCCCCCCTGGCTGGAACCGGCTGGTCAGGTCACCGGGCCCCTCTCTCCTCGGCCCTTTGTCCCCCCACTGGCCAGAACCAGCTGCTCCTGAGCTGGGGGGGCCTCCCTGCCACCAGTCGCTGGGCCCCCCATCTCCAGGCCATTGCCTGGGGTCCTGGCTGCTCTTTGAGGTCACACCTGGTCTCCTGCAACAGCAAACCCCCCTCCTTACACATGCAGCACACAGGGAAACTGAGGCACACACAGCACTAAGAACGCCCCCCCGTCACCCTCTCTCCTCGACAGGGCGCAGCAAGTCCTTCAAGCTGAAGCTGCCAGCGCTGCTGGCGCTCGCAGCCAGCAAGCAGTCGCTGCCCCAGGGGGGCCCGGATGGCGTCATCGTGGACTTCTCCAAGCCCAGCAGCGAGTTGGGGGCCCCAGACGATGTCACTTCCTCCCTGGATAACAGCTGCCTGGGCTCCCAGCCGGAGGAGTGCCAGGCCCTGGTGGAGCTGGAGGCGGGGAGGGACCCGCTTGGCGAGGCAGGCCTGGAGCCCCCCATCACCCACTCGTCGCCCCGCACCGACAGGGACCGGCTCCACCTGGACGCCTCCTTCTCCAACTGCAGCCTGTCGCGCAGCCGCTCCCGGGAGAGCTGCCACAGCATGCGGCGCGCCTCCTCCGTCGACGACATCGAGGCCATGAAGGGCGAGGGCGACAGGCGGGGGCAAAACCGCCACGGCAGCACAGGTACGGCACACGCTGGGCAGGGCTGGGCACTGCCACACAGCATAGGTACGGCACGCGCTGGGCAGGGCCGGGCACTGCCACGCAGCACAGGTACGGCACGTGCTGGGCAGGGCACTGCCACGCAGCACAGGTACCGGCACACGCTGGGCAGGGCACTGCCACGCAGCACAGGTACCGGCACACGCTGGGCAGGGCAGAGCACTGCCACGCAGCACAGGTACGGCACGCGCTGGGCAGGGCAGGGCACTGCCACGCAGCACAGGTACCGGCACACGCTGGGCAGGGCAGAGCACTGCCACGCAGCACAGGTACGGCACGCGCTGGGCAGGGCCGGGCACCGCCACGCAGCACAGGTACCGGCACACGCTGGGCAGGGCACTGCCACGCAGCACAGGTACCGGCACACGCTGGGCAGGGCCGGGCACTGCCACGCAGCACAGGTACCGGCACACGCTGGGCAGGGCCGGGCACCGCCACGCAGCACAGGTACCGGCACACGCTGGGCAGGGCCGGGCACCGCCACGCAGCACAGGTACCGGCACACGCTGGGCAGGGCCGGGCACCGCCACGCAGCACAGGTACCGGCACACGCTGGGCAGGGCCGGGCACCGCCACGCAGCACAGGTACCGGCACACGCTGGGCAGGGCCGGGCACCGCCACGCAGCACAGGTACCGGCACACGCTGGGCAGGGCCGGGCACCGCCACGCAGCACAGGTACCGGCACACGCTGGGCAGGGTAGGGCAAGGCACCGCCACGCAGCACAGGTACCGGCACACGCTGGGCAGGGCCGGGCACCGCCACGCAGCACAGGTACCGGCACACGCTGGGCAGGGCCGGGCACCGCCACGCAGCACAGGTACCGGCACACGCTGGGCAGGGCCGGGCACCGCCACGCAGCACAGGTACCGGCACACGCTGGGCAGGGCCGGGCACCGCCACGCAGCACAGGTACCGGCACACGCTGGGCAGGGCCGGGCACCGCCACGCAGCACAGGTACCGGCACACGCTGGGCAGGGCCGGGCACCGCCACGCAGCACAGGTACCGGCACACGCTGGGCAGGGCCGGGCACCGCCACGCAGCACAGGTACCGGCACACGCTGGGCAGGGCCGGGCACCGCCACGCAGCACAGGTACCGGCACACGCTGGGCAGGGCCGGGCACCGCCACGCAGCACAGGTACTGGCACACGCTGGGCAGGGCCGGGCACCGCCACGCAGCACAGGTACTGGCACACACAGACACATGCACACACACGGACACACAGACAGATGCACACACACTTTTCCCTGACATAGCGCCCACTGTGACCCTGCGGACCCCCGTTGCCCCAAGCTGCCAGCGGAGAAGCAGGGACAGCAGTTACCTGTCCAACCCCAGCCCCGTTAGCGCCTTGGGGAGGGGGCCATGCTCTTAACTGGCTGGGGACAGATGGATTCCCATGGGAGGGGCCTCACCCATCTCCCTCCGTCAGGACCCTGGCCTCCGGGGAGCAGTGCTACGGCCCCCAGGCCCCAGTGGGAAAAGCTTTACAGCTACTCCCCACCTCCCCACCAGCACAGCTCCCCATCCAGAGCCCAGCCCAGCCCCCACAGCCTGCCTCTCACTCCTCAGCTGCACACCCAGCCCCAGGGCGCCGGCACGGGTCTGTCCCGCCCACACCCAGCCCCAGGGCGCTGGCACGGGTCTGTCCTGCCCACACCAAGCCCTGGGGCACCGGCACGTGGCCAGTCCCGCCCACACCCAGCCCCGGGGCGCCAGCACGGATCTGTCCCACCCACACCGAGCCCTGGGGCGCCGGCACGTGGCCAGTCCCGCCCACACCCAGCCCCGGGGCGCCAGCACGGATCTGTCCCACCCACACCGAGCCCTGGGGCGCCAGCACGTGGCCAGTCCCGCCCACACCCAGCCCCGGGGCGCCAGCATGGATCTGTCCCACCCACACTGAGCCCTGGGGCGCCGGCACGTGGCCAGTCCCGCCCACATCCAGCCTTGGGGTGCTGGCACGGATCTATCCCGCCCACATCCAGCCTTGGGGTGCTGGCACGGATCTATCCCGCCCACACCGAGCCCCGGGGCGCCGGCACGGATCTGTCCCGCTCACACCCAGCCCCGGGGCACCAGCACAGTGCCCATCCTGCCCACATCCATATCCAGGGGTGCTGACATGGGGTCTGTCCAGCCCACACCCAGCCCTGGGGCACCAGCATCGATCTGCCCCACCCACATCCAGCCCCAGGGCACCGGCATGGATCTGTCCTGCCCTCACACAGCCCCAGTGTGCTGCACCCAGACACAGGGGAGCTGGCACAGTGCCCATTCTACCCACATCTATGCCCAGGGGAGCTGGCATGGTGTCAGTCCTGCCCACACCGAGCCCCGGGGGCGCTGGCACGGGGTCAGTCCCGCCCACACCCAGCCCTGGGAAGCTGGCACGGGGTGAGTCCCACCCACACCGAGCCCCGGGGGCACTGGCACGGGGTGAGTCCCACCCACACCGAGCCCCGGGGGCACTGGCACGGGGTCTGTCCCGCCCACACCGAGCCCCGGGGGCGCTGGCACGGGGTGAGTCCCACCCACACCCAGCCCCGGGAAGCTGGCACGGGGTGAGTCCCACCCACACCGAGCCCCGGGGGCACTGGCATGGGGTCTGTCCCGCCCACACCGAGCCCTGAGTCCGTCTGTGCCAGTGTCTCCTTGTCTCTAGGGCAGTTCCCAGAGCTGCCGGGGGCAGGGCCCTGTGTGCCCGCCTGCTCCTGACCCTGGCACCCTCTTCTCCTCAGGGGCCATGAACAACCTGCGCAGCAGCCTGCTAAACTCCACCTCGGACTCGGAGCTGACGCGGTACCGCGCCATCAGCCGGATCCCGCAGATCACACTCAACTTCGTGGACTTCAAGGCCGAGGCCTTCCTGACGTCGCCGTCCCGCGAGCGGGAGATCATCGCGCCCACCAAGCTGAAGGACCGGACGCACAACGTCACCGAGAAGGTCACCCAGGTGAGGCCCGCTGGGGGTGCTTCCTGCGGTGAACAAGGGGAGTGGCTTGTGGCCTCGCCTAGCAGTGAGCCGGGGCCCTGCCAGGGGTGACTGTGATGGCAGAGTTCTGGGGCACCCGGCTGGACAGGCTGACGCTCGCTGAGCAGGGACTTGGCAGGGGGCACTGAGCCGTTGGAGGGCGGGGTGGGGGCTCGGTGGGGGGTGCTGGGCCGTGGGGCGGGGGCTCTGCGGGGAGGGGCTCGGCAGGGGGCGCTGGGCTGCGGGGAGCAGGGTGAGGGCTCTGTGGGGAGCGTTGGGCTGCGGGAAGTGGGGCGGGGGCTCTGTGGGGGGCGGGGTGGGGCTCGGCGGGGAGCGCTGGGCTGTGGGGAGCGGGGCGGGGGCTCGGTGGGGGGTGGGGTGGGGGCTTGGCAGGGAGTGCTGGGCTGTGGGGAGCGGGGCGGGGGCTCTGTGGGGGGTGGGGTGGGGGCTTGTCAGGGAGCGCTGGGCTGCGGGGAACGGGGCGGGGGCTTGGCGGGGAGCGCTGGGCTGCGGGGAGTGGGGCGGGGGCTCGGTGGGGGGCGCTGGGTTGCGGGGAGTGGGGCGGGGGCTCTGTGGCGAGCGCTGGGCCGCGGGGAGTGGGGCAGGGGCTCGGCGGGGGGCGCTGGGCTGCAGGCTTGGCTGGGGTGCTCCCCGTTGGCAGTCACTGCTGGCCGCAGTGCGGTTCCCCATGGGTGCTGGGCAGACAGGGGCTCTGTGTGCATCTCATCCTCTGGGGAGGAGACGGGGTGTGGGGGGAATGTTGACCTGGTTTTTAAAGTTTAAATCCTGAAAAAATAAGTGAATGTTCATGGTTCCTGCCCCCATGTCCCCGGGCTGCCCATACCACCCTCCTGCCTGGTCCCCCTGAGATGTGCCCTCCCCCCTGCCCAGGCTCCCCATGACACCGCTCTGCCTGCCCCCCCCCCCCGTGACTTGCCCTCCCCTTCTGCCGGGAGCACTGCCTCCCCCCCGCCAGCCCTGCCCCTGCTCCTGCTCCTGTGCCGAGGGCTGTGGCCATCTCCTTGCAGCCCTGCCGGGCCAGGGGGCTGACGCTGTGGCTCCTGTCCCTGCCCTCTGCCGCCTTCGCCGCCTCCAGCCCCAGCTCCCGCAGGTAACGCTGCGCCCGGCTGCACCCGCAGGAGCTGTTCCCACCGCCGCCCTGGGCCCCGGCGCTGCAGTGGGGCTGGGCAGGGAAAGGTCAGCAGAGGTGGAGCCAGGTGCCCCCCTGGCACCGGGCACGGGGCGCTGCCAGGCAGCTCACTGGGCCTGGCGCAGACGCTGTGGAGCGAGGCCGCGTGGGGCCGGCGGGGAGAAGCTGTGCTGCACCTGCCGCCCATCGGGCTGGCCCATGACTCTCGAGGAGGGAGCGAGGGCAGCGCAGCGTGGGGAGCCCCCGGGGAGGGGCATGGAGGGGCCAGCACGCTCCAACATGCGTGTGCACACGCTGAGCGACACAGCAACACAGGCACATGTGCTCCCACACGCCTGGCCGTCCTCCCGGGAACGCGTGTGCATGCTGTCAGCACACGCAGCCACACGTGTCTGCACATGCGCCCACACAGGGACCCCTCCCCAAGCTGGCCCTGTTCCTGGGCACAGCCAGGGCCAGCTGCCTCTGGGGAAGGTGGGGAGCCCCCAGGCACTGGGCCCTGGACACGCCCATGGGGACCCCAGCGTTCCCAACAGCACTCTTGGGCAGTGAGCTCCACAGGGCTTGGCCGGGCAGGCCCCCCCCAGAACCCTCAACCCCTCCCCCTGCTCCACATGGGCTCCCTCCCCTCCAGCTGCTAAGGAGCGAAGCAGCCCCAGGGCCTTGGCAGTGAAATTAATTCCTGCGCTGCTGCTGGCGGCCCCATAATCCCCTCCCCCACCAGCTGGCGCTCGCCAGGGAGGGCAAGAACAGGGGTGGGCACCGCGGGAGTGACTGGGCTTGTGTGGCTTGGCCATGCCCGTCTCGGAGCGAGGCTCTGGGCAGCAGGAGGCACAGCATGGCCTGGCGTGGTGGCATTTCAGTGGTAGGGGCCTGGATGCTGCAAGCCCGGGACGTGCTCTCGGACGGTCAGGGGACTGGCAGAGCTGGGCAGTCATCCAGAGCCATGGGACAGGGAGCCTCACATACCGGGAGCAGCCGGCAGCGGGCGGGCCAGGCCTGGGGGAGCAGGAGGCGGCAGCGGGGGACAAGGTCTAGAGCAGCAGTGGGCAGCATGTGGGGCAGGGTGGAGGTGGCCTGGGGAGCCAGATCCCTGGCAGGGTGGAGGAGATCTGGGTGCCGGGCAGGGCTGAGGGAGCTCGGTGCTGGGAGCCGGGTGCCGGGCAGGGAGCTGGGTGCTGGGAGCCGGGCAGGGAGCTGGGTTCCAGGTGCCGGGCAGGGCTGAGGGAGCTCGGTGCTGGGAGCCGGGCAGGGTGCAGGGAGCCGGGTGCCAGGCAGGGAGCTGGGTGCTGGGAGCCGGGCAGGGAGCTGGGTTCCAGGTGCCGGGCAGGGAGCTGGGTGCTGGGCACTGGGAAGGGTGCAGGGAGCTGGGTGCAGGGAGCCGGGTGCCGGGCAGGGAGCTTGTTGCGGATTGTGGGGGAGTTAGGGCCCTGCACCCCTCTTCCCGAGATTCACTGCGACTCTCAACCAGCCAGTAAAGCAGAAGGTTTATTTAAGGACAGGAACACAGTCTCAAGCAGAGCGTGTAGGTACGACTAGACCCCCTCAATTAGGTCCCTCTGGGAGGTTCAGGGAGCTTAGACCCCAGCTTGGGGTTCCCTGCATTGCACCACCCAGCCCAAAACGAAACTAAACTCAAAACTCCTCCCGCTGCTCCTCTCCTTTGTTCAGTCTCCCGGGCAGAAGGTGTTAATTCTCCCCACCCCCGTTCCTGGCTCAGGTTACAGCTCAGGTAGCTTCCTTCAAGGGAAGTCCCACATTCCCACTGCAACCCCCCTGCAACATTCCCAGGTCAAATCTGCCCTGCTCCGTCACATCTCTCCCCCCTTCGAGACTGAACTGAGCGGGGTCACTCTGACCAGTGACCTGGAGAAGTTCAGGGCTCCCTCTCCGGGACAATGCGTCCGCTATCAGGTTGTCACGTCCCTTCACATGGACCACGTCCATGTCATAATCCTGCAGGAGCAGGCTCCATCTCAGGAGCTTGGCGTTGGCTCCTTTCATCTGGTGCAGCCAGGTCAGGGGAGAGTGGTCGGTGTGCACGGTGAAGTGACGCCCAAAGAGATATGGCTCTAGTTTCTTGAGGGCCCACACCATGGCCAGGCATTCCTTCTCGATGGCCGCGTAGTTCTGCTCCCGCGGTAGCAACTTCTTGCTCAGGTACACGATGGGGTGTCTCTCCCCCCTTTCATCCTCCTGCATTAACACCGCCCCCAATCCTGTGTCTGAGGCGTCGGTGAACACCATAAAGGGCTTGTCAAAGTCTGGGTTTGCCAGAACTGGGCCACTGACCAGAGCCTCCTTCAGCGCCCGGAGAGCCTCCTGGCACTCCTCGGTCCAGACCACTTTGTCTGGCTTCCCCTTCTTGCACAGCTCAGTGATGGGGGCGGCTATGGCGCTAAAGTGGGGCACGAACCTCCGATAGTACCCTGCCATCCCAATAAAGGCTTGGACCTGCTTTTTGGTTTGAGGAGCGGGCCAGTCTCTGATCACCTCCACTTTGGCTGGTTCCGGCTTTAGGCAGCCGCTTCCCACCCGGTGGCCTAGGTAGGATACCTCAGCCATCCCCACCTTGCACTTCTCCGGTTTTACGGTCAGCCCAGCCTTCTGGAGTCGGTCCAGCACTTGTCTAACCTGGGATATGTGGTCCTCCCAGGTCTGGCTAAAGACACAGATGTCATCGATAAACGCCACGGCAAAACTCTCCATCCCCCTCAGTAGCTGATCCACCAGGCGCTGGAAGGTGGCCGGCGCTCCCTTGAGGCCGAAGGGCAGGGTCAGGAACTCATAAAGCCCCAGAGGGGTGACAAAGGCCGATTTCAGCCTGGCATCTGCATCCAGCGGCACTTGCCAATAGCCCTTTGTAAGATCCATGGTGGTAAGGTACTGAGCACCTCCCAGCTTGTCTAGGAGCTCGTCCGGCCTGGGCATGGGGTAGGCATCGGCTGCAGTGATGGCATTGAGCTTCCGATAGTCCACACAGAACCGGATCGACCCGTCCTTTTTGGGGACCAGCACCACCGGCGAGGCCCAAGGGCTGGAAGACGGCTGGATCACCCCCAAAGCCAGCATGTCATTGACCTCTCTTTCCAGGTCCTGAGCAGTTTTCCCTGTGGCTCGGAAGGGGGAGCATTTTATAGGCGGGTGCGATCCTGTCTGCACCCGGTGGACAGTCAGATTAGTGCGTCTAGGCTGGTTGGAAAACAGCTGCTGGTACAGATGCAGCACCCCTCCGATCTCAGCTCGCTGGGCAGGGGTTAGCCGATCAGAGAGGGGAATTGCTTCCAGGGGGAAGCCAACTCTTGTCCCAGGGAATAGATCTACTAAAGGGTCATCTCCCTGCCCCTCCCACTGTCCACACACGGCCAACACCATATTCCCCCTGTCATAATATGGCTTCATCATATTCACATGGTACACCCGGTGGTGGTGTGCCCGGTTCGACAGCTCCACCACATAGTTTACCTCGTTTAGTTGCTTGACAACCTTGAAGGGCCCTTCCCAGGCGGCCTGGAGTTTGTTTTTCCTCACGGGGATGAGGACCATCACCTGATCCCCAGTGGCGAAGGCGCGGGCCCGTGCTGTGCGGTCATACCAGACCTTCTGCTTCCTCTGGGCTCTGGCCAGATTCTCCCTGGCCAGGCCCATGAGCTCGGCAAGTCGTTCCCGGAAGGTCAGGACATACTCCACCACCGACTCTCCGTCAGGAGTGGCCTTCCCCTCCCATTCGTCTCTCATCAAGTCCAGGGGCCCCTTTACCCGCCTTCCATATAGCAGTTCGAAAGGCGAAAACCCGGTAGACTCCTGGGGTACCTCCCTGTACGCAAACAGCAGGTGAGGTAAGTACTTGTCCCAGTCCTGCGGGTGCTGATTCATAAATGTTTTCAGCATCATTTTTAGCGTCCCATTGAACCTCTCCACCAGCCCGTTGGATTGGGGGTGATATGCTGAGGCCCAGTTGTGCCGGACCCCACATCTCTCCCACAAGCACCGGAGTAGGGCCGACATGAAGTTGGACCCTTGGTCCGTCAAGACTTCCTTGGGGAACCCCACTCGGCTGAAAATGGTCAGCAGCGCATCCGCCACAGTGTCTGCTTCAATGGACGATAAGGGCACTGCCTCGGGGTAGCGGGTGGCGAAATCTACCACCACCAGGATGTATTTCTTCCCAGACCGGGTCGTCTTGCTGAGAGGTCCCACTATGTCCATGGCCACCTTCTGGAAAGGCTCCTCTATGATGGGCAAAGGTCTCAATGCTGCCTTCCCCTTGTCCCGGGCCTTCCCCACCCTCTGGCAGGGATCACAGGATCGGCAGTACTGCCGGACGTTGGTGAAGACCCCGGGCCAGTAAAAGTTCTGTAGCAGCCTCTGCCTGGTGCGCCGGATCCCCTGGTGCCCTGCGAGAGGGATGTCATGGGCCAGGTACAGTAGCTTGTGGCGAAACTTCTGGGGAACCACCAGCTGCCTCCTGATCCCCCACGACTCCACTTCCCCCGGGGGAGCCCACTCTCGGTACAGGAACCCCTTCTCCCACAGGAACCTCTCTTTGCATCCTCTCCTCATGGTCTGTACCACACTGAGGTCAGCCAGGCCCCTTAGCTTCCGCAGGGAGGGGTCCTTCTGCAACTTGGCCTGGAACTCGGCGGCTGGGGAAGGGATGGGGACCTGCTCCCTCTCGTCGGCTGGGTCGGAAGCCCCAGCCACCCCGCGGCCTGTCCTTGGGTGTTCCCTCCCCACCCGGGAAGGGTTCGGTGCCTCCGGTGGGACATCCTTCCCAAGGTCAGGGCGTAGTGCCCCTCGCCGGCTCTGGCTACGGGTCACGACTAAGGCGGTCTGGGGGCTGCTTGGCCAGTCCTCTAGGTCCCCCCCCATCAACACCTCAGTGGGCAAATGGTGGTGCACTCCCACGTCCTTGGGGCCCTCCTTGGCCCCCCATTTCAGGTGTACCCTCGCTACGGGAACCTTGAATGGGGTCCCGCCCACCCCGGTCAGGGTCAGGAAGGTGTTGGGCACCACCCGATCTGGGGCCACCACCTCGGGCCGGGCCAGTGTCACCTCTGCGCCCGTGTCCCCGTATCCATAAACTTTCTTCCCATCCACCTCCAGGGGAACAAGGCACTCGCTCCGCAGGGACAGCCCCGCGCCAACCCTGTAAACGGAGAACTTTGAATCCGGAGCATCTGGCCCCCTAGAGAAGCTGGCCGGGGGCCCTTCTCTCTCTTGAGCAGTTGATAAGCTGCCAGCCCCTCTTGCGTGGGAAGCCTGCCCCTCGTCCGTCTGGGCCTCTACCAAGTTAACCCGGTGCGGGTTCGGTCTGCTCAGTCTGTCCTTGAGCTTGGGGCACTGGGCCCGAACGTGGCCTCTTCGGCCGCAGTAATAGCAGCTCAGGTCCCGTGGGTCCCCTCGAGCCGGTCGGTTGTCCCTGATGCTGGGCATTCCCCGTGGGAGGGGATTCCCCATATTCCCCCTTTGGGAGGTCCCAGGGTGACTCTCTCTCTGCATCGCGGCGGGCCTGTTCCTTTGGGGCTCCTCCCTGCCACCCCCTGACCGGCTCTTTACAAACTCATCAGCCAGCTGCCCGGCGTGTCGCGGGTTCTCTGGCTTTCTGTCCACCAACCACAGCCTCAGGTCGGATGGGCACCGCTCATACAGTTGCTCCAGTACCAGCAGTTTAATCAGGTCCTCCTTCGTCTGGGCCCCACCAGCCCACTTGCTGGCGTATCTTTCCATGCGGACGGCTAGTTGCAGATATGAGATCTCAGGGGTTTTATCTTGACTCTGGAACCTTTCCCGGTACATCTCAGGAGTCAGCCCAAACTCACGTAGCAGGGCCTTTTTGAATAGTTCGTAGTCCCCTTTCTCTGCCTCTCCCAGTTGGCGGTACAATGCCACGGCTTTGGGGTCCAGTAAGGGGGTAAGGACCCGGAGTCTGTCCGCGGGATCAACCCGGTGCAGCTCGCAGGCCGTCTCAAAGGCCTCCAGGAAGTCATCCATGTCCTCCCCCTCCTTGTATGGGGCCATGATGCACTTATCAAAGCTCCGTGCAGTCCTGGGTCCCCCCTCACTCATCGCAGCCGGGGGTTCGCTGCCCTTCAATCTCGCCAGTTCCAGGTCATGCTGACGCTGTCTCTCATTCTCCTCCCGTTCACGCTGATGCTGTCTCTCTTTCTCCTCCCGTTCATGCTGTCTCTGTCGTTCACGATCCTCCAGCTCTCTCAGTTTTAGCTCTTTCTCCCATTCCAGCCAATTCCGCTCCACGGATGCCGAACGTCGCCGGGAGGATCCTCTGCTGGCCGGCGAGCTTCGCCGGGAGGGTCCCCTGCTGGCCGGGGGGGTCACGGCGCCCTCGGTATTTGCTGGGCTCCTCCCCACCCTTCCCCTAGGCATAGGAAGGAGGGGTCTCGGGAAGCCCTCAGCAGCCGGCTGACCACTCCCAGCTGGGACAGACACTGGTGCCTGCGCTGCATTTGCCAGGCTGCTTCCCTGAGACACAGGGATCAGTTCATTCGCGCGATCTTCCGCCTCTAGCTGGGCAATGAGCTGTTCTTTGGTGAGCCTCCCAATGCGCAGCCGCCTCTGCTTGCACAGCTCCACCAGGTCGCTCTTAAGCCGCTTGGCATACATCTTCCTGCTGGCCACTCACCGGCCTGTGTGCTCACAGCTCCCCACAGTTCCCAGGGGGACCCCTAGTGTGCCAGCCCTTCTCGAGGTCACCGCCTCTCTGCCAGGGTCGAGCTGCAGACTCCTCCGCCCCTGGGACCACTCGCTGCGATCCCCCCGGGGGACCCTGTTACTGCAAAAGTCCTTCTCGCTGGTCACACATTCCCAGGGGTAATAACCGTCTCTCTCCCACTCTTCAGCAGGCCTGGTCCCCGTCAATCCCCCTTCGTTTTACTGCTCCCCAGTCACTTACTGCAGGAAGCGCCATCCACGGGGTGCAGTAGATCCCGCCGCTGCCACCAGTTGTTGCGGATTGTGGGGGAGTTAGGGCCCTGCACCCCTCTTCCCGAGATTCACTGCGACTGTCAACCAGCCAGTAAAGCAGAAGGTTTATTTAAGGACAGGAACACAGTCTCAAGCAGAGCGTGTAGGTACGACCAGACCCCCTCAATTAGGTCCCTCTGGGAGGTTCAGGGAGCTTAGACCCCAGCTTGGGGTTCCCTGCGTTGCACCACCCAGCCCCAACCGAAAACTAAACTCAAAACTCCTCCCGCTGCTCCTCTCCTTTGTTCAGTCTCCCGGGCAGAAGGTGTTAATTCTCCCCACCCCGTTCCTGGCTCAGGTTACAGCTCAGGTAGCTTCCTTCAAGGGAAGTCCCACATCCCCACTGCAACCCCCCTGCAACATTCCCAGGTCAAATCTGCCCTGCTCCGTCACAGAGCTGGGTTCCAGGAGCCGGGTGCCGGGCAGGGCTGAGGGAGCTCGGTGCTGGGAGCCGGGTGCCAGGCAGGGAGCTGGGTTCCAGGAGCCGGGTGCCGGGCAGGGCTGAGGGAGCTTGGTGCTGGGAGCCGGGTGCTGGGCAGGGAGCTGGGTGCTGGGAGCCGGGTGCCGGGCAGGGAGCTGGGTTCCAGGAGCCGGGTGCCGGGCAGGGCTGAGGGAGCTTGGTGCTGGGAGCCGGGTGCCGGGCAGGGAGCTGGGTGCTGGGAGCCGGGTGCCGGGCAGGGAGCTGGGTTCCAGGAGCCGGGTGCCGGGCAGGGCTGAGGGAGCTTAGTGCTGGGAGCCGGGTGCCGGGCAGGGCTGAGGGAGCTCGGTGCTGGGAGCCGGGTGCCAGGCAGGGAGCTGGGTTCCAGGAGCCGGGTGCCGGGCAGGGCTGAGGGAGCTTGGTGCTGGGAGCCGGGTGCTGGGCAGGGAGCTGGGTGCTGGGAGCCGGGTGCCGGGCAGGGAGCTGGGTTCCAGGAGCCGGGTGCCGGGCAGGGCTGAGGGAGCTCGGTGCTGGGTTCCGGGTGCCGGACAGGGTGCTGGGAGCCGGGTGCCGGGCAGGGCTGAGGGAGCTCGGTGCTGGGAGCTGGGTGCCGGGCAGGGAGCTGGGTTCCAGGAGCCAGGTGCCGGGCAGGGCTGAGGGAGCTCGGTGCTGGGAGCCGGGTGCCAGGCAGGGAGCTGGGTGCTGGGAGCCGGGCAGGGAGCTGGGTTCCAGGAGCCGGGTGCCGGGCAGGGCTGAGGGAGCTTGGTGCTGGGAGCCGGGTGCCGGGCAGGGAGCTGGGTGCTGGGAGCCGGGTGCCGGGCAGGGAGCTGGGTTCCAGGAGCCGGGTGCCGGGCAGGGCTGAGGGAGCTCGGTGCTGGGTTCCGGGTGCCGGACAGGGAGCTGGGTTCCAGGAGCCGGGTGCCGGACAGGGCTGAGGGAGCTGGGTGCTGGGTTCCGGGTGCCGGGCAGGGCTGAGGGAGCTCGGTGCTGGGAGCCGGGTGCCGGGCAGGGAGCTGGGTGCTGGGAGCCGGGCAGGGAGCTGGGTTCCAGGTGCCGGGCAGGGCTGAGGGAGCTCGGTGCTGGGAGCCGGGTGCCGGGCAGGGAGCTGGTTGCTGGGAGCCGGGCAGGGAGCTGGGTTCTAGGTGCCGGGCAGGGCTGAGGGAGCTCGGTGCTGGGAGCCGGGTGCCAGGCAGGGAGCTGGGTGCTGGGCACTGGGAAGGGTGCAGGGAGCTGGGTGCAGGGAGCTGGGTGCCGGGCAGGGAGCTGGGTGCTGGGCACTGGGAAGGGTGCAGGGAGCTGGGTGCAGGGAGCTGGGTGCCGGGCAGGGAGCTGGGTGCTGGGAGCCGGGCAGGGAGCTGGCTTCCAGGAGCCGGGTGCCGGGCAGGGCTGAGGGAGCTCGGTGCTGGGAGCCAGGTGCCGGGCAGGGAGCTGGGTTCCAGGAGCCGGGTGCCGGGCAGGGCTGAGGGAGCTCGGTGCTGGGTTCCGGGTGCCGGGCAGGGAGCTGGGTGTTGGGAGCCAGGTGCCGGGCAGGGAGCTGGCTTCCAGGAGCCAGGTGCCGGGCAGGGCTGAGGGAGCTCGGTGCTGGGAGCCGGGTGCCGGGCAGGGCTGAGGGTGCTCGGTGCTGGGAGCTGGGTGCCAGGCAGGGCTGAGGGTGCTCGGTGCTGGGAGCCGGGTGCTGGGCAGGGCTGAGGGAGCTCGGTGCTGGGAGCTGGGTGCCGGGCAGGGCTGAGGGAGCTCGGTGCTGGGAGCCAGGTGCCAGGCAGGGAGCTGGGTGCTGGGAGCCGGGCACGGCAAAGCCCGTGCGGAGCAGACGGTGCCACGTGCAGGGCGGGGACGGTGTTGAGAGGAGGCAGCGCTAACTCCCGGCACGGGGAACAGGCCGGGCGGGGGGTTCTCAGACAGAGCCATGAATCAGCTGCAGTGACAGCAGCCATACAAGCCAGCCCTCCGTCCGCCTCCCTATGCCTGCAGCACTCACTCAAGGTCACCGCGGTCTCGGGCTCACCGCCAGGCCTGCACACAGGGGATGCCCGCTCTGCTACGGTGGGTGGGCTGGGATCCCCTCTTGCCTACAGCTGGGCTCACTCCATGCGTGTCCAGCCACGGCCCCTCTGGTGGGCCAGAGCACGGCGTGACCAAGGAGAGCTGCGTGGCTTCTGCCTGGCTCCCAGCATGCCACGGGGGGTGTCCACCAGAGCCCACATGGGCGGGAGCTGGGGGATCCAGAGCATTCGCCACGCTGGGCATGGGGCCAGCACTGACTGCGGGGCGGGTGTGGTCTGTGGGGAGGCCGAAGGCCTGTGGCAGTGTGTGGGTGTCGCCACGGGGCCGTGGGGGCAGCGATGGGTGACGGCGCCTGGCTGGGGGCTCTCTGGCCATTAGGGATGCGTGGCGTGTTCCCCGGCTGGGCTCTGCCGGCTGCCAGGGACGCTGCGAGCTGCCTGCTCCTAGCACTGCTGCAGGGTGACTCATTCAGCAACGGCCAGGGCTGGGGCGGGGTCTCCCGGGCATCCGAGAGCGCCCACCCCCTCCCCGTGGTGGTTAGAGCAGGGGTGGGGGCCGGGAGTCAGGACGCCGGGTCCCATCCCCGGGGCTGGGGGGAGTATGGTGTGGTGGTTAGAGCAGGGTTGGGGGCCGGGAGTCAGGATGCTGGGTCCCATCCCCGGGGCTGGGGGGAGTAGGGTGTGGTGGTTAGAGCAGGGTTGGGGGCCGGGAGTCAGGATGCCGGGTCCCATCCCCGGGGCTGGGGGGAGTAGGGTGTGGTGGTTAGAGCAGGGTTGGGGGCCGGGAGTCAGGATGCCGGGTCCCATCCCCGGGGCTGGGGGGAGTAGGGTGTGGTGGTTAGAGCAGGGTTGGGGGCCGGGAGTCAGGACGCCGGGTCCCATCCCCGGGGCTGGGGGGAGTAGGGTGTGGTGGTGTCACGGAGTATTGGGGGACTCAGGGCCCTGCACCCCCGGTTTCCTGCGATTCACCATGACTCTCAGCCAGCCAGTAAAGCAGAAGGTTTATTTGGATGACAGGAACACAGTTCAAGACAGGTCTTGCAGGCACAGACAACAGGGCCCCCCTCAGTTAGGTCCAGCTTGGGGTCCCAGGGCATCCCAGCCCACCCCCCTTTGGGGGGTCAGAGCCATCTCTGCCTCCCAGCCATCTCTCCAGCCTGCTTCCAGCCCTCTCTCTTCAGCGACCCCTCCCACAGCCTTTGTTCAGTTTCCCGGGCCCCGGAGTCACCTGGCCTCCAACCCCTCTGGGTTCTCATGTTACAAGCTCAGGTATGTTCCCTCGGGCCGACTCCCATCCTCCGATGCAGACCATCCTAGTCACACTCCCCTGTCAGCATTCCCACACCCCAGCAAGAACAGTCCCAGTTCGTCACAGGTGGTTAGAGCAGGGGTGGGGGCCGGGAGTCAGGACGCCGGGTCCCATCCCCGGGGCTGGGGGGAGTATGGTGTGGTGGTTAGAGCAGGGTTGGGGGCAGGGAGTCAGGATGCCGGGTCCCATCCCCGGGGCTGGGGGGAGTAGGGTGTGGTGGTTAGAGCAGGGTTGGGGGCCGGGAGTCAGGATGCTGGGTCCCATCCCCGGGGCTGGGGGGAGTATGGTGTGGTGGTTAGAGCAGGGGTGGGGGCCGGGAGTCAGGACGCCGGGTCCCATCCCCGGGGCTGGGGGGAGTAGGGTGTGGTGGTTAGAGCAGGGTTGGGGGCCGGGAGTCAGGACGCCGGGTCCCATCCCCGGGGCTGTGGGGAGTAGGGTGTGGTGGTTAGAGCAGGGTTGGGGGCCGGGAGTCAGGACGCCGGGTCCCATCCCTGGGACTGTGGGGAGTAGGGTGTGGTGGTTAGAGCAGGGTTGGGGGCCGGGAGTCAGGACGCCGGGTCCCATCCCTGGGACTGTGGGGAGTAGGGTGTGGTGGTTAGAGCAGGGGTGGGGGCCGGGAGTCAGGACGCCGGGTCCCATCCCTGGGACTGTGGGGAGTAGGGTGGTGGTTAGAGCAGGGGTGGGGGCTGGGAGTCAGGACGCCTGGGTTCAGCTCTGGGAGGAGACGGGTTAATGATGGCACAGGAAGAGGTGGCTGGGAATCTGGACTCCTGGCTCCTCTTGGCAGCTCATCCCTTGCCTCGTTGGGTGACCTGGGTGAGGTCAGTCCCTTCTCTGTGCCTCAGTTTCCCATCAGCAGGAGGGGGCTGGGATGCTGTGACAGGGCTGGCGGGGAGGAGCAGAGAGCAGCCTGTGAGCCCGGGGAAGGGAGGGGAGGGGAGAGTGCAAGCCCCCGTGCAGAGGGGGAGGGCGGGGGGCAGGGCAGGCCCCTCCCCGTGGGTGGGCACAGGGGCGGGCAGGCCAGCGCTGCTCTGCCATCTGTCAGTGTGAGCAGAGCACCCAGCAGCGCTGCTTGGAGCTCCCTGGATAGAAGCTGGCATGTGGCCGGGTGCTGGCAGCAGGATGGGGCGTGGAGGGGACCAGGGGTCTGAGCATACGAGAGGGGGGGCCCACATCTGAGGGCCCCAGCACCTGCCATGTCCCAGGGCAGGAAGGACAGTGGCTCGCAGCCCGAGGGCGACCGCAAGAACACCCGGGTGCGCCGCGCCGTCCGCATCTCCAGTCTGGTGGCACAGGAGGTAGGCGAGGCGTGCAGGGGGACGGGGCAGGCAGGGGTGGGGCCCAGGGTCAGTGCAGGCAGGGGTGAGGCACAGAGCAGGGGGACGGGGCAGGTGCACGGGGACAGGGCAGGCAGGGGTGGGTCACAGAGTAGGAGCAGGGGCACGGGGATGGGGCAGGTAGGAGCTGGGGCCCGGGGGGCCCGGGGATGGGGCAGGCAGGGGTGGGGCCCGGGGTCAGGGCAGGCAGGGGTGAGGCACAGAGCAGGGGGACGGGGCAGGTGCACGGGGACAGGGCAGGCAGGGGTGGGACACGGGACAGGCTCGGGTGGGCAGGGACGGGGCATAGGGAAGGGGCTGGGAACAGGAGGGCTGGGGCTCGGGCCAGCGGAGGGCAAGCAGTCCTGGCCCTGGGGACCAGCGGGGTGGGCCCCATGATGCCCCAGGGATGGTGCTGCCATGGCAACGGGGGTTCTCTGGGGGGACACACAAACACATCCTCCCCTCCCCCACATCCTGCCCCAGATGGCTTGATCTAGATTTCCAGCAGGCTGGATTGAGTGGCAGGGCTTTAGCAAATAGCAGACAGGAGCGTTTTATACCCCAGAGCGCCCTGACCGCCCCCCACACTGCCCCCGGAGCCCTGCCCCCTCCCCCTGCAGAGCCGGGCACCCCCTGACCTCCCCGAGCCCTGCGCCCTTCCCCTGCAGAGTCCGGCACCCCCTGACTGTCCCTCCCCCCGAGCCCTGCCCCCACCCCCTGCAGAGCCTGGCACCCCCTGACCTCCCCTCCCCCCGCCCCCTGCCCCCTCCCCCTGCAGAGCCCAGCACCCCGTGACAACCCCTCCCCCCTGCCTCCCCGCCCCCTGAAGAGCCCAGCACCCCGTGCCTGCCCTCCCTCCTCCCCCTGCCCCCTCCCCCTGCAGAGTCCGGCACCCCCTGACTGTCCCTCCCCCCTGCCTTCCCACCCCCTGCAGAGCCTGGCACCCCCTGACTGCCCCTCCCCCTTGTCCCCCCAAGCCCTGCTCCCCTCCCTCTGCAGAGCCCAGCACTCCCTGACCACCCCTCCTCCCCTGCCCCTCGAGCCCTGCCCCCTTCTCCTACAAAGCCCGGCACCCCCTGACCTCCCCTTGCCCTGCGCCCTCCCCCTGCTGAGCCCAGCACCCCCTGACTGCCACTCCCCCCTGCCTCCCCGCCCCCTGCAGCACCTGGCCCCCCCTGACCACCCCTCCCCCTTGCCCCCCAAGCCCTGCTCCCCTCTCCCTGCTGAGCCCGGCAACCCCTGACTGCCCCTCCCCCTGTCCCCCCAAGCCCTGCTCCCCTCTCCCTGCTGAGCCCGGCAACCCCTGACTGCCCCTCCCCCTCTCCCCCCAAGCCCTGCTCCCCTCTCCCTGCTGAGCCCGGCAACCCCTGACTGCCTCTCCCCCCTGTCCCCCCAAGCCCTGCTCCTCTCTCCCTGCTGAGCCCGGCAACCCCTGACTGCCCCTCCCCCTGTCCCCCCAAGCCCTGCTCCCCTCTCCCTGCTGAGCCCGGCACCCCCTGACTGCCCCTCCCCCAGTCCCCCCAAGCCCTGCTCCCCTCTCCCTGCAGGTATAGGGTGCCCGTGCCCGCGGGAGCTGGGTGTCACTGTGGGTGGTCGGTATCTGTACCCGTGAGTGCTGGCTGTCTCTGCGGGTGTTGGGTTTGTGTGTGCCCACAGGTGCTGGGTGTCTCTGTGGGTGTTGGGTATCTGTATTCCCATGGGTGCTGGGTGTCACTGCAGGTATAGGGTGCCCGTGCCCGCGGGAGCTGGGTGTCACTGTGGGTGGTCGGTATCTGTACCCGTGAGTGCTGGCTGTCTCTGCGGGTGTTGGGTTTGTGTGTGCCCACAGGTGCTGGGTGTCTCTGTGGGTGTTGGGTATCTGTATTCCCATGGGTGCTGGGTGTCACTGCAGGTATAGGGTGCCCGTGCCCGCGGGAGCTGGGTGTCACTGGGTGGTCGGTATCTGTACCCGTGAGTGCTGGCTGTCTCTGCGGGTGTTGGGTTTGTGTGTGCCCACAGGTGCTGGGTGTCTCTGTGGGTGTTGGGTATCTGTATTCCCATGGGTGCTGGGTGTCACTGCAGGTATAGGGTGCCCGTGCCCGCGGGAGCTGGGTGTCACTGTGGGTGGTCGGTATCTGTACCCGTGAGTGCTGGCTGTCTCTGCGGGTGTTGGGTTTGTGTGTGCCCACAGGTGCTGGGTGTCTCTGTGGGTGTTGGGTATCTGTATTCCCATGGGTGCTGGGTGTCACTGCAGGTATAGGATGCCCGTGCCCGCGGGAGCTGGGTGTCACTGTGGGTGGTCGGTATCTGTACCCGTGAGTGCTGGCTGTCTCTGCGGGTGTTGGGTTTGTGTGTGCCCACAGGTGCTGGGTGTCTCTGTGGGTGTTGGGTATCTGTATTCCCATGGGTGCTGGGTGTCACTGCAGGTATAGGGTGCCCGTGCCCGCGGGAGCTGGGTGTCACTGTGGGTGGTCGGTATCTGTACCCGTGAGTGCTGGCTGTCTCTGCGGGTGTTGGGTTTGTGTGTGCCCACAGGTGCTGGGTGTCTCTGTGGGTGTTGGGTATCTGTATTCCCATGGGTGCTGGGTGTCACTGCGGATGTTGGCTATCTGTGTGCCATGGGTGCTGGGTGTCACTACGGGAGCTGGGTATCTGTGTGCCGTGGGTGCTGGGTGTCACTACGGGTGCTGGGTATCTTTGTGTCCGTGGGTGCTGAGTGTCGCTGTGGGTGGTGGGTATCTGTGTACTCCCTGTAACACAGTAGGGAGCGAGGCGGATTGATTTGGTAATGTCGTCTAGTTTTACTGGGACTGTCTGCATTGGGATTGGGAGAGCAGGGGATGATTTTACTTGAGTTACCTGTGTTTGTAACCTGAGCCAGGAGGGGGGTGGTGCCGGGGGGTGGTGCCAGGTGACACCTTTGCCTGGGAAGCTGGACAAAGGGAGGGCAGGAGCTGGGGGAAGCGGGAGAGAGATGGCTACAGGGGGTTTTGCTTTCAGTTTGAAGCTGGCTGGGGAGGAGGAGTGAAGTGCAGACGGGGGTGTCTGGCTCGCTGGCCCACAGGATGGACCCGGCTGAGGGGTCCTGTTCCCTGGACCGACCAGCTCTGTTTTAGATCGAGTTCCTGTCATCTAATAAACCTCTGTTTTACTGGCTGGCTGAGAGTCACGTCTGACTGCAAAGTGGGGGGTGCAGGACCCTCTGGCTTCCCCAGGACTCCGCCTGGGCGGACTCGCTGTGGGAAGCGCACGGAGGGGCATATGCTGAATGCTCCAAGGAGAGACCCAGGAGGTGAAGCCGTGGGAGCTTCTTGCCCTGAAGACAGTCTGCTCCGAGGGAGAGGAGGCTCCCCAAAGTCCTGACTGGCTTTGTGGGGAGCAGTTCCAGAGCATCATCCGGGGACTCCATGACACCCCCGGTTTCTGGGTTTCATCGTATCTGTGTTGATGCAGGTGCTGGGTGTCACTACAGGTGGTGGGTATCTGTGTGCCCGTAGGTGCTGGCTGTTACTGCGGGTGTTAGAATCATAGAATCATAGAAGATTAGGGTTGGAAGGGACCTCAGGAGGTATCTAGTCCAACCCCCTGCTCAGAGCAGGACCAACCCCCAGCTAGATCATCCCAGCCAGGGCTTTGTCAAGCCTGATCCTAAAAACCTCAAAGGAAGGAGATTCCACCACCTCCCTAGGTAACCCATTCCAGTGCTTCACCACCCTCCTAGTGAAAAAGTTCTTCCTAATATCCAACCTAGACCTCCCCCACTGCAACTTGAGACCATTGCTCCTTGTTCTGTCATCTGCCACCACTGAGAACAGCCGAGCTCCATCCTCTTTGGAACCCCCCCTTTCAGGTAGTTGTAGGCTGCTATCAAATCCCCCCTCATTCTTCTCTTCTGGAGACTAAACAATCCCAGTTCCCTCAGCCTCTCCTCATAAGTCATGTGCTTCAGACCCCTAATCATTTTTGTTGCCCGCCGCTGGACTCTTTCCAATTTCTCCACATCCTTCTTGTAGTGTGGGGCCCAAAACTGGACACAGTACTCCAGATGAGGCCTCACCAATGTCGAATAAAGGGGAACGATCACGTCCCTCGATCTGCTGGCAATGCCCCTACTTATACAGCCCAAAATGCCGTTAGCCTTCTTGGCAACAAGGGCACACTGTCAACTCATATCCAGCTTCTCGTCCACTGTGACCCCTAGGTCCTTTTCTGCAGAACTGCTGCCTAGCCATTCGATCCCTAGTCTGTAACAGTGCATGGGATTCTTCCGTCCTAAGTGTAGGACTCTGCACTTGTCCTTGTTGAACCTCATCAGGTTTCTTTTGGCCCAATCCTCTAATTTGTCTAGGTCCCTCTGTATCTATCCCTACCCTCCAGCGTATCTACCTCTCCTCCCAGTTTAGTGTCATCTGCAAACTTGCTGAGAGTGCAGTCCATGTCATCCTCCAGATCATTAATGAAGATATTGAACAAAACCGGCCCCAGGACCGACCCTTGGGGCACTCCACTTGAAACCGGCTGCCAACTAGACATGGAGCCATTGATCACTACCCGTTGAGCCCGACAATCTAGCCAGCTTTCTATCCACCTTATAGTCCATTCATCCAGCCCATACTTCTTTAACTTGCTGGCAAGAATACTGTGGGAGACCGTATCAAAAGCTTTGCTAAAGTCAAGGAATAACACATCCACTGCTTTCCCCTCATCCACACAGCCAGTTATCTCCTCATAGAAGGCCATTAGGTTAGTCAGGCATGACTTGCTCTTGGTGAATCCATGCTGACTGTCCTGATCACTTTCCTCTCCTCCAAGTGCTTCAAAATTGATTCCTTGAGGACCTGCTCTATGATTTTTTCCAGGGACTGAGGTGAGGCTGAAGAAGTGGGCTGTAGTCCACGAAAGCTTATGCTCTAATAAATTTGTTAGTCTCTAAGGTGCCACAAGTACTCCTGTTCTTCTTTTTGACTGGCCTGTAGTTCCCCCGATCCTCCTCCTTCCCTTTTTTAAAGATGGGCACTACATTGGCCTTCTTCCAGTCATCCGGGACCTCCCCCGATCACCATGAGTTTTCAAATAAAATGGCCAATGGCTCTGCAGTCACATCCACCAACTCCTTTAGCACCCTCGGATGCAGCGCATCCGGCCCCATGGACTTGTGCTCGTCCAGTTTTTCTAAATAGTCCTGAACCACTTCTTTCTCCACAGCGGGCTGCTCACCTTCTCCCCATACTGTGCTGCCCAGTGCAGCAGTCTGGGAGCTGACCTTGTTCGTGGAGACAGAGGCAAAAAAAGCATTGAGTACATTAGCTTTTTCCACATTCTCTGTCACTAGGTTGCCTCCCTCAGTCAGTAAGGGGCCCACACTTTCCTTGACTTTCTTCTTCTTGCTAACATACCTGTAGAAACCCTTCTTGTTACTCTTAACATCTCTTGCTAGCTGCAACTCCAAGTGTGATTTGGCCTTCCTGATTTCACTCCTGCACGCCTGAGCAATATTTTTATACTCCTCCCTAGTCATTTGTCCAAGCTTCCACTTCTTGTAAGCTTCTTTTTTGCGTTTAAGATCAGCAAGGATTTCACTGTTAAGCCAAGCTGGTCGCCTGACATATTTACTATTCTTTCTACACATCGGGATGATTTTTTCCTGCAACCTCAATAAGGATTCTTTAAAATACAGCCAGCTCTCCTGGACTCCTTTCCCCCTCATGTTATTCTCCCAATGGATCCTGCCCATCAGTTCCCTGAGGGAGTCAAAGTCTGCTTTTCTGAAGTCCAGGGTCCGTATTCTGCTGCTCTCCTTTCTTCCTTGTGTCAGGATCCTGAACTCGACCATCTCATGGTCACCGCCTCCCAGATTGCCGTCCACTTTTGCTTCCCCTACTAATTCTCCCCTGTTTGTGAACAGCAGGTCAAGAAAAGCTCTGCCCCTAGTTGGTTCCTCCAGCACTTGCACCAGGAAATTGTCCCCTACACTTTCCAAAAACTTCCTGGATTGTCTGTGCACCTCTGTATTGCTCTCCCAGCAGATATCAGGGTGATTAAAGTCTCCCATGAGAACCAGGGCCTGTGATCTAGGGCACGTCTTCACTACCCGCCGGATTGGCAGGTAGCAATTGATCTATTGGGAATCGACTTATCGTGTCTAGTGAAGACGTGATAAAATCGATCGGAAGCGGAGTCGACGGCAGCGCGGCAGCGGTCAACTCGCCGCCGTCCTCACAGCCAGGTAAGTCGACCTAAAATACGCAACTTCAGCTACGCTATTCACGTAGCTGAAGTTGCGTATGTTAGGTCGACACCCCCCTCTCCCCCCCGTAGTGTAGACCTAGCCCTGGTAACTTCTGTTAGTTGCCAGAAGAAAGCCTCGTCCACCTCATCCCCCTGGTCTGGTGGTTTATAGCAGACTCCAACCACGACATCACCCTTGTTGCTCACACTTCTCAACTTTATCCAGAGACTCTCAGGTTTTTCTGCAGTTTCATACCGGAGCTCTGAGCAGTCATACTGCTCTCTTACATACAATGCAACTCCCCCACCTTTTCTGCCCTGCCTGTCCTTCCTGAACAGTTTCTATCCATCCATGACAGTGCTCCAGTCATGTGAGTTATCCCACCAAGTCTCTGTTATTCCAATCACATCATAGTTCCCTGACTGTGCCAGGACTTCCAGTTCTCCCTGCTTGTTTCCCAGGCTTCTTGCAGTTGTGTATAGGCACTTAAGATAACTCGCTGATCGTCCTGCTTTCTCAGTATGAGACAGGAGTCCTCCCCTCTTGCGCTCTCCTGCTCATGCTTCCTCCTGGTATCCCACTTCCCCACTTACCTCAGGGCTTTGGTCTCCTTCCCCTCGTGAACCTAGTTTAAAACCCTCCTCACTAGGTTAGCCAGCCTGCTTGCGAAGATGCTCTTCCCTCTCTTCGTTAGGTGGAGCCCGTCTCTGCCTAGCACTCCTCCTTCTTGGAACACCATCCCATCAGGGCGGGTGCAAGGATGTTTCGCGCCCTAGGCGAAACTTCCACCTTGCACCCCTCCTCCCCCGAGCCCTGTGGCAGCTCTCCGCCCCCATCCTGCCCTGAGGCGCCCCCCCCCCCCCGCGGCAGCTCCCCCACTCCACTCTGAGGCACCCCCCTGCGGCAGCTCCCCTCCTGCTGGGTGTCACTGTGGGTGTTGGGTATCTGTGTGCCCGCGGGTGCTGGGCATCACTGAGGGTGTTGGGTATACGTGTGCCCATGGCAGCTGCGTATGTGCGTTGCCATGGGCATCGGGTATATCAGTCAACGTGTGCACTGGGTATGTGGGTCACCATGGGCGTGGGATATGTGGGTCGTCGGGTATGTGGGTCACGCGAGCGTGGGGTATGTGGATTGTTGGGTATGTGGGTCACGTGGGCGTTGGGTACGTGGGTCGCTGTGGGCGTTGGGTATCTGGGTTGCTGTGGGCGTTGGGTATGTGGGTCTGTGACGAAGTGGGAATATTCTTAATGTTTTCTCTGAATAGTGTGTGGGTGACTTAGTTTCCCCTATGCAGTTCTTAAGTATTTAGGTGCGGGGATCAGGGGGTGTGATTGTTGCAGAGCCATAGAGGGCCAGTGTGATGGTGTCTGCACAGAGAATGGCCGACACCCTGTCTCCTGGTAACTGATGGCCTGGGCCCCTCCCCTGCAAAGGGAAGAGATCCACCAGGGGGTCTTCCCCCTTCTCCTCCCAACCCTCCCTTACCAGATCCAGGGGCCCCTCACTCTCCTCCCATACAGCAGCTCAAAGGGAAGAACGCTGGGGATTCCTGGGGCACTTCCCCGTACCGCAGGTGGGGCAGGTACTTGTCCCAGTCCTGCGGAGGCTGATTCATAGAAGTCCTCAGCATCATCCTCAGGGTCCCACAAAATCTCTCCACCAGCACGTTGGGCTGAGGCTGATATGCAGAGGCCAGGTGGGCCAGACCCCACATTTCTCCCACAAGCCCCGGAGCAGGGCTGACATGACATTGGACCCCTGGTCTGTAAGGACCTCGCTGGGGACCCCCACTCTGCTGAAGATGGTCAGCAGCACGTCTGCCACGGTGTCTACCTCGATGGAGGACAGAGCCACCGCCCCTGGGTAGCAGGTGGCAAAATCCATCACCACCAGGATGTATTTCTTCCCTGACCGGGTCTCCTTGCTGAGGGACCCCACTATGTCCATAGCCACCTGCTGGAAAGGCTCCTCTATGATGGGCAGGGGTCTCAAGGGAGTTTCACTCTTATCCTGGGACTTCCCCACCCTCTGGCCGGGGTCGCAGGACCTGCAGTACTGCTGGACTATGTCACGGGTCGTTGGGTATGTGGGTCGCGAGGACATTGGGTATGTAGGTTGCGTGGGTGTTGGGTATGTAGATCGCGTGGGCGTCGGGTATGTAGGTTGCGTGGGTGTTGGGTATGTAGATCGCGTGGGCGTCGGGTATCTGGGTCGCTGTGTGCACTGGGTACGTGGGTCGCGTGGGCGTCGGGTATGTGGGTCGCGTGGGTATCGGGTATCTGGGTTGCTGTGTGCACTGGGTATGTGGGTCGCGTGGGTATCGGGTATCTGGGTCGCTGTGAGCGCTGGGTACGTGGGTCGCTGTGTGCGCTGGGTATGTGGGTCGCGTGGGTATCGGGTATCTGGGTTGCTGTGTGCGCTGGGTATGTGGGTCGCGTGGGTATCGGGTATCTGGGTCGCTGTGTGCGCTGGGTACGTGGGTCGCTGTGTGCGCTGGGTATGTGGGTCGCGTGGGCGTCGGGTATGTGGGTCGCTGTGTGGGCTGGGTATGTGGGACGTGTGGGCGTCGGTTATGGGAAGTGGTGGGTACAGCAGAACCGCAGTGTTGCGAACCCCTCGCGAATGGAGGTGTCGGTAGCTCTGGACACAACGTTGTGGTTCTTTCCGATGGTTCCAGCTGAACGGGGACTTCACACAGCTTTGGAGCGTTACTGCGCAGATAGAAATGCTGCTTTTAACCAGCTTCATTTCAACTAAACAAGCCCAGAAACGGTTTTGTTAATTTGTCATTTAAAAAAAATCTTTCTAGTCGTTTACATTTCATGCTGTCCGGGGTGTGTTTTTCTTTGTCACAGGGTCCCGCTCACACCATAGGTGCCAACTTTCTCCGGTGCCGGTCGGTGCCCGCGCCCCCCAGCCCCTTGCCCCGCCCCTGGCCCTGCCCCCATTCCAACCCCATCCCCAAAGTCCCCGCCCTAACTGCACCCCAGCCCCGCCTCTTCCCCCAGCGTGCCGCATTCCCCCTCCCTGCCCCGCGAATCAGCTGTTTTGCGGTACAAGCGCTGGGAGGGAGGGGGGAGAAGCAGGACGCGGCGGCGCGCTCGCGGAGGAGGCGGGGATGGAGGCGAGCTGAAGCAGGGGCGGGGTGGGGAGCTGCTGGGGGGTGCCCAGCACTCACCAATTTTTTTCCGTGGGTGCTCCGGGACTGGAGCTCCCACGGAGTCAGCGCCCGTGGCTCACACTGAAGTCAGACAGTGACTCCCCTCAGAGCGCGCTCTCCCCATGGCAAGCCCCCTGGGCTTCAGCGCCTCCTGGGTCTGACTTCAGAACGATCAGCTCCCTGCTCGCCCCGGGAGCTCCCCACACCTGAACGGGACAGCTGGGGAGCCTCACACGCCCCAGAGCCCTGCCCCCCAACTCCACAGTCAGCCAGCGTGGGACACAGACGGGTCAGTCACAGAGCAGAGCTTGGGAGCATAGGGAGCAGGAAGTTACATAGTCCATCTTGGGGTGATCCCTGAGTCCCAAATCAGACGGACTTCTTCCAGCTGCCCCGTCTCAGGGCTTTGTCTCTCTGCCCCGTCCCTCCGCCCGAAAACAGGCCACTGGTCTCTTTGTTCTTCAACACATTGCAGAGGAGGGGGCCTGATCATCAGTTGCCAGGATACGGAGTGTCGGCCTGGCAGCCAGTCGGCATCACACCTGCCCTCTAGGGGTCTCTGCAACGATCACACACCCTGATCCCCCCACCTAGACACTTGAATAACACATAGGGTAAACTGAGGCACACACAGTATTCAGAGAAAACATCAAGAACATTCCCACTTCCTCACACTTTGCTGCTGCCTGATTGCGAACTGCTGATGCCAAGTGAGGTGTGTGGCGGACGGGTCAGTTTGTAACTCTTGGGTTCTACTCACTGGGTCACAGAGGTTGTTGGTATCCGGATTGCCGTGGCTGCTGGGGCATGGAGGGTGTTGGGTATCCAACTTGCCATGGGCTTTGGGTCACCTCATCTGTGCTGCTCTGCGGCGGGTGTGTGATGACGGCAGGGTTGGGTTGCTGAGTAGTGGTGGTGCTGGGTGCGTGTTACTGTGACTATTGTGGGTGTGTCAGTGATACTGTGCTACCCACCTGCCGATCCAGTTTCATGTCAATACAATGCCCTGTTGCGGGTAGGGTGATCTCATCAAGGGCAGCCAAGGGGTGAAAGGAAATGGAGCCCGTGGCTGGCTGTATATGCAGGTCTGGGGACATGGATGGTGAAACGCTGCTACACCTGCTCTGCGAGGGGCATGTCCACAACCCCAGAGCTCCCAGCCCAAAGCCCGGCTCCCCTGGCCTAGGGTGCTGGCCTTGCTCCTGGGCACCTCGCCAGGTGAACAGCGGCTCGTGGACTGAGAGTGCTGTGTGTGTCTGTGTGCGTGTGGGGTCGCTGTGTGTATCGGGAGGGGTGTTGTGGTGCCTGTGTGTGTCTGTGTGCATGTGAGGTCACTGTGTGTATCGGGAGGGGGTGTTGCAGTGCCTGTATATGTGTCAGGGTGTATGTCAAGGATCACTGTGTGTGTGTGTGTGTTGCAGTTTGTGTGTGTGTGTGTGTCTCAGGGTGACATCAAGGATCACTGTGTGTATCTGGAGGGGTTGTTGCAAAGTGTATGTTGTGTTAGGGTGACATCAGGGATCAGTGTGTGTATCAGGAGGGAGTGTTGCGATGTGTGTGTTGTGTCAGGGTGTAGTCAAGGATCACTGTGTGTATCTGAACGGGGTGTTGTGGTGCCTGTCTGTGTGTCGGGGTGATGTTAAGGATCAGTATGTGTAATGGTTGAGGGTGTTGCGGTGCCCGTGTCGGTGTGACAGCAAGGATCAGTGTGTGTATCTGGAGGGGTTGTTGTGGTGTCTGTGTGTGTGTGTCTGGGTGATGTCAAGGATCACTGTGTGTATTGGGAGGTAGTGTTGTGGTGCCTAGGGTGTGTCAGGGTGTATGTCAAGGATCATTGTGTGTATCAGGAGGGGGTGTTGCGGTGCCTATGTGCGTATGGGGTTGCTGTGTGTATCTGGAGGGGTTGTTGTGGTGTCTGTGTGTGTGTGTCAGGGTGACAGCAAGGATCACTGTGTGTATCTGGAGGGGGTGTTGCGGTGTTTTTGTGTGTGTCGGTGTGATGTCAAGGATCAGTGTGCATATTGGCAGGGTGATTGCAGTGTCTGTGTGTGTGTCGGGGTGACGTCAAGGATCAGTGTGTGTATCTGGAGGGGGTGTTGCGGTGTCTGTGTATGTGTCAGGGTGACATCAAGGATCAGTGTGTGTATCTGGAGGGGGAGTTGCAGTGTCTGTGTGTGTGTCGGGGCGATGCCAAGGATCAGTGTGTGTATCTGGAGGGGGTGTTGCGGTGCCTGTGTGTGTGTCGGGGTGATGTCCAGGATCAGTGTGTGTATCTGGAGGGGGTGTTGCAGTGTCTGTGTGTGTGTCGGGGTGATGTCCAGGATCAGTGTGTGTATCTGGAGGGGGTGTTGCGGTGCCTGTGTGTGTGTCGGGGTGATGTCCAGGATCAGTGTGTGTATCTGGAGGGGGTGTTGCGGTGCCTGTGTGTGTGTCGGGGTGACGTCAAGGATCAGTGTGTGTAACAGGAGTAGTTGTTGCAGTTTCTGTGCATGTGGGGGTGACATCCAAGATCAGTGTGTGTATCTGGAGGGGTGTTGCGGTGTCTGTGTATGTGTCAGGGTGACATCAAGGATCAGTGTGTGTATCTGGAGGGGGAGTTGCAGTGTCTGTGTGTGTGTCGGGGCGATGCCAAGGATCAGTGTGTGTATCTGGAGGGGGTGTTGCGGTGCCTGTGTGTGTGTCGGGGTGATGTCCAGGATCAGTGTGTGTATCTGGAGGGGGTGTTGCAGTGTCTGTGTGTGTGTCGGGGTGACGTCCAGGATCAGTGTGTGTATCTGGAGGGGGTGTTGCGGTGCCTGTGTGTGTGTCGGGGTGACGTCAAGGATCAGTGTGTGTATCTGGAGGGGGAGTTGCGGTGCCTGTGTGTGTGTCGGGGTGACGTCAAGGATCAGTGTGTGTAACAGGAGTAGTTGTTGCAGTTTCTGTGCATGTGGGGGTGACATCCAAGATCAGTGTGTGTATCTGGAGGGGGTGTTGCGGTGTCTGTGTGTGTGTCGGGGTGACGTCCAGGATCAGTGTGTGTATCTGGAGGGGTGTTGCGGTGCCTGTGTGTGTGTCGGGGTGACGTCCAGGATCGGTGTGTGTATCTGGAGGGGGTGTTGCGGTGCCTGTGTGTGTGTCGGGGTGATGTCCAGGATCAGTGTGTGTATCTGGAGGGGGTGTTGCGGTGCCTGTGTGTGTGTCGGGGTGACGTCCAGGATCAGTGTGTGTATCTGGAGGGGTGTTGCGGTACCTGTGTGAGTGTCAGGGTGACGTCCAGGATCAGTGTGTGTATCTGGAGGGGGTGTTGAGGTGCCTGTGTGTGTGTCGGGGTGACGTCCAGGATCAGTGTGTGTATCTGGAGGGGTGTTGCGGGGCCTGTGTGTGTGTCGGGGTGACGTCCAGGATCAGTGTGTGTATCTGGAGGGGTGTTGCGGTGCCTGTGTGAGTGTCAGGGTGACGTCGAGGATCGGCGTGTGTATCGGCGGGGTTGTTGCGGTGAGGGCAGAGCGGAGCGGGCTGGGGAGCTGCGTGTCGTGGAAAGGGCAGGGAGGTCTGTTTGAGTGACTCTGCCAGGGTCCCCTCAGAGCAGGGCAGGCTGCCTCGCCAGGGCCACAGCAAGTGAAGTGGGGCACCTAAGTGACCAGGGCCAGGAGTGACTTGGGCACTGCCCACCCTGGAGGAGGCGTTTCCCCTCTGCCCAGCCTGCCAGCTCGCGGCCTGGCTGGGGCTCCGTGCCCACTCCCCGCCCTGGCCTCGGTGGGTCTGGCTGGGGAGGCTGGGGGGCTGGATGCCCCCCGGGGATCCAGCCCCTGCCCACACTGCGCCTCCCCTGCCCGGGGGGGTGCCCACAATCGCAGCAGCTGGAGACGCCACGGTGACGGGCTGGAGACGAGAGCCTGGCCCGGTGCTGGGGGATGACACAAAGCTGAGGGAAAACTGTCTGTCCATCCTTCCCTCCCCCAAGGGCCGAGCGCCCTTGGAAGCCCTCTGCCGCCTGCCAGCCCCAACTGGGGACCCCAGAGCAGACGCTGGTAGGGCAGGTGCGGCAGCCATTGATGCTTCTGCAGGGTAGGGGGGCTCAGCTGGGGCGTGTTCCCCTGTCAGGGCTGGCCCCAGTGTCCAGTGCGGTGCCAGGGGGCGTGGGGCTCCGGGGAACAGGGGCTGAGCAGGGCATGCTCTCCCCTCTGTCAGGGCTGGCAGCACCAGGAGGTGCTGGGCTGCAGGGGTCAGGTTCTCTGCGGGGAGCCACAGCTGGGTTCCCCTTCACTTCCTGCCCCACACTGTTGTGTGTCACAGACCTGCTGTGCCCCTCCCCAGAGGCAGCTGCCTCTCAGCGCTGTGGGGGAGCCCAACAGCCCTGTGCAGTGGGCTGAGGCCAGACGCTGGGAGATGCGGCGATGCCAGGGCCCAGCCAGGACCTGGGGCTAGCACAGGGCTTGGGCAGGGTCCCCTGGGTGCCCTGTTCCTGCCTTCCCAGGCGCAGGCCCTTTCCGAGGTGCAGGGAGGCCCGGGCCACTTCCAGCTGTTGAGGCCCCAGCCATAACAAACAGAAAACCGAGGACACACAGTCTAGTGTCGTGCCATCACAACGATCTCTTTGTATCAATAGCGGTGCACGTTGAACTCTCAATCTATGTCCGTTAACAAACCTGGCGTCGTTTACCAATCCCGTCTCTTCAGTGTGCAGCTCCATGCCGAGAGGGGCTCACAGTTTGGTCCCAGAGGGATGTGCATAAAAACAAGTTACAAAACGTATCAAATGCCAAACAAATGAACCAGTGTCTCGAGGCCCAGGCCAAAGGCCCCCCCCCCCGATTGCCCAGCCGTCCCCAGGCAGAGCCGGGATTTGTCCCAATTTGGCGCGTCCCAGAGCCCGGTTAATTTTAGAGCCCGGAGCTGCTGCTTGGGTTGGTTCCTAGGTAACCGGCCCCCTGCTCCCCCGCAGCCCCCCCACACCCCCTGCCCAGCCCAGCTAAAAATGGAACAGGAGGGGAGAGACAGCAGCTCCCTCTTAAAGGGACAGCGCCGCCAGGCAGCCCAGGGAGCTAGGGGTGACCCACTGACCCCCCTAGCAAACACGCTGCCTCCTCCGTCCCCTGCATGGGCTTGTGCCCCCCTTTTCACACACCCCACAACCCCCTCCCCTCACCTGTCATGTCACATGCACCCTGTAACCTCCCCCTGTTGTGTGTCACACACAAACACGCACACACACTGACCCAGAGCACATCCCTGCCCCGCCCCCAGGGGTGGGAGAGGAGCACTGCACTGTGCCTTTAAGGGGGGCTGCCTACAGTCCAGGCTGTGCGGGGCAGGGGGAGAGGAACCTGGACCTGGCCTGCCCCTCCCCAGCTGTGAGGGAGGAGCAGGGGAGGGACATAGGTTCACACCGCAGTTCCCAGGCTCACACACAGGGGACCAGGCTCACATGTTGATGCCCACGTTGTCAGGGACTCACAGATTGTGCCCACTCTTGGTCCCGTGCGGTCCGTGGAGGGGGCCTCTTTAAGTGCGACAGCCCTTCTCGGGGGTGCACTCTCTCTCGGGGTCAGGTCCCTCCACCTCCTGGAGCCGCACCTCTCTGAGCCTTAGCACGTCTGTCTGTGCCGTGGGCCCCCTCGGGGCCTCCGCCCCCCGAAGGGGTTGATGCCCCCCTGTTCTCTAGACCGGAGTGACTCTCAGCCAGCATGAAACAGGAGGGTTATTGAGAGTTGAACACAGCACAGGAAACTCTCAGAGCCTCAGACCTGGCCTCCCTTAGCCCAGCACATCCCAGTCTCCCTGCATCCAGGTGGGCTCTGCCTGCTCCCCCTCTCCAGCCCCGAGCCCCCCTGCTTCCCTGCTGGGCATCTGAGATCCCTGGCCCCAGGCCCCACCTCTGTCCATTGTCTTCTCTCCAGGTAAACAGGGTCTCAAACAGGGTCGCCTGGGCCTCCTCTCCCCTCTTCTGTCCTGTGGCCCCTCTGGCTGGAACTGGCTGGTCAGGTCACTGGGGTCCTCTCTCCGCAGCCCATTGTCCTCCCACTGGCCAGAACCGGCTGTGACTCCCGAGCTGGGCCTCCCGGTCGGTCAGGTCGTCAGGTCACCAGTCGCTGGGGTATCCGTCCTCCAGGCCATTGGCTGGGGTCCCAAGTTCCCTTTCCGGTCCTCTGTAACAACAAACTCCCTCTCCCCTCACCTCTTTAAACCAGTAACACCCAAGGACACTGAGTCCCACCCCCTCTGCATGCAAACCATTGGAAAAACATGGAAAAAACAAGAAAATCCCCCACTTTGTCACATCGGTTCACACGCGGCTGCCCAGGTTCACACTCGTGCCCAGGCTCACACACGCTTACGCAGGGACACCTGCGTGGGCACCTCTGCCCACACAGACACACCCCCTGCCACTCACACACACCTCCGCGATGGCTGACACCGCTGTGACATCCATCCGTGCACATCCAGCCAGGGCCCCGGGGCAGGCACACACCTATGCTGCTGCTGGGGTTCCCTGCACAACTGCTCCACACGCTGGTGCAGGGACTCACACTCGCTGCCCTGTGCTGACGCACACACACGCCTGCTCTCCTCTCCAGGTCCAGCTGGCCCCCTTAGCCGCTGGGATGGCACCAGCCCCATCTGATCCAAGCACACCCATGCCAGGGAGCTCCCCGGCCCCTGCCCTGCCACCCCGCCGGCCCCACTACCAGCCTTACCCTGCCTCGCCTCGCCAGCCCCTTGGGCTCACTCAGACTCTGCACAAGGGTTGCCCTAGACACCCCTGTTCCTGGGGCTGCGGCCCTGCCCCTGCGGCCAGCAGCTCTGCTCAGACACCCATGAGCCATCCCTGTCCCCAGGGGCAGGACAGGTCTCCCTTTGCTCCCCAGCACCACGGACAGTCCCAGGACAGCTGGGTGGCTCCCTCTTGGGGGCTGGGGGTAGCCCGGCGAGGTGCCGGGGGGCAGCATGCTGCTGGGTGAGGTGGCACTCAGGGGCTCCTGCTGCCCTGGGGGCTCTGGGCTGCGTGTGGGCAGGAGCCCCGGCTGTCTCGGGGTTAATGGGCAGGGGAGGGGGTACCCAGGCTCCGGCTGGGTCCGGCCCGCGCGCCTGCTGGCTCTTTGTTGCTGGGAGAGCAGGGCAGGCTGGGTAAAATTTCCGCCCCAATAATTTTCCTCTCCACTCGGCGCGTCTCCCTCGCTCCCTTGCTGGCTGGCAGCTCTGTCACTCGCTCCGTCCTCTCTCCTGCCTGGGTCCCTGCTCTCCACGGACGTCCATGCCCCTTCCCCAGGGTGCCCACAGGCAGGAGCTGCCCACTGCAGGTTCTGCACAGGGGCAGCAGGACGGCAGTGTGGTGGCTCCCCGGTGCCCCATGGGTGGCCCACGGGCATGTGGCTTGGGGTGAGCCTGGACGCCGCACCATGGGCTCAGTGTGGTACACAGGGCGGCCGTGAGGATGCTGGCTTCTCTCCTGCAGCTGCTCCAGGAGTTCTCAGGCACCCCCAGCACCACTCCCCAGGCCAGAGCGGGACCCATGCCTGGCATCTCCCTGTGTGGCACCTGCCTCTGCCTGGATAACGATGCGCCCTGCGGAGCCGGGCAGGGCCGGGAGGAGAAGGTACAGACTGTTCCCAGACTGGAGGGGCTGGCGTGGGCTCCCTCTGCTGCCAGGCAGCACAGAATAAGCTGGGTCTGGGAGCTGAGCCAGGCCTGGGCAGCCTGTCCCCTCTGGGGCCTCCGATCCCGCCCGGGGATGGGGTCTGGCTGGTCAGGGGGGCGGGGCATGGGGCATATGGCCTGTCCCCTCTGGGGGCTCCGATCCCGCCCGGGGATGGGGTCTGGCCAGTCGGGGTGGGGGGAGCACGGAATGGGGCGCGGGGCCTGTCCCCTCTATGGGGGCGCTGGCTCCCATCTGGGGCGGGGGGCGTTGCCCCCAGCTGCTCTCCCCACAGGGGGTTGCCCTGGGGACGGACAGGCTCTGCCTGCTCAGTGCAGCCCTGGGCCCGGGCCAGGGCCTGAGCCCTGTGGGATGGTGGGATCAGGGATGAGAGCGCCCCCTGCTGCTCAGAGGCAGGAGAACATGGTGCTGACTTGGAGGGAGGGTGAAGTCTCTGTGTCTGCTGAGAGTGGGAGCTGGAATGTACCCCAAGGCTCCCGGATGCCGGGGTTCCACCTCAAATGGTGCTGCTGCCGCGGTGGGTTTACATGGGGCCAGATCAGGCTTCTCACTGGGCTTCCGGCTGCATGTGGCTGGACTCACGTCGTCAGGGCAGGGGAGCCCTGTGGGATTGGGGGTGCCACCTCTGTGCTGGGGGAGGGGACCCCACTGTAGGGCTCTGCACCGGGGGGAGGGGTACCTCCCCTGTAGTGCTCTGTGCCGAGGGAGGGGACCCTGCTGTAGGGCTTTGTGCTGGGGGAGGGGAACCCCCCCCATAGGGCTCTGTGCTGGGGGGGGACCCCCCTGTAGGGCTCTGTGCCAGGGAGGGGACCCCGCTGTAGGGCTCTGCACCGGGGGGAGGGGTACCTCCCCTGTAGTGCTCTGTGCCGAGGGAGGGGAACCCCATAGAGCTCTGTGCCGGGGGAGGGGACCCCGCTGTAGGGCTTTGTGCTGGGGGGGAGGGGAACCCCCCCCCATAGGGCTCTGTGCAGGGGGAGCCTGTAACCTGGGCCGGGGCGGGGGAACGACACAGGTGATACCTTCTGCCTGGGAAACTGGACAAAGGCTGGAGGAGGGGCTAGGGCGGGGGGTGAGGCAGCTGGAGGGGGTTTCAGTTTGGAAATGGCTGGGGAGACTGGGGGAGGCCCAGAGACTGGGTCTGGGCTCGCCACCCCCCAAGATGGACCTGACTGAGGGGTCCTGTTTTCTGTACCTACAAGCTCTATCTTGGACTGTGTTCCTGTCGTCTAATAAACCGTCTGTGTCACTGGCTGGCTGAGAGTCCCGGGGAATCGCAGGAAGTGGGGGTGCAGGGCCCTGACTCCCCCACACTCCGTGACAGATGCAGGAGTCCCTGGGCAGGGTCCTGCCCTGGGCTCTGCGGGAGACCGAGTGGGGTGGGAAGAACGGTCCCCCAGCCTGAAATCTGTGTGCTGACCTGGGGGGCAGGCCCCTTCTCTCCTCACACCGTTCCCCCTCGGCTCTCTGGAGCCCGTCTCGCCCTGGGCCTGGGCCCTGTTTGCGTCTCGGACCCTGTATCCTGCAGGGGCCCTGCCCATGCCAGTGCTGGGCAGCCCTTGCTTTGCCAGTTGGGTCTCCTGCCGCGTTCTCGGGGGGAGAGCGTCTCTGATCCCCGAGTGCGCCAGGCTGGGGGAGTGTCTGTTCTAGGGTGGGGCTGGGCCGGGGGTCTCCGGGATTCGGATTAGCAGGGGGCTTGCGGTGGCTGGAATCCCAGGGGGTGGGGTGGAGGAGGGTAGGGTTTGTCTGCGGGGTGACCGGAGTGGGGTTAATTCACAGGCTAGCGGAGGGGCCTGTCCAGAGCTCGGAGTCTGGACTCCCCATGGGTCACGCCCTTGGCACACAGAGGCCCCAGCGAGGAGCCAACAGAGCTGGGTGGGGCTGGCCCAGGCCTGTTCGGCCCATTACAGGGATGCAGAGCCCGGGGCAGGGGGTCGAGGGCCCCGGGGAGCAGCCCTACCCACAGGCCCTGCTGGGGGTGGGGGGGGGGGAGCCCCTGCAGCTCTCCCTGGCCCGGCTAGAGCTGCCAGCGGCACAGTGGCTTTCTGCCTTCCCTGGCACACCATGGCAGGCTGCCCCAGAGAGCCGCAGGCGGGCTGGGCCCAAGGCGCGGGGCGAGTCCCAGGGGCCAGTGTCACAGAGTCCCCGGGCGATGCTCTGGAACTGCTCCCCACAAAGCCAGGCAGGACTCTGGGGAAGTCTCTGTGAGCAGACTGTCTCCAGGGCATGGAGCTCACACGGCTTCACCTTCCTGGGTCTGACCTCGGAGCATTCAGCATATGCCCCTCCCTGCGCTTCCCACAGCGAGTCCACCCCGGTGGGGTCCTGGGGAAGCCAGAGGGTCCTGCATCTCCACTTCGCAGTCAGATGTGACTCTCAGTCAGCCAGGAAAACAGAGGTTTATTAGATGACAGGAACACGGTCTAAAACAGAGCTTGTAGGTCCAGAGAACAGGAGCCCTCAGCTGGGTCCATTCTGGGGCCCAGCGAGCCAGACACCCCTGTGTGCCCTCCCTTCCAGTCCCCAGCCAGCTCCAAACTGAAACCCCCTCCAGCCCCTCCTTTCTGGCCTTTGTCCGGCCATTGCCCCGGGCCAGGAGGTCACCTGATCTCTTTGTTCTCCAACACCTTTAGCATCCCCTTGCAGGGGGGAAGGGCCCTGGCCATTTGTTGCCAGGAGACAGAGTGTCGGCCATTTATGTGCACTGGCCCTTTGCTCTGCAACAATCTCACCCACTTATCCCCCCACCTAGCGACTAAAGAAATGCATGGGGGAAACTGAGGCACCCACACAGCATTCAGTGAAAACATTAAGAACAGGCCCACTTTGTCACAACCAGTCAGTGCCACCCAGCAGGGGAGCAGAGACGGGCACAGCACCCTCAGCCTGCCCCCAGCCTGCTGCAGGCGTGAGCCCTGCCCTGGGCTCTCTGCCCCGGGGTGTTGGCCGCAGGACCTGACACACCCATGGCCGTACAGGGCCAGTGCGCCCCTGGAGCGCCTGCAGCAACTGATCCTTCCCCTGTGCGTTAGGGTGTGGCCCGGGGAGGGGTGTCCGGGCCGGGCCCCTCCCCATGTCTCTGGGGACCCTATTTATAGCCCCGGTGCCCCAGCTGCCAGCACAGCTAATCCCCATGCCGCAAGCGGGGGAGGGACCTGAGCCGGGGGACGGATGGGAGCAGCTGCTGGGGCATCCCAGAGCCAGTGGGCAGCGCACGCACCTCGCCCTGGCAGCTGGCACAGCTCTGCTGGCCCCGGACGGCACGTTGGCAAGACATGCGGCCACGTCACCCGCCCTGCACCGCCCCCCATCCCAGGGACACCCGGCGCAGCGCCAGGCCATGAGCCGCCTCAGGCCGAGCACTGGCTGCTGCTGGGAGCTGGGGCCTCCAGCCCAAACGCCGACCGGTAAGATGGGTCCTGGCTGGTCACCGCCCCCCAGCGCGTCCCGCCTACCCCCGCAGCCCTGATGGACCCCAGCCTGCCCCCCGTCACCCCACTGACGGGGCCTGGTCACCCCAACGGCGGCACGGGCGGGGGGCGGCGGCACGGCGGGTCGGGGCGCATACCCGGGGTGGGGGGGAGGCGGTGTCACAGCGGGTTGGGGCGCATACCCGGGGCAGGGGGGCGGCGTCACAGCGGGTCGGGGCGCATACCCGGGGCAGGGGGGCGGTGTCACGGCGCATACCCGGGGTGGGGGGGAGGCAGTGTCACAGCGGGTCAGGGTGCATGCGGGGGGTGGCGTCACAGCGGGTCGGGGCGCATACCTGGGGCAGGGGGGCGGTGTCACGGCAGCGCTGGGCGTGTACCTGGGGTGTGGGGGCGGTGTCACAGCGGGTCAGGGCGCATACCCGGGGCAGGGGGGGCGGTGTCATAGTGGCGCTGGGCGTGTACCCGAGGCGGGGGGCGGTGTCACAGCGGTGCTGGGCGTGTACCTGGGGCGTGGGGGTGGTGTCACGGCGGGTCGGGGCGCATACCCGGGGCAGGGGGGCGGTGTCACGGCGGCGCTGGGCGTGTACCTGGGGTGTGGGGGCGGTGTCACAGCGGGTCAGGGCGCATACCCGGGGCAGGGAGGGCGGTGTCATAGTGGCGCTGGGCGTGTACCCGAGGCGGGGGGCGGCGTCACGGCGGGTCGGGGCGCGTACCCGGGGCGGGGGGCGGCGTCACGGCGGTTCGGAGCGCATACCCGGGGCAGGGGGGCGGTGTCACAGCAGCGCTGGGCGCGTACCCGGGGTGGGGGGCGGCGTCACGGCGGGTCGGGGCGCGTACCCGGGGCAGGGGGGGCGGTGTCATGGTGGCGCTGGGCATGTACCCGGGGGGGGCAGTGTCATGGCAGCGCTGGGCGTGTACCCGGGGCGTGGGGGCGGTGTCACGGCAGGTTGGGGCGCATACCCAGGGTGGGGAGCAGTGTCACGGCGGCACTGGGTGCATACCCGGGGCGGGGGGTGGCATCACGGCGGGTCGGTGCGCATAACCAGGGCGGGGGGGTGGCGTCATGGCGGGTCGGGGCGTGTACCTGGGATGGGGGGGCAGTGTCACAGCGGCGCTGGGTGCGGACCCGGGGTGGGGGGGCGGCGTCACAGCGGGTCGGGGTGCGGACCCGGGGGCGGTGCTCTTGCAGCAGGCACCGACGTGGTCCCCCCCAGGTGTATGCGGCCAGCTCAGACGCCGGAGGGTTTTGCCTGGCAGTATTCGGAGATGCGGCTCTTGTGCCCCTCCCCCGGCTGTATAAGGGTGGTGCCCACTGGCGCCCCTCAGCCTCTGCTCCCCGCCCACGGGTCGACGTGCACGCCATGGGACTGAATTCCTTGATCTCGTTTTCTCGGTCCTGGTGGCTGCCCCATCCCTGGCCTGGCTCCAGCAGCCCGTGTGCCCGGTGGAGGGTCTGCCCAGGCCTCGCCCCATCCGATGGGGGGATGTTCACAGCCATGCCCCTAGCGCTGGGCTCTGTCCCTGGAGAGGGCCCAGGGGGCTCCCTGGCAGGGCTGTGAGCAGAGGAACGCAGGTGGCGAGAGACCTGGAAGCCCAGCAGCCGATGGAGCCAGCCACGAGGCCTTCTTTGGCGCAGGGCCCGACGGTGCCAGAGAGAGCCCGTACCTCCTTCCCAGACCCCACCATGGCTAGGGCCGCCATGCCAGCCAGCTCCCCCCGACTTCGCCAGGCCAGTGACCGCACTTCCCGAGTTCCCAAGGGCTGGCTCTCTGCTGTGTCCAGGGCGACAACACAGAAATAGCGGGCAACATTTTTAGGAGGGCTTCCGTGCCTCAGTTTCCCCGGTGTGCTGCAGTGTTAGCCAGTGGGGGGAGGGGACTCTGCTCTCAGGGCAGGACCTCGAGAGGTCATCTAGTCCCGTCCCCTGCACTCACGGCAAGACTTAAGTATTATCCAGACAATCCCTGACAGGGGTTTGTCCAACCTGCTCTTAAACATCCCCAGTGACGGAGACTCCACAACCTCCCTGGGCAATTTATTCCAGTGCCTAACCACACTGACAGGTAGGAGGTTTTTCCTAATGTCCAACCTAAACCTCCCTGGCTACAATTTAAGCCCATCGCTTCTTGTCCTGTCTTCAGAGGTTCAGGAGAATAAATTTTCTCCCTTCTCCTTGTAACAACCTTTTATGTACTTCAAAACTGTTCTCATGGCCCCTCTCAGTCTTCTCTGCTCCAGACCAAACAGACCCAGTTTTTTCAATCTTCCCTCATAGGTCATGTTTTCTAGACCTTTCATCAATTTTGTGGCTCTTTGGACTTTTCACATCTTTCCTGACATGTGGCGCCCAGAACTGGACACAATACTCCAGTTGAAGCCTAATCTACACAGAGTAGAGCGGAAGAATAACTTCTTTCCGCGGGACTCCTTCCTAGGCGGTCATTTCCCATTTGTACGTGTGCAACTGATGGTTCCTTCCTAAGGGGAGCACTTTGCATTTGTCCTTATTGAATTTCATCCTATTTACTTCAGACCATTTCTCCAGTTTGTCCAGATCATTTTGAATTTTAATCCTATCCTCCAAAGCACTTGCAACCCCTCCCAGCTTGGTATTGTCCGCACACTTTACGAGGTCATGGCTACACTCGCAGCTGTACAGTGCTGGGAGTTAAACCTGCCTTCGGAGAGCTCAGTAGGGGAAGCGCTGCAGTCTGTCCACACTGACAGCTGACAGCGCACTGGCGTGGCCACATTTGCGGCACTTGCAGCAGCATTGGGAGCGGTGCATTATGGGCAGCTATCCCAGCATGCGAGTGACTGCAACGTGCTTTTGAAATGGGGGGGTGGAGTGGAGTGTGACAGGGAGTGTTGTGGGTTTTGGGGGGCTGAGAGCATGTCAGCAGGCTGTCTTGTAAGTTCAGACAGCCGCAGACACACACCCCCTCGCCCCGCCCGTCTCTCTCTCACACAGCATTGCACAGTAACGGTTGCTTTGTCCCGGAGCAGATAAGCAGCCGGCTGTCAAACGGAGCTTTCATAGGACACTTCCGCATTCCTGCGGCGAGTTCAAAACAATGGCAGGAGTGGCCCCTTGACTTCAGGGGATTATGGGACGTTCCGGAGGCCGATCAGAGCGCAGTAGCCCAACACCTCGTACACACTGACGCCCGGGCGTTGTAGCCAAGCTGCAGCAAACATTATTCCTCTCGCCGAGGTGGAAACCAGCAGCGCCGTAGCCGCGGAGTCAGAGCGCTCTACGTGCCTTGCCAGTGTGGACGGGGAGTGAGCTAGGGCGCCCGGGGCTGCTGGAACTCGCAAGTGCACTCTCTGTGCCATGATCTAAATCAGTGAGGATATTGAACAGAACCGATCCCTGCGGGACCCCACGCGTTCTGCCCTTCCAGCCTGACTGTGAACCCCTGATAACGACTCTCTGGGGACGGTTTTCCAGCTAGTTCTGCACCCACCTTGTAGTAGCTCCATCTAGGTTGTATTTCCCTAGTTTGTTCATGAGAATGTCACATGTGACAGTATCACAAGCCTTATTAAAGACAAGATGCACCACATCTACCGCTTCTCCCCACCCCCAAGGCTTGTTACTCTGTCACAGAAAGCTACCAGGCTGGTTTGACACGATTTGTTCTTGAGAAATCCATGCTGATCTCAGTTCCCCATGAGCTGCGCAGCCATGTGGCCGTGCAGCTGGGGAAAGGCGCCGCTCCCCCGGCCCCAGCTCTGGAGCTGCCCAGGCGGGGGGAGACTCCATGACAGACCCTGCATATGCAAAGGCCCTCAAGGAGAAGGGGGCTTTAAAGGCCCCTGACCCCCAGGTTGTCTCAGGTTCCCAGTAATCAGGGTATTGACTTGCCTGGATTTGTTCCTGTTCATGCCAGGCTGCACTCAGCGTGCAAGGTAGATCTGTTCCTCGTGCCCTCGGCAGAGTGGGGAACGTCCCTCCAGGCTCCGCTCACACTCGCGTCCCCACAGCCCTCAGCAACAGCGACGAGCTTCGCAGCCTTGGCTCAGGACGGGAGAGCAGCGGCCGCAACATGATCGTCCGTGCAGACCGTGGCTGGGCCTTGGCTCTCACCATGTGTGATGGAGCAGGGAGCGGGGCGGAGGGGAGTTTTACTGGGACTGTCTGCATTGGTGGTGGGATACCCGGGGGTGACTTCACATGAGGGATGGCACCTGAGCCTGTAACCTGAGCCCAGGAAGGGGGGTGGGGCTAGGTGACACCTTCTGCCGGGGAAACTGGACAAAGGGAGCGGTGGAGCTGGGGGGGGGGGGCGGTGAGACGGCTGGAGGGGGTTTCAGTTGGGAGCTGGCTGGGGAAATGGAGAGACCCCCAGGACTGGGGTCTAAGCTCCCTGTCCCCAAGAAGGACCTGGCCGAAGGGTCCTGGTTGTACCTACAAGCTTTGGTGTGGACTGTGTTCCTGTCGTCCAATAAACCCTCCGTGTTACCGGCTGGCTGAGCGTCCCAGTGAATCGCAGGAAGTGGGGGTGCAGGGCCCTGACTCCCCCACACTCTGTGACAACACGGCTTCAGGGCAGATGCAGACTGGGGACAGTGGGTCGTCAGTCGCTATTTAAATAGCCTCCAAGCCCCCCCACCCCAGTATTGGAGATATCCCATCTCCTAGAACTGGAAGGGACCTTGAAAGGTTATCGAGTCCAGACCCCTGCCTTCACTAGCAGGACCAAGTACTGATTTTGCCCCAGATTCCCAAGTGGCCCCCTCAAGGATTGAACTCACAACCCTGGGTTTAGCAGGCCAATGCTCAAACCACTGAGCTATCCCTCCCCCTTTTTATTGCTGTGGGGATCACCTGAGCACAATCTGTCTGCACCCACATGTTGACAAGCACCAGTTACCCTACGGGGGAGTGACCACCCTTACTGCCGGACAGGGCGATTATCCCGGGGTGTGCGTAGTAATGTATCTGTGGGAGCAGCTAGGGGTGGGTGAGTTCCTGGGGGAGGGGCTGTAATGTTGATGCTGCAGGGGGGTGAGTACCTGGGGGAAGGGCTGTAGTATTGATGCTGCGGGATGGGTGAGTTCCTGGGGGAGGGGCTGTAATGTTGATGCTGCAGGGGGGGTGAGTACCTGGGGGAAAGGCTGTAGTGTTGATGCTGCGGGATGGGTGAGTACCTGGGGGGGGCTGTAGTATTGATGCTGCGGGATGGGTGAGTACCTGGGGGGGGCTGTAGTATTGATGCTGCAGAGGGGGGTGAGTACCTGGGGGAAGGGCTGTAGTGTTGATGCTTCAGGGGGGTGAGTACCTGGGGGAAGGGCTGTAGTGTTGATGCTGCGGGATGGGTGAGTACCTGGGGGGGGGGGCTGTAGTGTTGATGCTGCGGGATGGGTGAGTACCTGGGGGGGGCTGTAGTATTGATGCTGCGGGATGGGTGAGTACCTGGGGGGGGCTGTAGTATTGATGCTGCAGAGGGGGGTGAGTACCTGGAGGAGGGGCTGTACTATTGATGCTGCAGGGGGCGGGGTGAGTACCTGGGGGAAGGGCTGTGTGACATTATTGATATAATCTGGGACCATATAGAACATGGTTGCAACCAAGGTCCTGTAGTGGCACCAAATCTTGTATAAAGGGGGTCAAATGAGGTGTCTAAGACAAGGTTATGGTTGGCTGGTTATGATGATGCTGTCTGGGTGCATTTATCATTTTTGAATTTAAAGTTACAAGTATTGGCTCTATCCTGTCTGTATTGCAAACTTATGCTATGCTTCTGGGTGACATCCCAGACAAGTTGGTGTTAGCTCTGTCTAGCCTGCTTGATGGCCCATTAAGGACCATCAGCTATACAATTTACCCATGGAGAGAAGGCAAATACGCCTTGCAACTCAGCAAAGTATGCAGGGACTGGCCCATGTGACTCCAGACTCCATCTTGCTGTAATTTTCCACAGTAAGAACAAAGAGGTGTTCTTACACCTGGAAGAGACTATAAAAGGCTGTAAAAAGCAACAGAGGGTCCTGTGGCACCTTTAAGACTAACAGAAGTATTGGGAGCATAAGCTTTCGTGGGTAAGAACCTCACTTCTTCAGGTTTCAGAGTAGCAGCCGTGTTAGTCTGTATCCGCAAAAAGAAGAACAGGAGTACTTGTGGCACCTTAGAGACTTCTTCAGATGCAAGTAATGGAAATTTCCAGAGGCAGGTATAAATCAGTATAGAGATAACGAGGTTAGTACAATCAGGGAGGGTGAGGTGCTCTGCTAGCAGTTGAGGTGTAGGGTGACCAGATATCCCAATTTTATAGGGACAGTCCCGATTTTGGGGTCTTTTTCTTATATAGGTTCCTATTACCCCCCACCCCCTGTCCTGATTTTTCACATTTGCTGTCTGGTCACCCTATTGAGGTGTGAACACCAAGGAAGGAGAAACTGCTTCTGTAGTTGGCTAGTGTCGCGGAGTGTGTGGGAGTCAGGGCCCTGCACCCCTCTTCCTGAGATTCACTGCGACTCTCAACCAGCCAGTAAAGCAGAAGGTTTATTTAAGGACAGGAACACAGTCTCAAGCAGAGCGTGTAGGTCCGACCAGACCCCCTCAATTAGGTCCCTCTGGGAGGTTCAGGGAGCTTAGACCCCAGCTTGGGGTTCCCTGCGTTGCACCACCCAGCCCAAACTGAAACCAAACCAAAACTCCCCCTGCAGCTCCTCTCTTCCCCCTCCCCCAGCTCCTCCTCTCCTTTGTTCAGTCTCCCGGGCAGAAGGTGTTAATTCTCCCCACCCCCGTTCCTGGCTCAGGTTACAGCTCAGGTAGCTTCCTTCAAGGGAAGTCCCACATCCCCACTGCAACCCCCCTGCAACACTCCCAGGTCAAATCTGCCCCGCTCCCTGCTCCGTCACAGCTAGCCATTCACAGTCTTTGTTTAATCCTGATCTGATGGTGTCAAATTTGCAAATGAACTGGAGCTCAGCAGTTTCTCTTTGGAGTCTGGTCCTGAAGTTTTTTTGCTGTAAGATGGCTACCTTTACATCTGCTATTGTGTGGCCAGGGAGGTTGAAGTGTTCTCCTACAGGTTTTTGTATATTGCCATTCCTGATATCTGACTTGTGTCCATTTATCCTCTTGCGTAGAGACTGTCCAGTTTGGCCAATGTACATAGCAGAGAGGCATTGCTGGCACATGATGGCATATATAACATTGGTGGATGTGCAGGTGAATGAGCCGGTGATGTTGTAGCTGATCTGGTTAGGTTCTGTGATGGTGTTGCTGGTGTAGATATGTGGATAGAGTTGGCTTCGAGGTTTGTTGCATGGGTTGGTTCCTGAGTTAGAGTTGTTATGGTGCGGTGCGTGGTTGCTGGTGAGAATATGCTTAAGGTTGGTGGGTTGTCTGTGGGTAAGGACTGGTCTGCTTCCCAAGGTCTGTGAAAGTGAGGGATCATTGTCCAGGATGGGTTGTAGATCACTGATGATCTACAACAAACCTCAATGCCAACAGTCCCAGTTCGTCACAGGGGGGACCTAGAGGTCTGGCCAAGCAACCCCCAGAACGCCTTAGTAGTGACCCGTAGCCAGAGCCAGTGAGGGGCACTACACCCTGACCTCAGGAAGGATGTCACATCGAGGCACAGAACCCTACCCTGGTGGGGAGGGAACACCCAAGGACAAGGCTCAGGGGGGCTGTGGCTGCCGACCCAGCCAACGAGAGGGAGCAGGTCCCCATCCCTTCCCCAGCCGCCTAGTTCCAGGCCGAGTTACAGAAAGATCCCTCCCTGCGGAAGCTAAGGGGCCTGGCTGACCTCAGTGTGGTACAGACCATGAGGAGAGGTTGCAAGGAGAGGTTCCTGTGGGAGAAGGGGTTCCTGTACCGAGAATGGGCTCCCCCAGGGGAAGTGGAGTCGTGGGGGATCAGGAGGCAGCTGGTGGTTCCCCAGAAGTTTCGCCACAAGCTACTGTACCTGGCCCATGACATCCCTCTCGCAGGGCACCAGGGGATCCGGCGCACCAGGCAGAGGCTGCTACAGAACTTTTACTGGCCCGGGGTCTTCACCAACGTCCGGCAGTACTGCCGATCCTGTGACCCCTGCCAGAGGGTGGGGAAGGCCCGGGACAAGGGGAAAGCAGCGTTGAGACCTTTGCCCATCATAGAGGAGCCTTTCCAGAAGGTGGCCATGGACATAGTTGGACCTCTCTGCAAGACGACCTGGTCAGGGAAGAAATACATTCTGGTGGTGGTAGATTTCGCCACCCGCTACCCCGAGGCAGTGCCCTTATCGTCCATCGAGGCGGACACTGTGGCAGATGCGCTGCTGACCATTTTCAGCCAAGTGGGGTTTCCCCAGGAAGTCTTAACAGACTAAGGGTCCAACTTCATGTCAGCCCTACTCCGGTGCTTGTGGGAGAAATGCGGGGTCCGGCACAGCTGGGCCTCAGCGTATCACCCCCAATCCAACGGGCTGGTGGAGAGGTTCAACGGGACGCTAAAGATGATGCTAAAAACATTTATGAACCAGCACCCGCAGGACTGGGACAAGTACTTACCTCACCTGCTGTTCGCGTACAGGGAGGTACCCCAGGAGTCTACCGGGTTTTCGCCTTTCGAACTGTTATATGGAAGGCGGGTAAGGGGGCCCCTAGACCTGATGAGAGATGAATGGGAGGGGAAGGCCACTCCCGATGGAGAATCGGTGGTGGAGTATGTCCTGACCTTCCGGGAACGACTTGCCGAGCTCATGGGCCTGGCCAGGGAGAATCTGGCCCGAGCCCAGAGGAAGCAGAAGGTCTGGTATGACCGCACGGCGCGGGCCCGCGCCTTTGCCACCAGGGATCAGGTGATGGTCCTCATCCCCGTGAGGAAAAACAAACTCCAGGCCGCCTGGGAAGGGCTCTTCAAGGTTGTCAAGCAATTAAACGAGGTAAACTATGTGGTGGAGCTGTCGAACCGGGCACACCACCACCGGGTGTACCATGTGAATATGATGAAGCCATATTATGACGGGGGAATGTGACATTGGGAGGAGCAGGGAGAGGACCCTTTAGTAGATCTATTCCCTGGGACAAGAGCTGGTTTCCCCCTTGTCACGGACTCACAGATCGTGCCCACTCTTGGCCCCGTGCGGTCCGTGGGGGGTGCCCCTTTCAGTGAGACAGCTCTTCTCGGGGGTCCACTCTCTCTCGGGGTCAGGCCCCTCCACCTCCTGGAGCCGCATTTCTCTGAGCCTTAGCACGTCTGTCTCTGCCATGGGCCCCCTCGGGGAGTCCACTCGCTCTGGACCCCCGGGGCCTCCACCCCCAAAGGGGTTGATACCACTCTGTTCTCTAGACCGGAGTGACTCTCAGCCAGCATGAAACAGGAGGGTTTATTGAGAGTTGAACCCAGCACAGGAAATTCTCAGGGCCTCAGGCCTCGCCTCCCTCAGTCCAGCACATCCCAGTCTCCCTGCATCCAGGTGGGCTCTGCCTGTTTCCCCTCTCCATCCCAGAGCCCCCCTGCTCGCAGCTGGGCATCTGAGATCACCAGCCCCAAGCCCCCTCTGTCCATTGTCTTCTCTCCAGGTAAACAGGGTCGTAAACCTGGGCTTCCTCTCCTGCTTCTGTCCTCTGGCTGGAACCGGCTGGTTAGGTCACTGGGTCCTCATTCTGCAGCCCATTGTCCGCCCACTGGCCAGAACCGGCTGCGTCTCCTCAGCTGGGTCTCCGGGTCACCAGGTCACCGGTCGCTGGGGTATCCATCCTCCTGGCCATCGGCTGGGTCCCCAAGTCCTCTCTCCGGTCCTAGGCAAAACACACTCCCTTTCCCCTCACCTCGTTAAACCAGTAACACCCAGGGAAACTGAGTCCCACCCCCTCTGCATGCAACCATTGAAACTCCACAGAAAACAAGAAAACCCCCCACTTCGTCACACCCCTGGAAGCAATTCCCCTCTCTGATCAGCTGACCCCAGCCCAGCAAGCTGAGATCGGAGGGGTGCTGCATCTGTACCAAGAGCTGTTTTCCAACCAGCCTGGACACGCTAATCTGACTGTCCACCGGGTGCAGACAGGATCGCACCCGCCTATAAAATGCCCCCCCCTTCCGAGTCACAGGGAAAACTGCTCAGGACCTGGAAAGAGAGGTCAATGACATGCTGGCTTTGGGGGTGATCCAGCCGTCTTCCAGCCCTTGGGCCTTGCCGGTGGTGCTGGTCCCCAAAAAGGACGGGTCGATCCGGTTCTGTGTGGACTATCGGAAGCTCAATGCCATCACTGTAGCCGATGCCTACCCCATGCCCAGGCCTGACGAGCTCCTAGACAAGCTGGGAGGTGCTCGGTACCTTACCACCATGGATCTTACAAAGGGCTATTGGCAAGTGCCGCTGGATGCAGATGCCAGGCTGAAATCGGCCTTTATCACCCCTCTGGGGCTCTATGAGTTCCTGACCCTGCCCTTCGGCCTCAAGGGAGCGCCGGCCACCTTCCAGCGCCTGGTGGATCAGCTACTGAGGGGGATGGAGAGTTTTGCCGTGGCGTATATCGATGACATCTGTGTCTTTAGCCAGACCTGGGAGGGGGATGTCCCAGGTTAGACAAGTGCTGGACCGACTCCAGAAGGCTGGGCTGACCGTAAAACCGGAGAAGTGCAAGGTGGGGATGGCTGAGGTATCCTACCTAGGCCACCGGGTGGGAAGCGGCTGCCTAAAGCCGGAACCAGCCAAAGTGGAGGTGATCAGAGACTGGCCTGCTCCGCAAACCAAAAAGGAGGTCCAAGCCTTTATTGGGATGAAGTCCTTGCTTTTTCCAGTACATTTTCAATGGATATCTCTGATAGATCCAAGGATAGTGTCTCTTGCTGGACAAAGTTCTACTACTGTTGTAGCAGATGCCTGGATGACATTGTTTAATGACTGTACCAATGCTGGCTTTGGTGAGATCCAACTGAGAGTGCCAATTCAGGACAAATTGCTTAGAGCAGGGCAGTTACAGACCAAGGCTGGGGTCCTTTGCACACCAAGGCAAACTAAACCAGCCCGACAGAGAAGACTTCAGTTTTACCCCACTGGCTAACCACAAGTCACACAAGCAATTCCCTCAGACGCTCCAGTTTCCCAGTATCACCACCAGTGCCACTCGTTATGGGGACGAATGGTTATGAAAACCAATACCCCAGTAAAAGAAAAAAGGTTCTCCCGATCCCAAAGGACCAAGCCCCAGATCCAGGTCAATATACAACTCAGATCTTATCCACAAATCACGCTGTTGCCAATCCTTTAGAATCTAAAATCGAAAGGTTTATTCATAAAAGGAAAAAGATAGAGATGAGAGTTACAATCGGTTAAATGGAATCAATTACATCCAGTAATGACAAAGTTCTTGGCTCAGGCTTGTAGCAGCGATAGAATAAACTGCAGGTTCAAATCAAGTCTCTGGAACATCCCCCGCTGGGATGGGTCCTCAGTCCTTTGTTCAGAGCTTCAGCTTGTAGCAAAGTCCCTCCAGAGGTCAGAAGCAGGACTGAAGAGAAGATGGAGGAGCTGCAGTAGCTTTTTATAGTCTCTTGCCATGTGGCCTGTGCTTCCTTTGTTCCAAACACAAGCTGCCCAGCACGTGGCATGGAAAAACCTTAGAGTTCGGTCCCTAGGCATGTCCCTGCCTTGCTGAGTCACAAGGTGTATCTGCCTTCTCTCAGTGGGTCAGTTGTATAGTTGATGATCCTTAATGGGCCATTAAGCAGGCTAGGCCGAGCTGACACCAAATTGTCTGGGGTGTCACCCAGAAGCACAGCACAAGTTTGAAATACAGAGAGTGTGACGGGTTGGATCACAGAAACCCCCTTGGTGTTGCCAACTGATGTCCCAAGACTACTTCTGCCCCTGCTTTCCTGCCCTCCCAGCCTGGGACTTCAGTGCCCTGCCTGGTTTGAGCCAGACCCGCTAGCCTGCTGCAAAACCAGACCCAAGTCTGAACCACGTCCCCTAACAGCTGTAGGCTTAACCGAAAGCGGCTTTAAAAGTGTTCCTGTCTCTAACACTCAGATGCCCAGCTCCCAATGGGGTCCAAACCACAAATAAATCCATTTTACTCTGAATAAAGCTTATACAGGGCAAACTCATAAATTGTTCGCCCTCTATAACACTGATAGAGAGATATGCACAGGTGTTTGCCCTCCCCCCCAGGTATTAACACATATTCTGGGTTAATTAATAAGGAAAAAGTGATTTTATTAAATACAGAAAGTTGGATTTAAGTGGTTCCAAGTAGTAACAGACAGAACAAAGTGAATTACCAAGCAAAATAAAATAAAACACACAAGTCTATGTCTAAGAAAACTGAATACAAATAACACCTCACCAGTTCCAGTAAGCTTTCTTTTACAGACTAGTCTCCTTGTAGTCTGGGTCCAGCAATCACTCACACCCCCTGTAGTTACTGTCCTTTGTTCTAGTCTCTTTCAGGTATCCTGGGGGGTGGAGAGGCTATCTCTTTAGCCAGCTGAAGACAAAATGGAGGGGTCTCCCAGGGGTTTAAATAGACTTTCTCCTCTGGGTGGATACCCCCCTCCTCTCTCCTATGCAAAGTCCAGCTCCAAGATGGAGTTTTGGAGTCACATGGGCAAGTCACATGTCCCTGCATGACTCAGTTTTTACCAGCCAAGCCACAATCCTGGTGTGACATTATTGATATAATCTGGGACCATATAGATCATTGTTGCAACCAAGGTCCTGTAGTGGCACCAAATCTTGTATAAAGGGGGTCAAATGGGGTGTCTAAGACAAGGTTCTGGTTTACTGGTTATGATTATGCTGTCTATACGTGTGTATCAGTTTTGTAGTTGAAGTTATGAATATTGGCTCTATACTGTCTGTATTGCAAACTTATGCTATGCTTCTGGGTGACATCCCAGACAAGTTGGTGTTAGCTCTGCCTAGCCTGTTTGATGGCCCATTAAGGACCATCAGCTATACAATGGACACATTGAGAAAACGCAAATATGCCTTGAGACTCAGCAAAGTATGCGGGAATTGGCCCATGTGACTCCAGACTCCATTTTGCTGTAATTTTCCACAGTAAGAACAAAGAGGTGTTCTTACACCTGGAAAAGACTATATAAGGCTGAGGCCTCATCTCCATCTTGTCTTCAATCCTGTTTCATACCTCTGGAGGAACTTTGCTACAAGCTGAAGCTCTGAACAAAGGACTGATGACCCATCCCAGCGGGGGATGTTCCAGAGACTTGATTTGAACCTGCAGTTTATTCTATCGCTGCTGCAAGCCTGAACCAAGAACTTTGCCATTGCTGTATGTAGTTGATTCCCATTTAACCAATTCTAACTCTCATCTCTATCTTTTTCCTTTTATGAATAAACCTTTCGATTTTAGATTCTAAAGGATTGGCAACAGCGTGATTTGTGGGAAAGATCTGATTTGTATATTGACCTGGGTCTGGGGCTTGGTCCTTTGGGATCGAGAGAACCTTTTTTGTGTATATTGGGATATTAGTTTTCATAACCATTCGTCCCCATAACGAGTGGTACTGGTGGTGATACTGGGAAACTGGAGTGTCTAAGGGAATTGTTTGTGAGACTTGCGGTTAGACAGTGGGGTGAGACCGAAGTCCTCTTAGTCTGGCTGGTTTGGTTTGCCTTAGAGGTGGAGAAACCCCAGTCTGGGGCTGTAACTGCCCTGTTTGAGCAATTTGTCCTGCATCCGAAGAAGTGGGCTGTAGTCCACGAAAGCTTATGCTCTAATAAATTTGTTAGTCTCTAAGGTGCCACAAGTACTCCTGTTCTTTTTGTCCTGAATTGGCACTCTCAGTTGGATCCCGCCAGAACTGCATTGTCACAGTGGCGTAGTCGTGCTTGGATCCACAGAACCAGGTCAATTAAGCTTTGGGTCAGAACCCCACGCTGTCCAAATTTGAATTTTGGGAGTGAGAGTTTTGTTGGTTAAAGAGCTGCTGCAATGGCTGAGCAAAGAGCATATGAGGGACTTGGCAAAAAAGCCCTGGAAGATTTGTGTTCAGAAAAGAGGATAAGCTTTAGAAAGAAAGCTGCAAATCAAGAACTGAGAAATCTGTTAATAGCCAGTGATCAGGGGGCAAGAGCACAGCCCTTACCTGAGGCTACAGAAGATGCAGAAAAATTAGAGTGCAAAAGGCGACAAGTAAACTGCAATTTGAGCATGAACAGAAGCTAGCAGATCTTCGATTGCTGGAGAAGCAAAAAATAGCAGAATTAGAGAAGGAGGCTGATGAGAGAGAAGAGAGAGCTCGTAAGGGGCGTCTAGAGCTGCTCGCTGCTGAATAGGAGACTTGCAAGATGGAACAGGAGACGGCCAGACTTCAGCTCCAAGTAATGGAAGAGCGGAGAAAGTCATCCCCACCTGGTACTCCACTTCCCCCCCGCCATGAGAAAAACTGGGAAAGGATGTGTCCCATTTACAACGATACTGAGGATACAGAGGAGTTTTTGTCTACCTTTGAATGCCTCTGCAATCTGTACCAGATCCCTGAGGGTCAGCGAATGCCTGTCCTGCTGACCAGACTGACTGGAAAAGCCAGGGAGGTGTTCAATGACTTGGGGGAACAAGAAGCCTTAGATTATGAGCGGTTTAAGGATTCTGTGTTAAGGCGGTTCAAGGTTACTCCTGAATCTTACAGAGTTAAGTTTAGAGAGTTTAAAATGTCTAAGGATTGTACTTTTGTGGAATGTGCTCATAAGCTGATGGGTTTTGTTAAAAAGTGGGTTGTGGGAGCCAAGGCGCATGGGAGTTTTGAAAAACTGCTGGATTTAATAACTTTGGAACAGTTCTTAGACATTGTGCCTGACAATGTGAGAGCAGCTGTGTGTGACAGGGACCCTGAGTCAGTCCTACGGGCAGCAGAGATTGCGGATGCCCATACCCAAAACAGGGCTCGAGAAGGGTGTAAAACCCCGGGGAAAACTAATCACCATTCTCCCCAGTTCAAGAGGAGGGAAGGATTTAAAAATAAACCTGACTCTTCTAAAGGAGTTCAAGGGGGCCTGGAGGGTAGGAACACACATCCCAGGACAGAACAGGTTACATGCTATGTGACGAACTGGGACTGTTCTTGCTGGGGTGTGTGAATGCTGACAGGCGAGTGTGGCTAGGATGGTCTGCATCGGGGGATGGGAGTCTGCCCGAGGGAACATACCTGAGCTTGTAACATGAGAACCCAGGAAGGGGTTGGAGGCCAGGTGACTCCGGGGCCCGGGAAACTGAAAAAAGGCGGTGGGAGGGGTCGCTGAAGGCAGAGTGCTGGAAGCGGGCTGGAGAGATGGCTGGGAGGCAGAGATGGCTCTGACCCCCCCCCCAAAGGGGGGTGGGCTGGGATGCCCTGGACCCCAAGCTGGACCTAACTGAGGGGGGCCCTGTTGTCTGTGCCTGCAAGACCTGTCTTGGACTGTATTCCTGTCATCCAAATAAACCTTCTGCTTTACTGGCTGGCTGAGAGTCATGGTGAATCGCAGGAGGCCGGGGGTGCAGGGCCCTGAGTCCACCAATACTCCGTGACATGCTATCACTGTGGTATGCTGGGCCACATGAGACCAGACTGCCCGACACTGAAGGGCAGCCCAAAACCAGCAATCCCAAATGCTATGGCCAATGCTAACCCTGTTGTTACAAACTCACAGGCAAGCTACACAGAGCCCAGCTCTATTGCCCTTTGTGCAAATGCTGTTTCTGTGGTCTCTGAAGAATTTGACTTAAAACTCATATTACAGCTAAATATGGGGGAAATAACGCAGAGTTTATTAGCAGTGCAGAAGAGAATGGAGTGAGGTGTATGGCATGGAGGGACACCGCAGCAGATATTACTCTGGTTAAAGCAAGTCTTGTCAGGAAGGAAGATTATTTGCCAGGTGAAGATGTAACTGTTGTAGCCTTATCTGAGTATTTTGTCAGGGTGCCTTTGGCTAAAATCCATCTGAAATGGAAGGGTTTGGAGGGCACCATGGTTGTGGGAGTAAAAGACACAATCCCTAAGGATATTATGATTGGGAATGATATTAAAGCTATGGTCAGTCAAGTTAATACAAACCAAGCACAAGAGAGGATTGATCCTAAGGTTGCGCCTATGGAGGGTTTCTCCAAAAGTTTGTCTTTGGGAAGTAGCTGTTTGGCTGTGAATGAAGTTTCTGAATGTCTATCTAATGTCTCAGAAGTAAATCTGGAATTAGGTCACGTGAAGGGAGAGGAGAACGAGAAGATATTGGATGAGCGTAGGCAGTCTTGTGAGCTGATGGCTTTATCTAGTCAGCAGTTTGGGAAGGCAAGGAAAGTGGAAGATGAGTGTCCCTATACCTTACCTTACTCTAAGGTGCCACAAGTACTCCTGTTCTTTTTGCCTATACCTTACCTGTTTCCTGTGCGAAGAATAGTGACAGTGAAGGGAATGGGCCTGTGTCTGTCAGGGGTATTGACTTGCCTATGGAGGGAGCTACCCCAGTCTCCAAGCAGTTGTCGGTGAACAGCCCTGTGTGCTGGGACAAGGGAAATGAAATCCCAAACTGTGTGTCTGGTAAAGGAAAATGTGTCTCCAACTCTTCTTTGTCTGTGGAGCAGACAGAAGGTGCCTTTCAGCCTGTGATGGTTGAGGTTAGTGCAGTTGTCTCAGAGTTGGTTCTGGATTCAACTCAAGCCCAGGAAGGGAATGGTCCTAAGTCTGTGTCTGCTGGGGAGAATGGCACTGGAACTAGGTTGCATCCTGTTAGTGTCTTAGCAAAATCCCAGAGACCAGACAATTCTGGTGCTTGTATTTTGCCTGTTGCTCATGTGTGGTTGGAGAAGGGTGTAGCAACTCTGTCTGATCAGGGTGATACCCTAGCCAGGGCACAAGGAGAGCAGAAAGGTAATTTGGTTGTGGTACCTACTGACAGTTTAACAACTTGTAGCAAAAAGGAAAAAATTCCTAAGCTTCTGTGTGGCAAAGGAAAGGAGAATGCTTCTGACCTTTCATCCAGTGAGTCTATGGGTTTGCCTGAAAGGGAATTGTGTAGAAATCTGCCTGCTGGGCCAAAGGTGATCCTGGATGTAAGTAAGACCCAGACAGAGTCTGTTGTTTCTCAGGAAAGTGTTCCTTTAGAGCAAGCCCTAGGTGAAGAGGGTAAGGGCAAAATTTCTGTGAGGGGTGATTTGCTGCTTAGAAAAGCTCCCGGGGAAAGGAATCCTCATGGTAATCTGTGCAAGCAGTTCCCTGAAACTGAAGGGTGTGAGAGTGATTTAATCAAGGAAGTTTCAGTTCCTAACAGCCAGAAATTGTCTGTTGTGAATGGATCCACTGACTTTCATTTTGAAAGATCCAGTGTGGGTAGCTCTGAGAAGGTCTCAGATGGATTAAGAGCTGTTAAGAAAGTTGAGCAGCCCTATATCCAAGTGGCTGTGTGTGGCCAGCTTGTTGGGAAGACAATGGTGTTGGGACAGGACTGTCTCCATTCTAATTCTTTAAATGAGCAGTCTGTGCTTCAGGGTCTGAGGACAGATTTGGTTACTGGTGTGTCAGAGCAGAACAGTTGCTTGAGGATGTGGGGGAGAGCAAGCAAACTCTCACCCTCAAACTCTTTGGATTTGTGTGGTATCACTTTAAGACAGAGTCCAGCCTTGGAAATAGGGTGACCAGACAGCAAGTGTGAAAAATCAGGACGGGGGTGGGGGGTAATAGGAGCCTATATAAGAAAAAGACCCAAAAATCGGGACTGTCCCTATAAAATCGGGACATCTGGTCACCCTACTTGGAAATAATAGCAGTTAAGGATATGAAAACTGGTGGACTGGCTCTGGTCTGGGGTAATGCAAATTACTTGCCTGGCTGGGAAAGGAAGGACTTGCTAATAGCTGTTAGCACAGAGAGCCCACCCCATCAGCCAGTGAATTCTGTTAAGCAAGAGAAATCAGGGTTTGATCCTGCAGGACAAGGAGGAAAGAGAAAACTGAATTTGGCAAAGGGAAGCCACAGGTTAACCCTAAAATGCCCAAACTCCAGTGGTATTGAACCAAAGGTGTGGCATGACAAACATGATTGTAACTGGACACTTGCAATGGATTTGTTGTTATTGCTAATGGTAAATTTTGTAACTAACGTGTTGCTATTACCACAAACTGTAAAAATGTACAATGTGCCTAATCTTTTGGAGAATCCCTTGAACATGTTAAAAGGAATACACGAGAACACACATTATGTTAAAAGGCCTTGTTATACTGGTGTTTCACAGTTAATGCCTGTAAACAGTATTGGAACTTTCCACAGGGAAAAAGACATTCCAGACTTGATGTGCTGTATGAAAAGGGAAACCGAGGCACACTACCATATTGCTTTCATGGCTAAATGCCAAGATTCCTGTACTATAAACAACCTTAATATCTACATTAACTTGATGTTAATTGGGTTCCAAACATTTGCCCGAGCTTGTATGGATGAAGTAGCTGTTTTCTTTAGCTCTTGGCAAGATCACATGAGACATACAGGAACCATGCTGCCAGAGCAGATCCAATCCACTATTGTTCTAACTAAGTTTTACCTTGAGTTTGTGAAGAGATTCAATCATGTTATTGAACATAAAAAGAACAGGAGGACTTGTGGCACCTTAGAGACTAACACATTTATTAGAGCATAAGCTTTCGTGGACTACAGCCCACTTCTTCGGATGCATATCGTGGGCTGTAGTCCACGAAAGCTTATGCTCTAATAAATGTGTTAGTCTCTAAGGTGCCACAAGTACTCCTGTTCTTTTTGCGGATACAGACTAACACGGCTGCTACTCTGAAACCTGTTATTGAACATGATTTTGATAAACCATTTCTGTTATACACTGGTACGGCTTCTAACCCAATACTAGCCATAGTGAGACAGACCCAAGGATGGGGAGCTCTTGGGATGCAGTCAGTGATGTTTGTGTCATCCCTTCCTGCATCAATTTTGCGTTGGGGGTGTGACGTTATTGACATAAATTGGGACCGTATAGATCATTGTTGCAACCAAGGTCCTGTAGTGGCACCCAAATCTTGTATAAAGGGGGTCAAATGGGGTGTCTAGGACAAGGTTATGGTTTACTGGTTATGATTGTGCTGTCTGTGTGTGTGTATCAGTTTTGTAGTTGAAGTTATGAATATTGGCTCTATACTGTCTGTATTTCAAACTTATGCTATGCTTCTGGGTGACATCCCAGACAAGCTGAGATTAGCTCTGCCTAGCCTGCTTGATGGCCCATTAAGGACCATCAGCTATAGAATGGACTCATTGAGAAAAGGCAAATATGCCTTGAGACTCAGCAAAGTATGCAGGGACTGGCCCATGTGACTCCAGACTCCATTTTGCTGTAATTTTCCACAGTAAGAACAAAGAGGTGTTCTTACACCTGGAAAAGACTATATAAGGCTGATGCCTCATCTCCATGTTGTCTTCAATCCTGCTTCTTACCTCTGGAGGAACTTTGCTACAAGCTGAAGCTCTGAACAAAGGACTGAATGACCCATCCCAGCGGGGGATGTTCCAGAGACTTGATTTGAACCTGCAGTTTATTCTATCGCTGCTGCAAGCCTGAACCAAGAACTTAGCCATTACTGTATGTAATTGATTCCATTTAACCAATTCTAACTCTCATCTCTATCTTTTTCCTTTTATGAATAAACCTTTCGATTTTAGATTCTAAGGGATTGGCAACAGCGTGATTTGTAGGAAAGATCTGATTTGTATATTGACCTGGGTCTGGGGCTTGGTCCTTTGGGATCGAGAGAACCTTTTTTGGGTATATGGGTATATTGGTTTTCATAACCATTTGTCCCCATAGCGAGTGGCACTGGTGGTGATACTGGGAAACTGGAGTGTCTAAGGAGATTGCTTGTGAGACTTGCAGTTAGCCAGTGGGGTGAGACTGAAGTCCTCTTAGTCTGGCTGGTTTGATTTGCCTTAGAGGTGGAGAAACCCCAGCCTGGGGCTGTAACTGCCCTGTTTGAGCAATTTGTCCTGAATTGGCGCTCTCAGTTGGGTTCCGCCAGAACCGCATTGTCACACCTGGGAAGGCTCAGATGTGGATTGGCATCTTCAAGTTCATTGTTGGCTTAAATGGTTTTTGATTGGGCACTTAATTTGCACTTTTCTCAAGAAGCTGCCCAAAAGCTTTACTAAGGCTACTTAAAATCAAACCAGTACACAGGCAACATTCATAACTTTGAATACAACAATGACACATGCATGCAGATAGGATGAATAGATTCAGTAGATCAGAACCTTTACAGAGATAGGCTACATGTGCCATGTAACATAAAACATATTCCAGTGATGTCACATGTACGTTCATAAGCCTTACTGAGGGCACCGTCACAGACAGTATAGCGCCAATAATTGTAACTTTAAATACAAAACTGATCCATGCACCCAGAGAGCAGAATCATAACCAGCAAGCCAGAACCTTGTCATAGACACCTTATTTGACCCCCTTTGGACAAGATTTGGTGCCTCTACAGGACCTTGGTTGCAACAATGGTCTCTACGGTCCCAGTTCATGTCAGTAACGTCACAGTTCAGCAGCGCAGCTGCTTCCGAATTAAAGCTCCTGGCGCACTGACAGCCTCCCGTGCTCCTGTGCAGGGGCCCAGTGTGTGTGGCCATCACCCCCCCCCCCCCAGACACAGCTGATGTGCTGCCCGGGTGCTCGAGAGGTGCAAGGCCGTCTGTCTGTGGGGTCCTCAGCACCGGCCCTGCTCTCACCCTGCACTGGGTGCAGCTCTTAGATGGGACGCAGACACCAGGCCTGGGAGCACCATCCCCTCTCAGTCAGTGCTGGCCCCAGTGCAGCAGTAGGAGGCACTGGGCCAAAGGGAGTGAAGGGGGAGGGATAGCTCAGTGGTTTGAGCATTGGCCTGCTAAACCCAGGGTTCTGAGTTCAATCCTTGAGGGGGCCACTTAGGGATCTGGGGCAAAAATCAGTACTTGGTCCTGCTAGTGAAGGCAGGGGGCTGGACTCAATGACCTTTCAGGGTCTCTTCCAGTTCTAGGAGATAGGATATCTCCATTAATTTATTTAATTTAAATTTAGGGGCTCAGCAGGGGGCACCGTACTGGAGGGAAAGGGGGGGGGGCAGCTCAACAGGGGGCATCATTCTTGGGGAGTGGACAGGGGCTCAATGGGGGAGTGCTGTGTTTGGGGAGTGGATGGGGGGGTGCCGTGCTCAGGGAGCAGGGTAGGGGGCTCAGCCGGGGGCACCGTACTCAGGGAATGGGGGGATTCAGGGGGGAGGTGCCGTGCCCAGGGAGTGGACGGGGGCTGAGTGGGCAGTGTGGTACTCAGGGAGCGGGCAGGCTCTCGGGCAGGCTGGAGCATTGCATGCTGGGAGCCTGGCTCAGGAAGTGGACGGGGGCCGAGCGGGCAGCGTGGTACTCAGGGAGCGGGCAGGCTCTCGGGCAGGCTGGAGCATTGCATGCTGGAAGCCCGACTCAGGGAGTGGACGGGGGCCGAGCGGGCGGCGTGGTCCTCAGGGAGCGGGCGGGCTCTCGGGCAGGTTGGAGCATTGCATGCTGGGAGCCCGGCTCAGGAAGTGGACGGGGGCCGAGCGGGCAGCGTGGTACTCAGGGAGCGGGCAGGCTCTCGGGCAGGCTGGAGCATTGCATGCTGGAAGCCCGACTCAGGGAGTGGACGGGGGCCGAGCGGGCGGCGTGGTCCTCAGGGAGCGGGCGGGCTCTCGGGCAGGTTGGAGCATTGCATGCTGGGAGCCCGGCTCAGGAAGTGGATGGGGGCCGAGCGGGCGGCGTGGTACTCAGGGAGCGGGCGGGCTCTCAGGCAGGCTGGAGCATTGCATGCTGGGAGCCCGGCTCAGGAAGTAGACGGGGGCCGAGCGAGCGGCGTGGTACTCAGGGAGCGGGCGGGGTCTTGGGCAGGCTGGAGCATTGCATGCTGGGAGCCCGGCTCTGGGCGTGCCACGTGATGCCCATGGCCCTGCCCTGCAGGCTCGTTGCCCGGCTCCCCAGCCCCGTGTCCCCGCAGGTCCTGTCCCTCGGGGCCGACGTGCTCCCGGAGTACAAGCTGCAGGCACCGCGCATCCACAAATGGACCATCCTGCACTACAGCCCCTTCAAGGCGGTGTGGGACTGGCTCATCCTGCTGCTGGTCATCTACACGGCCGTCTTCACGCCCTACTCGGCCGCCTTCCTGCTCAATGATCAGCAGGAGGACTTGCGGCACACCTGTGGCTACTCCTGCAGCCCGCTCACCGTGGTGGACCTGCTGGTGGACATCATGTTCCTCATCGACATTGTCATCAACTTCCGCACCACCTATGTCAACTCCAACGAGGAGGTGGTGAGCCACCCGGGCCGCATCGCCATCCACTACTTCAAGGGCTGGTTCCTCATCGACATGGTGGCCGCCATCCCCTTCGACCTGCTCATCTTCGGTTCCGGCTCCGGCTCCGAGGAGGTAACGACCGCGCTGGCCCTGGGGCGACTCCAGACCTGCCGTGGGGGTGGGGGGCTGGCCCCACCCCTGTATAACCCAGGTCCTCTCCAGCCCCGCCCCGTCTGATCCAATCCTGCCCCCGTCCAACCCAGGTACTTTCCAGCCCCACTCCCATCTAAGCCACCCACCTTCCAGCCCAGTCCTGTCCCACCCAGCCGCCTTCCAGCTTAGCCCCCTGTCACGGACCTACAGGCTCGGGGCTGCGCCCCCAGCTTTGGGACAGTCTCTGGGAGGCCCCTTCACTGGGCCAGCCCCCCTGGGGGTCCCACTCTGCCTCCAGTGTGAGCCACGCGGCCTCACCACCCGCTAAAGTGGCCCTCTGGACCTGCAGCCCCCCCGTGAGCTCTGGGCAGCGAGTCCCCCGGAGACACCCCTGAGGGAGACTCGGCTGCTCGCAGGGATCAGGGCCCCTCGCCCAGCCCTGGCAGGGATACTCCCAGCGCGGGCACAGCCGGGTTCAGTCGTTAGCGGGTGCCTGGCCTAGGGGCCTTAGGGCAGCCCAGGACAATGAAGGGCGAAGCAGGGTCCGTCCTGGCCAGCCCCGAGCCCAGCCCGGCTGTGGGGAACCCTGGGGTCCGGCGCCGTCTGTCTGTGCGGCCTCCCTGGTCAGATTCCAGGTGAGAGCCCGACTGCTTCCCACAGCCCCATGTAACCCCCCCTCCCCAAGCCCTGTGATCCCGAGCTGGGGGCTGTAGCTCAGGGGGGCCAGATCTCTCTGGAGCTTGGGTTCCTGGGTGTCCATGTCCTGGCCATTGGATTTGCCATTGTCCTCTCATGCTGCACTGCTATGAGGTTAGGGCCCCGGCAGCTAGCGACTCCCAGCCTGCCCTGAGAGCAGACAGGCCTTCCCCCTCCCCAGGTAACAGTGCAGCATGTGGGGAAACTGAGGCACACACAGCCTTCATAAAGATATTGTGAACGAGATCATAGAATCACAGAGTCGTAGGGCTGGGAAGGACCTCGAGAGGTCACCTAATCCAGTCCCCTGAACGCAGGGCAGGACTAAGTATTCTTTAGACCAGGGGTTCTCAAACAGGGTCGGGACCCCCCCAGGGGTGGCCAACCTGAGTTTGAGAAGGAGCCAGAATTTGCCAATGTACATTGCCAAAGAGCCACAATAATATGTCAGCAGCCCCCCATCCGCTCCCCCATCCCACTCCCAGCGCCTCCCACCCATCGCCAGCTCTGCCAATTAGCGCCTCCGCCTCCATCCCTGCACCTCCAGATCAGCTGTTTCGTGGCATGCAGGAGGCTCTGGGGGGAGGAGCGAGGGCACGGCCGGCTCAGGGGAGGGGGCGGGAAGGGGTGGAGTGGGGGCAGGGCCTGTGACAGAGCCAGGGGTTGAGCAGTGAGCACCCCCCGGCACATTGGAAAGTTGGCGCCTGTAGCTCCAGCCCCGGTGTCGGTGCCTGTACAAGGAGCTGCATGTTAACCCCTGAAGAGCCGCATGCGGCTCCGGAGCCCCAGGTTAGCTGCCCCTGCCTCAGGGGGTCGCGAGGGTAAGTGGAGGGTCACCCCCAAGCCCCGCTTCGCCAGTAGCATCTCTAATGGTGTTAAATATTCAAACCAGGTTGTAATGTGTAAGGGGGGGTCGCACTCAGAGCCTGGCTGTGAAAGGGGTCCGTCACCAGGACAAATGTTTGAGAACCGCTGGCAGGTGTTTTAATGTGCATTAATCTGACTAACCACCAGGCCAGCTGGGGCCAGGGTGGGGGTCGCATTCCCCAGATGGGGCTGTATCCTGGGGCGTAGAGGCTCGGGGAAGGACCTGGGGGCTGTGGGGAAAGCAGCTGAACACGGGTGCCTCTAACAGCCCTGCTCTGGCTCAGCCAGCCGGGCCGGATGCAGGGGCTCCGGGGGGAACCCAGCCCTGGACTCTGCGGGAGGCTGGACAGGCTGGGCTGGATGCAGGGGTGTAACAATGCGGTTCTGGTGGAACCCAACTGAGAGTGCCAACTCAGGACAAATTGCTCAAATAGGGCAGTTACAGCCCAAGGCTGGGGTTTGTTCTACCTCTAAGGCAAACCAAACCAGCCAGACTAGGAGGACTTCGGTCTCACCTCCTGGCTAACCGCAAGTCTCATAAGCAATCTCCTTAGACACCCCAGTTTCCCAGTATTACCACCAGTGCCGCTCGTTATGGGGACAAATGATTATGAAAACCAATACCCCAGTAAAAGAAAAAGGTTCTCCTGATCCCAAAGGACCAAGCCCCAGACCCAGGTCAATATACAAATCAGATCTTACCCACAAATCACGCTGTTGCCAATCCTTTAGAATCTAAAATCGAAAGGTTTATTCATAAAAGGAAAAAGATAGAGATGAGAGTTAGAATTGGTTAAATGGAATCAATTACATACAGTAATGGCAAAGTTCTTGGTTCAGGCTTGCAGCAGCAATGAAATAAACTGCAGGTTCAAATCAAGTCTCTGGAATACATCCCCCGCTGGGATGGGTCCTCAGTCCTTTGTTCAGAGCTTCAGCTTGTAGCAAAGTTCCTCCAGAGGTATGAAGCAGGATTGAAGACAAGATGGAGATGAGGCATCAGCCTTATATAGTCTTTTCCAGGTGTAAGAACACCTCTTTGTTCTTACTGTGGAAAATTACAGCCAAATGGAGTCTGGAGTCACATGGGCCAGTCCCTGCATACTTTGCTGAGTTACAAGGCGTATCTGCCTTCTCTCAATGGGTCCATTGTATAGCTGATGGTCCTTAATGGGCCATCAAGCAGGCTAGGCAGAGCTAACACCATGTTGTCTGGGATGTCACCCAGCAGCATAGCATAAGTTTGAAATGCAGACAGTATAGAGCCAATATTCCTAACTTCAACTACAAAATTGATACATACATATAGACGGCATAATTATAACCAGTAAACCATAACCTTGTCTTAGACACCCCATTTGACCCCCTTTACACAAGATCTGGGTGCCACTATAGGACCTTGGTTGCAACAATGATCTATATGGTCCCAGAGTATATCAATAACGTCACAAGGGGCCACAGGGGAAGCCCGGCCCTGGGCTCTGCGGGAGGCTGGACAGGCTGGGCTGGATGCAGGGGCCACAGGGGAAGCCCGGCCCTGGGCTCTGCGGGAGGCTGGACAGGCTGGGCTGGATGCAGGGGCCACAGGGGGAGCCTGGCCCTGGGCTCTGCGGGACACTGGCCACGGGGAGCAGAATGGTCCCCGTGGCTTTGACCCCTGCCCCTCTCTGCTCTGCCCTCAGACTACCACGCTGATCGGGCTGCTGAAGACGGCCCGGCTGCTGCGGCTGGTGCGCGTAGCCCGTAAGCTGGACCGCTACTCGGAGTACGGGGCAGCTGTGCTCTTCCTGCTCATGTGCACCTTCGCCCTCATCGCCCACTGGCTGGCCTGCATCTGGTATGCCATCGGCAACATGGAGCAGCAGAGCATCGGCTGGCTGCACGCACTGGGCGACCAGATTGGCAAGCCCCTGAACCGCAGCGTCCCGCTGCAGGGGCCCAGCATCAAGGACAAGTACGTCACCGCGCTTTACTTCACCTTCAGCAGCCTGACCAGCGTGGGCTTCGGCAACGTCTCCCCCAACACCAACTCCGAGAAGATCTTCTCCATCTGCGTCATGCTCATCGGCTGTGAGTGGGGGCTGGGCGCTGCCTGCACGTGCCCTGCCTGCATCTGCTCTGCCTGCGCCCGCCCGCCCCCTGCTGCCCCCTGCCTGCGTCCGCCCGCTGCCCTGCCTGCCCGCTGCCTGCGCCCGCCCCCTTCCAGCCCGCCCCCAGCCTGCGCCCGTCCTGCCTGCATCCGCCCCCTGCCTGCCACCGCCCACTCCCTGCCTAACCCACACCTGCGTCTGCCTCTCGCCCGTCCCCTGCCTGCCCGCTGCCTGCCCCCTTCCAGCCCTCCCCCAGCCTGCGCCCATCCTGCCTGCATCCGCCCCCAGCCTGTGCCTGCCCCCTGCCTGTGCCTGCCCACTCCCTGCCTAACCCACACCTGCATCTGCCTCTCGCCCGACCCCTGCCTGCCCCATCCCACCCACCCCAGGGGACCATGCTGGGAGGCGTGGCGGGGAAGGGGGTTGTGTATGTGTGTGTGTGCGTGAGCACGTATGTGTGTGCTCGTGCACGTGTGTGTGCGTCCGCACGCTCACCTGCTGCCTCTCTGCCTCCAGCCCTGATGTACGCCAGCATCTTCGGGAACGTCTCGGCCATCATCCAGCGCCTCTACTCGGGCACCGCCCGCTACCACACCCAGATGCTGCGGGTCCGCGAGTTCATCCGCTTCCACCAGATCCCCAACCCGCTGCGCCAGCGCCTGGAGGAGTATTTCCAGCACGCCTGGTCCTACACCAACGGCATCGACATGAACGCGGTGAGCTGCGGCACGGCCCCTGCACTCAGCACGGCCGGTTCCCCAATTCACCCAGAGCCCCCGACGGACCCCCGCCCCTGACGGACCCCGCGGCACGGCCCCTGCACTCAGCACGGCTGGCTCCCCGATTCACCCAGCGCCCCTGACGGACCCCACGGCACGGCCCCTGCACTCAGTACGGCTGGCTCCCCGATTCACTCAGCGCCCCTGACGGACCCCGCGGCACGGCCCCTGCACTCAGCACGGCCGGCTCTCCAATTCACCCAGCGCCCCTGACGGACCCCCGCCCCTGACGGACCCCGCGGCACGGCCCCTGCACTCAGTACGGCCGGCTCTCCGATTCACCCAGCGCCCCTGACGGACCCCGCGGCACGGCCCCTGCACTCAGCACGGCTGGTTCCCCGATTCACCCAGCGCCCCCGACGGACCCCCGCCCCTGACGGACCCCGCGGCACGGCCCCTGCACTCAGCACGGCCGGCTCTCCAATTCACCCAGCGCCCCTGACGGACCCCCGCCCCTGACGGACCCCGCGGCACGGCCCCTGCACTCAGCACGGCCGGCTCTCCAATTCACCCAGCGCCCCTGACGGACCCCCGCCCCTGACGGACCCCGCGGCACGGCCCCTGCACTCAGTACGGCCGGCTCTCCGATTCACCCAGCGCCCCTGACGGACCCCGCGGCACGGCCCCTGCACTCAGCACGGCTGGTTCCCCGATTCACCCAGCGCCCCCGACGGACCCCCGCCCCTGACGGACCCCGCGGCACGGCCCCTGCACTCAGTACGGCTGGCTCTCCGATTCACCCAGCGCCCCTGACGGACCCCGCGGCACAGCCCCTGCACTCAGCACGGCCGGCTCTCCGATTCACCCAGCGCCCCTGACGGACCCCACGGCACGGCCCCTGCACTCAGCACAGCCGGCTCCCCAACCGACTCGATGCACCCAGCTCCCCCAACGCACCCAGAACCCCCTCACCCACTTCACCTGCCCTGTAGGAGCACGTCCCACATTCTGGGTGTCTCGGAGTCACAGCCCGGTGCCTAGGGGCTGCTCGGTATGAAGCCAGCCAGGACTCTGGGGTGGGGACTCCCCTCGGGGCTGTCCAGGGCATGGAGCCTCCTGGGCTACGGGCTTCTCGGGTCTGACCTCGGAGCATTCAGCCCCCTGGTCTCACCGTGTGCTTCCCACAGCGGGGCCACCTGGCTGGGACCCTGGGGAAGCCAGAGGGGCCCTGCCCCCCACTCCGCAGCCAGCCGTGACTCCCAGCCAGCGTGTGACACAGACATGTTATGTCACCTGGTCGCATCCGCCCTCCTGGCTCTCAGGTTCCGAAGGGCACCATCCATCTCTTACATACAGGCACCTGGAGCAGCCTTCCCTGCCCCCGAGGGCCTCAGCAAAGGTCACACACCCTGGAACACAGCGGCTTTTGGCGGGACACAACTGAGAGCATCAACTCAGGACAAATCGCTTACAGCAGGGCAGTTACAGCCCCAGGCTGGGGGTCCTTTATTACTAAGGCACCAAACCAGCCAGACTAAGAGGACTTTGGTCTCACCCCACTGGCTAACCACAAGTCTCACAAGCAATTCCCTCAGACACTCCAGTTTCCCAGTATCACCACCAGTGCCACTCCTTATGGGGACAAATGGTTATGAAAACCAATACCCCAGTAAAAGAAAAAGGTTCTCCTGATCCCAAAGGACCAAGCCCCAGCCCCAGGTCAATATACAGATCAGATCTTACCCACAAATCACGCTGTTGCCAATCCTTTAGAATCTAAAATCAAAAGGTTTATTCATAAAAGGAAAAAGATAGAGATGAGAGCTAGAATGACATACACTCATGGCAAAGTTCTTGGTTCAGGCTTGTAGCAGTGCTAGATAAACTGCAGGTTCAAATCAAGTCTCTGGAACATCCCCAGCTGGGATGGGTCCTCAGTCCTTTGTTCAGAGCTTCAGTTTGTAGCAAGGTTCCTCCAGAGGAAAGAAGCAGGATTGAAGACAAGATGGAGGAGTTTCCAGGGCCTTTTATATTCTCTCTCTTGTGGGCGGAAACCCCTTGGTTCTCCTGTGCAAAATCACAGTAACAAGATGGAGTTTGCTGTCACCTGGGCAAGTCCCACGTCTATAAATGATTCAGTTTTTGCAGGCCAACAGCATGTTTACATGTTAGTTTGAAGGTTCCCAGGAAAGCTCAGATGTGGATTGGCATCTCCCAAAGTTCAGTGTCAGTTCAGTGTTTCTTGATTGGGCACTTACTGAGAATTGTCCTTCCTTAAGAAGCTGCCCAAATGCTTCACTGAGGCTACTTAGAATCAAACACATTGAGATACAAGTACAGAGCCAATATTCATAACTTCAACTACAAAAATGATACACGCACACAGACAGCATCATCATAACCAGCAAATCACAACCTCTTCATAGACACCTCACACGACAAGCTCTGTACAATATTTGCTGCAAATCTATAACAGTGGTTGCAACAATGATCTATACGGTCACCGTTCATGTCAATAACGTCACACACCCTTATCCCCACCACCTGGGCTATGGTGCAATACACAGGGAAACTGAGGCACACCCAGTATTCATGCAGAACAGTTACGTACAACATCAAAAGGGGAAAACCCCACTTCATCCCACCTGGTCCTGCACCATGGGCATGGCATGAGCTCAGCAGCCCGCCCTGTGCACGGTGCCCACACCCCCCTCATGCCAGCCCCAGGCCTGGACTCTGGACACCCCAGAGCTGGGTGACTGGCAGCAAACAGCACCATAGGCAGAGGGGCACTCTCTCCGCAACACACCTGCAGCTGTGCCACCTCCCTCTGCCCGTCCCCAGGGCCTGGCGCAGCGCCCTGGACACTGAGACGTAATGGCCCTGCAGAGCCCCCCACACCTGCGCGCACACACAGATACACACCCCGCACAGGCAGAGACGTACAGACACACACACACACAGACACACGCACCCCTAAACAGAGACACACACACACACACCCCTTCACAGCTAGACACACTCACACACCTCTACACAGCCAGGGATGTACAGACACACACAGAGACGTACAGACCCATACACACACATATACACACACAGACACACGAGCACACCCACCCACACCTGTATACCCGTTGTCACGGACTCACAGGTCGTGCCCCCTCTTGGCCCCATATAGTCCATGGGGGGAGCCCCTTTCAGTGCGACAGCCCTTCTCAGGGGTCCACTCTCTCTCGGGGTCAGGCCCCTCCACCTCTGGAGCCACACCTCTCTGAGCCTGAGCACGTCTGTCTCTCGCCGTGGGCCCCCTCAGGGAGTCCCCTCGCTCTGGGCCCCTGGGGCCTCCGCCCCCCGAAGGGAACGATGCAACCCTGTTCTCTAGACCGGAGTGACTCTCAGCCAGCATAACACAGGAGGGGTTATTGAGCGTTGAACACAGCACAGGAAACTCTCCAGGCCTCAGGCCTGGCCTCCCTCAGCCCAGCACATCCCAGTCTCTCTGCATCCAGGTGGGCTCTGCCTGCTCCCCCTCTCCAGCCCCGAGCCCCCCTGCTTCCCAGCTGGGCATCTGATACCTCCGGCCCCAAACCCCGCCTCTGTCCATTGTCTTCTCTCCAGGGAAACAGGGTCGTAAACTGGGTCCTCCTCTCCCCTCTTCTGTCCTCTGGCTGGAACCAGCTGGTCAGGTCACCGGGGTCCTCTCTCCGCAGCCCATTGTCCGCCCACTGGCCAGAACCGACTGTGACTCCCGAGCTGGGCCTCCGGGTCACCAGGTCACCAGTCGCTGGGGTGTCCGTCCTCCAGGCCATTGGTTGGGGTCCCAAGTCCCCTCTCCGGTCCTCTGTAACAAACTCCCTCTCCCCTCACCTCGTTAAACCAGTAACACCCAGGGAAACTGAGTCCCACCCCCTCTGCATGCAACCACTGGAAAAACGAGGAAAAAACAAGAAAAATCCCCCACTTCGTCACACCCACATACAATTGCATACACCTACACCCCACACACTCACACACAAATCCAGAGACACACACACACATACACACACAGAGCCAGAACCAAGCCAAATGGCCCATGCAGACCAGCACACGGCCATGGGCACAGCCGTCTGTGCCAGCACCCCCTGGTGCCCACGGCCAGCCCCTGCGCTCTCTGCCCACGCTGTGCGGTGCCCTCCCCGGTAATGGGATCTCTCCCACCCGCCCGCAGGTGCTAAAGGGCTTCCCCGAGTGCCTGCAAGCTGACATCTGCCTGCACCTCAACCGCAGCCTGCTGCAGAACTGCCGACCCTTCCAGGGGGCCAGCAAGGGCTGCCTGCGCGCCCTGGCCATGAAGTTCAAGACCACGCACGCCCCGCCCGGCGACACGCTGGTGCATGCCGGCGATGTGCTCACCGCGCTCTACTTCATCTCCCGCGGCTCCATCGAGATCCTGCGCCGCGACATGGTGGTGGCCATCCTCGGTGAGGGGGCGGGCGCTGCCGGGTTTGGGGGGCTGCTGGGTGGTGGGCGCTGCGAGGTGAGGGGGCAGATGCTGCCAGCTGGAGGGGGGGAGCTACCAGCGGGAGAGGGGCGTTGCCAACTGGGGGTGGGCACTGCCAGGTGTGTTTTGGGGTGCTGGCTGGGCGGTGCCAGACCGGGGGAGAGCTGTGGGGGGGCAGTGGATGCTGCCAGTGGGAGGGGCAGTGCCAGCCAGGGTCAGGCACTGCTGACAAGGGGGCGGGCACTGATGGGGGCAGGAGCCGTAGGGGGGCACTGCCAGCTGGGGGGGCATGGGCCCTCTGTCCCTCACATCACCCTATGGCACGGTCCCCAGCCTGGCACCCAGGAGAACCTAACACCCCCCCGGCACATGCCCCCCAGCTTGCCCAGCCCATCCCTGGCACGTGCCCCCCCATCCTGCCCAGCCCACCCCGGCACGTGCCCCCCGGCTTGCCCACCCCACCCCTGCCGTGTGTCCCCCCCATCCTGCCCACCCCACCCCTGGTGTGTGCCCCCCCAGCTCGCCCACCCCACCACTGGCGTGTGCCCCCCCATCCTGCCCAGGCAACCCCTGGCACGTGCCCCGCGACCCATGCCCCTGGGAGACCCGCACTGACCCTGCCATGCCACCCCTAGGGAAGAACGACATCTTTGGGGAGCCACTGAACCTGTACGCGCGGCCGGGCAAGTCCAACGCGGACGTGCGGGCTCTGACCTACTGCGACCTGCACAAGATCCAGCGGGAGGAGCTGCTGGAGGTGCTGGACATGTACCCCGAGTTCTCGGACCGCTTTTGGGCCAGCCTGGAGATCACCTTCAACCTGCGTGACGTGAGAGCCGGGGGGTCTCCAGGGGGCTCAGCGGGGCCAGGGGAGGCAGGGGGGTGCCAGGCTAGGGAGGAGAGCTTCGGGGGTGCTCTGCCAGGCTGGGGGGAGCTCTGGGGTCACTCAGACAGGCTGTGGGGGGAGAGAGTTTTGGGGGCGCTCAGACAGGCTGGGGGGGCTCTGTGGGCTCTCAGCCAGGCTGAGGGGAGAACCCCGCCTGCTCCTGACCCCACTCCACCCCCACCGAGCCATCCACCCTGCTCCCAACTAACCACCAGTGTATTCACCCACCCACCCACTGTGCCATCCACCAACCTGTCCCCCACCTACCAGCGCCTCCACCCACCTAACCACCAGTGTATCCATTTCCCCCTCTCCCGCCGCCTACCCCCTCCCCAGTTCCCAGCCCGGCTCACGGCTCTCCCTCCTTGCAGACCAACATGATCCCCGGCTCCCCCGGAAGCACCGAGCTGGACGGCGGCTTCAACCGGCTGCGGCACCGCAAACTGTCCTTCCGCCGGCGCACGGATAAGGGTGAGTGGGGGCAGGAGAGCAAGCATGAGGGGCCTAGGGCCTCCCACAGCGTAGGCTCTGTGCCCTGCCCAGGGCACCAGCCACTCTCCCAGCGCAGGGCCGGTGTCTCCACCAAGAGCGCCAGCCCCTACTCCTGGGGGAATTCTGTGCCAAAAATTTAAAAATTCTGCAACAGAAAATTAAAAATTCTGTGCGCAATATTTTAAAGTTCTGCAAAATTCTGCATATTTTATTTGTCAAAATAACACACTGTACTCACACCAGTTTCAATTATTTTAGGTCATTTATTTCAAAACACCCACCAGCAAGTGTGTCTGTAACAATACAGACAACAAAAAAGATTCAGGAAATATTTTTTGACAAACAGATTATTAGGCATATGAATATAGAACTCTGAATAAAAATTCATTTAAACTACAATACAGAACCGTATTTCCTGCACCCCCCAGAAGCAGTGCAAAGGCTGGCAGGAGTCAGGGGTAACGGAGGACCTGAGGGAGAGGGAAGTAAATTGCTGGGAAGGAGCCTGGGTGTGAACTTGGAGGGTTGTTGGGTGTGGGTGAGAAAAGTATGGAACAGGTTTTGAGGGTCAGGGAGGGATTGTTGGGGAACTTCCCCCATGCAGATCCTGGCTGACCCCTAGCCTCTCCCATTCAGTCAGGTACATCTGTCCCTGGTTCCATGTGTTCCTGTACCCCCATGTGTCCTTGCACCCCCATTTGGACACCCACTCCCCCCATCCCCATGTGCCCCTGTACCCCCTCCCCAATCCAATGTGTCTCTGTGCCCCCACTCAGCCACTCCCTGTCCCTATATACCTCTGCACCCCCTCCCCCATCACCGTATGGCCCTGCACCTCCCTCCCCTCTGTGGCCCTGCACCTCCACTCCCATTCAACACCCATCCCAGGCTGTTCTCCCTCACTAGCCCTTATGAGTCCCTGTCTAACCCCCCCTGGAGCACCGCACACTGTCTGTCTCACCATAACCCCTGTCTCCTGACCTGGCCTGACAGGCGCAGCGAAGAAGGCAGACTCTTTCTCTTCCCTAGCTGGCCAGGAGCTGCTGCTCTGCTCTATTGTCACAGTGCCCTCTGGTGGGCAAAAGGCAGAACTGCGGCAACATTTCAGCAGAAGATTTTTTCTGTGCAAAAAATTAAAACTATGCACAGCTAATTAATTGGGCACGTGCGCAGTGGTGCAGAATTCCCCAGGAGTAAACCCGCCTACCAGCACAGGCTCCGTGCCCCACCCAGGACTCTGCCCTGACACCGGACCCCCAGCTGGCTCCTCCCGGCCAGCATCCAGGGCCCTGCCCAGCCTGGCTCTGCGGAACATTCACTCTCCGCCCCCCTCCCACTCCGCAGACCCGGAGAACGCCGGGGAGCGGAGGAGCAGCCAGAAGCCGCGGCGGACGGGTCAGAACCACCAGGCACCGGGGGTCCCGGGGGATCAGCCTGAGTGGGAACCCTCCAGCGACGAGGGCGAGCGCCCCACGCCCATCGCCAGTGCCAGCCAGCTGTCACCCCTCCGCGCCAACGGGGAGCTGCTGATCCAGGGCGACGGGCAGCCCAAGGGCAGCGAGACGTGCAGACCCCTCTCAGGTGGGACAGGGCACGGCACGAGGACAGGTGCTGTGTGGGGAGGGCCCTGGGGCTAGGCGCCTGGGGGGACACCAAGAGGAGCATGAGGGACAGCCTGGGGGGAGGGGAGGGGCTCCAGGGAACTGGTGCCAGGGAGCGCAGGCTCATCGCGGGCCTGATGGCTGCCTGGGGTGGCTCAGGCCCGCAGGCACCCCCCTCAACCAGTGCCAGGCCGTGGCCACACTGAGCACGGCCGAGCAATGCTGCCATGTGTCTAACCGGCCTGGCCCACGGGCAGCCGGCCGCACCCAGCCGTGTCTGCGGCAGGGACAGCGAAGCCAGGCCTGGCACGTCCTAGCACCTGTCTGCCAGCATCGTGGGGCCAGCAGGCTGCAGCGCCAGGCCCCCCCTTGGCCTCTCAGGCACATTCCTGGGCATCAACACTCACGCTGCCTTCCTGCTCTGGGCACCCCCCCGTCCCCTTCCCAAAGGGCACCAGCTAACGCTGGGCAAAGGATCAACCACATACCCAGGTTCAATTATAACTTAGATCTGACCCAAAATACACACTATAGCCAATTCTTATTAACTAAACTAAAATTTATTAAAAAGAAAAGAGATGATAGAGTGTTGGTTAAAAGATCAATCTACAGACAGACATGAATTCAATTCTTGAGGTTCAGGTACATAGCAGAGATGAGCTTGTAGTTGCCAAAAGTCCTTTTAGAAATAGTCCAGAGGTTATAGTCCAATGTCCATATTCAGGGTGACTCCAGTCAGTGACTGGGGATCTCAATCCTTGTGGCTTAAGGTTTCCCCCTCTTGAAACCCAAAGCGGATCTGAGATGAAGCAGGATCATGTCCCAGGGTCTTATACATTTCCAGCAGCCTCTTGGCCTGAGAAAACAATAGGCCTAACTCTCCTTCCAAACATCCTGGCAATTAGCACAGGGTCATTTATCCATTAAACAGTTCAGATCCGGGTTACCACAGGGACAGCGGGGGAAGGGTGTGGGCCCCACAGGGACAGCAGGGGAAGGGTGTGGGCCCCACAGGGACAGAAGGGAGCAGTGCGGCCCCACAGGGACAGCGGGGGAAGGGTGCGGGCCCCACAGGGATAGCGGGGGAGGGGTGCGGGCCCCACAGGTTGGGGTTTGGGTCCCTTGGGCCCGGCGCCAGGCATCGGTGGAGCCCCACCTGAGGTCTCTGTCTCGGAGCTCAGCAGCCTCCGGGCACGGCCCTGACCCATCTCTCCCTTCCCCTCAGGGGCCTTCTCGGGGGTGTCCAACATCTTCAGCTTCTGGGGCGAGAGCCGGGGGCGGCAGTACCAGGAGCTGCCCCGCTGCACCGTCCCGGCCCACGCCAGCCTCAGCATGGCCCTGCCCCCCCGGGGCCGCTGGCCCCACGCCGAGGTGGAGAGCCGGCTGGACCAGCTGCAGCAGCAGCTCAACAGGTACCGGGGGGGCGGGGGGGGCGGCTCTGACACTGGGCGTCTGCCCCATCGGGGAGTGCGGGGGGGCATGGCAGGGAAAGGCCCCGGGGGGCAGGTGGGGGGGGGGGTTGGGGACATGAGAGGGAAAGGCCCCGGGGGGCAGGTGGGGGGGTTGGGGACATGAGAGGGAAAGGCCCCGGGGGGCAGGTGGGGGGGTTGGGGACATGAGAGGGAAAGGCCCCGGGAGGCAGGTGGGGGGGGTTGGGGACATGAGAGGGAAAGGCCCCGGGGGGCAGGTGGGGGGGTTGGGGACATGAGAGGGAAAGGCCCCGGGGGGCAGGTGAGGGGGGGTTGGGAACATGAGAGGGAAAGGCCCCGAGGGGCAGGTGTGGGGGGGGTTGGGAACATGAGAGGGAAAGACCCCGAGGGGCAGGGGGGGGGGGGGGGTTGGGGACATGAGAGGGAAAGGCCCCGGGGGGCAGGTGGGGGGGTTGGGGACATGAGAGGGAAAGGCCCCGGGGGGCAGGTGGGGGGGTTGGGAACATGAGAGTGAAAGGCCCCGGGGGGCAGGTGGGGGGGTTGGGGACATGAGAGGGAAAGGCCCCGGGGGGCAGGTGAGGGGGGGTTGGGAACATGAGAGGGAAAGGCCCCGAGGGGCAGGTGTGGGGGGGGTTGGGAACATGAGAGGGAAAGACCCCGAGGGGCAGGGGGGGGGGGGGTTGGGGACATGAGAGGGAAAGGCCCCGGGGGGCACGGGGGGGGGGGGTTGGGGACATGAGAGGGAAAGGCCCCGGGGGGCAGGTGGGGGGGGGTTGGGGACATGAGAGGGAAAGGCCCCGGGGGGCGGGGGGGGGGGTTGGGGACATGAGAGGGAAAGGCCCCGGGGGGCGGGGGGGGGGTTGGGGACATGAGAGGGAAAGACCCCGGGAGGCAGGTGGGGGGGGTTGGGAATATGAGAGGGAAAGGCCCCGGGGGGCAGGGGAGGGGTTGGGGACATGAGAGGGAAAGGCCCCGGGGGGCAGGTGGGGGGGGGTTGGGGACATGAGAGGGAAAGGCCCCGGGGGGCACGGGGGGGGGGTTGGGGACATGAGAGGGAAAGGCCCCGGGGGGGGTTCTGCCCAGAGGCCCCCCCCAGTTCCAGCCCCTTAGGCCTGGCCAGGTGCCTGCGGGGTCTGGTGGCTCCTGCCGGCCGAGGCGTTGCCCAGCAGGGGGGCAGGGTCGTGCCCGGGGGCGTCTCTGCTCGGTGCCAGGGCCCCTGGGCTGGCTGAGGGGTGCGCCCCAGCCCCCGCCCTCGGGCTCAGCCCCTCCTCTCCCGGCAGGCTGGAGAACCGCATGGCCGCGGACGTGGGCGCCATCATGCAGCTGCTGCAGCGGCAGGTTTGGCTGGTGCCGCCAGCCTATAGCACCGTGTCGACGCCGCTCCCTGGCCCAGAGCGCCCCCCGCCGCCCGTCCTGCCCATCACCTCCGTCCAGCCCTGCCCCCAGGTGAGACCCCACCGTGCAGCGTCAGCCCGGCACACCCCCTGCGGCCAACCGCCGACGGACACCGGCCGGGGCTCTGCCCCCTGGGGACACGGCGCGGGTCGCCCAGCCGCCGGGTCGGGAATCAAACCGAGATCCCTGGGGAGCACCGGGCCCTCCTTTGCCGGCGCTCCTCACTCCCGACCCGCAGCCCCCTGCCGGCCCAGCCCAGAACTCCCCTCCCCCGAGCGCTGCCGGTGCCCCTCACTCCCGACCCGCAGCCCCCTGCCGGCCCAGCCCAGAACTCCCCTCCCCCGAGCGCTGCCGGTGCCCCTCACTCCCGACCCGCAACCCCCTGCCGGCCCAGCCCAGAACTCCCCTCCCCCGAGCGCTGCCGGTGCCCCTCACTCCCGACCCGCAGCCCCCTGCCGGCCCAGCCCAGAACTCCCCTCCCCCGAGCGCTGCCGGTGCCCCTCACTCCCGACCCGCAGCCCCCTGCCGGCCCAGCCCAGAACTCCCCTCCCCCGAGCGCTGCCGGTGCCCCTCACTCCCGACCCGCAGCCCCCTGCCGGCCCAGCCCAGAACTCCCCTCCCCCGAGCGCTGCCGGTGCCCCTCACTCCCGACCCGCAGCCCCCTGCCGGCCCAGCCCAGAACTCCCCTCCCCCGAGCGCTGCCGGTGCCCCTCACTCCCGACCCGCAGCCCCCTGCCGGCCCAGCCCTGCCCCCTACGGTGCCCCGTGGCAGTGAACAGCACCGCGGCTCGGTGAGTTCTGGGCTGCGGTCAGTCATGGTGTTTTCTACCCGGTTCCCTGGCTGACAGCATCTCACCCCCGGCAGGTTCCTAGTTACCCAGCGCCGTTCCAGTTCCCGCCGCCACCCAGCCCAGCGCCGCCCCGCGAGCCGCCCCCCCCCTCGGAGGTGGTGCTGCTGGTGGAGCCGTCGCCCACGCCCCCCCGGCGCCGCTCCCTCCCCGGACAGCTGGCCCAGACGCCGGACTCACAGACCCTACAGAGACACTGCTCCGACCCGGGCAGTTAATCAGCAGGACGGGGACGGGGCGCAGAGCCCTGCGCAGGGGGCCAGGGCCTCAGTGCTGCCGCCCCCTCCCCGCCCCCAAGGACAACAGTGCCGCCCGGCTGAGAGGGCCTGGCCGCACGCTAGCCCAGCAGGGGCCACGGGCCGAGCCCACGCTGCCAGGACGTTAGCCGGCCTAACGGACCCGGGACGGGACCCGCGCGCCCGGCGGTGCCCAGAGACTGGTACGAAGAAACAGAGACTAGCCGTGAAGGACCCACAGCCCGGGACCCTGGAACATATCACGGGGCCCGGCCGACACAGTGCGGGCCCCGCAGCCAGGGCTGGCCCCCATGGGTGCCGGGCGGGCGGGCGAAAGGGGCTGAGCACGCTGGGTGCTCAGGTCTTATCTGCCTGGCTGCCCCGTGTGTGCCCTGATATGAGCACGCGTGTGTGCCGCTGGCGGGTGTGTGTGTGTGTGCGCGGCTGTGTTCTGTGTGTGTGTGTGTGTGTGCGGCCCTGTTCCTGGGGGGGAGGGGCTGTTCCATGTGTGTACACAGCTCTGTTCCGTGTCTGTGTGTGTGTGTGTGTGTGTGTGTGTGTGTGTGTCCCTGTTCCCTGTGTGTGTGTCTATAGACAGTGTGTCCCTCTGATGTTTGGGGGGGGGGTTTCCCGGAGCTGGCGGGGGGGGAGCTGGGTCCCTGTGTGTGTGGCTGGGCCCTGCTCACTGTATGTGCGGGGGGAGGGGGCTGTTCCCTGGATGTGTGTGTCTGGAGGAGATTGTTCCGTGTGTGTGTGTGTGTGTGTCTGGGGGCGGTGTTCCCTGTGTATGTGTGTTGGGGGGGGGGAGCCTGTTCCCTGTGGGGGGTGCAGCGCACACGGCTGGCCCTGCTGTGGGTCGGGGGAAGGGACTGGCAGGGCCGTGGGCTGCTCCCCGGCCTTGTTGGCAAGGTGGCCCCTGCCACGTACCCGTCTCCTGCCAGTGCCACCCCGCGCACCGGGCCCCCTCTGGGCTGCTGCTCCCCAGTCCCTACCGCCCCTCCTCCGGCCTGCCCCGAACCCGCCGGGGGGGCCAGCTGGGCATCTGCTCTGTCCCGGGGAGGAGGCTCCCCATGCTGTGCAGAGGGTGAGGAGGCCCCCCCAAGCCCCTTGCTCCCCTCTGTGCCGTGGGGGTGGGGGGAGCAGCCCAGCCCGGGTCCAGGGGTTCTCGTCAGCAACCCGCCGGCAGCTCCATGTGGTGTGTGCGTCCTGCCGTGTCCTGTAGCGGGCGCTACCCGGTCTGTGCCCCCCCACAGCCCCGCATGGCGCCTTCATGCGACCCCCCAGCGCTCCAATAAACCAACCAATGACGCCGCCCTCTGCCTCTGCCTAGGGGGCACCACGGACACGCGCCGGCCTGGGTCTGCGGGGGGCAGCACTGGGATGCGGCTCGGACGGGGGTGGGGGCGGTCCAGCACTGGGATGCGGCTCGGATGTGTGTGTGGGGGGGGGGAGGTCCAGCACTGGGACACGGCTCTGCAGGGCCGAGGGGGGTGGGGGGACACACTACAAGCACCAGCTTGTCAGGAAATGATGCCCAGGGCTCCTGCCCCATTGGATCTCCCTGCAGCCCAGCAACCCCTGGTGTGTCCCCCCCTTTGCACCCCTATTCCCCCCCCGCCGCTGTCTGCACCTGCTGCCCCCCCATTGAGTCCTGCTCCTGGCAGCATGGTGCCCCTCGGTGTTGGGGGCCCCGGCACAGCCCCTGCCCTGCTCCGTGTGGGCACCGGGCCTGCAGTGGCTGGTTGTGCCAGGGGTGCCCAGCGGGGCAGGCTGCGGGATCGTAGCCCCCACACCAGCCCGAGAGCCCCCCTCCGCCCCCCAATGCCTGCAGACACGGCGCCCCCCCAGCTCCCCATACAGACACACCTGCAGACACACAGCCCCCCACTGCCCTCCAATGCCTGCAGACATGGCGCCCCCCAGCTCCCCATACGGACACACCCGGCGCCCGCCTCACAGACACACCATTCGCTGACCCCCCCCCACGCCTGCAGATACAGCCCCCCAGAACTCCCCACACGCCGCACAGGGGCCTGCAGTCCCGACAGCCCCACTGACACCACTGGCTGGGCAAAGACACGTGTATTTACTGACTACAAACCCCTTGGCGAGGGGCCAAGCCCTTCAGTCTGCACCCCTTTCCCCCTCTGTGCCCCCACTCAGGCCCACCTGTCTGGGGGCGACTCCTGGGGGCTACAGGCTGCCCCGCCCCTGTCCCCACAGCCACGGCCCCAGCCAGCCAGAGCAGAGCCCAGGGGCCCTGGTGCCGTAGCAGGGACGGGCTCACTCCTGCCCGTAGGTGCCGTTGTAGCCGAAGGGCTCGGCGGAGACGCAGGGCCCCGGGCTGGCGGGCGTCCAGCGCTGGACGTCCACGTGGGCGAAGGCCGGGTCCCGGGGCCGCACGATGACGGGGCTGCGCGATGCCACCGACGGGTCCTCGTCGAAGAAGTTGAAGGGCCGCAGGAAGAAGCCGACGGCGTTGCCGGGCGTGGCCGTGTTCGGCACGTCCTCGGCGTGCGGGATGTGCAGGAAACCCACCGTCACCCAGGCCACCAGGTCCTGCCATGGACAAGAGTCGCAGTCACCAGGGCCCCGGCGCTGCCCCGCATGGCCTGGGGCCCCCCACAGCCTGCAGCCCCCTTGCACCCCCAGGGCCCCAACCCCACCCCACGCAGTCACCGGGGCCCTGGCACCACCACTCCCTCAGGCCCCCCTGCACCCTCAGGGCCCCAACCCCATCCCACACAGTCACTGGGCCCCCAGGGCCCCAGCACTGTCCCCCACAGCCCGGGGCCCCCCTGCACTCCCAGGACCCCAACCCCACCCCACACAGTCACCGGGGCCCTGGCACCACCACTCCCTCAGGCCCCCCTTCACCCTCAGGGCCCCAACCCCACCCCACACAAACCCAGGGCCCCAGCACTGTCCCCCCACACCCATCACTCCCGCACACACTGGGGGCCCGGCACTGCCTCCCCCTGTCCCCTCCTTTCCACAGAGAGCAGAGCCTCAGGGGCCCACCCCACAGCTCAACTCTGGCCCAGGCCCCACACCAGCCCCGCCCCGGCCCAGGCCCCGCCCCACACCTGATTCTCGATGTTCTCGTCGTTTCGGATGAAGCTCTCGAAGTCGACAGCCGGCTGCCAGGGGTCGTGCTGGGCGTAGGGGCTGCTGCTGGTCGCCTCCTTCTCGTGGTGCCGCGTCACCGCCAGGTGGTACCTGCCAGGGGGGGATTCCCGGGCTGAGCCCCGGTCCCCCTGTGGGGCATGGCAGGCTCGAGGGAGAAACCACCGCTGGGCAGGCCCCCACCCCAGGAATCCGCCCCCCCAGGGATCACCCCAGCTCCGTCAATGGGCAGTGGCCCTGAGACCGCCCCGGCCAGCGCAAGGTCCCACCGGCTGCAGGTCAGCGCCAGCCCCAGGGACCCCAGGACGCCCCCTGCCGGGCCCGGCTGCCCCAGCCCCGGGTACCACTCGGCCCAGGGCGCTGGCTGCTCCCGCGCGTGGAGTGGGAACCCCGCTGGCTGCTGGGTCCCGGCCTTACCTAGGGCGACCAGACAGCAAGTGTGAAAAATCGGGATGGGGGTGCAGGGTAATAAGAGCCTATACAAGAAAAAGACTCACAAATCGGGCCTGACCCTATAAAACTGGGACATGGGGTCACCCTGGCCTTACCGTCCCCAGGCGACGCCCCGCTCCTCCCTCCAGCCGTGGGGCAGGACGCGGCCGGCCTGCGAGCTGTACTGGATGCGGTAGCTGCGCGGGTGCCCCCAGCGGTTGTGCTGGGTCGGGCTGGAGAACAGCAGGTACCGGGGCAGGGCCGTGCCGAAGGGGAAGGCGGCCTGGCGCTCGCTCCGGCACCGCTGCCGGTGCAGACGGGGCTGCACGACCCGCTCGCCCGCGCTCCAGGGGTTGGAGATGTTCTCGAAGCGCACGTCCAGCGTCTCGAAGCTGTTCTGGGTGCCTGCGAGGGGGACAGGCCATGAGGGGAGGCCCCAGCCCTGCCCCCCCGGGGATGGACGCTCTGAAAGGCCAGGGTAGGGGGCTGGGGCTGACGCTCCCCTGGGCCCAATCAGTGTCATGGGAACTGGACTCCTGGGTCCCTCCAACCTCAGTTGGGGGGGGCCCATCTAGGAGCAGCCCCTGGCCTGGGCACTGGCGGGGGGGTGGGAGGCCAGTAGCCACCAGGGAGCAGGGCAAGAGCGGGGCAGCCCTGGGGAAGGGCCAGCCACGGAGGGGCGGGGCTGCTCTGGGGAAGGACGCGGGGGGGGCTGCTCTGGGGAAGGACGCAGGGGGGGCTGCTCTGGGGAAGGACGCGGGGGGGGCTGCTCTGGGGAAGGACGCAGGGGGGGCTGCTCTGGGGAAGGACGCAGGGGGGGGGCTGCTCTGGGGAAGGACGCAGGGGGGGCTGCTCTGGGGAAGGACGCAGGGGGGGGGCTGCTCTGGGGAAGGACGCGGGGGGGGCTGCTCTGGGGAAGGACGCGGGGGGGGCTGCTCTGGGGAAGGACGCAGGGGGGGGGCTGCTCTGGGGAAGGACGCGGGGGGGGGCTGCTCTGGGGAAGGACGCGGGGGGGGCTGCTCTGGGGAAGGACGCAGGGGGGGCTGCTCTGGGGAAGGACGCAGGGGGGGCTGCTCTGGGGAAGGACGCAGGGGGGGGCTGCTCTGGGGAAGGACGCAGGGGGGGCTGCTCTGGGGAAGGACGCGGGGGGGGCTGCTCTGGGGAAGGACGCAGGGGGGGCTGCTCTGGGGAAGGACGCAGGGGGGGGGCTGCCCTGGGGAAGGACCCAGCTGGCGCGGGCGGGGGGAGGGGACACGCACCGGCGATGTCCAGGTCCACCTTGTAGTGCAGCAGGTGGGTGTGCAGGTTGCCCAGCACGTCGCGGTGCACGCGGGAGCCGTAGCGCAGGCCCTGCGGCGTGTAGAAGGTGGCGTGGATGTAGCCGGTGGCGTGCACCTTGGCCTCCAGCACGCCGTTGGGGTAGAGCAGCACGTCCCAGATGTAGTCGTAGTTGTAGACGGTGGCCGTGGTGCGCAGCACCAGCACCTGCCCCTCCAGCCCCCCGTAGAAGCGGTAGCCGCCCCGGAAGTCGCTGTCGAAGTGGCGCCGCAGGGGCACGCCCGTGGGCAGCTCGAAGAGGCAGAGGGCGCGGCGGTAGCGCACCGGCCCCGCCGCGTCGTACAGGTGATGCGCGTCCAGGTAGGTGGCCACCTCGGGGCAGTCGATGCCAGGCGCCAGCTCGTAGGCCAGGGTGCCCATGCCCCAGGCGGCGTCCATGTACTTGGTCTGCATGGCGGCCGGCGTGCTGCCCCCGTAGAAGGCCACGGCCTCCTGCACGCTCAGCTCGTGGGCCAGCCGCTCGCCGTTGAAGCGCAGGTCGAAGAGCTGCAGGCCGGCGGAGGAGCGCAGCCGTAGGGCAAGGCGCCAGCCCCCGTACTCCACCAGGTTGCCCTGCAGCCGGTAGCGCTTGCCCTGCGGCTCGCACACCTTGGCCCCGTGCACGTCCGTGGGGGTGCCGGTGCCGAAGTGGCCGCGGGGCATGTAGGTGGAGAAGAGCAGCTCGGGCGTGGGCGGACGGGCCAGGGCCAGCTCCCCACGCTCGTAGCGCCAGGCCAGCTCCTGGGCGCTGGCAAAGTACTGCCCGTTGTACCAGAGCTGCTGCAGGGTCCAGCGCCGGGGGTCGCGGGAGCGGTGGTCCAGCAGCAGCTCCAGCCCCACGGGGTGCAGGAAGTGCCCCTCCACCAAGCGCTGGAGGATGAGCCAGGAGCGGCGCTCGCCGGGGCCCAGCCCGCGCGGCGCCACGTCCGAGAAGGTCAGGCAGCGCTGGCTGCAGTTGTGGTACCAGAAGCCAGTGGTGTCACGCAGCAGCCGGTCCAGCGGCTCCGTCAGCTCCACCAGCCTGCGGTGCATCAGCTCGTATTCCAGCAGCGTGACGGGACGCGCGGCGAAGGGGATGGGCCGCCCGCCCTTGTAGCTCACGGCTCGGTAGTAGCTGGGGCGGGGCAGGGGCCCCACCACGAACTCGGTGACGTTGGGCTGGGCCTGCTCCCCGAAGAAGACGATGGCGCGGGCCAGGCGTGGTGGGCGGGGGCTGCCCCCATCCAGGAACTGCAGGGCCTGGCTCTTCCGGGGCACCTGCAGCTCCACCAGGAAGAGGCTGTTGCTGGCCAGCGAGTCCCCGTGGTCGGCCGCCAGCCCCAGCTCCGGCCGGCTCAGCAGGAAGCTCCGCACCGCCCGCAGCTCCGCCGGGCTCAGGTCGGCAAAGATCGACGCCCCCAGCTGGGGCGCGGGGCTGGCGCTGGCCAGGACGCCGAGCGCCGCCACCACCCACGCGAGGGTCTCTAGCCACATGCTTCCGCTGGGAACCTGGGCACCAAGAGGGACTGGTCAGAGCGGGGCAGGAGCCGGGCCCAGTCTGGTCCCACCGCCCCTGCCCAGCCCAAGCTGCAGCACCCCACACGGGTCACACTGGGCTTGGCACACCCAGCTGGGGGCTCTGTGCCCAGCTCAGCAATTCTGGGCTCAGCCCCCACAGGGGCCAGGTCATTGGCTCTGCAGCGGGAACCGCTGGGGGCAGCTTCCATGGGCAGGCAGCACCACAGGGCCAGCCACGGGGCAGCCAGCCCGGGCGACCCGCACGGCACCCCATGCCAGGCGCTGCGGAAGACAGTGTGGGCCCTGCCCTACCTCTCAGGGCCCTGGGCAGCCCCAGCTCCTCAGCTGGTCAACCTCCCGGGCATGTGCCAGGGCACCTTCCCCCGCTCCCTCCAGCCCTGTCTGCTCTGCCGGTCCCCGCTCACGCTGCAGCGTCTGCAGGGGACACGGGGAAGCCGGGCCTTGGCTGCCAGCCCGGGTTAGATGGGAACGCCACGGTTCCTGGGGGGGCAGAAGGGAGGGAGCTGTACGGTGACCGAGGGGGCAGGATGGTCTAGTTATTATGTAGAATCACAGAGTCGTAGGATTGGAATGGACATCGACAGGTCCCTGGTCTGACCTCCTGCACTCACACCAGGGCCAAGTATTATCCAGACCATCCCTGACAGGGGTTTGTCCAGCCTGCCTTAAACATCCCCAGTGACGGAGACTCCACAACCTCCCCCGGCAATTTATTCCAGTGCTTAACCACACTGACAGTTAGGAAGTTTTTCCTAATGTCCAAACTAAACCTTCCTTGCTGCAATTTAAGCCCATTGCTTCTTGTCCTGTCCTCAGAGGTTAAGAAGAACAATTTTTCTCCCTCCTCAATGTAACAACCTTTTATGTGCTTGAAAACTGTTCTCATGGCCCCTCTCAGTCTTCTCTGCTCCAGACCAAACAGACCCAGTTTTTTCAGTCTTCCCCTATAGGTCATGTTTTCTAGACCTTTCATCAGTTCTGTTACCCTTCTCTGGACTTTCTCCAATTTCCTGAAATGTGACGCCCAGAACTGGACACAATACTCCAGTTGAGGTCTAATCAGAGCAGAGTAGAGCAGAAGAATAACTCCTCGTGTCTTGCTTCCAACACTCCTGCTAATACATCCCAGAATGATGGTTGCTTTTTTTGCAACAGCATCACACTGTTGACTCATATTTAGCTTGTGAGCCACTATGACCCCCAGATCCCTTTCCGCGGGACTCCTTCCTAGGCCGTCATTTCCCATTTGTACGTGTGCAACTGATGGTTCCTTCCTAAGGGGAGCACTTTGCATTTGTCCTTATTGAATTTCATCCTATTTCCTTCAGACCATTTCTCCAGTTTGTCCAGAGCCGTTTGAATTTTAAGCCTGTCCTGCAAAGCACTGGCATGTCCCCGTGTCTGAGTGCCGGGCACGAGACTGGCTGACCTACAGAGGGTCCCTTTCAGTGCCACACGTCTGCAATTCTGTGCACCCTGCCAGGCCCTGCCCAGATACTTGCTGTCAGGATTATCCACATAGTGCGGCCCGGGCTCGCTGGCAGTACAACAGGCAACCAAGGGGAGCCCAGGGCTGGGCTGGCAGGGGCTGCGGGTCGGGAGTGAGGGGCACCGGCAGAGCTTGGGGCTGCATGGGGCAGCTGTGCCCAGAACCCTGCAGGGGGCTGGGCATCAGGGCTCCCGTGCTCCCCAGCTGGCTCCCCACATCCTCCAGACTGGCCTCTCTGGGGCTGCTGGCAGCACTAGCCAGCCCCTGCCCCTGCCCCAACTCAGCCCTGAGACTCCCCTTGTGGCCAGTGCCAGGTAAATGCCTGGAGCTGCCTGGCCTGGGGGCACCTGCTGGGGGACCCTCTGCCTGCCCCTTCTGGGCTCCAGCCCCCCAGCCAGTGCAGCTCCCCCCATGTCCCTCCCATCAACCTCGATGCATCCCCAGCCCGTGGGCATCTTGTACCCTGTGCACCCCCCATCTCCCCCATGCACCCCATCTCCCTCCACATGCACTCCCCATATCAACCCCCATGTAACCCCCCATATCACCCCCCCCGGCACTCCCCAGCCCAGCCAGTGTCACTCACCTCCAGCCCCTGCTCCGCTCTGGCTCTGTGGCTGCAGCACCGGCTCTGCCCCATGCCCCGCTCCACCCACCGCCCCCCCCAAGCGGGGCCGAGGGATGCCATTGGCTGGCTTGGGGGGGGGTGCGGCAGCTCCTGGCCCACGGCCTAAGCTGGGTGGGGGGTCCAGGCCCCCCCAAGGGGAGTGGAGATGACGATGGTCTCAGAGACGGCAGGTGTGGAGGGGAGGGAAATACTCACCCAGGGCTTCTGAGAGCCCCCCGGCCCCCAAACCCCACGCCTCTGCCCCGGCCTGGCACGCTGCACCCTGCCCCGGCCTCTCGCACCCTGCCCCGGCCTGGCACGCTGCACCCTGCCACGCCCTCTCGCACCCTGCCCCAGCCTGGCACGCTGCGCCCCGCCACGCCCTCTCACACCTTGCCCGCGCTGCTCTTGGGGGTGGGGGGTCCTGTTGGGCGTCCTGACCCCCAGAGCCTGCGCCGGGGCTTCACCGAGGGCGAGATCGGCCCAGGTGCTGGCAAACACAGCAGAGCAAACAGCCGGGGGGCACCAGGGCTGCCCGGGGGAGGGGCTGGACCGAGCGCACCAGCTCTGTGCGTCAGAGCCCCGCTGCCCCCCGGCTCCGAGGGGTCTATGCTGGCGAGTTCACGGGGACTCCGGCACTCAGCCCCAGCGCCAGCCCTACCCCCAGCCGCGGGCCCCCCGGACAAGAGCCGCTGTCCCCGGGCCCCACAGCCAGCGCCCCCCAGGGTCTCCATTGCCCACTGTGCGGTGGGAGCTCCGGCGGAAGGACACCGGCCCCTGTCAGGGAGGCCAGCAGGGACCACAGGCCCTGTCCAGCCCCCACGGCTAGGCCCCCTTCAGGCAGAACCCTGGGCGATGGGCACCCGCAGGGGTCACTCCCCCTCCCCCGCCTGGGTTAATGGGTAACCCGCTGGAGCCAGGCGGTGATGCGGGCCCTGTGCTGGGATCGGTGAGTCCTGTCCCCTGAGAGCTCTGGCCCCACGGCCATTGTCCTCACCCCATGGGGCCAGTGATAAGCTGGGACCTGCCAGCAATTGGCTGCCCCAGCTGCTCTGACCCTGCGATCAAACTCCAGGGCCACCCAGTGTCGCTGGGAACAGGCCCAGAGCCGCCAGGATGGCTGGCCAGAGGGGCCTCTCCTGCCCGGGGTCACTCCTGCCCTGGGCCTGGGCTCACGCCAGCCCCGGCTCCCCCTCAGGCGATACCAGCACGAAACGCCTTCCCCTGTCCCCGTCCAGAGCCTGGGTCCTGCTCCCCCTCCCCCAGGGCACAGCCCTTGCGACCCCACGGGCAAGGCAACCTGGTGCCCGGGTCACTGTGTCCCCTGGCCAGGGAGCCTGGCCTGGTGGCTCTGGACGTCGGGCGCCAGGTCTGCCCCACGCCAGGTGTTTGCTGGGTGGCCGCTGGGCGCCTGCCCTGGCTTTCCAGGGTTCCTGGCACCAACCTGGGTTTTGCCACCTGGCTTTGGCTGCGCTGCCCACTGGGGGCTTAGAGGGGGCGGGAGGCACCGAGCTGCCTGGCCCGGCCCTGCTGAGCAGAGGGGCGTGTTCTGGTTGCCTGTAGCAGGCTTGCAAACCTGGCACCACCCGGACGGGGCTGCAGGCAGCACCATCGCTCCTTGAGCCTGCCAGACCCTCTCCACTGCCCTCCAGCAGCTGCTCGGGGTGACCCTGAGCCGGCTCCGGCCCACACCCCTGGCCAGGTAGGGACGCGTGAGCCGGAGCAAGAGAGGGTACTTGGGGTCCCCCAAATACCAGGGGCTCCAAGAGCCCCTGATTCCTGTGTTGCTTGGAGGGACGAAGGCCCCTGTTCGTCCCCACAGGTGAGTCCTGAGCTGCACCCTGCCAGCAACGGCCACGCTGGGGTTAAACCCTGCCTGGGCGCCCAACGGCCATGCCCATCACAGCTGACAGGCACCTCTCCTGGAGCGGGCACTAATGGGCACACGCATGGCGTCGCCCCTACTGCACCGAGGCAGCCCAGTCTCAAAGCCAGCCAGTCTGGTGGGACCGTTGTCTGTGCCCACCACCCCTGGGTGCCCCGCAGTCCTGATGGACTCCCAATCGGCCGTGCCAGCTGACTGCCTGGCACCCACCTGGTCAGCCCTGGCACGGTACCAGTGTGGGGCAGCCAGTGTCCCGGTAGCCCCAGTGATCCACTCCAGAACTGCAAAGCCTCCCTCCTGCACGTGCTCTGGCCCCACGCTGCTCTGCTGCGTCCCGCTGGTGCTCTGGAGTGCCCGGGTGCTGCGGTGACCAGCAGTGGGCGTTTTGGCCAGTCCGCAGGGGGACCTGCAGCGGTGGTGCCAGGCCTGTCCCTGAGAGCCGCCGCGCCCTTCGAAAGGGCAGACATAGCCACTGGCGCCGGGGTGGGCACGAGCAGGAGAAGCTCCTTCGGTGCCGGACTTTGAGCAGGGAGCAGCGCCTGGGGTAGGAACGCTTCGCACCCGGCAGATTAGTTCTCCCACAATGCACCAAGTCCGAGAGTGTCTCCAGCTAGCGAGGGGCGCAGTCGGGAGCCGGGGGCGGGGACTGGGACTGACCTGGGAATGTGTCTAGTTTTACTGGGGCTGTCTGCATGGAGGATGGGAGAGCAGAGGGTGACTTTAGGGGAGGGACAGTACCTCAGCCTGTAACCTGAGCCAGGAGGGGGGTTGGGCCGGGCGACACCTTTGCCCGGGGAAACTGGAGAGAAGCTGGAGGAGCAGCCGGGGAAGGCTGGGGGAGTCGGCTGGAGGGGGTTTCAATTTGGAGTGGGCTGGGGAAGAGGCGGGAGCCCCCAAGTTTGGGGTTTAATCTCCCTGCCCACCCAGAAGGACCTGGCTGGGGGGTCCTGGTTGTACCTACACGCTCTGGTTTGGGCTGTTCCTCTCGTCTAATAAACCTTCTGGTCTACGTCTGGCTGCGAGTCCCGGGGAATCGCAGGGAGTGGGGGGTGCAGGGCCCTGACTCCCCCTCACTCCGTGACAGGCGCTAACAACCCTGGCAGGCAGCACTAACTCCAGGAAAGGTTTTGATACTATCCCAAGTGAGCATCTCGGAATCAAAGGCAGGAGATACAGCCTGGGCAACCACTGCAAAGGAGGTGCAGAACTGGCTAGAAAACCGTCCCCAGAGAGTAGTGATCAGGGGTTCACAGTCAGGCTGGAAGGGCATAACAAGTGGGGTCCTGCAGGGATCAGTTCTGGGGCCGGTTCTGTTCAATATCTTCACTGATTTAGATAATGGCATAGAGATGCACTTGTAAAGTGTGCGGACGATACCAAGCTGGGAGGGGTTGCAAGTGCTTTGGAGGATAGGATTAAAATTCAAAATGATCTGGACAAACTGGAGAAATGGTCTGAAGTAAATAGGATGAAATTCAATAAGGACAAATGCAAAGTGCTCCCCTTAGGAAGGAACCATCAGTTGCACACGTACAAATGGGAAATGACGGCCTAGGAAGGAGTCCCGCGGAAAGGGATCTGGGGGTCATAGTGGCTCACAAGCTAAATATGAGTCAACAGTGTAACGCTGTTGCAAAATGTGTCAAGTATCAGGGGGTAGCCGTGTTCGTCTGTATCTACAAAAACAACAAGGAGTCTGGTGGCACCTTAAAGACTAACAGATTTATTTGGGCATAAGCTTTCGTGAGTAAAAACCTCATGCATCTGAAGAAGTGAGGTTTTTACTCATGAAAGCTTATGCCCAAATAAATCTGTTAGTCTTTAAGGTGCCACCAGACTCCTTGTTGTTGCAAAAAAAGCAACCATCATTCTGGGATGTATTAGCAGGAGTGTTGGAAGCAAGACACGAGGCGTAATTCTTCCGCTCTGCTCCGCGCTGATTAGGCCTCAACTGAAGTATTGTATCCAGTTCTGGGCGCCACATTCCAGGAAAGATGTGGACAAATTGGAGAAAGTCCAGAGAAGAGCAACAAAACTGATGAAAGGTCTAGAAAACATGACCTATGAGGGAAGACTGAAAAAACTGGGTGTGACAATGCGGTTCTGGCGGAACCCAACTGAGAGTGCCAACTCAGGACAAATTGCTAAAACAGGGCAGTTACAGCCCAAGGCTGGGGTTTTTCCACCTCTAAGGCAAACCAAACCAGCCAGACTAAGACTTCGGTCTCACCCCACTGGCTAACCGCAAGTCTCACAAGCAATCCCCTTAGACGCTCCAGTTTCCCAGTATTACCACCAGTGCCACACGTTATGGGGACAAATGGTTATAAAAACCAATACCCCAGTAAAAGAAAAAGGTTCTCCTGATCCCAAAGGACCAAGCCCCAGACCCAGGTCAATATACAAGTCAGACCTTACCCACAAATCACGCTGTTGCCAATCCTTTAGAATCTAAAATCTAAAGGTTTATTCATAAAAGGGAAAAGATAGAGATGAGAATTAGAATTGGTTAAATGGAATCAATTACATACAGTAATGGCACAGTTCTTGGTTCAGGCTTGCAGCAGCGATGGAATAAACTGCAGGTTCAAATCAAGTCTCTGGAATACATCCCCCGCTGGGATGGGTCATTCAGTCCTTTGTTCAGAGCTTCAGTTTGTAGCAAAGTCCCTCCAGAGGTAAGAAGCAGGATTGAAGACCAGATGGAGATCAGGTATCAGCCTTATATAGTCTTTTCCAGGTGTAAGAACACCTCTTTGTTCTTACTGTGGAAAATTACAGCAAAATGGAGTCTGGAGTCACATGGGCCAGTCCCTGCATACTTTGCTGAGGTACAAGGCGTATCTGCCTTCTCTCAATGGGTCCATTGTATAGCTGATGGTCCTTAATGGGCCATCAAGCAGGCTAGGCAGAGCTAATCTCAGCTTATCTGGGATGTCACCCAGAAGCATAGCATAAGTTTGCCATACAGACAGTATAGAGCCAATATTCATAACTTCAACTACAAAACTGATACATACATATAGACAGCACAATCATAACCAGTAAACCATAACCTTGTCCTAGACACCCCATTTGACCCCCTTTATACAAGATTTGGGTGCCACTACCGGACCTTGGTTGCAACGATGATCTATATGGTCCCAGTTTATGTCAATAACGTCACACTGGGTCTGTTTGGTCTGGAGCAGAGAAGACTGAGAGGGGACATGAGAACAGTTTTCAAGTACATAAAAGGAGGAGGGTGAAAAATTGTTGTTCTTAACCTCTGAGGACAGGACAAGAAGCAATGGGCTTAAATTGCAGCAAGGAAGGCTTAGTTTGGACATTAGGAAAAACTTCCTACCTGTCAGTGTGGTTAGGCACTGGAATAAATTGCCCAGGGAGGTTGTGGAATCTCCGTCACTGGGGATGTTTAAGGCAGGCTGGACAAACCCCTGTCAGGAATGGTCTGGATAATACTTAGCCCTGGCGTGAGTGCAGGGGACTGGACAGAATACACCCCTGTGTTCACACCCTACACACTACTGTAATAATCTTTGCACAAGGCATGTCTTGTAGGGCAGCATTTGAAAACTCATAATTTGCTGGTCAGTATTGCCTGGTAAAATGTGTGGCACTGGCAACACCTAAGGTGAAGTGTTGAGTCCCTTGTGTGATACATTAACACGCTCCAAACCCCAGAGCCCCAGGAATGCGTGCTTGCCTTGATTTGCATTTGAGCAGTGAACAGAGTCCTCGAGCAGGAAGGGGAGACAAAGGAAGCCCAAACAGGGGGAAAAATCTGGCAGGGCACATCCGTCCACACAGACTTTGTCTTCTGGTGCCCAGCTGGTGCAGGGGAGGGGCTGAAACTATAAAAGGGAGGGACAGACACCCCCAGGCCCCCGTCTCTCCCTGCCCATTGCATTCACTGCACCTGAGGAGACAAAAGGAAGCAGGCACTGGAGTCTGGGGAGGGTCGTGATCTGCAAAGTTTGGCCAGCAATCTGCCGGAGCATGTGGTGAGACCTTCGTTTGAATCGGATCTGGTTGGTGAAATTGGGCACCAGTAACCATCTTGTCTTTATTGTCCTTGGAACCATTTCTGACTCTCATGCCTCAGGGCTTGGACTCACTTGAAATCTCTTTGTAGGTAATACACTTGTTCTAGTGCTGTAGCTAATCCAGGGTATTTGAACTGAAGTGTCTTAATAGCTAGTTGAGATCAGAAGCTGGTGTGAAAGTAGAATGAATTATATTGTAAAAATAAGAATGGATTAAAGAAATGCTGTATGTACCTTTAAGCAGAAATAAATGCTGAAATACAGGTGTCAGGAAAAGAAAAATGAAGGCATAAACAATGAGCCCACTTAAGCTAATGGTGAAACATTAACAGGAGATTGGTAAAAGTTAGTAAGGAAATTAATTATGCATGTCTAGCCCAGGTAAACTTATCGGATTCTGCTTCCTTTGTTATCTTGTTATGTTTGTGCCCTTTTATCTGTATAAATAAGATAGTTTGTGTCTTGCATGCTGCGCACATTAGCTGGGTGTTATTAGCAGAGCGCTGTGCTAATAAAACAGAGTGGACTGACAAACTGTGAGTCCTGAGTCTAACTTTGACACTGGCGTATTATTTCCTTAAAGGCCTAACAGATTTAACACCTCTGGACTATCCGGGCGAGGGCTGGGCATCCAGGACATACATTTCGGGGGCAGGGGGGCGATCTGGGAGTGGGGATGTGCTGGGGTCACCCTGCTGTATAACCCAGGCTGGTGAGAGCCCGGGTGTGGCTGGCGGGGGTGCTGTCAGGCTGTGTGCGAGCAGCCCAGGTGGGAGCTACTTCAGCACGGCATTGTGAGGCACCCCAGGCTGCAGGGCAGGGGAGACAGAGCCCCCCACAATCTGCTGGCACGGAGCGCTGGGTCAGGTCCCGGAGCCTCCAATAACGGCTGGGCCGGAGGGCACCTGGCTTTGCGGTGAGCCCAAAACGGTTGCCGATGTCTGAGCACGGCCTAGGCTATAACCGCCGAACTCCGCTTGCAGACACCTGAACGGCTGTTAGTGGAAATGCTGGCTGTGGATGGACCCTCCGCCCACTCGTCTGCTTAGAGCTGCCATGCCAGAGGGTCGGGCCAGGGGCGGTTCGCTCCCTGCTTGGCCAGGCCCAGGCCCAGGCCCAGGCCTGCAACGGGGATGCAGGCGTTGGCGGATTATGGCCAGGCCTCGTTGTTAGGTCACTGGGCCGGGCCAGGCCGGCGTCAGACCCCAGCAGTGCTGGGGTCTCTGGTGGATGCTCTGGGTTCTGTCCGTGGCTGCGGTCTGGGGGCGCCTCTTGCCAGGAACAGGGGGAGGCCCCAGGCTGCCCACTCGCACTGACGGGTCTTGAGGTGGGCCTCCGACCCAGCTTGGCTGACTCGGGTCAGTAACAGGAAGTGGTCGGTTCTGGGGAGACGCTGACTGGATTTGATGTTTGCCCTTTTATTGACTTGCCGTAAAAGCCACAGACGTTCCAGGCAGCTGCTCTGAAAGCAAACGCGAGTCCCGCCGCTCGGCCGCAGGAGAAGGGTCAGCCAGGAAAGGCTCCAAGCGCCAGGCTGTGGGCTCCATGGCCCCCAAGCAAACGCTGTCGGCTCACGGGGTGGGGCAGGAATCCAGGTTTCTGCTGCGTGTTCCCCCAATGACAGAAAACTGGGGCCGTCTTCAAACCAAACTGGCCTTTTCCTACCCCCGGGGCCTCCAGCCAGGCAGCGCTACGGAGCAGCAGCTCTCCAGCCTACAGGCCTGCTCGGGCTGGTTGGAGGTCCCACGCCCCATAACCCCCCATTGGCCCATGCCCTAGGGCTGCCCTACAAGGCCTAGCTCAGCCCTGAGAGGAGGAGCATGAGGGTGGGCCAGAGGGGTGGGGGGGCTCTGACTTCCCTGGGGGGTAAAAACCTGCACCCCACATGGGTGCCCCATGGGGCAAGGCCAGGGAGGGATTGCCAAGACTTGCGGCCAGACAGGTGTGACGAAGTGGGACTGTTCTTGTTTCCTCTGAACACTGTGTCGGTGCCTCAGTTTCCGGCCGACACTCTGTCGCCTGGCAACTAATGGCCAGGCCCTTCCCCCTGCAAGGGGATGCTAAAGGTGTGGGAGAACAAAGAGATCAGGTGACCTCCTGGCCCGGGAAAGAGACACAGGACAGAGAGGAGGGGCTGGAGGGGTTTTCAGTTTGGAGCTGGCTGGGGACGGGGCGTGAAGTGCAGACTTGGGTGTCTGGCTCGCTGCCCCCCAGAATGGACCCGGCCAAGGGGTCCCGTTCGCTGGACCTACAAGCTCTGTTTTAGATCGAGTTCCTGTCATCTAATAAACCTCTGTGTTACTGGCTGGCTGAGAGTCACGTCTGACTACGAAGTGGGGGGGCAGGACCCTCTGGCTTCCCCAGGACCCCGCCTGGGCGGACTCGCTGTGGGAAGCGCACAGAGGGGCATTTGCTGAATGCTCCCAGGAGAGACCCAGGAGGTGAAGCCGTGTGAGCTTCTTGCCCTGAGGACAGTCTGCTCCATGGGAGAGGAGGTTCCCCAAAGTCCTGACTGGCTTTGTGGGGAGCAGTTCCAGAGCATCGCCCGGGGACTCCGTGACAGCAGGGCCGGAGGGCAGCAGGCCTGTAATGACTGTGGTGAACACAGAGTGCTGCGCCTTGGAGGGGAAACCGGGATCTCCTCGCACACTGGCCAGGGGCTGAATTAACTAGAGCAGCCCTGGCCAAGGACCTGGAGACCTCAGCACTCACGCAGCTACGGTCCAGGGAACAAACGCGACGTTGGGCGCCTGCGACGAAGGGGGCATTGTTTGTAATAGTTTTATGAGGCCCGTGTGTGCTCAGCTGCCCAGTGGGGGAAAGGGATGAAGTTTGCTCTCAGGGCAGGCTAAGGGGTGGGGGGGGGTTGGGGGGGGTCACTGAGCAGGCTGACCCGACTGGACGGGCCCTTACAAAGGACTGGCCGAGGCCAACCCAGATCAATGGAAAACCCGAGCAGAGGGCAGGTGCAGTCCCCGGACGTGGGCACCCGGCGCTCAGAATGAGGATCCTCTCCCCCCACCCCCAGGGACACTGGGCACAGACCCAGCCCGAGAACAAGGGCTGGGAGCCACGGGGGTCACTGGCTTGTTTATCCTCTCTGTATACGCCCCTTCGGGTTCAGTTTAAACCAATTTTTACCGAAAATTTCCTGGGTTTTCCAAAAAGTTTTACTCAGTTTTCTCTGATTTTCACCCTACGTCTGTGTCATTCAAACATATCAGAAAGAACTTGCTGTGTTAGGAAAGTACAACCCATGGCATGAGCGAGCTGTAGCAGGGGAATCCGGGGGCTCTGCAGAGCTGCCTGTTGAAGTAAGACTCTGCCTTAGTCTAGAAGATACACAATCAAGAGGCCCGCAGGCAAGCTCTGAAATGCGTGTGCAGCTGAACGTCCTGGTGAATCTCTCGCCCACCACGTGCACAGAGCCGAGAACGGTTTACAGATTTGACCCACTGAAAGGGGAAGAAAACACAAATCTGGCTCAGAACATGCTTCAGAGCCCAAAGCGACTGACAAACCCGGCAGCTGGGCCCGCGCTGGGTGAGGGTCGCTGCAGGTCCTGGCTGGTGCCTGCGGAGCAGACGAGGCTCCCCCAGAGCCTGGCGCCGTGGGACTCGCTGGCAGAACTTGCGCGGGGGGGGGGGGCAGGAGGGCTGGAACCCAGGCTCTGTCATGGAGGTGGGGAGGCCGCGTGGCCGGCCCTGGAGGGGGATTGGGTGCACTGAGGGGTTCCTCCAAGGGGCTGTTCCAAAGCTGGGGGTGTGCCCCCCCGGGGGGGGGACCGGGTTCCCCACCTCAGCCAGGCGTGTGCAGAGGAGGGGGGACGAGCTGGAAAAGCCCCATGAAGAGTGGCTGGGATCGGGCCCTTACAGAGCAGACGCTAGGAGGGGCCAGGCCAGAGGCTGTCCAGTAACGACCGGGCTAGAGAAGTCAGGTCAGGGCCGGCTCCTTGCCCTGCTGCCTAAAACAGCAACAAGGGACACGCAGCGAAACTGCATGGTGGGAAACGCAAAACTGAAAAAAAAGAAAAGACTGTGATTAGCCTGGGGAACTCTCTGCTGCAGGAATTGGCCGAGGCCAGGGCCTTAGCAAGAAGGGCTGGACGCTTGTGTGGCTGCCAACAATAGATTCAGCTGCTCATTGACTCGAAGGAAAAAGATAGAGATGAGAGTTAGAATTGGTTACATGGAATCAATTACATACAGTAATGGCAAAGTTCTTGGTTCAGGCTTGCAGCAGCGATGGAATAAACTGCAGGTTCAAATCAAGTCTCTGGAACATCCCCCGCTGGGATGGGTCATTCAGTCCTTTGTTCAGAGCTTCAGTTTGTAGCAAAGTCCCTCCAGAGGTAAGAAGCAGGATTGAAGACAAGATGGAGATGAGGCATCAGCCTTATATAGTCTTTTCCAGGTGTAAGAACACCTCTTTGTTCTTACTGTGGAAAATTACAGCAAAATGGAGTCTGTAGTCACATGGGCCAGTCCCTGCATACTTTGCTGAGTTACAAGGCGTATCTGCCTTCTCTCAATGGGTCCATTGTATAGCTGATGGTCCTTAATGGGCCATCAAGCAGGCTAGGCAGAGCTAATCTCAGCTTGTCTGGGATGTCACCCAGCAGCATAGCATAAGTTTGCCATACAGACAGTATAGAGCCAATATTCATAACTTCGACTACAAAACTGATACACACATATAGACAGCATAATCATAACCAGCAAACCATAACCTTGTCCTAGACACCCCATTTGACCCCCTTTACACAAGATTTGGTGCCACTACAGGACCTTGGTTGCAACAATGATCTATATGGTCCCAGATTATATCAATAACGTCACAGGGTGCCCCGGTGAGGAACTCTCCCGAGGGCATTTCTGATTGGACAGAGCCGTGGAGACACCCCGTAAGGCTGAGGGGTGGGTGGGGAGCCGGGATCTCCCAGCTCTGCCAGGCACGGGCCCATGGCTAGACGGCAGGTGAGGAGGGGCCCAGGAGGGGCAGCAGTCAGGGGGCCCATCCCTAGAGCACCAGGGCAGCAGGGGCCATTCCAGTAGCTAGTCTGGCACCAGCCAGAGAGCCCCCAGCAGCCCGGCCTGAGCCCCTGCCATGGTGGCAAATAGCAGCCAGCCAAGCAGTGCCAGAGAACCCGTGACATGCAGGGCGGCTGGCCGAGGAGTTTGTGAAGAGCCGGTCAGGGGGTGGCAGGGAGGAGGCCCAAACGAACAGGCCCGCCGCGATGCAGAGAAACAGAAAAACTTCAAAAACAGACTCCAACGAGAGACTGCTGAGCTAGAATTGATATGCAAACTAGACACAATCAACTCCGGTTTGAATAAGGACTGGGAATGGCTGAGCCATTACAAACATTGACTCTATCTCCCCTTGTAAGTATTCTCACACTTCTTATCAAACTGTCTGTACTGGGCTAGCTTGATTATCACTTCAAAAGTTTTTTTCTCTTAATTAATTGGCCTCTCAGAGTTGGTAAGACAACTCCCACCTGTTTATGCTCTCTGTATGTGTGTATATATATCTCCTCATTATATGTTCCATTCTATATGCATCCGAAGAAGTGGGCTGTAGTCCACGAAAGCTTATGCTCTAATAAATTTGTTAGTCTCTAAGGTGCCACAAGTACTCCTGTTCTTCTTTTTGAGGTGTGGATGAGCAAGGCATGGAAGGCAGCACCTCCAGACAGCCTCAACTGTTGGAGAGGGGCTGGGAGCCAGACCCAAGGACAATAAAACGTGTCAAGTGGGCTCATTAAAGACAAGCAGACATACCAACGGCCTCGGGGGTTAAAAGCAAGCACCTTCTTTTGGAAACACCCTCTTTGCAGCATTGGGACAACACTCAAAAGAAAGCAGCACAAAGGACCAATGGACACAGACACAGGCTAGGTCTACACTACCCGCCTGAATCGGCGGGTAGAAATCGACCTCTCGGGGATCTATTTATCGTGTCCCGACGGGACGCGACAATCAATCCCCGAATCGATGTTCTTACTCCACCAGTGGAGGTAGGAGTAAGCGCTGTCGACAGGAAGCCGCAGAGGTCGATTTTGCCGCCGTCCTCACAGCGGGGTAAGTCGGCTGCAATATGTCGAATTCAGCTACGCTATTCACGTAGCTGAATTTGCATATCTTAAATCGACTCCCCGCTGTAGTGTAGATGTAGCCACAGAGTTTGAATCTGGTATAGACTTGCATAAAGAGGGAAGCTGCTATAAAAGTGAGGTGTCTTGCAGAGGACCCCGGGTCTCGTCTTGTCAACATGGGAGCATCGATCCGGATCGGCAGAAGCCCGGCTCCACCCCCTCCCCCATCTAACTCACCTGGCCAGTGAAGTTAAGGGGAGCAACTAATTGGTAACAACAAGACGGAGTGTGTTTGTGTGTGTGTGAGAGTGTAAGTGTAATATATTATATGCATATGATACAGTGTTAATGAATACATGTATTACTAATAAATGTGGCGTTCTGCCTTATTCCCCTTGAAAAGATCCTGTGCAGTACTTCAAGTACAACATGCCCCAAGCTCAGGGACAGACTGAGCAGATCGAACCCACACAAGGTTAACTGAGTAGAGACCCAGACGGATGAGGGGCCAGCTTCCCAGGCCAGGGGGGCTGGCAGCTTCCCAACTGCTCAGGAGGGAGAAGGGCCCCAGGCCAGCCTCTCTGGGGGGCTGGATGCTCCGGGAACCAAGTTCTCCGTTTACAGGGTTGGTGCGGGGCTGTCCCTGCGGAGCGAGTGCCTTGTTTCCCTGGAGGTGGATGGGAGGAAGGTCAATGGATACTGGGACACGGGCGCTGAGGTGACACTGGCCCGGCCCGAGGTGGTAGCTCCAGATCGGGTGATGCCCAATACCTTCTTGCAGGGCCACCCAGAGGATTCAGGGGGCCTGGGGCAAAGCAATTTTGGGGGCCCCTTCCATAAAATAAATTGCAATACTATAGAATACTATATTCTCATGGGGGCCCCTGTGGGGCCCGGGGCAAATTGCCCCACTTGCTCTCCCTCCACGGGCGGCCCTGGGAAAAATAAACCTTCCCCATATCACCACAAACCCAGTTTTGAGAAAACTTCTTTACAAGGCGTCACTGGTTCTCAGCATCAGCTAGTGCTAAAAGGCTCTAAAGCTCATTAAAAGGGTTGGACAAATATTTTCCGTCAAAACTTTTTTTGGATCAAAACTAGGGGTTTTTAAAAAGCAGAAAAAAACATGGATAGTGTCTGCTTTCCTTCCAAATGTGTTGTGGTTTTTTTATTAGTCTGCCAAAACCTGACCATGGTTTGGGGGTTCAGAAGTGTGTGGCCAGATATTTGCTGCTTGCTGTGTTTGATTGTTTAAAGAAACAATAAAAAAAATTCTGCTAAAAAAAAATCCAAAACTTTTGAACCACCTCAGCTTGTGACCAAACACCTGAGCCTGAGCCCATCCAGTCCGAGATTTTTCCAGGTTTCTGATACTCCGCTGGCTTCCTTGACACATATCTGTCTCCAGAACTTTGGGTTCATTTAGGTTAGAACATAAGAACGGCCGGACTGGGTCAGACCAAAGGTCCATCCAGCCCAGTATCCTGTCTGCCGACAGTGGCCAATGCCAGGTGCCCCAGAGGGAGTGAACCTAACAGGCAATGATCACGTGATCTCTCTCCTGCCATCCATCTCCACCCTCTGACAAACAGAGGCTAGGGACACCATTCCTTACCCATCCTGGCTAATAGCCATTCATGGACTTAACCTCCATGAATTTATCCGTTTCCTAGAGACTGGCTCCATGGGGTCCCTCACAAACTGGAGACGGTTACTGTGGGTTTGTCTTTAGTACAGCTTATGTACATACTCCACAAACTGAGCATTTGAGCTTGTTCCAGAATCTGGGATGAGCCTATGTTGTGAAAACTGAAATGCTCAAAATAGCACATGCCTGTGAATGGACACAGGGTGCTAAAATTAAATTAACCCAGGGGGTCTCAAACTGGGGGTCAGGAGCCTTCAGGGGATCATAAGGTTATTACTGGGGGTCGCAAGCTGCCAGCCTCCACCTCAAACCCCACTTTGCCTCCAGCATTTATAATAGTGTTAAATATATAAAAAAGTGTTTTTAATTTATAAGGGGGGGGTCACACTCAGAGGTTTGCTATGTGAAAGGGGTCACCAGTACAAAAGTTTGAGAACCACTGAATTAACCCCTCTGGAGCCTCAGGGAATGCAGGGGAGGGGGTGTCCCTGGGTAGGGTTGGGAAGGAGGTAGGTGGTGTAGGATATTGCTCTTCTCATGTGATCCCTCCCCCAGTGGCTAATTTGAAATGAGGCTCCCCTCCCCTGACGCGACTCTCCCTATGGCACTGAAATTCAATACAGACTATCATTTGGCATTTGAGACGTGAAAGGGACGGCAGCGCTAAGGGAAAAGCGAACAGCTTGGCTCTTCTGCAAGCCTCAAACGGCTGAATGAGCTTTAGGGTAGGGAAGCTGTGCCTCCCAAACAGCCTGGCCCTGCCCCCCATCCGACCCTCACCCACTTCCTGCCCCCCGACTGCCCCCCCCAGAATCCCCAACCCATCCTGCTCCTTCTCCCCTCACCGTCCCCCAGAGACCCCACCCCCACCAACCTCCCCTGCTCCCTGCCCCCCAACTGCCCACCCCCCTCAGAATCCCCAACCCATCCTGCTCCTTGTCCCCTCACCGTCCCCCAGAGACCCCACCCCCCATCAACCCTCCCTGCCCCCCGACTGCCAGCCCCCCTCAGAATCCCCGACCCATCCTGCTCCTTCTCCCCTCACCGTCCCCCAGAGACCCCCCCAACCACCAACCCCCCCTGCTCCCTGCCCCCCGACTGCCCGCCCCCCTCAGAATCCCGAACCCATCCTGCTCCTTGTCCCCTCACCGTCCCCCAGAGACCAGCCCAACCACCAACCTGGGACCCCACCACTGCTCCCTGTCCCCTGACTGCCCCAACCCCTATCCACCCCACAACACTGAGTCCTGACAGACCCCTGGAATGCCCACGATCCAACCCCCCTGTTCCCTGACCACCCCCCAACCTCTGCCCCCTCCCTACCCCTTATCCAACCCCCCCGGCCCCCCCCCTCACCCAGGGCCTCAGTGCGCCGCATCCAGGAGCGGCCCTGGACAGCGCTGCAGCGTGGCTCCGGTGGGGCCTGAGCTCCTCCCCGCTCAGAGCCGCGTGGTAAGGGGGCAGGGCTGCGAGCTCCAGCGGGGCCTGGCACAACTGTGCCTCACCGTATCACCCCCCATCCAATGGGCAGGTGGCGAGGCGGAGCCTGCTCCTGCAGGATTATGTCATGGTGTGACGAACTGGGACTGTTCTTGCTGGGGTGTGGGAATGCTGACAGGGAAGTGTGACTAGGATGGTCTGCATCGGAGGATGGGAGTCGGCCCGAGGGAACATACCTGAGCTTGTAACATGAGAACCCAGGAGGGGGTTGGAGGTCAGGTGACTCCGGGGCCCGGGAAACTGAACAAAGGCTGTGGGAGGGGTCGCTGAAAGCAGAGTGCTGGAAGCGAGCTGGAGAGATGGCTGGGAGGCAGAGATGGCTCTGACCCCCCAAGGGGGGTGGGCTGGCATGCCCTGGGACCCCAAGCTGGACCTAACTGAGGGGGGCCCTGTTGTCTGTGCCTGCAAGACCTGTCTTGGACTGTATTCCTGTCATCCAAATAAACCTTCTGCTTTACTGGCTGGCTGAGAGTCATGGTGAATCGCAGGAAGCCGGGGGTGCAGGGCCCTGAGTCCCCCAATACTCCGTGACAACTGGTGGCAGCGGCGGGATCTACTGCACCCCGTGGACGGCGCTTCCTGCAGTAAGTGACTGGGGAGCAGTAAACGAAGGGGGATTGACGGGGACCAGGCCTGCTGAAGAGTGGGAGAGAGACGGTTATTACCCCTGGGAGTGTGTGACCAGCGAGAAGGACTTTTGCAGTAACAGGGTCCCCCGGGGGGATCGCAGCGAGTGGTCCCAGGGGCGGAGGAGTCTGCAGCTCAACCCTGGCAGAGAGGTGGTGACCTCGAGAACGGCTGGCACACTAGGGGTCCCCCTGGGAACTGTGGGGAGCTGTGAGCACACAGGCCGGTGAGTGGCCAGCAGGAAGATGTATGCCAAGCGGCTTAAGAGCGACCTGGTGGAGCTGTGCAAGCAGAGGCGGCTGCGCATTGGGAGGCTCACCAAAGAACAGCTCATTGCCCAGCTGGAGGCGGAAGATCGCGCGAATGAACTGATCCCTGTCTCTGGGGGAAGCAGCCTGGCAATTGCAGCGCAGGCACCAGTGTCTGTCCCAGCTGGGAGTGGTCAGCCGGCTGCTGAGGGCTTCCCGAGACCCCTCCTTCCTATGCCTAGGGGAAGGGTGGGGAGGAGCCCAGCAAATACCGAAGGCGCCGTGGCCCCCCCGGCCAGCAGGGGACCCTCCCGGCGAAGCTCGCCGGCCAGCAGAGGATCCTCCCGGCGACGTTCGGCATCCGTGGAGCGGAATTGGCTGGAATGGGAGAAAGAGCTAAAACTGAGAGAGCTGGAGGATCGTGAACAACAGAGACAGCATGAACGGGAGGAGAAAGAGAGACAGAGACAGGAGAATGAGAGACAGAGACAGCATGAAGAGAGACAGCGTCAGCATGACCTGGAACTGGCGAGATTGAAGGGCAGCGAACCCCCGGCTGCGGTGAGTGAGGGGGGAACCCAGGACTGCACGGAGCTTTGATAAGTGCATCCTGGCCCCACACAAGGAGGGGGAGGACATGGATGACTTCCTGGAGGCCTTTGAGACGGCCTGCGAGCTGCACCGGGTGGATCCCGCGGACAGACTCCGGGTCCTTACCCCCTTACTGGACCCCAAAGCCGTGGCATTGTACCGCCAACTGGGAGAGGCAGAGAAAGGGGACTACGAACTATTCAAAAAGGCCCTGCTACGAGAGTTTGGGCTGACTCCTGAGATGTACCGGGAAAGGTTCCGGAGTCAAGATAAAACCCCTGAGATCTCATATCTGCAACTAGCCGTCCGCATGGAAGGATACGCCAGCAAGTGGGCTGGTGGGGCCCAGAAGAAGGAGGACCTGATTAAACTGCTGGTACTGGAGCAACTGTATGAGCGGTGCCCATCCGACCTGAGGCTGTGGTTGGTGGACAGAAAGCCAGAGAACCCGCGACACGCCGGGCAGCTGGCTGATGAGTTTGTAAAGAGCCGGTCAGGGGGTGGCAGGGAGGAGCCCCAAAGGAACAGGCCCGCCGCGATGCAGAGAGAGAGTCACCCTGGGACCTCCCAAAGGGGGAATATGGGGAATCCCCTCCCACGGGGAATGCCCAGCGTCAGGGACAACCGACCGGCTCGAGGGGACCCACAGGACATGAGCTGCTATTACTGCGGCCGAAGAGGCCACGTTCGGGCCCAGTGCCCCAAGCTCAAGGACAGACTGAGCAGACCGAACCCGCATAGGGTTAACTTGGTAGAGGCCCAGACGGACGAGGGGCAGGCTTCTCACGCAAGAGGGGCTGGCAGCTTATCAACTGCTCAAGAGAGAGAAGGGCCCCAGGCCAGCTCCTCTAGGGGGCTGGATGCCCCAGACTCAGGGTTTTTGGTTTATACGGTGGGCGCGGGGCTGTCCCTCCGGAGAGAGTACCTTGTTCCCCTGGAGGTGGATGGGAGGAAGGTCAATGGATACTGGGATACGGGCGCAGAGGTGACGCTGGCCCGGCCCGAGGTGGTGGCCCCAGATCAGGTGGTGCCCAACTCCTACCTGACCCTGACGGGGGTGGGCGGAACACCAGTCAAAGTGCCCGTGGCAAGGGTACACCTGAAGTGGGGGGCCAAGGAGGGCCCCAAGGATGTGGGGGTACACCCGTATTTGCCCACTGAGGTATTGATGGGGGGGGACCTGGAGAACTGGCCAAGCAACCCCCAAAAGGCACTGGTTGTGACCCGCAGTCAGAGCCGGCGAGGGGCCCTGTGCCCTGGCCTTGGGGGGGGGTGCCTTGCCTGAGGCGCAGGACCCTAACCTGGTGGGGAGGGAACGCCCAGGGACACGGCTCAGGGAGGCTGCAGCTTCAGACCCAGCGGGCGAGAAAGAGCAGGTGGCCATCCCTGTCCCAGCTGCTGAGTTCCAGGCCGAGTTGCAGAGAGACCCCTCCTTGCGGAAGATAAGGGACCTGGCCGACCTCAATGCGGTACAGACCATGGGACGAGGTGGCCGGAAAAGGTTCCTGTGGGAGAAGGGGTTCCTGTACCGAGAATGGGCTCCCCCAGGGAAAATGGAGTCAGGGGGGATCAGGAGGCAGCTGGTGGTACCCCAGAAGTATCGCCGCCAGCTGCTGTGCCGGGCCCATGACATTCCCCTCTCAGGGCACCAGGGAACCTGGCGTACCCAGCAGAGGCTGCTACGGAGCTTTTACTGGCCTGGGGTCTTTGTTACTGTCCGACAGTACTGCGGATCCTGTGACCCCTGTCAGAGGGGGAGGAAGGCCTGGGACAAGGGGAAAACAGCTTTAGGACCCTTGCCCAGCAATAAGGATCCTTTCCAGAGGGTGGCCAAGGTTAAAAGGGCGGCTCTAAACCAAGAGAGCCCAAAGCACAGACCTCCAGACTGGAGCGCTGGGAGAAGACCACAGCCCAGTTGGAACCCCAGAGGTATGGGGGTGGGAAAAGGGCACAGGCCGCATAAACCTTCCCACATGCGAACTGCGAGTGCCATCAAGCACCCCGACCTAAGGGGGGGCGTGAAACTGGAAGGGCCTGGTGTAATTCTCACCAAGGAACTGGAGGGATGCGGGGGCATCCATGGGAACGGGGGTAGGTTCGAACTTCCCCAGGTCACTGGCTAAAGTGACCCCGCTCAGTTCGGTCTCGAAGGGGGGAGAGATGTGACGAACTGGGACTGTTCTTGCTGGGGTGTGGGAATGCTGACAGGGGAGTGTGACTAGGATGGTCTGCATCGGGGGAGGGGAGTCGGCCCGAGGGAACATACCTGAGCTTGTAACATGAGAACCCAGGAGGGGGTTGGAGGTCAGGTGACTCCGGGGCCCGGGAAACTGAACAAAGGCTGTGGGAGGGGTCGCTGAAGAGAGAGGGCTGGAAGCAGGCTGGAGAGATGGCTGGGAGGCAGAGATGGCTCTGACCTCCCAAGGGGGGCTGGGCTGGGATGCCCGGGGACCCCAAGCTGGACCTAACTGAGGGGGGCCCTGTTGTCTGTGCCTGCAAGACCTGTCTTGGACTGTATTCCTGTCATCCAAATAAACCTTCTGCTTTACTGGCTGGCTGAGAGTCATGGTGAATCGCAGGAAGCCGGGGGTGCAGGGCCCTGAGTCCCCCAATACTCCGTGACACATGGACAGAGGGAAGTGCCAACCTGATAGCGGACACGTTGTCCCAGAGAGGGGGCCCTGAACTTCCCCAGGTCACTGGTCAGAGTGACCCCACTCAGTTCAGTCTCAAAGGGGGCAGAGATGTGACGGAGCAGGGTGGATTGACCTGGGAATGTCATTTAGTTGTACTGGGGCAGGCTGTAGGGGGGATGGGAGAGCAGGGGGTGACTTGAGGGACGGTACCTGAGCGGCGGGGGGGGGGGGGGGGGGGGGAAGGGAGGTGACAAAGGCTGGAGGAGGAGCCAGGGGAAGGCTGGGTGAGATGGCTGGGGGGGAGGGTCTGGGGAAGTGGAGGGAACCCCAAGGCTGGGATCTAAGCTGCCTACCCCCCCCCCCCCCGAGGGACCTGGCTGAGGGGTCCTGGCTGTACCTACAAGCGTTGCTTTGATGGTGTTCCTGTCGTCTAATAAACCTTCTGTGTTACTGGCTGGCTGAGAGTCCCGGTGAATTGCAGGAAGAGGGGTGCAGGGCCGACTCCCCCACACTCCCTGGCAGGGGGCACCAGCCTAGAATTCCCCACAGCCCCAGCACATGGGCCCTGGTTCGTCCCCTCCCCGGGAACACGTGGGGCCTCAGCTCCCATTGCAACAGGGCTGGTTCAGCCTCCAGCCCCACTCCCCCAGCAGCTGGCCCTGGCTACCTGGGAGGGCCCTGCCCCCCCCCTGCGCCCAGCCCCCGTGCTCTGCTGTGAGCTGCTCCGGGCCAGGTGCATCCTGCAGCTGAGCCGGGGGTCCCGGCTCAAACGACAATGCACCGTGGGGCAGGGCTGCAGGGTTTGACATCCCTGACTGCCCGGAGCCGGAGCCCAGGGTGGGACGCCAGGGCAGCTTGTCCCCAGCCCAGCCAGGGCGCCCTTCCCCTGGCCTGGAGCAGAGTGGCTGGCAGGAGCAGAGACAGGACACCGAGCTCCAGGGAGCCGCCGCAGAGCCAACTGGGCCCCTCCCAGTGCTTGGCCCTGCTGTGTCCTGTCCGGGGAAAGCAGGAGCCCTGCGGCCCAGCCCCACAGCCCCTCTCCGCAGGAGCCTGCTGCCCCCCCACGTGGCTGCCCTGACCCCAGGGAGGATTGAGCCTGGGGGAACAACGAGCCCTGCCCCCAGCTCAGGGATGGCCCCCCAGGGAGGGGGCAGCCCCCGGCCCAGAGCTGCCACCAGCAATCAGGGGCCTCTGCTCAGCCCAAGTGCCAGCCTCAGGGGTGCTTGGCAGGAGACACTCCCGGCTCTCAGCGATCCCACCGCTGCCAGAAGAGATCCAGGCAGCCCAACAGCCACGGCCCTGCCCCGAGCCAGTGTTAGGGGGCCAGGCCAGCCCCCCGCCCCTCACTCAATACAGGTGCCCCCACGAGGGCACAGCTCCCACAGGGCAGCTTCCACTCCATTTATTAAGAAATTAAAAAAAAAAAAATTCAGAACCCCCTGCATGCCCCAGCAGAGTGGAGGGGCCCAGCCCACAGCCCCATCCCCACCAGTCCCCCGCAGGGTGCCCCACGCTGGGGCGGGGGGCCCAGCCCACAGCCCCATCCCCCCAAGCTCCGGCCATGGCAGCCAAGGGGCTGGGACACTTTGTGGGGCCTACCCCCACCACAGGCTGGGACACCCCCCCATTACATCACACCGTGCCAGCCAATCAGCACACCCGTGTGGCAGCCCCTCCCAGCTCAGGGTGGTGCTGAGGGTCTGTGATCGAATGGCGCGGTCTCCTCCCGGGCTGGACACGGGGCTGGGCACGGGGCAGTGCCCCCACCCGCCCCTCAGCACTTCCGCCGGCCCCACTCCTCGTCGCTGACAAACACCAGGTTGCTCTGGCCACCCCCTGGCCGGGGGGCCAAGCCGGGCGAGCTCTGGGAGCCCTGGAATGTCTTCATGCGGGGCCCGGCGGCCAGCACCCGCCCAGGTCCCTGCAGCCGGGACAAAAGGAGGCATCAGGCCCTGCCCCACTGCCCTGGACACTGGGCATCATGTGCCCTGGCCTCTGCCCCCACCCTGCCCCCCAGTGTGGGGGGAAGCTAGTCCCGGCCCTGCCCCTCCCAGAGCAGCTGCCCCAGGGCCAAGCTGCCAGCCAGGGCCCGGTGCCATGCCAGGGCGCTGGGCAGGGATGGCACCCGGGTGCCAGCTGAGGGGGACACAGCAAAGGGACAGCCAGGGCTCTAGGGCAGGGGAGCTTCCCCCGAGCCTGGCCCCCTCAATCCTGCCCCAGGGGTTGGTGCCGACTCACCCGGGGCTCCCCAGTGCCAGAGCTGGGGCCAGGCCCCCGCCCAGGGCCCCCCCACTCACCAGCCTGTCCCCATGGCCGAGCTCCCGGATCTCCACCTCCTCCAGGGGCCGTGGGGGGCGCACGCGGGGCAGGCTCAGCTGCTGGGGCTGGAAGGGCGGCACGACCGGCTCTGCCAGGCTGGGGCGCTGCGCCAGGGCCTTGGCTCGCCTGAGAGGAGAGGGGAGTTACCAGGCCAACTGCCCCCTCATGCGCCCCAGGAACCTCATCCCCGTCCAGGCCCAGGCCAGAGACCCCAGCCACTGCCAGGGCCCTCCCAGCACCAAGCGGGGCCCCGGAGGGTTTGCACTGCCCCTTCCCAGCCCCACTGCCGTCTATGCGGCCCCCCAGGGCACCCACCCACCCCAGGGTCATGGGAAGAGGGTGGGCCCCAGCCCTGAGGCCAGCACCCGCAGACAGGACAAGCCGTGGGGGGTAGGGGAAGAGCTTCCGGCCTAGCAGCCCTAGGGCGAGGTGGGGAGGGCAGGGGAATGTGCCCCAGCCCGTGGCCCCGGAGCGACGGCGCCAGCCATTCCAAAGTGCCAGGTAGCAGCTGGCTGGGTGCCAGAGCCCTGCACCCCACAGGAACACTGCCCCCCCCCCATGCCCTGTTCCCCATTGGCCTGCACACTCCACATGCACTGCCCCCCAGCATCCTGCCCAATCACCCCTAAGGACAGGCCCCAAATACCCCCCACGACTCCCACACCCCCATGCTCTGAGCAAGGTGGCCGGGGGAGGGAAACAGCCTCACGCCCGGCCAGGAGTCAGGCTGCGCCTTGGCCTGGTGCCCTCTAGTGGCTGCTCCACACCAGAGCCAGCAGCTCTGCCAGCGCCCCTCACTCCCGACCCACAGCCCATATCCCAGCTCCAGGCTCTCCCCCCCCCGCCCAGCTCTGCCAGCACCCCTCACTCCCGACCCACAGCCCATAGCCCAGCCCCAGGCTCTCCCCGTCCCCCCCCCCCCCAGCTCTGCCAGCGCCCCTCACTCCCGACCCACAGCCCATAGCCCAGCCCCAGGCTCTCCCCATCCCCCTCCCCCCCCAGCTCTGCCAGCGCCCCTCACTCCCGACCCACAGCCCATATCCCAGCTTCAGGCTCTCCCCCCCCCGCCCAGCTCTGCCAGCGCCCCTCACTCCCGACCCACAGCCCATAGCCCAGCCCCAGGCTCTCCCCGCCCCCCCCCAGCTCTGCCAGCGCCCCTCCCTCCCGACCCACAGCCCATAGCCCAGCCCCAGGCTCTCCCCGTCCCCCCCCAGCTCTGCCAGCGCCCCTCACTCCCGACCCACAGCCCATAGCCCAGCCCCAGGCTCTCCCCATCCCCCCCCCCCCAGCTCTGCCAGCGCCCCTCACTCCCGACCCACAGCCCATAGCCCAGCCCCAGGCTCTCCCCATCCCCCTCCCCCCCCCAGCTCTGCCAGCGCCCCTCCCTCCCGACCCACGGCCCATAGCCCAGCCCCAGACTCTCCCCGTCCCCCCCCAGCTCTGCCAGCGCCCCTCCCTCCCGCCCCACAGCCCATAGCCCAGCCCCAGGCTCTCCCCGCCCCCCCCCAGCTCTGCCAGCGCCCCTCACTCCCGACCCACAGCCCACAGCCCAGCCCCAGGCTCTCCCCGTCCCCCCCCAGCTCTGCCAGCACCCCTCCCTCCCGCCCCACAGCCCATAGCCCAGCCCCAGGCTCTCCCCGTCCCCCCCCCCAGGTCTGCCAGCGCCCCTCACTCCCAACCCACAGCCCATAGCCCAGCCCCAGGCTCTCCCCGTCCCCCCCCCAGCTCTGCCAGCGCCCCTCACTCCCGACCCACAGCCCATAGCCCAGCCCCAGGCTCTCCCCATCCCCCTCCCCCCCCAGCTCTGCCAGCGCCCCTCCCTCCCGCCCCACAGCCCATAGCCCAGCCCCAGGCTCTCCCCCCCCCCCCCGGGTCTGCCAGCGCCCCTCACTCCCGACCCACAGCCCATAGCCCAGTCCCAGGCTCTCCCCATCCCCCCCCCAGCTCTGCCAGCGCCCCTCACTCCCGACCCACAGCCCATAGCCCAGCCCCAGGCTCTCCCCGTCCCCCCCCAGCTCTGCCAGCGCCCCTCACTCCCGACCCACAGCCCATAGCCCAGCCCCAGGCTCTCCCCGTCCCCCCCCCAGCTCTGATAGTGCCCCTCCCTCCCGACCTCAGCCCCGGCTCCCCTCGCCCTGGATGGGTGGGGAGGGAGGGGCTCCTGGCTCCCCCTGCGTCAGGGGGGGTTTGGATGGCAGCTGCCTTACCCCAGGAGCAGCAGCGCCGCGAGCAGCAGCAGCAGCAGGACCCCCCCAGCGCAGGACACCCCGACCAGCGCCAGCAGGAAGGCTGTGGGGAGAGAGCCGTCAGCAGAGCCGGCAGGGCCAGTGCCCGCCGTGGGGCTGCCCCCCAGCACCACACGCTGCCCTGGGCCGAGGCCCTGGCACAGCCCCCGCCGCCCCAGCTGCCGTCCCAGGCTCCTGCCAGCTGGGATCAGAGCCACAACCTCCCCCACACCCCCCAGCTGCTGCCCCAGGGCTCCGGCCCTAGGACTGCTGCTGTGGGGGGCCTGGCCAGGCTGAGCAGCCCCCGCCCCACACGGACACTCACGCTCCTCACACTGGAATCCACCAAAGCCAAACGGGCACCTGCAGAGACCGAGACTGGGGTTCAGTGCGTGTCCCGGCAGCAAACCCTGCCCAGCCTCACCCGCCCTCCGCCCCCCCAGCCCCATAGGCCAGGCTGCCTGCCAGAGGGCCCCCCAACCCAGGGGTAACCCCCCCTCCCCACGTATACAGGGACTGTCTGCAAAGCCCGTGCGGCTCCAGCCACTAGGCCACCTACCCCTGCCACGCAGGCAGCCGCCGGCAGAGCCATGGGGGATCTGAGGCCCCGGGGTGGCACTGGGTCCCCCCGATGAGGGGCTCAGCCGGGAGCTGATGCCCCCAGCTGCAAGGCACCAACCAACGCACAGTGGCTGCTCCCAGGGCATGGGAGCTGCCCTGGCCACGAGCAGCCTCCCGCGGGACGCCAGGGCTCACCTGGCGCAGACGCCATCCCGCAGCCAGAACCCGCTGCCACAGGCTGCAGGGGGAGAGAGACCGTGAGATGCCCACAGGCTGGGCAAGGCCCTGGCTGCTTTCCAGACACAGCTGGGGACAGCCTGGAGCAGGGACCAAGACCGCAGCGCAGCACCCCTGCCCGTGCCCCATCCCCCCAGCCTGCCACGGGGACTGAGACCATACCCCCTGCCTGTGCCCCATCCCCCCCCAGCCTGGCATAGGGACTGAGACCCCAGCGCAGCACCCCTGCCCATGCCCCATCTCCCCGCAGCCTGGCACAGGGACACCGGCTGGGCGTGTGGCTGTCCAGGTCAATGGGGCTCCGTTCTGGGGGCAGCCTGGCTTACGCTGCACCTCCCGTAGCAGGTCGGCCTGGAGCCGCTGGGCCCGGGCAGGGAAACTGCGGTCGTGGGAGAGTTTCCCAGGTGCCGACCTCCGGAAGCTGCTCCCTGCCCAGCCCCTGGCACCCCAGCCCTCAGCAGGGGGTTAGGCCCCTGGGGGTGCGGGAGGGGAAGCGCCACTTTCCCACCCTGCTGAAAGCCTTCCCCTCCCCCACCCAGCCCCCTCCACCCCACAGCCGGCCCCATGGAGCCCCCTGCCCGACCTGCACAGGCACGGCCCATGGCGAGGGCGGGGCGGTATCCCGGCCGGCAGGGGCACTGGGCCAGCCCGTCCTGGAACACGCAGGATGTCGAGACGGGGTCGCAGGGCTGCAGCTCACAGAGACTCAGGCCTGGAAGGGGGCGGGAGGAGAAGAGAACACAGCCTGGTCAGAGTCCCCGCCACGAGCCACCTCCCAGCCACCCCCAGAGCCACCTCCCACCCATGCCCAGCCTGAGACACCCCCCCCAACCTGGCCTGAGCCCCTCCAGAGACACCCTGCCCAGCTCCATACCAGCTACCCCCAGCCCAGTCAGTCTGCCATAAAGTGGGGAATTTTCTTGAGGCTTTGTATGAGAGCTGTGTGTGCCTCAGTTTCCCTGTGTGCTGCATGTGTAAGGAGGGGGGTTTGCTGTTGCAGGGGACCAGGTGTGACCTCAAAGAGCAGCCAGGACCCCAGGCAATGGCCTGGAGATGGGGGGCCCAGCGACTGGTGACAGGGAGGCCCCCCCAGCTCAGGAGCAGCTGGTTCTGGCCAGTGGGGGGACAAAGGGCCGAGGAGAGAGGGGCCCGGTGACCTGACCAGCCGGTTCCAGCCAGGGGGGAACAAAGGACGGAAGGGAGAGGGGGGCCTGGGGCAGAAGACAAAGGGCGGAGGAGAGGCTAGTGGGGGAGGGGATAGCGGCTCGGCTGGAAGGAGGGGGCTGGGCTGGGACAGGGAGCAGCCGGAGCCCATGGGGACGGGGCCAAACCCAGCTGCCCGGGGCTGAGACTGGCCAGGCCAAGGCCCCGGCCCCTGAGAACTGCCTGGGCTGGGTTCAGACGCTCAATAAACCCCCCATGTTACGCTGGCTGAGAGTCACTGCAGGCTAGAGATCGGGGGGGGGGCATCGCTCCCTCTGGGGCTGGGGAGATCAGGGGGAGGGCATTGCTCCCTCTGGGGCTGGGGAGACCGGGGGCCCCCCGGCACAGCCAGGCTGCTGGAGGCTCAGGGAGGTGCGTGTGACGAACTGGGCCTGTTCTCACTGTGGTCTGTGAATGCTGACAGGGGAGTGTGGCTAGGATAGTCTGCATTGCAAGATGGGATCTGCCCGAGGGCGCATACCTGAGCTTGTAACATGAGAACCCAGGAAGGGGTTGAAGGCGAGGCGACTCCTTAGCCCGGGAAACTGAACAAAGGCTGTGGGAGGGGTCGCTGAAAGCAGAGTGCTGGAAGCAGGCTGGAAGGAGGCTGGAGAGATGGCTGGGAGGCAGAGATGGCTCTGACCCCCCAAAGGGGGGTGGGCTGGGATGCCCTGGGACCCCAAGCTGGACCTAACTGAGGGTGGGGCCCTGTTGTCTGTGCCTGCAAGACCTGTCTTGGACTGTATTCCTGTCATCCAAATAAACCTTCTGCTCTACTGGCTGGCTGAGAGTCATGGTGAATCGCAGGAAACTGGGGGTGCAGGGCCCTGAGTCCCCCAATACTCCGTGACAGTGCGGTCCCAGGAGGCGGTGGAGGCTGGAGCCCGAGGGCCTGACCCCCAGGAGAGCGCGGCCCCCCTGAGAAGGGCTGTTGCCCTGACGGAGGTTCCTCCCCGGGACCGTACAGAGCCGAGAGACGGGGCCTGGGAGTCCGTGACAGAGCTGCCCCCCCCCCGAGCCCCCCAACTGGTCTGAACCCCCCTAGAACCATGTGGGGGCACAGCTGGGTCCCTCCTGCCCCAGGAAGAGGAGGGAGCGCAGCAGGGATTTGGGGGCCATGCTCCCCGGGCATCTCTCTTTTGGGGGCAGGAGTCTGTCCCCCCTTCCTGCCCGGGGCCCTGCCCAGGAGAGCCCCCCCGCTCACTCTGGTAGGAGACGGTGTCCCGCAGGAAGCTGCAGGCCGGGTCGCTGGCCTGGCACTGCACCCAGAACCCCACGATGGCCTCGTCCACCTGCTGGGCCGTGACGGACGAGAGCGCCGAGAAGCTGTGCAGGATGGTCACTGCCTGGCTGTGCGGCCTGGGGGGGGGACCCACGCCTCCAGTCAGTGCCCAGGGCCAGGCAGCACCCCAGCCAAGCAGGCCCCCCCCGGCCCAACAGCATGCAAACCCAGCGCCCCGTTCCCACCATCCCCCCGACAGGTTACTTCCCCCCCCCGCCCGCAAGGTCCAGTCCCCTTCTGACCAGCTCCCTCCTGCCCCCCCCCCCCCCCATGGCAGCCAGCCCCCCGGGCAGCCCCGGCACTCACTGCAGGTCCAGGACCGACGAGGACAGATAGGCATCCAGTTGCCCCAGGACAGGCTGGAACTGGGGGCAGACAAAGCGCTGGGTGAGGGGCTGGTGTGAGGGCCCCCCCAGCCCTGGCTCGCCAGCTGAGGAGAGAAACCAGAGCCAGGGAGCTGCACAGAGCACGGCCCCCCCAGGCAGAGAGGGGGCCTCCTGGGCCAGCCCTGTCCTGGACCCCCCCTCCCCCATGCACATGCCTGGGGCCTGGCAGAGGTGCCCGGGGGGTGGGGGGGAGCCCTCAGGGGAGGGTTGCCAACTTTCTACTTGCACAAAACCCAACACTCTTGCCCTTCTCTGAGGTCCCACCCCTTCTCCCTCCATCCCCCCTCCCTCTGTTGCTCCTACTCCCCACCCTCAGTCTCTGGCTCAGGGGGTGGGGGTGTGGAGGGGGTGAGGGCTCCAGGTTAGGGGTAGGGTGACCAGATGTCCCGATTTTATAGGGACAGTCCTGATTTTTGGGTCTTTTTCTTATATAGGCTCCTATTACCCCCCACTCCCTGTCCCGATTTTTCACAAGTGCTGTCTGGTCACCCTAGTTAAGGGTGCGGGTTCTGGGGTGGAGCCAGGGATCAGTTCAGGGTGTAGGAGGGGACTCCAGCCTGGGGCAGGGGGTGGGAGTGCGGGAGGAGGTGCCGGCTCCGGGGTGGGACTGGGGAGTTCGGGGGTGCGGGAGGGGGTGAGGACTCCGAGGTGGGGCTGGGGAGTTCGGGGTGCGGGAGGGGGTGAGGGCTCCGAGGTGGGGCTGGGGGTGGGAGTGCGGGAGGGGGTGAGGGCTCCGAGGTGGGGCTGGGGGTGGGAGTGCGGGAGGGGGTGAGGGCTCCGAGGTGGGGCTGGGGAGTTTGGGGTGCGGGAGGGGGTGAGGGCTCTGGCTGGGGGTGAGGCCAGGGATGAGTTCAGGGCGCAGGAGGGGACTCCAGGCTGGGGCAGGGGGTTGGGATGCAGATGGGTCAGGCCGAGGGGAGGGGGTACCAGCTGTTCCCCAAGGAGTTACCCTTCCCCCAGGCCCAGTGATCCCCAGGTCATCAGCAGGGCCCCACTCCCAGCCCCCACTGCCCACCAGCAGGTGTCAGCCAGCCCCCCCCCCCATACCAGGCTCTCCAGCTGGGCAATGATCCTGCGCAGGTCGGCAGGTGGCAGAGGGCTCGGTGGTGCCGGGGCGGGGGCCCGCAGGGAGAGGCGTCCTGGGAACATCCTGGCTTCAAACACGCAGGAGACAGGCGAGAGACAGGACAAGGGATCTCAGAGCCGGCAGGGCCAGGGGCTGCCCACGGGGGAGCCCCCAGCCAGACTCCCTCCCTGCCTTGAACGGAGCCCAGGTACAAGAGGACCCCTCCCTTTCCCCACACACTATATGCTCCCCCCCTTCAGCCCAGCCCCTCAACCCCCAGAGAATCTGCCCCCCACTGACCCAGCCCAGCCCATAGGGGCTTGGGTCAGGCAGCTGCTCCCTTGTCCCAGAGCCCCCCTCTGCCAGCAGGGGCCCCATGGGGTCAGCACGGGACATGGGGGACTCACAGGCAGAACAGAGACTGGGGCCCCAGTGGCAGCATCCTGGCTATGGGGTGAGAAGGACACAGAGAGCCAGTGCCAGCCCTGGGCCCCTCCCCCACACGGGGCATCACCAGGGCCAGGCAGGTCTGGAGGCAAAGGAAAGGGAGACAGAGCCCCTAGGGGTGCCTGCTCGCTGTGACAGGGCAGGTACCCCCAGGCAGCAATGGCAGGGGCATGGGACACCCCCCCCCCAGGCCCAGGGGGAGCAGCCCCCTTACCTGGCACACAGCCCATGGTCTGGTTGAAATGGAAGCCCAGGGCGCAGCGGCAGGAGAAGTGCCCAGCCCAGGACACGCAGGTGCTCCAAGGGGGGCAGGGCTGCCCACTGCCACAGCTGGGCTCATCTGGGGGAACAGCGCCCCCCGAGTGAACAAACATGAGCTGAGACTCAGACCTGGGAGGAGCCTGGACAGCAGGTACCCAGGGCAGGAGGAGCGACCCAGCAGCTCTTGAGTTCTGCCATCAGGGCAGCGCCCACCTCCACCTGGCACCACCCCAGCGAGGTCACCACCCAGCAGAGCTGGAGCCAGTCGGGGGGGGAGCCCCCCCTTTGCTACAGACAGCACCTCTGCTGGGGCCCCCCCCAGGCTGAGCTGGAGCCGTGAACTCACCTGCCCCCCCAGCACGGGGAGCCTGGAGCTGCAGCAGGAGCCCGAGGAGGAGAAGGGGGGAGCCCCTCCCCATCCTGCCAGGCCTAGACCCCAGCTGCTCTCAGCCTCCTTGGGGCAGGGAGGGGAGCTAGGGCCCACCTGCACTGGGTTAAGAGCCATCCAGGGGCTTGTTAATGATTCCTGGGTGGGGGCAGCTGTCAAGGGTCCAGGCAGCCACTGAGTGAGCCACTGTGCTGGGCTGGCTCTGACGTGCCCAGCTGGCGCTCATTAACCCAGCCCCAGCCTCCCCCCGCCCCCAGCAGTTCTAGCCAAGGGAGGACAAAGTCCAAAGCACAGCAGGGAGGTGGGAGCTGGACCCACACCAGGGGCTGCCCGGAGCTGAGCAGCAACAGAACAGCCCGCCCCGTTCAGGCCAGGCTGCCGACAGAGGCTCCCCCAGCGCTGAGATCTGCCCCCCTGGGGTGGGTCGGGGGCTGGTTACAGAGGGATTCCCCCCCCCCCCCCCAGCACTGAGATCTGTCCCCCTGGGGTGGAGTGAAGGGGTGGATGTGGGAATTCTTTGTAATATTTTCATGAAGCCTGTGTGTGCCTCAGTTTCCCCTACATGCTGCCTTGTTACCTAGGGGTGGGAAAGGTCTGTCTGCTCTCAGACAGGCTGAAACACAGGTGTGAACGGCACCGACCTGCCTGGGACCTTAGGTCCCTCATCGATGGAGCTCTTGAGAAGACAATGGGACTTTCATACCCAGCAACCATTGATCTGAACCCACCTACCCCCTGCTCCGCTGGGGGACTGAGCTGCATCTCCCCAGCTCGGGAACAAAGGGCGAGGGGGTGAGGTGGGGGTTAAGTGGGGGCTGTGGGAAGCGGTCGGGGCTCACCTGGGAGTCTGACAAAAGAGCAGATGGACGGACAGCCAGAGCTGTGAGGTCTGAGGCCTTTTTCTGCAGCCACATTAGGACAGCAGCACCATGAGCTAAGAATCATTCACATCCCATCTAACGTGCATTAAACCAATGTCACATCGGGCTGTGGAAAGCGATCCCGTCCTAACAGCACCCACCACCACCAGAGAGAGAAACCGCTTCAGTGGCTAAAGAAAACCTTGTTCGATTGAATCTGTCTGGCAAGAAATCACTTAGCAGCAGTTGTGGGCGTGAAATCTTGACTTGTATTGCTGTGACTTTATGGTCCCCACTGCTCTACGGTTTATCTGTCTGGTTTTGATTGTTTCGGTTACATAACTGATTTTGCTAGGTGTAAATCAATGAAGGTGGTGGGGTAGGATTGGGTAAAGGATTGTTTGACAATATGTTAGGATTGGTTAGAGAATTGGTTAGTAATCATTTAGTAAAATGATTGGTTAAGGTGCAGCTAAGCAGGACTCAAGTGTCACTATATAAACTGGAGTCCAAAGGGAAGTTCTTGGGAACCAGCTCCAGGCCCAGTTGTCGCGGAGTGTGGGGGAGTCAGGGCCTTGCACCCCTCTTCCTGAGATTCACTGTGACTCTCAGCCAGCCAGTAAAGCAGAAGGTTTATTTAAGGACAGGAACACAGTCTCAAGCAGAGCGTGTAGGTCCGACCAGACCCCCTCAATTAGGTCCCTCTGGGAGGTTCAGGGAGCTTAGACCCCAGCTTGGGGTTCCCTGCGTTGCACCACCCAGCCCAAACTGAAACCAAACCAAAACTCCTCCTGCAGCTCCTCTCTTCTCCCTGCCCCCAGCTCCTCCTCTCCTTTGTTCAGTCTCCCGGGCAGAAGGTGTTAATTCTCCCCACCCCCGTTCCTGGCTCAGGTTACAGCTCAGGTAGCTTCCTTCAAGGGAAGTCCCCCCTCCTCACTGCAATCCCCCTGCAACATTCCCAGGTCAAATCTGCCCCGCTCCCTGCTCTGTCACACTGGGATCCAAAGGGAAGTTCTTGGGAACCAGCTCCAGGCCCCAGGATCAGAGCTGCCAGACCAAAACACCCTGCCAATGACACCGTGCAGAAGCAGGAGCCCTGGATGACCTGATCCTGACCGGCCAGCGAGAAAAGCCCATCCGCCTCATTGGGAGTGGTGAGCACTGTAGGCTCAGCGTGTGCTTCTGTTTTGGGGATGGTTAATAGAGGATCAGGATATTACTGTGTGAGGCTCTTTCACTGGGAAAAGGCCCTGCAGCCTCTCAGAAAATTACGCCCTGAGCCCTAGGAGCTGGGAAAAGTGGGGCTGCCTAAATGAACTGGGTCATGCCTTGACCCCACAGAAGGGTAAAGATGGGGGCCCTAGAGTGTGCGGGTAACAGAGCCGGACCCAAGGGCTCCCCACGGCCGGGCCAGGCTCGGGGCTGGCCAGGACGGACCCTGCTTCACCCTTCATTGCCCCGGGCTGCCCTAAGGCCCCTAGGCCGAGCGCCCGCTAATGACTGAACCCGGCTGTGCCCGCGCTGGCTGCGTACCCCTGCGGACGCTGGCACAGGCACGTTGCTCCTCCAGATTGTACAAGTCTCCCTCCGGGGCTGTGCCCGTGAGAGTCGCTGCCCGGAGCCCATGGGGTGGAGCGGGGGGGCTGCAGGCCCAGAGGGCCAGTGAGGCCACGTGGCTCACGCTGGGGAAAGAGCGAGACCCCCTGTGGGTCTGGCACAGTGAAGCCCGGAGATCGTTCCAAAGCCAGGGGTGCAGGCCCTGTGGGTCCGTGACACTGTACTGCAGCCATAACCCACCCTGCCCCACCGTGGCCAGCTGGGAGTTCTGATTCTCCGGCACAGCGATGGCCAGCGTGGCTCCCGCCAGGGCTAATGGGACATGGGCTGCCGCTGACAGGCTGCAAAGCAAATACCAGTCCCACTGTTCATCAGGGTGAGCTTGCAATAAACCCCACAGCCTGCTTGACAGCTAGATTCCCCCGCCCCCAGCACTGCTCACTCCAGAGCTCTCCCTGGCCCAGCCGCTGGGAAATCAAATTCTGCACCAGGCCCTGGGCAATGAGCCAGCTTGGGGACTCCTGCTCCCTGCCTGGGCAGAGGTCTGGCCCTGCCAGTGGGGAACCGACCCGCCAAAGCTGGGTGGGAAGGGCTGATACCGGAGGAAGTGGTGTCACCTCAGCCCCAGGGCTGCAGGTCCCGCAGCCTCAGAGCCAATCTCCCCATGACGCCCTCTCAGGAATCCCACCCATCTCTCCCTGTCCATAGAGCTGCAGGTCCGTCCGGCGCCCTGGCACTAAGGGCAGTCCGAGCCGGGAGTGGGCCGGGCGTCCGGCTGTGCCACCGCACAGGTTAATGGAACTGCCTTGTGGAATTCCTGCACCAGGCCCTGCAGAGCGGCTGGCTCGGCCCGAGAACTGCTTCCCCTCAGCCCGGAGCAGCAGCAGGACGCTCAGACGGTACCTCCCTGGCTCAGTGTCCAGGGCAGCCCCTGCTCTCAGCTGGCTGGGTGGTGATTCTCCAGCCGGGGAGACACCAGCCCCCATCACTGGAACCGGACTGGAAGCAAACGCAGCACAAATTGCCCCCAAATCACGCATGTCTGGCCAGCTCCAGCTCCTCCCAGCGCTGACCCCCACGCAGCCGGGGCCAGCCCCAGCCAGACACAGCTGGGGGCAGCTGCAGCCCTTGCTGGGAGTTTTCTGCATCTCCCATGACCCGGCCCAGCCCCGGGACCAGGCTCCCTCAGTCCCCTGCTGCCATGGGAGCCTCCCAGGGTCCCCAGGACGACCTCCGGGGCATGACGAGGGGCCCAGGTGGACACAGCTCATCTGTGCAGGGACTGGGGGGCGCCCCGAGCAGGCTTGTCCCAGGGGGCTGGGGATGGCATCACAGCAGCCCCCCACCAGCCAGCCGAGTGCAGCCCTGGGGCGGGGCGGGGCAGAGACACTTGCTGGCTCCTGCCTGCCCAGTTATTTATGGGCGTGTCCCTGGCTGGCTCCACATTACTCTGCCCAGCCAGGCTGTGCCAGCCCCACCAACCAGCAGAGATTACGACTGTGGGGGAGGAGGGCAGGGGCAAGGCAGGACACAGGTGACAGGGCTGCCATGGCAGAGGGCTCGGGCCAGGCCTGTGTTTGGCTTGTTACCCCTGTGCCCAGGCGAGCACTGCACCTCTCGCCCTATGGCCAGGGCCAGTCCCCGGAGCACAGCTCTACCCCCCTTTGCTGGAGCACAGCTCTGGGCAGCACCCCTGGCCCCTAGGATCCTTGCCCTCTGGCAGGGCAGACACAGGACTCCCCTCCTGCACAGGTTCCTGGCAAAGCCTCCCCTGCCCCCCTGGAAGAGCGGGGCCAGGTTTCGGTTGCCAGGTGTCTGGTTTTCACTAAACTGAAAAGGGAAGCTGGAGGATGTTAAAAGGCTGGTTGGCCGCAGTAACCGGCCTCTGCCGGGGGGGCAGGAAGAGCGGCAGCAGTGGCTGGCTTCTGGCCCTGGCTCCAAGAGGTGGGATCGTGTCCCTCCACCACTGAGCCCGGATTGCCCCAGCCCTGGCCCCTCGCTCGGGGAACCAACGCCCCCCGTGCCCTGATGTCAGCTCCTCCCAGCCTGGCTCTGCAGCCAGCCGCTCAGTCCTGCGAGAGGAGCGGGCAGGGGCGGGGCCTCAGGGAAAGGGCGGGGCAGGGGGCGGGGCAAGGTTGTTCAGTTTTCTGCCATTAGACAGTTGGGGTGGGGGATGGGAGAGCACATGGGCAGGGCCACCAGGATACGGAGACCTGGACCCCACCCCCAGTATGTTTTGCCTTGGCTCCCACTCGTGGGTTTCTTGCTTCTCGATGAACCCCACCTCCAAATGCCCCCTGCGCCAACGAGCTGCAGCCCCTCCCACTGCACTCTCCCTCACAGGCGCTCAGGCAGGGCCGGCTTTAGGAAGTGCGGGACCCGATTCGAATAGTTTCAACGGGGCCTCGGCAGGGATGACTAAAAAAAAAAACCACGTAAAAACCACGTGGGGCTTGTACTCACCGGGCGGCGCTCCTAGTCTTCGGCGGCGGGTCCTTCACTTGCTCCGGGTCTTCGGCGGCACTGAAGGATCTGCCGCTGAAGTGCCGCTGAAGACCCGGAGCGCCGCCGGGTGAGTAAACATTAAAAAGGAGCCTTTAGCCAGGGAAGGGATTCTCGGCCACTTCTTCCCCCCTGCCCCCGGGCGCGGGGCCCTCTTAGGCGCGGGGCCTGATTCGGGGGAATTGGTGGAATTGGTCTAAAGCCGGCCCTGCGCTCAGGAAGGGGCAAGCAGAGATCTTCAACCAGGAGACAGAGGCAGTAGTTCGCCCTGTGTAGGAGCGGATCAGGGGCTGCCAACTTTCTAATCACACAAAACTGAACACCCTTGCCCCATCCCCTGCCCCTTCTCCGAGGCCCCACCCCGCTGCTTCTCCGAGGCCCCGCCCCTGAGGCCCTGTCCCCACTCACTCCATCCCCCCTCCCTCGCTTGCTCGCTTTCCCCCGCCCTCACTCACTTTCACCGGGCTGGGGCAGGGGGTTGAGGTGAGGGCTTCGGCTGGGGGTGCGGGCTTTGTTTGTGGTGGGGCTGGGGATGAGAGGTTTGGGGTACAGGAGGGGGCTCCGGGCTGGAGCCGAGGGGTTCCAAGTGTGGGAGCAGGCTCAGGGCAGGGGGTTGGGGTGCGGAAGAGAGTGCGGGCTCCAGGAGGGAGTTTGGGTGCGGAAGGGGGCTCAGGGCAGGGGGTTGGGGTGCAGGAGGGGGTGCGGGCTCCAGGAGGGAGTTTGGGTGCGGGAGGGGGCTCAGGGCAGGGTGTTGGGGTGTGGGAGGGGGTGCGGGCTCCAGGAGGGAGTTTGGGTGCGGGAGGGGGCTCAGGGCAGGGGGTTGGGGTGCGGGAGGGGGTGCGGGCTCCAGAAGGGGGTTTGGGTGCGGGAGGGAGCTCAGGGCAGGGGGTGGGGTGCGGGCTCCAGGGGGGAGTTTGGGTGCGGGAGGGAGCTCAGGGCAGGGGGTGGGGTGTGGGCTCCAGGGGGGAGTTTGGGTGTGGGAGGGGGCTCAGGGCTAAGGCTGGGGTGTGGGAGGTTGGGAGAGCTCCGGGAGGGGGCTCAGGGCTGGGGGTTGGGGTGCAGGAGGGGGTGCGGGCTCCAGGAGGGAGTTTGGGTGCGGGAGGGAGCTCAGGGCAGGGGGTTGGGGTGCGGGAGGGGGTGCAGGCTCCAGGAGGGAGTTTGGGTGCAGGAGGGAGCTCAGGGCAGGGGGTGGGGGTGCGGGCTCCAGGAGGGAGTTTGGGTGCGGGAGGGGGCTCAGGGCAGGGGGTTGGGGTGCGGGAGGGGGTGCAGGCTCCAGGAGGGAGTTTGGGTGCAGGAGGGAGCTCAGGGCAGGGGGTGGGGGTGCGGGCTCCAGGAGGGAGTTTGGGTGCGGGAGGGGGCTCAGGGCAGGGGGTTGGGGTGCGGGAGGGGGTGCAGGCTCCAGGAGGGAGTTTGGGTGCAGGAGGGAGCTCAGGGCAGGGGGTGGGGGTGCGGGCTCCAGGAGGGAGTTTGGGTGCGGGAGGGGGCTCAGGGCAGGGGGTTGGGGTGCGGGAGGGGGTGCGGGCTCCAGGAGGGAGTTTGGGTGCAGGAGGGAGCTCAGGGCAGGGGGTTGGGGTGTGGGAGGGGGTGCGGGCTCCAGGAGGGAGTTTGGGTGCGGGAGGGAGCTCAGGGCAGGGGGTGGGGGTGCGGGCTCCAGGAGGGAGTTTGGGTGCGGATGGGGGCTCAGGGCAGGGGGTTGGGGTGCGGGAGGGGGTGCGGGCTCCAGAAGGGAGTTTGGGTGTGGGAGGGGGCTCAGGGCTAAGGCTGGGGTTGGGGGCTGGGAGGTTGGGAGGGGGCTCAGGGCTGGGGCAGGGGGTTGGGGTGTGGGAGGGTGGGAGGGCTCCGGGAGGGGGCTCAGGGCAGGGGGTTGGGGTGCGGGAGGGTGGGAGGGCTCCGGGAGGGGGCTCAGGGCAGGGGGTTGGGGTGTGGACTCGGGGAGGGAGTTAGGGTGCGGAAGGGGGTTCAGAGTGCGGGCTCCAGCTATGTGGCACTTACCTCAGCCGGCTCCCAGTGAGTGGTGCAGTGGGCCTGAGGTAGGCTCCCTGCCTGCCCTGGCTCTGGGCGGCTCCTGGAAGCCGCCGGCCAATGGGAGCTGTGGAGCCAGCGTTCGCGGTGGGGGGCAGTGCGCAGAGCCTCCCTGGCTACCCCTGTGCCTAGGGGCCACAGGAACGTTTCTGGGAGCCACGCAGAGCCAGGGCAGGCAGGGAGCCTGCCTTAGCCCCGCTCCGCCGTCAGCCGGATGTTTAACAGCCCAGTCAGCAGGGTCCCTTTTCGACCCAGCGTTCTGGTCGAAAACTGGACGCCTGGCAACCCTACTGAGTACTTATGCAGGGCCAGCTGTCAGCAGGAGTTGGTGTGGGGCGTGCGCCGGGCAGCCTCCGGGCTGTGTCACGTCCTCTGGGGCCAGAGGCTAACACACAAAGCCAGGTAGGGCGGCGTGTGGGGAACGGTTTATTTCAGAGCACACTGAAGTTAGTGTGGGGCACCATGCCCAAGGCTCAGGGAGAGGCTGGGCCCAGTCACACCAGCCTGCAGTAGAGCACACAGCAGGCAGGCCCAGCCCACCGCTGTGGCTAGCACCTCGCGTGGTCAGACGCTCCCTTGGTGCCCTGTGCTCCAAGCCACTCCCTGGCCAGAGCAAGGGCTGGGTGTGGCGGGGGGCACGTGGCTTTCCCTGGCCTGGCTGCCTGCTCTGCGCTAGCTCCGGCAGGCGCTGGGCAATGGGTCCGCTGGTGGATGATAAGGAAGCCGTGCTTCTTGAATCCTTTGCCACACTTGGCACACACGAAGGGCTGGTCGGCCGTGCGGGCTCTCTCCCTCTCCCGCCGCCTGGCTGCCGGCGGCCCCCGTGGCCCCTCCTGCTGCCGGGCGCCCAGCCTGTCGTGGGTGATCTGGTGCATGATGAGGTTGGTGCTGCAGGTGAAGCTCTTGCTGCACTGTGGGCAGGGGTAGGGGCGCTCGCCGGTGTGCACGCGCTGGTGGATCAGTAGGTTGGTCTTGTACTTGAAATGCCGGCCGCACTCGGAGCAGGGGAAGGGGCGCTCGCCCGTGTGCGTGCGCTGATGGATGGCCAGGCTCGACTTGTAGCGGAAGCGCCGGCCGCACTCGGAGCAGAGGAAGGGGCTCTCCTTGCTGTGCACGCGCTGGTGCACCGTCAGGTCTCGCTTCTGCAGGAAACTCTTGCTGCACTCGGCGCACGCGTACGGCCGCACGCCGGTATGCACGCGCTGGTGCACCACCAGGTAGGTCTTATTCTTGAAGCTCTTCCTGCAGGAGGGACACATGAAGGGGCGCTCGCCCGTGTGGGCACGCAGGTGCACCCCCAGGCTGGTCTTGTAGCTGAAGGTGCGGCCACACTGCGGGCAGACGTAGGGCTTCTGCAGCGTCTCCCCGCTGTGCACGCGCTGGTGCAGCATGAAGCTGTTGGGGCAGGAGAAGCTCCGGCCACACTCCGTGCAAATCAACAGCACTTTCTGCTCCTGGGTCTTCTTGTGGGCCAGCCGCTCGGCCCGCTGGTGGAAGCTCTCCCCACGCCTCGTGCACTCATAGTCCTGCTCCGCCTTCACCTCCCCAGGCAGAGGGAGCCAGCACATGTCGAACGCCTCCTCCGATGGCTTGTCTTTGACTGGCTGCTCTGCAGTAGCTGTGGGGACAGAGTCAGGGGTGAGCTCCTGGGATGCCAGCTCCCCAACTACTAGGGCTGAGACACCCGAGTCCCACGGATCCTGGCCCCCTCTGTGCAGGAATAACCGTACGCACGTGTGTGCGTGCATGGAGAGACCCCCAGGAGAAAAATTCCTGATCCTACCTAGTTCTCATTGGCACTTTCCAACCCAGAGCTCAAAGCCTTGCACAAAGCCGCACCCTTCGCCCCCTTTCCCAGATTGTGGAAACGAAGGCGAGGGCGATGACTTGCCCAAGGCAGAGCTGGGAACAGACGCTACATCTCCCAAGTCCCAGTCCAGTGCTCTGGCCGCTAGGTCTCACCCAGGCCAGTTTCATTTAGTCTAGAGCACAAAGTGGAATGTGTTAATCATAGCCCATGATTACGGCACGGCTCCACTCCGAGTTAAGGCTCTCTGGGTGCCCCTACATTACCATGCTCGGATTTCAGGTCAAACTTAAGACAGTTTCCTGGGTTTGTAGCACCTGGTGTGGGGAGAACGGCACTGTGCCGGGGGTGGATTTCACCCTGCATCACGGACACGTGCTCTCAAGCTGAACTCCAGCTTAAGGCAGGTTTTCTCCAGGGATGTAACAGCGTTTTCCATGCCTGCACTGAGCGCTCTGGGACACACCCTGCACGTGACGGCTCCAGCGGACACACGGGTGCCAGAGGAGTGCCGGCACATGCACAGACAGAGGTGGGTCATGGCACGTCACACCCGGCAGAAATCACATAGAGCACAAGGCACCCATGTTCTCTGATACATTGCCACTAACTGGGCACAGCCTGGCCTCTGGGGTGCCAAGTACCCAACTCCCAATGACGCGCACAAGGGTGCCCAGCAGGATGAGGCCCTGTGTGATCCCTCTGCACTGGGGGGTGTCACCCTTTCCGAAGCAGCAGGCAGGTGCTTTTCCTGTGTCCCGCCCGTGCCCGGCTCTGAGCGAGGGACCGGATGTACCTGCCAGAGCCTTGGCTGCTCTCGCTCTCTCCTTGGACAGCTCGTAGTAGTGGTGTCGCGCTGCGCGTTTCTTGCGTGCACTGATGTGGCCTCTCCGGCGCATGGCTGCAGCTGGGCGTTACAGCACAGCATGGGAACAGCAGAAAGCACAGCGCCCCAGCTCCCCGAGCAGTAGCTAGGAGACTCCCCGACACGGCAGGTTGGGGCAGCCTTGCTGAGCGTCCTGTAAACGAACCAAACATTCCCAATGATCCCTTACGCCAGAGACAATCAGCCATGAACTGGCCCCCCTTCAGCACACGACGGGCTCCGAGGATGGGGAACTAACCGCTGCAGTCTGCGCGAGTGGCTGGTGTAGCAGGGGAACGGGTTACTGGGAGCAAGGACTGTGGCTGGACAGGCTTGTTTTGAGTTGCTCCCTTCGGAAGCTTGGATCCAGCAGCCCTGGCTCTCCCCTGCTCCTGAAGGTCTCAGCTGCCTGCCTCCTCCGCACCCCGCAGAGTGTGTGAGGGCTGCTGGCTCCCCGCTCCCAGAATCTCCATGGCCTGGAAGGGGGGAGGAGGCCTGGGTTGTGTCGCACACCTACACTCTGCAGGCAGGGCTGGATTAAGGAATAGGCAGTACAGGTCTGGTTCCTGGAGTGTCACGCTGGCATCAGAATCATGGCTGGTGGATTGTGTGTTTGGCTGTTTTTTTAAGTTGTGTTCCTAGCCCTCACTGTTGTGAAGAAAAGCTTGAAAACATGTAGAGAGTAAGTGGTCCAAATGTCTGCCTGAACCTGCACACAGCTTCCATCGGGGGAGGAGTCGAGGGAACCATGGGCCTCACCGCCACCACCAGGGCTGATCAGACTCCTGCTGACGGGCTTGGACCGGGGCTTCTTGTATACGAGGGGCTCCCAGGAGGAGATGGGCTGAGGGCCCCGGAGTGCCTTAAGCCAGCCCCATCGGTGTGGGAATGTCAATCAGGTGAGAAGGGTGGCAAGGACTAAGGGACCTAATTGCATGGTTGCTGCCTTACTGGCTCCAGGGGTGTGGGTTTTGTGGCACTCGGGCGGGGTTTTGAAAGGACTCCTGCATTCTCCTAGCGCAGCAAACAGCGATGGGTTTTGTGTGAAGGGGATTCTCCATCTTCCTCCAATAACAAGACACCCTCCACTAGTCCAACAACATTTCCCCCCTATGTAAAGCTGCCTCGTGTTGCCTCCCACTGGTGGCAAACTCTCCAGAGCAGGCGTGGGGTGCTTGGAATCAGACACCCCGTATCCCGGGGAGGCCTTGATCTGTACTGAAGAGTTCTAGGCTGCTCATCCCCTGCTGCAGAGCACCAGCTTGGCCAGCTACACACCCCCCCAACAATGCTACTTGAACTGGTAACACGGTGGAGTTAAAGGCACAGAATATTTCACTAACAATACAGGAAGACCAGGGAGGGAGAGGAGTTATTTAAGTTAAGTGCCAATGTGGACACAAGAATAAATGGATACTAACTGGCCATCAATAAGTTTAGACTTGAAATTAGGCAAAGGTTTCGAACCATCAGAAGAGTGAAGTTCTGGTCCTCTGAACAGCCTCCCAAGGGGAGCAGTGAGGGCAAAAACCAGAACTGCCTTCGAGCCTGACCTTGATAAGTTTTTGGAGGGGATGTATGATGAGGCTGCCTAAAACGGCATGGAGCCCATCTGCAACTGCTAGCAGCAAATAGCTCCAACAGCCGGTGATGGGACACGAGATGTTACAACAGAGAATTCTCTCCCATGTGTCTGGCTGGTGGGTCTTGTGCACGTGCTCAGGGGTCAGGAAGGAACTTTCCCCCAGGTCAGATTAGCAGAGACCCTGGGGGGTTTCACCTTCCCCTGCAGCATGGGACTCAGGTCACTTACAGGTTTAAACTAGTGTAAACGGGGGATTCTCTGTAACTTGAAGTCTTTAAGTCATGATGTGAGCACGTCAGTAACTCAGCCAGAGGTTAGGGGTCTATTACGGGAGTGGGTGGGTGAGGTTCGGTGGCCTGCAATGTTCAGGGCAGAGTAGATGAGCATGATGGTCCCTTCTGGCCTTAAAGTCTATGAGAAGCCTCAGGTGTATTCCCTGAATTGCTGTTTGCCATCTGCAGTGACCACACTGACTTTACCTGAACATAATACGCCGTCTTCCAATTTAATCAAAGTTGTTCCGAACTTCAGCTCCAAGCAACACACAGTTCTTTCCCCTGAGCTGGTATTTGCTCTGGGCGATCCCCACTTTGCAGGGCCTGCACTGAGCCAGGTCTCTGCGGCCACATGGCACTTACGCTGCAGGCTGGCTCTACCGCCCGCCCCGTTGTGGGGTTGCTCCGCACACGGCCAGGGTGCCCGTAGTGGGCAATCTCAGAGCTCCCTGTGGAGCAGGGCGGGGGCTCAACCCCTGCAGCCGTCGCCCGTGGTGCCCCGGGAGCCAGGCCGGCGTGGGCGGAATCGCCAAGCTGACCCAGTGGTGGGGCCCTGGGGGGACACAGAACTGGGCCAGGCAGCCCCCAGGACAGCGCCCCGGGGAGACGCTGCACATGGGGGAGCGCCCGATGGCTCCAGGACAGCGCCGTGCTCCGAGTGATCAGCTGGAGCCCTGCCCCGTCCCCATGGCAACGCCCCGGCCTCCCCTCACCTGAGTGCCGCCCGTCCCCATGGCAACGCCTCACGCGCCCCCCCCGTCCCCATGGCAACGCCCCGGCCTCCCCTCACCTGAGCGCCGCCGGTCCCCATGGCAACGCCTCACGCGCCCCCCCCCCCGTCCCCATGGCAACGCCCCAGGCGTCCCCTCACCTGAGCGCCCCCCCTCCCCATGGCAACGCCTCACGCGCCCCCCCCGTCCCCATGGCAACGCCTCACGCGCCCCCCCCCCCCCCGCAGCGGGGGCCGTGGGGGGCTCCGAGCCGCAAACCAACCTCTCCTCTCCCCGCCGCCCGCTCGGATCGCACGCGGCCTCTCAACCCGCCTCGGGGGCTCCGCCCTGGGAGCCGCGGCGGCCCCTCTAGCCCTCACAGCCCCGCTCTATGGTTCATCCGCGGCCCCTCTAGCCCTCACAGCCCCGCTCTATGGTACATCCGCGGCCCCTCTAGCCCTCACAGCCCCGCTCTATGGTACATCCGCGGCCCTTCTAGCCCTCCCGGGGCCGCGCGGCTCTATGGTGTGGAGCCGCTCTGCTCTATGGCCGTTCACTGCAGACACGGGGCAGCGCCACGTGCCCGTCCCCACTGACGCCGCTGCTGCTTTGAGGCCCAAGCCTGGGCCAGCGCCCTCCAGCCCCACCCCGGGGTGCCAGCCCCTCCCACCCCGCCCCGAACAGCCCCCTGCGCGGGGCCGAGTCCTGGCCCATGGGGTCACTGCATCCCCCCACCGACGGGCCAGCAGCACCCGTCCTAGCGCGGCGTCTCCCAGCCCCACCACCCCGCCCCGGACAGCCCCCTGCGGGCCAGCAGCACCCGTCCTAGCGCGGCGTCTCCGGGCCCTCCCACCCCGCCCCGGACAGCCCCCTGCGGGACAGCAGCACCCGTCCTAGCGCGGCGTCTCCCAGCCCCACCACCCCGCCCCGGACAGCCCCCTGCGGGACAGCAGCACCCGTCCTAGCGCGGCGTCTCCCAGCCCCACCACCCCGCCCCGGACAGCCCCCTGCGGGCCAGCAGCACCCGTCCTAGCGCGGCGTCTCCCAGCCCCACCACCCCGCCCCGGACAGCCCCCTGCGGGACAGCAGCACCCGTCCTAGCGCGGCGTCTCCCAGCCCCACCACCCCGCCCCGGACAGCCCCCTGCGGGCCAGCAGCACCCGTCCTAGCGCGGCGTCTCCCAGCCCCACCACCCCGCCCCGGACAGCCCCCTGCGGGACAGCAGCACCCGTCCTAGCGCGGCGTCTCCCAGCCCCACCACCCCGCCCCGGACAGCCCCCTGCGGGACAGCAGCACCCGTCCTAGCGCGGCGTCTCCCAGCCCCACCACCCCGCCCCGGACAGCCCCCTGCGGGCCAGCAGCACCCGTCCTAGCGCGGCGTCTCCCAGCCCCACCACCCCGCCCCGGACAGCCCCCTGCGGGACAGCAGCACCCGTCCTAGCGCGGCGTCTCCCAGCCCCACCACCCCGCCCCGGACAGCCCCCTGCGGGCCAGCAGCACCCGTCCTAGCGCGGCGTCTCCCAGCCCCACCACCCCGCCCCGGACAGCCCCCTGCGGGCCAGCAGCACCCGTCCTAGCGCGGCGTCTCCCAGCCCCACCACCCCGCCCCGGACAGCCCCCTGCGGGACAGCAGCACCCGTCCTAGCGCGGCGTCTCCCAGCCCCACCACCCCGCCCCGGACAGCCCCCTGCGGGCCAGCAGCACCCGTCCTAGCGCGGCGTCTCCCAGCCCCACCACCCCGCCCCGGACAGCCCCCTGCGGGCCAGCAGCACCCGTCCTAGCGCGGCGTCTCCCAGCCCCACCACCCCGCCCCGGACAGCCCCCTGCGGGCCAGCAGCACCCGTCCTAGCGCGGCGTCTCCCAGCCCCACCACCCCGCCCCGGACAGCCCCCTGCGGGCCAGCAGCACCCGTCCTAGCGCGGCGTCTCCCAGCCCCACCACCCCGCCCCGGACAGCCCCCTGCGGGCCAGCAGCACCCGTCCTAGCGCGGCGTCTCCGGGCCCTACCACCCCGCCCCGGACAGCCCCCTGCGGGCCAGCAGCACCCGTCCTAGCGCGGCGTCTCCCAGCCCCACCACCCCGCCCCGGACAGCCCCCTGCGGGCCAGCAGCACCCGTCCTAGCGCGGCGTCTCCCAGCCCCACCACCCCGCCCCGGACAGCCCCCTGCGGGCCAGCAGCACCCGTCCTAGCGCGGCGTCTCCCAGCCCCACCACCCCGCCCCGGACAGCCCCCTGCGGGACAGCAGCACCCGTCCTAGCGCGGCGTCTCCCAGCCCCACCACCCCGCCCCGGACAGCCCCCTGCGGGACAGCAGCACCCGTCCTAGCGCGGCGTCTCCGGGCCCTCCCACCCCGCCCCGAACAGCCCCCTGCGCGGGGCCGAGTCCTGGCCCATGGGGTCACTGCATCCCCCCACCGACGGGCCAGCAGCACCCGTCCTAGCGCGGCGTCTCCCAGCCCCACCACCCCGCCCCGGACAGCCCCCTGCGGGCCAGCAGCACCCGTCCTAGCGCGGCGTCTCCCAGCCCCACCACCCCGCCCCGGACAGCCCCCTGCGGGACAGCAGCACCCGTCCTAGCGCGGCGTCTCCCAGCCCCACCACCCCGCCCCGGACAGCCCCCTGCGGGACAGCAGCACCCGTCCTAGCGCGGCGTCTCCCAGCCCCACCACCCCGCCCCGGACAGCCCCCTGCGGGACAGCAGCACCCGTCCTAGCGCGGCGTCTCCCAGCCCCACCACCCCGCCCCGGACAGCCCCCTGCGGGCCAGCAGCACCCGTCCTAGCGCGGCGTCTCCCAGCCCCACCACCCCGCCCCGAACAGCCCCCTGCGGGACAGCAGCACCCGTCCTAGCGCGGCGTCTCCCAGCCCCACCACCCCGCCCCGGACAGCCCCCTGCGGGCCAGCAGCACCCGTCCTAGCGCGGCGTCTCCCAGCCCCACCACCCCGCCCCGGACAGCCCCCTGCGGGCCAGCAGCACCCGTCCTAGCGCGGCGTCTCCGGGCCCTACCACCCCGCCCCGGACAGCCCCCTGCGGGCCAGCAGCACCCGTCCTAGCGCGGCGTCTCCCGGCCCCACCACCCCGCCCCGGACAGCCCCCTGCGGGCCAGCAGCACCCGTCCTAGCGCGGCGTCTCCCAGCCCCACCACCCCGCCCCGGACAGCCCCCTGCGGGCCAGCAGCACCCGTCCTAGCGCGGCGTCTCCCAGCCCCACCACCCCGCCCCGGACAGCCCCCTGCGGGCCAGCAGCACCCGTCCTAGCGCGGCGTCTCCCAGCCCCACCACCCCGCCCCGGACAGCCCCCTGCGGGCCAGCAGCACCCGTCCTAGCGCGGCGTCTCCCAGCCCCACCACCCCGCCCCGGACAGCCCCCTGCGGGCCAGCAGCACCCGTCCTAGCGCGGCGTCTCCCAGCCCCACCACCCCGCCCCGGACAGCCCCCTGCGGGCCAGCAGCACCCGTCCTAGCGCGGCGTCTCCCAGCCCCACCACCCCGCCCCGGACAGCCCCCTGCGGGCCAGCAGCACCCGTCCTAGCGCGGCGTCTCCCAGCCCCACCACCCCGCCCCGGACAGCCCCCTGCGGGCCAGCAGCACCCGTCCTAGCGCGGCGTCTCCCAGCCCCACCACCCCGCCCCGGACAGCCCCCTGCGGGCCAGCAGCACCCGTCCTAGCGCGGCGTCTCCGGGCCCTACCACCCCGCCCCGGACAGCCCCCTGCGGGCCAGCAGCACCCGTCCTAGCGCGGCGTCTCCCAGCCCCACCACCCCGCCCCGGACAGCCCCCTGCGGGCCAGCAGCACCCGTCCTAGCGCGGCGTCTCCCAGCCCCACCACCCCGCCCCGGACAGCCCCCTGCGGGCCAGCAGCACCCGTCCTAGCGCGGCGTCTCCCAGCCCCACCACCCCGCCCCGGACAGCCCCCTGCGGGACAGCAGCACCCGTCCTAGCGCGGCGTCTCCCAGCCCCACCACCCCGCCCCGGACAGCCCCCTGCGGGACAGCAGCACCCGTCCTAGCGCGGCGTCTCCGGGCCCTCCCACCCCGCCCCGAACAGCCCCCTGCGCGGGGCCGAGTCCTGGCCCATGGGGTCACTGCATCCCCCCACCGACGGGACAGCAGCACCCGTCCTAGCGCGGCGTCTCCGGGCCCTCCCACCCCGCCCCGAACAGCCCCCTGCGCGGGGCCGAGTCCTGGCCCATGGGGTCACTGCATCCCCCCACCGACGGGACAGCAGCACCCGTCCTAGCGCGGCGTCTCCGGGCCCTACCACCCCGCCCCGGACAGCCCCCTGCGGGACAGCAGCACCCGTCCTAGCGCGGCGTCTCCCAGCCCCGCTGGGGTGTGGTGGGTTCTCCAGCAGGGACAGGTTTTCCATCCAGGCTGCAGGTTTTTCTACCAGCTCTGCTCTAGGAGTTCGTGTGGGGCAGGTCTCTGGCCTGTGGCACACAGGAAGTCAGACGTGATGATCACAAGGGCCCCTTGGGGCCTTGGAGTCTATTTGATGTTAAAGTCAGCATATTTTCTGCTCCTCCAGCATTTCCCATTGTCACCGTACTGTAGGACTGTGTGCTAACACCCCCAGACGGATCTGCTGGACGAGTGTGGAAGTGGGAGCATTGGAGGTGGGAAAAAGGAGAAGGCAGGCTGGGATTGTAGGAGAAGCACATTCGATGGATGTTCTTATTAAAACGATGAGCCACAAGCAGCTACCACTGTTGGCAGGCAATGGCCCTCCTCAGGGTTCAGAGTCAACTCCCCATTGAGATGAATGCAGCGGGGCGCCCCCCTCAGGGCTACTGTCTCAGGCGACCTGCTGCCTCAGACAGACAGCTCTGAGTCCGTTACACTGGGCTGATGGTTGCAAATTTTCTTCACAGCTACAAGGGTTAGGAGGTCTGAAGCCCATGGAGCTGTGCTGATTGACCCAAGCTGAGAGCCTGGCCCGGAGCTGCTATACAAGAGCTTAGCACTTCCTCAGCTGTGGACCAGATCCCAGTCCCTATAGCCGCCAGTAGGGGCAGCCCTGAGCCCCCCCAGCCTCAGGCTGTGGCTCTCGGGGCTACGGTCCCACTGGAGAAGGCTCCCAGGGTTTGTTTCCATCTGTTTATTTCATCCTCTCCCCCCATAGTCTCTGTTTTAGGGAGTTATTGTCCCTGAATGGCATCACTTGCCCATGCTGCGGGCCTCTGGGATTCCTCTCTCCCTGGGGACCCCCTGGCTCCAGCTTAGACACAATTCCCAGGCTGGGGCCTGCAGAGCCTGCTTTGGGAAGAGAATCACCGTCTGGGGGGCACGGCCAGATCCTCCAAGCTATTTAGTTACCCAAGTCCCATTGGGAATTAGGCACCTAGACATCTTGGAGGATCTGGGGCTCAGTGCCCGGCTCTGACCCTGACAACGTCCCTCAGCCCTGTGCAGGGGAAAGGGGGAGGGGGGGGCGGAGGGCTCCCCAGGGAAGGATTTGGGCTCAGCCTCTACACTAGAATCATTTTTAAAGGTTCATTTCACTGTGTGTGAGAAGTTATACAACTACTGAAAACTGGACTGGCTGGAGGGGAGAGGATGGCCTGTGTCTGAACCATGGAGGTACCAAGGCAGTGTCTGAGGTCACGGGGTGACATTTGTTCTCTGATAAAAAGCAAATCTAGAATTCCCTAATGCTAGCCCCTTGCTGCCGCACCGCCCCCCGCCCCTCCCAAATCCTCCTGGCGGGTCCCTGCCAGACAGGGGCTCTCGCTGCAGGGGACTGGAGCTTAGCTGGAGGGATGAGGGCTGGAAATAGATTGGGAGTTACTGGAGGAAGGGACCGACCCTTTGTGCTGCATTTGTACAGCAGCTAGTGGGGTCCTGGGCCGGGACCAAGGCTCCTAGACACTACAGCGATAGAAATTAAATAATTGTCACCATCACAGAAGAGCTGCCCCTCTTTGGAACATCACAAAACAGCCCAGCTCACCCCCGCCTCCTTTGCAAATATCTGGCCCCTGTCCTCACCCTGCAGAGGCACCAGCACGGAGCCCTCGTGCCTGTCTCGGTGAGTCTCTTGCGGTCATTCTGCCAATTACATCTGCTCAGCCGGGGAGAACGAGACTGCAATGTCCTCCAAGGGCACAGAGGGGGTCAGCTCAGCGCCTCGTGCCCTGGGCCCAGCGGGCTTGGGCTCTGTGCAGGGGAGGGGGGCAGAGAGACCAGCAGGGCCCAGGCCCAGCCACCTTAGGCACGATGTGGGGTAGGGGTGTGTGGGACGCACCTGCAGAAGCCCAGGCCGCAGCGCAAACCCCAGCCCCCCATCCATGGATCCCCCCAACCCAGCTGCCCGGCTCCAGCTCCAGCCTGTGAATATACAAGGGACAGTAACTGAGTAACAGTGACCCCAATAGAACTAGGTTCAGCAGCCTCTGGCGCTAAGCTACCTAAAAATGACACGGGGACACGAAACTTTAGAAAGAGAGATTGCAATAAAAAGGAGGTCAGTCAAAAAGGCCCTCTGGGGAAAAGTAACGTCCTTAGAGGTGGCATGGATGCTACTTAAGAAAGGAATAAGAGTATCCCAAGACGTGGGCCATGAACAAAACAGGGAACCAGGAAGGCAAAGACTAAACTAATAGGGCAAAATGGCAGGGTCAAGAGACTAGTTAAGTCACACAGAAACCCTTCAAAACTCGGCAATTGGACCCTATCAAAGGCAACAAATAAGAGAAGAGGGGACCGTTAGATCATCTAGTCTGACCTGTATAGCACACGCCCTAGAATTTCACCCACTTACCCCCATGCTGAGCCCAGTCGTTTGTGTTTGGCTACACTATCCTCCGGCAGGAATCCAGTCTGGATTTGAAGACATCAAGATGGAGAATCCATCACTTTCATTGGTAATTTGTTCAGTGGTTAGTCACCCTACTGTTAACTTTGTGCTTTAGTTCTAAGTTGAATTTGCCTGGCTATACATTCCTGTCACTGGTTCTTGTTCTGCCTTTCTGCACGAGATGAAAGAGCCCTTCGGGATGTGATATTTTGTCTCTGTGTAGATCTTTACGTTCAAGTCTACAGCTTGATCTTTTTGTTAAACTGCACAGACTGAGCTCTTAAGGGATTTTTTCCAGCCCCTGAACCACTTGTGACTACTGCTTGTAGAATGTAAATGGGAAATGGGTGACCCAAACTCGCCTTCTTAATCCCAAGTACTGTATAATATCGGCCACTTGGGTTGGGCCATCACAGAAGAAGGGAAGATGATTCTCAACTCTTCCCAACAACTTGATCTAGGAACAAAGAACAATAATAGAAAAAGGATTTTAAAGCAATAAGGAGCCTATACATCTCTCACCTAAAGCCTCATCGCATTGGGATGGAAGGCCAAGCTTCTTCGGAGTGCCACACACAGACATCTGTTTGGTGGGCAGAGACTTTTTAATGTCCTTTTTCCATGACACCTCCTAAAGATAAGGTCAGGATGACAGGGTGATGGACAGAGATGTTTGATGTACAAGGTAAAGCGTAGTAACTACCATGTTGGAGGGGCAATATGTAACAGTGTATAAAAGAAGGGTCACAGAGGGGGTGTCTTTGTCCAGCCGAGGGGGGAATGGAAAGTCCCGCTGCTCACTGAGCTGCTCCATTGTCACTGACATCCACGTGCCTGTGTACCTGTAGACATTGATCCGGGGAGCTAGGATTGTGCTTCGTCGACAATAAACCTGGCTAGGTGCCTTCGCTACAAAGCGAGTCTTGTGGTCTTTGTGGGCAGTTTGATGGCTGTGTGCTCTGTCGCTAGCCGCATAGAGCTGGGCCAGCACACAGAAAGAATCCACACACGCAGCCAACAACTAACAACGGGGAACTTCTGTTCTCCCTTTGTCATAACATAACAAGGGACATTCAAAGAAATGAAAGAGTGGCAAACTGAAAACTGATCAAAAGCAAAGACTCACACAGTGCGCAATTAACCTGTGGAACTCATGACAGCAGGATGCTGTTACGGGCAAGAATTTAGAAAAGGTTAAAAACATTTATTGAACGAAGATATCCAAAGTTATAATTAATGCTAACAGATATTCTGAAGGGATATTAAACCTTGTACTTCAGGGTTTAAGCAATTTTCTAATGATTAGGATGAGACCTAATATTGGCCAGGAATGGGGGGGGGGGGGGGGGAGGAGGAGAGAGATTATCCTACATTTGCCTAGTGTGCAATTCTTACACCTTCCTCCAATGCATCTGGTGCTGCTCACGGTCAGAGCCAGGTCACTGGGCTGGCAGGACCTTGGGCCTGATCCAGTGTGATCATTCCTGTGTCAATAGGAGTTTTGCTGGAGTACAGGCTGGGAAAGCCCTTCCAGCTTCGGGCTGGCACACACGAGCTGCTTCCACCTCGTGTGGACACTCTGGTGTTTTTGCAGCGTCCCCTTGACAGTGAAGCGCTTCCCGCACTCGGTGCAAGTGAAGGGCCGCTCCCCTGTGTGGATCCGCTGGTGCATTTTGAGGTTGCTCTTGGTGGTGAAGCTTTTCTCGCACTGGGTGCAGGTGAACGGCCGTTCCCCCGTGTGCACTCGCTGGTGCGTCAGGAGGTTGCCCGGCTGCGTGAAGCATTTCCCACACTGGCTGCACACGTATGAGCGCTGCCTGGTGTGGATCCTCTGGTGCATCGTGAGGTCCCTGGTGGAGGCAAATCTCTCCTTGCACTCAGCACATGCAAAGAGCTTCTCACGCACGTGGCTTTTCTGGTGCATGTTGAGCGTGCCCTTCTTGGCGAAGCTCTTCCCGCACTGACAGCAGGTGAACGGGCGCTCCCCCGTGTGGCGCCGCTGGTGGGTCAGGAGATTCACCTTCTGAGTGAAGCTCTTCCCACACTCTGCACACTGGAAAGGCCGCTCCCCCATGTGCACCCTCTGGTGCAGTTTGAGGTTGTCTTTCCTGGTGAAACGTTTCCCACACTCAGTGCACGGGAACAGCTGCTCCCTGCCGTGTGTCCTGCTGTGCACCTTCAGAACGGCCTTGCTGATGAAGCACTTCCCGCATTCGGGGCAGGGGAACTGATGTTCTCCCGTGTGCAGCCTCTTGTGCAGCTTCAGAAATTCGTTCTGAACGAAGCCCTGGCCGCACTCGGTGCACACGAAGGGCAGCTCCCCGCTGTGCAAGCGCTGGTGCATTTTGAGGGTGGCCTGGGCGATGAAGCCCTTTCCACACTCGGTGCATGTGAAGGGCCGCTCCCCCGTGTGGATCCACTGGTGCATTTTGAGGTTGCCCTTGGTGGTGAAGCTTTTCTCGCACTGGGTGCAGGTGAACGGCCGTTCCCCCGTGTGCACTCGCTGGTGCGTCAGGAGGTTGCCCGGCTGCGTGAAGCATTTCCCACACTGGCTGCACATGTATGAGCGCTGCCTGGTGTGGATCCTCTGGTGCATCGTGAGGTCCCTGTTGGAGGCAAATCTCTCCTTGCACTCAGCACATGCAAAGTGCCACTCACGCACGTGGCTCTTCTGGTGCGTGTTGAGCGTGCCCTTCTGGGCAAAGCTCTTCCCACACTGACAGCAGGCGAACGGGCGCTCCCCTGTGTGGCACCGCTGGTGTGTCAGGAGATTCACCTTCTGAGTGAAGCTCTTCCCACACTCCGTGCACTGGAAAGGCCGCTCCCCCGTGTGCACCCTCTGGTGCAGTTTGAGGATGTCTTTCCTGGTGAAACGTTTCCCACACTCAGTGCACAGGAACAGCCTCTCCCCGCTGTGCAGGCGCTGGTGCATTTTGAGGTTGCCCGGGGCGATGAAGCTCTTTCCGCACTCGGTGCACACGAAGGGCCGCTCCCCACTGTGCATGCGCTGGTGCATTTTGAGGTTGCCCTTGGTGGTGAAGCATTTCCCGCACTGGCTGCAGGGAAACAGCCCCTCCCCTGTGTGCACTCGCTGGTGTATTTTGAGGTTGCCCTTCGTCATACAGCTCCTTCCGCATTCCGGGCACGAGAATGGTTTCCTCCCCGTGGGCTCTCCCTGCTGGGCAGTCAGGCGTGTCCGCCCCTGCCGGCTGGCTCTGTGTCTCTGGGGCCTGAGGAGGGGCATGAGTTTTTCCTGCATAATATTTCTCTGCTGCTTTTGTGATTTGCTCTGACTTTTGTATCTTTGCTTTTTCCTTGAGTGCTGGTGGAGGTCCCCTCCAGTCTGTTCTGGGGATGTCTTGGGAAGATCCAGGGTTCTAGAACCTTCCTCATCGTCATCCTTCATCTCACCATCTGCTGCAGAGAGAAAAGCCCTGGTGTTATCTCCTGAGCTAGTGACCAAGGGAAACTCCTGATGTTCAGCACATTCCATTCCCAACCGCAGCCCAAGGAACCTGTCTCTTGGAAAAGCCTCCCTGCCCTCAGCTCCTGGGAAGCTACCCCCTTCAAGGAGTGGTTCCACTAACTACAGAGAAGCAGGTCTCAGTGCTTCCTCGAGTGTCTATTGGCAAAGACACAGCCAGTGGGAAAAGACTGCCTTCGTGTTGCATTTGACTGAACACGAATTGCTGCCATGAGGCTGAGCTCAGAATAGTCTCCACAGCGATCCCACATGGTGGAAGTTAGCATTGCTTTCTCCACCAGACTAACGAAGGGATCAGGTCCCAATGGACAGCTCAGGAAGTCCATAGAATCATAGACTTTAAAGTCAGAAGGGACCATTATGATCATCTAGTCTGACCCCCTGCACAACGCAGGCCCCAGAATCTCACCCACCCACTCCTGTATCAAACCTGTGTCTGAGCCACTGAAGTCCTCAAATCATGGTTTAAAGATCTCAAGGTGCAGAGAATCCTCCAGCAAGTGACCCGTGCCCCACGCTGCAGAGGAAGGCGAAAAACCTCCAGGGCCTCTGCCAATCTGCCCTGGAGGAAAATTCCTTCCTGACCCCAAATATGGCGATCAGCTAAACCCTGAGCATGTGGGCAAGACTCACCAGCCAGCACCCAGGAAAGAATTCTCTGTAGTAACTCCGATCCCACCCCATCTAACATCCCATCACAGGCCATTGGGCATATTTACCGCTAATAGTCAAAGATCAATTAATTGCCAGAATTAGGCTATCCCATCATACCATCCCCTCCATAAACTTATCAAGCTTAGTCTTGAAGCCAGATATGTCTTTTGCCCCCACTACTCCCCTTGGCAGGCTGTTTCAGAACTTCACTCCTCTGATGGTTAGAAACCTTCCTCTAATTTCAAGTCTAAACTTCCTGATGGCCAGTTTATATCCATTTGTTCTTGTGTCCACATTGGTACTGAGCTTAAATAATTCCTCTCCCTCCCTGGTATTTATCCCTCTGATATATTTACAGAGAGCAATCATCTCTCTCCTCAGCCTTCTTTTGGTTAGGCTAAACAAGCCAAGCTCTTTGAGTCTCCTTTCATAAGACAGGTTTTCCATTCCTCAGATCATCCTAGTAGCCCTTCTCTGTACCTGTTCCAGTTTGAATTCATCCTTCTTAAACATGGGAGCCCAGAACTGCACACAGTAAGTAAGTATGTTACGCGCTCCCCCCGGACCTGACCCACAGAGGATGTGAGGCTGTTGCAAGCACTGGGTCAAGAGCCGGACTCCTTAGCTCAAGCTCTCGGTACTATGGAGGTCCCTGGTGTCAGCCATGCAGCAATGCATGAATGATTCCAAAACGCAGCCATCTGCACTTGAGAGCAGAGGGCTCTAGACACGTTTCAAAGCCCCCTGGAATACTAGGCAGTGTTTGTGAACCGTCTTTGCTCTAGGCTGGTGAGACTCTCAGTTTAGGTTGATTGTGAAACAGCGAGATTGCTCGGATAGGCCGAGTGCAGGGAAGTCACGAGGGCTTGAACCAGAGGGTGGAAAGAACCTAGGTAGGGACAGAGGGGCTGGCTGCCTCTCACCAGACCCATCACAGTCTTCGGCCTGATCTACACTACGGAGTTAGGTCGACGTAAGGCAGCTTGTTTCGACCTAACTGTGTAAGTGTCTACCCCACAATATTCCTCCTGCCGCTTTAACTCGTCTGCTACGCCAACCTAATAAATCCACCTCCACAAGACGCACAGTGCTTAGGTCAACATAGTGGCAGCATAGACTTTGTGTTGCCTACGTTGACTTTAATGGTCTCCAGGAAGTGTCCTATCATGACCGTTCTGGTCAGTTTTGAACTCCACTGCCCGGCAGCCAGGTACACAGGTATCTGCCCCTCCCCTTTAAAGCCCTGAGAATTTTTGAAATTCCATTTCCTATTTGCTCAGTCTGGATAGCTCACGTACCAACTGCCCAGCTGACCGTGCCAACTCCACACGGCAAACACACTCCTGCCTGGAGTACACGGCAGATGTGGATCTCCTGGGTCTGAGGAGAGAGGAGGCTGTGTAGGCACAGCTCCGATCCAGTTGTAAGAACTTTGACATCTACGACCAGATTGCTCGGGGCACAAAGGACTATGATAGGGACACACAGTAGTGCCGCGTGAAAAGGGCAAATCTAGTGCCCATCTATAAAAAGGGAAATAAAAACAACCCAAGAAACTACAGACCAGTTAGTTTAACTTCTGTGCCAGGGAAGATAATAGAGCAAGTAATTAAGGAAATCATCTGCAAACACTTGGAAGGTGGTAAGGTGATAGGGAACAGCCAGCATGGATTTGTGAAGAACAAATCATGTCAAACCAATCTGATAGTTTTCTTTGATAGGATAACGAGTCTTGTGGATAAGGGAGAAGCGGTGGATGTGGTATACCTAGACTTTAGTAAGGCATTTGATACGGTCTTGCATGATATTCTTATCGATAAACTAGGCAAATACAACTTAGATGGGGCTACTATAAGGTGGGTGCATAACTGGCTGGATAACCGTACTCAGAGAGTTGTTATTAATGGTTCCCAATCCTGCTGGAAAGGCGTAACGAGTGGGGTACCACAGGGGTCTGTTTTGGGACCGGCTCTGTTCAATATCTTCATCAACGACTTAGATATTGGCATAGAAAGTACGCTTATTAAGTTTGCGGATGATACCAAACTGGGAGGGATTGCAACTGCTTTGGAGGACAGGGTCATAATTCAAAATGATCTGGACAAATTGGAGAAATGGTCTGAGTTAAACAGGATGAAGTTTAACAAAGACAAATGCAAAGTGCTCCACTTAGGAAGGAACAATCAGTTTCACACATACAGAATGGGAAGAGACTGTCTAGGAAGGAGTATGGCAGAAAGGGATCTAGGGGTTATAGTGGACCACAAGCTAAATATGAGTCAACAGTGTGATGCTGTTGCAAAAAAAGCAAACGTGATTCTGGGATGTATTAACAGGTGTGTTGTGAGCAAGACACGAGAAGTCATTCTTCCGCTCTACTCTGCTCTGGTTAGGCCTCAGCTGGAGTATTGTGTCCAGTTCTGGGCACCGCATTTCAAGAAAGATGTGGAGAAATTGGAGAGGGTCCAGAGAAGAGCAACAAGAATGATTAAAGGTCTTGAGAACATGACCTATGAAGGAAGGCTGAAAGAATTGGGTTTGTTTAGTTTGGAAAAGAGAAGACAGAGAGGACATGATAGCAGTTTTCAGGTATCTAAAAGGATGTCATAAGGAGGAGGGAGAAAACTTATTCACCTTAGCCTCTAGGGATAGAACAAGAAGCAATGGGCAGCTATGACCATGGGGATATGGTCTTCACTGAGGTTTAATCTCGAGAGTAAACAGTAAAAATGGCCAAAGGCACATTCAACAGTCATTCTGCACCTGCCAAGCCTGTTGTTGAAGCACTCTTTGCTGTTGTCGAGGTGGCCAGTGTATGGCTTCATGAGCCATGGTAGTAAGGCGTAGGCTGGGTCTCCCAGGATCACTATTGGCATTTCCACATCCTCAGTGGTAATCGTCTGGTCTGGGAAAAAAGTCCCTGCTTGAAGCCTTCTTCTGCACAAGTCTGTGTTCCTAAAGAGGTGTGCGTCATGCACCTTCCCTGACCGGCCTGCGTTGATGCCGGTGAAAGAACCCCGGTGATCCACCAGCGCTTGTAATACCATGGAAAAGGATCCCTTTCTATGATGTACTCCGTCGCAAGGTGGTCTGGGACCAAGATAGGGATGTATGGGCCATCGATGGCCCCCTTCAGTTTGGGAACCCCATTGCTGCAAAACCATCCACTATTTCCTGCACATTGCCCAGAGTCACTGTCCTTTGTAGCAGGATATGATTAATGGCCCCACACGCTTACATCACAGCAACACCCACGGTGCATTTCCCAACTCCCAAGCAATTCCCGACTGATGGGTAGCAATCTGGCGTTGCAAGCTTCCACACAGTGAGCGCCACTCACTTTTCCACCGTGAGTGCCGCTCTCATTTTGGTGTCCCTGAGCTGGAGGGCTGGGGCGAGCTCCACACACAGTTCCAGGAACGTGGCCTTGCACATCCAAAAATTCTGCAGCCACTGCTTGTCATCCCACATCTGCATAACAATGCGATCCCACCAGCCACTGCTTGTTTCTCAGGTCCAGAACCGGCGATCTACTGTGTGCAGTTGCTCGGTAAATGCCAACAGCAATCTTGAATTGTTTCTTTCCACGGCACACAGCAAGGCAGCCTGCAAAGAACTGTCATACTCCTCGCAGCTCTGGAACTACTGCAGGATCAGCCGTGTTGTGTTCATAACACTCAGCACAACACTGAAGAGCAGCGCAGGATCCAGGAGTCTCACGGAGATGGCGGACGCACAGGCTTGCCGGAAAAAAGTGTGAAACGTAACAGGATACCCGTGGAATGATGGGATGGAGAAAACTGCATCATGGGATGCTGAACTCGTATTGTAACTCGCCCCTGCGTGACTGTTCCTTGCCCATGAGGCATTGCAAACCCTTCCCAGAACACCGCGCACTAGATGGTGGTGAGTTGCACAGTGGGGTAGCCACCCACAGTGCACTGCTCTCTGTGTCGATGCAAGCACTGCTAGTGTGGATGCACACTGCCGACACACGGAGCGTAGTGTGGACACACAACAGTGGTTTAAGTCCTGCGACGGCTGTACATTGACGTAAATTAAGTCGACTTAATTTTGTAGTGTAGACAAGGCCTTACTCCCCTTTAACTCTTCCCATAGGAATAACCCAGTTTTGACAGCTCTCCCTAACCTGCTCAGACCCCTTGCCATCTTCCCTGCCCTTCTCCAATGTCACCTACAAGTGGTCACAGCTGCATCCAGGGCCCGGGAAAGCCAGCCATTGTTTGAAACATTCTTTGACCCGGAGCGATTTCCCTGGGCTTTGAGCCCATCCCTCCATCTCCCCCAGCTCTTGGCATTTTCATGACTCACCTGAGCAGGGTTTCTGGGTTGTGCTTCTCTCTTCCCAGCCCCAGGGACCCTCCACACAAGGCTCTTCCCCTCGCTCCATCTGGCAGATGATCTCAGGTTTGACAACAGGATGCCCTGTGCAGGGGGCAGAGAATTGCAGCCTGGTGAGTGACCAACTCGGGAGGAGTAGGTTTCCTGGCTGTGGGTTCACCCTGGCTTATGAAGAGCAGTTTGTGATCAGGTCTGTGGGCCTGATTCTGTAGTACCTTTACTCCACAAGCAGCCCAGCAAGTAAGCACAGAACCCTGAGAATCTCTGCTGTCCAACTGTGACGTTATTGACATAAACTGGGACCATATAGATCATTGTTGCAACCAAGGTCCTGTAGTGGCACCAAATCTTGTATAAAGGGGGTCAAATGGGGTGTCTAGGACAAGGTTATGGTTTACTGGTTATGATTATGCTGTCTATATGTGTGTATCAGTTTTGTAGTTGAAGTTATGAATATTGGCTCTATACTGTCTGTATTTCAAACTTATGCTATGCTTCTGGGTGACATCCCAGACAAGCTGAGATTAGCTCTGCCTAGCCTGCTTGATGGCCCATTAAGGACCATCAGCTATACAATGGACCCATTGAGAGAAGGCAAATATGCCTTGAGACTCAGCAAAGTATGCAGGAACTTGCCCATGTGACTCCAGACTCCATTTTGCTGTAATTTTCCACAGTAAGAACAAAGAGGTGTTCTTACACCTGGAAAACACTATATAAGGTGGATGCCTCATCTCCATCTTGTCTTCAATCCTGCTCCTTACCTCTGGAGGGACTTTGCTACAAGCTGGAGCTTTGAACAAAGGACTGAGGACCCATCCCAGCGGGGGATGTTCCAGAGACTTGATTTGAACCTGCAGTTTATTCCATCGCTGCTGCAAGCCTGAACCAAGAACTTAGCCATTACTGTATGTAATTGATTCCATTTAACCAATTCTAACTCTCATCTCTATCTTTTTCCTTTTATGAATAAACCTTTCAATTTTAGATTCTAAAGGATTGGCAACAGCGTGATTTGTGGGCAAGATCTGATTTGTATATTGACCTGGGTCTGGGGCTTGGTCCTTTGGGATCAGGAGAACCTTTTTTCTTTTATTTGGGTATTGGTTTTCATAACCATTTGTCCCCATAACGAGTGGCACTGGTGGTGATACTGGGAAACTGGAGTGTCTAAGGAGATTGCTTGTGAGACTTGCGGTTAGCCGGGGGGTGAGACCGAAGTCCTCTTAGTCTGGCTGGTTTGGTTCGCCTTAGAGGTGGAGAAACCCCAGCCTTGGGCTGTAACTGCCCTGTTTGAGCAATTTGTCCTGAGTTGGCATTCTCAGTTGGGTTCCGCCAGAGCCGCATTGTCACACCAACATAAACCCTTCTAGCTACGGGGCCAAGAGCCCTCGGGGGGTGGGGGGGGCGTCAGAGCACAGCATTTCCAGGGTCTGAGATTCTTCTCAGCCTCAGTGAAATGTGCGCTGAGCTGCTCTGACATCTCCTGGCTCTGTCCCAGACCCCCGGCCCTGAGAGAAGAGTGGGAAAGGAGCCTCACCCAATGAAGCCACCAGCTCGTAATTCTCCTTCATCACGTCCCGGTACAGCTCCCTCTGCCATTTGGCTAACTCCGCCCACTCCTCCGGGGAGAAATAGACCGCCACGTCCTCAAACACCACCGGCACCTGCAACAACATTGCAAATCCTCTTGGTGAAGGACTGGGAATTGCTACCGGTGAAAAACACTGGGTGGATGCTCGGAATTAGCGTTAGGATTAGAGCACGCAGCCCTAGCTCAGGAACTACACACCCAGAACTCGCACTGGTTCCAAACCCCTTTCAAGTCCCATCCTCACTCTGCCTGCACAGGGGCCCACTGAGCCCCATTTAAATCCAACGCATTTAATAATTATTAATAATTAGCAGTCACTAATTAGTTCTCTGAATGACCAGCTTGGACAAAGCTCTGGGGGTAAAGCTGGAGGCGTTATGCAGACAGAACTACACAGGATCGTTTCAGGGGGCAAGACAAAGATGTCACATTTATTATGACACAATTTGATTTATAACCAGTAACTAATACCTACACACACACACACACACAGATGTTCTGCTGCTGCATAGTTACCAGTCCTGAACGTAGCTTGAGTCCGTGGCTTGAGTTTGCAGCTTGGGTTCGTAGCTTCTGGTGGTAACTGGCCAGGAAAGCCGGGCACAAGGACGAGCTGGGTCTCTGTTGGGCACACCGATGCCCTTCCATGTTGGCAGCAGAACGTTACCCTCTGAAATTTTCCATCTCACCCATCCTTTTTGTAGGCTTTAGTTTGAATCCAGAGTCCATAGGTCTTGCTGCATCACGCTGCCTCTGGGTTTGGTGTGATTGATCACCTGTCGTGACTTTCAGCCTCGGTCCTGGCTTTGATCTTCCATCTATTGTACCTTTGTTCTTTTCTTTTTAGGGTGGACTCTTCTCACTTTGTTAGGGCTGTTGTCTGCATCTTCCGCCGTTGGTGTTTGAACTCTATTTTATCAGGACAGGCTGGCGCTGGAGGTCAATTCCATCATCCATACATACCTCATTCACACATCTAAACTAAACTAATAAGATTGCAGCAGGGTTTGCAACAATGAAGGTTGCAGCAGGGTTTGCAAAATGGAGTGAGCGTTTTAAAATGGGGTTTGAATTACAGTATGGCAAACAGTGACAGAAGTTACAATATAGACAAGTGTAATGAATGGCAAGCAATGAACAGAAGTTACAATACTGAAACGGTGCAAGTCTCAGTGATTTAAGCAGGAATTGGATTGACAGTGAAACTTACAAGGGCAACTGGTTGAACACTGTGACTCTTAACAAGCATCTTAATTGTCAATTAGCCAGTTATTGGGGTAACTGGTTTTATGAATGAATGTTGTTTCATTCATAAAACTTTACTTATGAAGTTACATTAATAAAGTGAACAATTAAAAACAATGATCAGTTCTACAGAGGGGAGGAGCCTTTTCATTCCTGGCTAACGCTGCCAGGAGTCACACAACTACCGGGCCTGCCCTGTCTGTTCCTTGGGGAATTCCTCCTTGGTGGACGAGAAGGCGGCGTGTGCCCCGGGGTGAGCGAGGAGCGGAGCCAGGGCATTGTACTGGGTAGAGAGAGGAGACTCACACTTGGGATGTGGACCAGTGTCCACAGGGGCTGGTGCCAGACTCCTGAACTGATTTTGTTTGTGCCCAAGCTGGAGAGGAGAAATCCGGCACCCTGTCCCAGCGCCCCACGCTGCTCTCCCGGGCAGGGTCGGAGCAAAGCCCCCACTGACAGCATGGCCAGAGCCGCAGGCCCCAAGCCAGGAGATGTTAAAACCACCCTGCCCCGGGGCATCTCGCCCACCCTCCCAGCTGTCGGGGGCTCTGGGGTCAGGCCTGTCTCCCCAAAGCCGGGCTGGGGATGTCAGACAACCACGAGTGTCCTGAGACGGGCGCTGAGAGAACCGCCAGTGCCCCCGGACCCCAGAGACCAGCCTGGCCTCGGGGGCTGCCTGGGTTCCCCCGGGCGAGGGGTGGAGGGATCCCACCCCCATCTCCACACCCCGGGTGCCCCCCCACACTCCTCCCCCTCCCTCCTGCCCCCCCGCGCTCCTGCCCCCCTCCCAGGTGCCCCCCACGCTCCTGCCCCCCCTCCGCGCTCCTGCCCCCCGCCCCCCCCGGGATCTCCCCCCCGCGCTCCCGGGTGCCCCCCCCCGGGATCTCCCCCCCGCGCTCCCGGGTGCCCCCCCGGCGCGGGGGGGGGCTGCCCTAGTAAAGATGGCCGCCGACTCCCGAGCCTGGCTGCCCCCAGGGCAGATGGCGGCGGCGGGGAGGGGCCCGGGACCCCCGGCCGAGCGGGGAGCCATGGGGCGGACAAGGGCCCCTCCCGCCAGCGGGTCCGGGACTGGCCGCAGCGTCTCTCCGCGGCGCTGGGGCGGATCGGGGTCACTGAGCCCCCCTCCCCCCGGGGCCAGCGCTACCTGTGCAGAGCCGCCTGCGCCCATCGCCCTGGCCTCGGGCCTGGGCCCCGCCATCCGGCTCCCGCCGCCCGCCCGGCCGGGCTTTGTATCTGCCGCTCCCAGCGGCTCCTCCGGCAGGAAGAGGCGGGCCGGGGCCGGGTTAGCGCAGTCGGACCCAGCCGCGTCAGACCCGCTGCATGGGCCTGGGGGAGGGAGACCCCCCCCCCGGGCACCGCCCGGACCCTCCTCCTGCAGGCTGGGGCGGGGCCTGGATTCACCCCTCCCCCCTCCCCGTGCCACTCAGGGACTCCCTGGGGCCCTCCACCCCAGAGCTGGCTGCTTTCCGCAGGGCACCACTGGTTTGCAAAGCGCTGCGGGTAAAAGGCCTCCGGATCTACAGTGAATTAAAGCCCCTCCCGTGCACAAAGCAAGCTCCGCCGCACCCCGCTGCCCACCAGCCAGGGCCTGCCCCGCACACCCCAGGCTCGGGGAGACCTTCGCTGCTGACCGGGGGGAATGGCCGGAAACTGTCGACTTGCCCCAAGCACTGCACATCCCACAGCTGCTGCCCTCGTCCCCCTGCCCCGGGCTCGTTGGGTCTCCCACTGGGGTGGGGGCTTGTGCTGTGTGTCTGGGGCCTTTCTGGGAGCTGAGCACCAGGGCTCAGGGCAGGGGACTGCCTGAAACTCTCCGGCCCCTGCTAGGCAGGAGGTCAGACTGGGTGAGCGGTTGCTCCCATCTAGTCCTAAATTCACGCAGCAGAGCACTGGCTAGGCACTGGGGGGGAGGTTGTAGGATCAGGGCCTTAGATCATAAACTCCAGCAGAGACTGGCTCATTCGGTCTTTGGGCTGGATGCAGGACCCTGGGGCCAAGTCCAGACTGGACCCCCTGAGGGTCCTATAACATCACTGCCACCCATGTGATTACTGTAGCACCACCCCCTGCACCAATATTAATAACCAGCCCGGGGTCTCCCTCCGCTCCCCTCCACCCCCGCCTGGGACACAGGACCCAGCAGGTGTTGGAGTGGAACCTGCCAGTTCCCATCCTTGTCTGGGCGAAGCGCTGAGCATACACGTCCCTGTGGACAATGCATCACTAAGCATATGTAGCCCACGAAAGCTTATCCTTAAATAAATGTGTTAGTCTCTAAGGTGCCACAAGGACTCCTGTTCTTAAAGCGTATTTTGTTCACACAGGGCCCAGGGAGTCAATGGAGGAAACAGGAGTTTAAGACAGCCCTGTAGACATAGCGGCTGATCCAGGCAGGACCAAGAGCTGTGTCTGCTCTGAGGGCAGGGTCCCAACACCCGCGCCACTTTGGATCCAGGCGGCAGATTTCTGTTCCCCAATAGCTATTAATGTAAGACTGGAATGCTGCTGGAGGCCAGGACCCCAGGCTGTGGTTTGCGGACAAGGCTCTGAAATGTTTGGAAAACGACTGAGATGGTGCCATACTTCTCCAGCTGAAAGGAAAGAGTCCAGGTGACAGACACCGCCGATCATGGCGTCCCTACAGAGACCAAGAACTCATTTCTAAGAGAAGATCCCAGGGGAATGCGTGTCCTCAAGTTCAGAAGGGTTCGACTGAAACTGTGCATTTCAGTATCTGTAAAAGCGACTCAGTGGAGTGGTTTGTACAAAGACCGGTAGATTTACTACCTAACAGCCTTTGTCGACAAATTATTCATACGTATTCCAAGTATTGATGACACGTTTTTGTGCAGCTGCTAGATTGAACTGAGAGGGGGCTCTCTGTCTAGTTCCCCAAAGCAGATCAAATGGTGTGTGTGGGGGTGGATTGTGCTATCTGTTAGGATACAAGCACTGGGATTGGAATATACCAGCTTTATCCATGAAAGGAAGGATTTCAGCCCAGACTTACCCAGGGTGAGAAGCAGCTACTGCCAGTTGGCTCCGTCCAGTTGGCTCCGTCCAAGGCTCTCTGCAGAGAGTGAAACGACTGCCTGGGGAGTTCTCGAGCGCTGACGGAACGGCAGGACGTTAGCTAAGCCCCACCTGACCCAGAACGCTCATGACTTTTTCAAACCTCTGAGCCAACGCCTTGGAAAGTCTCTTGCTGTCTGTGTTGAGTCAGGAGCTGGGTCTGTGGCGGTGACACTTGTGCGGGTCCCTTACCCCCATGTAAGTTGTACAGCCATGGGGCTTCCCTCTTGGGAAGGGGCAACAACTTCCTTCCAGGCATCTTCATAAATGTGAACGGATTTGGGGCACCTCCCCAGGAAATGGTCTGGACGTGGATCAGCTGGAAATGGTCCTGCTTGGATCAGCTGCTATAGACCACCAGACCAGGAGGATGAGGTGGACGAGGCTTTCTTCCGGCAACTAGCAGAAGTTACTAGATCGCAGGCCCTGGTTCTCATGGGAGACTTTAATCACCCTGATATCTGCTGGGAGAGCAATACAGCGGTGCACAGACAATCCAGGAAGTTTTTGGAAAGTGTAGGGGACAATTTCCTGGTGTAAGTGCTGGAGGAACCAACTAGGGGCAGAGCTTTTCTAGACCTGCTGCTCACAAACAGGGAAAAATTAGTAGGGGAAGCAAAAGTGGATGGGAACCTGGGAGGCAGTGACCATGAGATGGTCGAGTTCAGGATCCTGACACAAGGAAGAAAGGAGAGCAGCAGAATACGGACCCTGGACTTCAGAAAAGCAGACTTTGACTCCCTCAGGGAACAGATGGGCAGGATGCCCTGGGAGAATAACATGAAGGGCAAAGGGGTCCAGGAGAGCTGGCTGTATTTTAAAGAATCCTTATTGCGGTTGCAAGAACAAACCATCCCGATGTGTAGAAAGAATAGTAAATATGGCAGGCGACCAGCTTGGCTTAACAGTGAAATCCTTGCTGATCTTAAACTCAAAAAAGAAGCTTACAAGAAGTGGAAGATTGGACAAATGACCAGGGAGGAGTATAAAAATATTGCTCAGGCCTGCAGGAGTGAAATCAGGAAGGCCAAATCACACTTGGAGTTGCAGCTAGCAAGAGATGTTAAGAGTAACAAGAAGGGTTTCTTCAGGTATGTTAGCAACAAGAAGAAAATCAAGGAAAGTGTGGGCCCCTTACTGAATGAGGGAGGCAACCTAGTGACCAAGGATGTGGAAAAAGCTAATGTACTCAATGCTTTTTTTGCCTCTGTCTTCACGAACAAGGTCAGCTCCCAGACTACTGCACTGGGCAGCACAGTATGGGGAGGAGGTGACCAGCCTCTGTGGAGAAAGAAGTGGTTCGGGACTATTTAGAAAAACTGGACGAGCACAAGTCCATGGGGCCGGATGCGCTACATCCGAGCGTGCTAAAGGAGTTGGCGGATGAGATTGCAGAGCCATTGGCCATTATCTTTGAAAACTCATGGCGATCAGGGGAGGTCCCGGATGACTGGGAAAAGGCTAATGTAGTGCCCATCTTTAAAAAAGGGAAGGAGGAGGATCCGGGGAACTACAGGCCAGTCAGCCTCACCTCAGTCCCTGGAAAAATCATGGAGCAGGTCCTCAAGGAATCAATTCTGAAGCACTTAGAGGAGAGGAAAGTGATCAGGAACAGTCAGCATGGATTCACCAAGGGCAAGTCATGCCTGACTAACCTAATTGCCTTCTATGAAGAGATAACTGACTCTGTGGATGAGGGGAAAGCAATGGACGTGTTATTCCTTGACTTTAGCAAAGCTTTTGATATGGTCTCCCACAGTATTCTTCCCAGCAAGTTAAAGAAGTATGGGCTGGATGAATGGACTGTAAGGTGGATAGGAAGCTGGCTAGATCATCGGGCTCAACGGGTAGTGATCAATGGCTCAATGTCTAGTTGGCAGCTGGTTTCAAGCAGAGTGCCCCAGGGGTTGGTCCTGGGGCCGGTTTTGTTCAATATCTTTATTAATGATCTGGAGGATGGCGTGGACTGCACTCTCAGCAAGTTTGCAGATGACACTAAACTGGGAGGAGTGGTAGATACGCTGGAGGGTAGGGATAGGATACAGAGGGACCTAGACAAATTAGAGGATTGGGACAAAAGAAACCTGATGAGGTTCAACAAGGACAAGTGCAGAGTCCTGCACTTAGGACGGAAGAATCCCATGCACTGCTACAGACTAGGGACCGAGTGGCTAGGCAGCCTGTCATAACTGTAAAGGGAAGGGTAACAGCTCTCCTGTGTACAATACTGTAAAGTCCCTCCTGGCCAGAGACTCCAAAATCCTTTTCCCTGTAAAGGGTTAAGGAGCTCAGGTAACCTGGCTGACACCTGACCCAAAGGACCAATAAGGGAACAAGATACTTTCAAATCTTGGGGGGGGGAAGGCTTTTGTTTGTGTTCTTTGTTTGGGAAGTTGTTCGCTCTTGGGACTGAGAGGGACCAGACATCAATCCAGGTTCTCCAAATCTTTCTGCACAAGTCTCTCATATTTGAAACTTGTAAGTAACAGGCTAGGCGTGTTAGGTTTATCTTTGTTTTCTCAACTTGTAAATGTTCCTTTTGCTAGAGGGTTTACTTCTGTTCCCTGTAACTTTGAACCTAAGGCTAGAGGGGGTTCCTCTGGGCTCTTTGAATCTGATTACCCTGTAAAGTTATTTTCCATCCTGATTTTACAGAGATGAAGTTTACCTTTTCTTTTAATAAAATTCTTCTTTTAAGAACCTGATTAATTTTTCATTGTTTTAAGATCCAAGGGTTTGGATCTGTGTTCACCAGCACTAATTGGTGAGGGGATTACCAAGCCTTCCCAGGGAAAGGGGTGTAGGGACTTCGGGGGATATTTTGGGGGAAGAGGAACTCCAAGTGGTCCTTTCCCTGTTTCTTGTTAAAGCACTTGGTGATGGCAGAGTATTAAAATTTAACATAAGCTGGTAGAAAGAAGCTTAGGGGGTCTTTTATACGGGTCCCCACATCTGAACTTTAGGGTACAGATGTGGCAGTTCTGCAGAAAAGAACCTAGGGGTTACAGTGGATGAGAAGCTGGATATGAGTCAACAGTGTGCTCTTGTTGCCAAGAAGGCTAATGGCATTTTGGGCTGTATAAGTAGGGGCATGATTAATAAACATGTCGTATATAATCATTGTATGCTAAATAGAGTTCAGTTGCAGGATTATAGAAGTATAAGACTGATCAGTAGTCAGAAGGGATAAGTACACCTCTACCCCGATATAACGCTGTCCTTGGGAGCCAAAAAATCTGACCACATTATCAGTGAAACCGCGTTATATCGAACTTGCTTTGATTCGCTGGAGCGCTGCTTTACCACGTTATATCCGAATTCGTGTTATATCGGGTCGCGTTATATTGGGGTAGAGGTGTATGTATTAGGTATCTAAGTAAGCAGGACTGAAACGCAAGGCCTGTAGGCTGAGGTCTGCATGACTTTAGCGTACCTATTTTAGGCCTTGGAGATAAGAAATGCCAACCCAACTGAAGAATAACCCAATACACTAAGCATCCGAAGAAGTGGGCTGTAGTCCACGAAAGCTTATGCTCTAATAAATTTGTTAGTCTCTAGGTGCCACAAGTACTCCTGTTCTTCTTTTTGCCAATACACTAAGTGTAATGCCAACCCACAGCCGGGCATTGGCAGCAGGGAATCAAACCTGGGACCTCTGGAGCTGAACGCATGAGCTTCTCCTGCATGAGCTAAAAGACACATCTCTGGTACCCAAGGCTATAGCACAGGGGTTCTCAAACTAGGGGTAGTGACCCCTCAGGGGGACACAAGGTTATTACATGGGGGGTCATGAGCTGTCAGCCTCCACCCCAAACCCCGCTTCATTCCAGCATTTATAATAGTGTGAAATATATTTACAAAGTGTATTTAATTGATAGGGGGGGTGGCACTCAGGGGCCTGCTGTGTGAAAGGGGTGAGAGCCGCTGCTCTAGCAGGCTCATCATCCCCTCGGAGGCCTAGCCACCACTAGAGGGAGACAGAGCGCCACTCCACGCACCCCGGGGTGGGGGAGCGGGAGGGGGTCACATGAACTTCTGGGGAAAGACGAACCAAGTGGGGATATTGCGAAAAATTAGATTAATTTTAAATTAAAAAAAAATGCTGTAGAGGCACCTCTGTCTCCACCACGTGCCTGCCCTGCCCTGCCCGGCTCCGCACACTAGCCTTGGTGAAAGGGGGAGGAGGGGCCTGTGGGCTGCCTGGGCCCCATAAGCTCCTGACCATCCCCAGGTGTGACCCTGGGAGCAGGGAGGGGTTTGCGCTGGGTGCCGAGCACCAGTTATTCCCTCCCCTCCTGCTGTGCAGCCCAGAGTGAGACAGCGCCCTGCCCCACGGCGTCCCCACCTCCTCTCAGCCAGACCCGCAGGGCAGGGCATCCCCACGTGCTGCCCCCGGCTGTTAGCGCTGGATCCCTACAGCCCAGGAGAACCCAGCCCGTCGGGCAGCGAGGCCGGGAACCGCTGCAGCCAAGCCCGCGGCACAAGAGCCAGTCCATCCAGGGTGAACAGCGGAGTGTGCAGCTGCCAGGGAGGGGGCCACGCCTGGCCCTGCGGTGGGCGGCAGAGACACCCGGAAAGCACCTCCCTGGGGAGACAGGCCCAGGGCCTGAGGGCTCCCCGGGGCAGTGGAGAAAGGCAGTAGGAGCCTTTGGGAGCGAGGCCCAGCTTTGCCGCAGGAGGGCGATTAGCCAGCCGAACCACCCGCCAAGGGCCAGGATGGAGTCTCTGGGGCCTGACGTCTCCCAGCCCAGCCTGGGGACCTCTGGAAGCTACGCCGGGCTGCCAGGGACTGAACTCCATGGGCAAAGTCTAACGTCCTGAGCGGTGCAGGGGGCAGAGACAAGCTGGCCTGGCTTACCAGCCCCTTCATTCCCCACACAGGCCCTCAGCTCACCCGCAGCAAACTCTGGGGCCTGGTGCAGCCAGCCCCATTACACACCTGCTCCAGCACCTCCCCTGCTCCCTCGCACACGCTATCAGCCCCTGTAATCTCTCCCTGCTCAGCCCCCGGCCATCCCTTCTGGCATGTCACTGCCACGCGGCCGCCACTTCTCAGCAATGGGCTAGCAAAGCCCCCGGCCAGCCAGTCTGTCCACGGTCTGCAGTGCCTGGCTGCCTCATCCTCCATCTCCTCTCCTGCCCAGCGCTGGGAGAACTACGCCCCAGCCTGGCTCGGTCAGCGAGCAGCAGCTCGGAGCAGGGGACGTCACGGAGGCCAGGGACTCGCAGGATGGGGCCGGGGGTGCTGGACTGGGCAGGATTAGCTGTGGCACACGCTCTCCCCCATGCAGGCCAGCCCAATTCTCAGCCCAAAGCCCAGGTGCCAGGCAGGGAAATAGTCCTGGTGGGCGCTGGAGCTACGTCCACCCAGCCCAGGGCAGCGACCCACAGCCAGGTGGACAGGCTCAGGCCCACAGTGCTCAAAACAGCTGTCAATGGGGGGGCTCGGGCTCTGAAGCCCAGCTGCTCCCCCCCACTTCAGCGCCTGCCCTCCAGCCCGGCATCTCCACAGCCAGTTCTAACCCCGCCGCGCGAGTCCTGCGAGCCCCCGCCTGGCGGCCCAGGCTCCGAGTCGCTGCTGCGCAGGGTAGCCAGACCCGGGTTTCTCCTCGAGGGAGCCGGCCGATGGACAAGGCTCCCCCTGGGAACCGGTCGATGGACAAGGCTCCCCTGGGAACGGGCCGGCCCGAGCCTGCTCAGCAGTAGCGTGAACGGAGACGCCGGGTTCTGTGGGGGTGTTAATGCAGCAGCAATGGCGCTGCCGCGGGGGCGGGAGCAGGTAAGGCTCCTTGCACCTATAAAGCCCAGGGCACAGAAAGGAACAGGAGGCTTCTCGGTCCTGTTTATTGGCCCTACCAGGGCATGAACGGGGAATCCCCTGCCTGGCCGTATCCATGCAGGCGAGCTGCCGCTGTGTCAGCATTGTGGGGAACCAAGACTTCCGCTGAAGCCTGTCACAGGGTCCCCGGGCGATGCCAGGCACGACTCTCAGCCAGCATAAAACCCAAGGTTTATTAGTTGACAGGAACATGGGGTAGAATAGAACTTGTTAGCACAGAAATCAGTGACTTTCAGCCAAGTCCATCGTGGAGAATCCCAGACACCCTGGCCTCCCCCCTCCAGTCCCCCCCGCAGACTGCCCGGGACCCAGCTGCCTGGCCTCCCTCCAGGCTTTTTGTCCTGCGTCCAAGTGTGACCTGGTCACATTCCCCTCCTGGTCTCAGGTTACGAAGGGCACCGGCCATCGCCTACATGCAGGCAACTGGAGCCACCCCACTTTCCCCGAGGGCCTCAGCAAAGGTCACACCCAATTCCCACCACACAGGCATCGGTGCAGCACACAGGGAAAGAGGCACACACAATATTAGTATAGGACAGTAAGACTCACATGCAACGTAAGGTGAAAAACCTCACTTCGGCACACCCCGGCTGCTGTCTGACCCCCCTCTGCCCTGAGGTGCACCCCCCCGTGGCAGCCCTCCCCCACCCCAGCTCACCTCTGCTCCGCCTCCTCCCCAAGCACGCCGTCGCCGCTCCATTTCTCCCGCCTCCCAGGCTTGCGGCGCCAATCAGCTGTCTGGTGCCGCAAGCCTGGGAGGGAGAGAAGCAGAGCGGGGCGGTGTGCTCAGGGGAGGAGGCAGAGCAGAGGTGAGCTGGGGCGGGGAGCAGTTCCCCTGCATGCCTCCCCCCTTTACTTGCTGCAGGTGGCCCTCCCCGCACCCCCTGCCCCAGCTCCCTCCGCTGAAATGCCGATGATGACCGGGGCAGCCGAAGATCTGGCTGCCGTGGTCGCCGCCGAAGAAAATGCCGCCCCTAAATGCTAGCGCCCTAGGTTGCAGCAGCCCTGCTGCCGCCATGCGGATAACGAACACCACGGATGTGTACGCGCTGATTCAGGTTTGGTTTTCTGCCTCGTGGGCAGCTGCTCCCCTTGCCCCCCGGGATCCGTCTCTGCAGGTCTCTGCCAGCTCCCCGACCGTGACCAGCGGGTGCACTTGTAACAGCCGCTAAGTCGCAGGTTCCCCTCTTTGGCAAACAGCCGAGCCGTGAGGAAAGGGACCTCCCTTCTCCACCCCACAGGGGAGTCTCGCTGGTTGCGGGCAGCCGTAGTGCCTAGCCAGCATGGTGAGGGGGCCAGCGAAGAACCCGGAGAACCAGGCTGCGAGGGGCACCCCCAGAAATCAGGCACCCAAAGTCACTCACACATCTTGGCTTTTGAGTGTAAATGAACCCCAGAAAAGCCTCAACAGGCAAAACCCCCCATCAGAGCATATCACCCCCCCCGGGGCCCGATCCTGGGAGGCTGGGACAGGCCCAGTCTCAGCCTGGCTCTTGCCAGCAGAAGGTAGCTGAAGCCAACAGGGTCCCAGTGGGATGTCGGCGGGAAACAGAAACAGACATGAAACCCACTAAGCGCTGGAGAGCGATCAGGAAAAGCGGGTATTGAACCAAAGCATGAACTCTGCCCACTGCAAAGCCAGCCGCAGACCTGCACTCGGCTCTCCGACTGCACGGGCAGAAGGGACAATTGTGAGCATCTGTCTAACCTCCTCCAGGTCGCAGGCCACAGAACCCACCCACTCCTGTAACAGTCCCCAACCTCTGGCTGAGTTACTGACACCCTCAAATCACCGTTTAAAGACTTCAAGTTAGAGAGACTTCAAGTTCACTTGCAGGTTTAAACTAACCCATGCTGCAGAGGAAGGTGAAGCCCCCCTAGGGTCTGCTAATCTGACCTGGGGGAAGATTCCTTCCTGACCCCAAATACTGTGATCAGTTAGACCTGGAGCATGTGGGCAAGACCCATGAGCCAGACACCTAGGAGAGAATTCTCTCTAGTACCTCAGAGCCCTCCCCAGCTAGTGCTCATCACCGGCCGACAGGCTCTGGGTCTGACTCTGCAGTGTTGTAGGGGGCCAGCCCCATTGCAGGATCAGACCCAAGTGAAGACACAGGCCTAGTACAAGCTGCCAATGGGCTCTTGGCTAGGCAATACAAGGACACCTCAGCAGGAAGGTGCAGCAAGTTACGACGAGAGCAATGCAACACCCCGCACTGGCTGTGTCCAACAGCTCCGCTTTATTTCACTCTGTTACAGTTCCGTGTTTCTCTTCTAGTCACACACACGTCAGGCTCGGAGGCAAACACCCCTGTTCCCAGTGACTCATGCTGCATAACCAGGAGGGGCAGAAATCCACGGGGGATTCTGGCCAAGGCAACGGGGATTGGGCCATTCTAGTCTACACGAGGGCCATATTAACACTAGATGAAAGGGTCAATGGATAAATTAGATTAGCAGGATGAACGACATTCCTCCCCCCCACACACACCCCTCCCGCACAGGATCAAAGCCCCAGGCAGGCGTCCCATAGGGCTGGAAGGACATCCCTGACATCCCGTTTCCTTCCACGCTGGGAGAGCCGGCAGCAATCAGCCCCGACGTCCAAATCACTGGACGACTATTTTACTTTACAGTCAACACTCTCAGCCTTGCGCCTTGGGGCCAACCTGCCCCATGGACAGCCAGCCGAAGCAGGAGCCTCGCTGCACGGGACCGGGAGGTTTCTAATCGGAGGAGCAGCAGATAAAGGGTTAAACGTGTGTCTGTAGCCACCATGCACCTCAGTCTGCTCTGCACTGGAGCGTTTGCTGCTCTAAGACCAGGTTTCACTCTTGAAGACTCCGAACACACGTCCCGGCCACGTGCTGCCGAGCCTGCCCCCCTCTGGCCCCAGCTTGCTACGGGCAGGGCTAGGAACCAGGTCAGCCTAGCTCAGGGCTTTTCAACCTTCTTTCCATTTGCAGACCCTACAAAGTTTCGACTGGAGGGGCAGCTCCCTTTGGAAATCCTAGACAGTCTGAGGACCCCCAGGGGGCCGCGGCCCGCAGCCTGAAAGCCCCTGGCCTAGGGCTGCGATGCCACTGAGGACAAAGGTGATTGGAGTCAGCCCAACTTGCCTTTCCACGGCCATCTCAGAGCGCGAGATCCCCCAGAGCCGCGGCCCAGGCAGAGGTCAGCGCAACAGACAGCGCTCGGGCAGCTCCCGAATCCAGCAGCTTAGCGCAGCCCAGCCAGGCTGCTGGTGCCTGGTCATAGGGGGGGAAAGACTCCAGCTCCCGGGCTGGGCTGCGACGTCCCCTTGCAACCAGAGACCTGCCACTGCCCAGGGATTTCTGTCGGCCTGGCCGGGAACCGAGGGACGCCTGTTCACGGCTGCTCTACGGCTATAGTGTTTAGTGGCTCTAATGACATGTAATGAGACCACAGACACCGCCCGGGCCTGGCCTCAGTCGTCCGGACCCTGCAAAGGGCATCAGCAGCTCCCGCCACCCTGCGCACGGGAACCGACGTTCCCAGACAGCTCGGGGGGCAGCGTCACCCCAGGGTCCAGCCCAGCTGAGATCTGCAGCCGCCCCTGACCTCCTGCCTGGGCTGGAGCCCGCTGTTTGCCCCAGTTCTACTGGCCAGGCGATGCCTGGGAGCCCCTGGCAGCGGGTGGGATGCCCCGGGGACAGGGCTGCAGGGGGTGGTGGGACTCCCAGCAGAGCCCTGGCACCGGTGCGGGCATGGGGCAGAGGAAGGAGAGATGCCAAGGGCAGAAACAGCTTCCCACAGGGCAACCCCTGCCCCTCAGAGCCAGAGCCAGGTGGCGGGGGGGCAAGGGGATGCCAGCAGTTCCCTAGGCAGAGGGAGCACTTGGAGTAGACTCACTATCACGTGACAGGAGCTGTGTCCGGACAAGGCCCGTGGCCAGCGCCGGCAGAGGGGTTAAACCCGCCGGCCAGGGACCAGCCGCCCCATGGAGCAGCGAGGAGTCATGAAGGGCATGGGAAGGGCCAGCCAGTCACAGGCACAAAGAAATCTCCTCCAAGGACAGACCTGCCTGGGGAAACCATCTGATTAGGAGAGACCCAGCACCGGGCCATCCTATTGGGGGAGGGGAGAGACCCATCCCTGGGGCGCCTGGCCACCCTATTGGGGCTGGAGGAAGGGAGCTGGAGCACATGACTTATGAGGAGAGGCTGAGGGAACTGGGATTGTTTAGTCTGCAGAAGAGAAGAATGAGGGGGGATTTGATAGCTGCTTTCAACTACCTGAAGGGGGATCCAAAGAGGATGGATCTAGACTGTTCTCAGTGGTGGCAGATGACAGAACAAGGAGCAATGGTCTCAAGTTGCAGTGGGGGAGGTCTAGGTTGGATATTAGGAAACACTTTTTCACTAGGAGGGTGGTGAAACACTGGAATGGGTTACCTGTGGGGGGGAGGGGAGAGAGACCCGTTCCCCGGGAATGACCAGTCCACGGGAAGCCCCCTCTCTCCCCCCCACGCCATGCTGTCTGTCCTCACTCCTTCCCCCTCCTCTTTACCACACCCCCAACCCCAATGCCCCCCCAGCCTGATCTACTCGCAGTCTAGACACCGAGGCCTGGGGGACCCCTGGCCCTTCCGGAAGCCTGCAGCACTGGGCTCACCCTGCCTTGCTGCCCGAGCCCCCCCGGAGGGAAGGGTGGGGTGTGGGTCAGAGGGGTCAGAGCAGGGCCGAGCCCAGCCTGGGTGGAGCCGGCAGCCCCACGCCGGGCACGTAGCTGGAGCAGCTGGGGGCCCGGCTCTGGCTGGCCTCGGCCACGGCGGCCATTTGCACGGCGCTCTCCGTCTCCAGCAGTCTCTCCCAGTGGTACACCAGGCCGTGCAGCTGGCACCACTTCATGGCGGCAGAGAGACCGGCCAGGGCCTCGGCGGCGGTGACGCGGCTCCCCGGGTCCAGGTCCCCGTCCTCCTCCGAGCACTCGGCGGCCTCGGCCCACTGGCTCCTCTGGGCCAGCGCACACTCCTCGCTGGTCATCTCGCCCACGGCCGGCTCCTCCGCGTCCATGCCGACGAAGTCGCTGAAGTCCTGCTCGCTCATGAAGGGCGGCCGGGGCACGTCGGCCAGCGGCGGCAGGTCCAGCTCCTCCCGCTCAAAGGGCACCAGGTGGAAGCCGGCCTTGTGGAAGCAGCTCTGTACCGTGGCCGGCCGGACCAGGCTCCACGCCTGGTGCAGCATGTAAACGGCGTCCAGCAGCGTGACCCGCCCGGCGATCTCAGCCGCCCGCCCCTGCTCCGGGCTCAGCAGGGCCTTGGCCGCCACCAGCGCCCGGTAGTGTCCCTTCAGATTGCGGATGACACCCATGTCCATGGGCTGGGTGATGCTGCTGGTGTTGGGGGGGAAGAAGGCCAGCTTGATGTAACGCAGCTTGGCCTGTAGCTCGCGGGGGTGAGCGCTGCTGTGGGCCAAGAAGAGCAGGACCTTGCGCCGGTCGCGCCGCAGCTCCTGGTCCCACTGCAGCGCCCACTCCTGGAAGATGTGCGCGGTCACCCAGGCGTTGGCCGAGTTGGCGTAGGCGACGGGCAGGGCGCGCAGGTCCTTGGGCAGGCACCGCGGCCGCCGGCTCTTGCCCACCACCAGCAGGCGCCTCTTCTCCGTGCCGGCGTGGTTGGCGCAGCAGAGGACGGAGACGCGGTCCTTGGCCTTCTTGCCGCCCAGGAGCGGCGGGTCCCGGTCGGGGTAGCCGCGGTACAGCAGCCCGGTCTCGTCGGCATTGAAGATGTTCTCGGCGCTGTAGCCGGCCAGCAGGGAGGGCAGCACCTCGCTCACCCAGCTCTGGGCGCTGCCGACGTCCGCGTCCTGCTTCTCGCCATGCTGCCGCTTGAAGACGATGTTGTGGCGGGTCTTCCACCGGCAGAGCCAGCCGTCCGTGGCCTCGAACTCCCGGCCTGAGTGCAGGGCCAGCTCCTGGGCCTTGGCCTTCAGGATCGGGCCCGAGAGCCTCTCCCCCCTGGCCAGGGCCTGCTGGAACCAGAGGAACAGCGCGTCCTCCACCTCCCCGCCCTTGCCCTCCCGCTTCCGCTTCCGCAGCGGGTTGGCGTTGGTGCGCCAGTCGGACAGAATCTGCTCCCGGCTGCGGCCGATCCGGCCCGCCTGGCTCTTGGAGATCCCAAACAGCTTGGCCACGCTGGACAGGGAGGCGGAGGGCGACTCCAGGGCCTGCAGCAGTTTGACCCGGTCGGCCAGCGAGAGCTCCTTCCTCTTGGAAATGACTGTGGTCGTGCAGCATGAGAGCCGGCGCTTGGAAGGGTCTGCTGGGAAAGAAAGACCCCGTCAGCTCTCCGAAGCCCGCCCAGCGCCTCTCCCATGCCTCGTTCCCAGGGCAGCCCTGGGCGACTGGGCCCCACACACCCCGCATCTTCCTTGAGCAGTCGTACCCCCTCTAGCCCCAGGCTCTGAGGCTCGCAGCCCTCCTGGGAGCGAAGATCATCCCCGCCTACCGATGGGGAAACTGAGGCATAGAGAGGGGCTGTGACTTGCCCAAGGTCTCAAAGCACCTCGCTGGCAGATCTTGGAACAGAACCCAGGAGTCCTGGCTCCCACCTCCCAGCAGATCCCATTCCCCTCCCAGAGCTGGGAATAAGAACCCAGGAGTCCCACTGGAAACGCTCCACATGCAGCCCTGAATGAGTCACCTGCGAGGAGAGGCTGTGACCCAGGAGTGGGGGAGCCCACCCTGTTCTCAACCCCTGCGCTAGCAGCTGGCCACCCTCCCCGCTGGGGGCCTTTGAGCAATAGGAAACCACAAGACCAGAACACATGCCCAGACCGTGGTGCTGCCGCAGCCCGGCCTGCGTTGCCTGTAAGGAACAGCGGCCGGGAGTTCCTATTAAAGATCTGTCAGTCCCAGCACGACACTCGTGGGGCTTTTTCAGACCGAGTTTGGGCCCCCCCGCTGGGACGTGGGCACTAAACCCTGGTGGAGAATCGACTCTGGGAGCGAGCGGCTGCCTGCAGAGAGCATGGGACACATTCCCTAGCAGCGGGGAGCGGAGACGGGTCAGATGCGCTAACAGGACACACGGCTACGTGAGGTGCAGGGCGGAGAACCAGCCGTGAGCAGTAACGCAGAGACAGCGTTTGCATGTGTGATCACTGGACATGCCCTACACACGTGCAGTCACTACAGCTGGGTATGGGCAGGCTAGAAACTATGGGCCTGGAAGTCTCCAGGCCTGAGTCTCCCGTCTCGGGCTGTGTGCCGCTGTTTGCACCTGGGCCATCGTACGCCCATGCTGCCCAGCCGTCAGTGACAACCCGGGGCAAAGCAAGTGGGGGGCAGGGCCTCAGAGTGGGCACACCAGGCCATCCAGGCTGGGAACTGGGTCTGGAGAGGTGTGTACATCACTCACCTGGGACAGGGCCTTTGGGGCTCTCCCTCACTCGTAGGTCCTGGCTGTCCCCGACATGCGGCTCTTCCCCTCGCTCCAGCTTAGAGACGAGCTCAGGTTTGGGGCTTGCAGAGCCTGGGCCGGGGGGAGAAGCACAGTCGGTTTCTGGCACTCCCCCAGGACCCTGGCTCAGGCTCTCCTGGGCTGCTCGGGGAGGGGGGAAAGAGGGGCGCGCTTGGGGTCAGGTGTGAAACAGTCATCAGAGCTAGTGCTAAAGGGGCCTTCTTGTATGAGGCACAGTCAGAGCAGTTAATTCCCCTAGGGGCCAGACAGAATCTCCCCCCCACACCCTGCCCCCCAACCCTCCATCGTCCCCCACCAGGGCTCCCTACTCTGCCAGCGCCTGGAGCGCTCGCACAGGCCTGCACAAGCAATGCGCTGACCAGGGCTACAAGGCCAGAGCTGGGCAAAAGCAGTTCCCCGGGGCTCAGTGCCGGGCACCAGGCACAAGTGGGCTGAAACGGAGACAGGGACCGAGGGAGACCCACAAGGAGCCACAAACGCTCAGCAGGGGATATCGCAGGTCACAGCTGCAGTGCACAGACAGGAGCTTATGCAGCCCCATACTAGCCTGCCCACGCCTCTCCCGCCCTGGTGCCTGCCCCAGCCTGCTCTGGTGCCAGCCCACCCCATGCCTTGCCCACCCCACTCCATGCCATGCCCCACGGGGTTCCATGATTGTCACATTCAGTCAGATTTCCCCACAGCAGGAATTGATGGGGGACCCCGGTGACGTCCGAGTTGGGGGCTGCTGCTAACAAGGGATGGCCGAGGAGCTCACCCAGCGAGACCACCAGCTCGTAGTTCTCCAGCATTACGTGGCGGTACAGCTCCCGCTGCCATCCTGCCAGTTTCCTCCACTCCTCCTTGGTGAAATAGACAGCGACGTCCTCAAAGGTCACGGGTCCCTGGGAAACAAACCGCTCCCTGCTCAGCGCCACCCGCTCCGGCGGCCTGCGGACACTCGGGGCCCTTCGCTTTGACCACGTCGCCCCCTCTTTGCTGCCCTCCACTGGCTCCTTTCACTGTCCGTCCTCACCCACCCGCTCTCTCTCCCTCTCAGCTGCCAGCCGGCGCAGGGCCTGCCTGGCACATTTCAAACAAGCCCCACAGAGCCCCCCCAAAACGACCGGATTACCCACCTTCACAAGCCTCCTTGCCGCAAGGCTGCAACAGCGCTGAGCCTGCTACCCGCCGAGCCCGCTGCCCACCACGCTCAGCGCCGCCGCATTGTGTCCCCATACTCCCCCTCCATCCGCCCATCTCTGCTGTCTCTTGGCTGGTACCTACATGATCAGCTCCTGGGGGCCCAGACTTCCTGCTCTGAGTGTGTGCAGCACCTTGCACAAGGGGGACCTGGCCCACGCCTGGGGCGACAAGGCGATCGCTAGCTAATAACCTAGCCGAGGCAGGCAGGTTCCTGCGGCCCCGCCAGGCCTTGGGCAGCGCTGCGGCTCTTTGCAGGAAGGGGGTGTGCAGTGTAACAGGGCAGCGTAACGTCCAGGAGGCAACACATGGTTCCAGCATCCCAGGGCCTCTGCCCCCTTCATGCCGGGCTCCAGGGGACGATGCAGGCGTCACCCTTTGCTGTTGATGGGAAGTGAGCCAGGGACAGGCCTCGCCGGCTTGGCTGTTCAAAGTGGGGTGTGCCAGGGAGCCCCTGCTCTGGAACGGCAGGGACTGTGGGGGGGGGAGGGCTCTGCAGAGGTGGGGAGCAGGGTTTGAGTGGCAGCAATGCTGCCAGGCGCGCTAGACTGAGATGCCCTGACTGGGTGTGGGGGAAGAGAAGGAAGGGGAAGAAATGACCCCTTATCGGTCTACACTGCCCGGCACCATGTGCGGTTATTCACTTATCCCCATTTTACAGAGGGGGAAACTGAGGCACGGAGCCAGGAAAGGACTAAAAGAGATCCCACAGCAAGTCAGGGACAAAACCCAGGAGCCCTCACTCCCACCCTACCCTCAGCCACTAGGCCCCATTCTTCTCCCAGAGCTCGGGATGGAACCCAGGAGTCCTGGCTCCCAACCCGCCTCCCGCCGGGCCCAGCTGCAACCCATATAAAGCAACGAGAGCGCTGCTGGCTGGAGGCTCCGCCAACCCTCGGGGCCTCCCCGGTCCCCACCCCCGAGAGCCCCCGCGAGCACAGGAGCAGGAGACGCGCGCCCCAGAGCCCCCCGGCCCGGCCCCGCCGCGCGCCCCCAGAGCCCCCCGGCCCGGCCCCGCCGCGCGCCCCCAGAGCCCCCGGCCCGGCCCTACCTGCGCCCAAGCCCCTGCAGCCATTTTCCCCGCTCTCTCCTCTGCGAGCGATGGCGCCGCGGCTGCCCGGCGGGCACATGCCCGAGCCCGGCCCCGCGGTGCAGCGCGCCCCGGTCCGGCCCCTCGCCGGGGTCCCCCGTCCGCCGGCTGCAGGAGGGAGGCGGTGCCCAGCCCGGCAGGCGGAGAGATGCGCCCCGGCACAGACCCCAAACCTGCCCCCGGGCGCAGCCGGCTCCTGGCGCACGCTGGGACCTGTAGTCCCGGCCCGGCCCCGGCTTTGTGCCTTGGCAACACGGGGAAGCCGCCAGCCTCGCCCCGCCCCGCCCCGCGTCCCAGGGGTCCGCGCAGCCCGGCCCCCGCGCAGCGCAGCGCAGCGCACCGCCCCGGCCGCGCAGCGCAGCCTGTACAGGGCTGGGAGAGGCGAGTGCGGCTCCATCCCTCTGCCCTGACTGCAGTGCTCAGACCCGGGCTGGTCCAGCCCCAGCCGCCGGGCTGCGGTACCAGGAGCTCCGGCTACAATCCGACCTGAAATCCACAGCCCGGGTCCAGGCCTGGAGCCTGCGGCTTTGTATCGCCACCGCCGAGCGCACCGCTGCGAGCAGGGCAGCTGCCGCCCGGCTGTGGGATCCAGCAAACCAGCCGAGCCGCGGACGGCGCTGGCCAGGCCCCTGGGCCCAGAGGGGCGGAAGGGCTCGCCCCAGCTTTGGCAGCGGTAGCCGCTTGCAGGTACAGTGAGTTCAGGGACTAGCCCGCGCTAAGAAACCGGTTGGGAGTTGGACAAGCGGGAAAGTTCCTTTTCCTCCTGCAGTCTGTGAATCACAGGGTGCGAGAGGAACAGCTCGGCTGGTGCTAACTCCGGGAGGACAGGCCGGGTGACAGGTCACTAACTCCAGCAATGCGAGCTGTGTTTAACCAGGCGGTTATGGGTACATGCCAAATAGCTTGTATTATTTTTTCTTCTGTATCAAGCACATTTAAGGTAGTTTTATTTAATAAAATGCTGTTACACTGAATTTGACTCCCTCAGGGAACAGATGGGCAGGATCTAGGGTTACCATATTTCAGCGAGCAAAAAAGAGGACGGGAGGAGCCCCGCCCTAGCCCCGCCCCTGCCCCTCCCACTTCCCGCCCCCCCTGACCTCCCAACCCTCCCCCCGTTCCTTGTCCCCTGACTACCCCCTCCTGGGACCCCTGCCCCTAACTGCCCCCCAGGACTATCTAAGCCTCCCTGCCTCTTGTCCCCTGACTGCCCCAACCTTTATCCACACCCCCACCCCCAGACAGACCCCTGGGACTCCCACGCCCCATCCAACCACTCCCCACCCCCTGACAGCCCCCCCCAGAACTCCCAACCCATCTAAACCCCTCTGCTCCCTGTCCCCTGACTGCTCCGATCCCTCTCCGCACTCCTGCCCCCTGACAGCCCCCCCCAGAACTCCCAACCCATCTAAACCCCTCTGCTCCCTGTCCCCTGACTGCTCCGATCCCTCTCCCCACTCCTGCCCCCTGACAGCTCCCCCCCAGAACTCCCAGCCCCCTACCCCCCCCGCTCCTTGTCCCCTGACTGCCCCCTCCTGGGACCCCTGCTCCTAACTGCCCTCCAGAACCCCACCCCCTACCTAAGACTCCCTGTTCCTTGTCCCCTAACTGCCCCCTCCTAAGACCCCCCCCCAACTGCCCACCAGGACCCTACCCCCTACCTGTACCCTGACTGCCCAAAACTTTCTCCACTCCCCCCAAAAAGCCCCCCCCCGTTTCTTGACTGCCCCCTCCAGAACCTTCCTGCCCCCGGTCCCCCTTACCCTGCTGCTCAGAACAGGGTGTTGGGCTCTGTGCGAGCCGGACACGTGGCTGAGCTCCCCAGCACAACAAAACCCGGTCCCTGGCCCTGCACAACAAAACCCGGTCCCAGGTCCGGACCGGGTTGCAGGGGAGAGCTGCCCTTGTATCAGCACAAAGTGCTCTCGCTCCCGTTTTGCTACGCTGCATGGCAGAAACCGCTCCCAGTTGCAAAAGGGGAGGGCTGCACTTTGTGCTGAGACACTTGCTCAGAATGCAGGGCGGATCCGGCTCCTCTCCAGCTGCTCCGGAGTCCAGCCTGGGACTTTCCTGCAGCCCTCCCAGCCGCTCGCTCTGCTGTGCCGGGGGAGGGGGAAATCCCGGACATTGTGAGTGCTTTACAAATTCCCCCCGGACGCTATTTTTAGCACAAAAAGGAGGACATGTCCGGGTAAATCCGGACGAATGGTAACCCTACAGGATCCCCTCGGAGAATAACATGAGGGGAAAAGGAGTCCAGGAGAGCTGGCTGTATTTTAAAGAATCCTTACTGAGGTTGCAGGAACAAACCATCCCGATGTGTAGAAAGAATAGTAAATATGGCAGGCGACCAACTTGGCTAAACAGTGAAATCCTTGCTGATCTTAAACGCAAAAAAGAAGCTTACAAGAAGTGGAAAATTGGACAAATGACCAGGGAGGAGTATAAAAATATTGCTCAGGCCTGCAGGAGTGAAATCAGGAAGGCCAAATCACACTTGGAGTTGCAGCTAGCAAGAGATGTTAAGAGTAACAAGAAGGGTTTTTACAGGTATGTTAGCAACAAGAAGAAAGTCAAGGAAAGTGTGGGCCCCTTACTGAATGAGGGAGGCAACCTAGTGACCGAGGATGTGGAAAAAGCTCATGTACTCAATGCTTTTTTTGCCTCGGTCTTCACAAACAAGGTCAGCTCCCAGATTGCTGCACTGGGCAGCACAATATGGGGAGACGGTGATCAGCCCTCTGTGGAGAAAGAAGTGATTCAGGACTTTTTAGAAAAAAGTTGGCAGCCGGTATCAAGCGGAGTGCCCCAGGGGTCGGTCCTGGGGCCGGTTTTGTTCAATATCTTTATTAATGATCTGGAGGATGGCGTGGACTGCACTCTCAGCAAGTTTGCAGATGACACTAAACTGGGGGGAGAGGTAGATATACTGGAGGGTAGGGATAGGATACAGAGGGACCTAGACAAATTAGAGGACTGGTCTAAAAGACATCTGATGAGGTTCAACAAGGACAAGTGCAGAGTCCTGCACTTAGGACGGAAGAATCCCATGCACTGCTACAGACTAGGGACCGAATGGCTAGGCAGCAGTTCTGCAGAAAAGGACCTAGGGGTTACAGTGGACGAGAAGCTAGATATGAGTCAACAGTGTGCCCTTGTTGCCAAGAAGGCTAACGGCATTTTGGGCTGTATAAGTAGGGGCATTGCCAGCAGATCGAGGGACGTGATCGTTCCCCTCTATTCGACATTGGTGAGGCCTCATCTGGAATACTGTGTCCAGTTTTGGGCCCCACACTACAAGAAGGATGTGGAAACATTGGAAAGAGTCCAGTGGAGGGCAACAAAAATGATTAGGGGTCTGGAGCACATGACTTATGAGGACAGGCTGAGGGAACTGGGATTGTTTAGTCTGCAGAAGAGAAGAATGAGGGGGGATTTGATAGCAGCCTTCAACTACCTGAAGGGGGGTTCCAAAGAGGATGGAGCTCGGCTGTTCTCAGTGGTGGCAGATGACAGAACAAGGAGCAATGGTCTCAAGTTGCAGTGGGGGAGGTCCAGGTTGGATATCAGGAAAAACTATTTCACTAGGAGGGTGGTGAAGCACTGGAATGGGTTATCTAGGGAGGTGGTGGAATCTCCTTCCTTAGAGGTTTTTAAGGCCCGGCTTGACAAAGCCCTGGCTGGGATGATTTAGCTGGGAATTGGTCCTGCTTTGAGCAGGGGGTTGGACTAGATGCCTCCTGAGGTCCCTTCCAACCCTGAGATTCTATGATTCCCTGGTTTTGTTGGGAGAGTTGGGTGTGCCTGGAATTGAGGAGACGGCCTGGCGAACCTGTGAGATTGGCCACCTAGAGCAACCGGACTCCTGCGAGAAAACAAACCAGCATATGGTATAACCCAGGGTGCTCCGTTCCCCTCCAGCCTCAGGGCAAAATCCTGCCTTGACTTCCAGCCCCTGATTCCAACAAGCCTGCCAGGTGTGCGATGGTCAGCACATTTGGCCCATCACCCCTGGCTAGATTTCTCTGTCTTGTATTTTTACTAGGCAGCTGTTCCGGTGCTTGTGTGTGATAAAAGCAGTGAAGCCGAGCTGGCTGTGAGTGGCACGGGGACACGTGCACACCCTTGGCTCTGTGTCTCTGGGAAGTAGCTGCGTCTTGTTTGGGTTGGGCGGTAGGTTAAAGGCAGAAAGCTGCCCCCCGGCCCCAACTCTCGAGGCAGCTGGTGATATTCCAGGAGGACACCCCATGACGAGACTTTACTGGGCATAGAAATGGTCCAAGGAAAATAAAACCCTTTTTCCACGTCATTTCTTCCCTGGGTTCAAATATGTGATATTGAAAATCTTGAGGTTGTTCTAGGGAGACCAGCCATCCCAGGAGATGGGAGAAGAGCTCACGTGCTTTGGGGATCGTCTGTCTAGGTGCTGTTGTATCCGATGGGTTTCTGACATCTCCGTTGCTAGCCAGGAATTGAGGCTCTAGAAATCCAGCTTCATCCTGTTCCCCACCCCCCGTCCTGCTGGGCTCTCCCAGTAAAAGCGGGATTGTCACGAGTCGGGAAGGGCAGTTACTGGGGTGCACGGATCGTACAGCTCCCGGTGCAGCCGGGCGGGCGTGTCGGTCTCCGAGCTGTAGCCCCTGTTCTCTTGGCTGCGCTACCGGACACCCGTGTTCTTCTCATGTTCCTTCTGCTTTGCGTCACTGGCTGGCACGAAGCAGAGCTCACTGGTGACTCTGGCACAGCCCAGCACACGGCCCTGGGATACTGGGACCCCAATGTGTGGGGAGTTCAAATCCTCACGCTGCAAACCTGCCCCTCGTCCTCACTGCCTGGCCTGAGCCCATGGGCCGTGGAGGAAATGTGTCTCTGGTTAAAGGCAGATGCTGCCTGGGCGTTGGGTTATGGATCATTCCTGCCGCGCCCTGGGTGACCCGGGGAGGCCCAGAGTGTGACTCGTCTCTCCCTTGGGCAGGCCCCGGTGGATGCGGAAAGCCCGTCTCCGATGGAGCGAGGGGACAAGCTGCGTGTGGGCGAGCGCAGGGAGAGGAGAGAGAGGGGAATGCCGGACGCCTGCGGCACAGGTGAGTGGTGCTTTGAGCCCCCCCGGAACTGCTCAGCAGGAAACCGGACGCTCTCGCTTTACCGACTCCAGGCCAGGGAGAGTCCACCCCACCCCCAGGAGGCGATGCCAACGACCGGTCCATCCCCCGCCCCGCAGCGCTTACACGAATGTTTCTAACTTCAGCTTCCAGCCCCCGAGTGCTGTTCTGCCGTGGCTTGAACGGCTCCCTCGGGCCAGAGGTGCTTCGAGAGCGCGGTGGAGTCACCTCTGAACCTGCTCTTGGATGAGCTGAATAGGTTGAAAAGTATCTGCCAGTGTCGGTGCCCCGGGAACCAGACTGTGACTCTCGGTCCTTGCAGGTTCTGCTGATGTCAGACCCCAGGTGTTTATTAAAACGGAGCAGGAAGAGGAGCCATGCACGGGGGCGCCCCCAGAGCAGAGAGAGGGGGGAATTCTCCGTGCCCCCAGCACAGGTGAGTGCTGCTGAACTCCGCCTGGAGTTGATCCGGCAAAGGGAGGCCCGGCAGAGCCAGGATCTTGGGGGAACCCGTATAAACTGCTGCAGTCGGGCTGCCTGCGTCCTGCCAGCTGGTTCTGACCATGGAACGGCCCCAGAGCGACCGAGCTGCACCAGAAGGTGATCAAAGCCGGGTGTGCTTGGAGCTGCAGGGTCGCTACCAGCGCTGGAGCCTTTGCCACAGAAGGGAAGCTGGGACTCACGGGGAGCTAGATGAGTTGACCAGACCTAGGGGCTCGTCAAGCAGCAGCGCGGTCCCTGTGCTCGTGCAGCCAGGACCCGTCTTCCCAGAGCAAGGCGTGACCCCTCCTTGAGGAGCGCGGCCGTGGGACGTGGGCCCGTCCCCAGGGAGTGGGTCTGAGCCCCGGCACAGGGACGCCTCGTGTGGCGGGTCTGGCTTTCCTGAGCCAAAGGGCTCCGGTGCTCTCTCTGGTGAACTAAGCGTTATTTGTCTGCCCTGGGCCGGGAAAGGACGGGCACAAAATATTCCACACGCAAGAACCCCAAAGTCCCAGTCCAGGTTCCCCAGCCAGGGCTGTTCAGCCCAGAGTCTCCGAGGGTTAGTCCAGCCCAGGACTGTCCCAGCATTAGTGGCAGCTTGTCCTGGCTGGCCTGACATGAAGCATGAGCTTGGGGTGAAAGTGGAGCCAGATGACGAGTCATATGGGGGTATCCTCAGGGCCTGGGGGACTGAGACCTCCCCGACTACCCAGCACTGGCGAGTGATGCTAACTGCCCCCAGGTCCAGCCCGGCTAAACGCTGGCCAGGGCTGGCTGCGCCCGGCCTCCCTCCACCCCCTGGAAAACGAGGTGCAGACACTTCCCAGCCGGGCAAGGCCAGGCCCTGCCCTCCAGCACTCCCAGTCTAGGTGCAGGGAAGAGCCGAGGAGGCCGGCTGGGGGAGGGGGAAGGGCTGGGGGGGGCTGGGAGGGGATCAGGCGGTTAGCAGTTGGGCAATGTCTGCAGAGGAGGGTTAGAACCACAGGCACGTCCTGTCCTCGCGCTGCGGGTGACCCAGCTCTGCCCAGGAGCACAGCACGCCCCGTCCCACTGGCACTGGCCCTGCCCCGCCCCAGGGCATGCAGGGCGGCCCCACTGAGCCGGCTGGGCTAGGGGGTCGGCCTGCCCCTCTGCCCAGTGCTGGGGGCGACTCTAGCTGGAGCCGCTCCGGCTCCCTGCCCGGCAGCAATGGGGCAGCCCCAATCGGTGCCGCCGGGCGTCTCTGCCCTCGTGCTGGGAGGATGCAGAGGCGTCTCCGTGTCTCCCCACGGCGCGAGCGCGCTGGCCAGGCCTTGGGACTGGGGCTGGCTCCCCCAGCGCAGCAGCAAACCGACGAGTTCTGCACGGATGTTGGGGGGCAGCAGGTGCCTGGCTGAATCCCTGCCAGGAAGTGACACGATGAACACGAGGCTGCGTTTCCCCCAGTGCCCTGCACGTCCCCGAGTGTAACTGGGACAGGCCGGGTGGCCGGGGCGTTAGGGGATCTGGGTTCTGGCTGGGGACAGGTCCCTTGGTGCTTCAGCTCCCTGACGGTAACCGGGGATAAGACCTCCCTGGCGTGCCCGAGGGATGAACGCGCTGCGGGGAAGAGATCCCTAGAAATGAACGCCGCTGACCGCGGGAGAGCAGCTCCAACGCTGCCCTGGAGCTAGTCTGTCCCTCGCAGCCGGGCCGTGGGCGCAGGGAACGTGCAACGTGCTCGGCTTTCCGCAGGTATCAAAGCGGAGATCGTGGTCAAAACGGAGCCCGAGGATGACTCCTACGGTGAGTGTGCCCAGCATTACGGTGAAGGAGACGGTCCCGACGACCCCTTCTGTGAGTGGTGCTGGGATCCATTGGGACGGTCTCCGGGGGCAGGTGCGAGGGGAAGAACTCAGGGACCCGCCTGTAGATTCCTCACGGTGGCACCTGCTGTAGCCAGCTCCTGGCACACACCGCTCCGGTGTCTGGCGTCCTGGTTCGCCTACAGGAGCTGCCAGAAGCCAGGGCACCCTGCCGCTGGGGGATGTGTGTGTGTGGGGGATTTGGGCAGACTGTAGTAAGTGGGAGGAGGACAGGATGGGGGCCTGGGGATATATTCACAGGCAGGGACAGGAGATCCAAGGTCTCTTGCTGTGTCTGCCACACGCTGCAGAATGACACACGGACACCCGCCCCCCCCCCCCCAACCTGTGTTCCTAGGGGCAATCAAATCCAATTTAAAGCTATTTTGCAAGTTCTCCCTCCCCAGCCCCGAGTGACCACAGGAAACAGTGGGTCAGGCTTTTTCTTTCCTGTGAACAGGTGATGCAAACCCGGAGATTATCGTGAAAGTGGAGCCGGACGATGAGTCGGCCATTGGTTATTCCCAGGGCCTGAGCGAAGGCGGAATTCCCGGCTACCCCAGCCCAGGTGAGCCGTGCGGATCCCTGAGCAGCTCCGGGGATGGGAGGACGGGAAGAGCTGGGAACTCAGGGGAGCCCTGTGTGAAATTGGCGAGCCGGGCTTGCTGTGTTGTGCCGGCTCCTGGGTAGCCACTGGGTGCAGTGGAGCCCAGAACTGCAAATCTCCCTGCCCTCGCGAGCGAGAGACCGTCCTGCTGCAGGGAGGCTGGAGGCTAAGCCCCGGTTACCTGGGGGCGCTCGTGTTAAGAGATTGTCCACTGCAGTGCTGTCCGGAGGCCTGAACGGCCCCCTCAAGACAGGAGGCAGGTCTCCTCACTGGCCCTCTGCAGCTGGGAGAGATGCACCCGGGCCCCGGGACTGGTCTGTGCCTGCTGAGAGCTCTCTGACTCGTGACAAGAGAGACCTGGTGAAAATTACCCGAGGGCCTCTGGCTGTGTGCGCCTCTTCCGGCTGTGACGCTGACCCAGCGGGGTGGGGGGAGCCGGCCTTGGCGGTGACCCCACGAGAAGCCAAGAGAAATTCCTCCACTGCCTTGTGCGAGTGCGATGGCCCGGCCTCCGGTGGGGCTCCCGGCTCAGACGATGACAGGGCTGCCCTCCGCCGGCTCCCTGGCCTCCTTCCCAAGCACGTCTCCAGCACGTCTGTACTTGGGTAAGCCAGTGAGTCCCGCAAGCAGGATGCAAACCGAGGGGAGAGCTAGGTGCCGATCGGTCGATAATGGTGGAGCACGAATTATTCTGTGGCTTCACCAGCTCCTCCCAGCATGATCCAGTACAGCCCTTCCAGACAGGCCAGGCAGCCGCAAGGGAGCGAGAGGGGCTGTTTCACAGCAAAGGTCCAAGCTGCTCCCAGGTGCCCAGGCATCTTGGGCCTAGAAAGGAGCCTGGGAATATGAAAAATAGCAACTCCTGGAGCGCTGGTGTTTCTCTTTTGCCTTATTGATGCTTTAAGTCTTTCTAGCTGCCTCTGGCTTCGGGGAAGTGTTGGATTGTGCAGCAGGGAACGGTGCCTGAAGTGAGGCCACGTCTGCACTGGCACTTACGGCGGCAAAACGGCTGTCGCTCCGGAGTGTGAAAAGAACAACCCGAGCGACATAAGTGGCGCTGGCATGAGCGCTAGTTTGCATAGTGCCGTGGTGCGGGGAGACGCTCTCCCGCTACCGCCGCTCGGTGAGCTGGTTTTAGGACATCGGCAGGCGACCTCTCCCCCGTGGGCGTCGCGCGGCCCCCCCGACCTCTGCCCCGTCGCTGTAACCAGGGCTTTGGAGCGGAGCCCGAAGCTGGAGCGCAGAGCAGTGGAGCTCCAGGTTTTTGCCCGGAGCTGGAATGGAGCCGGAGCACAGAAAATCTTGACTGCTCCAGTTTTTTTTTTTTCAATCCAAAATGAATGATATTTAGCAAGAAAGTCTTAAAGGTGCCAAAACATTTCAGATTGTCTAACAATTGATATTAACATCTACTTCACCACTTTACATAATATGTCACAGTTATTCTCACTTGGGCCGAAATCGAGATTTAATGTACAGATCCAAAATTACAATGTTTTTTGGAGAGACATTTTATTAAAGAATCAGATAATGATCAGACATCTGGCAACACTGCAGGCAGACTGCCCCCACCCTTGTGCCAAGGTCAGGCGAGTACATACTCGCGTACATGAGTTAGATTAGTATGTGTTGATACTTCTTTTGTAAGGGTTGATCAACAAGACACGCTGAGTGCTGCTTACGGAAAAGTGTGACGTGAGACGCAACATTTAAGATATCACAAACAGGTATATTGCAAAAAAAAGTTTTTGTTTATTGATATATTAAGATATCGCAAGAGATATCATAGAATCATAAAATATCAGATTGGAAGGGACCTCAGGAGGTATCTAGTCCAAACCCCTGCTCAAAGCAGGACCAATTCCCAACTAAATCATCCCAGCCAGGGCTTTGTCAAGCCTGACCTTAAAAACCTCTAAGGAAGAAGATTCCACCACCTCCCTAGGTAACCCATCCCAGTGCTTCACCACCCTCCTAGTGAAAAAGTGTTTCCTAATATCCAACGTAGACCTCCCCCACTGCAACTTGAGACCATTGCTCCTTGTTCTGTCATCTGCCACCACTGAGAACAGTCTAGATCCATCCTCTTTGGATCCCCCTTCAGGTAGTTGAAGGCTGCTATCAAATCCCCCCTCATTCTTCTCTTCTGCAGACTAAACAATCCCAGTTCCCTCAGCCTTTCCTCATAAGTCATGTGCTCCAGCCCCTGAATCATTTTTGTTGCCCTCTGTTGCTGCCTAGCCATTCGGTCCCTAGTCTGTAGCAGTGCATGGGATTCTTCCATCCTAAGTGCAGGACTCTGCACTTGTCCTTGTTGAACCTCATCAGATTTCTTTTGGCCCAATCCTCTAATTTGTCTGGGTCCCTCTGTATCCTATCCCTACCCTCCAGCGTATCTACTTCTCCTCCCAGTTTAGTGTCCTCTGCAAACTTGCTGACAGTGCAATCCACGCCATCCTCCAGATCATTAATGAAGATACTGAACAATACCGGCCTCAGGACCGACCCTTGGGGCACTCCGCTTCATACCGGCTGCCAACTAGACATGGAGCCATTGATCACTACCCGTTGAGCCCGACGATCTAGCCAGCTTTCTGTCCACCTTACAGTCCATTCATCCAGCCCATACTTCTTTAACTTGCCAGCAAGAATGCTGTGGGAGACCGTATCAAAAGCTTTGCTAAAGTCAAGGTATATCACGTCCACCGCTTTCCCCTCATCCACAGAGCCAGTTATCTCCTCATAGAAGGCAATTAGGTTAGTCAGGCATGACTTGCCCTTGGTGAATCCATGCTGACTGTTCCTGATCACTTTCCTCTCCTCAAAGTGCTTCAGAATTGATTCCTTGAGGACCTGCTTCATGATTTTTCCAGGGACTGAGGTGAGGCTGACTGGCCTGTAGTTCCCCGGATCCTCCTTCTTCCCTTTTTTAAAGATGGGCACTACATTGGCCTTTTTCCAGTTATCCGGGACCTCCCCCGATCACCATGAGTTTTCAAAGATAATGACCAATGGCTTTGCAATCACTTCCCCCAACTCCTTTAGCACCCTCAGATGCAACACATCTGGCCCCATGGACTTGTACTCCTCCAGTTTTTCTAAATAGTCCTGAACTACTTCTTTCTCCACAGAGGGCTGGTCACCTTCTCCCCATACTGTGCTGCCCAGTGCAGCAGTCTGGGAGCTGATCTTGTTTGTGAAGACAGAGGCAAAAACAGCATTGAGTACATTAGCTTTTTGCACATCCTCTGTCACTAGGTTGCCTCCCTCATTCTGTAATGGGCCCACAATTTCCTTGACTTTCTTCTTGTTGCTAACATACCTGAAGAAACCCTTCTTGTTACTCAGGGTGGTTGAAGTCTCCAATGAGAACCAGGGCTTGCGATCTAGTAACTTCTGCTAGTTGCCAGAAGAAAGCCTCGTCCACCTCATCCCCCTGGTCTGGTGGTCTATAGCAGACGCCCCCCACGACATCACCCTTGTTGCTCACACTTCTAAACTTTATCCAGAGACTCTCAGGTTTTTCTGCAGTTTCATACCGGAGCTCTGAGCAGTCATACTGCTCTCTTACAGACACTGCAACTCCCCCACCTTTTCTGCCCTGCCTGTCCTTCCTGAACAGTTTCTATCCATCCATGACAGTACTCCAGTCATGTGAGTTATCCCACCAAGTCTCTGTTATTCCAATCGCATCATAGTTCCCTGACTATGCCAGGACTTCCAGTTCTCCCTGCTTGTTTCCCAGGCTTCTTGCATTTGTGTATAGGCACTTAAGATAACTCGCTGATCGTCCTGCTTTCTCAGTATGAGACAGGAGTCCTCCCCTCTTGCGCTCTCCTGCTCGTGCTTCCTCCCGGTATCCCACTTCCCCACTTACCTCAGGGCTTTGGTCTCCTTCCCCCGGTGAACCTACTTTAAAGCCCTCCTCACTAGGTTAGCCATCCTGCTGGCAAAGATGCTCTTCCCTCTCTTCGTTAGGTGGAGCCCGTCTCTGCCTAGCACTTCTTCTTGGAACACCATCCCATGGTCGAAGAATCCAAAGCCTTCTCTCCACCACCTGCGTAGCCATTCATTGACTTCCACAATTCGACGGTCTCTACCCCGGCCTTTTCCCTGCACCACTTGCGCCTCAAACTCCTTTATCCTTCTTCCCAGAGCCACGTAGTCTGCAGTGATCCGCTCAAGGTCATTCTTGGCAGTATCATTGGTGCCCACGTGGAGAAGCAGGAAGGGGTAGCGATCCGAGGGCTTGATGAGTCTCGGCAGTCTCTCCGTCACATCGTGTATCCTAGCTCCTGGCAAGCAGCAGACCTCTCGGTTTTCCCGGTCGGGGCGGCAGATAGATGACTCAGTCCCCCTGAGGGGGGAGTCCCCGACCACCACCACCCTCCTCCTCCTCTTGGGAGTGGTGGTCGTGGAACCCCCATCCCTAGGACAGTGCATCTTTTGCCTTCCAATCGGTGGAGTCTCCTTCTGCTCCCTTCCCTCAGATGGGTCATCTAGTCCACTCTCCGCATTAGCACCTGTAGAGAGAACATGAAAACGGTTGCTCACCTGTATCTCCATTGCTGGTGCATGGACGCTCCTCTTTCTTCTTCTGGAGGTCACATGCTGCCAAACCTCCTCACAATCCTTCTGTCCCTGCTGCGCCTGCTCTGAATCTTCAGAACATTGTGGCCGTAGAAGCATCTCCTGACGTCTGTCCAGGAAATCTTCATTTTCCCTTATGCAACGCAGAGTCGATACTCGTTTCTCCAGGCCTCGAACCTTCTCCTCCAATATGGAGACCAGCTTGCCCTTCGTACAGACAAAGTCGCTTCTGTCCTGTGGAAGAAAGACAAACATGGCACAACCTGTGCAGGTGACAACAGCTGATCGCTCACCTTCCACATCACCGTCCTCTTAGGAGCTTCCTCAACTGTTGCAGGAACTACTCGGAGAAACCTGCAGATGAAAGCCTCAGTGAGCTCTCCCCACGCGAACTCCCTCTGTTAGCCTCTGCTGTTCGCTGCGCTATTAACCATTTAAGCTCATTTCTCACACCAGTTCCCGTAACCGGTACATCTGTTCATTTGTACATGCTCCCGTATCACTCTGGCAGACTTATTTTATGTGACATCTGTTCAATGGTCTTTTGGTAGCGTTGTTTGTAATTTTAAATGTACTGAAAAAGCCGTGTGCAGCAGGCATATAAATATACAGTAAACATTTTTGCATAAATTAGGAGAGATTTTTGTGATATATCCAGAGTGATTGGAAAATGTCCAACACAACTTTGGGGGTGAATCCTTAGGTCATTTTAAGAAAAAACGTTTCTGTGAACACGTGTCCTAAAATTCTTCCTAAGGGAGCTACAGTCCCTTCAAGGAGGTGATGAAAAGTTAATTTCTGATTAATATCTCAAAAACGCTTTAATATAAAGTAATGAAATTATGTCTGTGTCTTAGCGTTAGTATGTGCTACCATATTACATTATCCAAAATTATTTAAACCATAGGCGTCCCAAACTGGCGGTTGGTCATTTTTATTTCATATTTCAAGAAAGGCTTGTCGTCGACTGCCCTGGCTACGAGCGGTAATATTATGTTCCATAATAAGTTAATTTTTGGTTATTATTTATTATTACATTTTAAATTTGGTTCCAAAGTTGAAAAATAAGTAATAAGTAAAATTGTTTGTATCATTCTAAGCAGATTAAAAATTTTAAACAGTTTTCTCGGAAAAGGTTAATTATACAAAATAAATTAAGAGTACCATTTTAATGCATGTTTTAGCATTAAATCATATTCCAGGGTCATATCTGTTAAATAGTCAAAGATTTAAAATATATTAAATAAAATTGGCCCAGTCCCCCCAGTTCACGACGCCTGTAGTTTAAATAATTGTATTTTAATGATGTTGTATGATATGTACCAGGATCAGGCCAGATGGCTTCAGGAGAGTGATAGAAGGCAAATATATTAGCCTCAGACTAAGTAGGTCTCTTTTCCCTGGATAAGGTAACAGGGAAGGTTCCAGAACAATCAGGAACTTTCTGGAAACAATTAAGGCAGACAGGCTGATTAGAACACCTGCAGCCAATCAAGAAGCTGCTAGAATCAATTAAGGCAGGCTAAGCAGGGCACCTGGGTTTTAAAAAGGAGCTCACTTCAGTTTGTGGTGCGAGTGTGAGGAGCTGGGAGCAAGAGGTGCAAGGAGCTGAGAGTGAGAGGGTGTGCTGCTGGAGGACTGAGGAGCACAAGTGTTATCAGACACCAGGAGGAAGGTCCTGTGGTGAGAATAAGGAAGGTGTTTGGAGGAGGCCATGGGGAAGTAGCCCAGGGAGTTGTAGCTGTCATGCAGCTGTTACAGGAGGCACTATAGACAGCTGCAATCCACAGGGCCGTGGGCTGGAACCCGGAGTAGAGGGCGGGCCCGGGTTCCCCCCAAACCTCCCAACTCCTGATCAGACATAGGAAGTGTTGACCCGGACTGTGGGTTCCACCAGAGGGGAAGAGCTCTGAGGGGACCAAATCTGCCAATAAGTGCAGGACCCACCAAGGTAGAGGAGGAACTTTGTCACAGATAGCACGTTGGAAATAAACTTTAACCGGAAAGTGGATTCAAATTGCAAGCACAGTCCTTTTAGTAAAGAGAGCAAATTTTTGGAAATATGTTTTTCCTTCATCAGGCTGGAAACATTATACAAGATAGAGCAAATAACAGGTTCTATCTTGTGTAATCTATTCAGGCTGATGAAGCAAAAACATATTTCCAAAAATTTGCTCTCTTTACTAAAAGAACTGTGCTTGCAAATTGAATTCGCTTTCCCGTTAAAGTTTATTTTCAACCTTGTAATGTGTAGTCTCGTTACTTCCCAACAATTAATGTTGTAGAACAGCGATAGCACGTACTAACGCTATGGCACATACCAAGTTTCATTGATATATCTATATTAAAAGCGTTTGAGATATTAATTAAAAACTTGGAAAAATTTTCTAATATTTTTACCATAAAATTTCATAAGAAAAACTAACTTGCAATTTATAAATAAAAATTTATATTAATTATGTATATTAAAAATACTTCTTTAAAACTGCAAGAAACATGTTAAAATATACTTTAATAATAATAGTGTGTAAAAAGAAAATGCGATTATTTTGGATTTTCTGGACAAAAATGAAGTCGAAGTACCGTAAGTGGTTAAGATATCACAAGCAGGTACAGTATAAAAGAGGTTATGTTTTGTTCATTGCTTTTCGAAGATCATAACAAGAAACATTTGAATGCGGTAGCAACACAAGAAGATTTAGCCAAGGCTTCAACCAGAAAATCAAATCTGCCCCCCATGATTGACAGCCGATTTACGGAAAAGGATCTCAATGAAGTCTTTACTTTTGAATTTGAAAAGCCCAAATTTGGGCTTTTGGGAAAAGCAAAGAAGAAATCGGCAACGTGCAAGGTGGAAAAGGAAGTGAATGGCGAGCTCAAAACATGTAGCTTCAAGACAAGTGAAGCAAGTGCCGTGAAAAGTTTCAACCTTTGGCGGCATGTAAAACGTAACCATCCTGAAAACTATGCGGCTCTGGTTACAAAAAAGGACCAGGAAGATGAGGCAAAACAGAAAGCCGATGCGGCTAAACGACGTTCATCTGGCTCTTTGAAAACTCCCGGAGAAAAGATTTTTTGCGGAGCTTCATCTGAAAAGAAACCCAAAATTGAGCAAACAAAACTTGACTCATATTTGAAGTCCTCAAAGGTTACAGTCACCATGGATGCCAATACTTTCCGTGAAGGGCTGATGGAAATGGTTTGCTTGAGTTCAACACCGCTCACCACCTTCGGGCCAAAGAACAAAGGATTCCAAAAAATTGCAGGTGAAATGGGTCGGCAGCTTGGCGTTTCGATGGGGTACGATGCAGTTCGTCATTTAGTTGTCAGCACAGCTGAGTCTGGTCGCAAAGAGCTCAAGAAAGCTTTGGAGCAAAAATTGTGCTACCTGAAAATGGATGTGGCAACCCGTGGAAACAGAAATTTCCTTGCAATCAATGCTCAGTACTACGAAGAAGGAAAAGATAAAGCTGTGGTAAAAACCTTGGATATAATTGACACTGAAGGGCGTCACAATTCTTTGTACGTGAAAAATCAAGTGAAAGCTATTTTAGAAAAATTTGGGATCAGTGAAATGCAAGTGCTAAGCATCTGCGTTGACAACGCAGCAAACATGACGTGTGCCATCAAAAATTTCAGCGAGGACAATGAAACCATTTCCACCTCTGAGAACAGGGATGTGGACAGAACTGAAGCTATGTTGCCTGAGGAAGGAACTAAAGGAATGAATGAAATCAAACTCAACATGGATGCTGCTGCGCAGTGGGTTAATGACCCTAGCCTCATACTTCCAACATGGCTTCATGAGGACGACTCAAAAGTCCAGCTGATGAGGTGTGGTATTCACACTCTTCAGTTGGCAATCTGGGATGGACTGAACGAAGAACACGCGAAGAAATTTCTGGCAAAAATTCGACAAGTGGTTGTCAAACTACGAACCCCAAGTATTCGAAGTGTTCTGTTTGATCTACATGGGGTAACTCAGTCATTGGATACTGTGACTCGCTGGGGTTCCACATTTGCGATGGTTGATCGGCTTCTCGTTTTTCAGTCTTACTGTGAACAAGTGGCGGCTGCTGGAACAAGAGAACTCAAGTTAACAAAAGCTGAATGGGACGAAGTGAAGAACCTGCGAGACCTCTTGGCAAAGCCAAACCAAACAACCGTGAATCTTCAAGCTGACAATGTAACCCCGGGAGTTTTAATGAAGGAATGGCGAAAACTGTCAAAATTCTTGCAAGAAAATGGTGGACAAATTGCAGAAGGAATTCTGTCCTCCATGCAGAAACATGAAGAGAAGCTTTTTGACAATATTCATTTCCTTGCTGGAGTTTATGTTGACCCACGGTATCGGATTCTTCTTACCTCAAGGGAAATACCAAAGGCAAAGGAAGGGCTCCTTGATATTGCTCGACGACTCGAAAAACAAAATCTATTGCTACATTTGAACTCGGCGAAAGAGGTTGAAGAAAACGAAACACAACAAAAGGAGTCATCAACAATCGAATTTGCGGTTTCGGAAAGTTCACATCCTTCAGAAATAGCAGGCTGTTCTCAAACTTCTGTCTCCACTCTGAACTTGTTTGAGCGTCCATCCCTGAGACGTCTTCAACCATCACGGGGAAATGGAGATAATTCAAGCATCAATTCTTCAGAAGATGACGACTTTGAAAAGGAATTGGATAAACAAGAAAGACGCCGGCGCGTTTCTGCGATTCATAATTGTAATGAAGCATTATTCGAGAGAAACTTTCGGGAAGATTGTGAGGCGATGGAGTCTATTGGGAGGCTAAAAGTTAAGTGTGTTTTTGAGGCCATTCACAGCTACCCACGCCGCATTCAGGCTGCCTGTAGAATTGCTTCGAGCATGACAACAACGCAAGCTAGTGTAGAGCGACTGGTTTCGGCTTTAAAATTCATTTTAAATGATTTGCGGCAGGCTATGAAAGACGACTTGATTGCTGCAATCATTTTTTACAGAATGAATTATGAATGATTCTAGTTTGTATCATTGTTGATGACATTTAAATTGTTTTAAAAGTCTGAATAAAAATAATGTTTTTTTCAAAATTACAGAATGCACTTTTTTATTTAGTTAAAAATTCATTTGAGTCAGAGCGTGGAGCGGAGCTGGAGCAGAGAAATTCAAACATTTGATTGATTCAAATCAGGGATTTGGAGCAAGGAGAGCTTGACACAAATCAAAAATAAATTAATCTAGTAAATTAGAAATGTTGTACACCTCTACCCTGATATCATGCGACCCGAATTCGGATATAACGCGGTAAAGCAGTGCTCCGGGGGGGGAGGGGGAGCTGTGCACTCCGGCGGATCAAAGCAAGTTCAACACGGTTTCACCTATAACGCGGTAAGGCTTGGTTGGCTCCCGAGGACAGCGTTATATCGAGGTAGCGGTGTATTCACCAGTTTCTAATAAAAATGTTAAATGGAGAATCTGAATAAACGTAAATCAAGCGTTATAATAACTGCTTCAGTAAATGTGTGCAGACGTAGTGTATCCCAGGGGGTAGTAAAAAGCAGCACAAATTTAGGGTCAAGGCCACATTTAGTTGGAAATCAGCACGTTCCCAACCAGTGAGACTCAACCTTTCTTTAAGGAAAGGACTAAAAAGGACAATGCAAGAGGACTAAATTGATGGTTTAAGCTGAGGGTTGAAATCAAGGTTTACTACCTGCTGATTTCAATCTTGATTAAAACTGATGATTTAAATTGCTCTGATTTAAATCAATTCACCCTGACAGCAACATCTGCCCCTCCCCCCGGCCGGTCATCTCCATTTTGACAGGAGTGGAGGCAGATAAGTCCGTTTCCCCCTCACGCTGCCCTTCCTACTCTGGGTTCGCTGTGCAGGGCACAGAAGAGCAAGGGCCTCACACCTCGTTCAAAATTCCTTCAAACCTAAGGGAAGGTGCAGTGGGCTGGGAACCTGGAGACTGAATTCAAAGCTCCTCTCCCATTGGCTGGCGTTAATAATTCTGTGCCATTCACAACCAATCAGTGACCAGATCTTCATCCCCCTGCCTTAGGAAGGCAGCAACCATCATTCCCCCGGCGAAATGGCACTAGGTCACTTCTGGCAGTTGGGGGACTAGAACCCCATCCCCAACAATGCAGTATGATACTCCCCAGGGGCACCCAAGGTTGGGAGGCATCTCACCACCACTTGCCCTTAGCATGAAGGAGTCTTGTCTGGTCCTGCTGTGCATCAGCTCCCTGAACCCACCCGCCTCTGACAGCACAATCACTGCCCACCAGGCCCCCACAAGCTTTGCCCTCTCTGTATTGGTAACGCCAGGCCCACACCAACCCTGAGTCCTCGGAGCGTCCCTGTGGTGTCCAGCCGCTGGCCTCCCTCAGACTGATCAGGCTGGCTGTTCCCAAAGGACTAGGACACCCAGCTGAACACACAGCCCTTTGATACTTTACTAGTGAAAACGAGGGCACGTTTATCATCAAAGATTCAGGGGATGGTGAGTAAGAACCCTGGAAACATGGTTACGTGTAAAACAAACCGTAACATGCTTTCTAGAGACTGAACATAACAGGTTATGCACTCCCTGAAGAAGTTCATCTCACCCCAGATCCTCTGCCATGTTTTCAAGCCAGGCTGGCTGAGACCCCGCTTCCAAATGTGCTGTCCATTGACGTCCGGGGTGCAGCACCCCAGCATGTCTCCTCTGCCTTCGAGACATACCCCCCAGCTCCTTGGCTTTACCCACAGCCAGGACAACCCCTGGGCTGGGTGTTTCCTGTGTGCTCCATTCCTACTGACCACCAATCTCCTCAGTAACATTTGACTTCGTATGTGAATGGGCAGAACTTACATCCCAACAGAGATGCGGGATCCTCAGCTCCTGCCCAGAGGAACTGGCTAAGGCATGGCGCCGTTTGGTGACCACTTCGCCCTCGCCGGCTGAAGAGCACAGTTGGCTGGCCCAGACCCGTAACTCCGGTGCAGTGCACGTGTAGACACTTCACAGGGATGTTGAGGACCAGTGTGACACTGGCTTTCGAGTAAGACCTCGTGTGACATTCTTTGGTGACCCCGAACGTTCACACCAGATGCAGGAGCTCTCTGTAAGCCCCCGCTACCCCCTTGTCAGTTGGACTAAGAGGTTTTGGGTCACAGACTGACCCTAGCACCAGGCATAATCGCGCTAGTAAGGAATCTTAGCAACTGTCCCAAGCCGGTGAATGGCCCCGCTTGACCCCCAGAGCAGCAGGGGATTGAGCCGCCTGTAACTGACGGTCTAGTGGCATCGTGGCCCAGCTGTGCGAGAGGTAGGACATGGAGTTTCCCTGCAGCACTCCTGCCCTCCTCCTTGTGCCAGCAGGGCTGGGTGGCGTGAGGGCTAGCTGTGTGTCCATGCCCCCCGGCTCTCCCCAACAGTCCGGGACAGAGGGAGAACCTTTCCTGATGCTGCCTGTGAGCGTGTAACATCCCTATAACTACACACCGTCCTCCATGCCTACTGGCTTCGAGAGCGGCCGCAAGGCATCAGCCCAGGCAGCAGGCCTGTTCCAGGGGACACGCACCAGTGATACGACTGCCGACCGCAGGAATCGCAGCTGGAAAAGCCCCTCAGACAGGAGAACGGACAGCCAGAGAGCAGGGCTGGAGCGAGCCGGTACCCAGAGTCCGCTGCCCGCACTCTTGTTCTTGAGTGCGTTATCGCAGCCCTGCCCCAGGCCAGCGGAGAGCCCGGCAGCCAGCTTACCAGTAGACCCAGGCCCAGCAGCCCGAGGGCTGCTGCGACTTGTTATTTCAGGCCATCGGTGGGTCCCATTCAGAGGAAGGCAAAGGGGGGAGGTGATTGTCCAACCTGCTCTTAAAAACCTCCAGTGACACAGACTCCCCAACTTCCCTGGGCAATTTACAGGCAGACCTTGACTTTATGATGTTCGACTTACAACGAACGGCACTTACAACGTTTCTGAACTGAAAACCCGATTCGACTTACAATGGTTTCGACTTGACGATGCTCGGTCCCGCAATGGAGCGGATTGTGGTTCCGAGTGACGGCGTTTTGACTTCCGATGCAATTTTCAGGAACCGATTGTGTTGTAAGTCCGAGGACTGCCTGTATTCCAGGGCTTAACCACCCTGACAGGCAGGGAGTTTTTCCTACTGTCCAATCTAAACAGCCCTTGCTGCAATTTAAGCCCATTGCTTCTTGTCCTGTCTCTGAGGTTAAGGAGAAAAATTTACCTCCCTCCTCCTTGTAACAACCTTTTATGTCCTTGAAAACTGTTCTCGTGTCTCCTCTCAGTGTTCTCTGCTCCAGACCAAACAGACCCAGTTCTTTCAATCGCCCCTCGTAGGTCATGTTTTCTGGGACCAACCTTTGGTGCCTTCAGCACCCCTGCATCACACCCTGAGCGCCTGGCTGTGAATCCCCCAGGACTGGACACCTGGGAAGGACTTGCACACCCCAGGGAATAATGCACCCCCCAACTGCCGTAGAGTGGAGTGACTCTCAGCCAGCGCTGTAAAACAGGAGGGTTTATTAGATGTCTGGAACAGAGTGTAGGACGTTCTTAGTTCACATACAGAGTTACAGCATAGTCCATCCGGGCCAGTCCCGAGCCCAGAGCCCTGTCTGACCTCCAGTCCAGAAGAGGGAACCTTGCTTCCAGCAGCCCACACGTAAGAACTCAACATTGTCCTCTCCAGGCCCCAGACAGCCAGGCATCAGCCACTCCTAGGTCTCCGCAAAGAGTAAACCTTCCCCCCACCCCGCCGTTAACCATACAGCCCATGGGGGAAACTGAGGCACACACATTATTCATCCAAAAGCGTATGAAAAATTCCCAACTCTGTTACATCCCAGAATGTTGGGGGGTTTTTTGCACCAGTCTTGTATTATTGACTCCTTTTTAGTCGGAGATCCACTAGCACCCCCAGATCCCTTCCCGCAGTCCTGCTTCCTCGGCAGTCCCTGCCCATTGTGTGTGTGCAACCGACTGCTCCTTCCTAAGGGGAGCACTTTGCATTTGTTCTTATGAATGTCATCCTATTTACTTCAGACCAGTTCTCCGGATTGCCCAGATCCTTCTGAATTCCAATTCCGTCCTCCAAAGCACCTGCAACCCCTCCCTTTGGTAACATCCGCAGACATTATCAGCGCTCTCTCTCTGTCATTAGCCAAATCATTTATGACCATATTGACTAGAACCGGACCCAGGGCAGATCCCCGCGGGACCCCACTCGCTCTGCGATTCCACTGGTACCTACTCTCTGGGAGCAGGTCTCCAACCAGTCCTGCACCCGTAGGCTCCTGGAGGTTCTATTACTCGTGTGCACTTATGAGGTCATGGGAGACAGCGTCACACACCGTATTAAAGACGAGCTCTGTCACTCTCCCCCCCCCCCCCCCTTGTGACCCGGGCAGAGACAGATGCGAGGTTGGTTTGACACTGACTGTAGCGCAGCCCCTGGTTACCTTTGAGGCGCTCACAGAGTCAATCTCATTTGAGATCAGAACGGCCACACGGGGTCGGACCAACGGTCCAGCCAGCCCAGGGTCCTGGCTTCCGACAGCGGCCGGCGCCAGGTGCCCCAGAGGGAATGGACAGAACAGGGCAGTCGAGGGACCCATCCCATCACCCACTCCCACTGTGTGGGGGGGCACAAAGAAAAGCCCCCCAGCGCAGGCTAAGGAAGCCGTCTGAGCCCACTCATGCAGGCTGCCCAGACCCCCTTCCAAACCAGCCCCCATGACTCCCCCCAGCGAGAGCTCTCCGCTCTCTAATGTACGCCTACACCCAGTGCCACAGACACTGCCCGGGCCTTGTGCCCTTTCACCCTATTTCTCAGGTGGGGACACCACGGGCCACGCCGGCGAGGTGCCTGGCCCAGGATCGCACGCGGACGGGGTGGCAGGGCCAGGTGTGGGGCTCAGCTCTCCGGCCGGGCAGGCCTGCGCACTCGTCCTGAGCCTGGCCTCTCTCGGCACTGGGTGGAGGCGCTGGTGCCGTTCCAGCTGCAGCGGCAGGCGGAAGCGTTGGCCGCACTGGGAGCAGGTGAGGGGCGCAGGACCCACGTGCAGCCACTGGTGCACCGTGTACCTGTCCTTGCGCCTGAAGCCCTTCCCGCACTCGGCGCACGAGAACGGCTTCTGCCGCTCGTGCTCCAGCCGGTGCGCGGCCCAGGCCGCCCTGGAGCCAAAGGCCTGGCCACACTCCCGGCAGGGCCTGTCCGGCGCGTGGGCCCGCTGGTGTGCCAGCAGCGCCCGCTTGCTGCCGAAGCGCTGGCTGCACCGGGCGCAGGGGTGCAGCGGCGGGCGCGCGTGGGCCCGGAGGTGGGCGGCCAGGGAGCCCCGCCGGGGGAAGAGCTGCCCGCACTGCGTGCAGGGGAACGGCTGTTCCGGTGCGGGGCTCTCCCGGCGCTCCTTCCGGCTGCACTCAGCACAGGGGGCGGGCTGCTCGGCCGCGTGGCGCCGGCGGTGCTTGCCGAGCGTGGTCCGCCGCTGGAGACTCTTGCCGCACTCGGCGCAGGGGAAGGACGCCTCCCCAGCGTGCAGCGGCTGGTGGCGCTGCAGGAGGTAGACGTAGGGGAAGACCTTGGGGCAGTGGGGGCAGGGGAAGGAGCCCCTCCCGCGCTCCGCCGGCGGCTCCACCATCAGGATGATCCTGTCGCTGCACTTGGTGCATTTGAAGGGCTTCCCTCCGGCCAGCTCCATGCGCACCTTGTCTACCAGGTGCTTGTTGTAGACGACGCTGCGCGTGCAGGCCACGCAGGTGAACGTCCGCTCCCGCAGGTGGATCCTCTGATGCGCCGCCAGCCTGCCCCGGCCGGAGAGGATCTTCCCGCACTCCCCACAGGGCAGGGTTCGCTCCCCGAGGTGGGTCCTCAGCACGTGCACGATGAGGAGGCCCCGCTCCGAGAAGCTCTGCCCGCAGTCCTGGCAGGTATTTGGCGCCTTCCCCTGGGGCTCTGGGATGGCAGCTGCTCCTTCCGGGGACTTCTGGGCTCCCCACGGCTTCTCCTCAGCCCCAGCCCAGATTCCATCACCTGCCGGGCAGAGAGAGAGACCGTCCGTCACCGCCAGCGCCCCAAGAGGGAAGGAGCCTGGATCTGCAGCAGATTATCGGGGGGAATTTAGCTCGGAGGGGAAAGGGCAGGAGAGATTTCCCATCCGGGATGTCACAGAGAGAACGGCCAGCGCGGTGCAGCCAGCGGAGGGTTCCAGTAACTAGCCAGCAGCGATGAGATCTGCACTGCGGCCACCGTGGGGAGCTTCATATCACGGCAACGAGCCCAGCCCCAGACGCTGGCTCAGGGAACGAGACAGCCGAGGAGAGAGTCTAGCACGAGAGGGAGCGGGGCAGGAGGGCAGGCAGGGGGGCAGCACTGAGGGAGCGGGGCAGGAGGGCAGGGGGGCGGCGCTGAGGGAGCGGGGCGGGAGGGCAGGCAGGGGGGCAGCACTGAGGGAGCGGGGCAGGAGGGCAGGGGGGCGGCGCTGAGGGAGCAGGGCAGGAGGACGGGATAAGGGCAGGGGGGCGGTGCTGAGGGAGCGGGGCGGGAGGGCAGGGGATGAGGATGGCACTGAGGGAGCGGGGCAGGGGATGAGGGCAGGGGATGAGGGAGCGGGGCAGGAGGGCAGGGAATGAGGGCGGCGCTGAGGGAGCGGGGCAGGAGGGCAGGGGATGAGGGCAGGGGGGCGGTGCTGAGGGAGCGGGCTGGGAAGGCAGGGGATGAGGGCGGTGCTGAGGGAGCGGGGCAGGAGGACGGGATAAGGGCAGGGGGGCGGCGCTGAGGGAGCGGGGCGGGAGGGCAGGGGATGAGGGCGGCGCTGAGGGAGCGGGCCGGGAGGGCAGGGGATGAGGGCGGCGCTGAGGGAGCGGGCCGGGAGGGCAGGGCAGGGCAGGGGAGCGGCGCTGAGGGAGCGGGCCGGGAGGGCAGGGGATGAGGGCGGCGCTGAGGGAGTGGGCCGGGAGGGCAGGGGATGAGGGCGGCGCTGAGGGAGCGGGCCGGGAGGGCAGGGGATGAGGGCAGGAGGGCGGTGCTGAGGGAGCGGGCCGGGAGGGCAGGGGATGAGGGCGGCGCTGAGGGAGCGGGGCGGGAGGGCAGGGGATGAGGACGGCACTGAGGGAGCGGGGCAGGAGGGCAGGGGATGAGGGCAGGGGATGAGGGTGGCGCTGAGGGAGCAGGGCGGGAGGGCAGGGGATGAGGGCGGCGCTGAGGGAGCGGGCCGGGAGGGCAGGGGATGAGGGCGGCGCTGAGGGAGCGGGCCGGGAGGGCAGGGGATGAGGGCGGCGCTGAGGGAGCGGGGCGGGAGGGCAGGGGATGAGGGCGGCGCTGAGGGAGCGGGCCGGGAGGGCAGGGGATGAGGGCGGCGCTGAGGGAGCGGGGCGGGAGGGCAGGGGATGAGGGCAGGAGGGCGGTGCTGAGGGAGCGGGGCGGGAGGGCAGGCTCGGGGGCAGCACTGAGGGAGCGGGGCAGGAGGGCAGGGGATGAGGGCGGCGCTGAGGGAGCGGGGCAGGAGGACGGGATAAGGGCAGGGGAGCAGTGCTGAGGGAGCGGGGCGGGAGGGCAGGGGATGAGGACGGCACTGAGGGAGCGGGGCAGGAGGGCAGGGGGTGGCGCTGCGGGCAGGGGAGCGGGAGGGAAGGGGGCGTTACTGAGGACGAGGTTCAAACATTCTGCACAAGAACCACGGCAGGGTCGCGAGGGATACGGGACAGGGCGCAGGTGGGCGGAGGCAGCCAGAGCTGGGTCGGGGCAAGGGGTGAATTTGAGAGACCTGAGGGGGAAGATGGGACAGAATCTGGTGGGGGGGGGACCCCCGGAGGCAGCCCGTGCACCTGGTAGGCCGGAGCAGCAGCCACCACGAGACGGAAGGAAGCCGCATGGAGAGGAATTACAGTCAGTGGGGGACAGGACGACATGTGCGAGGAGCAGGCCGGGGAGATCAAAGCCCACCCCACTGAGAAACAGGAACATTCTCGGCCCCCCAGTCCACCCCCAGCCCCGGCCCCTGGCCCGAGCCATTCTGGGGGAGCCCCCTGGCCTCACTCACGCATGCTGGGTGCCTCAGGAATCTCTCTGTCATGCCCCCGCTGGAGCTCGTCCCCTCGCTCCATTTCACAGCTGCTCTCTGGCTTGGGGTCCGCAGAGCCTGTGCGTGGAGGGGAGTCACAGGCATGAGGGGCGTCGAGACTTGTCAGGCCTCAGACACGCAGAGCAGGACGTCCGGAAACAGCCCCTCAGCCCGTGTCCTGGCGAGGCGGAGGCAGGGCAGGATCACGCCTGCAGGGCTCGCTACAGCCGCCGGGTACCACGGGGCGGGCAGAGCCGGTGCCTGGGTCTCTCTGGGAGCCGAGGTCAGGGCCCATGGACAGCTGGGGGTTTGGCTAGAGGTGCAGTCTGACACCCAGGCATCGACCCCCCGAGCTGCTCAGGGCCCCAGCCCGCGGCACGTACGTTTCTCTAGGGCTGCTCCCAGGCCAGGTCCCCCCATGCAGCCGTGCTGACGACCAGGAGCAAACCGACTGGGCACCAATGTAACCCCCGGAGGCATTGGAACGACAGAGCTGGTGAACCAAGGTACCGGCTCTGTGCCCATGCTCAGGCCACATGGGAGGTGGAACAGGCACTACCTGGCATTTAGCGACCGGGCGCAGGAGTTCCCTGGGGAACCATGACAAGACACGCCTGGCCCGGCCCACGGGTCGGTTGCTCCCGGTGGGGAACGCCCAAGAAGCGCAGGGGAGGAGGAGGTCGCTGTCTCTGCCAGAGCAGAACCTTTCAACCTGATCATGGATCCCGGGGCCTATGGATGGTGACGGTCGCCAAGCAGGGAGGCCAGGCCACGCCAAGCGGCGAGCCGGACTCTACAAGGGAGCGCTGGAGGTGGCCAGGCCCTAGGGTGACCAGACAGCAAGTGTGAAAAATCGGGACAGGGAGTGGGGGGTAATAGGAGCCTATATAAGAAAAAGACCCAAAAATCAGCACTGTCCCTATAAAATCGGGACATCTAGTCACCCTACCAGGCCCAGCCAGAGACGGGGCGGTGGGGGAGCTTGGAGTGGTGCCCAAACCTGGGGGCTGACGGACGCTGCTGAGTCCTGCTGCCCTGCAGGGGGTGGGAGGGGAGGACCGGCTGTCCCAGCGGTGGGCAGCAGGGCCCTTCGCTCAGTCACGGGTCCCCTACCAGGACTTTGGGGTTGGGGGCAGGACGGGGGGTAACTGGCTATTTGTGCTGCTGCTAAAGAGATGGACAGGGAGCCTCACCCAGCGAGGCCACCAGCTCGAAATTCTCCCTCATCACGGCCCAGTACAGCTCCCGCTGCCATTCCGCTAGCGCCGCCCACTCCTCCGGGGAGAAACAGAGCGCCACGTCCTCGAACGCCACCTGCAACACAAACCGCCCCCCACAGCACCTCCTGAATAGCCACGCCTGGGCCCTACAACGTCACCACCCACCCAGGGAGGCAGACAGGAGGGCCCGGCTCCGTTCCCCATCCCCTGTCTCGGAGTTGGCCCTGGGACCTCGGGAGGGAAAGGCCCCTGGGAAGGAGGGCAGCCATGGGAGCGGCACAGGGGCGCTGGAGCCAGACGGTTTCATGGCACTGGCCTCTTCCTCCCCTGCACTCAAGCCGACAGCAGATCCCCTGGCCAGTCTCGCGACAGGCTGCCCTGCACGGCAGAACGAGCCAGCCGCTGGGACGGGGAACCGAGGCAGCCAGACCCCGGCCTGGAACTTGGCTCTGCCTGCGTTTCCAAGGCGACAGTTAGGATGCTTATGGGGTGGGGGAGCCCTTGGAGCCATCAGCCCAGGGCACTGCTGGGAGCACCATCCAGTCCTGGCACATCTGTCCCAGGCACCCTCCACCCAAGCCCCGCTCCCTACCTGCGCCAGTCGCAGGGAGCTCTGCGTCTCACACACCTGTCCCCGGTGCAGGAGGACCCTGGAGAACCGAGGAGCCCAGACAAACCGACCATCCCAGACACACGGCCCGGCTCGGCGACTCGCCGCAACCCAACTGTCCGACCAGGCATCGTCGGAGCCTGGGTGGGGCAGAGAACGGCACCGCGTTATCCAAGCACGCGGGAGAGGCCACCGGGACAGAGCGAAGGCGCAAGCTCTCTGCGTGGTGACACCGCTCGCAGAGGACAGGGAAGGGCCAAGTGCATCCAGCCCACCTCATGCCACGCAGTAAGGGGCTGCGAGTCCGGGCTCCCCAGGTGCACAACTGTCCCACTGCTGAAGGGTGCGAAAAGCCCCCCCCCCACACAGCCAGCAACAGAACAGGGAGCCCCAGGCCGGGGCTGAGCGACACCAAGCCTGGAATAGTGGGGGCTGCGGGTTGGGAGAGGAGGGTGTCAGCAGAGCTGGGGGGAAGCCCAGGGCTGGGCTAGCAGGGGGCTGTGGGTCTGGGGCACCGGCAGAGCTGTGGGGGAGAGCCCAGGGCTGGAATAGCGGGGGGCTATGGGTCCAGAGTGAGGGGCACCGACAGAGCTGTGGGGGGGAGGGAGCCCAGGGCTGGGCTAGCAGGGGGCTGTGGGTCCAGAGAGAGGGGCACTGGCGGAGCTGGGGGTGAGGCAGGGCCGGAACAGCAGGGGGCTGCGGGTCGGGAGTGAGGGGCATCGGCAGAGCTGTGGGGGGGGGGGGAGGAGGGAGCCCAGGGCTGGGCTAGTAGGGGGCTGCGGGTCGGGAGTGAGGGGCATCAGCAGAGCTGGGGGGGGGGAGGAGGGAGCCCAGGGCTGGGCTAGCAGGGGCTGCAGGTCGGGAGTGAGGGGCATCGGCAGAGCTGTGGGGAGCGGGGAGGAGGGAGCCCAGGGCTGGGCTAGCAGGGGGCTGCGGGTCGGGAGTGAGGGGCATTGGCAGAGCTGGGGGGGGAGGGGGAGGGAGCCCAGGGCTGGAATAGCAGGGGGCTGTGGGTCCAGAGAGAGGGGCACTGGCGGAGCTGGGGGTGGGGCAGGGCCGGAACAGCAGGGGGCTGCGAGTCGGGAGTGAGGGGCATCGGCAGAGTGGGGGGGGGGGAGGGGGAGGGAGACCAGGGCTGGGCTAGCAGGGGGCTGCGGGTCGGGAGTGAGGGGCATCGGCAGAGCTGGGGGGGGGGGAGGGAGACCAGGGCTGGGCTAGCAGGGGGCTGCGAGTCGGGAGTGAGGGGCATCGGCAGAGCTGTGGGGAGGGGGGGGAGGGAGACCAGGGCTGGGCTAGCAGGGGGCTGCGGGTCGGGAGTGAGGGGCATCGGCAGAGTGGGGGGGGGGAGAGGGAGGGAGCCCAGGGCTGGGCTAGCAGGGGGCTGCGGGTCGGGAGTGAGGGGCATCGGCAGAGCTGTGGGGAGGGGGGGGAGGGAGACCAGGGCTGGGCTAGCAGGGGGCTGCGAGTCGGGAGTGAGGGGCATCGGCAGAGCTGTGGGGAGGGGGGGGAGGGAGACCAGGGCTGGGCTAGCAGGGGGCTGCGGGTCGGGAGTGAGGGGCATCGGCAGAGCTGGGGGGGGGAGGGGGAGGGAGCCCAGGGCTGGGCTAGCAGGGCGCTGCGGGTCGGGAGTGAGGGGCATCGGCAGAGCTGTGTGCTGATCCAGGCCTGGCTAGTATGTTAGTTAATCCACAGGTCACACAAGGGCCAGACCTAACCAAGTGGCGTCACAGGGGACCGAGGGGAGGCAAACCCGCAGCCGGACCAGGGCTGCTCGGTCAGCTGCCAGGACTCACCCCTCCCACAGAGCAGCAGTGACCCAGCCTGGGACAAGGGGGGGTGGGCTTAACTCCCAGCCCCCGTGCAGTCACACGCCAGGCAGGTCCCGCCTGCTGGGGGCAGAGACAAAACAAGCCGCTGGAGGGCCCCGAGTGAGACTCTCCCGCTGGGCTGGAATCCAGCTGCAGGTGGGCCGGGGACGTCGGCGTGAACCTCTGCCCAGCCAGAGAACAGGCACCTCTGAGCTCACCGGGTCGTCCCCCCCCCGACACAGCCCCTTCAGCTCCCCCCGGGGGTGCCCAGCCAGCCGGCGCACTTTGCCTCCTCATCCTCCACCACTACTGACGTCCCTGGGGGGTCACAGGCCGCTTTGCTGTAGCTGGCCCTGAGACCACGGAGACCTGGGCCGGTGGCCGTGGCCGAGGGGAGCGGCCCTGGGGAGCTGGGAACAGCGCTTCAGGCCCAGCGGCTCCTGAGACTCCAGAAGCCCGGCTGGGTCCCACAGGGCAGCAAGGCAGTGACCGAACGGCACACACCCATCTCCCTGGCGGGCTGGCCCAGACCAACGGGGCACTGAACCCATCACGTTTGCAGTGCAGACAGAGCGCCTGACCCAGAGCACACGTTCCCCCAGACCCCGCAGGAGCAGCGCTGGGGCGGTGTCTGCGAACTCCCAGCAACCTGGCTCCCAGCAGCACTCCGAGCGGCTCGAGTGCCCGACTCCTCGCCGGCACAGAGCCTGACACACCGAGGAGTTACCAGCGGGGTTTGCGCTGCAGGCCGCCCCACTCCACAGCAGAGCAGCTCAGGGGTGAGTTCGGGGTCACTCACCCGGGCTGGGGGGCTGGGGGATTCCTCCCCCCCTCTTCCCCTGGGAAGCCCCGACGTGCGGCTCTTCATCTTTATCCGCCTTCCAGGCGATCTCCACTGCGGCGCCTGCAGAGCCTGTTTGGGGGAAGAGAATCACAAGCCGGGTCTCCGGTGGCCACCGAGGGCTGGGACGTGGACACACGGGGCGATGGCATGCCAGGTGTTCCCTTCCGTCCTACGGAACAGGCTGCCTGGCAGCCCCCGACCGGCCGCGCGACGGTCCAAGGATCTCTGTGACAACAGTGGGGCGCCATTTCTCTTGCCCCCAAGCCCCGGGGCTATTCACGGCGCAGTCTTGCCCTCTCCTGCCCCTGGAACCCCTTCTCGTGTGCGTGTTCCCGTATCTCCCAGGCACCATGCCCTTGCCCAAAGCAGACTGTGAAGAACTTCAAAAAGATCTCACAAAACTAAGTGATTGGGCAACAAAATGGGGTCTGCCTGGTGGTTTCTGAATTTCTGGGGCTGGCGGTTCTGGGCCACGCCCTGGCGGGACCCCATTACCCCAGCACCAGACCTGGCTGGGTTAGCGCTGTTCCCACAGCCCTGGGCCAAGGCCCCCAGTCTGGGCTCTGCCAGGACAAGGACTGGGCCAGTCCTGCACCAGCCTAGAGAACGTCTTCCCCCGCCGACTAGCCCGTGATTGCCTCTCTCAGGGAAGATTCCCCACTAAGAGCCCGCGGGAAAACCCCTCTCCCAGTGCTCCTCGCCCTGGCCTGGCAGCGACAGCATCACCGGGATCCCGGGGGAACGGCGTCGCTGCTGGGCTCAGTGACGTTGGGTCTGGTCTCTCCGAGTCAGGGACTTTCATGTGTGCGGCTGCAAAGAAAGGAGCCTCACCCAGCGAGGCCACCAGCACGTAATTCTCCTTCATCACGTCCCAGTACAGCTCCCTCTGCCATTCCGCTAACGCCGCCCACTCCTCCGGGGAGAAATAGACCGCCACGTCCTCGAACGCCACCGGCACCTGCAACAACACGCGGCCCCGTCTCAGCACCGCTGGCTCCAATGGGATCTAAATCTCTGAGGCACTGAAAATACTGACACCGCTCAGCAAACAGCAACGATTTTTGGTCTCTAGCCAAAGGAGGCCCACGGGATCCAGGACCCGTTAGAGGGAAAAGGCCCCATCCCATGCCCCCCTGCCCCAGCCATTCCCCCCACCCTGGGGCGAGCTCAGAGCCAGCGCTCCCTAGAGGGGAAAGGGCTCTTACCCCATTCCCCACTCCCGCTCCCCAGGCCACACTGGGCTGGGCAGGGCCTGGGAGAGCTGGGCAGAGAGGAGCCACGGGAGGGGAAGGGCTGGTGCCCGGCAGGGGCTGTTCCCTTCCATCTCCGGGGAGAGAAGAGAGGACTCGCGCAATGCAGGAGAAGCCAGGGGCCTGTGAGCCAGGGAGAGGCCAGAGGCCTGGCCTAGGGAATGGGCCATGTTGCTGGATCCGAGGCCCAGAGCCCAGGCCTGGCAGGTGGGAAGGGAAGGTCTGGGGAGGGGCAGGGAGGGCAGCTGGGGGCCATGCCAGGGAAGGAGGAGCGAGGGAGCAGGTTCCTGGCAGGGAGCACTGGGCAGGGCCCGGGGTGGCGGCTGGGAGACATTGAGCACACTAGACACCGGAGGAAAGAAATGGGCACAAAGTGACACCCACTTGCAAAAAGAAGAACAGGAGTACTTGTGGCGCCTTAGAGACTAACAAATTTAGACTTGCAAAGTGTCTTCTGGTTATTCTGCCTCCCGGGACATTAGCGGCACTGCCAGCCCCCAGCCCGACGCAGCCGAGCGGTCGCCCTGCCCAGCCTGGCTCCCGGCTCTGCTGCCTTCGCTCACCCCGCGCCTTGGGGCTCGAGTTACATCTGCCCGAGCTCTCGGGGCCCCGATCCCCGCAGAGCCCGATCCCCGCAGAGCCCGGGACACGCAGCACGGGGGGGGGGGGAGGGGCGGGGGCTCTGCTCGGGCTGCGGGTCCCCCCCGGGCTGCGGCTTCCCCAAGGAGCCACATCGCCCCGCGGGCGCCAGCGCAGCCAGAGCCCTACCCGGGCGCGGAGCCCCGCAGCCATTCCCGGGCCGGGCCGGGCGCGCAGCGCAGCGCGGGGTCCGGGGCGCCCCCGAGAACAGGGCGGCGCGGCCCCGCTCGCGCTCGGTGCATGCCGGGAGCTGTAGTCCGGTCCGGTCCGGTCCGGAGGCTGCGGCCCCGCTCGCGCTCGGTGCATGCCGGGAGCTGTAGTCCGGTCCGGTCCGGTCCGGAGGCTGCGGCCCCGCTCGCGCTCGGTGCATGCCGGGAGCTGTAATCCGGTCCGGTCCGGTCCGGAGGCTGCGGCCCCGCTCGCGCTCGGTGCATGCCGGGAGCTGTAGTCCGGTCCGGTCCGGAGGCTGCGGCCCCGCTCGCGCTCGGTGCATGCCGGGAGCTGTAGTCCGGTCCGGTCCGGTCCGGAGGCTGCGGCCCCGCTCGCGCTCGGTGCATGCCGGGAGCTGTAGTCCGGTCCGGTCCGGTCCGGAGGCTGCGGCCCCGCTCGCGCTCGGTGCATGCCGGGAGCTGTAGTCCGGTCCGGTCCGGAGGCTGCGGCCCCGCTCGCGCTCGGTGCATGCCGGGAGCTGTAGTCCGGTCCGGTCCGGTCCGGAGGCTGCGGCCCCGCTCGCGCTCGGTGCATGCCGGGAGCTGTAGTCCGGTCCGGTCCGGTCCGGCGGCTGCGGCCCCGCTCGCGCTCGGTGCATGCCGGGAGCTGTAGTCCGGTCCGGTCCGGTCCGGAGGCTGCGGCCCCGCTCGCGCTCGGTGCATGCCGGGAGCTGTAATCCGGTCCGGTCCGGTCCGGAGGCTGCGGCCCCGCTCGCGCTCGGTGCATGCCGGGAGCTGTAGTCCGGTCCGGTCCGGAGGCTGCGGCCCCGCTCGCGCTCGGTGCATGCCGGGAGCTGTAGTCCGGTCCGGTCCGGTCCGGAGGCTGCGGCCCCGCTCGCGCTCGGTGCATGCCGGGAGCTGTAGTCCGGTCCGGTCCGGTCCGGAGGCTGCGGCCCCGCTCGCGCTCGGTGCATGCCGGGAGCTGTAGTCCGGTCCGGTCCGGAGGCTGCGGCCCCGCTCGCGCTCGGTGCATGCCGGGAGCTGTAGTCCGGTCCGGTCCGGTCCGGAGGCTGCGGCCCCGCTCGCGCTCGGTGCATGCCGGGAGCTGTAGTCCGGTCCGGTCCGGTCCGGCGGCTGCGGCCCCGCTCGCGCTCGGTGCATGCCGGGAGCTGTAGTCCGGTCCGGTCCGGTCCGGCGGCTGCGGCCCCGCTCGCGCTCGGTGCATGCCGGGAGCTGTAGTCCGGTCCGGTCCGGTCCGGAGGCTGCGGCCCCGCTCGCGCTCGGTGCATGCCGGGAGCTGTAGTCCGGTCCGGTCCGGTCCGGAGGCTGCGGCCCCGCTCGCGCTCGGTGCATGCCGGGAGCTGTAGTCCGGTCCGGTCCGGTCCGGAGGCTGCGGCCCCGCTCGCGCTCGGTGCATGCCGGGAGCTGTAGTCCGGTCCGGTCCGGTCCGGCGGCTGCGGCCCCGCTCGCGCTCGGTGCATGCCGGGAGCTGTAGTCCGGTCCGGTCCGGAGGCTGCGGCCCCGCTCGCGCTCGGTGCATGCCGGGAGCTGTAGTCCGGTCCGGTCCGGTCCGGAGGCTGCGGCCCCGCTCGCGCTCGGTGCATGCCGGGAGCTGTAGTCCGGTCCGGTCCGGTCCGGAGGCTGCGGCCCCGCTCGCGCTCGGTGCATGCCGGGAGCTGTAGTCCGGTCCGGTCCGGTCCGGAGGCTGCGGCCCCGCTCGCGCTCGGTGCATGCCGGGAGCTGTAGTCCGGTCCGGTCCGGTCCGGCGGCTGCGGCCCCGCTCGCGCTCGGTGCATGCCGGGAGCTGTAGTCCGGTCCGGTCCGGTCCGGCGGCTGCGGCCCCGCTCGCGCTCGGTGCATGCCGGGAGCTGTAGTCCGGTCCGGTCCGGTCCGGAGGCTGCGGCCCCGCTCGCGCTCGGTGCATGCCGGGAGCTGTAGTCCGGTCCGGTCCGGTCCGGAGGCTGCGGCCCCGCTCGCGCTCGGTGCATGCCGGGAGCTGTAGTCCGGTCCGGTCCGGTCCAGCCGGCTGGGTCGTGGGAAGGAGCCGAACAAACACCCCGCGTTCCCATGTGTGACGTTATTGACATAAACTGGGACCATATAGATCATTGTTGCAACCAAGGTCCTGTAGTGGCACCAAATCTTGTATAAAGGGGGTCAAATGGGGTGTCTAGGACAAGGTTCAGAGTAACAGCCGTGTTAGTCTGTATCCGCAAAAAGAAGAACAGGAGTACTTGTGGCACCTTAGAGACTAACAAATTTATTAGAGCATAAGCTTTCGTGGACTACAGCCCACTTTTATGCATCCGAAGAAGTGGGCTGTAGTCCACGAAAGCTTATGCTCTAATAAATTTGTTAGTCTCTAAGGTGCCACAAGTACTCCTGTTCTTCTTTTTAGGACAAGGTTATGGTTTACTGGTTATGATTATACTGTCTATATGTGTGTATCAGTTTTGTAGTTGAAGTTATGAGTATTGGCTCTATACTGTCTGTATGGCAAACTTATGCTATGCTGCTGGGTGACATCCCAGACAAGCTGAGATTAGCTCTGCCTAGCCTGCTTGATGGCCCATTAAGGACCATCAGCTATACAATGGACCCATTGAGAGAAGGCAGATACGCCTTGTAACTCAGCAAAGTATGCAGGGACTGGCCCATGTGACTCCAGACTCCATTTTGCTGTAATTTTCCACAGTAAGAACAAAGAGGTGTTCTTACACCTGGAAAAGACTATATAAGGCTGATGCCTCATCTCCATCTTGTCTTCAATCCTGCTTCTTACCTCTGGAGGAACTTTGCTACAAGCTGAAGCTCTGAACAAAGGACTGAGGACCCATCCCAGCGGGGGATGTTCCAGAGACTTGATTTGAACCTGCAGTTTATTCCATCGCTGCTGCAAGCCTGAACCAAGAACTTTGCCATTACTGTATGTAATTGATTCCATTTAACCAATCCTAACTCTCATCTCTATCTTTTTCCTTTTATGAATAAACCTTTAGATTTTAGATTCTAAAGGATTGGCAACAGCGTGATTTGTGGGTAAGATCTGATTTGTATATTGACCTGGGTCTGGGGCTTGGTCCTTTGGGATCAGGAGAACCTTTTTCTTTTACTGGGGTATTGGTTTTCATAACCATTTGTCCCTATAACGAGTGGTACTGGTGGTAATACTGGGAAACTGGAGTGTCTAAGGAGATTGCTTGTGAGACTTGCAGTTAGCCAGTGGGGTGAGACTGAAGTCCTCTTAGTCTGGCTGGTTTGGTTTGCCTTAGAGGTGGAAAAAACCCCAGCCTTGGGCTGTAACTGCCCTATTTGAGCAATTTGTCCTGAGTTGGCACTCTCAGTTGGGTTCCGCCAGAACCGCATTGTCACACCATGGAAATAGATGTTGGGTTTTTAGCGACCCCAGATAAACAACCCGCCCCCGCCACCTTCCTCCCCGTTTCCTTCCTTACCAGGTTTTTGGTTTTTTTAAAAATGTGTTTTGGTTAAAAAAAAATTCAATTTTCATAAACATGAATTTGTCCCTCGAACGGCCCGTGAGAACCCGGCCCATGGGGCTGGACACGTCCAGGTTCCAGTTTTTCATTTAAAACAAAAATCAGAAACTTTCACCCCACATGAAATGGGGCTGGAACCGTGTCCGGTGCGGTGGGAATTCCTGCTGGGTTTTCATCGGAAACACGATTGTACCAAACAAAGCCGGCAGCCCCCGTGTGCCAGGCCTTCGGTCGACGCCCCCAGGGCTGCCAGAGTGAAACCGGCTCCAAGGCCAGGATCCAGCCAAGATTTGGCTTCCAAGCCCCAGGGGTTTCTACCCCCTGGACTTCATTCCCACTGGGCCTTGGGCCTGGCCCAGTCACTGACTCCAGTGCCAAACAGGCACCAAATGCTACTTCCCATCTTGCCTTGAAATCTTGTGACAGTGAGTTCCACTGGTTAACAACACTGCCTTTGGTCGGGTTTAAACAGGCTGCCTCTGATTTCCACTGGGTGTCTGTCTCCCTTCGGGTTTCCTATCACAACGATCAGTTGTGAAATGAACGGCCACTCAGTCCCATTGGAGCGATGTCACTGCCCTCCTCCCCTGCCCCATGCAGCATCACATCACGTGCTAATTTGGGGTCACCCTGGTGGATGTCGGTAACTTCTTGTTGTGCCCAAACACCTTGTTGAGTTCTGCAGTCCCCCCCACCCCTCACTGCAGTCCCTTTTTAGTGATACCGGAGCGTTTGGCTTGTTGCTGTAGCAAGTTAGGTAGAAACTTCCCTTCTTAATCAGCCAAAGCTAAAAAGGCTCCAGTTCAGGGGTCCCTAAGCAGGGGTCCGAGCACACTGGCCTTCCCTGCTGCTAGACAGGAGGGGGGTCCTGCTGGGAAAAGGGAGTCATGCAGGACCCCAATCTAGTCCAGTGACCTGGTGCCTAGCACACTGCCCATGTTAAATCATACGACTGTGCCAGGAACAAGAGCCCCTGTGTCAGAGCTTCCCCCATCCATCCACCATCCCCGTGTCAGACGCTGGTGTTTGTGAAACACCCAGTTCTGTTTCCTTCTGCAACCCAACCCCTGCTGTGATCAAACCTCTGAAGCACTCCAGCAGCCATCGGTCCAAAATGCGCCTGCTGCCTCCCGGCCTGTCAGACAGCAACAGTCCCTGGGGCGTGTTCCAAGTGTAACCCACACACCTCCTGGGGGTCGTGTCTGTCCCCCCTTGTGGCACCGAGACCACTTAGAGATTAATGAGTCTGCTACAGCCTCAGTTAAGGGCCATTTGGTTTTTAGCTCATTGGCTCATGCATTTAGCGCCAGAGGTCCCAGGTTCGATCCTGCCCGTCGGCAACCAGGTGTGACGTTATGAGTGTAATATACTATTTCATCGGAATGTGACAGGGCCAGAAAGAGTTAATTAACTCATCGACTGACTTGACATGGCCGAACTTTAAGGGACTGGCTAGGAAGATCTGTAAATGAATAGAGCTTTAAAATGCAAGTCTGCATTGTTAGAGGTAGAAGGGGAGATGTTTGCTCAGGTCTTGTGATGTCAGCAAACAAGTCTTGTCTATTGCTATAGCTTTGATTCAAAGATCAAAAAAGGAATATTAACATTTATGATGATACTTGAGTGAAATAGTATTATTGTCTCTATGTCTCTTTGAAGGTTGTGGTAACCTGGATCTGAACTGTGTAATGGATAAATTACCCTGTGCTAATTGCCAGGATGTTTGGGAGAAGGAGAGTTAAGCCTATTGTTTTCTCAGGGCAAAAGGCTGCTGGAAATGTATAAGAACCCTGGGACACGATCCTGCTTCATCTCAGATCTGCTTTGGGTTTCAAGAGGGGGAAACCTTAAGCCACAAGGATTGAGATCCCCAGTCACTGACTGGAGTCACCCTGAATATGGACATTGGACTATAACCTCTGGACTATTTCTAAAAGGACTTTTGTCAACTACAAGCTCACCTCTGCTATGTATCTGAACCTCAAGAATTGAATTCAAGTCTGTCTGTATATTGATCTTTTAACCAACACTCTCTCGCTTTTCTTTTTTAATAAATTTTAGTTTAGTTAATAAAAATTGGCTATAGCGTGTATTTTGGGTCAGATCTAAGTTATAATTGAACCTGGGTGTGTGGCTGATCCTTTGGGGTTGGAAGAACCTTTTCTTTTATATGATGAGATAAGATTTTCAGTAATCATCATCATATCTGACAGGTGTGTCTGGACGGAGGCCTGAGGCTGGGCACTTTAAGGAAATTGTGTTGTTTGGACTTCTGAGTAACCAGTGAGGTAATACAGAAGCTGTTTTGTGCTGGTTGGTAAATCTAAATCATCCACCTGCGTTTGGGGTTTGGCTGCCTCGTTTTGTTTGCAGTTCACCCTGATTGAGTGACCTCAGCTGGCTCCCACGGGCAGCACCGTCACACCGGGGTCTGTCGGTGTTACACTAGGAAGGTGTTTTCGAGGCTCACCCAGGAGCCCCTTTCTGCTGCAAAACTGTTTCATAAACTGTGGGCCCCTTGTTAATGATGCAACCATCAGCCAAGTGTGCGAGGCTCCATGGTGATCCGTGTCCAGCCAGGGGTGGGTTACTGTGCCTCAGACTCACTGCGACATAGGCATTGCCAGACGGGATCAGCCTGAGGTACATCTAGGCCGGTCCCATCTTCAACAGGGGCCAGAACTAGGTGCTTCAGAGGAAGGCGTCAAAACCCCACAGCAGCAGGTGTGGGCTAATCTGCCCTGCACATGGATCTGATCCCATCTCTAATAGCTAGAGCTTGGCTTGAGCCCGGAAGCTGGAGTCGAGTGTCGCTGCCAACGTTCGCACCATTATTTCATTCAGCGCTCTGGCTAGTCTTGTTATCCAGAGAAACGGCCAATCCCGTTTTGAATTGTGCTCAATTCTTAGCCTCAACTACGTCCTGTGGCAGTGAGTTCCACAGGCTAGTTATGTCTCCACTAAAAAAGTATTTCCACCGATCAGTTTTCAATGTCTCAACTTTTAATTTCGTGCAAAGTCCTGTCATCCTTGTGTGAGGAGACGAGGGGACAGCAGCCTCCCACCTCCCTTCTCTAGGCCAGTCGTTATTTTATAGACTTTGGTCACGTCCCCTCTCCTGCGTCTGCTCGCTGCGGTAACCCTCCGAGTCGGTTCAATCTCTTCGCAGGAGAGTTTGTCCTTTGATCCCTCTCGCCACCCTCGGCTGAAAGCCTCTCGTTCTGCCCTATCCTGGCTGCGAGAGGAGCCCCCGGCTGACACTGGATCCAGGGGTTGACAGCACCACTGATCGGCATGAAGGGAGTCGAATATTCTGTCCATCCCGGGCCTGTTGAATCCTGACTCTCACGAGCGTTTCTGGACCCCGGTGTTGCGTGGAGCGGCGATCTCCGTCGAGCTGTCTGCAGGGACACCCAGGCCCTGCCCGGAGTGAGCCGGTTCATCGGGACCCCAGCAGGCGGACGGAGAGTTGCTTTTTCCCCGTCTAGCGGGTCTCACTCTGCATTTAATGAGCATGGGATCCCTGTGCCATTGTGACCCCGTTCGCCCAACTGGGTCTGGGGTCTCTGAGCCCCTCACGGCCCCTTCAGCTCCTAACTAACCTCCACACCTTTGTGTCACTGGCAAATGTCGCTGCTCCCATGCTCCCCCCGGCTCCCCAATCACTAGTTAATATACTAGCCACAAGCTCCACTGGTACCTTCTGTCGGGAGGAAAGCTGGCCACTTCTTCTGACACACCAGCCTGTCCTGAACACACATGGCCTGGCTCTCCTCTGCCCTTTGCTCCGTGACCTCCCTCACCCTGGGCACAGCGGGCACCGGATCAGTTAGCGCCCGACCCCTCGGCACGCGTGTAAGTGGCTGCACAAGGAAGCACCGGCCCCCGGATACCGAACGTTCCACGGCCGACAGGGCGCCGTGGTAACCGGCTCCTCGAGCAGCGATCTGCACGCACAGGCCCCGGCCTAGCCTCTGTGGGGCTGCAGTGCACAGGCGCTGGTCACAGCACCACGTTACCCAGCTGCAGGCCATGCAGCCCGAGGACAGAGAGCCGGTGCCTAGGGTTACCATATTTAAAAAATAAAGAGGACACTCCATGGGGCCCTGGCCCCACCCCTTTCCCACCCCCGGCCCCGCCCTAACTCCGTCCCTTCCCCTGAGTGCCCCGCATTCCTCCTCCTCCCTCCCAGCCACCCGAAAAGGGCTGCCTGAGCACTACCAGCTTCACGGTTTGCTGGGCAGCCTCCAGACCCTGCGCCCCGGCCGGCGCTTCCCCAGCGCAGCTGGAGCCCGGGAAGGGAAGCGCCCAGCTGGGGGCGCAGGGTCTGGAGGCTGCCCGGCAAACCATGAAGCCGGTAGCGCTCGGGCTTCGGGCAGCCCCTATGCCTCCGGACCCTGCACCCCCGGCCGGGCACTTCCCCTCCCGGGCTCTGGCGGCTGCTGTGCTCCCTGAACTCCTGGGCTCTGTAAGCGCCGAGCTGCCCCAGCGCTACCGGCTTCGGGCAGCCCCCATGCCTCTGGACCCTGCGCCACCGGAGCCTGGGAGGGGAAGTGCCCGGCTGGCGGCGCAGGGTCCAGAGACATGGGGGCTGCCCGAAGCCGGTAGCGCTCGGCTCTTACAGAGTCCAGGAGTCAGGGAGCACAGCAGCCCCCGGCGCCCGCTCTAAGGTAAGCCAGGGAGTATTTTTCCTGGATATGTTAGACTTTTTGGAAATTCCCCCCGGACGGGGTTTGATTACCAAAAAGCCGGACATGTCCGGGAAAAAACAGACGTATGGTAACCCTACCGGTGTCTCCATTCCTCGCCTGCAAGCCCTTGAGTTTGGGCGCCGTGGTCCTGCTGCAGGAGCTGATGGCAACGCCGGCCACGGGGCAGGGGCAAGCCGGCAGCTCCCACACAGTTTGAGCAGTGGTAGCTGGGGGTGGGGGGGTTGTTTCAGGACTATCACTGGAGGGGGGTGTGAGGAGGAGGGGGAACGGGGGAACACCATGTGGTGTCTGCCCCGGGGGCTGGGGGCAGCTCCTTGTTGCTGACTGCTGCCATAAGCCCTGCCCATCCCAGCCAGCACCTTCTCCGGCTCTCACAGCCTGCTCGCACTAGGAGAGCGCTCGTCCGTGGGACGGGTACTAGCCTGGCCCCTGCGGGAAGCCCAGGGCCCCCAGGCCAGCCCCCTCTCCGGCTCTCACAGCCTGCTCGCACTAGGAGAGCGCTCGTCCGTGGGACGGGTGCTAGCCTGGCCCCTGCGGGAAGCCCAGGGCCCCCAGGCCAGCCCCCTCTCCGGCTCTCACAGCCTGCTCGCACTAGGAGAGCGCTTGTCCGTGGGACGGGTGCTAGCCTGGCCCCTGTGGGAAGCCCAGGGCCCCTGGGCCAGCCCCCTCTCCAGCTCTCACAGCCTGCTCGCACTAGGAGAGCGCTCGTCAGTGGGATGGGTGCTAGCCTGGCCCCTGTGGGAAGCCCAGGTCCCCCAGGTGTGACGGAGCAGGGAGCAGGGCAGATTTGACCTGGGAATGTTGCAGGGGGGTTGCAGTGGAGATGTGGGACTTCCCTTGAAGGAAGCTACCTGAGCTGTAACCTGAGCCAGGAACGGGGGTGGGGAGAATTAACACCTTCTGCCCGGGAGACTGAACAAAGGAGAGGAGCAGCGGGAGGAGTTTTGAGTTTAGTTTTCGGTTGGGGCTGGGTGGTGCAACGCAGGGAACCCCAAGCTGGGGTCTAAGCTCCCTGAACCTCCCAGAGGGACCTAATTGAGGGGGTCTGGTCGTACCTACACGCTCTGCTTGAGACTGTGTTCCTGTCCTTAAATAAACCTTCTGCTTTACTGGCTGGTTGAGAGTCGCAGTGAATCTCGGGAAGAGGGGTGCAGGGCCCTAACTCCCCCACAATCCGCAACAACTGGTGGCAGCGGCGGGATCTACTGCACCCCGTGGACGGCACTTCCTGCAGTAAGTGACTGGGGAGCAGTAAAACGAAGGGGGATTGACGGGGACCAGGCCTGCTGAAGAGTGGGAGAGAGACGGTTATTACCCCTGGGAGTGTGTGACCAGCGAGAAGGACTTTTGCAGTAACAGGGTCCCCCGCGGGGATCGCAGCGAGTGGTCCCAGGGGCGGAGGAGTCTGCAGCTCGACCCTGGCAGAGAGGTGGTGACCTCGAGAAGGGCTGGCACACTAGGGGTCCCCCTGGGAACTGTGGGGAGCTGTGAGCACACAGGCCGGTGAGTGGCCAGCAGGAAGATGTATGCCAAGCGGCTTAAGAGCGACCTGGTGGAGCTGTGCAAGCAGAGGCGGCTGCGCATTGGGAGGCTCACCAAAGAACAGCTCATTGCCCAGCTGGAGGCGGAAGATCGCGCGAATGAACTGATCCCTGTGTCTCAGGGAAGCAGCCTGGCAAATGCAGCGCAGGCACCAGTGTCTGTCCCAGCTGGGAGTGGTCAGCCGGCTGCTGAGGGCTTCCCGAGACCCCTCCTTCCTATGCCTAGGGGAAGGGTGGGGAGGAGCCCAGCAAATACCGGCCAGCAGGGGATCCCCCCGGCGAAGCCCGCCGGCCAGCAGAGGATCCTCCCGGCGATGTTCGGCATCCGTGGAGCGGAATTGGCTGGAATGGGAGAAAGAGCTAAAACTGAGAGAGCTGGAGGATCGTGAACGACAGAGACAGCATGAAGAGAGACAGCATCAGCGTGAAGAGAGACAGAGACAGCATGAACGGGAGGAGAATGAGAGACAGCATCAGCGTGAACTGGAACTGGCGAGATTGAAGGGCAGCGAACCCCCGGCTGCGGTGAGTGAGGGGGGACCCAGGACTGCACGGAGCTTTGATAAGTGCATCATGGCCCCATACAAGGAGGGGGAGGACATGGATGACTTCCTGGAGGCCTTTGAGACGGCCTGCGAGCTGCACCGGGTTGATCCCGCGGACAGACTCCGGGTCCTTACCCCCTTACTGGACCCCAAATCCGTGGCATTGTACCGCCAACTGGGAGAGGCAGAGAAAGGGGACTACGAACTATTCAAAAAGGCCCTGCTACGTGAGTTTGGGCTGACTCCTGAGATGTACCGGGAAAGGTTCCGGAGTCGAGATAAAACCCCTGAGATCTCATATCTGCAACTAGCCGTCCGCATGGAAAGATACGCCAGCAAGTGGGCTAGTGGGGCCCAGACGAAGGAGGACCTGATTAAACTGCTGGTACTGGAGCAACTGTATGAGCGGTGCCCATCCGACCTGAGGCTGTGGTTGGTGGACAGAAAGCCAGAGAACCCGCGACACGCCGGGCAGCTGGCAGATGAGTTTGTAAAGAGCCGGTCAGGGGGTGGCAGGGAGGAGCCCCAAAGGAACAGGCCCGCCGCGATGCAGAGAGAGAGTCACCCTGGGACCTCCCAAAGGGGGAATATGGGGAATCCCCTCCCACGGGGAATGCCCAGCATCAGGGACAACCGACCGGCTCGAGGGGACCCACGGGACCTGAGCTGCTATTACTGCGGCCGAAGGGGCCACGTTCGGGCCCAGTGCCCCAAGCTCAAGGACAGACTGAGCAGACCGAACCCACACCGGGTTAACTTGGTAGAGGCCCAGACGGACGAGGGGCAGGCTTCCCACGCAAGAGGGGCTGGCAGCTTATCAACTGCCCAAGAGAGAGAAGGGCCCCCGGCCAGCTTCTCTGGGGGGCCAGATGCTCCGGATTCAAAGTTCTCCGTTTACAGGGTTGGCGCGGGGCTGTCCCTGCGGAGCGAGTGCCTTGTTCCCCTGGAGGTGGATGGGAAGAAAGTTTATGGATACTGGGACACGGGCGCAGAGGTGACACTGGCCCGGCCCGAGGTGGTGGCCCCAGATCAGGTGGTGCCCAACACTTTCCTGACCCTGACCGGGGTGGGCGGGACCCCATTCAAGGTTCCCGTAGCGAGGGTACACCTGAAATGGGGGGCCAAGGAGGGCCCCAAGGACGTGGGAGTGCACCACCATTTGCCCACTGAGGTGTTGATGGGTGGGGACCTAGAGGACTGGCCAAGCAGCCCCCAGACCGCCTTAGTCGTGACCCGTAGCCAGAGCCGGCGAGGGGCACTACGCCCGGACCTTGGGAAGGATGTCCCACCGGAGGCACCGAACCCTTCCCGGGTGGGAAGGGAAACCCCAAGGACAGGCCGCGGGGTGGCTGGGGCTTCCGACCCAGCCGACGAGAGGGAGCAGGTCCCCATCCCTTCCCCAGCCGCCGAGTTCCAGGCCAAGTTGCAGAAGGACCCCTCCCTGCGGAAGCTAAGGGGCCTGGCTGACCTCAGTGTGGTACAGACCCTGAGGAGAGGATGCAAGGAGAGGTTCCTGTGGGAGAAGGGGTTCCTGTACCGAGAGTGGGCTCCCCCCGGGGAAGTGGAGTCGTGGGGGATCAGGAGGCAGCTGGTGGTTCCCCAGAAGTTTCGCCACAAGCTACTGTACCTGGCCCATGACATCCCTCTCGCAGGGCACCAGGGGATCCGGCGCACCAGGCAGAGGCTGCTACAGAACTTTTACTGGCCCGGGGTCTTCACCAACGTCCGGCAGTACTGCCGATCCTGTGACCCCTGCCAGAGGGTGGGGAAGGCCCGGGACAAGGGGAAGGCAGCATTGAGACCTTTGCCCATCATAGAGGAGCCTTTCCAGAAGGTGGCCATGGACATAGTGGGACCTCTCAGCAAGACGACCCGGTCTGGGAAGAAATACATCCTGGTGGTGGTCGATTTCGCCACCCGCTACCCCGAGGCAGTGCCCTTATCGTCCATTGAAGCAGACACTGTGGCGGATGCGCTGCTGACCATTTTCAGCCGAGTGGGGTTCCCCAAGGAAGTCTTGACGGACCAAGGGTCCAACTTCATGTCGGCCCTACTCCGGTGCTTGTGGGAGAGATGTGGGGTCCGGCACAAATGGGCCTCAGCATATCACCCCCAATCCAACGGGCTGGTGGAGAGGTTCAATGGGATGCTAAAAATGATGCTGAAAACATTTATGAATCAGCACCCGCAGGACTGGGACAAGTACTTACCTCACCTGCTGTTTGCGTACAGGGAGGTACCCCAGGAGTCTACCGGGTTTTCGCCTTTCGAACTGCTATATGGAAGGCGGGTAAGGGGGCCCCTGGACCTGATGAGAGACGAATGGGAGGGGAAGGCCACTCCTGACGGAGAGTCGGTGGTGGAGTATGTCCTGACCTTCCGGGAACGACTTGCCGAGCTCATGGGCCTGGCCAGGGAGAATCTGGCCAGAGCCCAGAGGAAGCAGAAGGTCTGGTATGACCGCACAGCACGGGCCCGCGCCTTCGCCACTGGGGATCAGGTGATGGTCCTCATCCCCGTGAGGAAAAACAAACTCCAGGCCGCCTGGGAAGGGCCCTTCAAGGTTGTCAAGCAACTAAACGAGGTAAACTATGTGGTGGAGCTGTCGAACCGGGCACACCACCACCGGGTGTACCATGTGAATATGATGAAGCCATATTATGACAGGGGGAATATGGTGTTGGCCGTGTGTGGACAGTGGGAGGGGCAGGGAGATGACCCTTTAGTAGATCTATTCCCTGGGACAAGAGTTGGCTTCCCCCTGGAAGCAATTCCCCTCTCTGATCGGCTAACCCCTGCCCAGCGAGCTGAGATCGGAGGGGTGCTGCATCTGTACCAGCAGCTGTTTTCCAACCAGCCTGGACGCACTAATCTGACTGTCCACCGGGTGCAGACAGGATCGCACCCGCCTATAAAATGCTCCCCCTTCCGAGCCACAGGGAAAACTGCTCAGGACCTGGAAAGAGAGGTCAATGACATGCTGGCTTTGGGGGTGATCCAGCCGTCTTCCAGCCCTTGGGCCTCGCCGGTGGTGCTGGTCCCCAAAAAGGACGGGTCGATCCGGTTCTGTGTGGACTATCGGAAGCTCAATGCCATCACTGTAGCCGATGCCTACCCCATGCCCAGGCCGGACGAGCTCCTAGACAAGCTGGGAGGTGCTCGGTACCTTACCACCATGGATCTTACAAAGGGCTATTGGCAAGTGCCGCTGGATGCAGATGCCAGGCTGAAATCGGCCTTTGTCACCCCTCTGGGGCTCTATGAGTTCCTGACCCTGCCCTTCGGCCTCAAGGGAGCGCCGGCCACCTTCCAGCGCCTGGTGGATCAGCTACTGAGGGGGATGGAGAGTTTTGCCGTGGCGTATATCGATGACATCTGTGTCTTTAGCCAGACCTGGGAGGACCACATATCCCAGGTTAGACAAGTGCTGGACCGACTCCAGAAGGCTGGGCTGACCGTAAAACCGGAGAAGTGCAAGGTGGGGATGGCTGAGGTATCCTACCTAGGCCACCGGGTGGGAAGCGGCTGCCTAAAGCCGGAACCAGCCAAAGTGGAGGTGATCAGAGACTGGCCCGCTCCTCAAACCAAAAAGCAGGTCCAAGCCTTTATTGGGATGGCAGGGTACTATCGGAGGTTCGTGCCCCACTTTAGCGCCATAGCCGCCCCCATCACTGAGCTGTGCAAGAAGGGGAAGCCAGACAAAGTGGTCTGGACCGAGGAGTGCCAGGAGGCTCTCCGGGCGCTGAAGGAGGCTCTGGTCAGTGGCCCAGTTCTGGCAAACCCAGACTTTGACAAGCCCTTTATGGTGTTCACCGACGCCTCAGACACAGGACTGGGGGCGGTGTTAATGCAGGAGGATGAAAAGGGGGAGAGACACCCCATCGTGTACCTGAGCAAGAAGTTGCTATCCCGGGAGCAGAACTACGCGGCCATCGAGAAGGAATGCCTGGCCATGGTGTGGGCCCTCAAGAAACTAGAGCCATATCTCTTTGGGCATCACTTCACCGTGCACACCGACCACTCTCCCCTGACCTGGCTGCACCAGATGAAAGGAGCCAACGCCAAGCTCCTGAGATGGAGCCTGCTCCTGCAGGATTATGACATGGACGTGGTCCATGTGAAGGGACGTGACAACCTGATAGCGGACGCATTGTCCCGGAGAGGGAGCCCTGAACTTCCCCAGGTCACTGGTCAGAGTGACCCCGCTCAGTTCAGTCTCGAAGGGGGGAGAGATGTGACGGAGCAGGGAGCAGGGCAGATTTGACCTGGGAATGTTGCAGGGGGGTTGCAGTGGAGATGTGGGACTTCCCTTGAAGGAAGCTACCTGAGCTGTAACCTGAGCCAGGAACGGGGGTGGGGAGAATTAACACCTTCTGCCCGGGAGACTGAACAAAGGAGAGGAGCAGCGGGAGGAGTTTTGAGTTTAGTTTTCAGTTGGGGCTGGGTGGTGCAACGCAGGGAACCCCAAGCTGGGGTCTAAGCTCCCTGAACCTCCCAGAGGGACCTAATTGAGGGGGTCTGGTCGTACCTACACGCTCTGCTTGAGACTGTGTTCCTGTCCTTAAATAAACCTGCTTTACTGGCTGGTTGAGAGTCGCAGTGAATCTCGGGAAGAGGGGTGCAGGGCCCTAACTCCCCCACAATCCGCAACACCAGGCCAGCCCCCTCTCCGGCTCTCACAGCCTGCTCGCACTAGGAGAGCGCCCGTCAGTGGGACGGGTGCTAGCCTGGCCCCTGTGGGAAGCCCAGGTCCCCCAGGCCAGCCCCCTCTCCGGCTCTCACAGCCTGCTCGCACTAGGAGAGCGCTCGTCAGTGGGACGGGTGCTAGCCTGGCCCCTGTGGGAAGCCCAGGGCCCCCGGGCCAGCCCCCTCTCCGGCTCTCACAGCCTGCTCGCACTAGGAGAGTGCTCGTCAGTGGGACGGGTGCTAGCCTGGCCCCTGTGGGAAGCCCAGGGCCCCCGGGCCAGCCCCCTCTCCGGCTCTCACAGCCTGCTCGCACTAGGAGAGCGCTCGTCAGTGGGACGGGTGCTAGCCTGGCCCATGTGGGAAGCCCAGGGCCCCCGGGCCAGCCCCCTCTCCGGCTCTCACAGCCTGCTCGCACTAGGAGAGCGCTCGTCAGTGGGACGGGTGCTAGCCTGGCCCCTGTGGGAAGCCCAGGGCCCCCGGAACGGGTTCTGGAAACGGGCAGCATGGTGCAGTCCCTGTTCCCAGCCGGCACCACGGGGCTGGCGAGCTGTGCCCAGCCAGGAACCACAGGCACAAGGGCCATTGCCCAGTGGAGTAGCAGAGAGCAAGGCCCCTTCCCTTCAGCGGGGCCCTGACCCCGTTTATATCCCATGCGCCCTGCCAGCCGCGCTGCTCGGTGCCAGTCCGCAGCCAGGTGGCACAGACACCCCCTCACAGCGCGCTCCCAAGCTGGCCTGGCCCAGGGGGTCCAGCTGAAACCATTGCTGCAGTTTGCAGTGACACGGTTGGACCTGACCCCTTGGGAACACTCGCACCCCCAGCAAAGCCACTTCTTGGCCACACACCGCTCGCCTCATTTGATCTCAAGAGCCATCTTGCTTTCCCTCTATCCTTCACGCTGCGTCCCAGGACAGGGCCTGGAACCCGGCCCCTTTCCAAACCCCCCTCAGTACAGGCTCAGCTTGTGCCCCCAGCAGGGGGACTCAGAGCCCTTCCCCCTCTCTGCCCTTCAACCCACCTTGACATAACCCGGCTCGCGAGGGCCCTCTGGTGGCATCACGCTTTGGGCAGCAGCAAGTATCATGGGTGTATTTTTCCTGAGGTCTGGGACGGGAGTGGGGTTCACTGGTTAGAGCCGGTGGGGGAATGGGAGCCAGGACTCCTGGGTTCTATTACGGCTCTGGGAGGGGAGTGGGGGGGAACCGGGAGCCAGGACTCCTGGGTTCTATTCCTCTCTTTGCAGTGCCATCAGTCGCTCCACGTGGCCTTTTTGCCATTCGTTTCCTCCCCCGCTGTGAAGGCAGGAGGCACGGCGCAGCCTGCGTGCAGGGTCCTGGGCTCCCGTTCACACACCGCTCACTCCCTGCAAGTGCCAGAGATCCAGCAGGACCAGCGAAGACAGACACTCATGAGAGACGGTTTATTTCCAAGCAGCTGCTGCCCTGTTCGGAGCAGGGCCTGGGAAGGCCATGGCCCTAGTACATGGCTATAGTTAGTGTAGTAGTACCCAGTTAGTACAGGAGTGGGAATTGAGGGGAGCCCCAGCTCGAGAGCCAGGACAGGGAGGCAGGAGGGATGCAGGCTGTGCAGAGCGGTTACCCGGCAGAGCGAAGCTGGAGCCTGGCCGGGAGCTCAGATATTCCGGCCCTCCTGGGCTTTCTCCTCATCCGGCGGGAGGATGGAGTCAGAGGCCAGTAGCGGCTCCTTGCTCTCCACCGCCTCGGCCCCGGCCTGAAAGCAGGGCAGAGGTTTAAGGCTTCAGAGGGGCTCAGGGCTCCAGTGCCGAATGGCACGGCCAGCATAGCGCTGCACTGCCACAGCGCGCACGGCCTGGGCAAGCGTCTGCCCCCCCGCACCCCACGGGGCTGGCGCAGGCCCCCACGGGCAGAGGGGAGAGTCCTGCCGTGGCCTGGGCCCCTCTGCTGAGGAGAAGCCAGTGAGCAGATTGGTCCTGATCCCTTCTCGCTCTGCCGCTCCCAAGCTCCCCGTACACTGAGGGTCTCCGAGCTCGGGGGCTCAGAGAGCGCGCCCCAGGGGCTGGGCTGGGCAGACCCGCAGGGCGGGGGGAGGAGCAGAAAGGGCTCCCCAGGACTGCCTGCCCCCTTCCGTTATCACAAGTAGCCCTCTGATGCTAATGGGATGGGGCTACCCCACTTCATGGGGGGTAGGTGCTGCCAGCCAATCAGACAGCTCCCTCATCTCTGCCAGCCAATCAGATGGTTCCTTCCGCTCCACCCATTTTGTACTGAGCCCGGCACGTCAGGTTACACCGCAGCTTTCAGTAGGTGGCACTGATGGGGCGATGGGCCCACTGCTCCCCGACTCGTGCCCCATGCTGTGGGGACTCCGGGGAGGGAGGGGGGGAGAAGTCTCCTGGATCCCCTAGAGATGATCCCGCTCCCCCTTACCTGTTTCCTGCAGCACAGGGCCCAGCAGCCGTAGAGGAAGGAGTAGAAGGCGATGCAGAGGCCGGTGGCCATGGTGAGCAGCAGCAGCAGCCGCACGCCCAGGAACAGGTTCTGGGAACGGGAGAGGGGACAGGCAGCACCACAGTCACGGGGTCCCGCCCGGCCAGGAGCCAGGCAGCTCCGAGGGCTCCGTGCTCAGACAGCGGCTGGAACGGCCGGAGCAGCGCGCACAGCGGGGGCTCTGTCGGGGGCCTGGTACCAGGCCGGCTCTAGCAGGGGAGGGGCCTGGCTGGGCTCAGGGGCTGCAGGGGCCGGTCCCTCATTTCAGCCCCATGGGCCTCATTCTAATTCTCATGCCCCTTGCTGGGGGGCAAGCCCCTCGGAGGCCATCCCGGGGGCTGCCCCCAGGGGGCAGTACGGAGCCTGTGCATCGGGTCCTTCCAGCCAAGCCTCACCCAGCACTTCCCAAAGGGACACCGCGATCAGGAGGAGGGACCCGGCCCCAAGGTCACATGGCAGCCGGTGGCAGAGTCCAGATAGAACCCAGGAGTCCTGGGGCTCGGATCACTACAGCACAGCGGCCTCCCACTCCTGCAGGAGGAGACGCACGTCCCACCGGCTAAACTCTGCCGCTCAGTGATCCGGACATCCTCGCCACAGGGGTGGGCGGGGGGTGACCCTCCTCTGCACAGGGTCCCTGAGGCAGGAAATAGCATCCCTGGAAGTGACCCTTGGCCAGCCGGCAGGGGCTCCAGTCCCCGTGGGACCCGTGCAGAGCTGCTGAGCACGGGGTCTGCCCTCGGCTGGCCGGGGCAAGGGACAGCCCAGCCCCTGCTGGTGCCCGCAGAGAGGGGTCCCGTTGCTGCAGCGTGGGGGGCTGGGGGCACTGTGGTGACCGCGCCGGGGGAGGCTGCTCACCTCAAGCCTCCTGACCTCATTCCTGCAACGCTCCAGCCTCCAGGAGTCGCTGGAGTCCGGGGACGGCGATGGGTACGAGTCACACAGGTTGGAGCTTTCGTCAAGGCGGAAATACCACGCCACATCCTGCACCCCCACGATCACAGCCACGGTGGCCGAGACGGCGCTGGCCAGGGTGAGCAACGCAGCTAGCCAGACCTGCGGGGCAGGGGACCCACCGGGTGAGGCAGGGGCCTCTCCTCCCCGCCCTGGCCCAGCCCCTCCCACCGGCAGATGGGCCACGACTGAGGGAGCAGGGCACATGGGGGGGTATTGGAGCCCCCGGGGGTAGGTGTACAGACGTGTGAAAAGAGGGTGGGGGCATCAGGGCAGTCAGACTGCCCACCCCCCCCGACACACAGTAGACGGGGTTTCGTAGATTCCCAGCACCAGGACTGTTCTGCCCACCCTGCTCGGCCTCCCACAGGGTCCTGCCCCCAGGACTCCTGCATCCGGCCCCGCCAGCTGAGGTAGAGCGGGGCTGTGGGAGACACGCCCAGCCCGGAGTCACTGACCCCACGTGACAGAGACACCCACTCCCCCGCCCTGGTCAGTCATTCCAATGGGGGCGACCCTCCCTGGGGAAAATCGGCTCCTTATTCCCAGCTGGGATGGGGCCAGGTCAGCTCCAGCCAGCGGCTCTTGTCCGGGCCCTGCCGGCCGGAGCCAAGGGCCATCTGCCGCAGAGCCCCCCCAGCCCCTACACAGACCGGGCTCCGGGCACCTGCAGCCCGCGCTCACGGCACCCCTGACCCCTCCCCTCCCCTCCCCTGCCCAGACCGGGCTCCGGGCACCTGCAGCCCGCGCTCACGGCACCGCTGACCCCTGCCCTGCCCAGACCGGGCTCCGGGCACCTGCAGCCCACGCTCACGGCACCGCTGACCCCTGCCCTGCCCAGACCGGGCTCCTGCAGCCCACACTCATGGCTCCGCTGACCCCTCCCCTGGAGGCACTAACCCAGTGAGCTCCGGCAGCCCCTCACGGGAGGCAGGTTTCCCAGCCCTCGGCTCTTCCCTGTGGCTCCTTCCTGACCCTTTCCCATTAATCACCATCCTTCCGGAAGTGCCAACGTCAGTCCGGCCTGCTCCCCCTCCACACCTGGGCGTTGGGGTCCAGGCAGTGCGGCTGCCCTCACGGGGAAACGGGTCAGGCTGGGAGTAGCAGGTTGCTGGGGCCCACACCCCAGGCACTTCCCTTCAGTACAAGCAGCCGGTGCCCAGTCCCCCGGGCACTCACTCACCCAGCAGCTGGTGCCACGCTTCTCGCTCACAATGCAAAAGACTCCCGAGATGATGAGCTGTGGAAAGGAAACCAGGGTGAGCGCCGTGCAGGCTGGGGCGTTGCCAGGAGAGAGACCTCACCCCGAGCACCCACCCCAAGGTCCCCAGCAAAGGTGCAGGGGGTTGCTGTGCAGATGGTAGCCCTGGGGTTTCCTCTGGGACTGCCTGGGCCAGGGCTGAAGGCGTGCTGGCCGACAGTCCCTGGGGCCCACGGGAGCACAGCGTGGTGGGGATCAGGACAGACCGCGGACTGGCCCATGCCAGAGGGGACTGGAAAACCGGTCACTCGCTGACGAGCCATGTCCCTCCAACGAGCCCCGGCAGCCACTGGAGCCCAAGAACTGCAGCTGCGAAGCGGCGTTGGGCATTACAGAGAGACCCCCAAATCCCAGCCCGAGAGCCCACGCCCGGGGAGACAGGGCCGGCTTTGGGCCGAGGAGCAGCTGCAGAAATCCCGCCCCACGGGCTCTTCGTTTGCCAGACAGCATTGCCAGGAACAGGCCCGAGTGGGGTCTGGAGCGGGGCAGCCAGTGACTGGGCCAAGCTGCTGCTCCGAGCGGCAGGGTAGGGCTGTGTGCCACTCACCAGAGCGCCTGTCCAGAACGGGGATCCCGACCAGAACTCCTGCGTGTACGGCGCGAAGCCGAGCATCACGCCAATGGCCCCGCACACAATCCCGAGCAGCACCTGGCAGGCCTGCAAGACCAGCCCCCAGGAGTCAGCAGATGGACACAGCAGCCTGCCTTGCCCCTCCCCGTTCCCCCCCACAGCCGGAAACAGTTCTCACGGAGGCAGGACCGAGTAACCCTAGCCCAGCCCTGACAGGGGTTTGTCCAGCCTGTTCTTAAACACCTCCAGTGACGGGGATCCCACCTCCTCCCTTGGTGCCTGGTGCAGAGCCGAGCTCCCCTGAGAGCTAGAACGATGCGCCAGCGTCGCACCGAACTCCCCTTGTGCACATTAACCCATTGCTGCTTGTCCTGCCTCCAGTGACAGGGATCCCACCTCCTCCCTTGGTGCCTGGTGCAGAGCCGAGCTCCCCTGAGCGCTAGAACGGTGCGCCAGCATCGCACCGAACTCCCCTTGTGCACATTAACCCATTGCTCCTAGTCCGACCTCCAGTGACGGGGATCCCACCTCCTCCCTTGCTGCCTGGTCCAGAGCCGAGCTCCCCTGAGCGCTAGAATGGTGCGCCAGCGTTGAACCGAACTCCCCCTTGTGCACATTAACCCATTGCTCCTAGTCCGACCTCCAGCGGCCCTGGAGAACAATTGATCCCTGTCTTCTTTCTCACCCTGACCCGAACCGCCCTGCACACATGTGAAGGCTCCTGTCTTTATCGCCGTTTGGAGTCTCATCCTGTCCTCCAAAGTGCCTGTGGCCCCTGCCAGCTTGGGGTCATCCACAAGTGGTGTAAGTAAACACTCTCCATGCCGTAATGAGAAGAGTGACTAGGACTGACCCCTGTGGGACCCCACTCGATGCGCACTCCCAGTTTCATAGTGCACCACCGACAGCTCCGTTCTCGGTCTTCCAACCACCTGATGGGAATTTCCTCTAGACCACATCTCCCTAGTTTGCTTATGAGACCATCATGTGAGACAGTGTCAGAGTCTTGCAAAATCAAGATCTATCCCGTCTACAGCTTCCCCCACCCAGGGACCCTGTCACAGAAGGAAATCCAGCTGGTCTGGGATAATTGATCCATGACAAACCCACGCTGGCTGTTCCTTAGACCCTATTTTCCTCTAGGTGCTTACCAGCGGATTGTAAGCCGCACTCCTGCTCTAGACGTACTCCTGCTCACTGGGCACTCCCCTAAGCACCTCTCTGTCCCTGCGGCGCCCCGATCTCAGCCCCGTCCTGCCACGCTGGCACTTACCCCCAGCACTTTCGGCTCCCCGCGGTAGCAGCCCTTGGCAAGGCCCTTGCTGGCGGGCGCCCCAAGCCTGGCCCTTGCCCGTTGCACGGACCTGACCAGGAAGGCCAGCGACGACTCCTGGCTGACGTTGATGTTGATGACGGTCTTGTCCAAGCCCTCAGTGGAAACCTCCATGTTGTTCACCTTCACCACGCTAGTCGGCATCCTGACCCCGCTCTGAAACAGGGAGGGAAGTGAGAGCAGTGCCCAACCTGTGTGCCCCCCAGGCCCGACCTGCGCAGCCCCCGTGCCGACACGCCCACTAGAACAGGAGGTTCCCCAGACCACTCTGCCCCACTGAGCACTGGGCCCAGCAATGCCAACACCTCCTGGCCGCCTGGGAAGGGTCCATTTCTAAGCCCCCTTTTCAAACAGGCCTGGGAACAGTCCAACGGCTGCTGGATGCCAAGGGCTTGCCAGACGGGATCAGCCCAGGGCCCATCTCCAGCAGTGGCAGGGAAGGGGCTGCCACCGCTGCAGTGGGCAGTGACGGGATAACCAGAGATGGGATCTCCCCACAGGGTCAGCTCCTTCCTCTCCCCTGGTGTTAGGGGTCAGTTTATGCCCTGAAGCAGGCGGGTTCATAGCCCTTCCCACACGAATCCTCACCACACTGACTCTGGATGTTCTCATTAGCCATATATACGGCCAGTCTATTCTGAATCATTCTAAGTTCGGCCTCAGTTAGCCTGTGGAACTCAATGCCACAGGATCTAACTCGTGTGGTTTGAAAAACTATTTCCTTTCATCCACCCACTGCCAGCACTATCTTATTTTCTTTCCATTGTGCCAGCAAATTTCTAATCACACTTAAAAATGACCAAGATATTAGGAGTGATTTGGTACGTATCCTGTGGACATTCGATGTGCCAGGACCCCAGTGTGAGGTGCTGTACAAACACTGAACAAAGAGATGGTCCCTGCCCCAAGGAGCTGACAACCTAAGTATGAGACAAGAGACAGCCGGGGAGCACAAGGAAACAGTGACCAGACCAGACGGGATTCACTCAAGAGCTCGGAAGTAACTCAAATGTGAAGTTGCAGAACTACTAACTCTGGTATGTAACTATCCATAGCCAGGACAAGATCCCGACCAATGAGGAGTTGTGTCCCCGGCCCTCTAACCTCGGATGCCTTTTTCTCTGCTGTAGCCACCCGCCTGCTCTGCTCACCCACGGGGACGTCCTGCTCAGCTCGCATGGCCCAGCCTCCACGCAAGCAGCGCTCGGGTGCTGTGCAGGAGATGGGAGCGGAACAGAGCTCTGCGTGGGAAAGCCCCAGAGGCCTCTTGCAGCTTCCTGTCCAGTCCCGCTCCTCCCTCCTGCAAACCCCGGCCCCAGCCCCCAGCCCGGCCGTCACACCTCTCCCCAGTCCCGCTCCTCCCTCCTGCAATCCCCAGCCCCCACCCGACCGTCACACCTCTCCCCAGTCCCGCTCCTCCCTCCTGCAATCCCCAGCCCCCACCCGGCCGTCACACCTCTCCCCAGTCCCGCTCCTCCCTCCTACAATCCCCAGCCCCCACCCGGCCGTCACACCTCTCCCCAGTCCCGCTCCTCCCTCCTACAATCCCCAGCCCCCACCCGGCCGTCTGACCTTTCCCCAGTCCCGCTCCTCCCTCCTACAATCCCCAGCCCCCACCCGGCCGTCTGACCTTTCCCCAGTCCCGCTCCTCCCTCCTACAATCCCCAGCCCCCACCCGACCGTCACACCTCTCCCCAGTCCCGCTCCTCCCTCCTACAATCCCCAGCCCCCACCCGACCGTCACACCTCTCCCCAGTCCCGCTCCTCCCTCCTACAATCCCCAGCCCCCACCCGGCCGTCACACCTCTCCCCAGTCCCGCTCCTCCCTCCTGCAATCCCCAGCCCCCACCCGGCCGTCACACCTCTCCCCAGTCCCGCTCCTCCCTCCTACAATCCCCAGCCCCCACCCGGCCGTCACACCTCTCCCCAGTCCCGCTCCTCCCTCCTACAATCCCCAGCCCCCACCCGGCCGTCTGACCTTTCCCCAGTCCTGCTCCTCCCTCCTACAATCCCCAGCCCCCACCCGACCGTCACACCTCTCCCCAGTCCCGCTCCTCCCTCCTACAATCCCCAGCCCCCACCCGGCTGTCTGACCTCTCCCCAGTCCCCCTCCTCCCTCCTACAAACCCCGGCCCCCACCTGGCCGTCACACCTCTCCCCAGTCCCCCTCCTCCCTCCTACAAACCCCGGCCCCCACCTGGCCGTCACACCTCTCCCCAGTCCCCCTCCTCCCTCCTACAAACCCCGGCCCCCACCTGGCCGTCACACCTCTCCCCAGTCCCCCTCCTCCCTCCTACAAACCCCGGCCCCCACCTGGCCGTCACACCTCTCCCCAGTCCTGCTCCTCCCTCCTGCAAACCCCCGACCCCCAGTTCGGCCCTCACACCTCTCCCCAGTCCCGTGCCTCGCTCCCAGCACGCCCGGCACAGCGGCCAGACCCCCCGCCAGGCCAGCCCCCGGGGTGGGGTAACGCGGGGCACAGGCAGGCCAGGGGTGTTCAATCTGGTGTCACTTTCCCGCTCCCTGAGACTGTTCCTAGTCCCCAGTAGCACCGAGGGGCTCCAGGTGCCAGGCAGGTCCCTGCCCCGAGGAGCTGCCAGTCTGAGCCAAGAGCCAGCGGGTGCGGACAGACAGACAGACCGGGGGCGGGGGGGTAAACACCCTGTCCGGGGGCGGGGGGGGGGGACAGTCCCTGGGCCGATGCTGAGCAGCGCGAGACACAAGCTCCCAGCGGGACAGGAGGGTGGGGGGGGCTTTGCGGGGAGCTCCCCGCGGGGGGCAGCCGGGGGGGGGGGCAGGGAGCAGCTGGCAGGTCACAGCCCCGCCCTCCCTGCAGCACCACCCCCCAAACCGGAGTCAAAGCAAATGTCTGAAAAGACAAACCCGGCCCCGGCCCCGCGCTCACCGCCGGCCTCGGCCCCGCCACGCGCCGCGCAGCTCCCGGGACCCCCAGATGCGCGGCCCGAGCCCCGCGCTGTAAATCGCTCTGCGCAGCAATGGGCCACGGACCGTGTGCACGGAGCATGCGCGGTGCATCTGCTGACGCCACTGCCCCTCCCCTGCCCTCACTAGCCCAGGGTTCCGCAGGCGGCTCTCGGCAGGGGCTAGAAAGGGGCGAATCGGGGCAGGGTCTGAGAAGGGGGCGGGAATTGACTGGTCGGGGAAGGCGGGGGGGGGGAGCAGGGGTTAAACCCAGGGGTGCGGCGCTGGCAGGGGGTGACAGAGGCAAAACCCAGCCCAGGCAGGGGCACGGGGGGGAGAAGTTACCCCAGTGGCACTGAGACACCCCTGTTTGCAAAAATGGTGGGGGGCAAAGGGGCTTTTTTTCCCCCACTCCCACAGCCAGCCCCTCTCAGCGTGGGCTTCCCAGGGCTGGGTTCTCAAAGGCACAGGCACCCCGCGGCTGTCACGGCCGCCCCTCGGTCTGATCTCACCGACCCAGGCTCCGTCTACACTACAAAGTTCAAAGCGCTGCCGCGGGTGGCGGTGCTCCTGGCAACCCGCCTCGACGAGGGGCTTAGCGCCGAGCGCCCGGAGCCGAGCCTGAAAGTGCTCAAACTTGCTGCGCTGGGGGGGTGGGTGTGGGTGTGTCTCCCAGCAGTTTCCAAGTTGTTTTATCTGCTGCTGGGATTCCCTGAATTTTTAATTCTCATTTTTTCCTCTCATTTTTAGAGCAGATGTTTATCCTGTTGGATCATCTGACTTCCTCTCCGACTGACTTTCTGGCCTAGCGTCAAAACTTTGTTTGGAGTCAATCCACCAATGGGGATTGCATTTTTGCAACTGTTATTTTGCCTCTCAGTCTGGCCCTTAGTGTTTTTCCGCATGCCATTGTGTGCAACTTGATTCTCAAATATTCAGCAAAGGCAGAAAGCTCTTCTAACGAGAGAGAGAGAGATCTGTGTGATGCTTGTTTACATCACATTCCGTCAGCTGTAGTCTTCAGCATTAGTTTCTTTTGCTCCTAATGACAATAGCAGGGCAGGTTTGCTTATTTTGCTAGGCCAGGGGTTCTCCAACTATGCGTTGCGGCTTGTAAGGGAAAGCCGCTAGCTGGCCATGAGACACTGTTTACCTGAGCGTCCACAGGTACGGCCCTTCGCAGCTCTCAGGAACTGCTAATGGTAAGAATTCACTATCTCCCTGCTACAGGTTGCAAATTGCTACAGATAGCAGTCTCCCATCCCTATGGCGTGAGAAACTGCTACCTGTAGGAATTCGCTTCATCACAGATATAGCAGTGTAACAAGTAGCACATCCCTACAGATTGCAGTTTCTTATACGTGTGTGTGTGTGTGAAAATGCTCTCTGTAGGATCATGCTGCCTGCATCAGTGACACGTCCTACTTTGCTAAAAAAGGCCATCTGATGTAGCTAATTCAAGCAGTCTCACATGTAAAACCAACCTGATAGCTTTGGTTGATCACAGGATGACTATGAGCCGTCAAAGTGATATCGCTGTGAAAAAAGCTAATGCCGTCTTGGGATGCATCGGGCGAGGTATTTCCAGTAGAGATAAGGAGGTGTTAGTACCGTTATACAAGGCACTGGTGAGACCTCATCTGGAATACTGTGTGCAGTTCTGGACTCCCATGTTTAAGAAGGATGAATTCAAACTGGAACAGGTACAGAGAAGGGCTACTAGGATGATCCGAGGAATGGAAAACCTGTCTTATGAAAGGAGACTCAAAGAGCTCGGCTTGTTTAGCCTAACCAAAAGAAGGCTGAGGAGAGAGATGTTTGCTCTCTGTAAATATATCAGGGAGGGAGAGGAATTATTTAAGCTCAGTACCAACGTGAACACAAGAACAAATGGATATAAACTGGCCATCAGGAAGTTTAGACTTGAAATTAGACGATGGTTTCTAACCATCAGAGGAGTGAAGTTCTGGAACAGCCTTCCAAGGGGAGTAGTGGGGGCAAAAGACATATCTGGCTTCAAGACTAAGCTTGATAAGTTTATGGAGGGGATGGTATGATGGGATAGCCTAATTTGGGCAATTAATTGATCTTTGACTATTAGCGGTAAATATGCCCAATGGCCTGTGATGTTAGATGGGGTGGGATCTGAATTACTACAGAGAATTCTTTCCTGGGTGCTGGCTGGTGAGTCTTGCCCACATGCTCGGGGTTTAGCTGATTGCCATATTTGGGGTCTGGAAGGAATTTTCCTCCAGGGCAGATTGGCAGAGGCCCTGGGGGTTTTTCTCCTTCCTCTGCAGCGTGGGGCACGGGTCACTTGCTGGAGGATTCTCTGCACCTTGAAGTCTTTAAACCACGATTTGAGGACTTCAATAACTCAGACATGGGTTAGGGGTTTGATACAGGAGTGGGTGGGTGAGATTCTGGGGCCTGCGTTGTGCAGGAGATCAGACTAGATGATCATAATGGTCCCTTCTGACCTTAAAGTCCATGAGTCTATGATTCTTTAACAGTGTAACAAGCCTTGTGGATAGGGAGGAAGCGGTAGACATGGACTATCTTGCCTTTAGTAAGGCTTTTGATGCTGTCTCGCATGACCCTCTCATAAATAAATTAGGGAAATACAACCTAAATGGAGCTAAAATAAGATGGGTGAAAAACGAGTTGGAAAACAGTTCCGACAGTAGTTATCAGTGATTCACAGGCTGAAAGGGCAGAACGAGTGGGGTTCTCCAGGGATCAGTTCTGGATAAGTTTCTATTCCAAATCTTAATCAATGATTGAGATAATGGCATAGAGAGTACACTTATAAAGTCTGTGAATGGTTGTCACGGAGTATTGGGGGACTCAGGGCCCTGCACCCCCGGCTTCCTGCAATTCACCATGACTCTCAGCCAGCCAGTAAAGCAGAAGGTTTATTTGGATGACAGGAATACAGTCCAAGACAGGTCTTGCAGGCACAGACAACAGGGACCCCCTCAGTTAGGTCCATCTTGGGGTCCCCGGGCATCCAAGCCCAGCCCCCCTTGGGAGGTCAGAGCCATCTATGCCCCCCAGCCCTCTCTCCCTGCCTGCTTCCAGCACTCTGCCTTCAGCGACCCCTCCCACAGCCTTTGTTCAGTTTCCCGGGCTAAGGAGTCGCCTCCCCTTCAACCCCTTCCTGGGTTCTCATGTTACACACTCAGGTATGCGCCCTCGGGCGCCCTCGGGCAGATCCCATCCTGCAATGCAGACTATCCCAGAACACTCCCCTGTCAGCATTCACAGACCACCGTGAGAACAGGCCCAGTTCGTCACATCTCTCCCCCCTTCGAGACCGAACTGAGCAGGGTCACTTTAGCCAGTGACCCGGGGAAGTTCGAACCTACCCCCGTTCCCATGGATGCCCCCGCATCCCTCCAGTTCCTTGGTGGGAATTACACCAGGCCCCTTCAGTTTCACGCCCCCCCTTAGGTCGGGGTGCTTGATGGCACTCGCAGTTCGCATGTGGGAAGGTTTATGCGGCCTGTGCCCTTTTCCCACCCCCATACCTCTGGGGTTCCAACTGGGCTGTGGTCTTCTCCCAGCGCTCCAGTCTGGAGGTCTGTGCTTTGGGCTCTCTTGGTTTAGAGCCGCCCTTTTAACCTTGGCCACCCTCTGGAAAGGATCCTTTATGCTGGGCAAGGGTCCTAAAGCTGTTTTCCCCTTGTCCCAGGCCTTCCTCCCCCTCTGACAGGGGTCACAGGATCCGCAGTACTGTCGGACAGTAACAAAGACCCCAGGCCAGTAAAAGCTCCGTAGCAGCCTCTGCTGGGTACGCCAGGTTCCCTGGTGCCCTGAGAGGGGAATATCATGGGCCCGGCACAGCAGCTGGCGGCGATACTTCTGGGGTACCACCAGCTGCCTCCTGATCCCCCCTGACTCCATTTCCCCTGGGGGAGCCCATTCTCGGTACAGGAACCCCTTCTCCCACAGGAACCTTTTCCGGCCACCTCGTCCCATGGTCTGTACCGCCTTGAGGTCGGCTAGGTCCCTTATCTTCCGCAAGGAGGGGTCTCTCTGTAACTCGGCCTGGAACTCAGCAGCTGGGACAGGGATGGCCACCTGCTCTTCCTCGCCCGCTGGGCCTGAAGCTGCAGCCTCCCTGAGCCGTGTCCCTGGGCGTTCCCTCCCCACCAGGTTAGGGTCCTGCGCCTCAGGCAAGGCACCCCCCCCAAGGCCAGGGCGCAGTGCCCCTCGCCGGCTCTGACTGCGGGTCACAACCAGTGCCTTTTGGGGGTTGCTTGGCCAGTTCTCCAGGTCCCCCCCCATCAATACCTCAGTGGGCAAATACGGGTGTACCCCCACATCCTTGGGGCCCTCCTTGGCCCCCCACTTCAGGTGTACCCTTGCCACGGGTACTTTGACTGGTGTTCCGCCCACCCCCGTCAGGGTCAGGTAGGTGTTGGGCACCACCTGATCTGGGGCCACCACCTCGGGCCGGGCCAGCGTCACCTCTGCGCCCGTATCCCAGTATCCACTGACCTTCCTCCCATCCACCTCCAGGGGAACAAGGTACTCTCTCCGGAGGGACAGCCCCGCGCCTACCATATAAACCAAAAACCCTGAGTCTGGAGCATCCAGCCCCCTAGAGGAGCTGGCCTGGAGCTCTCCTCCCTCCTTAGCAGGTGGTACTCTGCCAGCCCCTCTTCCCTGGGAATGCTGCCTTTCGCCGGGCTGGGTCTCTACCCAGTTAACCCTCTGTGGGTTCGGTCTGCTCAGTCTGTCCCTGAGCCTAGGGCACTGGGCCCGTATGTGGCCCTTTTGGCCACAGTGGTAGCAGCCCATGTCCCATGGGTCCCCTTGAGTAGGTCGGATGGTCCTGATGCCGGATGCTCCCCTCTGATGGGTTTTTTCTGTATTTTCCCATGGGGAGGTCCCATGGTGACTCTCTCTCTGCGTTGTGGTGGGACTGTTCCTTTGGGACTCCTCCCTTTTATCTCCTGACCGGCTCTTTACAAACTCATCAGCCAGCTGCCCGGCGTGTCGCGGGTTCTCTGGCTTTCTGTCCACCAACCACAGCCTCAGGTCGGATGGGCACCGGTCATACAGTTGCTCCAGTACCAGCAGTTTAATCAGGTCCTCCTTCGTCTGGGCCCCACCAGCCCACTTGCTGGCGTATCTCTCCATGCGGGCGGCTAGTTGCAGATATGAGATCTCAGGGGTTTTATCCTGACTCCGGAACCTTTCCCGGTACATCTCAGGAGTCAGCCCAAACTCTCGTAGCAGGGCCCTTTTGAATAGTTCGTAGTCCCCTTTCTCTGCCTCTCCCAGTTGGCGGTACAATGCCACGGATTTGGGGTCCAGTAAGGGGGTAAGGACCCGGAGTCTGTCCGCGGGGTCCACACGGTGCAGCTCGCAGGCCGTCTCAAAGGCCTCCAGGAAGTCATCCATGTCCTCCCCCTCCTTGTATGGGGCCATGATGCACTTATCAAAGCTCCGTGCAGTCCTGGGTCCCCCCTCACTCACCGCAGCCGGGGGTTCGCTGCCCTTCAATCTCGCCAGTTCCAGGTCATGCTGACGCTGTCTCTCATTCTCCTCCCGTTCATGCTGTCTCTGTCTCTCTTCACGCTGATGCTGTCTCTCTTTCTCCTCCCGTTCATGCTGACGCTGTCTCTCTTTCTCCTCCCGTTCACGCTGATGCTGTCTCTCTTTCTCCTCCCGTTCATGCTGTCTCTGTTGTTCACGATCCTCCAGCTCTCTCAGTTTTAGCTCTTTCTCCCATTCCAGCCAATTCCGCTCCCCGGATGCCGAACGTCGCCGGGAGGATCCTCTGCTGGCCGGCGGGCTTCGCCGGGGGGATCCCCTGCTGGCCGGGGGGGTCACGGCGCCCTCGGTATTTGCTGGGCTCCTCCCCACCCTTCCCCTAGGCATAGGAAGGAGGGGTCTCGGGAAGCCCTCAGCAGCCGGCTGACCACTCCCAGCTGGGACAGACACTGGTGCCTGCGCTGCATTTGCCAGGCTGCTTCCCTGAGACACAGGGATCAGTTCATTCGCGCGATCTTCCGCCTCCAGCTGGGCAATGAGCTGTTCTTTGGTGAGCCTCTCAATGCGCAGCCGCCTCTGCTTGCACAGCTCCACCAGGTCGCTCTTAAGCCGCTTGGCATACATCTTCCTGCTGCCCACTCACCGGCCTGTGTGCTCACAGCTCCCCACAGTTCCCAGGGGGACCCCTAGTGTGCCAGCCCTTCTCGAGGTCACCGCCTCTCTGCCAGGGTCGAGCTGCAGACTCCTCCGCCCCTGGGACCACTCGCTGCGATCCCCTCGGGGGACCCTGTTACTGCAAAAGTCCTTCTCGCTGGTCACACACTCCCAGGGGTAATAACCGTCTCTCTCTCACTCTTCAGCACGCCTGGTCCCCGTCAATCCCCCTTCGTTTTACTGCTCCCCAGTCACTTACTGCAGGAAGCGCCGAGGAAGCGCCGTCCACGGGGTGCAGTAGATCCCACCGCTGCCACCAGTTGTCACGGAGTATTGGGGGACTCAGGGCCCTGCACCCCCGGCTTCCTGCAATTCACCATGACTCTCAGCCAGCCAGTAAAGCAGAAGGTTTATTTGGATGACAGGAATACAGTCCAAGACAGGTCTTGCAGGCACAGACAACAGGGACCCCCTCAGTTAGGTCCATCTTGGGGTCCCCGGGCATCCAAGCCCAGCCCCCCTTGGGAGGTCAGAGCCATCTATGCCCCCCAGCCCTCTCTCCCTGCCTGCTTCCAGCACTCTGCCTTCAGCGACCCCTCCCACAGCCTTTGTTCAGTTTCCCGGGCTAAGGAGTCGCCTCCCCTTCAACCCCTTCCTGGGTTCTCATGTTACACACTCAGGTATGCGCCCTCGGGCGCCCTCGGGCAGATCCCATCCTGCAATGCAGACTATCCCAGAACACTCCCCTGTCAGCATTCACAGACCACCGTGAGAACAGGCCCAGTTCGTCACAATGATAACCTAGGAAGGAGTCCTGCGGAAAGGATCTGGGGGTCCTAGTGGACCACAAGCTGAATATGAGTGAACAGTGTAACGCTGCTGCAAAAAAAGAGAACATCACTCTGGGATGTCCGCTCTGCTCCGCGCTGGTTAGGCCTCAGCTGGAGTATTGTGTCCAATTCTGGGCGCCACATTTCAGGAAAGATGTGGAGAAATTGGAGAAAGTCCAGAGAAGAGGGGAAAAAAAGTAAGGTCTAGAAAACGTGACCTATGAGGGAAGATTGAAACATAACAGTTTTCAAGTATGTAAAAATCAAGTAGCATCTTTTTACAAAAGCCGTTTCTTACAATCTGTACGTATCAATAACTGCTAGAGATAGCACTTTTCTACACGTAGCAATTTCACATACACTATAGTGCAAGAAACTGCTACCTGTAGGCATTTGCTACATCAGGTAGCAGTTTACTACAATGACAGTTTCTTACAATCTATATGTATCAATAACTGTTACCGGTCGCACATTACTACGGGGAGCAGTTTACTACACTACACCTGCCCCGCCCCAGCTCGCCGCAGCTCGTTCCCAGGCTGTAGGGGGCGGGCTCGGGGCAGTGCAAAGCTCCGCATCTCTGCCGGGGTTTGCCCTGGGGTGGCCCCGGGGGCTCCTGTTGGAAGCTGAGCGAGCCCCGGGGCTGTGCCAGGCCGTGGGGCCCCCGAGCGGGCAGTCCCGACCCAGCCAGAGCAGCGGGGCGCCCAGGTTCTCCCCCGTGTGCGGGGGGCTCGGCCCAGAGGCAGCCCCGCAGGGAACCCGCAGCCCAGGCCTGGCTGGGCTCGCTTCCTCCCCAGAGAGTGCCCGGTGGGGCGGGCAGGGCTGTGGGCGCCGCCCGGGTCGGGGCAGGGGGAACCTGGTGCAGAGAGGTGAGGTGGGGAGCTGGGGGTGCAGCCCTGGCGGGGGGGGGGGGGGGGGTGTTACCCCCTGCACCTGGGGATCATGAGCCTCCCTGGCCCATGCCAGACGTGGCTGGCCCCGGCATAGGCCGCTCTGGTTTGCAACCCAGGACGGTGCAGGCCAGTACGGATTCCCCAGGGCTGGCAGGGTGCAGGGTGGGGCTGAGTGGGGAGAAGCCGGGGGAAGGCGAGAGCCGGTGGGGTAGGGGACCCTGGCGCATCGCAGCACCAGGGGATGGTGGGGAACCCCGGCTGAGCCTCGACTTCAGAGGACATGGGAGGAAACAAAGGGGGGGGCGGAGGCTGGCACCAGACAAGGAATTGCCCCCTGCCCCCAGGCCAAAGCCCAGCTGGCCAGCTCTGGGGCGGGAGCCAGGCAGCACAGTCCAGGCTCAGGCCCCTGTGCTGACAAGTACCAGAGGAGACGTCTCCAGCCCCCAGTCTCCCTGGCCCTGCGCAGAAGAAGTATTTGCCCCATGGATGGGCGAGTGGGGACCAGGAGCAGGAACAGATTTTCCCTCTGTGCAGGGCCTTGGTGGGGCCGACACGTGCACGGCTCTGGTGGCCACACTGCAAACAAGAGGCTGCACTATTGCAGAAGGGCAGAGAAGAGTCACAAAAGGGTTGGTGAGCTGGAGAAGGTGCCTGGCTGTGAGAGGCTCATAGAGTTCGCTCTGGTTAGCGGTGCCAGGAGAAGACTGAGAGGTGACTGGATCATGGCGCCCAGGTACCCGAAGGGGCCCAAGGGGCTCGTTAACTCAGCAGTCGTGGGCGCCCTGAGCTCACCCACAGCTCCATGCACAAGCAGATCTCGAGCTGGTCTCTCATGGGCTCTGTGTCCCTTGCTCAGTGAGCCTGTTGGGGTCACTAGGCCTACCTGAGCCAAAGTTCTTCCATGTTTAAACTCTGTCCTTCCATGTTTAACTCTGATCGACCTCAAAAGCCAAGGACAGGAATTGCGATGTGTAAACAGCCAGTTAGCAATTATGACCTTGCTCATACCTGGTACCAAACGATAATGATGAGGTTTGCATGTTTCTAGCTGGGGAAGGGGTAATAAACTAAGGGCAAACAGAACCAAATAACTGTTTAGAGGAGTGTTACTAACAAGCTAGATTTATAGCCCTAGAATGATTTAATTGCTTAAATGTATAAACATGCCTTTGGTAGAGAGGGGAGGGGGAGTAGAGGGGGAGTGGTAGAGAGGGGGAGGGGGGGGGCTTAGTTGTAAAACGTATAAGAAGAGAGAAACCGTTTTTGCTGGTGTGCTTGATTTGAGACGTGCCAGTCTCCTTGCATCGCTTTGAGATCTCAAATAAACTTTGATTGTTTCTCCACCCCAGTATGTTTATTGACGCGAAGCACACCGGGCAACGAACCCCATTGTTGCTGTCCTCGGGCCTCTGTGCCGGCAACAAGCCCATGCGAAAGGGGAGGTGGATTGCTCTGGTTCAGAGCTGGCCCCCAGGAATGTGACTGTTACCATGTGACCTGTGTGTTCACACAAACACAGAGCGGACCCCAGGCAGCGGCCGGGGCAGAGGTCAGGCAGGCCGAGCCGAGCCGTTTGTTATTGCAGGCGGCGTTCGAGGACGTGGCGCTCTGTTTCTCCCCGGAGGAGTGGGCGGCGTTAGCCGAATGGCAGCAGGAGCTGTACCGGGCCGTGATGAAGGAGAATTACGCACTGGTCACCTCGCTGGGTGAGGATCTCTGCCCCGCCCTTCGTTAGCAGCAGCAGCTCAGACACCCTTGTGCTGGCTGGATTCCTGGGGTCTCCCGTTCTCTTACCCCCAGGACTGGATTGCTTAGAACAGCGGTTCCCAAGCAGGGGGTGTGCCAGGCTCTACATCAACGCAGCTAGAGATTTGCCTAGTTTTACAACACGACAGGCTACTAGCAACGTCAAGATACAAATGAGAAAGCAATGATTCAGTAACAGTGCGGCTGTGACACTTCTGTATTTTTATATCTGATTTTGTGAGCAAGTCGTTTTGAAGTGAGGTGACACTTGGGGGTATGCCAGACAAATCAGACTCCTGAAAGGGGGACAGTCGTCTGGAAAGGCTGAGAGCCACTGGTCTAGAAGGCTGGTGTAACTGAGAGCAGATCTTGGGCCAGCTCCATGTGATTCTCTCTCCTGTGCCAGGCTACCGAGCAGCCAAGTCAGAGATTGTCTCTAGGCTGGAGCGAGGGGAAGGGCCACATGTCGGGGATCTTGGTGGGGGGAGATGCCCCCAGCACAGGTGAGTGACGCTGGATCCCCCAGAGGCAGAAGGAAGGTACTTCAGCTCCTGGTGCAGCTGGTTCCACCTTGTCCCACCCAGCGCCTAGCCATGGCCAGTGAGGTGATGCCCCGTTCTGTGCCAGTGCCTGGCACCCAGAACCCATTGCTCCTGTTACCTGCCCTCGCCCCCCAGCTCCTGGCCCCTCTGTGCTGCATACACAGCAAGCTGTGGGGAGATGCGGCCGTGTTACCCAGGGCATCACCCCAAGAACTGGAAGAGAAGTCCAAGCCGTCGCGGCCCGGAGTCAAACAGCCCCTGGTGTCTGCAGGTGGACGAGGTTGGGACGTTGGTGGTGTCGCCGGTCCTGCTCCACCTCTGAACGCAGTGCGGGGGCAGGGAGGCACCTGCTTTGGCCAGTCCCTGGGCCTGCTAGCTGGCAGTGGGGGGCCTGCAAAGAAGGGCAGCCACTTCCCTGATCCCTTGGGGGCCTCGGAAACGGGCCTTCGCAAAGAGCGGCTCCCTTGTGGGTGGGAGCCATTGCCTCCCACACCAGGCAGGAGCAGGGAGGGGGCACCTGGCAGCCAGGAGAGAGGTTGGGTCAAGTGTGAATTTCGTAATGTGGTATTACACCACCGTGGCCCCAGCTCTACGGTGGCTACCGTCTCAAGCTTAACAGAGGGAAAGTCACGTCTGCTACTTGCTTCCGAGTTCGAGTCTCTAGGAACCCAGACAGACCAAGGGCAGCGACCGCACGCACAGTCCCAAGGACGAGGGCTTGTCTGTCTGTTTGACAAGTGTTATTAAACTTGCAATGAAAGTTCTGATTACCCAAGCCCATCGAAATTCGATACAGACCTATGCACTAGTTACAAATACAGTTATACTCGCATCCTCCTGGATAGACGTAGGGTCTGATGGGTCTCTCACGGATTGATCACCAGTAGAGGGATGGTTCCTGATGGAGTTTCCCATGGGAAGCCCAATTTTCCTGCTCTGGGCACCACCTTTTTATAATGAGATTCTGCCTATTCCTACATTCTGCGCATGTCCATAAAAGTGTCAACTCTCTTTTTTCTTATTGGTCTGGTGTCTCCTAGAGACTCAAGGGACCCCGGTTTCTATAGGCTGTGTAGGTTCTCGTTATTCTCATTAGCACTGACGCACAACCTGTATCCCCTGGGTCAGGCACGTGGTGGAGACAGAGGTGCCTCTACAGCATTTTTGTGATTTAAAATTAATCTAATTTTTCACAATATCACCACTTGGTTCATCTTTCCCCACAACCTTAGGGCATCGGGTTATTCTTCGGTCACTTACTTATGTCGGCATTTCTTAGCTCCAAGGCCTAAAATAGCCAAGCTAAAATCTTGCAGGCCTCAGCCTACAGGCCTTGTGTTTCATCCCTACTTACTTAGATACCGAATACATACTTATCCCTTCTGACTACTGATCAGTCTTATACTTCTATACATAAGAGCGGTCATACTGCGTCAGACCAAAGGTCCATCTAGCCCAGTGTCCTGTCTACCGAGAGTGGCCAATGCCAGGTGCCCCAGAGGGAAAGAACAGAACAGGTAATCACCAAGTGATCCATCCCCTGTCGCCCATTCCCAGCTTCTGGCAAACAGAGACTAGGGACACCATCCCTGCCCATCCTGGCTAACAGCCATTGATGGACCTATCCTCCATGAACTTATCTAGTTCTTTCTTGAACCCTGTTATAGTCTCAGCCTTCACAACATCCTCTGGCAAGGAGTTCCACAGGTTGACTGTGCGTTGTGTGACAAAATACTTCCTTGAATTTGTTTTAAACCTGCTGCCTATTCATTTCAGTTGGTGGCCCCTAATTCTTGTGCTATGAGAAGGAGTAAATAACACTTCCTTATCTACTTTCTCTACACCAGTCATGATTTTATAGACCTCCATCGTATCCCCCCTTAGTCGTCTCTTTTCCAAACTGAAAAGTCCCAGTTTTACTAATCTCTCCTCATACAGCAGCCGTTCCATACCCCTAATCATTTTTGTTGTTCTTTTCCAATTCCAGTATATCTTTTTTGAGAGGGGGCGACCACATCTGCGCACAGTATTCAAGGTGTAGGCGTATCATGGATGTATATAGAGTCAATATGTTATCTTCTGTCTTATTATCTATCCCTTTGTTAATGATTCCCAACAGCCAGTTCGCTTTTTTGACTGCCGCTGCACATTGAGTGGATGTTTTCAGAGAACTATCCACAATGACTCCAAGATCTCTTTCTTGAGTGGTAACAGCTAATTTAGACCCCATCATTGTGTATGTATAGTTGGGATTATGTTTTCCTATGTGCATTACTTTGCATTTATCAACATTGAATTTCATCTGCCATTTTGTTGCCCAGTCACCCAGTTTTGTGAGATCCTTTCGTAGCTCTTCGCAGTCAGCCTGGGACTTAACTATCTTTAGTAATTTTGTTTCATCTGCAAACTTTGCCACCTCACTGTTCACCCTTTTTTCCAGACCATTTATGAATATGTTGACTAGGACTGGGCCCAGTACAGACCCCTGGGGGACACCACTATTTACCTCTCTCCTATAACTGAACTCTATTTAGCATACAAAGATTATACATGACATGTTAATTAATCAGAACAGCACACAATAAATGAATGATAACCCTGTAGCCAATGATTTTAGTTTAAGGTGTGTGCGTTTGGGGGTCCCAGACCAATCCCCCCATCCCTGCGGGAGGCCAGCTCACAAGGGTGCACGGGCAGTGGGACTGCAGCTGTTCCAGCAGCTCCTGGTGCCCTCCCTGTGCTCCCCCAGCTCCAGGCAGGTCCAGTGACATGTTCACTCTGGGCAGGGGCGGCTCCAGGCACCAGCGCAGCAAGTGCGTGCCTGGGGCGGCAAGCCGCGGGGGGTGGCCTGCCGGTTGCTGTGAGGGCGGCACTCATGGTGCCTTCGGCGGCATGCCTGCGGGAGGTCCGCCGGTCCCGCGGCTTCGGTGACAATTTGGCGGCGGGTACGCCGAAGGCGCGCGACCGGCAGATCACCTGCAGAAACACCGCCGAATCCGCCAAAGTCTGCCCGACTGCCGTGCTTGGGGCGGCAAAAACCATAGAGCCGCCCCTGACTCTGCGTGTGAGCCAGAGACGGTGCAAGCCAGTGCAGAGACCCCGGTTGGCTCCAGGGAGCCCCTGGGTGAGGCCCTGAGATGCTAGCAGGGTTCTGCGTTACCCAGGCTCATTAGCAGCACAAGAGATGTTGACGGGTGCAGGGCTCCACCTGCACCCGTGGAGAGGGCTACCGTGGCCAGGTGTGCAGACCAAAGACCCACCTGAAATGCACAGGGCTACCAGGGTGACTGGGACGGGAATTACGGGAGAAGAGCCTCCAACAGGCCAGAATGTGCTGGCCCGAGACCTCCTCTCCCTTTGTCTGTCTGCCTCGCTGCAGGGGCCACAGCCTGGGACTCGCCTCCCCCAGCAGTGGTGTGGGCCGAGTGCACGGGGGGCAGCGGCTGTGGGAGGCAGCTGTTGGGGAGTGTGACGTTGTGCAGTCTATATGGTTTTATAAAAACTTGATAATAAGTCAATATAATGTAACTGAGCTGGTTTTAGAGAAAATACGGTAATAAGTGAATGTAACGTAACTGGGATATGCCTCATGCAAAAGGTCTCTTGTAAGGTATCATTACAAAGCTTATAATCTACTGAGTATGATCATCTGATTTGTAAAAATGTACCACTCTTGTATCTAAAACTAGAAATATAAAATGTAACTCTGAGGGCCTATTGTAATTGTGTAAAGTGTGGACCATTAATGATGGTTTGGAATCTTGATGACTCCCATTGTCTGCAGATGGCTGTATTTACCTGCGAGTCTTCCTGTATATGTGTGTGCTGGCAAGCGAGTAATGAAGTCTTGCAGTGACATGTGATCATGTCACCTGAACTGGAATCCATCTTTAACCTGGTGCTTTTCCAGTGAGGGGGGGTGGAAACCCAGAGAGACAAAGAGTTCCCGCCTTATGCAAAAGATATATAAAGGGGGGAAGAGAACAGAGGGAGAGAAGCCATCATGAAGAATCCCCTAGCTACCACCTGAGCTGCAACAAGAGCTGTACCAGGGGAAAGAATTGTGCCCAGGCCTGGAAGGTGTCCAGTCTGAGAAAAACTTACTGAAGCATCTTTGAGGGTGAGATTATCTGTATTCAGTTTGATTAGGCATAGATTTGCGCATTTTATTTTATTTTGCTTGTGACTTACTTTGTTCTGTCTGTTACTACTTTGAACCACTTAAATCCTACTGTCTGTATTTAATAAAATCACTTTCTATTTAGTAATTCACTCAGAGTATGTATTAATACCTGGGGGAGCAAACAACTGTGCATATCTCTCTATCAGTGTTATAGAGGGCGAACAATTTATGAGTTTGCCCTGCATAAACTTTATGCAGGGCAAAACGGATTTATCTGGGTTTAGACCCCATTGGGAGTTGGGCATCTGAGTGCTAAAGACAAGCACGCTACTGCGAGCTGTTTTCAGGTAAACTTGCAGCTTTGGGACAAGTGATTCAGACCCTGGGTCTGTGTCTGGAGCCAGACGGGAGTGTCTGGCTCAGCAAGACAGGGTGCTGGAGTCCTGAGCTGGCAGGGAAAACAGAAGCAGGGGTAGTCTTTGCACATTGGGTGGCAGCTCCCAAGGGGGTTTCTGTGATCCAACCCGTCACAGGG